>NC_134465.1:24627538-25977038 GCF_047948215.1 Lycorma delicatula | reverse complement strand
AACGTGAATAAATATTTTTTAAAGAGGGATAGATGGAAATGTATGGTATATGACCCAATTCGGGGAAGCCTAGAAAATACGGAACGGGATGGTTGAAGTTAAGTATGCAGTATGTTATTTATGTAACATATTTAAAAGGAAAATTATTCTCTACGAGAAAGAAAAATATATCTTTTTTTTCTAAAAAAAGTAGAATGTGGTTATAAAACGCTTAAAATAACCTTCTAATTTTCATTGAGTTTGTCTTCTTTACTATATTGATTTTCTTATATTATTAATTACGCATTTATAAAGGTAATTTTTACCAATATACATTAAACTATGAGTAGACATTAAACGTGGTTAATCTACTATATAAGCTTACTATAAAATAACTTTAAACTTTAGTTTAATAATTAAACTTTTGCAAAGACTAATATAAAACTTTCCTTTTAAGATAATTTTTCAGGTACAAGTACAAAATCTACCTTTTTTATTATGTAGACTTCTTGATTTATATCTCCATTTTACGGTTGATATGAAAATACTGTATCAGTTATCGTCTTCTTATCAATCATTCATTTTTAAATCAACGCTATCTCAAATAATAATATCTATATAAACCATTTTTTTATTAACAAGTTTTTTCAAGTAGCATAGAATTTTTGAATTAGTTATAATTTACATCCCGGTTTACTATAATAACATATGGTCAATAAATTCTTGTCTTTGTATTTCAGTAAACTATAATAGCTTAATATCAACAAAGAAATTAGATGATCTCCGTGACACAGTGGTAGTGCCCCAGCCTTACATTCAGAGGTCACAGGTTTGAATCCCGTTTAAGTATTTGCATCTTTTATACGCTATAAATTTCAATTTTCATATTCCCACGCAGAGTATCTTTGTATGCTTCTTTGGCGAATTAATTAATAAGTTAAACAAATTAATTATATATATATATATAAAACATTTTCTAAAAATGATCGTAAAAGTGAGGAATATATATTTAAAAACAAATAGAAATATTACATCATCGATGGCTCCCTGACGCGTTAATTTGAACAGGACGGTGGACAATTACAGGTCAAAAAAGCGATATTTTGATACATATTTATGATTTTAAACAGCTTACCAAATTACAATTTGATTTCTACGAGCGCTTTTGGTTATTATGCCATATTCAAGACGATCAGCGGGATTTGTGGAAGTACTGGATTACTCTAATTATTATACCACTTTTAATCTCGAAAAGTTCCATATATAAAATAATAATGACAAATTAATGAATGACAGGTTAAGTTCGATGATAATATTTTGTATAAGCAGATAATAAACAATAATAATCAAGTTGGCTAAACTGATTGCACAATTTACAGAGCTCATAACAACTCAGAAACTATTACAAAACGGACGTAGTTACTTAAACTTTAAATTTTAACTTTTGACAGATTTTAACAAAATGCCGTTCAATTGTTATATATTTATACAATTTAATAACATAAGATTATAGTTTTATATATGTAGTTATATATATAGTTATATATTATATATATAGTTTTATATATGTTATAAATGGCAGAAAGGCTCCTGGAATAGACGGAATACCTGTAGAATTACTGCGCAGTGCAGGTGAGGAAGCGATTGATAGATTATACAAATTGGTGTGTAATATTTATGAAAATGGGGAATTTCCATCAGACTTCAAAAAAAGTGTTATAGTTATGATACCAAAGAAAGCAGGGGCAGATAAATGTGAAGAATACAGAACAATTAGTTTAACTAGTCATGCATCAAAAATCTTAACTAGAATTTTATACAGAAGAATTGAGAGGAGAGTGGAAGAAGTGTTAGGAGAAGACCAATTTGGTTTCAGGAAAAGTATAGGGACAAGGGAAGCAATTTTAGGCCTCAGATTAATAGTAGAAGGAAGATTAAAGAAAAACAAACCGACATACTTGGCGTTTATAGACCTAGAAAAGGCTTTCGATAACGTAGACTGGAATAAAATGTTCAGCATTTTAAAAAAATTAGGGTTCAAATACAGAGATAGAAGAACAATTGCTAACATGTACAGGAACCAAACAGCAACAATAACAATTGAAGAACATAAGAAAGAAGCCCTAATAAGAAAGGGAGTCCGACAAGGATGTTCCCTATCTCCGTTACTTTTTAATCTTTACATGGAACTAGCAGTTAATGATGTTATAGAACAATTTAGATTCGGAGTAACAGTACAAGGTGAAAAGATAAAGATGCTACGATTTGCTGATGATATAGTAATTCTAGCCGAGAGTAAAAAGGATTTAGAAGAAACAATGAACGGCATAGATGACGTCCTACGCAAGAACTATCGCATGAAAATAAACAAGAACAAAACAAAAGTAATGAAATGTAGTAGAAATAACAAAGATGGACCGCTGAATGTGAAAATAGGAGGAGAAAAGATTATGGAGGTAGAAGAATTTTGTTATTTGGGAAGTAAAATTACTAAAGATGGACGAAGCAGGAGCGATATAAAATGCCGAATAGCACAAGCTAAACGAGCCTTCAGTAAGAAATATAATTTGTTTACATCAAAAATGAATTTTAATGTCAGGAAAAGAATTTTGAAAGTGTATGTTTGGAGTGTCGCTTTATATGGAAGTGAAACTTGGACAATCGGAGTATCTGAGAAGAAAAGATTAGAAGCTTTTGAAATGTGGTGCTATAGGAGAATGTTAAAAATCAGATGGGTGGATAAAGTGACAAATGAAGAGGTATTGCGGCAAATAGATGAAGAAAGTAGCATTTGGAAAAATATAGTAAAAAGAAGAGACAGACTTGTAGGCCACATACTAAGGCATCCTGGAATAGTCGCTTTAATATTGGAAGGACAGGTAGAAGGGAAAAATTGTGTAGGCAGGCCACGTTTGGAGTATGTAAAACAAATTGTTAGGGATGTAGGATGTAGAGGGTATACTGAAATGAAACGACTAGCACTAGATAGGGAATCTTGGAGAGCTGCATCAAACCAGTCAAATGACTGAAGACAAAAAAAAAAAAAATATGTTAGTCTTACTCATCCTTCTGAAGATGGCAGAATAGCCGAAAGCGCTCGAGAAAATCAAATTGAAATTTGGTACGCTCTTTCAAAATCATATATAATAGTTACGTATTATATAGCAAACCGTGCTATGTTCGAGGAAAAAATGTATTTATTTATGGGTTTTAAACATTTAAAATATATCAAAATATAATTTAAAAACAAAAATAATAATTAATATAAATTTTAAAAAAATTATACGCAATATAGTACGACCACGTTACAACGTAGTTCAAATAACTTGGATAGAAGTATATCCAGCAAAAAAAATATGTTTTCAGATATAAAAATAAAAATATCGATTTTTTATTAGGTATATAGAAACGCATTTCATTGTACGAGTTAGAAGCTTGGGAAATTAGAAAAAGAGATGAGGAAAGGTTCTTGGCTGTGGAAGTAGATGTGCTGCGCAGGAGTCGTCAAGATTCTCAAATGCGGTACGAGAGAAATGAGGAGATCAGAAGAAGAATTGGGGAAACCAGTGATTGATGTTTTGGAAGGAAGAAGACTACAGTGATATGGGCATGTTCGGAGAATGGAGGAGTATAGAAGGCCTAGAAGAATGTTGAAATGGACTCCAAAAGAAAGGAGAAACGTGGACAACCTTCAAAACAGTGGATAAAAGGAATTTGGAGGAGAAAAGTTGGCGGAATAGAAGAGTTTGGTGGTTGAGGGGTGTGATAAATTTCCTTTATAGCGTAAACACTCGCGTAAAAGAGAAGTTAGAAACGCATTTTAACTATGTATTCGTATATAGTAAATCAAACAGAATAAATAAATACGCCAGTAAATTTAGATTTGTAATATTACACTTATGTGTAAAAAACAAAATAATATTAACTCAAAGCAAACGAAAGTAACTTCCTTTTTTTTCAAGTAACTGTCTTAAATTTAAAAATTTTATATACATTCAAATGTGTTGTCTCAATGTAGAAATATGTTATACTAATAAGGTAATATTGTAAATTACTTTGCGGTATTTTGAATGCAAATCAGTTACAGAAATGAATTTTCAATTAGACTATGAAGGAAAGCGCTCAAAAGACTGTACAATTACTGAAGTTTACAGTTCCGAAAAAAAACCAATGTGAAAATGGAATCCAGCTACAAAAATAGCGGCATATTCCAAAAAGAATCATCCGGTTTCAAAATATTATAACTACTCAGATTTTAATTCGTTTTGACTGAGGTCAAGTACTGTTAGAAAGAGGGAACTTTCGAGTTTCACGCGGTTGCCACTAGGTAGCACCAGAACTTCGTTATCTTTAGTGTTAAAGAAAATGGATTAACTCCATTTTGTGTTGAACACATTCGTAATCATTTTGTGTTCTACGCTTCGCGCATTGTGAGTCCGTAATTACTGTTCAGCGTGATTTACGTAGTGAATATGGTACTAAACCTCCGACCGCTCAAAGCATTAGGCGATGAAGAATTGTTATTTATTTTACAGAAAAGGGAAGTTTTACAAACGTTACATCCAATTAAATTGAATTTTTTTTTATATTAAATTTGCACCTTCATAATCATTAACCAGGATATATCACAAAAAAAAGGAAAAAAACAACTAAACGTTAGATTGATGCGTTTGCACTGTCAACCGGGTAGAAATTCTAAGTTGTCTAATAAATAAATTATTAATATACAGAATATTCCTAAAACCAACTTTGATTTAACGGTATTCAACTACGGAGAACAAGTTGTGGCAGCAACATTAATGTAATCCAACGATTTCAAAACAAAGGTACTGAAGATTATAATGGTGATACCGTATTTTGAAACAAACGAGATTCATGACTCATGTCTCATGTCTCATGTCTCATGTATATGTCTCATGTATAGGAAGAAATACGGGGATTAAACAAAAATTACATACCATGGCTAAATAAAGATAACTATTTACTATACACCTGTTGGCTAACAACGGGAATCTTGGACGGATGAAGAGATTTCATATGCTGAACCTGAATGTTTATTGACAAAAGACTAAGGATATAAATTATCTTTAGCAATTCAAGTCATACGTCATAATAGCTCATTATTTTTACATATGTGCAGATTGTCTATTGATATTTTTACTATTCTAAACTAAGAACCGTATTATCTATTTACAACGCTACTATTCTGACATCTAATAATTTTATACTGGTTGTCAGGACGCGTTAATGTTGTTATTATTATTATTACGTTATTTGCTGACCCGTTTTATTCCTTTAGTATCTCTTCATTTTATCGTTTTTTATTATTCTATTTATTTTATTGTTACTGCTATCGAGTATGCTATTATAGTTGTGACGTTATGTAATGCTATGTATGACGTTATGTTGTGCTATGTAATGCTTATGTAGCTATGTATGCTATTATAGTGTTGCTTATGTAATGTTATACTGCGATGTTTGTCATTAACGAAGACTGTTATTGGGTAGTTTTCATTGTTATCATATCCTCTCATCTATCTACTAATGGTTCTAAAATGTTTATAAATAAATAAAGAATACTGCCTTATTACAATTGATTATATTTTTCATCTGAAATAAACTGGTTTTCATTGTTATCATATCCTCTCATCTATCTACTAATGGTTCTAAAATGTTTATAAATAAATAAAGAATACTGCCTTATTACAATTGATTATATTTTTCATCTGAAATAAACTGGGTGTTCCACAAGGAAATATAATTTTTTTTCATGCAGTACCTGATTTTATAGTTACAGAGAAAAATATATATTGTCATATAAAAATACGACCGGGTATGGTTTGCTTTTCAGTTACGGTTACCATAATATTTCATCCTGAAGTTTTCACTTTAGATAATATAATGCAGAGTAAAACTTAATGCCTTCTATATTACTGGACCTGAAAGTTATATTAAAAATATCCATTTCGGCTCGCCGGAAGGGGGAGGTAGTTTTCACTTGTGCTAAATAGGGGATAAAAATGATTTCCACCTTAAAGTTAAGAAAAACTTCAAATTTAAACAATACGACAATTGTTGGATGTGAAAAAAAGTTTGACATGTTTAGCATAAAACGAGCCCCATCTTCTTAAAATTCCAGCAACATTTTCGTCATCCCTTGCGTCAAGAGTTGATTGTATAAAAAATTGTTTCAGCATAAAGTTTTAAGTAATGTTTAGAGGACTAATTATGACTAAACCGATTCGATACTGTGCTTATTAAGGGAGGTATGATTTTTTTGTCTTTAAAACACCATTTTTTCTATCTTCTGGGGTAATAATTGATGATATCAAAAAACCCTACTTAGATAAGTTTTAGGCCCTTATCCAAAGAATAGTAAGAACTTTAAACGAATTCTATATTTTACTTAATAAAAAAGTTATACCAATATTATTTTTCGAAAAAGCCTCCTCATTTTCAATCCCCTAGTTCGATTTTGGCCGTTAACGAACTCACCTATATTTTTGGACGAGTTATTTTTAAGAAACAATTTGAAAGTGATTGGCGCAAAATTATGGCAGTTATCTAGTCCACAAGAAAGTGAAATATATATATACTTCTGAACTGACGGTGGTTTTGGGGTCTGGGGGATATGAAACGCGAAGATATGTCGAAATTTTCCAGAAGTCCAATCATGGTATCTATTAAAATAGGTAGCTTTCTTATGAAATCTACCTAAAAATGGATCCTAGAACTAAAACCTTAAAACTATTCAACAAAAGTTATTAAACTCAAAACTTTAAGTCAAAATATGATTCTTTAGTTTTGGCGTAGAATAACTTTGTTAAAATTCCAATTAAAAAAATATTACTGCTAATATATTTATTATAGAGTTCAATTCTATGAAAACTGATATAAATAAATTAAATTTCATAAATCTTTTTTGTATATTTCTTTTCTCTTGAAATTTTTCAAATATTCTATAAGTTTAATCGTATATGAAATACGTTCAGAATTATATTTAAAGTTTTTAACATTAAGCAAATTCTAGTCAACATTTGTACTGTTTCGGGTTATAACAATCATTAGTAAGATATCTCTGAATTCATTGGTGGAGAGGAACATATAATAACCGGCTAGATTTGATTAAAATTGATAGTTTCAACACTAAAAAATAATTAAAACTAGCTAAATTAAAAATGGTAGTTTTTAGAATAGTATAAACTAGTTTAACAAACATAATTACATTTATAACTATAAAAGTTTCATCTATCTGCTAACAATGAACCTATTAGAGAAGCAAAGTTTCCCCCAATATTTAAAAGTCATCCCATTCCAAATACTTATTCACCTCCTATTGGCTGTCATAAATCTTAAGACACTCCTCTTTTAATTCAGATCTATACACTAGAATATAAGATGAGTAATAAGAATTAATTGTTTATTATTATTGTTACCAATTTTTTTCTTTAGTTAAATAGTTTTCATTATTTAAAAAGTTGCTTAGCCTTCTTATTGCTTAGTATTTGTTTTATAAAATTTATGTTAAAAGAAAGAAAAATACTCATATTTCGTAAAAAAAATATTTAAAAGATACTTACAGTACAGGCTAAGTGTGGATGATGGTGATTAAGTCGATGTGAAGGTTTAGCGTGTTCAGGTAAAGATGTCACCTGACCTGGTTTATATAATTCCCAACTACGTAGATATAAGTCACCAGTATAAACAATACGTGATCTTCTTTGAACACAACATATCATATGCCATCTGAAAAAGTACAAATTGAATATACATTTTATTAATTTCTAGTAAAAAAATCTTATAAATATAAAATTAAAAACAAGATATTTATATATATTATTATTTTACAAAATAAGCAGAATATAGTATTTAAAAATTAAATCACCTTGTACTTTTCACTATAGAAATTACGTTCTACTAGCTGGTAGAATTTCTCATCTAGTCATGGGGGTTCCCCTCCTAGTCCTCTTTGGTCATTATTAAAATGCTTGTGGTAATAATACTATTAAATAACGATTAAATTCTGTTCATTTTAATGAAAGCTTCAATAAATTGTAATTTCTCAGAACAACAGTTTGGTCAGTTCAGAAATGGAAACTTTGAGTGATATGATTTAATTTTGCGGGTTTCAGAATAGTTGGCCCCAATCTCGAAAATAGTAGTTTTTTTGTGTTTGTTTGTTCTCCGGCTCCCCTGAGCCGGGTCAATAATCAAATCTTATTCAGTCCAGAGGAGTTTCCTTGCGATTCTAATGACCGTCCTTACCAACCGGCAGTACGTCCGGCGTGGCAGGTCGGCTTACAGGTTCCGGATAACCTTAAAATCGAAAAACAGCGGGCCCGGTTATGCCGTTCCTGGGCCCTGCCCCAGCAGCCGGGTCACGGTCTTCTTTTTTCCTAAAGTAACTCCTCCCACTTGTAATCCACTTCCTTTGCTCGTATTTCTGCCCTGAATTTCTCTACTGTCAGCCACTCCTCTTTACCTCTCAACATATACTTTGTTGTATTTTCTCAACATATACTTTGAGATTAATGAGAGATTAATAAGAGATTAATGCTTCTAGAATCTTCCAACGTGCACACTCAAAAAATGGCAGGGAGTGTCCTTTGACCGCAGAACACACAATTCTTTTAAACCTGTGTAAGTATACACCAAATCCTCCGTGACCGGAAAGGAATTGTGACAGGTAGTACCCCACGTCGCCGTGTTTCATCCATAGCCACGGTCCTAGCTCACGAACAAGCTTCTTTGTCCGCTCCCCAGTCGTAGCGACGTTCCACTTCTCTTGCAATTCTTATAGCAAGAGATTAGTGGTATTTTTCCTTTCAAAGTCCTAATAGATCCATTTCATTTGGGTAGCCCGTAACTGGATCGGCGGTACCCTAGCCAGGACTCCCGCTGCATCCGTCGATACCGTTCGGTACGCCGCCACGATCCTTAAATTCATTCGTCTCTGCAGTGTTGTCATCATCTTCATATTCCTCTTGCTGTTTAGCGTCGAAAACCCAGCAGGGACTGCATACAACACTATAGAAGTCATTGTTATCACGAAAAGCTTTCTTTTAGCTGCTCTGGGTCCCCACTTGGCGCCAATCCGTCTACTCAGAGCGTTGAAAATCCGCTCAGCTTTAAAATATTTAAAAATAGTAGTTACTGCTGGTTTTCCGTCCTTCGTATGGGTAAAAATGTATTTTACGCAATTATTAGGTTACCAGCCAACATTATAAGGAGGTGACGGCACTTCTTTTCGCAATTATTTTTTTTTTAACTTTTTCTTTCTTGAACAGATTGTGAATAAAATATTTTTAAAAAATGGACCTGTACACAATATTTATAGTTATTCTCTTCTGAATGAATATATAAGGAATGTTCCCAGAGAAAACTGTGGAATACAATTGCCCATGCGAGAAGTGTAGATTCTCCAATTAGAGATGTGTCACTGAAGTGACTCACACTAAGTGACTAAGTGATGAAGTGTCTGCCCACATGACTTGTTTATTGTCATCGTAAAAGCAACTTTAAATGGAAACTGGAGGCGGTTGAACGTGAAGGAAAAATCTAAAGGAATTTATACCTTTCACTTCTGCGCTTATAAACCTATTTTTCTCAATAAAGTTATCCCGAAAGTGATATCGAAAAATACCTTTTTTATAGAAGATTTAATTTCAAATACATCAAGTGGTTTCTGAATTTGATTTAACCCCAACGGTTTACTATAGTAAATTTCAATTATGGTAAGAAACATAATCCGGTTGTTACCGCACATCATTAAAACAGTCACCATGTTGAGACGGTGAAATATTTCGTAACTGTTATAATCCCTTTCAAGATATAAAACCAATGTTTATGTGACATTTCAGCTCGGTTGAGTATTTTTCGTGTGAAAGAGGAACAGTTTCACAGACACCATTTTTATTTGTATAGTAGATAATAGAGAGATGTATTAAAAAAGGCCTTTTTTGTATTTTCCTTTGAAATTTTCCTTTTTTCATAGCTTCAATTCTAACTTCCAATTAAAGTCATACACTAATTTGCTTTTTCCTTAGATATAAAAAAATAAATCCCGATGTGACTAATCATAACTTTTTATAAAATTTGATAATATTTGAAATAATTATTTTCATTATTACATACTATAATTATCGTACCGTTTAATATTTTATTTATCTTTTTATTTTAATCTCATTTACTAAGACATAATTGCACCTAAATTTAAAACTTTACTAATAATTTAACGCATACGTGACTCAACGACTTACCTTAGTAACAATTGATGTAATTGTGCTTTCTGACCTCTGGCTCTATATGTTTTTGCCATTCCAAGAAATGACGCTTTATGATCTGATTGAATTCTTAAAGCTTTTTCATAATATCTTTGTGCTTCTTCGAATCGATCTGTTAAAATATAGATGAAAATTAAAGATTAAGACTATGATAATAAATAGTTTAGTCATGAACTATTTATAAGGATTTTAAAAGTAACTAGCAGTTTTATCTAGTAGTTTTAATTATTAGTCATTGACAGTTTTAATTAATATATAATTAGTTAAGAAAATTAAAGGTTTTCTTTCTTAAGTACCCAAATGATTGAGTATATAACTTAAATCTTTATTTAGTAAGAATGTGAAATAGTGATTATTAAAATTATAGGCTCCAACTGAGAATAGAACTGAGGATGTTTATCTTATGAAAACGTTTACTGCAACAACGAAGCTACTAAGGCTACCAATTTACATACGTAAATTCCCAAGTTACATCTCTTAATAATGAGACTTTTATGTTTTAATTATAAAATACAAAGCAATATTTCACATTAACTAGTTTTATTTAATTAAATATATTCTTACTGAAATGTAAATTATTTTAAACATATACAACGTTATTATGGTCTTGAAATATACTGTTAACAATGTATATATATATATAAAGGGTTTCATTGTACGAAGTGTTGTTTTCAAGATGTAGAGAGATTATTCACTAGGGATGAACAAGTGTGGAAACTGATGGTGTTACGAAAAAGGTTCTGCGGTGCGGTAGTGGTGTGTTCGTACTTGGTACCATCAAGTAAGATATATTGTAGTGGCTGTGGCGACGCCATCCGCCAATATATCTTTTCAAACAACCGACTTCTAGCGACCTTACTGAAGTCATACAGAAATCACTACTGCTTACTTCAATTTAGTTAAAAGTACTAAGCTTTTTTACCGGTTACTTTTAATATATTTTTTCTTACTTTTATTAAATATTTTTTAAATAAATTTATAAATAAATATGAAATTACATCTACAATGTTTAATAACAGTATTCACAAAAATTATAATTCGTAAACTTAAATAAATGAGATAAAATTAAAACCTAATACAAAAAATTGTAACCAGAAGGAAAAAATAACCGTTTTAAAATATTTTTTTTTAGATTTCAACTGGTAGAATTCAGTGCTAAATGAATGGTTACAATTTTTGATTTTGAATCAAAGTCGGTTTTTCTAAATTAAAATTGAAAAATATAATACTTTTTTTTTGAATTATTATTATTGCTGTTTTTTTTTTTAACTGTTTAATTTTTTAAGTTTATTTCATTTAAATATATATTTATTATGTAGATTTATAAGAAAGCTACTATTGCCATGATTCGTCTTCCGGAAAATTTCGACATATCTTCGCGTTTCACATCCCTCAGACCCCAAAACCACCGTCAGTTCTAAACTTTATATACATATATATATATATATTTCACTTCCTTGTGGACACGATAACTGCCGTAATTTTCCGCCGATCACTTTCAAATTGATATATAAAATATAACGACCCAAAATCACAGTAGAGTTCATTAATGAGCAAATTCTAACCATGGGGGTTGAAATCGGGGAGGGGGCTTTTTCGAAAAACCAAAATATCGCTATAACTTTCTTATTAAGTAAAACATCGAATGGGTTTAAAGTTCCTACTATTATTTGGATAAGGGCCTAAAACCTATCTAAGTAAGGTTTTTTTTTGATATAACCAACCATTGGCCCAAGGTGTGGAAAAAATTGGCGTTTCGAGGAGAAAAAACATACCTCCCTTAATACGCATAGTATCGAATCGGTTTAAAGTGGTACTTAGTCCTCTAAACATTACCTGAAACTTTTGTCTGTAACAATTTTTGATATGACCAACCCTTACAGCAAGGGATGACCAATGTTATGAGACACGTTGTTTTGTGTCATTAATATTAAATCTACTATCGGATGCAAATTATTACTTAATCTGATACTAAATTACAATACTAGAATTAACAGTAAATAAAATTAATATTTCATCGAATTGGGCGGAAAATGGAGTACGTGAAAACAGACACGTAATTACAACATAACTTTTCTGCTGTAACTCGGCTATTTGTCCATCGATTTTCAAAAATAAAATGCCATTTTGGTATCAATATTTTAGTAAATGACATAACCTTTGATAAAACTAACATTTATAGATATATAAGGGATTGAAAAATATACATGGCCGCCATTATGTAATTTCTAAAGGTATAACGTCCTGACATTTTTCTAATTTTAAAACTTCATTACCAGTTCGCCTACTAGATATTAATGTGATTCGTTGGTCCGAACTTGAGATATAAATTTTTAAATAAAAATAACAAAATGGTGGTCGGGGGGAGAACGAATTATCATTTTTCCTACGGATATTTTCTGTTTGGTTTTACAAGTAAGATCCAAAAATGTTTAGCCAGCCCACCATTTTATAAACATTATCTATATATCTTTATATATATATATATTTAATTTACGTAACTATTATTTTAAATAGTTTTTTTTTATTATTTCACGTTATTAGGCCTTTCAAAAAATTGTTATCGTGTCAATTGTTATTAATCGTGTTAATTGTTATTTTATTTTTTAGTGGAAGTTTATGTTGATTAATAAAACTCAGCGTACAATAGATTTATATCTTCATCGAGGTTCTTTTCTTTTGTTACAATACATCATAAATTTGATGATTATACTAATATAATTTTATATATATTCTCTTTTAATATAATTTTATTAGAGTTTTATATTTATAGCCTACATATACATAAAAAAAATACATGGTTTATATAATCATATATATATATATATATATTATGCAGCGATAAATAATTCATCGGTATAATAGAATTGTAACAAAGGAAATTTTGATCCATGCAACCTAAACCTTGAGTCCTAAAATTGTTTTTATAAGCTCATGCCAAAAAATAATTTTCTTATCAGTGTTTAAAATACTCTTTTATACGTAAGAATTTATATCTTTTGAAGGATTTTATTGCTGAACGACTTTTTTATTTTTTACCATATGAAAGAGTGCTATTAAAATGTTTAACCTTTATTAATTTTCTCTATTTATATATTTTTTTTAAATTTATTTTAAAATAGTTTTACGTTGTGTTTTTTTATTACTTTATCCTTATTTATATTTTTAAAGATTGAAATATTTTATGACCTTAAAATCTAATTTTTTTAACAACTGAATTTTATTACCCATAGATTTAAAAAATGTAATTCATTATTAATTATGCATCTATAATAACGTAAACCATTAATTAATGATTATATGAATATTAAAAAAAAAAATATTTATCAACACCATTCATATATTTCATACTTGAAAATTGGTTGTTACAGAATTGTAAAATATGATTACTATAAATGATACTAATTTAACTGGTTGTTTAACAGGGCTATTATAAGTACTGTACCATTTTTTTTAAATTTATAAATTGAAAAAAGATTTAAAAAAATAAATAATCTGATATTTTTATTAACGTTTACTTTAGAGACGAATACAGCTAGAAAAGATATATTAAAGAGAAAAGTATGGTTGGTAATCATGTCAAAAATGGAGTATGGGGTTTTCTGCTACTTTTTATGACGGGTCTAACTAGTTCATCTAGACAAAACAAAAGCATATTTATGTATGTGTGTATGTCACACACTGCTTTTCGATTTATTTCTCAGGACTGATTGAATCGAATTTCTTAAAAATCTTTAATACTAGAAATTTTTAAAAATATTTCTTTATTTGAGGCATTGATTATATCACCTTTTTTTAAGTTCGTTTAGGTAGAGTAGATGCAGCAAAAGAAACAATTTTGATTTTCTTCAGGTACATTTTAGAGAAAATTTTACTAAATCTCTTATTTACAATGCACATATAAATAATTTATACAAATAAAAATGTAAATATTCGTTTGTTCAAAATTTTAAATCTCCGAAAGTTCTTCACTGATTGCTTTGAAATTTTGATTCAACGTCGCATTCGAATACGCGCGTGTTTTTATATGCCTAATATTTATATACCTAAGATGTCATACTTGCGACAGGTAAAACATGCTTTTTTTGAAAAACAGCGCTATCTGTCGGACGTAAAAGCAACATACACTCTACTAAATATTTTACGATTCCATTTCAATGTTTCCAATATGTGTGTCCGCCATAGATTAAAAAACTACTGGACCGATTTACTTGCGGGGAAAAGGGAAATAGGGGAAAATCGAAAAAGGTAAAAGAGAAGAAGATGAAGAGGCAAGAAGTGGAAAATGGGGAAAAATAAAAAAAAGGGAAAACGGGTAAAGGAAAAGGAAATGGAAAATAGGACGGGGGAAAGGTTAATACGGATAATAGAAATTGGGGATGGAAGGGAAATGGGGATAATGGTGGAAAGGAGAAGTGGGGAAAGGGAATATGGTAAAAAATAAAATGGGGAAAAGGAAAATGAAAATGGGTAAAAGGGGAAAGGGGAAAGGCGGAAAGGGAAAAGGGAGAAAGGGTAAAAATTAAATTTTCTGAAGTTCCGTAATGTTCATTTTGTTAATGTTTTATCAGACTTCCAATTGTATTCATTTAATCTATATATATATATATATATATATATAGTATATATATATATATATATATACTCAAATTGAGCAATAGCGAAGAACTGCCAGGTCTGCTACTGAAAAATAAAAATGAAAAATCCAAAAAATTAACTCGCACCTCTTAAAATTGAAACATAAGTTTCTTATTCTACGGCTCTACCTCTCTTCGAATTAAAAATTCAAAAATTCTTGAAATTTTTACTTCATATATAGAGAGCTTTCAACAAATATCTACAATTTTTTTTTTAAGTTGCAAAATTTTTAAAAATTGTTTTTAAATTGATTCCGGACCTAATATGCAGATATTTCTTATTAATAATAAAAAAAATTCTTTTTCTTACTTTACCCTCTATTGCAGGGGTGTTAGATTTAGAAAAAAATTTACTTACTCAAATTAGTTAAGGTTAACTTATATATGAATATTTTTAAATAGATTTTTCTTTAAATTTAATCTCCATCTCTAAAAAAATATATGTATCCTTGTTTTTTTTTTGCTCTATACGTTTTTTTATTAAACGTTTTTTTGTATTTTTCTTCATTACTTAAATGTAATTAAAATTAAAGTAGTATTAGCAACTAGATTGTATTCTGAACCGGAAATGAGAAGCGCTTTTTTTATTACTTTCATAAAAGTTATATTTCATTTTTCCAATAATTTTAAATAATTCTCTAGTAGTTTTCTTTTTTGTTTTAGATTACGCATTTATAAATAAATTTTTATCAAACATTAAAAAAGCCTCTAAAATCAAAAAAAATGTAATTCGAAATTAGGAAATTTTGATGCGTATATCTTTATTTTGGTAATCATCATAATCAATAAAAAGGCCTCTTCATAGCTGGGCAGCTATTTTTAAATAATTCAGTAATTTTTTTTTTAGTTTTTTCGATTTCAACGTATATAAAACTAATTTTAGTTAATATAAAAATAATGTTTTTAATGCGGGAAAATTATGCAAGAACATATAATGACTTTTAAGGGCTATTTTATTTTACAATTTTTCACAAATGTATTTTTTTTACAAATTTTTTTTTTAATTTTTATTTTATTATTACAAAAATTGAAAAAATTTAAAAAAAAAATTGTATTTACAAACTTATTTTTTGATCGGCGTAGCCGCCATGAAAGTTATACAAAAATTTCCCAACTGTTTTTTTTTTTTATCATTACGATTTCCGACATGCTTCTTACTTTATTTTAACAAGAAAAATAAGATTGAAGTGATATGTAAGAAAATACTGACTGATAAAATAACAAATACTTACAATTATTTTGAAGCCATTCAGCATATTGCGCTAAATAATCAGCATTGGCTGGTTGAAGTCTATTAACATGACGTAATAGCCGACCAACTATTGGACCGCTATGTAATTTTGCTAATAAAAGATAGGCTGGTGTATATGCAGCGTTTAATCGTAAGCATCTTTCTAACATTATCACAGCTTCTTCACTGCGATTCATTTTCCTGAAACGAAATATATTCACTTAGATTTGGTTAAGAGAAAAATAGATTATCCAATTAGAGAACAATTTTATAGATTAGGTTCATAAGAGAGTCGTAATATAATAAAGATTAATTTTCTACAGTTTAGATTATTAATTTATCGGAATATTACGGAAAATAAGTTTTATATTTGGTTGCTTGTTTTTTTTTTGTTTCTGTTTCTGTAACTTCAGAATGTTTGCTTAATTTTTCACGTAATATATATAAAAATATAAATTATACCAGAAAACTATAGCATTAAAATTTTTTCAACATAAAACTAAAACTTCACAAAAATATAGCTAATATACGATTTAATTTGCATGTGCAGTTTTAATTATTATTATAAATAGGACAAATATGAGCGTTCATGAAGGTGGAATCTAATTCCGAAAGCGTTTGAACACTTCGAATTTAATTGTTGGTAATCGGGTTTTTTGTATATTTACTTTAATTATATACTTATACTAACGCGCCATGCTTAAAAAAAAATGTTTATTTATTAAAACTAACATTTAAACTTCAGTGTTAGTCTTCAACAGTTTGAAAGGTTATTGAAGAGTTGCCATACTTTGGACCACTAAGGTTTAAATAAAAGTACTGGTTGGTTTACTACCAACCTAGTAAAAAAATATAAGGCATCAAAATTTGTGTCCAGTGTAAATCCAAAACCTTCAAGATAACAAACAACAGAAGCATTTTTTATTCATAGAGGTCTACGTATTTATTTAAAAAAAAATATTAACATAGATAACTAAATATACTCAGAATATCATTTGACAAATCAAATTTTATATGAATTGGAAATTTATTCTCCTATTTTATGAAAAAAAATTAAATAATACATTATTTACCAGAAAAAGGTTATGCACGTAAAAGTTTTTAGTTTTTATTTTCATCCTTGTCTATTGTAGTTGTCTGATCCATGTAAAAAGTGAGATAAAAAATAAATCCCTTTCGGTACGCCGGAAGACGGAGGTAGATTTCACCGGTGTTAAGTGGGGGATAAAAAAGATTTCCAACTTAAAGTTGAGAAAAATTTAATATGTACTCAATACGACAATGGTTGCATGTGAAAAATTGTTTCACATGTTTAGCATACGACAAGCCTCATCTTCTTACAATTCTAACAACATATTGGTCATCCCTTACCGTAAGGGTTGATCAAATATGTTTGATAAAAAATTGTTTCAGAAAAAAGTTTTAGGTAATATTTAGAAGACTAATAAGTACTTTAAAGCGTTTCGATATTGTGATTATTAAGGGAGGTATGATTTTTGTTCACCTCATTTTTTCCACCCCCTGGGCCAATGTTGGTGATATCAAAATCCTTCACGTATATATGTTTTAGAACCTTATCCGATGAATAGTAGGAACTTTAATCGAATTCAATACTTTTCTTAATAAGAAAGTTATAACAATATTTTGACTTTTCTAAAAAGCCCACCATTTCCATTCCGTGGTAAAATTTTGGCCGTTAACGAACTCGACCAAGATTTTGGGACGAGTTATTTTTAAGGAACAATTTGAAAGTTATTGGAGCAAAATTATGACAGTTGTCGTGTCTACAAGAAAGTGAAATATATATATATATATATATATATATATATATTTATATAAATGTATTCATAGACTTTTGAGCTACGGTAGTTTTGGGGTCTCGGGGATGTGTAACGCAAAGATAAATCAAAATTTTCCGGAAGTCGAATCATGGTACCCATTACAATAGATAGCTTTCTTGTGAAATCTACCTTAAAAAAAACTTTAATTTCTTAATAGTTATTATATTCAATTTAGTGGAAAATGCCTTTTTAAAACTGAATAACACTTGTATGTTTGAGATAAAATGTTGATATGAAACATTTTATTCGTCTCAGTAAATAAGGTTACAAAACCCATTTCACAGTTAATATTCTCTGAAAAGTTGCAATGTAAACTAACTGTAACATTTTTGATAGCGTGTCATATGAGATTTACAAGAATTATTATGGTTATATACTTACAGGTATTTTCATATAAATTTAACTGAATCACCGGGCACAATTTTCAAAAATAGTTCAAAGGTTGTATTAAAATTACAACGAAAATAAAATGTCTATTGAAAATCAATTTTCTTTCTTCTTTAGTAAAACGGTCTTTAGACAGGTATGTTAGCTGGTTCTCCATCGATCTTTATCCTGTGTAACCTTCTTAGTTGAACATAATTTCCTAACAGATAACAAAATAGACTTTTTCTTCCTCTTTCTCTCTTCCCAATAATGATTCATCTTAACTTCTTCAATTTTATATCCTCTTGCTGCAAAAGCAAGTTAACAGATTTTAATTTTTTTACTTTGTCATTTCATTTTATTTTTTTATTTTTCTCTATGACTAAAATACAAAATGTTCAAAATACTTTTTGATGATCCACTTAGTCTTTCAAAATTGTCTCGGTTTTAAAATAGAAAATAATAATCATTTGTAGTAACAATTACGTTAACTCTTTTTATTATATTTGTAAATTGCGTTACGTAAATGTTTAAAAGAAAAAAAGTATTTTGTAGAATTTACGAGAGTTCCATCGGTATTTCCCGAGTAAATTCTGTAATAACTATTTTCTTTGTTTTTCTAAAAAAATGTATTTTTTTATTTAGTAAACAAATACTAAAAAATAGGACATAAAAAACAAAGATAAACAAGTACAGAAGAAATTTCACTTTTTTCAGTCCCATACAAAGTTTTATCCAAAATATTGTTAAAAATACAACCAACAACAGAAAAAAATCGGAGAATACCAAGGTAAATTTAGACCTGAAGGAAGTTGTGCAGAGTAAATCTTTAATCTAAAACAGATTTTACTCAACCAAAAAATTAAAAACCGAAAAGTAGTTACAATTTTTATAGATTTTAAGAAAGTCTACGACTCCATCTACAGGGAATTTCTACTTAGACTTCTTGAAGAATTTACAGATCCCAAGACTATAAACATTATAAAACAAAAAAAAATTAACAAACATAAAATCAAATGTGAGATACTTAGAACTTTCAGAAACATTCGAAATTAAAACTGGAGTAAGGTAAGAGGATGAAGTGTTTTTGATCTTCTTTAATTGTGCCATTGAAGAAATTATAATAGAATTGAAGAAAAAACCTAAAAAGTTAAATACACGAAAATTTAAAAATGAACACTAAAATTAAATTTATAAATACAGAAATTCTGACCTTCCCAGATAAAATTGCTATATTTGCAAGAGATACAGACGAGGCTGAAGTCAAAATTAAAAAAACTAGGCGAATTTGCAAGCAAAACTGTTATTCAAATTTTTTTATGAAAAAACTAACGGGTTTTTGAGTGACAAAGAAAACAAAACTCAAACCCTTAAATTTTCCAAGAACAACAAAATAAATAGAATTCAAAAATGTAAATATTTGGGAGAAATCGTAACACCGACTATAATTGAACAAAAAATGGGATGAATAATAGAGTACGAAAAGTTGAAATTGTCTATCATCTCACAAAGAAAATTTACAGTAAAACCTCCCTTTCATGTAACTTCAAATTAAGGTACTAAAAAACTATAGTCCTACCAGAAGCATTGGGTCAGAAACAAGTAATCGCAAAAGTACAAAAAAGAATTTTGAGAAAAATTTATGTTCCAAAATATGAAGATGAAATTTACAAAGTGAAAATGAAAAAGAGATTTACAAATTACAATAAAAAATAAAGGACTTCATCCGGAAAAAAAATTACACAGTTTTATGAAAATTTAAACAGAATGAAAACCAAAGATTGACAAAACAAATATACAATTGCTTTGTAAACAGAGCGACAAAGAAGACCAACAGGTTTAAAAAATAGAAACAGATAAAAAACCATTAAACATTACTAATAATCTGTGTAAAGACAGAGGTAAGTTTAGAAAAGTAATTCGAAAATCTAAATTACCAGAGAGAAAGAAAAAGAAGGGTATAAACCTGAATAGGTGGAAAAGAAAGGCGACAAAAACAGAGTAAAAGAATGAAAACCTTTTGTGAAAAAAAATAAGTCAAAACTATGCAAACGTGATCTGTAGGGTCGGAACGAAAAAAATCATTTACTAAGGATCTGTGTAGTTATGCCGAAATACGAGTACATTAGGAAAATTATAAAAGAGTGATTTAATTAGAAATACCTGAAGATTCCAAAAGGTCTTTACAAATTTAAAAGCATATAAAAATTTATTGAGATAACTTACAGATTCGGTTGAGATCTCATGTCATAGAAAAACACATCAAGTTTGTCATACAACATTCACTTTGGTTCGATATGGCTTCCATTTTAATGCGACATGCATCCCACCTGAAGTCGATTTCATTCCAGACTGTACCTTGCAAGTTGGGCGTCACCTCTGCAGCTGCAAAACGTTCGTTTTCTGAGGCATTCACAGTCACGAACGGTGCTGTCAAATTTGGATTAGGCGCGGGGTCCGCGCTTCAGCGGTTTCGGTTAGTTAGTTTGAGAGAATCATGTTAGGTTGGATGTGAAGATGTCCGTTTGAAGATTATGTGAAGGCAAAATTTGATTTGTATTTTACAATGTATGTAAATGTCTGCCCAGACATTTGCATCGGTGGCATCCGACTGAGGCCTGGCTGATGACTGTGAAATGTAATCAATTAGAAAGTCTAAAAACGACCTCCGGTAAAACCCCTCAGTGATCGGAACGGAGGGGGGTGGTGTGGCGACCGGTAACGTCACAAGGTGATTGTCTTCCCCCTACAGAGTTTGGATGCAGCTTATTCGAAGTCTTAGCTCAACAAGATCAGCAGGCTAAAGTGGTAGATAAACCTGATCTTTAATGAAACCTTACAATAAAAAATCTAGTGGGGTCAAATCTGGAGAACAAGGTGGCCATGCAATTGGACTTTCACGACCGATCCTTTCCGATATTTACCTGGAAATCGAGTATCAAGAAAATTTCTGACTTCTAGGTGGTAGTGAGGTGGTGCCACATCTTTTTTATAGTAATGGCGTTCATTTTGATCATCATCGTTTAACTGAGGAATTAGATAATTTTGAGTTGTGTCCAAGTATTTACGATGGCCTCCTGGAAGAAGAACGGGCCGTAAAATCTTTGTTTGCTTAGGGCATAAAAAACCATTCACCTTTGGTTTGGTGCCAATAGTAAATTTTACCGTACTGTCTAGGAAAATTACGTTGAACTACACTTATTGACTGCAAATCATGAAACCGAAACACAAAGCGAACTCGTTCCGCATCAGCAAACGTATCCATTCTTATCGACACTGGTGGCCGTATTCGGTACTAATGAACTACCTGAGTCAAAACTTTATGTGTTTTCTAATGAAATGAGACTTCGACCGACTCTATAAATTATCAAAACAAATTTTTATAGGCTTATAAATTTTGAAGTCCTTTTTGAATCACTCGGTATTTTCACAAGTAAAATTTAGAAAAAATGAAACGCTTTTTATTTAATTTTTCTTAAATGAATTTTTTAAATTAATTTTCGTACTCATATATAAGGCTAATTTTATTTATTATTCACTTGAAGGCAATGCAATTAAAAAAATATCAATTTATTTTCTTGTATGTTTTAAATTCTCAAGTTTTTTTGTCGTTATTGCCTTTTATAAAATTAATATTTCATAATTTATAAATTGAAACAATATTTTAAATATAAAACGTAATTGAGCGAGGCCATATTGGGATTATTTTAAATGTTGCTCAGTGTGTTTGTGTTTTAGCAGAGTAATTTACACTGCGTATTTTGCGCATTCATTTGCGTATCTAATAATCCTTATAAGGATAAATTTAATATAAGCTAATGTAATAATAATATGTTAAGTATTATTCAAGTTAAAGAGGTATAAAATATTTAATAACGCTCATGTATTGCATACTTATTCAAGTTAATATTTGTAAGATTAGTAAATAATTATTTAAGGTTTTAATACCATGTTATTATCAAATTATAAAATTTTGCTTTGTTCCGTTTATTTATAATATTTATCAATTACAGATTTACGTAAAGTTATCTATTCACTAAGGTAACTCAACAGCTTTTTTTTATATAGTCACCTGTACTTTAATTATTTATACAGTTTTTTTTACTACTCTAAAAAATTCTTTTATGAATTGCCTTCAATAAATTTGTAGTTGAAAAACCTGAATTTCTGCACTAATTTGTTCATTTTTACAGTAGAAAAAAACTCGAAATTAAACCATTGTAATGAAATGCTTCAATTTTTTTTTTACAAGATCAGTTTTATTTTAAAAAAAGGTGTTTCTTTAAATAAATTCCATTGATATTAACAGAAGTTTTCATTTATTTATTTTTTAAGATGTAGTTATGTTGTAGGGCACAAACAAACAAAATTAAATATTTGCTAAACTAAAAATAGCAAAAGATTTTTTTTTCATTTGCAAGTATTACAAAAAAAATAAATAAAACAGTCTAACATATTGAAATCAGATGTCTTACAGTCTTTTGGCTGATGCAAAAGGAGATGATTTGACTATAGATGGGAATATGATCAAAGAATTTGAGGACTTAAGTACCTTGGTTCTATATTATCACAGTAAAGAAGTAGTGGAAAAGATATAAATCATGTAGCTTTGGGGCAGATGGCTATCCAGAAGTGCAATCTTTGTTGTGGTCTGAAGGGATACCGAAAACAAATAAGTATAAGTTTTTTAAGAGTATTATTGAGAGCATTTTGTTGAGAGCAGCACTTCCATTGCAAAACTCATAGATGAAAATTATATTCGGCATTAGTGAAGATACGCGGCATTTTTCAAAACAAAACTAAACATGATTTCACTTTTTTTAACAGACTTGATTTTTATGCACTGTAAAATGAATATAAAATTACACTTCTTAACAGTTTTCTGAAATTTTTACGATAAGAATTCGACGTAGTACTGCAAACACGATTGATCAACGAAAGGTTATTTAACACATTACCACAATTAAGTGACAACAATGAGTAGTATTTAAACAAATTGTGATGAAAAAAATCAATGTTGCCAACTTGTTTTCCGTAGATCTAAATTATTGTACCTACTAGACACATCTGTTTTCTTTTTTTATAACATTTTCTTCTAAATTTTCGTCGGTTTCGTTGTTAATAAAAGTCGACATATTTAAAATTTTATTTGTTTTCTGTTGGCATTATTTACATCAATGTTCTTATAATTAAATTCTCTACAATTTATGTTTAAAAAATGTATGATTTATTGTCAATTTTACAACGTTATTGTACGTCAAACGTAAAAAAATGTGTTTTTTAACACTATTTTTGGCATTTTACGTGGGATATCTTAGAAACTAAGAGAGATACAGTTCTGGGACCTTTTTTTCGACTTTCCAGCTCAAAAACCATAAGAAACAATTGAATTTGCCCCTTAATTGACCTTCCCAGAATTTCAGAAATCCTTAATTTACCCGGAGGAACTGAAACTCAGGCGAATTGTTTCACTCTGCATAACTTGCTAACGAAGCGTTTTCGGATCTATGTTTATATGAACTTTTTTCTTATTTTTAGCCTCTAAAATGAGTTGTCAAAGTATCCTATCCTCCTGAATCGCTCTGTATGTATATATTTTCAATCGATATTCTCAAATCTAGCAATAGCGAAACATTGCCGGGGTCTGCTAGTAATATATATATATATATATATATAATCTATTAAGGAAGCAATGGTATGTTGGAATCGCACTATCAGGACAACAATAACGATCACAAGTTTATACATATTTTTCTTCCGCAGTTATTTTAAATAAACTACAATATTCAGTTATAATGCAGAATAGAAGAAATTTTAAATACATTCTTTTTTCCCCATTATTTTGCATTTTTTCCATATGTCCATCTAACCTTTCTTCATTTTACGATATGATGGAATATAACCGTCCATTTCATCAATCACTCTGTAGAAAAAAGACGCTCTTTAATGTTTTTAAGTGAATTTTTTTGTGTGAAGTGGTTTGTAATATAAAACTAGTTGGTTACGTTTTTTTATAAAGTTTTTCCTTTCTTTACTAGCTACTATAATTTATGAGTAAAATACGCTTGGAAGATGGAAGGTGGTATTTCCGATAAAAATCCTTGTGCGTGTATTCAATGGATAAGTTTGCACTGTCGGAGGATGGAAAGATTAGGGATAAGGCGTAAAAGCATATTAAAACAGACTAGCAGAGATTATTAATCTTTACTGTTGCTGTTGTTATTCTGTGATAATTACCTTCCTATTGTTTGCTTTGAGATTATTAACTACACTACATATATATATATATATATATATATATATATATATATATATATATATATATATACATATAAATATATTTACCTACAGGCTATTAGTGCATTTGTTATATAATTTTAAATATATGTATTTGAGCGCAAAAGCTTTTAAATGAATATAGAGTGTTAATATATTCCATTTTTACAGTTCTGTTACACATTTTAACTTAGGTAAAATATTAATTAAAATTAACTAAAATTTCTCACATAATATGACTTCAAAACAATGTCAGTAACATACGTTAGGGATTAGTTTCCATATTTTACCAACTTCCTGTGGTAAAATGTAATTTAAATTAACAAAATTCCTGTTTGCAAATTTATTATAAACAAACTTTCTTTGGTATTAAATTAGGATTAAAATAAATCAATTTTCCAATATTATTTAAAATAAGATTACGATAAAACTTTCATGTTTCCTTCTCTTAATACATTTGGAATAAAAATAAACATTTTAAATAAAATTACCAGTTTCATTATAAACCTACGTAAAATCGTTTCCTCACATAAATTTATATAGAAATTGTTGGTCAGAAATGTGCGTGAATTACGCCAGTAAATAAGTGTGCATTTGTGTGACATATATATGTACAATATTAAAAATGGTATTTTCAACAGTATTATAATGTAATTATTTTTAAATCTAATATAAGTATTACGAATAAGAAATTGTTGATTATTTATGTTTAATTCCTAAATTTAAGAAACATTCATGTTAATATTTTCTTATTACCTCCTATTATTACACTATGTTTGGTTTAACTAATTAAATTAAGCTAAAAGAGAATATTCAATTTCCTGATTTAGATAAAAATTTTCCTTAATTGTAAAAAGAACCAGTAGCAGATTCTGGGGGAGCCAAGAGGCCATGGTGGCCATGGCCACCGCACGAAACCTCCCAAGGTCCTTTTGGGCCTTTGAAGGTTTACTCAATCTCCCCGCAATCATAAATTGTATGTTATCAGGGGCAGAGATTTTGTGCAGTAACTGAATTTGTGACACGGATACTCCAACACAACACAAACCCAGGGAGGATTATGGCGGCAAGGGGTTGAGGGCAGTCCTCTGCGGAGCTGCCGTTCGTCTGTACTTGCACGATGGGCGGCAGTGATAAAACACTGGGGTTCCCTCATCCCTTCGCGAAAAAGTCTGAGACCCGGTGCGAGTACCCTACACAGAATGCTGTTACTAGAGATATTAACCTCAATACCGAGTCCCAGCTTCTGGGGTAGGACCAGTAACGACATAGTCGGGCTTGGATACCCCGTCCTAGGAGTTAGAGGCAGGACTATACTTATGTCCGGCGGACGGGGATGCCCGTTTGAGTAGACAACCTCATGAGATGTGCTTTGTTGTGGATCCGGCCCTGTGGTAGGGTGAAAAAAAGGCCCGAATGCGTTGCATTTTGAAACCCCATTTGGAAAGAACTGTAACGTTTTACCAATACTGTGTATTGTCAAAATAACCAGTTGCAACACTTAAATTAACGTGAAGATATATTTTTTTTCTTAATAGGAATTTAAGAGAGGCTGATGTCACTTGTTCTAATGCATATTTATAACGACATGCAAATCAATATAGATCGCGTTATCGATCGGTATGCTAAGATGCGTAATCATTTAGATGAATTTATTTTGTAAATAAATAAATTATTTTATTAAATAAAATTTGTAAAATTTTCGATTGTAGTGGATTAATTATAAATATTAAAATGAATGAACAAACGAAAATTAACTTAATTTTAAATCATCTTAATCTTATCCCACCTTTTATTATATAATTTTGATTCTTTGTATGGCAGTTTAGATTTAAGTTGTCAGGACTACACAGTCAGAGTTTAAAGATAATTTAACTTTTGAAGTCCTTGTAAGGGTCACTCTGAAAAACTTACACCTTAATTTTTGTAAATCGAAATAAAATTGAAGAATTTTTTCTTGTACAGCAATGCTAATGATTGGTTAAAAGATTTTCTGTCGTTAAAAACAGTTCAGTATATAGTACGTAACCAGTAAAACTGTATGATATATTATATACCCAACCTAATTAAAAGAGAATAGGAAATTATGATCTCTTGCCACCAGTGGCTGCCCAAATTCAGTTGCAGGTTCCGTCCCTAAGGAGAACGTTTATCAATGAAAAGTCTAGTAAGATTTTCCCGAATGAACATTCTTATTATAATTACTGTTCTGTCAGTTATTAATTAATTTTTAACAAAGTTATCTCTACTTACATTACCGGTTTTTTGTTTAACCTCTGGTTTCACCATTAGGTATTGCTTTAGAGGATGAGATGACTTATTTGTAGCGTGTGTGAAAATGACATACCTGACCGGGATTCGAACTTGGGACCTCCGGATGAGAGACCGAGACGCTACCACTCACGCCACAGAGGCCGGCTACTTGCATTACCTATGCTAAGTTAATATAATTTATTTATCTCGTGTCTTGGTAGTTTTATAATTTTTTTTAAATTACGATAAAGTTTGGTCATTTAGTAAAAATGACTAAAATTTAGTCATTTTGTGGTCTTACATTTGATTTACTAAATTGATATTTATGCGTTTTTTTAAATCTTATATTAGTGCCTTTGGATCAACTTGATATCTTTACACTGTTACTACTTAATGATTATTACGAAATTTTAATTTTTGCGGCCACTTTGAGATAAATCGCCAATCGCTGCGATTTATGTATTTTTGTATTCCTCTAATGATACTTAATTTGAATCCGAAATCGAAATAAAAATCCAAGACGAAAAGTATTCACACACATATATATTGAATTCAATAACGAACTGTTCGTTTTCTGTTTGTAATTTGGAATATTAAAAATGCACTATTTTCATCCTGTAAACTCCATCCATATACAAATAGAAATTTTTAAACATATATTTGTTTATTAAGGATTAATATAGTACGACTGATTGATTAAGCTGATTATGTTTAATTATAGAGTAGGAGGTACATCAACCGGAAAAGCTGTGATATTAATAATTTAACTTGCACGTTAAAAATGAAGCAGTTGTGTTTAATTAAATAAAACCACATTAAAACTCGATTATTGAACAACTAATTAATTAATAAACCATCAAAATCAGACAATTTAATTTCAAATATTGATGTTTCCTTTTTCAGTTCAAATGATATGTTAAGTACGTCAGTTAAATTCCGGTAATTAAATTAGGTCGTTAATTGTTTTAAGTAGCTTTAAAATTCGTTAAATAAGACAAGTAAAGGTAATGATTTTTTTCTAATTTATTTATTTAAAAGCACTTAAAATGAATTATCTAGAAAATTAAAAGATAAACTTAAATTTCAAGTAAAAATAAAACAACTTTAATAAACTTCGCTAAAAAATAAAGTCGTTTTTTCAAGTTGTTTTTTTAGATTTTAACTCTTTGAATATAGAACTAAATTCAAAATAAACAACTCATAATTATTTACATTAATTTATAATTTTTCACCGACTCTGTAAAGTCATAATTAAAAGGATAATTGAAAAAAAGATTACTTTTCCCCTTTAATGCAGATATTTTTTACAATTTTATTTCATAAGTTTTGGTTTTATTTTAAAAATATGGATAAAACAAAAAAAATGTAACATATACCAGCAAATTAAACAGAATAATTACAAAAATTAATCGACAAGATGTATTCAAAAACCACAAAAAATACGTAGTATGAAAATCAAATAAAAAAGGAATACAGATAAACAATGTAAAGATAATTAATTGTAACTTAATTTGACCTTATCCCAGAAGGGAGCGGTAAAGAAAACCGTCAGGGCCGAAGTGGCGACAAGCATCTAAGGAAAAGGATGTATATATTTTAATGAAGTGTGCATTTTATAAGTATATATAAATTCGTGCGATATATCTAATTAAAGTGTTTATTTCATAAGTATATATAATTTCATGTGTTTGCAATAATAATTATTGTTTCAAATATATGTTATATTTAGCAGTGCAAAAATGGCAGTTTTTCAAATTGTAAGAGCAAGAGAAAAGAGTCAAGAGTGGGATAAGGGTACGCGCAGGACTTTCCTGTGAATGGAACTACGGGATTCATGGGACATGACGTCCTAACAAAAAGGGGATTGAGAGTGCCGACAAGAGGGCAGGAAGGCACCGGTTATCATAAAAGAAGGGACTGGCTAAAAAGGTTCTGTAGCCAGAAGGGGCCGAAGCGCGGTACCATGCAGGGCCAGGGAGGTAGCCTTTTTGCTGAAGACGTCGTGGCTCGGTCAAACACAAGATTGACCGGGTCGAGATGCTCTGATGACGCACTAAGGACCCTAAAGATTAAGGAAAGGGAAGCGCGAAGGTCGGGGGGTATGCATGGGGAGCATACTCGGACCCCGACTAAAAGTAGGAAAGGGACGAAAAAAATAAAATGTTACGAAAAAAGACAATAGAAAAACTTAGTTTGACCTAAATTTTTACGAAATGAAATATTATCTGTTATTTCTATATATATTATTTAATTTACTTAAGTTTTCTAACCAATTATCATCATCAATATCAGCCCGTAAATATTTTTGATAATTTATTGGATTTTTATCAAACTATACAAAGTGATACTGAAGTTTGGAAACGGCTTCATATTTCAAAACTGGGGGATAGTAGAACATAGAAACAAGTGCGGATCTACATAAAATCATTACTTTATAGTCCGTTTGAAATCTTGGTTCCACCATATAAAATCAAATTTTTTTTTTTTTTTTAAACAGAAAGTGATTCATTATGTGACACATAATTTTAAAGTGAAATTTCAATAGAAAAACAATGGCGAAATTTTAAACGTTACCATTTTTACAAGAAATGTTCAAAATGCTTTCCTTTTAATATATTTTTTTAATTTCAAATGTATCGTTTTAAGTAATTTTTTATCTAAAACACTTAACTAAATTTTTAAATTAAATATGTAATAATTACAGAAATAAAATAAGCTTACCTAGCCATTTAATTTGTAATAGTGTTGAGCAAATTAATATTAGTACTTGGTTTTTATTGCACCGCCGCTTATTTTATTTTTTTTTTATACAACTTCTTTGTCAAAAAACAACGTATTACAAATACATTAAACAAATATTACAATATATTAAACAAAAAATATGTCTGTTAGCGAGCGAAGCTAGCGTAGGTTGTTAAGATTTTATTGACTGCGTGTAGTGACGAATCGTACTTCAACATAATCTAACCAAACATAACCTACGAACGTAGATGTAAGGTGTTTTTTAATATTTATTTTTCAATACAAAATTTAATTTTTTCATCTTAAATAAACGTTATTTTTCATTTTTTCATCAAATCTAAAGAAGTTGCATAAAAAAAGTAAAAAATCTGACGATAACAAACAAGTACCTTATTAATTTTTGTTTGTTTGTTACTTTTTTAATGTTACGGGCATCGATTGCTATGGTCATTAGTCGTTTTCACGATCAGAGAAGAAACAAAGTTTCGTTCCCTGGTTGATAAAATTAATCATTAGCAACTAGTCAGATAGATCATCCAGAAATAGCCTTTTCAGAGGACAATAAAAACCCCAAAAGAACTCAAAATGACCCCTTGTCACTTAAAAACATACTTTCATTTTAAAGAGCTGTTATCATACCTGTCAAAACGGGTGTAGCAACTCCTCAGGCAAACTCCCAGCTTAAAAGCTCTTCATTAATGAATATTCGGTCAAAAACTTTTAAGAATAACTGTATTCTGTCACCTGGGTTTTTTAGGAAAAAAAAACAAATTATTTTTTATTTTTTCATCTCCCTAATTGTCTCGGCCTCTAATTCTAGTGTTTTTGAGGCCTCAGAGATGGAATCTATCGATCCTTTGCAATATATCAGAAAGGATGTTTTGCTGCTGACATCAGATAATATGGTAGCTCAGACAGGTTAGTCTTCCCAAATCAGCTGATTTGGAAGTCGAGAGTTCCAGCGTTCACGTCCTAGTATAAGCAGTTATTTTTACACAGATTTGAATACTAGATCGTGGATACCGGTGTTGCTTTGGTGGTTGGGTTTCAATTAACCACACATCTCAGGAATAGTCGAATTGAGACTATACAAGACTACACTTCATTTGCACTCATAAACATCATAAGAAAGGGAGCCGGCAGGATGTTCCCTGTCTCCGTTACTTTTTAATCTTTACATGGAACTAGGGGTTAATGATGTTAAAGAACAATTTAGATTCGGAGTAACAGTACAAGGTGAAAAGATAAAGATGCTACGATTTGCTGATGATATAGTAATTCTAGCCGAGAGTAATAAAGGATTTAGAAGAAACAATGAACGGCATAGATGAAGTCCTACGCAAGAACTATCGCATGAAAATAAACAAGAACAAACAAAATAAAAGTAATGAAATGTAGTAGAAATAACAAAGATGGACCACTGAATGTGAAAATAGGAGGAGAAAAGATTATGGAGGTAGAAGAATTCTGTTATTTGGGAAGTAGAATTACTAAAGATGGACGAAGCAGGAGCGATATAAAATGCCAAATAGCACAAGCTAAACGAGCCTTCAGTAAGAAATATAATTTGTTTACATCAAAAATTAATTTAAATGTCAGGAAAAGATTTTTTAAATGTGTGTTTGGAGTGTCGCTTTATATGGAAATGAAACTTGGACGATCGGAGTAACTGAGAAGAAAAGATTAGAAGCTTTTGAAATGCGGTGCTATAGGACAATGTTAAAAATCAGACGGGTGGATAAAGTGACAAATGAAGAGGTATTGCGGTAAATAGATGAAGAAAGAAGCATTTGGAAAAATATAATTAAAAGAAGAGACAGACTTATAGGCCACATACTAAGGCATCCTGGAATAGTCGCTTTAATATTGGAAGGACAGGTAGAAGGGAAAAATTGTGTAGGCAGGCCACGTTTTGAATATGTAAAACAAATTGTTAGGGATGTAGGATGTTGAGGGTATACTGAAATGAAACGACTAGTACTAGATAGGGAATCTTGGAGAGCTGCATCAAACCAGTCAAATGACTGAAAACAAAAAAAAAAAAACGCATCATCCTCTTTCATTCTCTGTAGTATTATCTGAAAGGTAATTACCGGAGGCTAAACAGGAAAAAGAAAAAGAAAAAATTATGGTTTAGTGAGCAATGCATCAGAATCGAAACTTGATGAATTCCATGGTAAAATGATTTGCTTAGCTAAATTACTCGCCTCCTTCTTAGAATCCTCCGTGATTTTGGGGGCTCTAATTTTGCTTTTTCAACACTATTTTATCAGTCTTTATTATCTTCTCCTTCTTGATTTTCTAACTGGGAATTTTATCGATTTATACCTTGATTTTTATGAATTTTGTTAAGTATTCCTGTGGGCTTTCACTTCAATTTCTTTTGCCTTACGGCTGGTTGACACCTCATTCCGAAGAAGAAATCATTGTTTTAAAAACACCGGCTACCTTCTGTAACGGTTTTTGACTCTTTTCCCTGATTGGTCAAGTTTTCAGTTTCTAATTAATGATGCGTTCGATCATTTTTGCTAAAGCTGGTACCACCTCAGTGATTACGTCTTTTGGTTTAAATAAGGCTCCAGGAGCTTCAGCAACTTGATTATAAGACGCAACTTTCAGTGATCTGCAGGAAGTACAATCTTCCTAGCATCGATGAAACTGACTTTCTGAATGGTCTTTACCACTTGAATTGCTATTTATTCCTTATACGTTAGACAGTTTTGCGATCTTGCTAGATGATGGCCAAGTGAATTCACAGAAACAGGTCGATCCCTACATTGATGAACTGGATTCAGGAATTCACCGCAAACACAGTTCTGTTTTCTTGTACAACGTGACAATCTATGTCCAAATCTTTGTATCCCTTGAAATCATTGCTGTTGAAAAATTTGCGTCTAGTTCTATTTTATCATTGTAATATTTAAGGCTGTTTTATTAAATTTTGGGTTGTTAATTCCAGCATTAAATGTAGAGTTTGTTAGTAGATGTAATTTTGAAGGTAATGCGAAATAAAAACGTTACTACTGGGCGTTTAACCTCGTTTCATTATTATTATTACGATATTTCCGTTTTGTATTTTCATTGCTTATAACTCAAATACAAAGACCGTTTCCAAGAAACGGTTTTCACCATCGTTTTTACGTAAAACGTTAGATTAAAATCGTTCATTACATGTCTACATTTCTGTTTACAAAAAAAAAAAAAATAAAAAAAAAGTTTGATTAGATATAGCGGATTCAATACAGCGAAAAGGATTTAAAATGCATCATATGGAGTTTTTTTTTCAACTATATAGATCTGTATTTGTTTCTATTTCCTAGAATCTTTCAGTTTTAAAATTTGAAGCCATTTCCTTACTTTTGTGTCATTCTGAATTACAGTAACGATACACTATAAAAGTCCAGCTTTGAGTAACCATCATTATAAAATATAAATACACAATTTTTTTTTATTATAACATCACAGCAACTATACAATCTGTTCAGTAAGATAATTAAACAATAAGTAAATAAGATCTAATTGAACCAACATTAAGTAACCACTGACCCAGTGGTTTATGACTTAATCATAACGAAACAAAAAATCCAAATCTAGTTTCTCATCGGACAACCCGTTAGTCTTAAAGTTGTTCATTTTTTCTCAAGATGACTCAGGAAAAGTCCGAACATCCTGTACATCATAATTCTCATCATTCGCTCAAATCTTTGAAACATATGGTCTACGATATGCATGAGCCCGTGAAAATTCAGATTATCAGTAGTTTGCTGACCACAGTAACCACTCATCGTAATTGGTTCAGCATAGGTAGGATCGGAAGTATTTAACCTATTTTTATATTCGTTATCATTGTTATCAGAGGGTCCACACATTGTAACTTTCTCAGTGTAGGTAGGACCAGAAATATCCAGCCTATTAACAAAATCAGTATTATTGTTATCATTAATGTTATTGCTATTACAAACATGAGAATCATTGTCATTCGAGCCAGTTACTCGCTCATCTCCTCCTTTGGCATGTGGAATGTTATTGACAGTTGCATTAGTATTACTGCCATTATAATTGCTAATAGTTGTAACTTTAGAAGATAGGGTAGGTTTGGATGGGTAGGTCTTGAATATATAAATAAATATAAATAAATTTAACTGCATATAAACAATACAGATACTTTTTAATTTTATTTTAGACAATAGTTTCTTGAAAATGTGGAACATGTATAATCATATATATATATATGAATACATATACGAATATATGAAGCATACTAAAACTTATCAGAAATATTGTTTTTCTAAAAGATTTAACCACTAATACCGACCCAATATTCATGATTAAAGTTTGTAAATATTGTTATTTAAAAAGTTAATCACATTTTGAATTCTTTCATTTTTCTTTAAGACAGTTACAACTAAACTAATAGGTATTTTTAATTTTTTTAACATTGTTATTTGATCCACAATTAGTAAAATTATACAAAGAGATTTGATATAAAAATTATTAGGGCAAGGAACAATTTAAAAATCCGACTCCATTGAAATTATTTTATCACGATCGATCTTTACTTAATTGTTCAACATAACTACACTAAATCATTTTGTTACGGATGCAAAATAAAAATATTTATCAAGTGCATAAAAAAAGGATTCCTACTACGGAAATGTTGTCAGGCTTCTCAAACACGTAAAAATATTTGTAACTAGCTGAAACCAGCGACTTCGTCCGTGTCGGAATCACTTAATTTATTGAATATAGCTGCCCGGCCAGGCTTCACACGGTTGGTGTACCCATTTAAAAAAATAAGATATTTGTTGCAGTCGTTCAGGGTTTTGGGCCACTTGTTCAGCCGTTTCTGCGGTAAAATACACCCTTTGGCCGTTTTCTAAGTGGACGGCTAACTGCAAGACTGTAGGATGTCGCTCGTGAATGGGAAATTCTAAAATTCGCCAAACAGCTTCGGATGTACTTAGGTACCGGCCATTTACATAGTTTTCCACTTCATCGTTTGGGTTTTTGACGCTAAAAGTAGCTTGGTCAGATCCTTTATTGATATATTTACAAATGTATTTGATGGCTTGAACTGAGTGGCAGTACTCGATATTTATGTGCGCGTTAAACATCCTACACAATAATGGAGAATAAGGGACAATCCACCTATTATCTATATAGAAAGTACTTCCTCTGATATTTAGCGTAGCGCTCTGGCCTCCATTTTCGGCGTCACGACGACGATAAACTGGATATCCGTCCTCTCCAATTTGGGTATCGTTGACGAAACGTCGAAGGTACTTTTTTATGCAGATACCGTTTTTCATACATGGTGCTGTTAAGTTATGCTCTCCGCATGGACCGTGCACCATATTTTTAGTCACGATATCGTACAATATCGGGTCGTTTTGTTGGTTGGGCAGTTCCGCAACTATGACACTATCAATTTTGTCTGGCTGGATTTTTCTTTCTAGCCAAAACAGCAAATGACAGTGAGGTAAACCTCGCTTCTGGCACTCCACACTTGCCATGTTACATTTCACTTTGCCGAATATTTCATCTTTTGTGAAACATTTTATGAATTTTTTCATCTTTAAATGAAATACCCTTGAAATTATTTTTATTGCCCTAGCCTGTAAACTATTTCTAGAAAGTTGAGATCTTAATCTTTTGGGCATTTTGAAATGATAAAAAAAACTAAATACTACATCAACTAATACTAAATTATTTGCTTACATGTTGAACAGGAATTAGCCTGTATATGAAGTGGTGATTAAAAAATTATAAAAAATTCAAAATATTTTCAAGGAAAAATATTCGATATCGCTGCGTAGGAAGCTGACCGCGCGAATTTGCCGCGCGGCACTTTATTTTGTGACATTGACTCCCCTCCGGCACCGCAGTGACGCTTAGGTCACATGCTGGTGACTAGCTAGCCGAGCGGTGTGTGGGCGGGGCGATGGAGCAGTGGCAGGCGGTGGTGGGGACGCGAGCGTCAAGAGAGACACGACGACGACGGACAGTTGCTAGTTACTGAAATAGAAAGATAGAAAAATTAAAATGTGTTGCTTAAATAACGCGGTAAAAAGTAGTCTATGTTCATCAGGAATAATGTCGGCTTCTAACGGAAAAAGAATTTTTCAAATCGGTCTAGTAGTTTCGGAGCCTATTCAATACAAACAAACAAATCTTCCCTCTTTATAATATTAGTGTAGATTTATGCCTATTGATACTGATAGACTCTAATCTTGAATTCAAGAATTTGATAGTTTGTTCATCAAAAGAAAACTTTTTGAAAAAATATACAAGGTCATGTTGGAAAATATGTTAAAAATAATTGTTCGATTATTATATATTATTCCGTAACAACTAAAAGATTTTCCTTAAAGAATTTCTAGTAACCCAAATTTGAATTATTTTGTACTACTGTTTAATAATAATTTCCATACAGTTGAGTATTCAATAAATGTCAAATTTTAATATATTTGTTTAAATAAAAATTTAAATATATTTTTTTTAATTCATTTTATTAGGAAATCTATTTTATCAATTATTTTAAAATACAAGAAAGTATTTTTAATCATAAGATTTATGTTTCTAATTTTAGATAAAGTTACTTCTCTTTGTTTAGTTGTAGTTGATGTACATGTAGAAAATCATATTGTAAATAATATATACTTTTCTGTTATTTATTAAAATTTTGGTGAAATAAATTCGGAAATATATAAAAATGTATAAATTCACTTCAAAAATTACCATACAAGATTTTTACCAGTTTCCACTTCAAATTTTTTATTATTTACAAAAAAAAAGTCAGAAGGAGAAATATCTAGTTTGTACATATGTGTATTTATATACTAGCTGCAAGGCGTGCCGTAGGCACGCCTACGCAGCTAGGCCTTCCGGGCAGCGTCTCTGAATGCTGTTATTAGGTGTCCAGCACATCTCTAACAATAACTTTTAAAGATTATACACACTCTCAACACTTTCATCAACATCCCTAGTATCCGAATACAAATTCAATTACTACGAGAGCTGGAAGCTTAAGTACAAATTAAATTAATTAATCTATTATTTATGTATTATATTCAATTTACGAAAGAAATTATCGTAATACGAAACTAACATTTCGACAAAATATCAATGGATTCTAAATGGATAGTCGATAGTATTTTCTGTATCGATTTATTTTTATCGAAAATAGTTGTGTTATAATATCTGCTACAATACTGAATGAATGAATTACGGTAGTAAAATTTATAAATTTAATTTATAATTATTATTACTGTTATTATATATTGTTTATAAACATTTAAGAAAAAAATCTTATGACTTTTTGACGAGCAGTATGTTCAATCTGCCGGCCTCCGTGGAACGAGTGGTAGCGTTTTGGCCTTTCATCCGGAGTTCCTGGGTTCAAATCCCGATCAGGGATGGCATTTTCACACGCTACAAAAATTGTGATTCATTCATCCGTTGAAACAATAACTAACGGTGATCCCGGAGGTTAAAAAAAAATGTTGAATCATTTAAGCATGTTCTTTCTTTTTGCTCTTATTTCTTGGTGTTGCATCTTCTTACTTACCGTTTATAAGCATTTAAGAAAAAAAAAATCATATGATTTTTTTGTCGAGTAGTATGTCTGATCATGTAAGCATGTCTCAGCTAAGAGGAATGCACACACAGACAGACACACATACAAATTCCTTTTATTAGGGTAGGATATATAAATGTACATATCGGTATTATTGATTAAATCCGATCTAAGGGTCAGGTTGTGCAATCACATATCTAGTTATACACGCGTTTATGCACACACGTCTACTCACTCAATTTATCTCTCTCTCTCTATCACACAAACGCGCGCGCGCGTGTGTGCACACTCATACACAAACTTAAACTTACATACGGGTACTTGCGCATATATACACATATCAATAAGATTTCTCATGTTACGTAATAAGATTCGAATTTTGAAAAGTTATAAAACTTCCTTCAAACTCAAAACACAAGCAATCAACTCATGATGTTTAAGCCATATTGATTATTTATTATTTTCATAGATACAAGTGGTAGAGAGATAGATATAGATTGTAAAAGAAAGCGCAATGTATAGTGTAACTTCAAATATAAAAAAACCATATGTATTTTAAATAAAATATGTACTTAGATTTTAAATGTCTAGTATTTCATGTAATTGTAATACTGATTTTTTATTTACTTGGGACTTACGTAGAGCAGCATAATTTTTTCCTTAGCATATTTAAGGTAGATTTCATAATAAAACTATCTATTGTAATTGGTACCATGATTCGACTTCCGGAAAATTTCGACATATCCTCGTGTTTCACATACCCCAGACCCCAAAACCACAATCACTTCAATAGTTTATTTTTATATATATATATATTTCCTTTTCTTGTGGTTACGATAACTGCCGTAATTTTCTCCCGGTAATTTTCAAATTGGTCCTTAAAAACAAACTCGTCCCATAATCTCGGTCATGTTTGCTAACGGCCAAAATCGGACCAAAGGGGTGAAAATTGTGGGGAGGGGGCAAAAAACACAATTAATCCTTATAATTTCTTATTAAGTAAAATTCCGAATTTGTTTAAAGTTCCCACTATTTTTGGGATAAGGGCTTAAAACGTATCTCAGTAAAGGTTTTGATATCACCAACCATTGGCCCATGGGGTGGAAAAATGTGGTTCCAAAAACAAAAAATCATACCTCCCTTAATACGCACAGTATCGAATCGGTTTAAAATTGTCGTTAGTCTTTAAACATTACCTAAAACCTTTGTCTGAAATAATTTTTTATATGACCAACTCTTACGGCAAGGGATAACCAAAATATTGCTAGAATTATAAGAAGATGGAGTTTGTCGTATGATAAACACGTGAAACATTTTTTGCATGCAACCATTGTCATATTGAGTAAAAATGAAGTTTTTCTTACCTTTTAAGTGGAAATCTTTTTTATCCCTTACTTAACACAGATGAAATCTATCTCTGCCTTCCGGCGTGCCAAAAGGGATTTCTTTATTTTAATACCTGAGTATAGGGTTGCTTGTTTATTTTTCTGGGCTATATTTTTTGTTATAATATTCTTCAATATATATAATATTTATGTGTGTGTGTTTATATATTTAAGTATTGTTTCTTTTTTTTTTGAGTGATAATTTTTTACGAAGCTTGACAATAATAATTTTTTAAATGTTTGTTATTACAAAATTGATTTAATTTATTATGTAGAAATAGGGTTATCTGTCACATTAATATCAGCGACAATTCTTTACAAAAAAAAAAATACTCCTTTTTCTTTTAGTTTAAGCCGCATCCATCTGAGTAATTTAATTTTCCGTACACAAGTTTATTCTAATAGAGATATGTCAATATAAACCTTTGTACTAATTATAGAAATCTAGTGATTTACTATTTTGATTACTACTCGTACTTAATAATCTTACTTTACGAGTGTATGATCTTCATATACTAATTCTCATTTCTTCTACCGTTAAAAAAACTCCAGTATGCTCAGATTTTTAGGTAGATTTCATAAACAAGCTAGCTATTGTAATGGGTACTATGATTCGATTTCCGGAAAATTTGGACATATCTTCGCGTTTCACATCCCCCAGACCCCAAAACCATCGTCAGTTCTAAAGTTTATATGTATATATATTTCACTTTCTTGTCGACACGATAAATGTCGTAATTTTGCGTTGTATGCTAAACATACGACGTTTTTTTCACATGCAACCATTGTCGTATTGAGTAAATTTGAAGTTTTTCTTACTTAAAGGTGGAAATCTCTTTTATCCCTTACTTAGCACCGGTGAAATCTACCTCCTTTTTCCGGCGTGCCGAAAGGGATTTTTATTTTATAAAAGCGTAATTTAACAAAAAATAATGTATATAAATAATATAAAAATAATTTTAAAAATTATAAGAGTTTATTGTTTTTTAAAAAATTAAAAAAATGTTATCCCTGTTTTACTTCAGTTATTTTAATAAATTAAAGGTAGCTTTAACTACAAGCTTATTTATTGGCTGAAATAAAGTACTTAAAAGATAAGGGTATAATAGTAGTAATACAAGTAATACTAAGATCTATTGAGTTTAAATAACGATGCAAACAACTAAACAACTCTACAGAACTCCTCGTAGCGTTCACATTTTACTTTGTTTAATCTAGACCGACATATATTTAATGGTACCGTATCTTACTTTACATTTTGAAACTAACTAAAACAGAATTAATTTCACTCTTTACTTTATGACTTTCCTTTTTTTTTTTAATTCTTATCTTGTAACTTATTTATTGACAGTATTATTCTAAACTTTTTCTCTATTTACCCGTAAAATTCTTTTTTTTTTTTTAATTATTGCTATATTTACACGATGTTTTTTTAAATAGTCTCAGTTAATTGTTTTTTAATTGAGTTATTTGAGAACAATAATTTATCTACACATCTGAATTAGCAGTCATAAAAATAATGTATACCTAGATAAATGTTGAAATACATTCGGCAACCTGCCTCCGTATCGCTAGTGTTAGCGTTTCGGCCTTTCATCCGGAGATAACGAGTTCCAAATCCCGGTCAGCTATGGCACTTTCACACTTAATTTGGTAATTCTTTAATCTTATAATTTTTATACATGATGTATCCTTTATCCAGATTTTTATTATTTCAAATATGACTTCCTACTGTACATTTTAATTTACGTGCAACTTTTTTTATCGATTTAACTAATGATATTTATTCTTTGCATTACTTTATGTTTATTACTGATACTTATTTTTTGAACCATTAATGATGATGGATAGAAAAATCTCCCTTTTAAGATAAAATTATCAGTTTTTTATGAATTGAATTACTGAACATAAATAAGGGCTATAATATCAAATTTTAAATGACTTACTAAAAATTGACAAATCGGGAATCAAAAAGAACGTTGAATATATACAATATATTTAGATTTATATATTTAGAAGATATATATATATATATATTTAGGAAAATATCAGAATTGGTAAGAAAAAAAAATTTAATTAATTTTATTTTATTATACGAAAATGATTAATAGAATATGAAACCAAAAAATAGAAAAACTATGGCTAGGACAGAAAAACGTCAAAGATAAGAAAAACAGGGTCTCTTAGAAGGAAGTTGATGATAATGATAAACAAAAGATAGTGATAAAAATCTACTCTACTAGATTTGCATCTCTTTTAAATAATATTATAGCATTTACAATAGTTGTTTAAATTTAGCTTCTTGATTTTCACCACTATTTTATTCCTTCTCATTTAAATAAATATTATACTGTCTTTCTCATGGCATGAATAGATCCTTTACATTTAAAAAAAATAAAGTGATTGGCAAATTATTAGTGTTATCTTTTTTTTTCTAATCAGCCTTATAATTTATTTAAATTTTATTAAAATTAGATAGAAAAGGAATTCTTAACAAGATTACTTTCTTTTCTTGTTGAAAAGAAAATTTTATGCGTTCAGAAAAATATAAAAAGATAACATTAAAAAAAGTATTAAAATATTTTTCTTGACTTGGCGATTTATGAAATTGATATATTTATAACAGAAATGACAGACCGGGAAAAAAATAACGAAGAAATAGATTTTAGAAAATTTGATGTGATGATAAGATTCAAATTAGTTATATTTTTAACTCATTTGAAAAATGAATCATTTTCAAAGAATCTTATTAAAATAACAGATATCACTGCGAAAAAAATCTACTGCTTATTTACTAGAAAAAGATAACGTAATCGGTCAAAACTGTCTTATATAAGACTTTAAGTAAGAAATAATCATGAAGCAGATGATCTTTTTTCGGTAGATAAATCAATTTCATCTCAGTTCACCATATTCTTCTTACATTTTTTCTCCCCGGTGATTTCCTATGGATTTTTGTAAGTTCATATTCGATCAATATTAAAGATTTAGCGATCGTGTTTAATTCTTCCTGATAATTAAGTTGTTTGATGATGGTCTCTGTCTCTAGTACTCTACTGGAGGTTAAAAAATAAATTAGAATATGGAAGAACAAAAATATCAATTTGGATTTGGCGGTAAAGATGAATTTCTTAATCGTTTTTTTATACAGTTCGTTCGGAAACGCGCCTTGCAGTATGTTTTAAAATTATGCAAAGAATTGTGTTCTTTCGGCATTAGGTTGGTTGCCCTGTGGGTTTGTTGGACGTTGCTAAGTAATAAACTAAGAGGTCAATCGTTGCGTTGTGATTGAACATGTTTTGTTTTGTTTAGTTTATCGAGATCAATAGTTCCGAAAAACATAATGGTTCTTTCGGTAAAAGAACGAATTTTTCTCGTTGAACATGTCTTTTCTGAAGGTGACAGGTACTGATTTAGTAAAGTACAAATTTTTTGAAAAGTCTCCAAATATTTCTGTTCCTCACCGAAATAAAGTCCGAACTCTTATCGAAAAGTTTTGGGTAACAGGCACTGTTGAAGACGCTAATCGAAGTGGAAGACCACCTAAACTAAACGAACAGAAGCTGCTTAATATTTCGGATGCTGTGAACGAAAGTCCATCAAAGTTAATGCGTAAGTTATCAAACCAGCATGATATCGGACTTGCTACCGCACGTAAAGCTATATGAAAAAAATTGAAATTTTTCTACTTCAAAGTAATGGGTGTTAAAAAACTGAAAACTACAAATCAGGCAAAAATACTAAATTATAGTCAGTGTTTTAAACGTTTTATTGACCAAAATTCCTTGACATTACGTTTTTTACAGATGAAATGTGATTTCATCCGAAAGTGTATATTAATTCGCAAAATACATGACTATGGTCAGCAACTAACCCCCATGAATTATACGATCAATTTTTACACGAAGGGAACATTAGAGTCTGGGTTGATAGGAGTAGAATGTGCATTGTGGGTCCAACATTTTTTTGAAAATAAAGTTAGTAGTCATCGTTATTGTACCGTTTTAACAAACTTCATTAATCAGATAACAAAACTGGAAAGCAATCACTTTGGTTAAAAAAATATGGCGCCACAGCGCACGTTGGTAATAGGTCAATGATGTTTTTATGAAATGTCTTTGGTGAACAAATAATTTTGAGGGATTTGTATACTGCACAATCGTTTGTTATGACTCCCCACGATTACTTTCTATGGGTCAGTGAAACAAGGAGTGTTTCGGAAAAGACCACGCACGATTGACGAAATAAAAACCGCAATATCGGCATACGTATGTTTGAAAACAGATTAAAACGTGTACAGTGGAGGTATTGTTGTTAGAGGAGGTTATTTTTAACAATTTTTACACTTTTATTCCAGTTATTATAATATATCCGTTTTTATAATATAATGAAATAAAACTACAATGTAATAATTAAGAAAGTTTCGTCATTATACTTCCATAATTCCATTGCACAGCAACTTTCTGAACGCGCTGTATAATAAAAAAAAAATTTAAATACGCGAGAAAATTTAAAAATAAGAATATTTAAGTTTAATCTATTTAAAATTATGATATAAAAAGAAGTAAAAGATTTTTTATATTTTACTTCTGAAATAAAATTAAATTTTATGAAAAATTCTTTCCTTATTCCATTAATCATAAAATTTATATAGTTATCTAAAAAAAATATATGAATAAAAGCTTTTAAAAAAATTATAGATTTATATTTATAATTCATTAAAAGAATTTAATTAAAAATTATAATTAAAAGAAGAAATATGCATAAACGAAAATATCTTACTTACTTTAGCCTCTTTTTTTCTTTTTTAATTACTCTCTTCTTAATAGCCTAGCGTATATTATTAAATTGAGACGAAGAAAAAGGAATTTTTTAATAATATAGGTTAAAAAAGAATATTGATAGACAAAAAAGTGAGAGAGAGTAAGAGAGAGAGAGAGAGAGAGAGAGAGAGAGAGAGAGAGAAAAAAATAAAATGAAAGAAAGATGAGATAAATTGGTGTAATGAGTTGATGAAAGTGACAATGATGATGAGTTGGATGAAAATGATTGCTAAGAGAAATGTCAAAGGTATAAGAAAGAATGAAAGAAAGAAAGAGTAGATGCATCTTTGTGGTGGGTGATAAAGAGAAGAGAGGGGTCGTAAAATGAAGGGGAAGATTGGAAAATGAATGAGTATTAAATAATATCGCTAGAATCTGGATAGTGGTCCTTTTTATATTTTAATAGAAGAAATAGTAGTAACAGTAGGAGAAATTTTAGATGGCATGGGACAAGACGTTATAGGGTATAATAAGGGTTCCTACTTGTAAATGCTAGTACAAAGGGAAAAGATTTGGAATGGGTAGAAGAGTTTAAAAAGGAAAGAAGAATGAGAAATAAGGGAGAGTAAGAGAGAGACAGAGAGATAGAGAGAGATGACTGAATGAACGAAGAAAAGTGGTGAAACGTTTGGGAGTAAAAGGTTTCTAGGGGTTTTTGATAAGGGTGACGTTAGGCAACGGAGGAGCAAAGGAGGTTTGGGAATACTTTGTAAAAGTGGGAGCATGAGACCATAGGAATAGGGTGTACGTAATTAGCCGTAATGAATAGTGTCATGTGATTGATGAGGTAGGCTGAAGACTTCCATCCCTGCTTTACTTCGTCACCGGTAAATTTCCTTCATCCCTACTCTATTACATTTCACCTCTACTACCACCTTTTCATTACCCCTCTTTTCTATTTAACACCCTTTCCTTCACTCTTCTACTTACACATCATCTCACCCTCGTTCAAGAGAGAAGTGTAAGAGGGAAGAAAATGAAACAGAATGATGAGACGAAGGAGATGACGATAGACTTAAATATGAAGTCTCCATTGTCTGTCAATCAGAGATGGGGGATGTTAAAGGTTTTAGGATGGGTTGATAATAGTAGTTTACGGGGAATGTTAGGGGTTTGCTAGAGGGTTGAATTCTAATCAGGCAGCATCTTTCCGCTTAGATCTTTACATCTTAACTTCCCTTTCGTTGTTATACTTCCACCATAATGCAATTTATTTTCTTACAGTATATCGCTTATCCTTTATAACTCATACATTGTTAAAGTCTGTTGTTTAACTTAATCATAATTTATAATTCGTTACAGAAGCTTATACAAACGTTACATATATATAAATATATATATATATATATATATATATATATATATATATATATAGATGAAAAACAATGAGAGCTTGGATATAAAAAAAAAAGATTGTAGAAAGCGTAATATTAAAAATATATATTTTAATTTTTTTTATAATAATTTATTGTTAGCAAGTTAAAGCAAAATTTCAATTCAGCATATTCAGCAACATTGTAATATTTCCTATGTTTTTTACAAAGTATATAATTGAAACTTTATAATCATGAACGCTTAAATATTAAATATTTATTTAACATGGCACGTTATTCATTGTAAAATAACGAATAAATAAAAATTTATATTGTAAACATATTACTATTGTAAACATATTAATTTAAAACTAATCAGCCGTGAAGCTACAGTATTCAGAATTATTCACGAAAAATTTAATAAACTTTCAGAACATATTCTACTGGTGAAAATGAAAAAGATTTTTTAAAGAGACATAAATTTGGAAACGCTTTGTTATTGGCTGGTAAATGATTCGCCCTGATTTCTTGGCCTTGGGTAAAATTAAACCAGACTGTAATTTTTTATACCCAAATAAATGGGATAAATTTAGTATTTTTATTTGAAAACATCTGACCTTTAAACTACTTTTTTATTTTTAAGTCCGTCTGTTTCTATCCCGTCCCCCTGGAGCCAGACCCAAAACCAAGCATGAACACTGCTCCAGGTGGTGCCATCGCCTCAACTGCCTAGTCGAGAACTGGTGTTCCCTCCAGACAGCTAAGACTAGGTCTTTAATTAATCGCCATGCCTCTAATGAGAAGACCTCGTGGGGATCTTCCCACCGGGACTCCGGTCTTGACGCCATGCCTAAAATGAGGAACCCCAAAGAGATCCCCCACTGGTACAAAGGTCTTTCTTTGTCCCCCTCGTCGAAGTTCAATCGGAACACGACGGAAGTCCCTGTCCAATTACCGGCAGCGTAATTGGACACCTAAGCGGCCTACTCCTCCTGGACAGGGCTGTTCCAAGGGCTGTTTCCTGGTTTTCCCCAAAACACAGGAAAAGCACCTCATTATTTGGTCTTGGTCCTGCAGCCGCGTCTCCCAAGAGAATGGCCCTGAGAATTACAAAGGGTAAATTTGGCCTCCGTTGGGCAATCCTTACGTAGATGCCCCGTAATCCCACAGTTGAAGCAATGTCCTCGCCTATCGGGACCACCCCAGGACCCAGCTCGGTACTCAATCCCCCAACATTTATAGCAACGTTTCTCAGCTGACCTGGAAACCCGGCAAGACACCCACTGAATGCAGATGCGGCCATCCATCAGCAATTTATCCGCGAGAAGAGCCGGTACCCCCACCGCCACCACTTTTGTATTCCCAAATGAGGGCCGCAGGGAGAGGACATCTAACGTCACTGAGTCTCCAGCCATCTTGCAGATGTCACGTAATAAATCCACCCCAAAGTTAACGGCGTCTACATTCTATATGAACAATTGAAAACGTCGACTGACCATACTAGCTGTAACTCTCGTGCTCTCCACCTTGTTCAGGTTTATTCGTCGAAAATTCCTCGGTTCAGATGTGAAGGGTTCACTCTACCGGATGAAATACTTGAAAAGGCTTTTGTGTTTTCTTTATGATAGAGAAATGTAGAACTTAATTTAGTGGATTTACTTTAGTGAAATCCTTTACATAATACTGTGAACAGTGTGCAGTGAAAACAGTCTAGGGGTGATGTTTCAATATTCATTACCCGTTTTTTATTCATGTTACATTTTATATTCCAAAATTTACTGTTATATTCTTTAATCATTTAAAGTCATACAGTTTTATTTAAGTCGTTAGTGACTGTCATCGTTGATGCAACAATAAACAAACGATGAAAAAAATATTACGGCCAAATTAAAAATAAAACGTATAAGATATGCTACACTAACAAAGAAAAAAATCTTACGCATGTTATTTTCTAGTTAAAAATCATTCTTCTTGAAGTAAATTTTCTTTTAAAAAATATATATGAAGGGTAACTCTAGATCCTATTAAGCAGTGGAATCTTTGATGATGTTTTCTTTGATTTAAACTATGTTATTTTTTTTGATAGGGTAGTTGTATGAAACTATATATCACTTCATGTAAAAGATAATTTTATTTTATAAAAACAAATACAAATAATAGTTTTTGTTTAAATATTTCTTGCAATAAAATATTTAATAGAGAAAATTTTCGGTTTTCAGATTTCAACGGAAATATCTATTTTGACCATCCCTGAATCCATTTTGACTATTTCGGTGTGATATTTGTACTTATGTATGTATCTATGTATCTCGCATAAATCAAAAACGATTAGCTGTAAAATGTTGAAATTTTGGATTTAAGACTGTTGTAATATCAAATTTTGCACCACTCCTTTTTGATTGCAATCGACTGGAAAAACCTGTCCAAAAAAGCCCAAGATCCAAAAAATTTGAATTTTTTATTTTTACAGTATTAAGCCCCAATTGAAAACATTTTAGCGATATATCATAAATGGTATTTATTTTCAGTAGTTCTAGATTTATAGACCAATAAAATTTTAATTAATGTAAAATTTAGATCTTACAAGGGGAAGGTACATCGGTTCTAATGCAACTTCATTGCCTTTTTTTAACTATTTTTTTAATTTAAATATATTGATTTATTAATAATTATTTGCTTCTAATTGTAAAAAAAATTACAATAAATAATAATTCAATAATAACAAAAAAAAAAAAAACAATATATTATAAAAATATATATTTTGTAATTGGCATACAAGGAAGTCATATGCTGTCCACATCAAACTTTTTAACCATTGTTCAATTTGATTCAATTTGTTTCTTATAATTTATAACTTGGAATACATTTTAGAAAATAATGAAATAATTGTAAGAATCATATTCTTGCTCTTAGTATTTGGAAAGAATTTTACTTTTACCGATCTATGTTTATAGCAGCTTAGTTTCTAATAACCCAGTTTGTTATAAAACTGCATCGCCTATGTGACCACTTAATTAATAGTTGTTAAGATTTGTTAAAAAAAACTGTGCTATATGTTTAACTTGACGCTACCTTCATACAACAACTGAAAGAAGTTTGGATGCAATGAAAGTTTTGTAGAAATTTTTATTTGGTTCAAACTAAAACATGAGTTTTAATTTATTTTTCTTATTTTTTTTTAAAAATTGACGTTACTTCTCTCAAATGTCCAGCTACTTGCTATTTATTGTAACTATAATAATAATAAAATACATAATAAACAATCTGAAGTTAAAAAAAAAACCTTTGTAACGTTCTTAAAATATAATTTGAGTATAATTAAAAAAAAAACAAAAAAACAAAATCGAGTATAAATGATATCACTTCGTTAGGTACTTCATTATTTTATATTACTGTTAGGGAGAAATAAGAATTATATGGAATTAAATGAAAGAAAATGAAAGTACGATCATATTTCCCGAACACCGCGGAATATCGATTAAAGTACACCGAGCTAAAATTTAATATTTCATCAACAGATACCAGTGAGTTCATGAATATGTTTTAGTTGGTCTCTTACTCTACATTGTAATTGTAATAACATTGTAAATGTATATTTGCTACGGTTTTATGTATTTATTTTTTTCTTTGTTAAGGACTCTAACTTGCAACATGTGAGCAGAGGTATTTCAGTTCAGATCGATTCTGGACGCAAAAGAAGAAAGCCTCTCATAGGAATTTCAGTAAGCTGGAGGTATGCTTTAATTCATATTCAGTTTTGTTTCATGAATATGGAAATTTTTATAAATATTTCAGAATTTTTTTATCTAAAGTAATGTTTGAAAGAGTAATATATTTGAAATTATATCTGACGCCTTAAAAAATGTTTATAGCTACCTAATGTGCAAGTTGCATATGAATTATTGAAGGAGTCGTTTATTATGAGCAGTACATATTGTAAACAATATCAGACGCCTTAATGGTTTTGTAACCACAATAAAGCAAACAAAAAATATTTAATGTACCAATATATATATATATTTGTTTTACATATTTTTTGTAGCGTCTACGGAAAAATATATTTGCAGATAGATTGCTACGACATCGAATAGGGTTGAGAAATTTGAATAATTTTTCAGTAAAGTGTAATTTTACACTTTGCAGTTGGAAAGAATGATGAGTCATCACATTAGAGATGGCGTGGTAGTAACCATTTACTTATCTGCCTTTATAACAGCTTAGTTTCTAATAACCCAATTTTTAACAAAAATGTTCCGCTGTACGACCAGTTAATAGTCGTTTAGATTTGGTAAAAATCCCACGTATCACAAAAAATCCCATGATGGTAAAAATTTCAATAAAATTTAATTTTTTCTAAATTAACAATACTAAACATTACTTTTATTGAAGAGCATTTTAAGAGTTTTTAGTTCACATTTGTGTAAAAGTTAGAGATTAACGAACGAATAGAAGGCAAAAAACAAAGTTCAGATGAAATTATAGATATGCTTGTTACTTTCCTTTTTAATTCCTTGAATTCCGTTCTGATAATAAAATTATATATATTTTATGATTTCCATGTTTTTATTTTGTTTTTTACTTCTCCTCATAGAGCCGGAACCACAATTAAGCATTATCACGGCCCTGGGAGGTGCCATCGGCTCTAACTACCAGGATGGAACAATCCCTGACACGGCTATGATTTTCTTTGTTGAAAAAACATATATTTTTTCATTACATTGATGATTTAAAACAGAAGAATATATTTTTACTTCAGAAATAACAGAATGATATGAACAAAATGAATTTAATAAGTAAATGGGTTTTATTAATCAAAAGTCGGTGGCTAAACACCAAATAATTAAGGTCATATAATCGTAGATAACTGATATAAGCTATTCATTTTTATATATTCGACTACAGAAAATAAATTTTGCAAAACGAGGGGGAAATACTTCAATCTGACTTTTAAAAGAATAATCATTTACGGTTATACATTTCTTAACCCAGTTATCTCAACGATTAGGAAAGAATTCAACTGGTCTTTTTTTTGTTCACGACTTCCTTACTGTGTCTTTTAGTTCATAATACGTTATAAAATAAATGCCACTGAATCCTTAAAATTCGAGAAGAAGAAAAAATTACAACTTGTAGAACTGGTTCAAATTCAACTTGAGAAATGCTTCGACGTTAGCGCGTGGTCTGTATGGCCGATCACTATGGTGTTACAGAATTATTGGTTCAATAAATTATTAGTCACGATATATACGTCTTCTCAAGTACCTCTCGCAGAATATAAATTTTGCGTGGTGAACAGAATTCTGCGGGAAGCTTCGATGATGTTCTTGAAGATATTTCAGCTTCCAGATATTCTGTCACTAACATGATCTTGGCAAATCAGAACAATTTCAATTGAAATATTTTTCTTTTTCAGCTCCTGATGCAGTATGTTTTTTATTTACTGTTGTTTGAGTAACAGTTACAATAACATAAACGGTTCGTAAATTACGATGAACAACGTCATTACCGTTCAGTTTTTTGTTAAAAGCTCAATCAGAGAACTTTATTTCGAATGTGTGTACATAGCAACCATATTTGATTCCATGTAAACGGTTACTACAGAGTACAAATGAAGAATGTAACGGTACTTGGCGCATTTATACTAGCGAATAAGGCTACAAAATTGTACCCAGTGGTCCTCTCATTCTCTCCTTTTAGGGCGATTCTTTTTATCCCCTTACAATTATACATTACTTATTTCAGCCTCACATGTTTATGAATAAATAATTAGTTCTTACCTGTATACTTGACCTAAATTGTAATGAGCATTAACATGACCAGGTGAATGTCTTATTGCTGCTAAAAAATGAGCTTCAGCATCAACTGCTCCTGGCATTAAAGTACCCAAATTATTATGAGCACTTGCGTAAGATGGCCACAACCTGTAAAAAAAAAACAATGATTAAAAATACACAAATCAACCTAAAAAGAAGAATGTATTAACTCTTTAAAAAAAAAAAAATTTAAAACCAATTCACTATCTCAAACATTTCCTTTTATTTAATATCTTTCAAAAAATAACAACTTTCAAAATGTTTTAAAATAACTCGTTTAGACTAAAAAATAAAAGTAAATTAATATTAAAACTATCTTTAATAATTTAGTTTTATAATTAAAATTTCATTGTTACTTTTGAAGGAACTTTACTAGCAAGAATCCATGCAAATGCAATAAATACGTTTCCACAAATACACACGATGTACTTTAAATAAAACACTACATAAAACTTCCCTTATTTTATATTGTAAGTAAGATCTTGGATTCATAAGTCCTTCTGTTTAATTACAAGAGACCGTACAAAAATTGAATAAAAACCGGAAAAAGCCTTACTCCGTCAGTATGATCATAATAATAATGCGTATAGAATACAAACATTTTCCTTAACAAATTATTTACGAAAAATTCCAGTTATTTGATTTTTTTTTTTTTTGTAAGATGTAAGGAAAAATAAGTAAAACAAACATATTTTATGTAGGAAGGTAAAGCAATACAAAAATCGACTTTTTAAAAATTCGTCCTTTAAAAGTAAAAAAAATTATATATTTTCAATTATTAATTAAATCATTATCTTTAAAATAGGTAGTAAATTAAAAGTAATTATTAACACTTAATTTAGAGATGATTTAAAAAAATATAGATTTAGTGAATTGAAACGATTTTTAAAAAAATAAATTTTAATGTGTTTTTTATTAATGTTGGTATTGTTTTAATTATTAAATTTCTATTAAACTAAAGTTAGGTAAGCAATGATAGACGACGTTTCGAAGTTTCTACCGTTGAAAATGGAGAACTACGCGTTTTACATTACGATAAACAGCACATATATCTGAAAATATCTGATTTTGACACCACATAATTTCCTTGTATGTTCATTAAATTACATATACATATTTTTGGCTGCAGTTCATTTAAACGTATTTCATTTGAAAATAAGATGCAGTTTCACAATTGCATAAATGTCTGTATTATTAAATGATCTGTATTATTCGAATTTTCGTGAGTTGCTGATTAATAAAAGATACAGATTTTGTATATGTCGTATAAGTTAATAATAATTAAACTATTCCGTTTAGAGAACTCCTGTATGTTGGTTACAAATGATAATTACGATCTTTACGGTGTAAAATATTCAGTTTTTATTATTGGATTATTTGGCGCATTATCAAAAATGTTGAATATTAAATCCAAAACGTGTGAACAAAAACAAAAATAAAATTTTGAATTAAAATCTCACTTATGTTTTACGTTAGTTAAAAATTTTGTTACACCTAACCATTAAAAGTCATTTTTTTTTTTTTGTCTTCAGTCATTTGACTGGTTTGATGCAGCTCTCCAAGATTCCCTATCTAGTGCTAGTCGTTTCATTTCAGTATACCTTCTACATCCTACATCCCCAACAATTTGTTTTACATACTCCAAACGTGGCCTGCCTACACAATTTTTCCCTTCTACCTGTCCTTCCAATATTAAAGCGACTATTCCAGGATGCCTTAGTATGTGGCCTATAAGTCTGTCTCTTCTTTTAACTATATTTTTCCAAATGCTTCTTTCTTCATCTATTTGCCGCAATACGTCTTCATTTGTCACTTTATCCACCCATCTGATTTTTAACATTCTCCTATAGTACCGCATTTCAAAAGCTTCTAATCTTTTCTTCTCAGATACTCCGATTGTCCAAGTTTCACTTCCATATAAAGCGACACTCCAAACATACACTTTCAAAAATATTTTCCTGACATTTAAATTAATTTTTGATGTAAACAAATTATATTTCTTACTGAAGGCTCGTTTAGCTTGTGCTACTCGGCATTTTATATCGCTCCTGCTTCGTCCATCTTTAGTAATTTTACTTCCCAAATAACAAAATTCTTCTACCTCCATAATCTTTTCTCCTCCTATTTTCACATTCAGCGGTCCATCTTTGTTATTTCTACTACATTTCATTACTTTTGTTTTGTTCTTGTTTATTTTCATGCGATAGTTCTTGCGTAGGACTTCATCTATGCCGTTCATTGTTTCTTCTAAATCCTTTTTACTCTCGGCTAGAATTACTATATCATCAGCAAATCGTAGCATCTTTATCTTTTCACCTTGTACTGTTACTCCGAATCTAAATTGTTCTTTAACATCATTAACAGTCATTAATTAATCTAAATAAAATTAACAAAAAATATATGGTTTGTAATTTTTATGAATATAATATTTTGAAACCATGTAAGTGATATCCATGAAGAGAATCCCCCGGTAAAAATTATGTGGATTATATTTTTGTTCGTGTGTTATTTTTATTGTTAAAACAAATTTTTATCGTGTTTATAAAACTATTTAAAAACAATATAATCAAATAAAAATTGACAACATATGATGAGAATTTTTGTAATCAGTGTTGTGAGTTTTTATTGTTATTAATAGCTGCTTTCGTCGCGGCTTGCCCATGCAATACGCATAAAGATCTTCAAAAATTGAAAATAGTTTTTTAGTTGCTATGTGTGGGTTGTTGTTTTCAAACGGTTTCAAAACATGAACACGGTTCCAAGAGGTTCCTTTGCCTCTAGCCGCCAGATGAGGGAAACGCCAGGCTCGACTATGCCGTTTCCGGCCTCCATCACCCAGCAACCGCGACTCGTTCCCTTGTGCTTTGCCTCTAACGAGGACACTCCCAAAGGAATTGCCCCGTTAGGACTCAGTCTCTTAGCTCAGGGCCCGAGAGTTCCCGCACTTCATCAAAACCGCCTACCCGTGCAAGCACGGGCAACCGGCAGCTACGTACGTAGCTGTCCCTTAATCCCTCGCTTCCCGATAATACATTTTTTGTAGTATTCCCGACAAAATACCCATCACAGTGACGAAGTCCATCGATCTGCCTAACATCGTTCCAACGATGGTCCTCACCTCGAGATGCCCAGTTACGGCAGCACAATCGCGGCGTTCTTCCTCCCACCACGGTCATAGGAATATCATGTGTTCCTGCATGTCTACCTCCCGAGAGTAGGGGCAAAAGGGGTCTTCAGCTCTTCTTCGTCCATACAAGTATGAACGAAATACCCCATGGCCGGTCAGGAATTGTGTCAGCCAGTATATCCCAGTTCGCCAAACTTCCTCCCGGCGCACGTCTCAATGTGCGTGATCAAACGATGCATCCACCTCTCTTTCGTGGACGTATCCCACCTGGCTTACCAATCCCCGTAGATAGTTGTGTAATTGGGTTGTAGTCTTTGGTAATTAGGTTTCAATTAAACACACGTCATAGGAATGGTACATAATACAATAAAGGAATAATACATATCATCCTCATTCATCCTCTGAAGTAATACCTTACGGTGGTTCCGGAGGCTAAATAGAAAAAAATATGAAGGTCGCTACCAGATTAGACAATGCCTTTAATTTTAATAAAATATATTATAATTTTATGAAGAAGTCGATTTTGAAATAGAAAACGATCGCTACAAACAATGACATTAACTTTAGCAAAAGAAGTTCTAGGTTATTTATTTATTTATGATTTATAAAGCAGTGGGATTGGTGGGGTTTGAATTGTAGTAAACATGCCGGGAGTTATAAAAAATATATATACAGTTAGAATTTTCAGTTTAATGATTGATTCAGTAGTTTTCGCAATGAAAGAGAGTTGAAGGGAGTCAAATGAAAGGGAGTTGTTTCTGCATAGTTGTGAAATCAAGTAGTTATAGTGTATAATATTAATGATGTGAGTGTGTGTGTGTGTGTGTGTGTGTGTGTATGTGTCTACATACCCAAGGTTCATAATATAATCTTTATTTATTGATTGGCTTTGTTTGTTTAGAAACAGTGATACAAGCCTGGGAAATATGTGAATAATAATTATAAAACAATGTTCTTTTTTCTAACAGAATGAAATTTTTAAATTAAAATAATATTTTCGTTACTGGTTAGAGTGAGATTGTTTAAATTAAGCGTTTATTAAAATTAAATAAAACAGAAAAAAATTTATTTTATCATGATTATAACATTACTGAACAATACGACCTGTTTTCTCACTATTGCATGACAATATTATATTATTTAAGTGTAGTTTAGACTATAATGACAGACATATAGAAACCTTTTTAATTATTCATTTCCCGTAAGGATAACATAAATGAAATTTATTATTCATTGTTAATTTTGGACTAGCCCAAACAGCAACAACTGAATGATATTTAGAATATTAAATGATATTATAGTTAATTTAATGAGTTTTTGGAGGTAATAATCATTAAATCCTTGATTATTCAGGCATAGGTAAATCGAATTTGTATTTAAATTCCGTGTTTTGGTTTATTTATAGTTTTTAATAGGAATAAAATAATACCATTTAGGGATTTAATAAAAAGTATATTAGTATATAATAATCGTGCGTTCACCTATTAAAAGTCTAATAGTATAATTTAAACGAAAATATTAATTTACGGTTACACTTTTGATGAAATTCTGCTCCCTGATGATTGTAATCAACCTTAAAATCGTTTTTTTTTTGCAGTAGAAATTGGTAGATTCTTTTTACTTCCTTCTACTAAGTAAAAAAAGTATTATCATCGCGAAAAAGTTTACATTTCAATAAATTATCTTAGATTTCTTATTTAGATTATCTTAGATTTAAATTATCTTTAGATTTCAATAATTATACTTATTATCTCGCATAACTCAAAAACGATTAGTCGTAGAATGTAGAAATTTTGGATATAGTCCTGTTGTAACATCTAGTTGTGCATCTTCCCTTTTAAGTTGGGCTTTTTTGAACACTTTCGGTGTTCAAAAAAGCCCAACATCCAAAAAATTAGATTTTGGACTTTTTCTTAACTGCAGAATCCCTCATTGAAAGCTTTTCAACGATATATTATAAGTGGTAATTATTTTCATTGGTTTCAGAGTTACAGCCAAATAAAATTTTAATTAATGAAATATTTACATCTTACAAGGGAATGTACATAAATTCGAAACAGACCTCATCTCATTTTTTTTTTATCAAATTTTTTTTATTTTAAATATATTGATTTATTAATCTATTAATTTATTAATTATTAAGATAAATAATATTTCAGTAATAACAATAAAACCAAATATGAAAAAATATCGGAAGTTATTAATGAAATAAAATTTTATGTACTTTTGATTTTAAAAAAAATGGGTATATATAATTTAATAGCACACGTCATTTAATAACAAGTATATCATGTGGTGTTCACATCAGATTTTTTGTTTTCCACAACATAAATATCAACCTTTATTTTGGATTAAATTTATCGTGGGGTGCTCGCTAATCGTCGGAATGGTTGTATTATTTTTGAAAGTGAAACCCGGAATAATTTAAAACGAAATCCAAATTAAGGAATTTAGAATTTTAACAAAATTTCATGTATATATGTATAAATCTAGTGGTTTCTCTAATTCTGTTACTCTTTGATACACTCAACCGATTGAGCTGAAATTTTGCTTGAATACAGGTTCTATTCTTGGTAAGACTATAATCGTTACAAAATATTTCGCTGTTTCAAGATGGTGGATGTTTTAATGGTTTGCGGTTACAACCGTATTATGTTTCTTTTTGATATTCAACTTTACTTCGGCCAAACTGTTGGTCAAATCGAATTCAAAAACTACTATTAGTGTTTAAAATTAAATTTTCTACAAAAATCTCAGTTTGGTTTTTTCGATATTTTTTTTTGTTATCAAAAAAATTTGCTTTAAATGTACGCCGTTAATTACTTTTCCCTTCACTTTCAAGCGCTTCCTGTTTCCATTTAAATTTGTAATGAAAATAAATAGGTCATAAGGGGAGAAGTGTCATGTGACTGGTCTCCACTTGGACAGCCGGTATTTTTTGCATGGACAACTGTATCTCACTTGCTACATAGTCTCCTGTCGGAACAATCTTTATACATATATTTGTAAATTTTCTAGCCTAACTTTATCTTTTAACAGTACCCAGAAATCTTTCTTGGATAGTCAATATTCACAATTGTTTGTAAGTGAATACTTTATTTTTTATAAATTTTTTAATACCAACAGTGCCAGATGTTAAGAAAATTGTTTCTATCAAGAGTTTGGTTACGATCAGATTTACTTCTGGTTTCTTTACGATATAACTGTTTAAAAATAAAATTTAAAAATGAAAAAAAGTTCATATTTCTTAAATGTATTATCGTAAGCACTTGAATTTTGGTATCATAGCTTCTATGCATAGATACATAGAATACTGATGCTTTTCCACTTTTGAATAAATTTGCCTACGGTGAGGAAATAAAAATTGAACTTTATAAAATAAAAATTTTATAAAATTGTAAAAGGGAAAAATTTGTCTCCTTACTCAATTTATTTTCTTTTCATTATATTTCAGAACAAGATAGTTTCATAAATATTAAAAATATATGAATTGTAATGAGATTTGTTTTTAATATATTATTTGTTAATACAGTAGTTAATTTTTGGTATAAAATGTGATTTATGATGCTAAATTCTTAGTTTAATAAATTTTTCAAGAAAAGTAGATGTAAAGGTACTTAATATAAAATTTTATATTTTGTGATATCACATTATTAGACACAGATGCCAATAAATCTTTACTTTTAAAATAATTGGTTGATGGAACGGGAATTTTCTTTAATAAAGTTGGAAAAATTATGCAACTCGATGCCGTGTTTTTTAATAATTTCTTTCAGTTTTAAGAAATTTTAGAAAATATGTTATTTTAAAAATTTGTTAATCAACAATTTTTTAAATATTTTAATCATATATTTTTGAACCCTTCCACGTTACTAAAAATGAATGACTCCACGTGATTTTTGATGACTTGAATTAAGATATGATTGTGAAGCTGAGGATAACTACGATATTGGCTATATTGTGATTATCTGATTTATGTCAATATAAATGATTTGACATTGATAAGGAAAATTCTATTTAATATCATCTGAGATGAGGGATAATTTTTAAATTTTAACTAAATCTTTATGAACTTAATTTATACTTCATTATTTTATATGGAAAAAGTTAAATCCTTCATTCAGTTAGAAATAATACTAATAATATTATGTATAATATATTAAAGAAATCCTTCGTTGTAATGTAAAGAAACGGTTTGGAATTGCTTATCCAAATGAGTAAAGTTAAATGATGAATTTTGGAGTTAAAACTTTTCGAAACGTGACTTTTAAGTTTGATTACACCCAAACCGGCGGGTATACTACCAAGAGTAACTAATACCAAGTGGAACGAAAAGGACATTGCCGTCAATGTTAGGTCGACGCGACGTTATCCGACAACATTTTCGTTTAAGTCGTTGACAAATACGAGAGTAAGGAATGACGTACATGTTGTATATAAGGGTTGAATGGAACGATTGACGATGTACTACAAAGTTTTGTTAGAAACTCTCTTGCATATTGGATTTGCTTAAAACCCTTCCTTCTTTGAGAGAAGAAGGGTAACAGAGAATGAAAAGGAGGGAAATTATTCCAACACCCCTAACACCCAATATCCTGCACCTAAAACATTCCTTACAATATTGGTTCAAAACCTCCCCTTGACTCTGTTACTATTAAATGAAACAGAAATTCCATTGAATCTGTTTACCAGATTCAAATATAAACTCTCTACAATTTCCTTGAATGTTGACATAACTTTCAGAAGTTTACCTTTTCCAAATTCTTTTTAAACAAGGAAATCAATATGTATTATTTGAATGACCAGCGTACTAATTAAATTATGTAAAATTCTAGTAGCAGTAATTCTTAATATTCTTTTAACTTATTAAATAAAATCATATTATGATTTTTAAGAAAATATATATATATATATATGTATATATAATGTTTTAAATGTTTTTATGTTGATTTTTACCGATATATTTTTATCAGATACCTACAATATTTGATTTTCTTAAATCTTCTTAATCACATAATAACAAGAATTATCAACTGCAAAGAAAATTACAGAAGGTATATTATAATACAATCGTTATTTAGGTTAATAATTTTATAAGTTTGTTAAATATTTTTGTTTAACCTCCTCGTTCACCGTTAGATATTACTTTAGAGGATGAGTTGAATGATTTGTAGCGTATCTGAAAATGCCATGCCTGATCGGGATTCGAACCCGGAAATTAATGTTAAATTATATAAAAAGAACAGCACCCTCTCCTTTGTATTTCGGCCAAGTTTTTTTTTTACTATCCTACTTTGACTGGTTCTTCTAAAAAATTTTTATTTGCTTTATAAGATACAAAGCCGGGTCAATCAAATCAGAATTTGAACCCGAGATGGTCCATATTTCAAGAATGAAATTTCTTCGATTTTCATTCCAAGAATAAAAGTTAAACACTTACGCTTGAGTATATTTCATAATTTTGATTATATTGCAAGAAATGATTTTATATTATTTAAGATAAGTTATCTAGTTCGTATACTCCTTAATAAAACTTTTTATGATTTAAAAATAAATTTATAAAGTTATTTTTTATCTTAGTTTAAAAGTAATTCTGAAGATTAAAGTTTGATTTCTTTTAAATCGTCTTCTAATTTCAGTAAGTAACTCAGAGTAATTTACAAATATCATAAGTTTTGGGCTACTTTCCTATTATAGTTAGGTTCAAAAAAATGGAGATGAAATCTGATTCGAACCAATGTGTCTTCCCCTTATAAGATCCAAACATTTCATTAATTACACGTTTATTTGGCTATAACTCGGGAACCATTGAGAATAAGTACCATTTATGAAATATTGTTGAAAATCTCTCAATGAGTGCTTATTACTGCAGTTAAGAAAAAGCCCAAAATCCAATTTTTTTGGATTTTGGGCTTTTTTGGACACTTTGGTCCAGTCGATTGCAATAAAAAAAGGTACAGAACTGGATATTACAACCATCCTAAATCCAAAATTTCAACATCATACGAATAATAGTTTTTGAGTTACGCGAAATTCGTACATAAAAAAATACATATGTGACGCAGAAACAAGTCAAAATTGGTTCAAGGATGGTCAAAATAGATATTTCCGTTTAACTCTGAAAACCGAAATTTTCGCGATCACAATTCTTCTTTTACTTCGTACTAGGAAGTAACAATGTTCACGTAATTGTATTTAATGGACATTATCTTTGTTTTACCATCAAATAATTTACCTCAACGTAGTTTTCTTTTCTATCAATCCGTTACTACTAATAAATAAAACATAGTAATAATAATAATAATAAAAAAAAAAGTAATAACAATAATAATTATAAATAGTAAAATTCTCTTAAAGCTGTGTAATATAATTGAATTTAAACAAAAAAAATCAATAAAATTGATTACTATCAAGCTGGAATTTTTTAAACCGCATTTATATTTTCAAAACACGACATATTCTTACTACGTCAATTATTCGGACAAGAAGGTAGTTTTTTTTTAAATCTTCGTCAAACTAAATATTTTTCTCTTAAAGCTGTATAATATAATTGAATTTAAAATAAAAATCAATAAAATTGATTAATGTAATGCTGGGTTTTTTTAAACCGCATTTATATTTTCAAAACACAACATATTCTTACCACGTCAATTATTCGGACAAGAAGGTAGTTTTTTTTTAAATCTTCGTCAAAATAAGTACTTTTCTTTAAAGCAGTGTAATATAATTGAATTTAAAATAAAAAATCAATAAAATTGATTAATATCAAGCTGGGTTTTTTTAAACCGCATTTATATTTTCAAAACACGACAAATTCTTACTACGTCAATTATTCGGACAAGAATGTGGTTTTTTTTTTAAATCTTTGTCAAACTAAGTATTTTTCTCTTAAAGCAGTGTAATATAATTGAATTTAAAATAAAACATAAAACTCAAACGAAGGTTTAAAACCTGTAGTAGACATTGTAAAGGGTAACGACAACCCCTACATATTTAACTACAACAGTGTTTTGGAACACTGAAAGGGCAATTCCAAAAACCTGAAGCTCTATATAGTGTACATCCTCTACAATAGAACTTGTACACATGCTTAGAGAAACATATTTAAAACACTTGGAACGAAACAGTTCCAAGAAAAATTAAAGTTAAAAAGAAATACCTTTAAATTTAAAAAAAAAAAAAAAAATTATCACTTAATGCAGTTATCTTTTAATACTATAAGAGAAGTGAATTGCGGTACAAGCTGTAGAAATACCGACTATATAAAAATTCACTTTTTTAAAACAGCAGAGATGGCTTACATCCTATTTTAACCTTTAATCTAGGAATTTTAAAAAAATCTAGAATTTGGTTTGAAATATATTCACATTGCTATATATTTTCGGAATATATTGTAACAAGACCTGTATAGCGGACGTGATTAACAGATTCCTACCAATTAAGAAGAGAGTATTAGAAAATATAATAATGGAAGGAGTCCAGAATGGGGCTAAAAGAAACTCTGTTAGTACAGGTAACTAGTCCGTTTAACAATCGTATTTTGTAATATTGCCCACTGACACACAATAAACAAATGTTTGTACCGTGGTAAGAGTTACCGGACCAAGGTTTGGAATGCATGGGAATGAAAGGGCTCGCTCTACCGTTCTCACGCTTCGAGTTGGGTCCGGTCCGGCAGGTAAAGAAGATAGGAGTATAAATACTTCGAGGAAGACCAGTTAAGGATCAGTTCATCGTGATCAGTCTGGAATGTGAGTCTCCGAGACGTCAGTCAGCGAGAGCATTCTTCGAGGATGATAGTGAAGAAGCAAATTTCCAGTATGAATTAAGTTTGATACGATTACGGAGACGCCACGAGTAACTACAGTACAAAAAAAAACAAGAAATAGGTCGGTGAACTACTGTAAGACTATAAGTGAAACAGATAATGTACTTAATTTCATTCCTAACCTGCTGGGATAGTTTTATTTGCGAACAGCAAAGGTATTTGCCGAGAAAGAACTTTGTACTTGTCTTATTTATTGTACTATTGTTATTAATAGAAGAGGAGTGGCTAAGAGTGTTAGGACTATCGGTCACGCTATATCTTTTGACAATGGGACTGAATTCTTCTTTTCCATTCTAATTTTCTACCTTTGAATAAATCCGGACGATTACTTTAAATTCTGTTTTTAAGTATCTCTCTTTATTGACATTTATGATTATTTGTTTGTTATAGACATGTAATAACAAACAAATAATAATAAATATTATTATTGTTTACTGTAGCCATTATTATCATTATTCTAATTATTATTGTGAAATTTTTTTTTATTGTGTGTTATTATTATTACTATTTAACCGTAAAAATTATCCACCCAATTTTGTTTGACTTAAATTCTTATTAAAAGAACCTCATAACATTAAGTATATATATATAATTACATCTACTTGTATAAAAAACATATCGTGTTTTATAATCAACGTTCAGCAACAATTACTAATGATAAATTGATGAAAATATGTATACACGTTCTTCTTACGGTGTAAGTGAACAGTAAGTAAGAACTTTTTTGAAATTCCGTGTTTAAAGGGTTAAAATGATGTAATAATAAAATTTACCTTTTTTTTTAATTTCTCTATAAAAATGAAGATATCAATTTAATTTTTGGTTTGTGTAATCTTCATGTAAATATCTAAAAACCAAAGAGATTTTCTAGATTTTCTGAAAGTCCGAGTTTAAAGGGTTAAAATTAATTTTTGAATTTTTTTCTTGAAACCCGACTATATTTTTTTAATTTCTTTGAAACAAATGAAAATATCAACTTGATTTTTGGAGTTTGTAATCTTTTAACTATTTACTCCATTTCTGCCTGCAAGTATTTTTCAGATAAATATCAAAAATTGTTTTCGGTTTTTTTTGACTTATAATATTTTATGGTGTAAAAATGCATGAATTGTTTTATATATATATATATATATATATATATATATATTTGCCGTTTTAGGCTACCGCTATTGAATCAGATTTGGTAAAATTGTGATGGTAACTTATATTTTTTGTTCTGGGTATATATTTCGCGAGCAAATCTGTAACGAGAAACCTAAAAACTAATTAATGGGTCTGTACTGACCAATCCGTTGCTCGGAAGAAATTACTATATACTGACTGTTTTTATAAATTGAGCATTCTTTAGTTTTTATTTATCATTATTATTCTTCTTACAAGTATGAATTTACTGAACACAGGGGTTTGAGGGGGGGCAGAGCCCTGACCGGCTAAAATCTCCTGATGGCGACGAAAAACGAAAATAACCAAACAGCGTGGACAAAGCCGCGACGGAGATGCTAGTTTTACTATATAAATTAAATTCATGAAAAAAACAAGCTTGTTTGTATTTTATTCTAATTTAAAATTCAGTTAAACGATAAAATATTTATAGTTTTGTATATTCAACTTTATTCCTAAAACTTTGAAGTAAAACTTTTTGATATATAAAACAATTATGCTAAAACATTTTTAAACTTCCGGTCGGTAGCCAGTATTACAAAATTAACTTTTGTTTTAATTTGGAAAACATGCTATAGTAAAAACGCACGCACTCAGTTTAATTGATTGAATAAAAGAGATTGGTGGAAAGGGAAACAAGCAGTAATCCCTTAGGAACATTGAAATTAAACTACTACAATAGTACTTCACTAAACTTACTGTGTTGTTCCCTTGAGAAGTACCCACTCTCCATTCTACACACAACAGTTAAGCTTATTGCTTCAATTCCATAGTCCGGTCCATATCAGGGCATTAAACATATTAAACTAAACACTTTCCTACAGTTTCATTTCTATTATTTTGTTATTCAAGACTATCCTAGTTTTCTATTCTATTATCTAATTGAATAGATAATACCGTATTTTATTAATACAATGTTCAGCGTTTATTGTTAATTATTATTACCTGATATTATTATATTGTTAATTATTATTGCTCAACAAAATTATATTATATACAATTTTAACATAAATCCTATTTTTAATTGATTGATTGCTAAGATGATAAAACGAGTGAAGTTAAATATGTGAAAATAACTTGAGTAAGAAAACAGTATTTCTTGATTTATTTCATAAATTATTGATATTTTGTGCGATCAAATTAATTCTAAATTATTTTCAATTAAAAGTACTGTCTATATCCCATGTACACTCATTTCTAATCAAATTTCAGTTCTCATCAATGTAATTAAAATATTCTTTTATACTTCATTAATAATATTTTCACTAAGATATACATTTTATTTTAATTAATCATTATTTCTTATCTTCAAAAGTCATATAATAAATTTTAACAACATATCAAGTGTTGATCGTTATGAATTTATAATCTTTGTTAAAAAAAAGGTTATTCTTAAAAAATAATATCATCTTCTTTGAAAGTATAAAACACAATTTAGTTTATACTTTAACACAATATTTTACTCGACAGACTGATATTTTTCCATAAAAAAAAATCAAAGGCATCGCAGATAAATTCAAAAAATCGGTCTCATTTTTTAATTTGGTAGCCGCATAAATAAAATAATATGGTTGAGAAAAACTCACGTTCAAAATCAATTGGGGAGTTCCTCAGGGCTCTGTGTCGGGATCCTTGTTACGTTCCATCTTTATTACCGAGTTTCCCACAACAGATGAGGTTACCATCACTTCCTTTGCGGATGACACAGCTGTTCTTGCTGTTGTAGTTAACCCAAATTGAAAAGCCTACAATTTGAGTTGAATTTAATCAACAGATGGTTGAGTACACGAAGAATACTCATTAAATAAGCAAAATTGAACCACTCGACATTCACGATGAGGAAAGTGCCAACTGCCGTGGATCCATTTTATTTGCGTTGTAATTCCACAAACTGAGATCATGAGGTAACTACGACTACCGTCGAATCAATTGTAGACCGTGGAAAGTTTATATAAGAAAGAAAAGAAGAAAATTTTAGATAAAGTTCAAGGAGATGTTCTAGTTGTTGGATGCAAGTTCTCGTTTCTGCTTGTCTAATAAGCTACTAGTATACTCAACGATTTTAAAACCTATCTGGACCTATGAGACCGAATTATGGGGCAAGGCGAGCAACAGTACTGATGACATCTTACAGCGGTTTCAGAATAAGCTAAACAGAGGCACCTTAGTTAACAACAAACAATGAGATCCAGGATTATTTAGGAATAAGATCCACGTGAGAGGATTAACTAACAAAAAAATCGCTTGACAGTAAACCTATTAAACAATTGGGATGTCATTAGAAAGTAAATCCGACTGCACGCTTTAGACCGATGTAGACAGCATCGGTGATAAATTCAAGATATGATTTATTCATTTAATAGTGTTATATTGAATAAGTTGCTGATAATTCGATGAATCATCAGTTAAAAAATTATTATTTTTATTACAATAAATAAGTGGCTAAAAAATTAGGCAACAAATAGTGGTTTACGTGGTTAATTGTATAATCGCTGAAAATTCCTCCTAATAAAATATTAAAAATGTATAAAAATTTTAAATAAAATAATAATTGTTTTCATTAATTTACTTTTTCTGTGCCTAGATTGAAATATAACAACAGTAAAGAAAGTTTTATGTTATAACGTAGCTTAAAATAAAAAATGATATTGTAAAGAAACAGGTCAGTTGTTACAAGATCTGGAGGGTATTTACATTACATTAAATTTATTTCCTTCCTGCTTCTTCTTATCATATACCTTCTGGAGAATAAGAAAATACTTATTTCCTAGCGAAAGGCTTTTTCAATTCTTAGTTTTTCTTTATTGAAAAGAAATAAGATAATATTGTCGTTTACTTTTAAAACATATGACTATTTTATTTATTTTATTATTTGCTGGAAATTACATTTTTAGAATAAAAAATTATTTTTCAGTAACAATAAAAAAATTAATAATATCGTACGTAATTTTAAAATAGTAAGGTAAACGGTAATTTTTAAATTACTCTAAAAGCATTACACCAAACCTCTATACAGAATATAAAATATTATGAAAATTGAGGTTAAAATATATATATATATATCAAGTACTATTTGAATTCGAATATTATTAAAATGTTGCTGATATTTTGATAATTAGAGGCTGATATTTTGTAGAAAATTTAAATATATACCACCAATCAACAATACGAAAATCTAGAATTATATTTAATATTATTCCAGGCTTATTAAGAGTTAACAGCCAGATTTTGTTGAATGATGGACCAAACTTACGTTGTTCTATCAACATTGGTGGTTGTCATAGCAACAAACCACAATCATTTCTACTTCAAGCACGATATTGACGAATCATCAGAAAAGACAATATCATTGTCTTAACAGTTAATAAGATACTGCTGTCTCTTTCAACAGTACGAAATCTGTCTGAATGGAGAAATTAATTAAATGATAGTGTCGATTTATTACTACAATTCAATTAAACCTGGACCATCCTCATTTCAATCATCTAAATTGGACGGAGCCGATGTTAGTATAGTATAATAACTTACCTAATAAATAAAACAATCCAAATAAATTAATTTTATAAAATGTTTTTTTATTGACAGAATACTGTTTACCATAAATATTTTACTATAATTTTTGTATTAGGAGTTCTCTGATTTAATTGCTATACGACATATTTATTTAGATATGTCAAGCGGTACAAAGACAATCCATTTGAATTATTTGTCACCGATAAAAAGAAAACTCTTTTCGGCACGCCGGAAGGCGGAGGTAGATATTAGCGGTGTTAAATAGGATATAAAATAGATTTTCACCTTAAAGTTAAGAAAACGTTCAAATTTACTCAATACAAATATGGTTGCACGTGAAAAAAGTTTCCTAGACTTTAAACCTTAGTAAAAGGCAGTTACTTCTACACGGATTTGAATTCTTGATCGTGGACAGCAGTGTTATTTTGGTGGTTGGGTTTCAATTAACTTCACATCTCAGGAATGATCAACCTGAAACTGTTCTAAACTGCATTTCATTTGAAGGCCGAGGTAAGGCCTTCCAGGACCAAGCAAATATTATTTCATGTAATTTCTTTCTTTATCTTCTGTAAGTTCTTCATTATTTTGGACTCCTTAGCTCTTCTTTCTTCAGTCCATTCTCCTCTGTTGAGGTTTTTTTAACCTACAGAACCTTTAATTAAAAAATTTTCTTTCTGTATATGTTGTTTTACTTTATTGTTCATTTCTTTATGTTTTGATTGTTTATATTTCTAAAATATATAATTCTTTTTTTTTTGTTTAATACCAATTAATAAAATTAAACCAATTAATACATAGATAATCTGGTCAAATGGTCCGTCTACCACCTGCTCCTTGATTGCCGAATCTTCGGAACCACCCGACAAAACTTAGACAAGGGTTCGGATATGAAATTTCTATTATACCAGAACGTTGCGGTTTCTCTCCTACAGTGGAATGAAGAACACGATTTAGTGATTTTTGGCTGATTTATGTATTTTATTTTGTATTAATTGTAGTCACTTGTATATGTTTGTTATTTATTGTTCCTATTTATTTATTGCTTATTTTTGTTCTTTATGATTTTTGTTGTTTTATATAATACTACATGATAGTGTTACTGTAGTTGCTACTGACTATAAATTTTGATGCGACTATAAATAAAAGCAATAAAAAAAAATTTTAAAATCAGTAACTTTTTGATACATTTTGTTTTTAATGAACTTCAATATTCTTACGTCTTAATTTAGGCTCTGTGGAATTTATTCATATGATTTTTCTTAAAATCAAATTTTCCAAAAGTTTTTTTTTTTTTAATTTTATTCTTTTTACACCAGTTTAACAAAGTTTTTTCACGCTGTATATAAAATGTGTTTTGTCCTCAATCTTTTGTCTTTTACAGTAAATTTCTCAGAAACTACAATAAATACAGTTCTGGGAATTCCTTTTTAAAATTTTTTAACTTAGGTTTTATATAAAAGCTAATTCAGGGTGAAATCTTTCGCCAGAAAACACTCACTAACGAAGCGTTTCCGAATGTGTTTACATGATCTTTCTCTACATTTTCACAAGTTGAACGTGTCCTGAAAATTTGTTATATTCTTCGTCAATATATATATATATATATATATATATATATACATATATATATATATATATATATATATATATACATATATATATATATATATATATATATATATATACATATATATATATATATATATATATATATATATATACATATATATATTTTTTTTTCAGTCAATTGACTGGTTTGATGCAGCTCTCCAAGATTCCCTATCTAGTGCTAGTCGTTTCATTTCGGTATAACCCTTATATCCTACATCCCTAACAATTTGTTTTATATATTCCAAACGTGGACTGCCTACACAATTTTTTCCCTCTATCTGTCCTTCCAATATTAAAGCGACTGAATATATAAAAAAAGTTCAAGTTGTTATATATATGTCGGAGAATAAAGTACAGTGGAGTATCTTCCGACAAAACGATGAGAATATTCTTTAGAATATCTGTATTTTTAGTAGTTTTAAGAAATGTACTATTACTTGTAATATTTTGTAAAATAAGGTTTAAATTGTTTTATTGCGGTAGGCTTAGGCCTAGGTAGGCACATGGTTGTCAACGTAGTCGGGATCCCAGGACGATAGGGGTATCATAAAATTAATAAGGAAAAGGAAATATGCAGTAGGCATATTATTTGAGAATATTGAGAAAAGGTAGTCTTGCTTTGGAACCCAGATCGAACAGACGTCCTGGTGATCGCGAATTCGTTATTTCCCTGAGCCTCGGTCTATCGCAAGTTGTTTTAATATTATTTGAATTCTAAATTAAATTAATCTTATATTATAATTCGTGTACTACTGAGTTATTGATAAGTGATAATTATCATTTGTAATTATTTCATTGTACGAGTTATCTACTCATTTTTATTAATTGAACTTTATTATAATCTTATATATTCTCCACTTGTAATAATAAAAATGAGTGAAACACAAAACGTTGAATCCCTGACAAATCTCCTCGCCTCTCCGACATATATATATAATATTTTTTATAAATATATAATATTTGTACACATATATATATATATATATATATATATAAAATGCAAATATTACACATAGATAGGGTGTGTAATACACAGATATATATTTAAGCTTATATTACTAAATGATAGTCATTCATCCACTACAAATATTCAAATTCCAAATACATCGTCTGATGTTATTTTGTCCAAAAGTTTTATCTGATGTAATCTTGTTTAACTTTTAAAAGTAAGTAAATTTTCACGGATATTATTTTTTTTCTTTTTTCAAATTACACAGTTTTGCGTTCATATATTAGAAAAAAAAATCATAACGATATTAAATTTAAATTATAAAAAAAAGTTATTTTGATTAAAATATATTGTTGAAAGTTTTTGTATAAAAGTTTGTTAATTTAAGATACTCTTTCTTCCAGCGTACATTAACAGCAAGAAATACTCTTAGTGAAGTGTTAAGACAAGAATTGTTTTATTCATGAGATAGAAGGATGCCAAATTGAGGAGGCTTTAAGGGTTGTTTTCTACTTATTTAGGAGTCAAAACTCTTCATTCTACTTCCTTTATCAAAGGATCTGTATAACAAGTAAGAGAACCATTTCAGAGGAAATGGTCGATGACAAAATTGAAGTTAGATACAAAGACCATTCTTCAATTGACTTTGTCTGTATTTTAATATGATTTTCTTTCTAACTAATATTCATTCGCTACCGTCTTATTCAAGACTTATCCAGTATATATAATTTGCTTATTTTACTTTTTCACCATTTACATAAATTTAAATTACTAATTTATAAAATAATTATTTTTGTGGTAAAATAATTATTACTAACAACCAATCTAAAATTTATAATCATACATTAGAAAATTATTATACAAAAGCAAAAATTGTACAACAATTAAAATTACAAGAATTTAAAAAATCATATTCTCAAATTTAAATTAATAATGCATTAGAATAATTTTTAACGCATGAAAAAATTATTATGCAAAAGAAATTAAAACAATAGTATTTTAATTAGTTTTATTGAAACGCAAATATATCTATATAAATAAAAATGTAAATGTTCGTTTATTCAAAATCATAAATCACTGAATGTTCTTCACCGATTGCTTTAAAACTTTGACACAACGCTGCATTCGAATATGTGCACGTTTTTACATACCTACTATTTATATACCTAAGATTTCACACCTATCACAGGTAAAAACATGCTTTTTTGAAAAACAGCGCTATCTGTTGGTCGTAAAAGCAACACACCCTATACTAAATATATTACGATGTCATTTCAATGTTTCCAGCATGTGTGTTCGCTAGTGACTAAATATTACTGGACCAATTTACGCTCGGAGAAAAAGGGAGAAAAATCAGAAAATGGAAAAAGGGAAGAAGGGGAAAATGAAAATAAGAAAACGGGTAAAAGGAAAGGGGAAAAGAGAAAAAAGAAAAGGGAAAGGGGAAGAAGAAGGGGAAAGGGGAAATAAGGGTAAGAGAAATGGGGGAAGGAAAGGAAAGGAGGAAGGGGCAAAGTGAGAAAGGGTAAAATGGAAAGGTTAATTTTTGTGAAATTCCGTAATGTTCATTTTGTTAATGTTTTATCAAACTTTCAAACGTGTTCATTTAATCTATATATATATATAAACTCAAATCAAGCAATAGCCAAGCATTGCCAGGTCTGCTAGTAATATATAAAACTATATTCGTAAAAATTTATTTAAATATTTCTTGACTGGGATTCTTTATAAAAAGAAATACCTTATTCATTTACCCAATAATTTATAAAAAATAAAAAAGAAAGTTACACTGCCGATCTCCGTGGTCGAGTGGGAATGCCTCGCTCTTTCATTCGGAGGTCCCAGGTTTAAATCCTGGTCAGGCACGGTATTTTATCATATTTTATAAAATTTCATAGGGTAATGACCATAGCAGTTGATAGTCGTAACATTAAAAAAATTTTAATTAGTTCACATTTATTTTTTTAATTTTTCATTAGATTTACCTAATAAACTGTGAGAGAAAAATTAGATTTTGATATTTCTGCAGCTTTTTCAAATTAGTTTTATTTTCCCAGCGAATATAACTAGAAGAAATGTATTAAAGAATATATTAATCGTGAAAAATGCGTATCGGGTTTATTGTGAAATCACTACATTTTAGGGTCTTTCTTTCTTTCCTTCTTTTCCTGTGTAGCCTCCGGGAATTACCGTTCAGGTATTACTTCAGAGGATGAATGAGGATGATATGTATGAGTATAAATGAAGTGTAGTCCTGTATACTCTTATTTCGACCATTCCTGAAATGTGTGGTAGTATTCAAATCCGAATAAAAGCCTTTACTAGGCTTGAACGCTGGAAGTATCGACTTCCAAATCAGCCGATTTGGGAAAACGCGTTCACCACTAGGCCAGCCTGGTGGGTTTACGTTTTAGGGTCAAGATAGTTCATCTAAACCAATAAAAACATAAAATAATATTATATATGTGCGTAATTATCTCGCACTGGTTTTGGCCTAATATCTCAGGATTGACCCAATCGATTTTCTCCAAATTTAGCTCAAACAATTAATTGTACGTATGGGAAATAGATGTTATTTCTTTTTTTTCAAAATTGGTTAAGGAAATCTGGGATATCACGAAAAAACAATTCCAGTTTTCTTCGGATACAGAAAATTTCAATAAAGCAAATTTGTTACTTATAATACGCATATAAATAACCCCAATTTGTTTTTCAAAAAACTAAAACTCAGCTATTAAAACTGATTTTTATGTTTTTTATTCTTTTGCTTTTTTCTCCCTTCAGTTTAAATATTTTTGAATACGTCATATACAGCGTGTATCATGAAGTTCTCCCGGGACTTTCATAACCTAATCTACTCTTAAAAATAATGGAAAAAGTTCAGATAAACATTTGTCCTAAAATGCTTTTTTTGCGAGTTACGGATAGTGAAAGATTTCGCTCGGATTTTGGTGAGCCTGGTGAAATGAGGTCTTACTGAAATGTTTAGAACGATAATTTAGTTGCAGTATAAGTATTAGTAATTATTAATTAATTACTTAATTAATTTCTTATAATTGTAACCGAAAAAGTCAAATAAAATATGTCCCAAAACCGTATCTGCGTTTTTGAGAAATATGGGGTGAAAACCATTATATTAGGGTAAAAACCCACATTTTTATGTTTCACGTGCCATAAATTTGTTAAATAGGTAATAAACACAAAACGTTTAAACAAAACTTATAGGGAAATTTATGAATAAAACAGTGTAAGATAAGTTAACTAAAATAAAGAAAGATTAGGAGAATTTCAATTTATTTATGCCAGCTCGTTAAGCTTAACCTTTATATGAGTATTTTTAGAATTTTTTTTTTTTTAATTCACTCCGGCTTCTATAATATATATATATATATATATATATGCGCGCGCGCGTGTGTTATTCTCTTTAAACATCATTTAAGTTATCATCACGTATGCACGTATCTGTAACAATAATAATAATATTGTTATTATTATCAATAATGCTGCCCGTCGCCTCCTGCAGGACCTGCCGACCTACAGGAGGCGACGGGCAGGCAAAGACCGGGAGGCCATCGTCAACGAGAAACGGGCTCGCGATGATGCTCCGTAATCTGAGCAGATGGGAGAGTGTGGCCCGATTCGTCGGCAGCATTCTCAGGACCAAGAAGCGGGCCTGGATAGTCCTAAAAATTAGGTAACGGCCCTCTTAGACTGGTATAGGAGGACTCAGCTGGAAGTAAAGTGTTAAACGGTTCCGGGTCGAGTCCTGGTAGAATGGGGGTTGGTATTAGTCATTAGTCTGCTGATAGTGATTGGCTAATACCAGTGGGAAACCGACACTCTGTGCCTAAATGCATTTCCACCTACCTCCGAAAAAAATATTATTATATGGAAAAATGTATGTAACTTTTAATTTTTTTTTTTTAAATAAAACGGCTTTAAAAAAAAAGAAAATTGAATTATGTACGAGTTTTTAAAACGATATCACATTGACGATATAGATTATTAAATTATAGAATGCTACTATAAAATGTAAAATAAAAGTTAAAAATAAATAAGGAAAATCCAGTAAAACGAATAACTGGATTATACACGTCAGTTTTTTATGAATTAAAAACATGCATGTATTGAGTAATAAATGAAAAAATGATAACAGTAAAAAATAAAAATGATGTAAAATTGATTGATACGACTCTTCTGGAAATCCTATATAATTTAACTTTTATCGGTTACGTAGTAGTTTTTACATATCTAAAAAAGTACGATAAAAAATTCCAGTTTTAAAATTTTATATTGATTAGTGAAGGAAATACATTTTAATTTTAGGTTTTACGTTCATTTAAAATAAGTTGGGTACACATTTTTTTATTAAATACTAATAACCTCCCTTGCACGTATATTTATATATAATAAATAATTTAAGTTACATTCTAGCAGTAGAATAATTTATTTATTTAAACTAATTAATTATTTATGACTATTGATTTATCTATATTGTCCCTTTTCAATAGAGTAAAATTATAATATATTGGTAGATAAAAAAGTTATTTTATTTTATACTAGCAGACTTGGCAATGCTTTGCTATTAATAGATTCGAATATATAGGGGTATACAGATTAAATGAACACAACTGAAAGTTTGATAAAACATTACTAAAATGAAAATCACGGAACTTCACAAAATTTAAGCTTTCCCTTTTACCCTGCCACCCTTTTCCACTTTCCCCGTTTCATTTTTACCCTTCTCAATTTCCCCATTTTCCTTTTCTCGTTTTCCAATTTTAATTTTTACCACATTCCCTTTTCCCTTTCCTTCCCCACTTATATTCCCTTATTTCCCGCTCCCCTTCCTCTTGCCACCGTACCCCTTTTCCATTTTTTTACAGTTTGACTATTTTTCTTTTTTCGATTTTTCCCTTCCGTTTTACCTTTTTCGATTTTTCCCTGTTTCCCTTTTTAATTTTTCCCTTTCTTACTTTTCCCCCGCGCGTAAATTGGTCCAGTAGTTTTTTAGTCTATAGCGGACACATATCCGAAACATTGAAATGGAATCGTAAAATATTTAGTATAGCATGTTTTGCTTTTACCTCCAGCAGGTAACGAGCTGTTTTTAAAAAAAAATTATTTTTACCTGTCACAGGTGTGACATCTTAAATATATAAATAGTAGGTATATAAAAAAATGCGCGTATTCTAATCCAATGTTGTATCCAAATTTCAAAGCAATCGGTGAAGAACTTTCGGAGACTTCAGATTTTGAACAAACGAACATTTACATTTTTATTTATATAGATTTTTAAATATATTTCAAAGTGTAAATAAAAGATTGACTTCTTATTACAACATAATTTGTAGTTTATTTAAAATCCTAATTTGCATTAAAAAATATTTTTTAGAATGTACAAATCAAAATTTTTAATTTCAGTATCAATAAGCAGGTTATAAAAGAGTAGTCGAATATTTCATTACGCACTTTTTCCCTTTTTTATTTTTCTGTTTAGCCTCCGGAACAACCGTAAGGTATTTCAACAGAGGATGAAAAAGGTTGATAGATATGAATTCAAATGAAGTGTAGTCTTTTACAGTCTTAGGTACCATTCATCAGTTGTGTGGTTAATTGAAACCACCCACAAAAGAACACCGGTATCTATAATCTAGTATTCAAATCTGTATAAAAGTAAATAATGCCTTTACTCGAATTTGAACCTTAGAACTTTCGACATCGAATCAGCTTATTTTCGATGACTAGTTCACCATTAGACCAACCCGGTGGGTTATTTCATTGTACTGCAGAATTATGGAAATGTAGGTTTCTGTTTAATTATAATGGCACATCAACTTTACATTCTGTTCAGCAAGATAATCGAACAATAAGTAAAATAAGATCTGTAAAATGTCCTGTTTGTGTTCAAGTGATACATAGTGAGGTAACGTACTTCTAATAATAACAGCAGTACCGCGGTGCATATTCCCTGATGGATGGTAGGGGCATTGTATAGCCATGAAACGTGGAAAAATGTTTATCAATGAACCGTGTTTCAGAGACAAGCATTATGTCTATCTTATTAATATTTAAAAAACGCCTCAAAATCTAGCTTCTTATCAGACAACCCGTTAGCATTCCAGATTGCTAGTCAGAAAAATTTCTCTCAAGACGACTCAGAGATAGTCTGGAAAACCTGTCCATCATAATCCCCATCATTTGCTCCAATCGTTGAAACATATGGTCTACGATATGCGCGAGCCCTTGAAAATTCTGGTTATCAGAAGTTTGCTGACCATAAGAACCACTCATTTAACTCGTTCAGCGTAGACAGGAACGGAAGCAATCAGCCTATTCTTATACACATTATAATTGTCATCAGAGGGTCCGTCCACACATTGTAACTTTCTCAGCGTACGTAGGACCAGAAATATTCCGCTCATTAACAAAGCCATCATTAATGCTATCATCAAAATTAGAAACATGAGAATCATTGCCACCCGAGCCAGTTACCCGCACATCTCCTCTTTTAGCACGTGGAGTGTTGTTATTGACTGTACTATTAGCGTAATTGCCATTAGTTGTAACTTCATAAAGTAGGGTCGGGTAGAATGGAAAGACCTTAGTCATATATTGCTGATAAATCGTACACCCTTTGTACATCGCTGGGTGTTGGTCGCCACAGTTAACGCAGGAATACGGGACCTGTGGTGGCTTAGAAAAGTCCTTAGTCGCATGGTCTGCACCACATTTTACATATGGAAGTGTAATGATGAAATTTTTTGATTATTATTGTGAATTTTTATTTAATTATTTTATAAAAACGGATATTACAGTTACTGGAATAATTTATAAAAGTTGTTGAAAATGACTTCCTTCAACATTAATACGACACTGCGCTTTAACCAGTTGATGTATTGGAATGTCAAGTGCGTATGCCGTTTTTGCGGTTTTTGGTTTTTCAATCGGAAGTAGTCTGTTGTGATATACTGCTTGTTTCGATGCCACCGATAGAAAGTCATATCGGGGAGTTAGATCAAGCAGTCGTGCAGGCTACAAACCCCTCATAATGATTCGTTTACAAAAGACGTTTCATAAAAAGGCATTGACCGATAAGCTGTGTGTTCTCTGGTGCACACAGCTGTTAACTGACTAATGCATGTTTGTTAAAGTAGAACACTAACGATTAATATTAACTATATTTTTGAAAAATATTTGACCCACAATCCGCGTTCTACTCATACCGACCCAGGCTCAAATTTTCACTGCAATTGTAAAGGTTGTTCGAGTAATTTATGGGGGTTAGTTGCCGACCACAGTCGTGAATTTTGTGAATTAATATACCCTCCCACATGAAACCACGCTTTATCTATAAAAAATCGTAATGTCGAGGTTACCTATGGAATTTTGGTCAATAAACGTTTAAACCTAGTCTTTTGGCACGATTTGTAAGTTTCAATTCTTGAACACACATTGCAGAGTAAAATTTTCAGTTCTTTTCTTACATCTTTATGTGGGGTGTCAAGTCTGATATCTTGCTGCTGTGCTAACTTATGCATTATTTTGATGGACTTTCGGTGGGTAGCATCCGAATTATCAAGCTGCTTCTTCTGTTCGTTTAGTTTAGATAGTCTTCCAATTCCATCAGCTCGTGATGCAACAGAGCCTGTTGTTCGAATTCTTTCGATAAGAGTTTGAACTGCACTGTGGCGAGAAAGAGGTATATTTGAAAACTTTTCAGAAGACTTGTACTTCTCTAAATCATTATACTTGTCACCTTCATGAAAAAAGTGTTCAACTAGAAGAATGCGTTCCTCTACCGTAAAAACTGTTACGTTTGTCGCAATTACTGATTCCGGTAAACGAAACAACACGAAATGAAACGAATCACGTTCAATCATAACTCAGCAACCCATATTTTGGTTTTTTATTGAGCAACGCCCAACAAACCCACTGGGCAACCAATCTAACGGCAAAAGAACAGAATGCACCACGTAATTTTCAAGCATACTGGGCAGCAACTTTCCGAAAACATGTATACGTTTGGTCAAATCATTGTAAAAATTAGTGATGATTCAATCTATTTTTTGTAGGAATATAGATTTTTGAAAACATATTTCGATAGTCGATTTTAAATCAAATAAATTGATACCCTTACGAATTACGTACAAAAAAATCTGATGTGAACACCTCATTGCTTCTTTGTACACGTATTAAATTACATATACATATTTTTGTTAAATGAAAAGTACATAAAATTTTATTTCATTAATAACTTCTGATAAATTTTCATACTTTTTTCTTTTCACTGTTATTATTAAATATTATTTATTGTAATAATTCTTTAAAATCGGAGGTTAATATTTAGTAATAAATCAATATATTTAAATTAAAAAAAAGGAGATGAAGTCGAATTTGAACCGATGTGTCTTCCCCTTGTAAGATCCAAATATTTCATGAATTAAAATTTCATTTGGCTATAATTCTGGAACCGATGAAAATAAGTACCACTTATGAAATGTGGTTGAAAAGCTGTCAATGAAGGCTTATTACTGAAGTTAAGAAAAAGTCTAAAATCCTGATATTTTGCATTTTGGGCCTTTTTGGACAGTTATGGTCCACTTGATTCCAGTAAAAAGGGAAGATGTACAAACTAGATGTTACAGCAGTCCTAAATCCAAAAATTTCAATATCCTACGGCTAATCGATTTGGAGTTATGAGAGATACATATGTATATACGTACAGACGTCACGCTGAATCTAGTCAAAAAGGATTCAGGGGGAATTAAAATGGATATTTTCGTTGAAATCTGTAAATCTAAATTTTTCGCTATCACAATACTTCCTTTACTTTTTACAAGGAAGTAAAAAAGATTTAATATTGAGCAATACTCATTTTTTTTTAATTGAACGGTTTGTAACATATAAATCTTTGCAGATAATTTTTTTCAATTCAGAAATTTGTTATAATACAAAAATAACGTGTTTCTTTCACATATATTTAAAAAAAAGTCTTTCCGTTAATTTCAACTCTTAAATAATGTATTTCTATTATTATTATTATTAAATATACAATTTACGTCGATCAATCCGAATCATTTTGATTTTATTATGTATCTCATCACAAGAATCAATATATAAATTATATTCAGTAAAATATCTACTCTGTTTTCATTAGATAATATCCATAATTAATATTTAATTGTTTAAAATATTTATTAGCATTAAAACTTGTTATACAATATGATACATTGAATAACATAATCTTTAAATGTTTACCAAACGTTATTAAGCAGTTACTATAGATTTTAGATTGTCTATGTTGCAGATTAACATTTCTGTCTATTCAATCGAATATTGTTGATGGAAGATTAGTTAATTTTCCCTTGTACGATAAACAGATATCTATAGTTTGTTAATCAGGAAGGAAAGCTAGCCACAATTTCCTGCTGTTCAGCTACCACATGTGTATTTATCCCTTATTATTATCAAACAGTACAGTATATGCTATAATTAAAATAAACTTTACAATTGTTTACAGTGAAAGCAAAGATTAAATTAATAAATAACCTTCTAAAACAACCATCGTTTAATTATAATAAATTTCTAATTGCTTTATTAATTGGATATTAGTAAAACACAAATAATGTTAATTTGTAATTAAAATTGTAAACTAAATTTTAAATAGATATTTATCCTATTAAGTGTTCTGTGATATCAGGTGATTTTCCTCATTTTATATCCAATGATACACAAAAGGATTACATTTATTAATCGCTACGTAAAACTTGATACTTTAATTATTTGTTCTATATCGACGTAAAAAGGTAATCTCTTGATTGCTCAGGAATTTAAATAGAGTAGTAGAATAATGCCATAGAATTCCATTGTACTTGCTTTTTAAACTATGTGGAAGTAACAAATAAGCCATCTAAAATAATTGTTATATATTTCTATTATATAATGACAGAAAAGTATAGATTGGATTATGCATGAGAACATGTTCCCTTTATTGCTGAATATTTAGTCATCATAACTCAAATAATTAGCAAAATAATTAGATGCTGATGTTAAATTTATTATCCGTTAACCGTATTGCCATACACAAATAATGTTCATCCTCTACAGGATAGAATCAAAGATGATATCAGGCATAAGATTCTGAATGGAGAAAAATTATTATACAAATAAAGTAATTAAAACAATAAATATTAAATCTCATCCATCAGTAAGTTACTTAGAGTTCGTTTAATGAATTTTGATGTTTCGGACATCAGGGGCCTTCACTACCAAGATATGGAAGCAAGTATGGCAACATGGTGATGAGGGACAGCTCCCTGCAGAGCTCTATTCGTTTGTGCATGCACAGATGAGTAGAAGTGATGAGGTACGGGGACTCTCTCGTCCTTCCATAGAAAAGACCGCAGTCCCGGCGAGAATGCTCTTTTGGATGTTCACGTTTGATGCAAACAAGGCATAAAGAGCGAGTCCCGGTTTTTAGGATGGGGGAACAGGAACGACATAGTCGGGCCTGGTAACGCTACTCTGGGAGTTAGAGGCAGGCATTAATAGTTAAGATGCAGCCGGCTTACAATAGGACACTCCGCCGGATTGTGTTATGCTTCATCGTGGAATCCGATTAGGTGAAAGGGGGAAAAATTATTTTAATTAAAATAAAATTAATATAATATGTAACAAATAATCATAGAATTTTTCCCTTTAAAAAAAAAGGTTGGTGTGTGGGTTTGTTTGTTTGCTGTATGTTCTCACCTTTTTTATTTTAGCTGCTATTGGTGCAAAGCGAACCAACGGTGGTGACGCCGAGCGGCTGCGCGCAGCGCACAAACGATTCATCCGTTTGAACGATTTAAACTTCTTCATACGAACGATTTATCTAAAATTATATTCGTTTTTTTGTGTATAAAAAAATAAAACATTGGGGTTAGAGCTGTGTTAATATATCAAAATTCAAGAAACAGCTAAAAATATTAACGATTTTTAACTTTTTCTTTACTTCAAACAAAAGATTTTGTTAGTACGCTAAATTCATGAACATTATTTAGTTACAATTGGCAAAAATATTTAATAAAATCAAGTGTAATGAAATATGAACTATGTAACACTTTCGTGGTGCGAACATCAGAAGTTATTAATGAAATAAAATTTTATATAGTTTTCATTTTTTTTTAAATGGTTTAATAGGCTTACCAGGAAGCGACGTGTTGTACACATCAGATTTTTTTTACTGTTATTCTCCTTGACTCCTATTTATGCGAATTCACATGGCGCTAAGGTAACATCGTTATTAGATCAATTTTTTCAGGATGTCGCCTTGTTTTACCATCACAGAAATGGCTATAATTAATACTTATTTTTCAACTATTATAATAGCAATTTAAGAAGTGTATCCACTTTTGAAATAAGACCCAAAAATTGATTTTCTTTCTTTCATTAATTTCTTATAGTAAATTTTTATAATAATAAAATATTATTGCGATAGCAAAATCGACATCATCTAAAGGTTCCAAAAAAAAAAAAGTGTAAAGGAACATTTCGGAGGACCCGTGGTTCGCGAAAATCAAGGAGATCCACGATTATCTAGGGATGCCATCTATTCGTGAAGTAATCCACCGGCTATGTTTAAAGTGTGTACTTTAAGTCTGCACGAAAATCATCTTGCTCTTAACCTTTTGGATAACAGTAAAGATATGAGACGACAAAAGAGGTTGCATTTATTGGATCTAGAGGCTGTTCTGCGTTGAATATAATCCTTTACTTACTGAAATTTTTCTGATACAGTTATTTTAATTTACTAATATGAATTTCTTAGTTTTTTTTTTATTTATAAATTAAGTTTCATAGTTTTGACGTTATTTATTTATTTATTTAGCGTATGACACCAACACATAACACCAATTACATAGTTTTGACGTTGTTTCTTATATATGAGATCAGTGTTAATTTATGTCTTTTTTTTTCTCAATTATGACTCGCGAAATTTTTTTATAAAGTTGCTTGTTCAGCTTTATTTACCATTTAATTTTATTGTTCTAATACATATGTTATATTACTATTTTACCGTCTATGTTGCTCTTATTTGGAATTTAATTTTCCAATTGTTTTTACTTCATTATGCTTAGTTATATTTTTATTCGTTGTATTTTTTTATTGTATTATACTGTGTTTAAACCTTTATATTGTCTTGGGAGATATCACTGGATGCCTCCCTTTCATGTCATTACACAGTACAATTTATTTACTGTTTCACTGTTCAGGAAACTAATTGTAAATAAAGCAATACACAAAAAACATTATAATGAAATAAATAATTGAATAAATTATTAGAAATATAATTTGAAGATAAATTAAGATGATTCTTCTTTTTTTCAAATGTTATTCTGAAAATAATTATTACCCTTTTAACTCATAGCCAAAGTATAACTTAGCGATTAAATTGAAGAATTATAAAGTTTTAAGAGTTGAAGCTTTAATTTTAGTATAATAAATAAATATATTCATGATGACAGTGTATTTCTCATTAGATAAATTATTTATATATTTGGAATAAGTCTTGAGATTATAGTTTTTGTTAAAAACATACCTATAATATAAACTAATAATTCAAAAAACGTTTTATTTTATTGATAACATAAAATTTATTTTTGGTTTTTCTTCAAACATATATATATATATATATATATATATACATAGGAAAAATAATAATATTGGTCTACCAATAATAATATTTCAAATAATTCCACAATATCAATAAAGTAATAAATTGTTTGTATTTATTTATTGTAATCACGAGATCTTCCGTTGGTAATACGCATTAGTATGCTTACATACAGTATCATTATATTTATGTCATTGTTATTAAAGTTTTATTTTTTTCCTTATTTTGTAATATATATATATTTATAGGAAAAATACGTGAGCGATATACTTTAGCTGCACGCAACCAAAACTGTAGTTTAGTCCTACGTCAATATTCAATTTTGAAGCAACTAATAAATATTTTATAATAATATTAAAAATGAATTATGATTTTTTTCTTGCTGTGACGTAAACCAGGTTTTAATCATTATTATTATTATTACTGAAATATATCAGTCTTTAAAATGTCACATAAGGAGATTGGCTTTTTATCTAATAGATTAACTGCGGCAAAAATATTTGGTATTTCGAATTTATCAGGGATGATTGAAAATACCATAATACAGTTTCACATATTTGAAGCTTTTGATATTGCTCTACATAAAACAATGTGAATATGACAGATATCCTAACTTTCTGAAAGAACATAAATTAAAAATGTGTTTTAATTTATCTGTTGTATGCTGCAGTTTTTAGTTGTATACCTTGTTACTAGTTTGGTACCTTTAGTTTCAATTTTATTTTTTAAATTTATATATATATATATATGTAAATAATATGTCGTGAATCATTCATAATCAACGCCCAGCGAAGACTACTGAAAATGTATTAATGAAAGTTTGTATATACGTTTTCCTTACGCTGAGAGTGAGGAATAAGAAAGGATTTTTTGAAATTCCGAGTTTGCTGGTTAAAATAGTTAATTTAATTACATTTTTTTTTTTTTTTTTTAATTTCTCGATAAGAAATGCAGATGTAAATTTGATTTTTAGTGTATATAATTTTCATGTATCTATATCTAGAAAGGAATTTTGAGATTTTTTGAAATTACGAATTTTAAGTGTTAAAATTAATTGTTGATTTCTTTTTTGAAACTCTGATAATTTTTTAATTTTTTGATAAAATATTAAGATATTGGTCTGTATGTTCTTCATGTGAATGTACAAAAAGTAATTTCTAGATTTTTATTAAATTCAAGTTTAAAGGGTTAAAATGGATCATTGGATTTTTTTAAATCTGGCAATTTTTTAATTTATTAGTAAGAAATGTAGATATTAACTTGATCTTATTGTATGTAATCTTTATATAAATATCTAAAAAAATAATTTCTAGATTTTTTGCAAATTTTACGTCGAAAGAGGTGAAGAAAAATGAAAATATTTTGAACGATTTTTCGAAATTTTTCCCCATTTCTGACCATAATAAACGAGATATTCAGTAGATTTAGGCTATCAAATGCTCTTCAGATAAATATCTAAAAAACATTTTCGGGTTTTATTGAATTTCGATTTTTAAGGTGTGCTACGGTGTACAACAGGGGTGGCTCAACCAGCACAGTCACTGCCATATTTACTGCTACATGTTACACGACTGGCTGCACCTCCCTCCGATTACTTGACTAAAAAATATAAAATAAAAAAAAAAATTGATTGTGACGGGAAACGCACAATCCTATATATATATATACAGAGAGGGAGAGAGAGTGAGAGAGAATAATAAACTGAAAAAATAAGTCTTCCTTGTATGTTAACAGTATTAAAATTATTAAATATAAAATGTTTAAAAGTAAGGTATTATTATTGTTACAGTATCTTACTGATGAAATGAAAAGTTGTCTAAGGACGATTTATTGTTCACTTATTCCCAGTACAAAAATACACCAGAAAGATAGGGGTGTTCAGGGGTTACAGACAATCACAATAAAAGCATTAAATATAGGATAAGATATGTATTAGGTTTACATTTCGTCTTTATAGGTGTAATATTGAGTGAGATATGAACGTTTTAATGTAGTATCAGAAACACGTGGTTTTTAGAAAGTACTGCAGGAAGTCGCGGATGGATACAGTGCAGTCTGACAAAAAAATAATGTTTGTTCTTAAATAGTGAATCGTTAGAAAGATCGATTATAGGTTTAGTTCACTTAAAATTTAAAACTCAGCTACAGTACAGTGAATTCTATAACTCACTCTCCAGGCCCCCCGGCCACAACACCCTTTGATCTCCAACCCGGATCCCCCAAAAGAATCCCCCTTTTTTCTTTTTCTTTTTTTTGAAAAATGCAGAAGAATAGATCAGAGACATGCTGACATGTAGGTTACGCCTGTTACGGCCAGCACCAGCGTGCTGACACCTGATGCACAGCCTGGGGGGCTTCATCCCCGTCGGAGTACAGATGTTAGAAAAAAGATAGAAAGACACATTATAAAGAAAACCTCCAACCGTGAAGAGGAGTTTCCCAAACAACTCGAGGACTTTGTCGTAAAATTGGAACGGCTGGCATCTGACCTCCGGAAAAGCATCGATAAGAAGGTAAAACGAAGAATAAAGCAGGTCGATGCGGGACTAAGGAGCACAGTAAAAGAATTAAGAAGAATGGTAAGCGGTAGTACTCTCACTACAGGAAAGAAACAAACAGGGGAGGTGACAACACAGACTGTGACTGCCTCTGGCTGTCCTATTATAGATGGACTTAACAATGGAGTCCCCGATGAAGAAACGGTAGACTTTATCAAAAAGAAATGGCCGAAGAATGCGTACCGCAATACTTACACAGGAAAGCCCGTTAAAAGAGACGGAGCCCTGGATAGCACTGCGATAATAGATATGAAGGAACTAACGGAGAACAAATTACACAAATTATTAAATGAACTTTTTTTTATTTCCCGTCAGTTAGTTCAAACAGTTCTAATTGTAGAATAAAAATTTTACCAATCGAATTTATTTCTGTTTTATTTATTCCTTTTTTAATAAAACTAGTATAATATCTTGTAAACTAATGCATTTACTATTTTTTTCAAAGTGATGGGAATTAAAAAAATTGTTTCATCTTCAGTACTTTCATTTACATAGAGCATTTAGTATTAAAAGAAGGTGTAGCATATTTTCTTTTAAATTTTATTATTTCAAGTACATTATCAATTTTTTGTACGCTAACTAGTACTATCATGTACTGCTACCTAGCGGCGCGATTCGTAAAGTCACCTTTAAAAAAAAGAAAAACTGACATATTCGAGTCCCGCGGTTCATCAAATGTAAAAAAAAATTGTCTAACAAAATTCGAGGTATTTTTTGAAAGTATTATTTGTTAAAAATCTAATTGTTTTCATGCTTATTTTTTAATTTTTCCCCCATTTTCATTTCATTTTAGGTTAGGTCACGTTTAGAACTGTAAACATAATTCGTTGACTTCACCGTGTCATCCAGTTTTCTGCGGACTCTTACCGGGGAAGTTCTAACAAACTTCGTGATGTGAGTATAACGGTTTTAACCTCTGGGACCACTATTAGGTATTACTTCAGAGGATGAGATGGATGACAATGTACCGTGTGAAAATGAAATGCCTGACCGGGATTCGAACCCGGGATCTCCGGATGAAAAGCCGAGACGCTATAACTCGGAGGCCGGCACATCGGTTAGCCTATGTTTGTATTTCTTTTTGAGCTAGTCATTGATGATATTTTATTTATTCTAACTGTTTATAGAACAGATATATATAAAAAATTAAAAATAATAATTATGTATTAAAATTTCACTCTATTTAATTTATAGATATTTTTTAGCTTATCAAAGTAATAAATAATATTATTATATAAGAAAAGTATGATGTTAAATCAAATTTAATCTAATATAAAAAACTTCGTTATAAAAGGAAATAATTTAATTTAATAAGGGCATTCATTATTTTAATAAAAAATTTTTTTTAAATTACTATTCTAAAAATTATATAACAAAGTTTTCTAAAAACAAAAGTAATAACAGAACTTACATTATATTTTTAATCATAAAATAAAAATGAAATAAGGGTTTCATTTTACATACGTAATTTAATGTTTGCGTGTAAAATATTAAGGAAACAGTTCTTAATAAAACAAAACAAAATAAAGAAAATGAAAGAAAGGAATAATTTCAAGGTCATGATTACGATTCCTGCTGATATTTACCCTAATATGAATTTAAAATACGCAGCTTAAAATGCGTACTTGCATGTAGAAATATTAGGTACGTTGAATTTTAATGTTAAAATAATACACGCAAAGTTTTATTTTTAAAAATACATTTATTATTATAAAACTTATTATACAATGAATGAGTTAATTTAGCACAGTTTGTTTAACTGTGTACATTCATGTTGCACGTTAATTGGCAAAACAGTAAGGAAGGAATTCAGAAGTGACGCCAGTTCACCTTACTAACGCTGTCATTCATGCGTTGTGAATAGAATTGCTTTAAACATTACAACATGAATTTTCATGTTATAAATTTTAAATTCCGATTTACGTCTAAAAAAATACTGGAATTTGATAAACAACAGTGATAATAATACACATATTTATTGTATTATTTTTTGATTTGAAATGTAATTAGATAAAAAAAAAATTAATAATAACGGAAGATTTAAAATAATTTTATTGATATTAAAATTTACTTGAGAATTTGGATCTTATTCCTTAAATTTCATTTTCTAAATTACTAATATTATGTAAATCATTTAGGAATTAATTAATAATATATAATATTAAATTGCTAATTTTTATGTTATATTTCGTCGGTATAAGTATATTTTAACCTGTCTTACGTTCTCATAGTTATATTGCAGTCTGTATATTAGTTGGTACGTTAAATAATTTTAATCGTATACTGTGACTATTTGCTATTTGTAACTGTTATTTTCATTCGACAGTTTGATTAAATTAATTGGTGTGGTGCTACATAAATAGCATGCTCTTCGTTTTTGACAAGTCAAAGGGATTTTATATAATTCTAAGTTTTTGGTACTAAGCGAAAACCTCAGGAAGTGAGGTGTAGGATAACGGACTGCGAAGGGAGAACAGACAGCCCTCTGCAGACCTGGCGTTCGTTTGTGCTTGCATGGATGGGCGACAGCGATGATGCACGGGGACTCTGAACACACTGAGCTCGAAGGCACCTTGTGGGGCTGACTAATGCTTAAATGCGGTTCTGGCCTTAGGGGCCTTGAGGGAGGCTGGTCAGGGGGAGGTTTAGTCGGTAGGGCGCAGGCTACATACGCTGTAACATCTGCGGAACCTGTTAGCGAGCCGGACACTTTGTCCGTAAATGGGATTACTCCCTTAACTAGAGGAAAAAAAAGGGTTTTGGTACTAATGATAAACGCCGGGTTTTTCTAGTGATGAACGCGTCTTCCCAGATCAGCTGAATTGGAAATCGAGAGTTCCAGCGTTCAAATCCTAGTAAAGACTTTTATACGGATTTGAATACTAGAACGTGGATACCGGTGTTCATTGGTGATTGTGGTTCAATTAATCACACATCTCAGGTATGGTCGAATGAGACTGTACAAGACTACACTTCATTTACATTCATACTTATCATCCGGATTGATCCTCTGAAGTAATACTTGAACGGTAATTCCCGGAAGCCAAACAAGCAAAAGAAAGAAAAAGGTTTTTCGTACTGGTTCACGAATGTCTCTTTCGTTAAGAGACAGGAAAGATTAATAGCGTTGTGTAAACAGATCTGTCACAATACTGCTTGTTTAAGAATCAGTACGTGACTGTAATCCAGCAAACTGAAATTCAGTGTCGGCTCGTAACTAAAATTAGTGAGGTTGATGCTCCAGAAATCTTTTAGCCTTTGTTTTAAAATTGTGTAAAAGGAACAGAAACATGTATAAAAAGAAAATTTATTCAGAAATTTGATAAAATCCTAAAAGAACAAAATCAATCACTTTTTACTTACTTTAACCTAAATTGTACCGTTCAACCTTGACCTATTTATTTAAAAATCAAATCCTTCTTCTTTGAAAAAAAAAGAATCAAATAGAATAATTGGAAGCAGGATATCTAATTCTACAGTTTATCAATTGAAGAATATGGTACACGGTTTTTAAGCACAAAACTCGCGGAGTAAAAAAAAACTACCTTCCACCAGCATGCCTGGGTCAGCACTGCGAGAGGGACAGTGCACTCTTATCCTCGCTGCCTCGCGTGCAGCTTCCTATGTGCGCATGCGCGCAACAACCAAACACCACGCCAATGGAACTGTGAAACGTACAGTGCAATACAAAGATATTTGTATCTTTTTCATAAACTGGGGAATAGTTACTGACGTTAAGCTTAAGGATTATATATTGTACAAGTATAAAGAAAGAATTAAAGAAAATAATTTTTAGTGGATGGATTGTGAGATTACTTGTACGGAATATTGAAGCACTTTTGTAAATTTGTTTTTGTTTCATTTCACGATATTTTAATTTATATCAGTATCAGTAACCAATGTTAATAATTTTAGTTGTAATGTCAATATTATCTTCTAACTTAATACAGTACCTTATTTTGGAATAAGGAAAAAAATTTGCTAAATAAAAGAAAAAAATATTTATAAGAAAATCATTTTTTAGTTGAAATTGGGAATACAACAGTATTCAGAAAATTAACCGTTTTGATGTTTGAAAATTTGATGGATATACTATTAAACCTGAAAATATTGAACTAATTACGGAAATATCGACAAGATAATAAAACGAGTTAGCGGATGATTGACTAATAAGGTGATTTAAAAAGCCTTTTTAAATTATTAGTTAAAAATTTATTTTAATCAATTATAAAATAAGTTGTTAATGAAAACAGTTTAAAAAAATTACGGGCATAATTTTCTTTTCCATTGTACGTAATTTTTATTAGTAAATATCCATTAATTATCTAATGTGAATAATTTAATCTGTGCCACTAAAGTGACTTTTTAGTCACTTTATGTCAACTGTAAAAAAAAAGTATTACAAACATGAAAACCTTCTGTCTTTGCATTTAAAAATATCCTACATTTATTGAACGAAAATCCAACGTTTTTAAACGCATTCTTTTTAAGATTATATAGTAACAATTTAATATTAAATCAGATATCTGTTAATTCTATTTAAAATTTAGTATTATATAAATAGCTATGAGTGTCATATGACATTTACGAGTCACACTTTACAGTACATGTTGCCTGAGTAAACCAACAACTATTCGAAGGGAAACATTTATTCCGAAATAGAGTGCTACAATGTTGCGTGACAGTAAAGCGCATTGTAATATTTTGTTCAAAGGCAGTGGCCTCAGAGAATACCGTAGTTTATTTATCTTGTAGTTTTTGACGTTCACTTTTACATAAATCGATATTTTTCAAATAGTAATAAAAATAGCCTTTACATGTCATTTCACGTGAATTAACATTTTTTTAAAAATCCATGTGTTTTAATTATTAATGATTTACAGTTTATTATATTATAGTAGTTATTAAATTTTTGTAAAATTATAAATAATTTTTGTTTTAAAACGTTTGACATGAATGTAATTTATGAAAGCGATTGGCTATTAATTATTATACAAGTTTGTAACTATGCTTTATTTAACTATTAGCAGACCCATCGCCGCTTCGCCCGCGCTATATATTTACTTGCGTTTCCCATCGCGATCAGGGATGTTTAGCCGCTCTCGGATCGCTTCACTTGCCCTTCCCGTCTAATCAAGGAGTCTGCACCCTGGGCCCATCTGCATTCATTAAACTCATAAAAAAACGTATAAATAAATCAATAACCTAACACTTCTTTTACTAAATTTAATTTAGTTGTATATATCGAAAGATATCGTCTATATCGATTGTCTTTGTCGTTATCTATGTTAATATCGACTTCCTCAGATAGTTATTAGGTGATAAAATTTTTTCTAAATATCTCAACTCCAGCGTCACCTAGCGGGTCCATTTTTCGCAAAAATGTTAATTTTCACGTGAATAATATATATTCTGGATATGAGCTAAATCGGACAATAAATGCAATTTTTCGAAATATTTCTACTCCCAGCGCCTCCTAGCGTGTCCCACTTTTTGCAAAAAATTAAACTTTTATTTTTTTCACGTAACTAATACATATTCTGAATAGGAGATAAATCGGACCATAAATAAAATATCTCGACTTCAGCGCTACCTAGCGGGTCCAAACTAACTCAGAAACCTACGTAGGCTTGCGCACAACAACTCACCTAAGTTTCATCGCAATCGGATGAATGGCATAGGAACGAATATGGGACAAACAAACAAACATTAATTTTTATTTATATAGAAGATTATTACAAGTTTTTCTTTAACGTGTAATTGTTTTACCGTGTCCTCAATTCTTGTAGGCATTAATTAAACCCATGTCCTGACGTCATACAATGGTGAAATTTTACACAGTGACGTAAGTTGGGTGATTAAATACAATATTCCATTGATTATTTCATACATTTCCATATGTTTTGTATAAAACATGTATATATAATTTGTCATAGATTCATGTTGAGGAAGGATGCTGAATCGATAAATTTAGCTTTCGATCAGATTGATTTCGACTGTCGATTCAGTATAAACGGATCAGCTGGCTGTAGAAATAAATTTTCATATAATTAAAACTAAATTTACCATCTAAAATTTATGTATGCCGATCATCTATCTGATTTAATTATAAATAATTGGTATCTTTTATAATTTTGTTTTTTGTTTTCAGTTATTTGACTGGTTTAATAAAAATCTCCAAGATTCCCTATCTAGTGACAGTCGTTTCATTTCGGAAAACCCCTCACACCTTACATCCCTAACACATTACATCCTTTACGCATTAAAAACGTGCCCTACTTGCACAATTTTTCTCATCTAAATGTCTCTGCAATATTAAAGCGACTATTCCAGGATGGCTTAATATGTGGCCTATAAGTCTGTGTGTTATTTAACTATATTTTTTTCAAATGCTTCTTTCTTCATTAATTTGCCGCAGTTCCTCATCATTTATCACTTTATCCACCCATCTGATTTTTAACATTCTACTATAGCACCAGATTTCAAACGCTTCTAATCTTTTCTTCTCAGGTGCTCCGATCGTTCACGTTTTACTTTCATATGAATCTATACTCCAAACATATACTTTCAAAAATGTTTTCATGACGTTTAAATTAATCATTTATAATAATGGAACTTAATTCACTAGGTTATAATATAGAATAAAACTGCATATAATATTTTTTTGATTGCTAAAGAATTAAAAAACTATAAAAAAAAGTTACTTGTCAGTTTAAATACTTATGCAATTAAAAAAGACAACAAAAGAACGTAGTGGTAAAATTAACAATATAGGGAGACTTTTCAACTTAAGAGAATTTAATTTGTTCTAATATTAATTTTTTTACGGATTTGAATACTAGATCGTGGATACCGGTGTTCTTTGGTGGTTGGCTTTCAATTAACCACACATCTTATGAATGTTAAACCTGAGGCCGTACAAGACTACACTTCATTTATACTCATACATATCATCCTCATTCATCCTCTGAAGTAATACCTTACAGAGGTTCCGGAAGCGAAACAGAAAAAAAAAAAATAAGAATTTATTTTAATATGATCTCAAAAAACTTAGTTCTGTGGAGGAAATAAAATATGAAATAATATAATTTCTCAAAAATTACTTTAAAATAAGAAGTTTTGAAAGACACCGAACTTCGGCAAGCATGTAGAAAAATAAATAAACAAAATTCTACAACAATGAAGAAAGAGATAGCGTCTCAGCAAAAGGATGATGGGAGAAAGTGCGTCAAAAATACCAAGGAAATAAATTAATAAAGAAATCAAACGGATATTGGGTATTCATAAGCAATTCAAAGCGCAACTGAGACCTACCTAAACACCTTTATAGATTGCAGTTCGTTACGCACTTTGACGCCAGCGCGAATTGCAATATTGTGCAAGAGACTCCTAAAGACCACGAAAGATTCTTGGAAAATCAAAACCAACACTATTTATAACATCGGCCACTAGTGACGCCACAAGAACATTAAATTAGTTTAGGACAAAGGCTTCAATGACGTCATTAATATTAATCTGCTGATGTGATAGCATTAGAGAACGTATTAAGTATTTTTTGTGACAGAACCTGCGAAATTTGTACAAACGATGCTATTATAACAAAGTTTCAACATTCCCATTGGCAACAACAAAACCATCATATCTGCTAAACGAATTTAAAAAAAAAATCTTTCTAATTTTGAGTTATTATAATTTTTAAAATTTTCTAACGAATTATATTAAACATTAATACAAGAAAATTTTAAAATTTAAAAAAAAATTTCTACAAAAGTAATATTACATATTCATCCATTATTTTTTATTCTAGATAATTTGATATCGTATACAAATTATAAAAAAATCTGATGTGAACACCACATGACTTCCTTGTACGCCTATTAAATTACATATGTTATATATATATATATATATATATATATATATATATATATAATAATAATTTATATATTTTTTTGTTATTGTTGAATTCTTTATTGTAAATTCTTTTACGATCAGATAATAATAATTATTAATAAATCAATATACTAAAATAAAAAAGAAGTTAAAAAAAAGGAAATGAAGGCGGATTCGAGCCGATGTGCCTTCCCCTTGTAAGAACAAAATATTTCACTAATTAAACCTGTTATTGAGCTATAACTCTGGAACCAATGAAAATAAGTACCGTTGAAATCTGAAAACCGAAATTTTTCGCGATCACTTCCTTGTGCGAACTCCAAAATTACTGATGTAGGCACCATGTGACTTCCTTGTACGGCTATTAAATTACATATACACATTTTTTTAAAATGAAAAGTACATAAAATTTTATTTCATTAATAACTTCAGACATCTTTTCATTTTTTTTTTTTTTTTTATTGTTATTAAGAATTGTTATTTATTGTAATTTTTTTTTTACAATAAGAGATTAATCATTAATAAATCAATACATTTAAATTAATAAAAGTATGAGATAAAGTCTGATTCGAACCAATGTGCCTTCTCCTAGTATGATCCAAATATTTCATTAATTAAAATTTAATTTGTCTATAACTCTGGAACCAATGAAATTAAATACCACTTATGATATAAGAAAAAATAAAAAATCCAATTTTTTTTGGATTTTGGGCTTTTTTTGTCCAGTCGATTGCAATAAAAAACGGAGGTGCACAACTAGGCGTTACAACAGTCCAACATTCAAAATGTCAACATTCTACGGCTAATCATTTTTGAGATATGTGAATACATACGTACGTATAGACGTTACACCGAATCTAATCAAAATGGATTCACGGATGGTCAAAATGTATATTTCCGTTGAAATATAAAAACCGTAATTTTTTGCGATCACAATACTTTCTTTATTTCGTACAAGGAAGTACAATCGCTTAAATGAATATGTCATTTGGGTATAAAAATACGAATATGTGTAAAAAACAATCTAGTACAGATTTTTAGGGATTGAAGTTACTGTAAATTTAATACATTATTGACGAGTTCTCATTTATTTTTTTTGTATATTTTTCTACTTGTCCTTAATTGCTTTACTATAAATATTTATTGCGAAATGTTTAATTCATCTAAATCCTTCGTAAACACTTCTTGTCAATGCAATCTATCACTGTGTTTAAATAATTACTTAACATTTAAATGCAGCTAAAAATAAACAAAACTCATCGAAACGTTAAACATTAACATAAAAATCGATCTTTGTATCGATAATACACTATAGAGCTCTATATTCAGTAAAAAAGCAGTGTAGAATAAACCCTAACTCATCTAATGTACAATGAATTTACGAATACCGTTCAGCAGAATATATCCTACCCATAGGCGATACAGAGCATAGTAGTTGTCAACAAATCACTGCAACCGTTTGTCACCCCTTCTACAGTACAATTTTGCATAGTTCCACATCACCTCCTGTAGCTTAATATTATGGGCTATCGACCGAGCATTTAACCTGCGTTCAGCCACATCCCATTCCGGTTACTAAAGTTATCTCTACCGATCAAAGTACAACACTCATTCTAAAATACATTCCCTCAGTACCGTGTTATATTATGGGTACATGAGTACCATAAAATCAATGACAACAGCGGTATGATGTTCTACCAAACTATAATATATAACCTTTATAAAGTAATATACTTCATTGTATCTAACACTAGTAAGTTTGTAAAAGATAAACCGAACGAAATTCATCAAATATAATCTTAAAAAAACGTTATATAGCAGTCAGTTGTTTTATCAGTCATTTTCAATGACTAGTACTGTGTTATCGCTTTGTAGACATTTGGTAATATTACTGACAGTTTTTCTTATAGGTAAGATGACATGTATTTTAAATTTAAAGTTAAAGCGCGTTGGATTCAGACTGTTTATTTTGTAAATAGTTTTGCGATTTATATATGCATATTTCATAACTTTATGTATATTAAGGCATATCATTTTTTTGTGTATGGATAAATTCTGGTTTATGTTGATGAGGTTGTTACTTGTACCTATGAAATGGCTGCTATGGAAAGCTTTTAAGGATTGATTGTATCTTATATGTAATTCTCCCATTTTTTTAGTACAGAATTTTTGCAAAACAGTTATTTTATATACTCAAGATACTATAGAGTTATGATGTCTTGTTTGCAAATTAAACACTGCAGCAAAAAGGAAAAAGATATGCAAACCATATACAATCTTTCTCCTTCTTTTACACTGATTTCTCCACTTTTTTCTTAAGAATATTTGAGACGACATTATATTAAGACTTTCTAGAATGTATTTTTGTAGTTGAATTTAAAGTGGTACTGGTACCTATATAGATTGGTATAAATTTGCATACAAAATATATTAGTATGGATATAAATAGATAAAAAAATTATATAAAACAAGTGACTGGCGTTTTAAAAAAAAATTTGATAATTTTTAAACAGACCTACGAACAAGTATGTTGTTCTCGAGGTAAAGTGACGACAAAACAGAAGCTTTTTTTGGTTTTCCTACTTTGATTTTTATTAGAGAAAAATTTTGAGAGTTTAACAGGTTGACTGCCACACTGAAAAATGCAACATTTCCAAGGCTTGAATTGGCAACATTATGCTTTGAATTGAGATTTTTAAAGTAAATTTAGAATTTAATATTTTTAATAGTATTTAGTATTAAAATATAATTAAACTTTGTCATTAAATAACAAAAATAAATTCACATTTTATTACAACACATTTCATTTATGTTTATTTTGTTTTTAATTGGTGATTTAAAAAACAACAAAACATTCTTTATTATCGAATTTAAAGAAAAACATTTAAGCTAAATACAAAACAATAATATCCAGAAATTTATCTTTAAAATAATATGTAATTTGGTACAAAAAAATTAAAAGAAACAATAATATTGCATCTTAAGTGTCGCATTACATTGAGACATCAGATTATGTCTCATATCAATAATGGATAACTGGCTGATACTTCATTTGATGTCTCATGGCAGTCCACCGGTTAATTTATTTATCGTACAAGTAGAATATATGTAAGACCATGTTGGTATTTTAATATGCATGGTTAAAAAAAAGGTAAAATTTATTTTAATATTTTTTTTATTTTATAAGAAATGAAAAAATTAAAATAGGTTATAGAAAATAAGTTTAAAATATTTATCTTATTTAAAAATGAAATATTTTCTTTAAATTATTTTAATTTTTTACTTAAAAACAAAGATAAAAAGCAATTGAATTTATACGATAGAATTTCTATATATTAGTAAAAAATACATTCAATAGTAGCAACAAACAAAGAAATAAATCTCTCCAAATAACGAATTGAAGCAGAAAAATATTGGTAATAAAGACAAAGGGAAATAGTAAAAAAGATAAATTTATCGTAAAAAAGTAAAAAGATTACATAAAATCACCAAAAATTATTTTTATTTTTAAATTTAAAAAAAACTAATATAAAAGATAAACTTATTTTGTAACTAACTTTATACATTATTTGTAAATGATGAGTTTCCTAAAACTATTTTTCTTTTTTATATGAATACATATTAAATAAGAATATATTACCGACTTTTCGAAGCAAAGTATGATATTACTTTCGGTCGCACGGTAATATTGTGAAGGTGAAATTGAGTTTTCTTTACTTTTTGTGGTATGAGAATTACGAAAAATCCATTTACTTAAAATTTAATGTCCTTATACGTATAGACCTATGTATTATATTTGTGGCTCGAAAATTTCGTAAACTACTAAATCAATTTCATTGAAATTTATATATGCTGTAGAAGTGTACGTGAAGTTATGCATGTAAAACTTTGATGAAGATTCGTCGACTAGTTACTAAATTAAATTCTATTTAATATCGACAATAACTTCAATTTGAGGTTATATTGACTATTTAGTGAGCGATTTAACCTTGATCCTTATGTACATGGTCTACTCGTTAATCAAACGCGTACTGCGTTGTACTCTTATACTGGAAAATCGTATACGTTTCTTATTGCAAAGTTGCAAGGGCGTCGCAAACAAAAATTCTGTCTTCTCGCGGAGTACTGTGCAAGTCATTATTGACGTTATACAAATATATTAGTGTGCTATGCAGCATAGAAGAATAAAGTATAAATTAATGTAAAGATATATGAAAGAATTTATCTTACAAGAAAAGTCGTCAGTATAGTTGCTTTATTAATAGTCTGAATATATGTGAAGAAGTTTATTATAAATTAGATACAGATACAACAAATATAAATTTTTATATTTCAAATTATACTTAAACATAATTTTTATTTTTCAGTAAAAATGATGTTAATCAAAGTGAGAACTGAACATTAAATTTTTATTTAAGAATTTTAATTATATATAATTCACTGGTTACATTTACAATTATGTAATTTTAAATATCGATAAAAAATTGATGAATTTTAATTTTCTACTTAATATTTGATTGCTAATTGCATAGGTTAATGGTTACATGAAAGAGATTTTAAGATTTTTAGATTTTGGTTACTTTAAATTGATAATAAACAAATATAATGGTTATTTTTTTCTAAAAATTTGTTTCAAAATAATGGAAAAAGGAATCTCAAGAAATAATTCTTGACTTAATAATACGAAGTTGTGTAACAGGAAATCAGATCGTCACAATACTATGCGTATTATACAGAATAGGAAAATATATATACTTGATTTTGATGTACTTTTTCCCTTATGTATACGTTGGAATAAAAAAAAAATATCTACGGAAAAATTTAATAGTGGAGGTCGAAATACTAATAATAAAATCTGAGCCTATCTAATGTTGGGAAAGTTAAGAATTAATTTTTTATTATTTGTATTCAAGACGTCGATTTGAACATGATTTTTCCAAATATATATATTTTTTCTACCATCTAATGATTATCGAAATATAACTGAATTTTTTCCCCGAGAACTTATCTACAAAGAATGCTGAACTTATTTTAATACTGATATGTTTATAAAGAAACAATGAACTTATTTTCACTTCCTCGTACGAAGTAAAGGAAGTATTGTGATCACAAAAAATTCCGTTTTTCAGATTTCAACGGAAATATCCATTTTCACCATCTCTGAATTCATTTTGACTAGTATTGGCGTGACTATTGAACGTACGGTTCTCTCACAACAACAAGTGCCCAAAAAGACCAAAAACCCCAAAAATTTGGATTTTGAAATCCAAATAAAAAAACTAATATTTCAGTAATTGTGTAAATGTCCGCTTTATTAAAGAATTGAGGATCGTATCTCACTTTCAAATGAAATAAGGTTAAATGAACTGCAGCAAAAAATGTAAGTAATTCAATAGGCGTACAAGGAAGTCATGTGGTTTCCACATCAGAATTTTGATATACACTTTTTTAATTAGTCTAGAAAAGCAAAATTTAAATTTAACGAATTAGTGATTTGAATTCGCGTTTGTCAGTACTGATCAACTTAACATAAATTCATAGTTTGAAAATATCGTAAACAATATTTCATTTTCTGGCAGAAGTTAGGAATACTGTTTGATGATGTTACGAAATCCAAAATGGCGTTAATAAAAGGTCACTTGCTTCCGGTTATGAATAAATTGTTACCTCTCTACTTATACTCTTTTACGATTACTCTCATCTAAAATGCTGTATCTTGGGGCTTCATGAAAAGTAACAACGAAATTAATTAGGGTGTCAGATCTTTGTTTAGTGCTATTGAAATATCATTCATATAGAAAAAACTTTAAAACTGTCTATGAAGAGGAAATGCATTTCCTCCTAAAAAATAGTTTTCATGAACTTCAGCCAACGAAAAAGAATCTTTTTTATGTTGTTCCAAATTCCGTTTTTAAAAATTCCCTAACGATGTTAAAGACCTTTCGATCATTTTATTCCAAATTAAATTAAAATATTTCCTTTTTTAAAAAAATATTTACTTGTTGATGATTTTTTAAATAATAGCGATTAGTTAAAGAAACTTGAACATTTATTTTTAGTAATTTTAAATATAAATGTATCAACAATTAAAATTTTACCGGTAAATCTGTAGTCTTGAACAAACTTAGGCCGACCATTCCTGAAACGTGTTGTTAATTGATACCCAACCACGAAAAAAACACCGATACCTACAGTATTCAAACCCGAATAAAAGTACATATTAGAACAAATTCGGAACGGAACGCAAGAATAGCGGGAGTTTCAGTATGTCTCCCTACAGATCGCATTGTCTGGAAATGTCCCTTGCTGCTATGTCTTCTATTATCGGGTGAGTTTCATGGGTTATTTAGTGGCGGTTATAAATTTAAGTTTTATTTATGGACGGATTTGGTAATTTGCTTTCTTAACCGTATGGACCAGCGCGAAATTTATTTACTGGGTCTGACCGTGGGAGAATAAGCTTTTGAGCTTCGTACTCCCGGCGTGATTCCTCTTCAGTTCGTTCGCTGAAGTCCTTTCGGTAATAGCACCTTACGCCTATCGGAGCCCTAGTTATTTGGAGGGAGCAATGCGCCTCCTTCTCCGGAAAGAGTCGCATGTGCTCACTGAATTAAATTGTAAGTTTTAAGGATGGTGGGTAAGAGGATTGTAAATCTTCATCTTCTTCTGTGGCTGCCCTTCCCGCTGTTTCTCTGCTGGGCTCTTCTACCGGACTTTAATCCGTGGGGGTGAGTCGCGTTGCGGGTCTTCTTTCTTCTTTTGTTCACTTCTTATTTCTTCTTTAGCCTGCACTATCCGTGAGTTGGCAGTAATCGAATTACACGCCATTAACCTTAGAAAGTCCGGTTTCCCGTAAAGGCAGAACGGGGGAAAGTTCGGGTTTCTTCTTTCTTCGGTCTACGGCTGGTGGCTGCTTGTCTCGTTCCCTCTTCTTCTTTCTTGAAAGGTAAAGTTAAGTAAGGAACTAACAACGGGGTTTAATAGAACAAATTAAATTTTCTTACGTTAAAAACTACCTTTTTTAGAATTTGAACCTGAGAATTTCGACCTTGAAATCAGACCGTAAGTTTACCAAGGAACTAGATCAACCCGGTGGGTTAAATTTTTGCGTATTTCATTTAATGACGTATCCAGGTACTAAGTAATTAAGAGCTTTAAAATCTATATTTTATTGTGTATAAATTTTATTTTTTATTACTTCTACCTTTTGACCATTCTTATTTAAAAAAAAAAAAATATTTTTATACATATTAATATAAATTGTAAACTGCTTCTATGTTTATTTATAATTTTTTACTTAGTTATGATGTTCCGAACAAGGGTTTAGTATGGTTTTCCTTGATCCTTCCAGAAAAAAATATTAGAATAGTTGATTTCTTATAAGTGGATAGCAAACCCCTATTTGTATTATGATCTGTGTAATATATAATTACGTTTCGATCTAAATAATTTATTTATATTTTTTTAATGTTAATTTTAATAAGATTACATAAAATTGTAGCAAAATATAGAATTATAAAATATTCCTCAAGCTGTTATTTTTTTTAGGGTAATAAAGTACATAATATAACACGTAACCGATCATGTTAGCTTAGATGTTTATCTAAATTATGAGCAAGATAATCTGAGTACAACATGATAATTTCATTAAGGTATAATAATAGTGATGTAAAGTACTTTAGCGTATTATTTATTTAACAAATAGTAGATAAATAATAATAATAGTAATAAGATAATGGTAATATAGTAAATAAGATTAGTTTATACTAACAAAAGATGAAAGATATAAGTGATACCAATTCCGGAGGCAAACCGTTACAAAAACATGGGTAGTGAACGTATACGTTTTGATCGTTTGAACGTTACTTAGATAAAAGAGAACGAAACTCGTTGTGAAAATGAATTTCGAAGCAAAATCTGAGATTGTAATATGAAAACTATAGATGGATATAACTTGTAAAAGTACTTGTATGCACGAAACCAGAAATTGTGAATAATATTCATATCTAGTCGGTATGCTTTATAACAAAGTAACCTATCTAACTCTACGTACACGCGATGTTCTAATATAGTTTGATACATTATTACTTGCCTACAATTGTTATTTTGTTATTTCAAGGTAATAACATTTATTCAATCAAGTTTATTCATCTGACGTGATCTTTCGTTTGTCATATTTTGTACAATCACTATAATGTTGTTTGATTTGATTTATTATTTAGCTAATTTGTATTTTCTTTATATTTGTTATTTATAAAATACGATAAAATTTATTAAAACAAAGAAAATAATAAAGAAAAAAACATGTAAATATTTTCCCAGCATTTTTTAAAATTTATTTATTTTAATATATTTCTTTGTAGTCGCATAAAAATTAAAGTCGTTATCAACTTATCGGTGTAATTTAACTGTATCAGTAAACGTGTAATTCTGAAAAAAACTCAGGGTGACCATTTCTAAGAAGTGTGATTAATTGAAACCCAACCACCAAAGAAACATCGGTATCCACGATCTAGTATTGAAATTCGAATAAAAGCAACTAATTTTATTAAGATTGAACCTGAGAACTACGACTTCAAAATCAGCTGATTTACGACGATGAGTTTACCACTAGACAAACCCGACGGGTTAGTATTTTTTTTTCTTTAATAATATAAGAAAATTAAAATCTCTAAAAAGCAACTTTAAAACAGGAATATAAAAAAAAGAGCAAAAAACTTGGTTAAAAATAATATATATATATAAGCTTAGTATAAAGCTTACTTTATGAAAAAAAGTTAATAAAAAACAATACCTATTAATAATAATAATAATTTCTTTCTGTTATTTTTTGACAAGGGGTTAAATAATCAGCCGGTCTGGCCTAGCCAGCCTGCTTCGTTCCCTATATCTCCATCGCGTTAATTATTCTCATGCTTGTGTGAATAATATTGATAAATAACTAAAGCCCCTTCAATTTATAAAACTTATTAGTGTACTGTAATTTCTTCAGAACAACAGCTTGATCAGCAGAGGACTCGAAACTTTGAGTGATCTGAGTATGTGAATTTCAGAATAGTTGGTCTAAATCGTTGATTCCCAATGTTGTCTAGTTGGACCCCCAGGGGTCCACGGGAGACTCGACGGGGGTCTACGTTGGCGTGACAAAATAATGGGGGTTCACAATTCGTAAGCGGGGGTCCACGAAAATTCATCTGGTTTCGATAGTGAAGAACTAAAATGCTTGACTTTGCGTATCAATCTTATTCCTAACAAAACTGAAGCCAAATATTGATAATTTGCTGTCAATCCATCAAGTACATCCTTCCCATTAAAATTGTAACTACTTGTGATTGTCATTGTAGAAGTTACATTACGTTATTATTGTTTAATTTTAATTATATTACGACAATTATATTATTACACATTGCAATATGATAACAGTAATAATTAATAGTGTAATGATTACATATTTGAATAAATGCAACACAAAAAAATATACTATTTTTCTTTTGCTTTTTACTACTCTGAATGGGAAGTTTTCTAAATAAAATAAGTGAGAATTGATTGCTTTCTTGTGCTGTGAGTAGATGTCAAAAACGTAAAGTTGGATGGAAGCATTTTTTTTAATCGGCGAACTTTACTTTTTTGACATCCACTCACAGCACAGTCAATCAAAAATTAACCGATCAATTCTCACTTTTTTTCGGAAGCTATTAGTTCGTGGAACTCAGCCGTAATTCAAATTTTCATAGTTAGATCTAATCTTCACATTTTCCGTCGACTGGAAATATGGTAGAAATGTAGCTGCAGGGGGTCCACAGGAACCAGCAAAATTTTGAAAGTGGTCTATGAGAAAAATAAGTTTGGGAATCTCTGGTCTAAATCCTAAATACAGTTATAGACCGTCACCCTTCCTTCGTACAGGTAAAAATGTATTTGGTACAGTTCTTAGCTTTAGATGACAAACATCGCGAGCCGTAATTTTTTTTTCTCTTATTTTAGGTAGCTTTCATAAGAAAGCTACCTATTGTAATGGGTACTATGATTCAAGTTCCGGAAAATTTCAACATATCTTTGCGTTTCACATCTCCCAGCCCCTTAATGGTCAATATTGATTCATTGGGATGAAAATTGGGCTTTTACGAAAAAAAAGTCGCTATAACTTTCTTATTAACTAAAGTAACAAAGTCGTTTAAGGTTCTTACTATACTTATAAGAACCTAAAAGATATCTAGAAGATATTCTAAAAATTTTAGATATATAAAATAAAGTATTTTAATCAATCATCATTTATGAAATATTTCTGAGTGCTGGCTGTTGATGAATCTCTAGATTATGTTCACACAGTACTAGATATTAAATTAAAATAGTAGTCTAAATAAAAACATTGTCATTACAATCTACGTTTCCCATCGATTTTTTTTTTTTTTTTTTTGGAATAGGAACATCTGGCAATCTGTTTTAAAAAATGTAACATTTTTTTCTGTTATTGGTTTTGTCAATGTTCTCTTCATACTGGAAATGTAATTTACCAACGATAATTGTAGTATAACTGTTTCTACTATTTTATAAAACGTGTTAGTCGTATTGATGACATAATTAAATTTTTAAAATAAAAAATTATTTCTTTGTTTTAATCATGTTTGGAACAATTTATTATCACAATTTTTTAGTTGAATTTTTTTCTTTTTTTCTTCTGTAAAACTAAAAAGTGCACATCCATTTTTGAATAGATTTTGAAATTGTTAAATTCGTTTAATAATTGTCAAACTACTTTGTTTGACAAACTACTTTCAGTGTAATGACATTCAAATTCTGGAACGAAAATATATTTTTTTTTATGCTAGAAGAGTTTTTGATAATTTTTTTCCTTGAATTTCAATTTTGATTTTTTGGGTTTTATGTCTTTAATTTTATTATACGAGAAGGGAGCCTTTTGCACAACCTAACGGAATTAGGTAACTTTTATATAGTTTCTTTTTTCTATTATTTTAGTTTATATATTTTAAAGACTTTAATAAATTTTTATTATATGATTTATATTAATTTTAAACCTTATAAGTTTTATTATTTTAGAGTTATTTTACCTTTTTATTAAAGAAAATCCCGGGCGATGATAAGGCACAGACGTTTTTAGCCCCCTTTTTTTACTTGTTTTTTTTTTTTACTTGTAGATATCGCCACATATGCTTCAAGTTTGTGCGTGGATATATTAATGTAACGTATGAAAAATGTCGTGCCAGACCGGGATTTGAGATAATAAGATTTTAAAACTTACTATAAATGATTTGATTTGATTTCAAATAAAGATAGTAAGGAATAACATTTCAAATCTTATTTTTAAAATTAACCTTAATATATATTATAATAATTACCTTAACAAGACATTTTCAAATAGTGCAATTAGAAAAATACAACCTGCATATAATCATAGAAATATATATTTTTTTGCTTAAAATACGGCTGAATGTTGTAATTATTTATCATTTGAAACAGCGGTAACTTATTATTATCTAAAAAAACATATATGAGTAATAATAATAAAATTAATCATATAAATTTGTTTTAACCAAAAAAGAAAAAAAGAATTCTTACCTCAGCGCTTCCGTATAATGTGTTCTTGCTAGTTCAGGTTTTCCAGTATCTCTTAGAAAATTCCCCAAGTTATAATGCATTTTTGCATTGTGTGGAAGCGCTTGTATTCCAGCTCTAAAACAAGATAAAAATTAAAAATAAACATTTAAAATAATTAGTTATAATACGATTCGTTCGGAAAGTCGCTGTGCAGTATGTTTTGGAATTATATGGTACATTCTGTTCTTTCTGTTAAGTTGGTTGCCCTGTTGCATCGTTGGCCGTTGCTCAGTAATAAACAAAGACGTTAGATGATCTTGAGTTGTGTTTTAACACGCGTCGTTTCGTTTCGTGTTGTTCCGTTTATCGAAATCAATATTTGCGAGAACGTAATGGGTCTTTCGGTAAAGGAACGCATTTTTCTCCTTCAATACGTTTTTTATGAAGGTAATTTTATTATAGTAATTTAGTGAAACACAAATTTACCGAAAGGTATACAGATACTCCTATTCCTGAACGTAATACTGTTCAAACTCTATAGAAATATTTCGGGAAACAGGATTTGTTGAAGACGAAAGAAGTGGAAGATCACTGTTCTGAGCAAAGTGGAAGACTACCTAATAAACGAATGATATTTGGATGCTATGGCCAAAATTCAATCAAAATCAAACCGTAATTTAGCATAGTAATAAAATATAGGACTTGCTATACATTAAGATGTAAGAAAAAAACTGAAACTTTTCCCTACAAACTAATGTGTGTTGAAGAACTCAATCTTGTCAATGCTTTAGACATTTTATCGACAGAAATTCAATAGGTATTCTCGACATTAGTTTTTTTTATAGATGAAGCGTTATTTCATCTGGGAGGTTAAATTAATTCACAAAATACATTACAACGATCGAAAACTATCTCCCACGAATTAAACGAACAATCTTTACAGGAAACAAAAATTGGATTCCTAGTAGGTGTGAGCAGAATGCGCATTGCGAGACCAATTTTCTTTTTGAAATAAAGTTAATATAATCGTTATTGTTCTGTTTTAACAAACTTCATTAATCCGTTAACAGAAATGGAAATCGATCACGGTTGGTTCCAACAAGATGATGTCGCAGTGCACACAGCTAACAGGTCGATGACATTTTTAGGAATTGTCTTTCGTGAACAAATCATTTCGAGGCATTTGTGGCTTGCACGATCTCCCGATCTGATTAATTTCTATGGAAGGCAGCGAAACAAGACCATCGTAACAGACCGTGCAGGATTGACGAACTAAAAACCCCTATAACGGCATAGGTTTGAGATATGCCAATATATGGCTGGTTAAAGAGTTTGAAAACAAACTGAAACGTGTGTAGTATTGTACTGATGTTAGAGGAGGTCATTTTTAACACCTTTTATAAACTATTCTAGTAATTGTAATATTCGTTTCTGTAAAGTAATGAAGTAAAAATACAAAGTAATAATTAAAAAAGTTTCGTCATTATATTTACATAATTTCAGTGCACAGCAACTTTCCAAACGCGCTGAAATTTTATAAATTAATAATTTATCAATAATTTCTAAAAGAAAATTTTTTTAAAATTTTCAAAGTAATTATTTTTTAATCATTTTGTACAAAGATCGATAATAATTTATAATTAACCTTACGTAGTCATAAAATATTTCAATTCAATTAATATGTTAAAATTAAATCTTTAGGATTTTTTTTTTATTTTCCGATAAAGTTTATACTGCTTCAGAGTAGAATTAAATTACACGTCATAAATCTGAAAATTGAACCATAAATATAAAATTATTTAATATCCCAGAAACTAGGACTCTACAGACATAATAAAACGGTAGTATAGTGTAATTACAAATTAAAGGCAAAAATTTTGTATGATTTTCCTTTAGGGAAATTGTTGGTAATAAAATTAATTATAGATGTAATTTAAGTTTTGGTGCTGTCAGAAAAATGAGTAGTTTGAAAAAATATTAGTAAAATTTATTGACTTTTAATAAATCTGGTTATGTAACTTATAAATTATAGAGAAATACATATTTTAAATAATAAAAAATAAATAAATCTGAATTCTATTTTCCCTGTTGAAATAACAATGAGAAAATATTACAAGGAAAATATATTTTTTTTATACTTTAGTTAATTTGACTGGATTCTTAACTATTTTCCATTTCCTTCTGTGCAAATATTAAAACTCGAGAATTAAACTGCTGTGCAATTTATTTCCACTCGGTTAATTTTAAATACCATGCAATCCATTAATTTATAATTTTAAATAAAAATAACACGAAAAGATAAAAAAATAATTACTTTAATACCATTAATTTAAATAAAATAAAGTTACAAATATTGATTTATTTCCTTGTACGAAGTAAAGGAAGTATTGTGATCACGAAAAATTTAGGTTTTTCAGATTTTAATGGAATTATCCATTTTGACCATCCCTGAATCCATTTTGTGAAAATTTTCAGAATGTTAATGTTCGTAAATACGCGCGCGCGTGTGTGTGCGTTCTGTTTTTGCCACTAAATCACCTTATATATTTATAATGGTTGTTTTTCTATGTGGTTTCTTTTATTGTCATCTAATTACGGATATAAAATAATCTTTACAATTTTTTCCATCCTAACCCCGCACCCAAGGATCGAAAACAATGTAAAAGACAGCCCAGGGGGTTGTGTACTCAAACTGGCCTCCCCGTTCGCCGGCCATAATTCTAGTCCGACAGGTCAGCCCGTGGGTTAGATGTTTTCATTGCCTGCCTGTAACCCTTAGGGCGGGGTATCCATGCTCGACTATGTTGTTACTGGACCCCACTCCAGAAGCCGGCACTCGGTCTTGACGCCAATGCCTCTAGTGAGAGCACTCTGTGTGTAGGGCACTCACACCGACCGGGTCTCGGTCTCTTTCGCGAAGTGATGTGGGAGTCCCAGTGACTCATCACTTCCGCCCATCCCTGTAAGCACAGACGAACGGCAGCTCCGCAGGGGGCTCTCCCACAACCCCTCGCCGTCCCACCCTCCCTGGCTTTGTGCTGGATTATCCGTGTCACAAAGCCAGTTACCGCACAAATCTCTTTGCCCCTGATAATATACACTTTATGATTGTGTCAACTGTAAGGGGCACAGTCGCCAACTCACAGCAGCGACGTCAGCAGCCCGCGTCCGGCAGTCGAATGCGACATGTTCCGGAGTATCGAGCTCTCCGCAAGGAAGGCTATATGGGTCATTAACTCTCCTCCTGGCATGTAAGTATATCCAAACATGTCGTGGCCAGATAAAAATTGGGTTAACTAGTAGGTGAACCCACCAAAGCTGCGGTTGACCCAACGCTCGATCTGCCGGATCAGACGATGTGTACATTGACCCGTGGAGGGCCAGCCCTAGAGGACCTGCCATTCTCGGAACAACCGCCTAGGCATATCCAATAATCCCAATCCTCATCCCGGCTAGTTTTTAAATAGAGGGATGCCCGCAACGACTAACACTGCTTCAGTCAAAATTGAAGAGTATGCTGAAACGATACGGAGAGCAATCCGCCTCTTCACACCCTCCTGTACCCGCTGATCTCGATCGCACCCCAGAGCTTTCACCAAACAATGACCACATATAGCAGTACAGAATTGATCACATGGCCGTACAATTTCATTTTGGATGACCAAGGGCCAGCCACGTTGCCCAGCAACCTATTCAGTACCCGCACCATCGCTCCTGCACGATCAGATGTCTCTCGCCCGTGTATGGAAAACGTACGCCGTCGGCCAAACCCGCAAATACTTCACCGATTCCACCTGGGGTACTAAGGCTCCGCCAACCATGATCTGGATCGGAGAAAGAGGACGCCTACCAGCCAGACAGATGAATGATGTTTCCTCAGGAGACAAGGTTAGCCCCTTATCCATCAACCAGTGTTGCATTAGGTTTATAGCTTCATTGGCCGCTGTCACTACGTCGTATACAAACCTCACCCATACTAATTATGCCAAATCGTCAGCAAATGCCACCGATACAACACCTCTAGCGGTAGCACCCCATCAAACACCAAGTTCTATAACGTCGGACTAAGTACTAACCTCTGAGGTATCCCACACGTAACCGGAAAAGAGAGCTGCGAATCCGTTGAAGCAGACGTCTTTCTTACATGTACCTTTGTACCATTTGCCGTACACCTATGTCCACCTGCTTGTCCCGTAGGGCCTCGAACACGGCAACCTGGCACCACGATTTGAATGCATTCTTCACAATTACGGGTATGTTTCTCGTGCGCCAGGTGCCGGCAACCGCCGTCTCTACCAGCCGATACACACATTTTACCGCATCGGGGGCGGACATCCTATTACGAAAACCATAATGGTTTCTGGAGAATCCACCATTATGCTCAATTTTTTGCTTCAGCCTAACATGAAGCACCTTTTCCAATAGTCCATAAAGAATTCGTCAGGCTGAACGGTCGATAAGTGGGGGAGGCCTGCTGCTCTTGCTTCTGTAACAACACCAGACGGTACTCTTGCCGTACTTTTGGAATACCCCAAAACATATCGTTCATGACGTTCAGATAATCTTTACAAAATTTGGAGCCCCAAACCTCACCAAGCGGCTGGACTCAACCAAAAGTCAGGCATTTTTTAATGTGTTTCTTCTTTCGTTTTTTTAGTAAAATCTTTAAAATAGAAGCTTTTTTTAGTAATATCAGATTTGAAATTTTCGATTTAACCTCAAGCCAATATTATCTTGAAAGTATAATGCGGAATTTTTCTCAACATATCATTAATATATTAGTTATATTTTATTTATAAATAGCCGCGTGACGGGAAATTACTACAGCTGTGTTGTCTTCTTTTTAAATATAAATTAGCAACCAAAAAGAAAATCCTAAAATATTACCAAAAATCCTTTCATATCAATTAGAATTAAATTAAAGAAGATAGAAATCAACCTGGCTCACGCCGGCTTGAACTCACGTCATACAAAATTTTAAAAGGTCTAACAGTCCTTAATCTGCAAAACCTACCCCACAGACATTTTTAATCCAACACGTAGGTCACAAAAAAAATATCAAAAAAGCATATACAAATTTAAAAAAAAGAAAGATTAAAAGTCACCCCAACAAAATTTATTAACAAAAAAATGTTTAAGTTAACTACAGAAATATAAACGCTAAAAAAATAAAGATTTATAGGATTTATTCTCCTACTTCAACAATTAAGCTTTTTAACATGAAAATAAAATTCAACAAAAACATTTTATATTATTCGTAAAAATAAATGCTGGAAAATACACAGTTTTTATTTTACAGTTTTTATCAAATTATATATAAAAAATTTAAATACCTGTTCAGAAAATCACTAATTTTGACGACATTGAACAAATTTAAAATGAGCTAACTTAAAATTTACAAACAAATAATTACAAATATTTAGATAAATATGATTTTCTTAAATATTAGAAGAATGCACCTTTTTTCAACTTCAGTATTTTTTTTTTTATAAAAATTCGATTTCTTTGTCATTTTAAGGAAATCTACTGGAATTTTCACATCCGTTAAAGTATTTTTTTTTTCGTTATTAACAGTGAATAATTCTGTAAAAAGAATTGAGAGGAGAATGATAAAAGTGTTACAGAAGACCAATCTTGTTTCAGGAAAAGTACAGGGAAGAGAAAAGCAATTTTATCGCTATATTAATAGTAGAAAGAAAATTGAAGAAAAACAAACCAACATACTCAGCGTTTATAAACTTAGAAAAGGCAATTGATAATGCACACTGGAATAAAATGTTAAGCTTAATAAAGAATTTAGGATTCAAGTATAGAGATACAAGAACAAATGCTAACATTTACAGAAACCAAACTGCATCACCAATAATCGAAGAACATAAGAAAGAAGCCGTAATAAAAAAGGGAGTCAGAAAAGGATGTTCCTTATCCTCGTTACTTTTTAATCTTTACATAGAACTAGCAGTTAATGATGCAAAAGAACAGTTTGGATCATGAGTAACAGTGAAAGATGAAAAGGTAAAAGATTCTACGATTTGCTGATGATATAGTACTTCTAGCCGAGAGTAAAAAGGATTTAGAAGAAACAATGAACGTAACGGATGAAGTCCTACGCAAAAAATAACGCATGAAAATAAACAAGAACAAAAATAAAATAAGGAAATGAAGTAGAAATAATGTAGGTGGACCATTGAATATAAAAAAAGGAAAAGAAAAGATTAGGGAGGTAGAAGAATTCTGTTATTTGGAAGCAGAATTACTAAAGATGGACGAAGCAGGAGCATTTTAAATTTCCGAATAGGACAAACAAAACGAGCTTTCAGTCAGAAATATAATTTTCTTATATCAAAAATTAATTAAAACATCAAGAAAATATTTTTAATAGTATATCTTTTACCGTAGCTTTATATAGAAGTGAATCTTGGACGATCGGAGAACCTGAGAAGAAAAGATTAGAAGCTTTTGAAATGCAGTGCTATAGGAGAATGTTAAAAATGAGACGAGTGAATAAAGTGACAAATGAAGAAGTGTTGCGACATATTGATGTTGAAAGAAGCATTTGGAAAAATAAAATTAAAAGAAGAGACAGACTTATAAGCCTATAAGTAATACGTAGCCACGTATTAAAGCATCCTGGAATAGTCGTTTTGATATTGGATGGACAGGTAGTTGGGAAACATTTTGCAGGCAGGTGACGTTTGGAATATGTAAAAGAAATTGTTAGTGATGTAGGATGTAGGGGGGTATACCGAAATGAAACGACTGGCACTAGATAGGGAATATTGGAAAGCTGCATCAAACCAGTCAAGTGACTGAAGACTAAAAACAAAAAGTAAACATGAATAAATAGATTGGTCAGCAACATTTTATACAGTTTAAATATTCTAATAATTAAACATTTTTTTAATACATATCAAGATTTCCAAGATTATAAATTAAAATCGACTTTGCATTAAGTACAGATTAAATTAAGTATCACTTTTTTCTAATTGGTAGAATACGTTATATAAAATTCTAAATGATGAAGATGATAATATAAGTTCTCTATTCTTTAACAAGCCAAAGATTACACGTGTAACTTTCTGCATTATAAACGCGTAATCAAAGTCTGACTTAAGTTAAGCCGTAATGGCTTGCATAATCTTAATCCTAAGTAGGAAGCAACGACTAAGACTTAAAGAAGATAGAAGGAGATGAAGATAATGTTTTTAGTTACGGGAGGAGGAAAACGAGTTTCTATGAAAAAGAGGGAAAATATAAAGAACGATAAAGGGAGAGAAAATGAGGGAGATAGAAGTGCCATTCTCAAAGGAAATGCTGTTAGCTGTACTTCTTTAAGGTTTGAACATGAACAGTCTTTTGGAAAAAGAGAATAAATAAGCTTGTAGATCCTTTTTTTTCTCACTTTAACGTATAGTGTACTACTTACCTAAAAAAAGGAAAGAAATAAAAAACCTTTCGTGGATTTATTTATTAGTTTTATTCCTAAGAGAACATCCTTCTTCTTTAAAAGACACTGGTAAAGTTAAAAATAAAAATTTTATGTATATAATTTATTCTGTCTTATCTGTTTGTGTTTATTTTTCTAATCGACTTTAATTATATATTAAAAATTATTTCGTTATTTGAACATCTATACTGCTATTTAATTAAGTCAATTAATTAATCTCACAATGACTGGAATGACTCAAGAAATAGTATCCTGAAAATTAAACGATAGGAAAAAAAATAATTGACAAGGCAACGTGTAATAAACTGGTTTCTATAAACCATGGATACTAAACAACTGTCGTTGGATGCAGTTTCAATTCATGATGGCTTTCTTATTAACTAAGGACAGTTGCTGTCATTTGAAAATTATTTAAAGAGAAGTATAGTGAATTTTTACGATGTTTTACCAATAACGTTTTCTATTAAGTAATAGCCTGTGTTTGATTGAAGCAAAGTATATGATATATAAAAGTAGGATTCTGTAGAGAGAATGACAGCAGATTCATAATTAGTAAAAATAATTGTTTTTTTTAAAGTTTCACATATATATATATACACACACACACAGAGAGAGAGATAGAGACAGAATATAAATAATAAATTGTATCCTAATAAATTACAATAAGTAATTTAATCCACAGACGTAAAAGATAGGATTAAACAAATAGAAATCCTAGCAAAATATGCAGCTAAATTCGGTCTAAAGATATCTAAAGAGAAAACTAAATTCATTTCCAACCAATATAAAGAAACATACTATACAAATAACAGGAAAAATAAAAGAGTAAAACATTTTAAATACGTAAGAGAATCTGTTACGGACAGTGGAATACAAAGAAGGAAACAATCAAACTTCGAAATGGTGAATTAAAGATGGCATAAACTTTGTTACAGAGACTATACAACAACAAGAGCATCTCTACAAATGGAAACTATAATACAGTAACCGGAAGAGAAGTACAATTCAAAGCCAAAACAGTTTCCTTCAAAAACAAAGGACAAGAGGGGGAACTTGAAAAGAAAGAAAGAATGATCCTAATGAAGATTCTACGGGGAAAAAAGAAATGTGGTGAGTGATGGGTTAAAATAAGTGATAAAAGATCTACAAACATATTAAATCAATAACAAAAAAAAAAAAGAAAACACTTGATACTTGATAAGAATAGACGGTAATAGACTAACCAAATAAAGTTTTAAAATTATACGCTAAAGAAATCTCTTATCCTCTGCTTAGAAGAAATCAAGAAAGACATAACCGAAGTTAGATTTTTAGAAACGGATATGTTAGATAAAAGCAAGTACAGGAAAATTGTTGCGACGTCGACGGGACGCCCTTGGTTAACAGCGTTGCGGTAGATTTTAGAACGAGGGTGGACTGTATGTGTTCATAGGTGATGAATGGAAGACAACACCTTGTTGACTACTCAAGGATCGTTTAATTGTACGCCGTCTTGGCGGTTTAAAATAATTTTGTAATATAACACTTGTAACTTATAACTTAACGTTAAAGATAGCAAACATAAACTAAATAAAAAATTAAAGTATTGTTCATCCGAACATAAATTGAGAGAGTCCATCCGGAGGCGACCGCCTTGGGTCAGGTATGAGTGTAGACTGGTTAGAAGCAGCTTGTGACGTAGATTGGCGTGATGGTCTGGCGACCATAGTTTGCCGTGGGCACCGTAGCCACCGCTAGGTTTCAGCACCCGAATGGAAGAGGGGGTGAAAACGTAACAAAAATAATAATTGGAATATATGGATTTCCAGGAGGCTAAGAAAATAAAAACAAAAAAACTAAGAGTCGAAAAATCACATCTGCCAAAAATGGGAGAAAGAAGAAAAATAGCCTTGGTAAAAAAAAAAGAAATGTGAAAAAGAATTTGTTGCGCAGTCCCCAGTAGATTAATTAGCACTTAATAATAATAATAATAATTTTATTCTTATATAGCATTGCCGGGTCTTCTAGTTATTAATAAATAAATAACTACTACTCCCAGTTATTAATAACTTTAAATACATTTAAATTAAACAAAAAATGTAAAAAAAAGGAGATGAAGCCTGAATCGAACCGATGTGCCTAAGAAGAGCCGATGTCCCTCTTCCTCTTGTAGATCCAAATATTTAATTAATTAAAATTTAATTTGGCTATAACTCTGGAGCCAGTGAAAATAAGTACCACTTATGATATCGTTGAAAATCTTCCAGCGACGTCTTATTACTGCAGTTAAGAAAAAGTCCATATCTGAATTTTTTTGATTTTGGGGTTCTTTGAACATTTTTGGTAAAGTCGATTGCAATCAAAAAGGGAGGTGTATAACCTCTGTTGTTACAATAGTTCTAAATCCAAAATATCAACATTCTACGGCTAATCGTTTTTGAGTTATGCGAGATACATACGTACGTAAATACAGACGTCACTCCGAAACTAGTCAAAATGGATTTAGAGATGTTCAAAATGAATATTTCCGTTGAAATTTGAAAACCGAAATTTTTTGCGATACTTTCTTTAATTCGTACAAGGAAGTAAAAAGAAGAAAAAGTGGATAATTTTAAATATATCACAGAATGAATCAACTGGTATTCTTTAGATAAAAAGTCGTTAATAGTTACTACTGTAAAAAGAGAATTATTTTTCAAGATAATGAAAAACATTTATAACAAACATTCTACCATGATTCTCAAAATTTCGACGCCATAAAAATGTAATAAAGCCAGAAGCACTTTATACGGCAAAAATTTTAAAATTGTACAACAAATGTCTATTAGAAAATTTAGTAAAGAATGAAAGAAAGGAAAATTATAAAAAAAGTTTAGATATTAAATTTCTAAATAATCAGGCAAATTAATTCCAAATAATAAATTTTGATTAAAATTGAAACAAAAACTTTCCGACACAATAAAGTAAAGATGAATTGCATTTTATTCCTGTATATTTAAAATAAATAATAGCAAATTAACTAAGAAAATTTGCTGTCAAGTCAAAAATTTGACTTGTCAATCGCGGATCTACCTTCCATTGTTGACTCCACCATTTTATATTGTCTATATATTTTGCGGCTACGAATTGTAATTTAGAGGCTCACCATTAAACTTTCTACGGAACACACTTCCAAAGAAAAAAAAAAAAAAAAATTGACAAACCGTTTATACAAGCCCAGGAAGATTTATAAGAACTGAAGAAAACAGAAGAAATTATAAAAGAAAGAGAAATTTTAAGGATAATTTTATAAAATGAGAATAAAAGGTTCCAAGAAGAGCCAAAGCGCAAGAACAACAGAGATAAACTTTCTGAAGAACAAAGTAAGAGATATCAGAAAGAATGATGATGAGGTACTGGGCTGATAGAATCGCGAAAAACAAACATAAATGAATAAGTGATTTAATGTGTTGCAAAGTAATTATTCGAAAAAAATAAGATGTAATTTTTCAAATTATCAGTAGTACGGTTAGTGACCAGAACCCTGTATGATATATACACTCTAATTTCTTAATTAATAAATAATAATATGTACATGTATTTTTTAAACAGTTAATTAATTATGAAATGATAATTAATTAATAATACCTAACATTACTGGTTCATCAATATTAATTAATTAGTATACGAATTCCATTCAACATGACGTATCTAATAATATGTTATATATTGCTAACTTACATATAATTGCAAATGCAGTACTGAGAAATCAATCTACCCATTATATAACGCATGAGTATCATCTTATTATAATAGATTATAGTCGGAAGCGTAACCCACTATAGTCGCATATAAGCGCACGGGAACAATCCAATTTCACAAAATGAGTATGAACATACAATTATTATGTTTTAACATTTCAATTTATTATTTATTAAAATAATATTACTAAAAGTAAATAAACATAGTTATAGTTTGTTATGATATTAGATGAATATTTATATGTAATAAAGCCGTTTTGATCGCTATTCGTACCTAAAATTTTCCGGAAGAAAGACAATGATGCTTCCACTTCCATTAAAAAAATGGGAAATTTTTGAGGAATTAGGATAATTATCTTCTAGTCGGTAAACTTTTCGTTAGGCTTACTTCGTAGCATCTGGATAAAAAATAAGCTACCAAATTATTTCACTGGCAACTTTCATCTTTTTATGACTGTGCAACAAATGTCTATTAGAAAATTTAGAAAAGAATGAAAGCAAGGAAAATTATAAGAAAAGTTTTCTGATCATTTGGAAGTATATTTGTGTTTTTTTTGTTTTTTTTTTTTAATGCAGGTTTCACAACAATCAAACGAGTCTGGTTTCAAATTTAATCCTAAGAAATATAATCTTTGGTGTAGCGTCTCTCCCGAGGAATTGTTTCTGGTTTTATAAGGTTGAATTTACAATCTTAAGAACACAACATGCTGTTGGAATATATGTAAAAGACAGAAGAATAAAAGAATTTAAAGTGTACAACACTTGTCAAATAATCAATTTAATAAACTGCTTTATGAAAATAAATAGCAGACCCGGCAATGCTTCGTTATTGCTAGATTTGATTATATATATATTGAATGAATACAATTGTAAGTTTGATAAAACATTAACAAAAGGAACATTACAGAACTTCACAAAATTTAAGCTTTCCTTTTTCCCTTTTACCCATTCTCCTTTTCCCCTTTCCCCTTTTACTTTTCCCATTTTCATTTTTACCGAATTCCATTTATCTTTCCCCAATTTTCCCTTTTATCCTTCCCCCATTTATCTTTCCTTTATTTCCCTTTCCCCTTTCTTTTTTTGTTTTCCCTTTTCAATTCTTTTCCCGTTTTTCCCTTTTTTATTTTTTCCATTTTCCCCTTCTTCCGCTTTTCCCTTCTTCACTATAACCTTTTTCGATCTTTTCCTCTTTCCAATTTTTCCCTTTCTCCCTTTTCCCCGCACGTAAATCTGTCCACTAATTTTTTAGTCTATAGTGGAAATACATATCGGAAACATTGAAATGGAATCGTAAAATATTTACTACACCGTGTGTTGCTTTTACTTCCAACAGGTAGCACTGTTTTTCAGAAAAAGTATGTTGTTACCTGTCACTGGTGAGACATCGTAATTATATAAATAGTAGGTATATAAAAACACGCGCATATTCGAATGCAGCGTTGTGTCAACATTTTAAAGCAATCGGGGAAGAAATTTCGGAGATTTAAGATTTTGAACAAACGAACATTTTTATTTATTTACAGTCTAGGTTAAATTAATTTCTTCTTCTTTGATTATAGCCGTCTTAGGACCACGTAACAATTTAATTTCGTTTTCCATTCTCGTTTTCTTATTTTCCAGTACACTTTCATCTTTTCGCTTTGCGTTTTGTCGTTTCCTTGGACTACTGGTTTCCTGTTCTTTTAGCCTTTCTACCTTGGAATCTTTCTGTTTCTTGCACATTCCTAAGAAAAACATCGTTTTTGTTATTTCATCCCTTTTTATGTTATTTCATTCTATTTTTTTTTTTTTAGATTTCTTTGATCCAGCTTGTTATTAACTTATTTTCCTGAAGGTACATGAAAATCTGTTTCGTTAACCTGTTGTAATTCATGTTATATAAGGGCCAAATAAAAATCCATATTCTTTTTCTCATTGTTTCCGAAATATTTTGTACGTTTTTATACAATTCATCATTACTTCTTATTTTCATTAGTAATAATAAGTTTCTAACGGACGCAATAGTTACGTAAAAATTCTGTATTAATTAATTTTTTTTAATATATAAAAGCAAACGATATATCTGTATGAAATGTAATTATTACACGACTACCCAAAAAGGATTATAATATATGTAGGGTGTATGTTTCTTCCACCATAGCTGCTAACCGATATAGATGTATGACCTCGCGTTGAATCCTTACGTTACTGGGAATGTCGTAGGATATATAAATATGTATAATATATATATATATATATATATATATATATATATATATATACGCACGCGCGCGTGTGTGTGTGTGTACTGGCTGCCCAGACAGTAACTTACGTTTTGAAACAAAAAACCAACCAAATATAAAAAAGAAATTTTATTATATACATTTGAAAGGGACAATCATAAACTATTTTTCTACATAGTCACCATTTAAATTGAGACACTTATCATAACGATGCACAAGCTATTCAATTCCTTCTCTGTAGAAATCTGCGGCCTTAGATTTTTGGCACAAAACATGGGATAACCAAACTTTCCCGATACAATTTCATACAGTAAACTTCGGGAAATTTAGGAAATGAGGCGAGAACACGGCGATTTTCACGAATTTTATCGTTGATTTTCATCGGCAGTTCATCAGTCACAAGGCTAGGCCGACCACTGCGGTCCTCATCATGAACATTGGTGAGGCCATTCTTAAACTGAATACACCATTGCCTCACTCCATCCACACTCATTATTTCATCTCCATACAACTCACAAAGTTGCCGATGAATTTCAATTGGTTTGAGATTTTTTGCCAGTAAAACCTTAACCACTAAACGCACCTCACAACTCGCGGGATTTTCTATTGAAACGCATTTTTCAATAATTCACAACGAACAAAGTAGATAAATCACAGTCCACATGATACGACAGCTTGATACGTACCGAGCGTAGAAACATTTTGATGCCAAGATGGCGGCTCTATCTCCACCCACCTCCACGCTAGGCACAAACGTATGTTATTTTATGTATAGCCCTTTTATATATGTTTGAAAAAAATGTTTAAATTTGAAAAAAATATAATATTTAAAAATACTGTATACAAAATTGTCATCCGCACGCTCTTTAATTAGTAATTATTCTATATACATATATATATAGTATTAGTAATTATCACTACATTGTCGTGTAATGATCTGCACTGACCGGACATAGTATTTTTTTATTTATTTATTTTTCAATTTTTAACAGATTTAAAATTTGTTTTCTTCTTTGTTCTTACTCTAATTAAACAAAAAATTATAAAAGTATAAATCTGTAGTAAATTTATAAATATTCTAAAGGGAAAATATTATTTTTTTTGAAGTAAAAAAAACCCTGAAAACACAATTGTAGGAAACTTTTAATGATTTATAAAAAATAATTCATTAAAAAAATTGTTCAATAATTTTAAAATTAATGGATTTAATAGATTAGAACTAATATACAGAATATCCGACCAAGAAACGGAGAAAAATTCAGGACATGTTCTACTAGTGAAAATAATGAAAAAAGTTCATATAAATATAGGTCTGGAAACACTTGGTTTTCGAGTTACGGCTAGTAAAGATTTCGTCCGGATTTGGGCTCTTCTAATAAAAGTAGCCATACTGTAATTTTTTAGATTAAAATTAAGGAGTGAAGTTGGAGGTTTCTTATGTAATTTGAGCTGGGAAATAGGATAATACACATAACAGAACTATAGCTTCAATAGTTGTTAAGATATCCGACGTAAGACACATTTTAGTTGTATATATTTAATAATTTACACAGGCAAAAAAATACGTAAAAAACTAAATTAACGTCTTTGTTAAATCAACTAAAATCTATTTTATTAAGATCTGATAGTATTGAAACAGTTTTTTTTTTTTAATTTAATATCCGGTTAATAAGATAATACGGACGATAAATCACGCAGAATTCTCTTATAATATTAAAAAAAGTATATTCACAAAGGAAACCGAAAAAATACATTTTTTTTTTTTAATTTACAGGTAGGAATAATTTTAATAAAGTTTAATAATATTTACTATGCCGGTAAGAGTACTGTTGTATATTACTTTAAGCCTGTTTGACGCTATATTTAATAAAACAAAGATCCTTTAGATGTCCGCAGATATTTTAGATGCCTGAAATATTTATTTGATATGAATAGAAACATTTACGTGGGGGAAAAAACAGCGTATTTTATTTTTTTCTTTTAAGTGACAAATAGTATTAAAATGTTTAATATTTAGAAAACGTAATTAATTTTTTAATTATTTCAAGCTAGAATTTTAATTAAAAACGATAAAATTCTTTAGCAGAATAATAATATTCGATAACTTTTGAAGAAAAATTCAATCTAACATAAAATAATATACAGGATATTTTTATTTCTTGAATAAGGAATAATGATTTTAATTTTAGTTAGAAAAAAGGAAAGTTGTTACCGCTCAAAATATATTATTATCATTTCAGATTAATATTCTACTGACTTACTCATTTTTATACTGATAACCATCATTCTTTCCTTTCATCTTTATTAAATGAAAGGAAAAATAAATGTTTCACATACGGGTACTCTTAGTGATTCCATTATTAATCCCTATTAATTAATTAATAAAAATATTCATTTTTTTTATAGGAGTACATAACCTTTTATTTTACTAGCGAATGTAGCTAGAATATATATATATTTTTTTTATTTTAGCCTCAGGATCACCGTTAGGTACTGCCTCAGAGGATGAGATGATTGGATTGTAGTGTGTGTGAAATGCCATGCCTGACCGGGTTTCGAACTTGGGACCTCCGGATAAAAGGCCGAGTCGCTACCACTCGCGCCACGGAGGCCGGCAGCTAGAATATATTAAAGGGGGAAATACTACACTCATCATTTCAAAAAATTGAGCATTGTGTTTGCTTACAATTATTTACCTTCTAGACTTGTTAATCTTGTTCATCTAGACCAAAAAAAAAAACTTACGTATGTTCAACCTTTGTACATACGCTTGTCGTATTCCTTTTTACTTCATAACTTAGGATTGAACCAAACAATTTCCTTGAAATTTGGCTCAAATATTTCTATATTTGGAAAAATGATCTTAATAATTATTTTTTCAAAATTCTTTAAGAAGATGGGAGGATATAAAGGAAAAAATTATTTCATTTTTCTTCAGAAACATTGTAGAGAAAACTTTATTAAAACAAATTTCTTATATACAATTTGTATGTTCTTTTTGTCTTCAGTCATTTGACTGGTTTGATGCAGCTCTCGAAGATTCTATATCTAGTGCTAGTCATTTCATTTCGGTATACCCCATACATCCTACATCCTTAACAATTTGTTTTACATACTCCAAACGTAGCCTACCTGCACAATGTTTTCCTTCTACCTGTCCCTCCAATATTAAAGCGACTTTCAAGGATGCCTTAATATGTGACTTATAAGTCTTTCTCTTCTTTTAACTATATTTTTCCAAATGCTTCTTTCTTCATCAATTTGCCGCAACACCTCTTCATTTGTCACTTTATCCGCCCATCTGATTTAAACATTCTCCTATAGCACCACATTTCAAAAGCATCTAATCTTTTCTTCTCAGGTACTCGGATAGTCCATTATTCACTTCCATATAAAGCTACTCTCAAAGTATATACTTTCAGAAACCTTTTCCAGACGTTTAAGTTAATTTTTGTTGTAAACAAATTATATTTCTGACTGAATGCTCGTTTCGACTCAGTCGAATATAAAATGCCGAATAATTTTATATTCCTTCTGCTTCGTCCATCTTTAATAATTCTACTTCCAAATAACAGAATTCTTCTACCTCCATAATCTTTTCTCTTCCAATTTTTACATTCAGTGGTCCATCTTCGTTATTTCTACTAATTTGTATGTAAATAATCCGAAAAAAAATTCAAAAAATCTACCTCCTTAATATTGAAAGATATGTTTTTATTCTTTTGCTTTATATTTGGTTTAAATATTTTTTCAAAACTTTTTTGTTTTTATTTTGTATATAGATATATATATATTATATATTTTTTTATATAGTAGAGGAGTTGTCAACCCTCTGGGTTGACAACCCGGTGGGTTGGCATGTACCCCAGTTGGCATGCACCCACCCGGGTGCATGCCAACTACAGCATGAACTTCATGCTGTAGTTGGCATGATATATCTGTATATAGCATGATTTATCTGTAGTTGAATGGTTTGATGAATCAAACCATTCACGTGACTGAAGACAAAAAAAACTTGAAGAATTGATATAAATAGGTCAGAAAACTGTTTTTGAAGTTTTCAAAAAATCTAAAGTAAAAGATAAAAGACGGTTTAAAAAACGCACATTTTATGGTTAGTATAAAATAACGTTTTAAGTTTAAAATTAAACACAAAATTATTGAAAAATCTTGTAGATAATTAGGTTTTAAATAAAATAGTGTGAATAACGTCTGTGGAAAGTAAATCAAACTTAACAATTTCGAATTTTATTAAAAGAAAAACATATCAAATCGTGATAGATTTTAGTTAGATTTTAAACGAAACAAAGTATTCAATATTACAAAACAAAAGAATTAAATATTATTTAAACCTTCTGTGGTAACATGAATTTATTAACACTACCGGTAATATCATTTTGTCTGACTTTTCAAAAACAATTGACGGAAACATCAATCTGTTTGACTGAATATTGCCTTTACCATCAGCTTTTCAAAATTTTATTTATTTTTTTCGTTTTATTTTGTACATTACGTAAATGTAAATCATTAAAAAATATTTAGTTTATTAAAAATGTTAGATATTAACATTAAATATTTTGATATTATTATTTTTTTATTAAATTAAGTACAACTAAAAAAATTTCACTACAAAACATAATTAAAATAATGACAAATTTTATAACAAAAACATTAACTACTTAAAAATTACTAACAAATGAAAATATAACAGTTTATTTTAGTCAAAAAGCAATTAGAAGCTTAAACGTGATAAGAAAATATAAAGTTACAATTTTTCAACGCATTTATTACAAAGCTTTTTAGAGCAGTCTAAACAATTTGGGGTATCACATTTAACGCACTTGTAATTAGTCATCCTGTGTTTCTGATAGAGACAGTAACAACTAGCTTTGCGTATTCCTAATTTGTCAGATCTGTTTTCATTTACTGGTGCTGTCTGCTGCTGTTTATCACCAATTATTTGTGTTATTATATTTCTGATATCAGAGAGCAAATTTGAAATATTAAATCTTCTATTCATTTTGTTTTTAATTAAATTAGTAGCTAATGATTTTATGAAATTAAATCTTTTTGTAGAACTACCGTGAAGCATATTGTATATTATGAGTGAATTTACAAACAAATAGAAACAGTATAATAAAATATAGTAAAAAGCCTCCTCGTCCGGTGATTGGTTGAATAATTAGCACAATTCATGTCCACACATCACAGCGTTCAAACCATCCAGGTAATGTTCATCCATAAAAAAAAAATCTGTTAAAGTAGAAGATATTTCTGCTTAAGTAACTTTTTATCACAATCTTTTTTAAGCACCCCCAAGGTAACCGGTCTTTTCCACCAAGCTTAACGCGGTTACCTCAGCGGGCCGGGGCAGCAGTCTCTGTCCACCCTGTCTTGTCCTTTTCAAGGGAATTTCCCGTCGGGGTCTTCCCAGCTTCATTGGAACATACTGACCTCCCTTCTGGATTGCCAATATGTTCCATCGCTCGGAGGCTACCCTTCCCGTTCCTACTCTACTAGATCCAGTTATGCATTTCGCATACGCTTCACTCCTCCCACCGTGACAACAAACCTTGAGGATTCCCAATGCCATCATCGAGGAACCCCGAGTCCCCCACTTGTGCGTGGGCGAGCCAAAGCATCCTAGGCAATGGGGGATACCTCCTTGTCACCATATGTTACACGATTCATCCCAGGCTTTGTTTTTTTATCATCCCATTATGATTTCGATGAACAACAACATTATAATTTATTCATTTATTTATAATCAGTATTATATTTCCTATTTATAACATCATTATAATTAATCATTCGTTTAAGGAGGTTCTGAACCGCGTTCTCTGGCTTTTTAGTCCACCCTCCATTCACGTTATTCAGTCTCATTTGTCTTCAGGATTTCCGTAATTAGTCTGGCCGTGTCTCTCCACTGTGCCATTCCCTGCAACATGTAGGTGATTGTATTTTCCGGCGTGATTCATCCTAGCCCGGATCTCCCTTTAAGTTCTTCCCATCTGGGACAATCGTAAAATGTATGTTCCACCGTGTCTACGAGTCCGCAGTAAACGCAATTCGAGAACTCACGTCTTTGAAATCTCGATAGTATGGCCCAAATTCTCCATAGCTGCTTGAAGTAACTATATTTAAAAAACATAACTGTCATAAGAATTGGAAAAAACAAGAACTGCAGAAGTTCATTTTCATCAGCAACTACTGTTAGTGTCCCAGTCGAATATCTAACAAGTTTTTTCCAATGATAATGTCTAAGGAAAAATATGGGCTCCAAAGATATAAATACTTACGAGAAATTAATTTACGGAATAGAAAATTCATATCTAAAATCATTTTCCAGAGATATATAAATGTTATTTTAGAAGCTTGGCTTCTATGATCTATTATATGTACGGGAAGATTTCAGTTTGATTATCCAGCATTAACGTGTATTTCTTTTATAATTACGGGAAAATTTTATTAATAATTCTTGTTGATCAATTAAGATCTTAAGAAAACTGGAGACTTATTATTAACGTATACAAATTTTTGGTAGGCGGAAATAGGCTGATATTTTAAGTTATTTTCTAAAATTTGTATTAACGTGTATGCAAATGTTTAGCTTATGCCTATTATATTTGTTAATAAATACCTCTTTTTTTTGTTTAACCTCCGGGTCCACCGTAAAGTATTGCTTCAGAGAGTGACATCAATGATTTATAGTGTGTGTGAAAATGCTATCCCTCACCGGGATTCGAACCCAGGACCTCCGGGTGAAAGGCGGAGACGCTACCACTCGGGCCACGGAAGCCAGCTGTTAATATAAACCTAGAGCTAATCAAAGATTAGCCTCTTCACTTAAAACACTAATTCTGTACTTTTTGAAACAGAATTCTAGATCGGTTTGAGCTTGCTTTAAATGCAGTTGCCGGATTACAAGTATATAATATTTCTTTGACTCACCTCTTATCTTACATATTGAGATCAAACAGTAGACCGTCGTTTCCAAGACAAATGGATAAACAGGCTTTAAAAATCACATATTCGTGTATGCGATGGTATGGCAACTTTTACCCCGGGTTGAATGAAGTAATGGTTTGGTATTATGATTATAGCTAGTAGTTAAGAGAATGCTAGGTTCCCTCCCAGCAAAATCTATTGTTCAACTATCTAAAATATGTATATATCATTACACAATACTAAAAATGACAAAAAAATATATATGAATATTTAAGAATTGAATATATATATATACATTTACCTGACTAAAGCTTCTCTTGAACTCCAATCAAGATTCCTAACTAGTGTTCTGCTACCAAAACTCGTTAATAGTATGCAAAATCCCGCACTAAGTATAACTGATGTTTTCGATCGAGCTGAACTTTTTTCATAAAGCATTTGAGCACCATATGCTACCATCATTGCAAGGCCCAAACTGAAACAAAATAAATCAATTAATTACTTATCCTATATTATATATTTATATTTAAGTGGGCCTTTTACATATAACTCGAGATTATTCATTCAATCGTTACATCACAATAGTTTAGAGCTTAAATTCAGAGCATTCGCTGAGATTATCAATTAATTATTTCTCTAATAACTAAGTTGTTTATGAAAATTAATTTAAAAATTTAAAATAACATATATAATAGTAAAACTAATTAGGTGTATAGTATAAACAAATATGGTTTTTTTTTTAACAAAAATATTCATTATAATAATTCCAAACTAAATATAGTAGAAAGCATTAATGTACGTTTTTATAATATAGCTTCAGGCATGAGTAACATTGAATTGTCACAGCAAAACACAATATAAGTTAAACTTTACAAAGCTCTGTAAAATAGAGAAATATTTGATAGAAAAATATTTAATAAAAATGAAAAAAAAAATTGAGTAATTAAATTCCATTCAAACATTTCAACGAGTGATAATAAATAATAAAAAATTTGGATTTAATAAAACATAACTTATTTTTTTATATCTCACTTGACCTTAAAGTAAAATTTATTTTTACATTATTATGAGATGTAAATTATAATTTCTACATTAATTACTGATTTTTTTTTTTAATTTTTTTTTCACTCGGTCAAGGAAGTATTGTAATCGCGAAAAATCTCGGTTTTCAGATTTCAACAGAATAATCAATTTGACCATCCCTGAATCCATTTTGACTAGCTTCGGCGTGACGTATGTATGTATGTATGTATCTTGCATAACTCAAAAACAATTAGCCGTATAATTTTGAAATTTTGCATTTTGGACTGTTGTAATATCTAGTTGTGCATCTCCCCTTTTGATTGCAATCAATTGGAGCAAAAGGTTAAATAAAGGACAAACTCCAAACAATAAGGTTTTTGAAAATTTTCTTAACTGCAGTAATAAGCTTTCATTGAAAAATTTTCAACGATATATCATAAGTGGTACTTATTTTCATTGGTTCTAGAATTATAGCCAAATAAAATTTTAATTAATGAAATATTTGGAGATTTTATAAGAGGAAGGAACATCGGATTGATCCGAATTAATTTCTTTTTTTTAATATTAATTTATTAATATTTAATAATCTCTGATTGTAAAATAAAATTATAATTAAATAATAATTCAACAATAAATAAAAAAAAAAAAAAAAATATGAAAAAAAAAAACATAAGTACTTCTATTTTGTCCTAATGTGTTTGTTGCAATCTGTTCAAATAGTGAACAGTAAGCAACCACGGGTGAATGAGATGAGGATGATATATAATATGCCATATAAATGAGGTATAATCTTGTACAAATTCAGGCCGACCATTCCTGAGGCATGTTTTTAATTTAACCCCAACCAATAAAGTACACCGTCTAGTATTTAAATCCGTTTAAAATAAAATAAAGTTTAATACGGTTTGAACCTTCTCCTTCGAAAATCAGCTGTTTATCTAACAACTAACGTCCGACGAGTTAACGATTAGACCAGCTTGGTGGGGTAGAGTAGACTATGACATTATAACCTTTAGATGCACAAAATTACCTTTTGACGAAGTCGATATCAAAATTCAATATTTATCAGACCACTATAAATTTGTTAAATCTATAAATAGCGGTCATTCTTTTTAATTAAATTAACAAGCTAATATGTTTTTACGTACACAGTCCGTCCCACAGGAAAGGTGACTGATTTCATATTCGCTTAAACTACTACTGCGATCTGTGAACGGATGCATGATTAAGTAGCGTGGTATTCCAACTACCTTCCGTTTTAAATTTAACAGCCCTGGCATCACAAATTGCTCGTAATAACCAAAACTTTAACAGTATGTTTGGAACTTTGGTCGTGAAAGAAGCAATAGAACAACGTGCAGACATTAAGTTTTGTTTTAAATCGGGTAAACATCCTACAGACACTTTTAAAATGATACAGACTGTTTATGTTAGTGAAGCAATGGATCGTAAAAACGTTTATAACTACAGGGTGTCCCATATGAAACGCAACCCATCAATCACTCATCCATGAAATTTCAAAAGTCAAGCTTACTCCCCTACTCGTTACTGAAATGGACTCGTCCAACATCTGAACATCGTGGCACCGCAGTAGAGCACTACCGATAGTAACAACAATGCAATCATAACGTTCAGTGTATTGCAAGAGAAAAGATGGTGTTTTCGCTAGCTGAACGTGTTTTCATTGTCGAGTCGTACTTCAGCACGAAATCAGTGGTTGCAGTGCAAGATTTGTTTCGCCATAAGTACCCAGATAAACCAACTCCTTAAAAAACATCAGTATTAAGGTCAGTTGCAAAATTTAAAGAGACCGGTTCTGTTAATAACAAGTAACACAAAAGTTCTGCGTCAGTGTTGAATACAGATACAGTCACTGAAATCAAAGACCGATTACTCGCCTCGCCAAATAAATCGATCAGACGTTTGTCTGCTGAAATTAATTTGTCTAAATCAACTGTTCATCGAGCGAACAAACAATTACAATTACGACATCGCATTCAAACGGTTCATCAACTTCTTGAGCCCGACAAAGAAAAACGGCTACAATTTTCTCAACGGTTCCGTCGATTTCTGCGCGAGGGAATTAACGTTATGGATTCGTTATTTTTCACAGATGAAGCGTGGTTTTATTTGGACGGCTACGTAAACAGCAAAAACAGTAGAATGAAACAGTGATGAAAATCCCCACGTTTATCACGAAAAACAATTACACCCGAAGAAGTCGGGCGTGTGGTGCACGATATCGCGGAAGAAAATAATCGGTCCTATTTTTTTCGAGTACACCATTAATGCAGAACGATATCAGGATATTTTATTTCAGTTCATCGCACTCTTGGAAGAGGAAGACAGACACTGCTGGCTACAACATGACGGTGCGGCATCGTACTACGCAGGTTCAACTTCTGATTTCGTCGAGGAATTCTTTGGTAATCGTGTTATCGGTCGAGGCTTCTGGCCACCAAAATCTCCAGATTTGACTGCGGCGGATTTTTTTCTACGGGGTTACCTCAAAGAAAAAGCCTACAGCAACATACCACGAACACTTGAACGATTGAAAGTCAATATTGAAGAAGCTGTATTAAATATCTAGCCACAAACTTTGAAAAAAGTTGCAAGAAACGCTTTAAAAAGAACTGAAGCTTGTATTCAAGAAGACGGCGGCCACTTCCAACATTTACTCTAAATGTAAGGTAATGGATGGTAATAATAGAAATTACATTTACATTTACACATGCCTTTTTTATTATTTCAATACCTACCAATATAAGGTTGGGTTGCGTTTTATATGGGACACCATAATATCCAGGTTTCGTGATGGTAGAGAGAGCATTGAAGATGATACACGTCCAGGAGCATCGTCGACAGTTCGAGTAGAATAAAATATTCAAGAAGTGGCTGAAATGATCGTTGTGAATCTACCGGGTTAATTGAGGAGATCGGTGGATTCCTAAAAAAAACTGTGCATCGCATTATAACTGAAAATTTTGACAAAAAGAAGAGCTGTTGTCGCTTTGTCTCCCAATCACTCAGTGATGATCAAAAATATTACAGAGTGGAACACTGCAGAAACAGGAAAAGATCGGGAGCTAGAGAGCGCCCGATCTTTTGAATATGAAGCCTGAGTCTCTACTTAGGGGCTTCATATCTTGCATCGTAACAGATGATAGAACATGGTGTTTTCATCCTTTCGATACGATTATAGATATACAGAGGGCTATGACCATGGAACTGCAGGCAATTTCATAAGTTGAAAAGCAGAAATGTTTCGAACAATTTTTCCAACGCTTCCAGTTGTGTATTGACTCAAAAGGAGCCTATTTTGGATAAAAAGTCATATAAACTAAAAATAAACAACGTCTTGTATTTTATTTCACATAGTCACCTTTCCTATGGGACGGATTGTGTTTGTTACAACAGTTATACAAATTTATATTTTTTGAGAAAATCATATTAAATTTAGTAAATCACATAACATATTGAAGAAGTCAATATTGAATTAGACAACGATAGATAAAGACAGTATCTCTCTAGATATGGTCAATGTTGTAGGTTAACCAACCGGGATGGTCTAGTGGTAAAACCCGTCGTTATAAATCAGCTGATTTCGAAATCGAGAGTTCTAACGTTCAAATCGTATAAAGGATTTTTATTCCGATTTGTATACAACGGATACCGGTTTTCTTTGGTGGTTGGATTTGAATTAACCGTAATCTCAGGAATGTTTGATCTGAGTCTGTTCATTACTTGTTTACCGATACATTCTCAGAGATATTGATAAAACTATTGATCGATAATGGGACTAAAAATAAAAATATTTCTAAGTTATTCATTTATACATTTGTTTTATTTACGATGTATGTTGTACTGAGATTGGTGATTTTTATGATGGTATAAAATTCCAGTGTCTAAGATAAGAAATTAAGCTACAATTACGATTTCATAATGTTTAGTAGTTTTCTGGGACAGAAGAAAAAGACCTTGTTTATATATTGAATGCTTCTAAACTGGTGGACTGGTGATACTTTTTCGCATGTTACTGTAAAAACAAACAAAAAATATCCTTAATAAAAATCGCAATTTATCTTTCGCTCTCCCCCTGTTCGACATTTTTTTATTTTGGTATAATAATTTATATTTTAAGTTCGGATAGAGGAATCACATTAATATTTTGTAAGCGTCTTGGTAATAAAGTTTTAAAATTAGCAAAAAATCAGGACTTAAATACCTTTGCAAATTATAAAATGGCGGCCATGTTTATTTTTCAATTCATTATATCACCATAAATATTAATTTTATCAAAATGAATGTTATTTGCTAAAATATTAAGCCTTTTATTTTGAACAAAATTACAAAATTGATATAATTTTGTATCATTATCATCAGGTCTGTTATAGTAAGAAAATTATTTCTTAATTTGATACTAGTTTATATAATACTGGAATTAACAATAAATAAAAACAATTAATATTTCATCGAATTGAACGTAAAGTGGTGGACATGAAAACAGACACAAAATTATATCAATTTTCTCCCATAACTCGGCTATTTATTAACCGATTTTCAAAAATTAAATGTAATTTTGTTAAAAATAAAAGACTTAATATTTTAGTAATATCATTAATTTTAATAAAGCTAATATTTATGGAGATATAATGGATTGATAAATAATCATGGCCATCATTTTGTAATTTGTGAAGGTATTTAAGTACTAATTTTTTTTTTTAATTCTAAAATTTTATTAGCAAGACGTTTACCAAATATTAATGCGATTCGTCTATCCGAACAAAGATATAAATTTTTATATAAAAATAACAAAATGACAGAAAGGAGGAGAAGGAAGAAAAAATTGCCATTTTTCCTAAAGATGTATTTTGTTTAGTTTTACAAGTTGAATCCGTAAAAGTACAGCCAGCCCACCATTTTAGAAACACTTTGTAAATAGTATATATAGTATTGATATATATGTATATATTGTGATGTTTGATTTAACTAATTTATATATATATATTTTTTATTTTTTTTAAATGACAATATATGCGAAAAGGTTTGTAGAATGCATTGTAATAGTTTAATATATTTTATTAATGGATTGTACATCTATCATATTTCATTCCATTATTACTTAGATACATAACTGATAAAACTACTATTATTAATTAAATTATTTTATGAATTATATTCTTTTTAATATAATGTATATTTTTCAATTAATTAATTTTTTCTTTTATTTCTATTTATATATTTTTATATTGTCATACGGTTTATAATTTCATTATCTCTACGTTGCATTTTACAAAATATTCAGATGTTAGATAAATTTGCTTTGTTATTTTTACTAACTGCAATGTTTTTGATTAATCTGTGTTTTAAATTCGTGAATCATTAGAGGGATTTGTATTTTTTCATAATCTTTATTTAAATAAAAATATTTATTTTATTATTAATTTTATTTTTACACCTATATTTATCTGTGCTTTTTTTAACAATTTTTTTACGTATTTTAAAGTAATTTTATTTCTAAAATTAAATAATTGTTTAGTTTTAATGTAAATTTAAAACAAAATCCAATTATTAGCTTTTATATCAGTTATTTCATTTGAGTTAAAACCACTATTTAATGCTATTTTATATAAAATCATTTTTGTTTTCGGATTTACATCTCACGAAAATATTTTATTATTAAATATAAATCTAATAGTTAAACTTTTATTTCAGACATATAATTGTTATTTTTTTTATCGTAAAACATTTTATAGGATTTTAATTGAATTATAAAAACCTCTGTTATAATTTTTAAATTTACTAAATTAATGCCGTTTTCTTTTTATTTGATCAATGAATTAATTTACGATAGCAGCTTATAAAAGAATCTTTTACGTGGGAACATGAAAATGATGTAGCCAAACCTACATCATTGCCATGCCTGAACGGGAAAACAAAACCTGAGACATCTCAGGATAAAAGACAAAGTCGCTACTACTCCGCCACAGAGTCGGCGCATGATACAATTTTCACACATTTAAAATTGGTACCATAGTTCTATAATGTAAAACTGTTTTTGAACCAAGTGTAAATACTATATTTATTTTTCAAATATATCATTTAATCATAAATTTAAATAAATAAAAAAACAAAATTCAGATATCTGCTAATACATCAAAAAAATCCCTTTCGGCACGCTGGAAGGCGGAGGTAGATTTCACCGGTGCTAAGTCGGAGATAAAAAATATTTCCACCATAAAGTTAAGAAAAACTTCAAATATACTCAATATGACAAAGATTGTCTGTGAAAAAAGTTTCACATGTTTAGCATACGACAAGTCCATCTTACAATCCAGTTTATCTTCTTACAATTCCAGCAAACGTTTGGTCATCCCTTGCCGTAAGGGTTCCTCATATAAAAAATTGTTACAGGCAAAAGGTTTAGGTAATGTTTAGAGGACTAGCAGCAACTTTAAACCGAGTCAATATGATTTTTTTCTGATTCGGTATGAATTTTTTGATTCAGGTATTATCATTTTTTTGTTATCGGAACACAATTTTTCCCATCCCCTGGGCCAGTAGTTGGTATTTTACTTAAATAAGTTTTACGCTGTTGCCCAAAAAATAGTAGGAACTTTAAACGAATTCGATATTTTACTTAATAAGGAATTATAGCGATAAATTTTTTTTCTCGAAAAAGCCCTCCCCATTTCACCCCCATGGTCCCATTCTTTCTATTAACGAACTCGACCGAGATTTTGAGTCGTTGTACTTTATGTATATCAGTTTGAAAGTGATTGGCGCAAAATTACGGCAGTTATCGAGTCCAATAGAAAGTGAAATATATATATAAACTTTTGAAGTGATGGTGGTCTGGAGAATGTGAAACGCGAAATATGTCGAACTTTTCCGGAAGTTGAATCATGATACCCATTACAATAACTAGCTTTCTTATGAAATTTATCTAAAAAGAACTGGAATTACTATACATATATTAAATAGTTTTTGTTTCAAAAAAAGATACAATATAATATTATTTGTTCATGTTAAATAAAATTTAATTTAAATGCTACTTTTTGTTACTAAAATGAAATTTTTCCTTAAGAAGGTTTACTAAAATTAATTTGTTTTTCTTCAGTCATTTGACTGGTTTGATGCAGCTCTCCAATATTCCCTATCTAGTGCTAGTCGTTTCATTTCGTTATACCCTCAGCATCCTACATCCCTAGAAATTTGTTTTACATATTCCAAACTTTGCCTGCCTGCAGAATTTTTTCCTTCTACCTGTAGCTCCAATATTAAAGCGACTATTTCAGGATGCCTTAATATGTGGTTTGTAAGTCTTTCTTTTCTTTTAGATATATTTTTCAAAATACTTCTTTCTTCATCAATTTGTCGCAGCCCCTCTTCATTTGTCACTTTATCCACCCATCTGATTTTTTATATTCTCCTGTAGCACCACATTTTAAAAATTTCAAATCTTTTCTTCTCAGGTACTCCGGTCGTCTAAGTTTCACTTCCATATAAAGCTATGCTTCAAACATATAATCTTTTCCTGAGGTTTAAATTAATTTTTGATGTAAACAAATCATATTTCTGACTGAACGATCGTTTCTCCTGCGGTATTCGGCATTTTATATCGCTCTACTTCGTCCATCTTTAATAATTCTACTTTCCAAATAACAAAATTCTTCTACCTCCATAATCTTTTCTCTTCCTATTTTTACAGTATTTCTACTAAATTTCATTACTATCATTTTGTTCTTGTTTATTTTCATGCGTTAGTTCTTGCGCAGGACTTCATCTTTGCCGTTCATTGTTTCTTCTAAATATTTTTTACTCTCAGCTAGAATTATTATATCATCAGTAAATCGTAGCATCTTAAAATTAATATTAATTTCTGAAATGACTTTTTTTTACAATAATATTCTTTACCAATATGATTATGTTCTACATAGTAATAATTTAAGAGTTATTGAGGTCTGTTTTCAAATTTGAGTTTACAAATCAATATTCTTTTTATCTGTAAAAATATTAATATTAACTTTGATGTTAATAATAATAATAAATATTATTTAGTTATTATTTACACACACATACACACACAGGGAGAGAGAGAGAGAGAGATATTTTATAATATAAATAAAATTTGATTTATATAAGATTTATAATATAAATTACAGGAAATTCAATAAAATTCGAATTAACAACAGCATATATAACGAACAGCAATATAATAAACTACATAAATATTAAAGATCCTTCTAAAACCTAATAATACATTCAATTTAGATAAACAGGCAATATATAGTTTGAAATGCGCTAATTGCAATTTAGAATACATCGTTATAACTAATCTATCTTTTTCGATTAGAATTAACGAACACACACATTTTATAAATAAAGGAAACAAAGAAAGATCTAATTTTGCCAAACAGATCATAGAACACGATCATGATTATAATCAAAATAATTTTATTAATAACCTTGAATACTCCAATGACTTTTATAAAACGAATATCTTAGAAAAATTTCACATCTACTTAAATAACAACCAATTGATATATGAACAAATGAATTTTGAAAACCACATTTTATTCACACAAATGTTAGACAATAATTATTGATTCGTATATTGGCCAAATTGTTTTTATACCATGCACATAAAAATTGAGACGCTTTTATCGACTAAACGTACAAATGTATGACTTGTTTTATAACGTGACGATCTATTATTATATTTACGGAAATTTTATTTTATTTTAATTTTAATCTACATCAAATTTATATGTGAAGTGAATACTTATATTCAAGTTTATCAGATGTTCCAGATGATGGAAAAATATTTTCTGAAACGCCAGAACATAATAATTAATTACGTCGGTTGGTAAGCGGAATTATTTTTTATACATTTTTATTTATCATTATTATTTTCACAAGCATTAATTTAATTAACATAGTAGGGTTCAGGGGGCAGAACCCCCTGGCTAGAAGAGAATATGGTCTACCAAATTTCCTGTGAACGCGATGGGAAACTCAAGTAACCACATAGCGCGGACGAACCATGACAGGGATGATAAAAATGACGATTATTATGTCTCAAATACAATTTATGTTGACAGCATTGACTTAAGGTAGGATTGATTCTGCCACGGACAAATTTATGTAGCTCTTTTTTTGCTTTCTTTTTTAACCTCCGGGACGACCGTTAGTTATAGCTTCACCGTTAGGGTATGATGAATGATTTGTAGCGTTGTGAAAATGCCACACCTGACCGGGTTTCAAACCCGGCAACTCCGGATGCGCTACCCACGTGATGCCGAGAGGTTACTTACGTAATTTTTGGCTCGCCCTAGAGTATGTTCACGCACAGCATCTTATTTATTCTTCCAGTTACGGCCTTCCTAAATGAAACATATCTATGAAAGCATGAACAGGGAAGATGCCACCAATCTCTTGCTACAAGAATGGATAGAGAAGTGGGATGCCGCTCCCACTGGGGCGTGGACAAACAAACTTATTCCTGAGCTATGATCGTAGCTGGGAAGGAAGCACGGCGACGTGGGGTACTACCTGTCACATTTCCTCTCCGGTCACGAAGGATTTGGTGTCTACTTAGAGAAGTGGGATGCCGCTCCCACTGGGGCGTGGACAAACAAACTTATTCCTGAGCTATGATTGTAGCTGGGAAGGAAGCACGGCGACGTGGGGTACGACCTGTCACATTTCCTCTCCGGTCACGAAGGATTTGGTGTATACTTAGAGAAGTGGGATGCCGCTCCCACTGGGGCGTGGACAAACAAACTTATTCCTGAGCTATGATCGTAGCTGGGAAGGAAGCACGGCGACGTGGGGTACTACCTGTCACATTTCCTCTCCGGTCACGAAGGATTTGGTGTCTACTTAGAGAAGTGGGATGCCGCTCCCACTGGGGCGTGGACAAACAAACTTATTCCTGAGCTATGATCGTAGCTGGGAAGGAAGCACGGCGACGTGGGGTACGACCTGTCACATTTCCTCTCCGGTCACGAAGGATTTGGTGTATACTTAAAGAGGATTAGAAGGGAGCTCCCAAATTGTGTGCACTGCGGTCAAGAGGACACTCTCTGCCACACCTTTTTTGAATATGCCCGTTGGAAGGATCTAAACGCCAGATATAACATAATAGAGATTACCCCGGAAACTAAAACAAATTATATTTTGTGAGGTAAAGAGGAATGACAATAGAGAGATTCGTGGCTAAGGTTATACGAGCAAACGACGTGGATTACAAGAAGTGGGAGGAGTTATTTTAGGAAAAAAAAGACCGAGACCCGGCTGCTGGGTGAGAATAAGGAAAAGAACCAGGAAAAGATCTCCCGAACCCGTGAGCCGACCTACCATGCCGGACGTACTGTCGGTAGGAGGGGAGGTTCATTAGAGTCGCAAGAATACTCCCCTGGGCTGAGTAATATATGATGAGCCGGCCCAGGGGAGCAGGACAACAAAAAAAACATACTATAAAGGTTATTTATTCTTACACTACAAAAATATATGCCAAAAGTTTCACTAAATGCCGCGACGAAGATTTAATGAAAACCTAAAAACAATATTCTTTTGATTAAATAAAGTTTATTTATAAATAAATAAGGTTGTTATTAAAAAATGTGTTGCGTGCAAAGCTACGATTGAAGAACGTTAGTATATATATACGTACAATAAATTACGCCATCCACTGACCTTCTTGGCAGAGTGGTAACATCTCAGCATTTCATCCAAGAGTCCCAGGCATGAATCCCCGATTAGGCATGGGTTTTTTCATACGCTAAAAAATGTAATTCCCATATGCCCATGTACAAGCTAACTTGTAAGCTTATTTGGTGAATTAATATTCATAAAAAAAAATTATTATTAATCGTTATTTCTTCCTCTGTTATTAGCTTTCTCTCGTTATTTATTTATTGAATTTTTATGGTTACTGTACATGTTCTCCTTCCGTCATTATTATGATTTGTTGCAATTGATTAGTTCTGTTTTGCATGTATATTACAACTTTTTTTTTTACCAATGAGTGTTTTATTGTTTTTTGTCGATTTTATTTTAGTTTTATTAAAACGAATGAATGATATCTCGGTTTTAGTTTAGACCTAATATGAATTTTAATAAATATAATAAAATTTGACATGCATTATTTGTTTTAATTTAGATTAATCTGTTCACGAAATTTTTAGTTCTATTTTATTTATTTTTTATTTCATTCATAATTTATGATTTCACATCTCTCTTATTAAAAACAAAAACAAAAAAAGAAAATAATATCAACAATAATAATAATTTGCTGTATTAGCTGATGAAAAACTAATTAAAAAACTCTTGCGCAGTTCTGTTCAAGACCGACTTTTCGATTCCAACGCTATCGCAATTTCGCAGTCAGAAACACACTGATTTTTCACTGTACAACGCACTACATACGTTCAATTAACCAATAGACTAGATACACAAACATCAGATTTCAACTCGCTCACCCCTGTAACTCATTAGTTACATGGATGAGCGGGAGTATGCAGTGGCTTAAGCGCACTTGAAAAATACTCCACTTCGTAGTTAAAAAAACTACTTTTATTTCGGCTTAAGTTGAGCGAAGGGGTTCACTCGAAAAACGTCTACATCAATCTTCATCAAATCTACACATGCACAACTTTGTAAAGGAATTCTAGATTTTAATGAAATTGATTTAATAGTTTTGGGGATTTTTGGGCCACAAGATTGTATACTTAGACCTATATAGATTTAAGGAGATTATTTCAAATGAATGGGTTTTTCGTACTCTTTATACCTTAAAACCTAAAAACCTTGCCTTAAAACCTTACCTTAAAGAAAATTCAATTTCATACCCCCATTCTGCCGCGCGACCGAAAGTAATACCGTACTTTTCTTAGAAAATTCGGTAAAAATAAAAAATATTTACTTTATATATATTTATTATTTATTAGCTCCAGGGGGTGCCATCGCCTCAAACTACCTCGGTAAGAACTAAGGTTCCCCCAGATACCGGGGACTTGGTCTTTAATCATTCGCCATGCCTCTAATGAGGGGCCCCAAGAGGGTGTCCCCACCCACACTCCGGTTTTGACGCCACGCGTCTAACAGGGAATCCCGGAGGAATCCCCCACCGGGACTATAGTCTTACTTTAACTTCCTGTCGTGAAGTTCCCGTCCAATCATTGAAAGTGGGACACGTGAGCGTCCCACCCCTCCTGGATGAGGCGTTCGCAAACCTAGGTCGTCCTCAAAAGCAAAGGCGGACGGGTCTCACTTCTTGCTGCTGGTCCTGCAACCACGGCTTCCAATTGAACGTCCTTGAACTTTACATAAGGATCATTTATCCTCAGTTTGACAGTCTTTCCGAAGATGTCCCTCACCACCATAATTAAAGCAAAGTCTTTGTCAAGACCGCAACAGAACTCAGCCCGGTGGTCTTCTCCACCCGATAACATCGCTTTTCTGCAGAACTTTTCGCACTCGACAGGAAACCCAACCGATGCGAATTCGCCCAATCTTCAGCAACTGATCAGCCACCATCGCCTTCTTCGCTTCTCCATATGACGACCTCAGGGAGAGGATATCGATTGTAAACGGGTTCAGAGTGATCTTCCGCATGTCATTCACCAATTTCTCCTCCTTGGTAAAGGCGTCAATGTCCTTTATCAACAAATAGATTCGCCGCACGCCCCTACCTCTCGTTACACTCATACCTTCAACTTTATCCATTTTCTGCTGCCGAAGCTTGGCAGTAGTGCCACCCGTAACACGGACCCTTATATGAAGGTCCTCTCCCTGACCTCTGCGTGCGCAAAGGATGTCTGCCCGGATATCTGGGCATATATATGTATATATATATATATTTTAACATACATTATTTATTTATAATTTAACAGATCAGTGTTGAAAAAGCGAAAACATAACAAGTGAAAAATAATTTCCTAAACTAAACTTTCTAGGAAATTTTTCTGAGTGACTGTTAGGAAACTTGAAACAGCAGGCATCCTTCCAGTAAGTAAAGATTATATTTTAAAATGGTTATATATATAAATGTATATAAAAAAGACAGTTGGCTGAATAATAGCAGAAAAAGAACGGATTGTATAACATTGGTTGATGGGTAATCGTATTGTTTTACAGGAGAGGGGGTATAACTGTGAGAATAGCTTATATATATATATATATCTTTTTTTGTATTCGGATGAGATAAAATAAGAGAGGTAGAATGACAGAAATAGAGAGAGAGAGAGAATGAGTGAGTGAGAAATAAATAAAGATAGTATGAGAATGGTAGTTTTCTACGAAGCGTGAAATTTCTAAATTTATACGTTCCATTTCGAATGAAGCAACACCAACCAACATGCCCCCTACCGTATATTTTAAAACAAGAAGACAAAGCTCAAAAAATTCTGTTGTAATGCAAATCATCAAGTTTTTCTGAATAGACTCTGCAGGAAATTACTAACCATTTTATTCTCAGAAAAATGTTATTGTTGTTTTTTGTTATACTTTTTAACAACAATATTATTGCTATAAACTTGTGCGATCTTTTGCTATCTATATTTTTCTTTGTATTTTTGTTGTAACACTTTTATTTTCAAATGTTTGTATCCACTTGTTTCATTTAAAAATTTCATTTTTTTTTATAAAAAAATTTAATATTTTACTTTGACTTTTTTACTGATCTACTTTATTCACATATCAACTTCATAAAACATGATTGAAAAATATGATCTGTGTGAAAAAACAATTTGGATGATATCAGTTTGAGGAAACGTTAAGTGTACGTTAGAGATCGATTTTGAATAACGAGATTTTAACCTATCCGAGAATTAAGAAACAAAAACGCATCAGAAATTGATAGTATGAAATATGATCATTTCCTTTCATATATATATATATATATATATATATATATACATATATTTATCATTTTATTTTTTTTTAATATATTTTCTTTTGGTTTTTATATATATTATAGTCAAATTTAGTGTGATAGATATATATATATATATATATATATATATATATATATATATATATATATATATATATATATATATATATAATGTAAATCAACCACAGAATGTTGTAAAATTTACCACCAGGAACTTCAAAGGTTTACGTAGTACTCAAACGTATGGTAAAAACGGTAGGCCATTAATTTTTTAAACCATTAAATAGATTCCAGTTCTAAATTAGTTTTCATTATTCACTGCTGACTGCTTTCTCATGAAATTGAAATAAGAAATTAAAGTTTCACTTCCGGTAATGATTAAACAATTCATCACCTTTATTTTCGAAACGACACAAATATTCATGCGGTGCAGCAAGACAAATTTTTTTTTCCGGTGTTCTCGAATTTTTTCGCCAACATTTTTAATCAAATAATTCGTTATCACTACTACTTTCTTTATCATGAACGTACGTTTTGAAATGAACGGTAACACCCTCTTACTTTTTTTATTACACGTAACCTTCTCAAATTTACTTACGAATTTTGGCCGCAGAAGAATTTATTATTTTCTGCCATCAAAATTCGGATTACTATCCGTATTTCACAATTGGGCAAGATCACGAATTGTAGCACTCATTATAAATGAATGAATGAATGCAGAAAACTAACCACAATGTGACTAAATTATTTTGTTAACAGCTGATCTTAGAAGGATTGAGATTAGTAGCGGCTCGTAGCTAAAATTAGTGGGAGTGCTGCTCCAGAAACTTTTTCTGGGCCTTTTCAAGGCCACGGTTAAGGTTTTCTGTAAAATAAAAGAATCGAGAAAAATGAATAAAAAGAAATAGCTGGAAACAGGATAATTATGTAAATCTACACTTTATCACATTCAAGAATACGGTACACGGTTTTTAAGTTTATTGCGATTAAAAACCGTATTCGGTTTAACCGAATAAATAATTAAATGTCAATACAGATAATGTTGTTTAGTATTATTAGATAATAACTTAATAAAATATTCGCTTAAAAACACTATAGTCCAACGGTGCTTAATTTAAATTTCTTGTACACAGTAACAAATACATAATTAATTTTTACTAATTACCGTCTATTTCGCCCTTCCAGCGTGTTTTCGGACAGATTTGGCAATCACAGAGCCCTTAATTTCCGTCATCTTCTGATTACAATGAAATAACAACAAAACCACTTTCATATTCCTTCCACCGACTAAACTAGAAAAGGAAACGAACAAAGAACGTTCCAAACATACGCGGAGTAAAAAAAAATTACCTTCCACCAGCACGCCAGGATCGGCACTGCGGGAGCAACAGTGTTCTCTCTCTCACACACTCGCTCTCTCTCTCTCCCTCGCAGTCCTGTGTGCAGCTTCCTATTTGCGCATGCGTACAACACCCAAATACCACGCAATTGGAGCTGTGAAGCGCACAGTTGCATACAAAGATTTTTGTATCATTTTCATAAACTGGTGGATGGCTATTGACATTAAGCTTAAGGATTGTATATTGTACAATTATAAAGAAAGAATTACATGAAAAAGGAATCATTATATTAAATGTTATCGATAATATCTAGTGGGAATAGGGGGTGCTGCAGTTTCACAGTGCCTATATGCGAGCCGCCACTCATCGAGATACGACATATACAAGTGCCATCTGTTTACATTGCATATTTAGACTGCAATTTCTAAATGGATCTTATTTTACAAACATGCCTTTTATATAAAAAAATATAACAAAGTTAAGATAAGAAGGCTTATTTTTTTAATTATAATTTTTTTTTTCAGTTAATAATTACTTTATAAATAAATATTTTTATTAAATAAAACGTTTTTTAAAAGGTTTTCAAAGAAAATTATAAAAAGTAATAATATATAATTATAATTAAGAAATACACAAATTTTGAGAATAAACTTACCTTGGTATATATAGTACTCTTTCTGCTATCACAAAACCGACAGTAACTAACAAATTTGTTGCGGGTAAAAAAGGCAACGAAAGAAGTAATGCACCCAAAACAAGAGGTGCATGTTTTTGACTCTGAAACAATAAAATTTATACCAGAAATTAATTGAAAATATGTAAAGGATGTATCTTGAAGTTCTCTCAGCACTTTAATAACCTATTCTACTCGTAGAAAGAAATGAAAAAATTCATATACTTATACGTTATAAAATGTTTCGTTTGCAAGTTACGGATAGTGAAAGATGTCGCTCAGATTTTACCTACCCCGGTGATGTGTGGTCGTACTGATATTTTTCGAACGTTAATTAAAGGACAGGATTAATGATTTATTTTAGGTATTGACCTGTAAAATTGAATAAAATAAGTCTCAGGACCTTATCTGCAGTAGTTTTTGATAAATTTGTTGTGAAAACCAATAAATTTTTATCATTCACTTAAATTTACTTTGTTAAATGTGTAATAATCACGTAAAATTTTAAATCGATCGAAATTTTTCACAAACCGCGAATCGGAAACGAAGCATTTTAGAACGAAGCTTTAAACAATTAAACGAAGTTTATATGTACTTTTGTATTATTTTCACGTGTAGAATAGGTTATGAAAGTCTACAGAGAACTTCGCCATTCATTCTATATAGTTGTAACGTAATAATTTACGTTTACTACGCAAAAAAGTTTTTTTTTAATAATTATTTTCTATAATATAGCTAAATGAAAAATCATCTGTCAAAACGTTTGTGGGTAGAAATGTTTTTAGATATAGAGGGTATTTATATATTTATTGGAAATATGGGTTATGATTTTAAATAAATAAGAATGTACAATTAATTTTCTATCAATTAAAAAATAAAATACCGTATTATAAAAGGATTATATATATATATATATATATATATATATATATATATATATATATAAACGAACAAACAAAACAGAAAACAATTACTGGTACAAATGAGTATTTAATTTCCATTGCAAAAAATAAAATTACGCGTGTAAAACAAAACTGACTGGTAAATTAATTTCCAGGATTTGAACAGAGTAAAGCTCTCATACTCGTGTTACTTGAGTTGAATTAAATCGGTATACTCAGTTTAAATAAAACAGGAACGGAACACATTTGTGGTAGTGATGGTCTCTTTTGTTTAATTAAAATTCACTTAGTATTTAAAACACTCCATATTCATTTCAAAATAAATAAAATAAAATAAAAACCATTCATCGCACTTTTTTAAATTCCAATATTCGTCTAACCGCTGTAATTCAACTTTTAAAAATAGGTATTATGTTTATCTCATGAAAAAAAAACATGTTAATTTCTCGGTACTTAATTATTATACTTGTGTATAATTAATTTCAGGTGTTTTATCTTTATTAGGCAGATTTCATAAGAAAGCTACCTATTGTAATGGGTAACAAGATACAACTTCCAAAAAATTTCGACATATTTTCACGTTTCACATTCCCCAGACCCCAAAATCACCATCAGCTGAAAAGTTTTTTATATACATATTTCGCTTATTTGAACACGAAAACTGCCGTAATTTTACGCCAATCACTTTCAAATTGTTTCTTAAAAATAACCCGTCCTATTATCTCGGTAGAGTTTGTTAACGGCCAAAATCGGACCGTGGGGGTGGAAATGGGGAGGGCTTTTTCGAAAAAACAAATTACCGCTATAACTTTCTTACTAAGGAAAATATCGAATTCCTTTAAAGTTTCTACTATTTTTTTTGATGAAAACCTACAACTTATGTAAGTAAAGATTTCTGGTATCACCAAACATTGGCCCAGGGGATGGAAAAATGGGGTTTTGAAGACGAAATTCATACCTCCCTTAATAGGCAAAGTATTGAGTAAATTTGAAGTATTTCTTAATTTTAAGTTGAAAATCTTTTTATCTCCTACTTAGCACCGGTAAAATTTACCTTCGCCTTCCGGCGAGTCGAAAGGAATTTTTTTTATTTATTATAATATAAATATTAAAGCTATTAATATTAAAGAAGAAGCCTAGTTAAAAGAAGATTGGTTTGCTTGAAATGTCTCTCACCAACACCCCATTCAGTCGTCCTAAAGCATAAGACCGAATGTCTGTGCCACAAACGGCTACTGAGCCAAGAAACAGTTTAGCAACCAGTGTTCTAACTAGCTTCTAGAACTAACCTAAAAGCGTGAGCGGAATAAGCGTGGTACAATACACCACTCGCTTCTGTGTCCCACCTCCCATTTGTAATATATCACTAAAATGGGTAGGCTTACCCCGTCAATTACTAAAACATATATAACTATCAATAATTAATTTGTAACTGCCAATAACAGTCAGCAAGAGGATTCGCTGGGCCCGCAGCAAAATGTCCGCGCAATACCTAAAAGCCTTGCGGTGAGCCCAGACAGGCGCAACATACATTATAACAGGAAACTTATGGTACGGTAATTCAGCATCCAATCGGGATGAATGTCTCTACGGATTCCATAAAAAGCATCAGCGGCCTTTTTTACTGCAAACTGTAGATGTTCCTTGAACCGAAAATTCTCATAATGGATAACACCCAAGTATTTTGAACCGTAACGTACCGAACGTGGAGACGAGCCATTCAAACCTGGATTCGTCGGGAAGCAATTTGAAGACAGCAATTTGTTGCCACGCTTTAACCGCTGAATGCCAACAAGTACCTGTCCACCATTAAAGCGCTTGGAGCCTTAATCAGGCTGGTAGATATAACCATATCTCTTGGTTAGCTTCCTACAGCAGCGCGATAGGAGTCTCTTCCCTTAGGTAAACTACTGATGTCAGTTGAACAAAGCAACCGCATCAAGGAACTCCCACACGGTCTGACAATGCGGGTCTCGCCACAGTGACTCGCCGCTTGTGAGTGGCCGATTTTCCCCTTGACTCTAAGTTCCAGGGTAGCCTGAGTTCTGGCACCCCCAATAGCTGGGCAGTCGAACATCATGAGCTCGTTTGACTGGACCTCCCCTAGTTAAAAGAAGAGAAATACTTATAAGCCACATATTAAGGCATCCTGTAATAGTCGCTTTAATTATGGAGGGACATGTAGATGGAAAAATTGTGCAGACAATCATCGTTTGGAATAAGTAAAACAAATTGTTAGGGATGTAGGATGTACGGGGTACACCGTAACGAAACGACTGGCACTAGATACGGAATTCTGGAGAGCTGAATCAAACCAGTCAAATGACTAAAGACAAAAAAAAAATAATAAAAAGGTACTGCAAACATGGTTGATACCATTATGTAACTAAGTGAAAGAAATTAAAATTTACCATAATCCCTGTTTCTGTAACACTTTATATAGATCATAATTAATTTTTCTGCCTTCATCTTCGTTCATCTTATCTCAATTACCTGTCATTTTTCTTTTAAATAACGTAAATTGAACGAAATTATTCAATCTGCTTGAAAAATGGAATGCCAAACAACTTGAAAATCATCAAAAATAATGTACGCGCAACGATGAAAAGTATCTATTTCAGTCATTCTTATCATCATCACCACCTGGTAGCAGGTCTCTTTGGTCACCTTTGTCTACATACATTTCTTTCCTAACCCTTCTGCTTTATCCCCTAGTACTTTCCAATTTTCACCTAATCTCTTAACTTTAGTTTTCTTCTTTTATTCTTCTATTGTTCCTTTCAATACTTTTGTCAAGATCCCATTTCCTCTAAAAAAAAATCTTAACCAGTTTCCTTTTAGTTTATGTGGTTCCTGTAATATTCCTTCCTTTATCCTTCCAAATTTCTATACATTCACATTTTAAAGCCTCTTCCTCTTCCTTATTATTCATGCTTCAGTCCCATACAAGTCACTTGCGACCAATGTGGAGCTGAAGAACAAATGATTGTCCATCTTGCCCTGGTTTGTCCAAATACATTTTTAGAGGCTCCCTACAAGATCCATGATCTTACCCCCGAAGCATTGGAATGGTTGATCCACTGTGACCTGTGTTTGTTATAAAAAGGTGCAATAGACGTAATATTGTTAATAATTATTGTTGACATAATATTGTTAAATTATTGTAAAAATTGCGATGTTTGTAAGTTCATTGAAATATATATTATATATTATGTATAGCATTTGGATAATATCTTCTTTAAATCAAGTCCACATGTTTGCAGTGTAATAATTTCCTCTCCTGTCTAAAGGGTTCCTTTGTCATTGCTAACTTTCCTTTTATTCTCGATGCGTTCTTGCAGTCTTTTTTCACGATAGTCCCCAAATATCAGTATCTTTAAATTTATCTATCTTTCCTTCATACATTCTTATTATTAAATCCATTTTTTTGCTTACTTTAGTTTTTGCTTTATTTATTGTAATTTCATAATCTATTATCTTTTCCTCAGGGCTATTAATAATCTTTGATGCGCGTGTGTGCCAACATCCACACTTATCCTGTAATCAATAAACCTTATGCATCTTAACTTATATCTTCCTGTACTTATTTCTTTTATATCTTCAATTTAACTGTTAAATAGTAACAGTTGTAAATGTTTATAGCATCTATTCATAAGAGCTGCTTTAATTTTCTGTAGTTCTTATAGATACCAAAACAATTTTGGAAATTGCAAACTGGTAAACCCAAAATTCTCGAAATTGGGTGTTTTCATTTAGAAAGTTTGAACTTATTTTAATGTGAAATTAATTAATTTATAATCAACTATAATTAATATTAATTAAATGTATCCCGCATATTTGGGATATAATGGGATATTCGGGTTAAATAATTGGGATGTTTGGCTTGAATGTGGATACATAACCTTAAAACATTTCTTTACGAATGGGTATGTTTATGTTTTTGTCGTGTTCTATCAAGAGGTTAATTTTCTCTTTGTTATTATTATACCAAGGTCGTTTAGTAGACAAAAAATAAAAGCGGTAAAGTTATTTAAAATTGACTTTCAAGTTGGCAACAATAACATAGAGAATAACAGCTGTTCGTAAAGAATTTCCATTATTGTAATTTCTTTTGTTTATTTTGAAATTTTTTCTCCGGTTAAACGTCTAATGTGGAGAAGCGAAATGTAAGAATGTTGGGGTAAGATTGCTATTTTCTGATTTACTTTTTTTTTTTCTTATTCACGGTAATCTTTTTTTCAAGGAATCTTCATATAATAGTAATATTTATTTATTTTCATTTGAAAATTACATATACAATTTTTTATTCAATACATTCATCCTTGACTTAGGTAGTAAAACAAAACTTGAGTGGTGCCTGTGAGTTCATATCATTATAATAAGATGATTAATAAACGAACTAATTAAAAACACAATATTTAACTAAATAAAAATACATAGAATCAAAATAAAAAATTATTTAATTTTACATTGAAATCAAATAAAATACAAAAATAAATCATAATCTAAAAAAAAATGAGAAAAGAATACTTTTATTATGGAGAAATAAAAAAAAAATAATTTATGAGAACGTATGATAAGACAACAAAAAATATTCACAAGATGACTTTTATGAATTTGTACTGCCTTAGCATTCACTTAAATGTTCATAGTTTTATATATGTAGATTGTTTAATGTTAAGTAGTATATTAATTTATTTTGTTGTATGTTATTTATTATAATAATATGTTAAATTTATTGTTATTAGTGTGGATTATTTTGCCTTTCAATTTGTTAATTTAAAATATATATTTTGTTTCACCCATTCATCTATTTCTTTTATTAGTTTACGTCTTATTATTTTGACGTTAAAATGATTGTGAACTTTGTTAGAAAATATACTGTCGTAATACCAAAATTGAATTTTGCAAACAGTTAATTTTGAGAAGAGTGCGGTGTAAGTATTTGTTCCTGCTGAACGAATAGTGTACGGTGTATTTATAAATTCAAATTCATTTATATATTTGTTTATGTGTAGTATTACTTTCTTGACACATATTAGTCTCAAAGTAGGAACTTTAGATTCTTCAAATAAGCGTGAACCGGGATATAACCTTAGTCAACCAAGAGCTGCTCTAATTAAATATTTCTGGAGTATAAACATTTTATTAAGATGGGTATCGTATGTTCCTCTCCGTATCTCGATTCCATACTTAAAAAGCGAATAAACTTATGCAAAATATATAATTCTTATTATTTTAATTTGGTTTATTTTGTAAAATGTATGAAAAGATATTTTAGTCTTGATGTTAAATACTGTACATGGACATTCCACTTCATATGATAGTCCAATATTATTCCGAGATATTTTATTGATTTATTAAAATGGACAATGAATCTGTGCTAAGGATAGCATTTTGTTGTGTTACATTTGTTTTTGTGTAGATTTTGCGAATCTAAAAATATATCTTATATCTTACGTACTATATTATTAAATTTTTAGAAATATTTGAAATCACGTATTCGTATTTTACTAAATACTATGAAAGATAATTATATTAATAATATAACCATTATGAAAGTTTGAAAATTATAAATATTTTACTTAGGAGTAAGACTTCGACTTCTATAATGTAAATGTCAGATGGTGAGTAGAAATTTGCTGTATTTACATCTACAGAATGTTTTTAGAAAATTACGAACAAATAATTTGAGTAATAAACCTTCAGAGAGTAAGAAAAAAATTCTAAAATTCACTTTATGCCGGATTAAAGAATTGACACACAAGTCTACAGTATACAGTGATAAGTACTTCCTCATATTTTAACATAGTTATTACATGTAGTAGTTAATATATATATTACTACAAACAACAGCCAACGAAACTTTTAGTTAAGTTCATGCATAAGAGTAACATTGCTTTTTGATTCAGATGAAAATTCCTTTGCTACTGAACAGAAAGTTCTCTTATACTTTTGGTCTCTTGTAGAAGCATAACTAAACTAAAATTTAGTCTATAACAAAACTTTTATATAAAATACAAAATCAGCAACTTTGTTTAACAATCTTTACCAATCTTATTAAAGAACGAACGGACTTTCTCTCTCCCTAAACTCCCGTTTTTCCTTTTCGAACTTGGTAATATCACTCGGTTTCATATATATATATATATGTAACTTTTAGTTTACTTTTCCTTTCAGTTTTCTTTATTTTCTTTCATTAAAAAAAAGTTTTAACTTATAAACTTAAATTTGCATTAAAACTTATGTAGTTATATATTGACCTTTCTTTAAATTCAATAATATTTTTTATTAGATATTATTTACATCTTGATTTATAGAACCAATCGTTTCTAATAATTACGTAAAAATTTACTTGAATTGATATATCCAGATTTAAGCATTGTGTTGTGTTCGATCGATGTTTAAAAGTTGTTTTTAAATTTAATTTTTTTAAATTAATGCTATAACATAACGTAAATAATTAAATTTTAGCTTACCAACAATTATGAAATGTTTAAATATATTCTAGCGCTTTCAGAACTTCATCCATCTTCAGGAATATCCATATAATAAATATAATTTTTTTTACATACTATTCATTAAAAATCTAATGAAATAGATTTAATTAAATTTAAATTTAATGAAATAGGCTTCATTGTATTAAAATTATAGTAAGTTATACGTTAAAGTAGAAAATGTCCTTCAGTAAAAGAATCTCAATTGTTATGGTAACATGAACAGAAAACCTCTTTGCCAGGCTAATAATATTTAATTATTATTACTACTAATTATTAGAACAATTTTTATGTGGAAGTGAACAATAAAATTACGGGCTTAATTTACAAAGAATCAATTAGTATAACTAAAGAATAAAACATTAACCGGCATTATAGCACTAATCACGAAGAAAAATTGTCGTGCTTCGAAGGGAAAATAAGAGAAGAAAAATTAAGAAAAATGAAAAATTCACTTAATAGCCAGCAGAGTGTTCACAAAATTGATAAAAATTAATGAATCAATAACAAAACATAGTTACGAAATAAGTTATCTATTAGCAAAACATTCAAGATCATCGATGGTCCTTTAATCAAGGAATTTAAGATAAAAACTGACGAATTCGTCTGTCCAGAAAAGGTACAGTCATTTCGAGATATATCGTTATCAAGAAATACGGTGGTAGACAGAATTACTGAAATGGCAAATAACGTTAGTTCACAACTACAGGAAACATTTACCAAAATCCAGTTCTTTTCAATTGCGATTGATGAAAGAAAGGATGTGAGAGATATTACACAAGTTTCTGTTTTTTTTTGTGGTTGCGATAACAATATGAGAATCACCGAAAAATTGTTGTAAATTATCCCTCTATATGGAACTTAGACTGGTAAAGATATTTTTGATAATGTATGTAGTATTTTAGGAAAAAATAATCTTCCTATTGACATGCTTGTTTCTGTAAAAACTGACGACGCTAAATCGAAGAAAATTGAAACTAAAGGATTTGTGTCCAGATTGCAAGAAAATTACAAGATGAATATCCAGATAAACCAAAAATCAGGATTTTTTATTGCTTTAATCACCAAGTTCTCTGTTTAAAAATGGACAAAGTACTTAAAACAGCAACAAAGCAGTCAACTTTATTTGATCTAGAGCATTAAACCATCGTCAGTTTACTTTGTTCATTAAAGATTTAGAATCCAAATTCTAAGATCTTCCTTATTACACAGAAGTTTGCTGGTTTTCTGCCACAAAATCGTGAAGACTTTTATCTGCTTTTATAACAGGTACTTATATTTCTTAAAATAAAAGATGAAAAAAACGAAAGACGATAAAAGAACTTTTGTAGGTAAAAAATCTGGCATTTACAACAGAAAATACAGGTCATCTGAATAATTTTAATATTACATTTCAAGGCAAAGATCAATTAATAACGAATATGTACGGCGCAATAAAACGTTTTGTACAAAAACTGACTGTTAGAAAAATTCAAAAAAATCTTTTTGAAGTATTTTCTTACGTGTGAGCAGTTAAGTACAAAATCAAAATTGCTCATTTTCACAATATCGTGTTAAAATTGAAGAAATCAAAAATGAGTTCGATAGACGTTATCATGATTTCAAAGGGTTACAAAACACTTCTCTTTTTATTGGACATTTTTCTTTGAATTTGAAAATGTGGAAACTGGAATTGATTTTCAGAATAATTCGGTTTTAAAAGACAAATATCGAGAAGTAGGAATTCCCAAAATATATTCTTATTTAGGTGAAAAATATCCGGAAATTAAAAAGTTTGCTGCACAAATTTTATATATTTTTAGGAGTACGTACTTGTGTGTGAGCAACTATTTTCGTCAATGAAATTAAAACGGCCAACAGATCAAGATTAACTAATAAACATCTATCTGCCACAATGAAGATTTGTCTGTTCTCTTTCTTTGAATCCAGATATTGGAAAACTAGTAGAAGGAAAGCGCTGGCAAGTTTCGGAAAAAAATGTTAGTTTTATAAATACAATAAATTACCAGTAAATAAATGTTTAAATAAAAGCAGTTAAATAGCAATATTATAAATTATTACCTTAAATTCAGTTATTGCATTTTAATTACCCTAACCACATTCCTGAAACGTCACTTCAAAATATAATTTTAAGAAAATTTATAAATGTGATGTGGGTCGCCTGAATCTTTCGTTACATTAAATGGCCCGTGTTTAAATTTAGTTTGACTCGCCTTGTGTAGATATGTTTCGCTTCTATTTCATAGCGTGTGAAATTTTAAAACTATCTGTACTTCAGCCCTAATTACATCATTGAAATATCTTTGTTTTAATTTTTTTATGTTAATTAGAATCTCAGGGTTTTCAAGGAAACGGTTTCTATATTTCAAACATTTTTATATTAATTCGCTTAATATTCTTTTAAAATAACATATTCCAATGGCCTTATATCATTTTTAATCCTTTGTGCTAAATATTAAAATAAAAGAAATACATAACAAAGTAGACAAAAAAGGAAAAGTAAACTAATATCTGTATTTCGTAAAATATTTTTTAGGAAGTAAAATTACATCTTATTTTTATAAAGATTGTTCAATTCAATATTTGATTTCAAGTCGATAATTTCCATTACCATTCATGTGATACTCAAGGAATACGGTCAACTTATTCTAGTTTTATTCCACTAACTGTAAAGCAAGCAGTCACGTTTGGTTTTTGTTATTTTTCAAGTACCTTTGTCTTTTTATTATTCAGATCAAGATAACTTTATGGACACATCTGAATAAAGCTGAAGAATTTATAAATCTTCTTGACTGGAGAAAAAAGATTTGCTGACTATGAAACGTTGTATCGTCCGGGTAAAAGAAGTTTTTATAATTTTTTTTTTTTTAATTGTTCTTTGTTAATTCGTAGAATTTTCCATTTAATATAGCTTCGTTTTCTTCTATTTTAACCTCCAGAACCACCGTAAGGTATTACTTCGGAGGATGATATTTATGAATGTAAATGAAGTATAATCTTGTACAGTCTAAGATCGACAGTTTCTATACACGACTATATACTTCAATTATATTTATACATATCATCCTCATTCATCAACTGAAGTAATACCTTTCGGTACTTTCGGATGCTAAATAGAAAATAAGAGAAAAAATACAGGTCTACCATTCCTGAGATATATGGTTAATTGAAACCCAACTACCAAAGAACACCGGTATCCAAGATTTAATATAGTTAAAATAGCTTTCTTAAAATCGGGAAGTATGGTGATCGTGTCAAAAATGGGGTATAAGGATTTTTATAAATGTTTACTGTTGGGTCCAACTAGTTCATCTAGACAAAAAGAATAGTAAATTGAGCGTAGGTATGTAAGTATGTGTTTTGCGCTGCTTTTGCCCTTGTATTTCAGAATTGATAAAAAAACCCGATTATATTCAAATTTTGCGTAAATATTTCTATATGTGGAAATTGAGTGTAATAATTTTTTTTTCAAAAGTCGTTAGGGGTTGGGGGATATACCGCAAAAACCAATTTTTCAGAAGCATTTTAGAGAAAATTGTATCAAAGCAAATTTGTTACCTAAAATATATAAAAATATATATATATATATATATATATATAATATTAAAAAAATATTTTCAACCCTGCACCTCTTAAAATTTAATAAATGTCTTTTGTTCTACTTTCTTCCTTTTAAATATTTTTCAAATTCTTTTTGTAAATGTATACGTTATATATTTGGGATATCATAAAAAGTCTACAATCTTCCAAAATTATCAACAACGGTCCTTAATCACACAAGATTTTTTTGAAAATTTTGACGTCCTAGTTTTGGCTTTAATTGAAGTAGGTGCGTGATTTAGAAAAAACCTTACTTTAATACATTTGTTAAACTTAACCTATTACTGAATATTTAAAGAAATTGTTCTTAAATTGTTTTCCTCTCACTAAAAAATACATATTATGTTTTTAGCTCTATTAACTTTCATTATTATTTAAAAAAAAAAAATATTTATAATTTTCTTTATCAGGCAAAGGGTTATTAGAATTAAAATAGCTTTGAAAAATATATTATACTCCGGAACCAAAATGGGTAGCAACGTTTTCATTATTATCATGAAAGTTTTAATTTATTTTATCAATATTTGTAAACAGTTCTCTTTTAAATTTTTGTTTTTGTTAGGAAATACTTCTTTATTTTTCCTTAAATTTAAGTTAGGAGGCCTCTAAAATCAAAACTACTTCTATTCGAAATTTCGGAATTTTCATTCTTAAATCTCGTTTTAGTAATAATGATTTAACCGGCGTAGCCAAGAAAGTCATTCACTATTTTGCCAGCTTTTTTGGTTTATTCAAATTTGTTACGGTACCAAAATATTATTAATTTAAATTGTGTTTTATTGCAGATGCTTAATTACAACAAATAAGCTCAGAAATTTTGGGTAATTTTTTTTTATTTAAAAGAAAGAGGCATAAACAAGTTTTAAATCTGTTAAAAATTTAAAAAAATTCCTTTCGGCATGCAGGAAGGTGGAGGTAAATTTCACCACTGCTAAGTAGGGAATAAAAAAAGGTTTCTAAATTAAGAATAGCTTTAAATTTACTTAATACTACAATGATTGCATGTGAAAAAATGTTCACATGTTTAGCATACAATAAGCCCCATCTTCTTACAATTCCAGCAAAATTTTGGTCATCCCTTACCGTAAGGATTGATCATATCAAATATTGTTTCAGACAAAGGTTTTATGTAATATTTAGAGGACTAACGACCACTTTAAACCGATTCGATACTGTGCCTATAAGAAGGGAATGATTTTTTTTGTCTTGAAAACCACATTTTTCCACCCCCTGGGCCAATGGTTGGTGATATAAAAAAACGTTACTTAAATAAGTTTTAGGCTGTTATCCAAAAAAGAGTAGGAACTTTAAACGAATTCGATGTTTTACTTAGTAAGAATGTTATAGCGATTTTTTTCCATAAAAGCCCCCAATTTCCACCCCTATGGCCAATTTTTCCCATAAACGAACTCGATCGAGATTTTAGGATGAATTATTTTTAAGGAACAACTAGAAAGTGATTGGCGCAAAATTACAGCAGTTATCGTGTCCACAAGAAAGTGATAGATATATGTATAAACGTTTGAGCTGACCATGATTTGGGGTCTGGGGGATGTGAAACGCGAAGATATGTCGAAATTTTCCGGAAATTGAATCATAGTACCTAATAAAATAGGTAACTTTCTTATGAAATCTACCTAAAAAACGCCTGCCAAAAAATAAAAATAAAATAGGATGTCCTACCAGTGTAGATCATTACACAACAAATCTTTTTTTAGCCTGTGACACTTCCACTGATGTAAGGATTCCAACGTCGAGTACATACATATAAATCAATTCAGCAGTTGAGCTCCTAATGTAAAACAAACTTACATACATACACCCTAAATACATTACACTCCTTTTTGGACAGTCGTATAAAAACACCAATTTTGAGAATAAATTTGACCCGAAATCTTCTGGATGAAAGACTCTAATGTTAACAATCAGCTACAAGGATGAAACTTAGCATTTTACATAGCTTTGTTTAGTGATCAAATTTCAGTAAAATAATTCTTCTACTACAGATTTTTTTAAATACTCAATAAATAAAATTTCTAAAATATTTAAATTATCATTGTACCGAGTAATACCGAGAAAATTTGCAACCAAATATTTCCCTCTAAATAATACGATTTTAAAGCTATATTAATAAAGAACTAAGTTGAACTACGGTATAAGGGTGATTTTTATTTATTTTTTCTTGAGTTTTGTGGTAAAATTTACTTTTGAATATGTATGACTACTTACTGAAACGCTAACATTTAAAAGTTGTGTTTGCGGGTTTTATTCCACTTTCCGTGATTGTACCTCATTATTCATTAATCTTTCCTTTTTTACATAGTAATTTTCTATTTATTTTATATTTTAATATTATATTAGCCAAAAAAAAAAAATTATTTATATATATTTTTATTTATCTTAATCATATTTATATTTACTAAGTACATAGCTAGAAGCAGGTTTACCAATTTTTCTTGGTTTAAAAAAAAATAATATGTATTATTGCGCTAACAAAATAAAATAAAGAATTAATAGCGGTTAGTGGTAAGTGTTTTCTCTTCGTATAAAGTTTTATTCAATAACTAAACCTCAGAATTTTCAACAACTGAGACCCATTTAATCATGTTACAAGCTAACCCTAGAAAACAGCTCACTTCTCCTTCCATACACCAACTATGTATTCATCCGTATAAGCACTACCAATCTAACCTACTCATTCCAACCTCATAAATATTCAATTATTAACATAAATAAACTATGGTTTGTTATCTAAATCAGTAGAAAGAAAGATTATTTAAATTAAGCTTTAATTTCAATTCATTGTTAACAAATGAAGTGAATACCGTTTTAATTTTGTGTTTGAATAATAATTTTTTTACTTTGTTAACTTCACGATTAAATCTCATTTTGTAATATAAAAGAAAAAAAAATCGGTTTATAATTTATAATGAAGTTTTGAATAATGCAAAATCTAGATTTAAAATCATTTCATAAACATACACATAAAATGGTCTATCAGAATTCATTATATAAAAGGAAGTTTATACAGTAAAATCATTATTTCACTTTTACTGATTCATATATATATGTATGTATACACGCGCGCGGGTGTGTGTGATTTATTTCTGAAAGCGCACTCTCATTATCAACATTTTGATAACCAATTCATTTTTAACTGTTGATTAAAAATGTAATTACTTTATAAAACCCTAAATGGAATGCCTCACAAAAAAAAGAGTTATTTTTAAATATTTTTGACATTTTTTCATATATAATATTGAATGATGTCATATTTTAATTTAACTTTCAAATTTACAAGATAAAATTTGAAAATTACTCTCTTAACCTTTAAAATAATATTATACAGTATATAAAAAATATAGTGAAAATTTCATGAAATACCAAATAATATAGATGAAATCACATCATGAAGCGAGTATACTAATATGTAATTTAACTTTCGCGTAAAAATAGACCATACATACCAGTTTGACGAGGTGGCTGATTTTAATAAAAACTGATGAATTCATTATGCTTACAACAAATTACTTTGTAAGGAAAAATTAAATGTACAGTCATAAAACTTTCAATAACATATTGTTTTTTAAATCTTCCAGGGAAGAATTTTTTTAGCCCTGCGTAGATTCTTAAGAATTGTAAAAATGAATCAGAATTTTTATTTAGGGAAGAAAATTTAAGTTTATATTTAAGTAGCTAATTTATATCTGTACGAAAAGAAACGCATGTGAAGTACACAATGGTCTTTAATTATACTGCGCCTTAAGGCAGATGTAACGTCAGTCATTTTATGCGCAAATCTGCGGTGTAACAGGAAATGACCTTGCTCGTCATGTAAATAACTTTTTCTTATTTAAAAAAAAAATGTTTTTTATAATGAAAAACCATTATCATCATTCCTCTCTTTATAATATTCTACTATAAATCTCTATCATCTCGTATTAGTCTTTTGACTTCAATTTTTATCAAATCCTTAATTTTCAATGTCTTCCTATAACATCACATTAAAAAGGCCTCCATTTTAATCCTTCTTTTTTTCCTATTTTTCAGCCTTCATTGTCAGTAAAAGTGTTAAACACTTCACAAAAATATTTTCGGGAATAACTTTTTATTTTTTATATGTGTATTTGATAGTAAAAAATTTATTTCGTTATTTCATAGATAAAACAATTAAGAAGAAAAAGGCTTTATATAACTTTCAGCTTTGGCCTTCACAGATTTTTATTTTAAATACCCCATAACTTTTTAAAAATATTAATGATTTAATTACTTAATAGTAAGATTATTATGCGAGTAGCAAAAAATAAAAAAAATAAAAATTATCAGTAAAAAAGTGTATATCCGACTTGACACCCATCATCAAATGATGTTTTCTCCTTAAAAAATAAGGAAATATGAAGAAGAAAATAATTCAGAAAAAATCAAATCTCTTCTTTTGATCACTGACCGAATGACATTTTTGTCATCAAAATTATACTTTAGAATAAATTTGCTAGAAATAAAAAAATCAAAATATTTGGATCAAATTGATTCCTTTTTGACAACTGTCTCATATAATTTAGCACCCTCAACCCAAAAAAAAACTTGGATGAACTTTTTTGGAAACTTTTGGTGTACTCGATTGCAATCAAAATGGTAGGTGCACAACTAAATTTTACAACAGTCCTAAATCCAAAATTTTAACATCTTACTGCTAATCGTTTCTGAGTTATGCGAGACGTTTCTGAGTCATACGTACTTACGTACAGACGTCAGCCGAGACTAGTCAAAATGGATTTAGGGTTGGTCAAAATGGATATTTCCGTTGAAATCTGAAATCGGAATCTTTCGTAGTCACATTACTTACTTTATTTCGAACAAGGAAGTAAAAAGCTGACAACACAGTTGTAGGACTTTTCTATCACCCGGCTAACGCCGCGATCGGCAGACTGGTGTAGCCTCGAGACCTAACGAACCAGGTACCGATTCAACCATGCGATCGAGTTCGAGATCAAGCCAGACCACGATATCTTTTTATACTTTAAATATTATTTGTTTATTTAATTCTACCACTCACCTGACCTTGCTCTATAGCCTCACCTCTCTGACCTTTTAAGTTGAAAATTTAATGGCATCAGTGCCTTATGTATAGAAAATATCTGAACAAGTTTTTTCAAAATTGGTCCAGATTTTTCTGGAGGTATAAGGTGATTTAGAGGCCAAAACCGAACACATGCATGTACATACGAACATTAACATCAGAAAAAGTTAGGTCCGATACCACCTGCTGAAAGGAAGAAACAGACTGGAATACTGATGTAAGAACTTATGGATTCGTGGCAGCGGCGATGGGATGGTGATAATAAGGGTCAGTGGACCATCTCCTGATATTTCTCACCCAACGGTGCGTCCGCAACGTTGGGTGAGAAATATCAGGAGATGGTGTGATACCCCATGGCTCGCTTGATTATATTTGACTTAGTTTCTGGTGGGCCATTTAGGATTCAGTTCCTACCTATTTACATTTGGGTTGGACTACTGTGATTCTTGCCCAGTTTGTGATGAGGAGAACTCTTTTGTCTGTGTTTTACTCCTGCTCCAGATTTGAGGATGTGACAGTAGAACTGCTAAGTAACATCCATAGAGGGACCGTATTAATGTCTGAGGAGGTACTAAAATCGGAGAGTAACTGGATGGCGATGTCTAGATTTACAAACAAGGTCATGGAAGAACTAAGTGCCTGGGAGGAGTCTTGCTCGAGAACGAGACATAGAGGGTAAGAGGGCGGACAGACCCTCTCCTGAGCGCCTAGGGTGTTCCCATGCATGTGGGGATCGCCTGGGGGCACTCCACCCGTCTACTCAATGGCAGCCTCCAGTAAGTATTGTGAAAGATTTGTGTGCTTGATGTGTATGATGCGTGTTTGTTGATCTGTTGCGACTATTTGGTGTGCTTGTGGCGTGATTCTTGTTTTTTTGCTCTGTGCATGATTGGTGCATGACTATGTGTGAGGGCGTATCACCCTCTTCTTGATGAAACGCTTCCTTAAGTTGTTTCAGGAAGTGTCGAGAGCCAGTGGTGGAGGTTTAGTCGGTAGTACGGAGGTACACGTACGCTTTTAATAACACCTTGCGGAACCTGTTAGCGAGCCGACACTTCCTTGGCGCCCGTAGATGGGTTCCTTCACCTATTAAAACAAAAGTGCCAAAGAGTCAAGATCCGGTGAAAACCCCATATTCCCAAACTGGACCGATTACAATACTTTCCCTTTTAGAGCTATAACAATTTTATATTTAAACATGGGAACTATTCAGCTATCTTATTTTTTGAGGTAACACATTTCTTTACTGGAGTTATTATTTACTTCAATACGTTTGCAAAATGTGGTGCAACGTTAATCAATAAGATCAAAAAGAAATTAATTTACAAAAAGTAATTAAAAGAATATGTGTCCCCCTTGTCATATAGGTCAAAACCAGACCAAAGTTGTGATATCGGTATTTATATATAATGCCAAATATCAACATTTTTCAATATATTTTCAAGATATGAGGTAAATGTTTAAAAATAATGTTGAATATTCTTAAATCATAAATAAAATTGATTTCAAATTATGAAATTTAAAAAAAATTAATTAATAAATACTTTCACAGAAAAAAATAACTCAATACTGTACTATACCACTAGATAAAAACTCAAAAATTTAAATTGCTGTAAACTACCCCTTCCCATTTTTCTATTTTCCCCAACATATAATCCATTTTCACCCCACCCCCCACCAAATATAGAAATTTTTGTGCTTCTTTTGAAGATTTTTTTCTGAAGCATTCCGAAGATATGAACCTACTTGCATACATCTTACGGAAATTTTTATAAATATTTTTTGTATTTTTTTTTTACTAAGGGAATATTGATACATCGATATTTACCAAACCCCGATATCCAAATTTAGTCGATGCTCCCTTTATATCCATAACAAAATATTATACGTTTTATATCATGCAAAAAAAAATCTCACTTGTAATAAACTCATAATAGATTGTGTAATATAAAATAATACATACCTCAAAATCAGCTATTATTCGATAGGCAAGCCATAAAACACCAGCAAAGAAAAGACAAGTAGCTACATTTCTATAATCTGCTAGTGAAGTAACCAGTGGTATAGAACCCATTTGCCAATCATGACTTAATGTAGCCGGACATAACAACAACCAGAAATTGAATGCGGCCAGATAACAGAAGGTCAATAACCTGTTAACATACAAATCAAGAAATTCAATAACAATTGTTATTAATCTAGACATTGTAGTGTAAAGAAAAATTTATTACCGCATTATTATAAAAAGAATCCTATTAATAACTATTTTTTGTCATGTAGATTTGCAAAGAAGGCTATAAATTTCCGTAAATATATAATACATCGTAGTAATATGATTTAGAATAATTTTATTTAGGATGGCCCGTTGATATATATAAAAAAATATATAAATTATAATTCCGCTTTCCAAAAAATGCAATTAATTATTATGTTCTAGCGCTTTCAGAAGTTATTTTTCCTTCTTCAGGAACATCTGATAAACTTGTATATAATATGTGAAGTGAATACTTATATACAAGTTTATCAGATGTTCCTGAAGATGGAAAATAATTTCAAACAGCGCTAGAATATTATAATTAATTTCATTGGTTGGTAAGGGGAATTATAATTTATATAGTTTTACATAATAATATGGCTTATGGCTTAAAAGCAAAAATTTGCTTAAAAATAAAATTAAGATAATAAAAATAATGAAAGAATTTACGTAATAGAGGTAGTAGATCGTAATGATATATTGTAAGGCATAAATCCATACACACGTTATCCCTAATTAGAATGTACACATTGCTAATTAAAAAATATATATAAATAACAGTTATAAATAAGTTAAAAATTAAAAGGAAGGTACAAAGGAAAATGAATAACATAATTTTTAATTGAGTACATCCAATCCAAATTAAAATCTTTCCAGGAAAATTTATAATTTTTATAGTGTATTTATTTTAGGTATATTTCATAAGAAAGCTACCTATTTTTAATGGGTACTATGATACGACTTCTGGAAAATTTTGATATATCGTCGCGTTTCACATCCCCCAGACCCCAAAACCACCGTCAGTTCAAAGTTTATGCAGTAAAATCTCCCCAAAAAGGAATCTGACGGGACCGAGTAAGAATTCCGTTTTGAATATGTTTCCGTCTTATAGAGTTTTAGAAATCGAAGTTATTTATCATGAGGTTCTGTACTACGAATTTTAGAAGTGTAAAATGAAGTAAGACAAGGATAAACATTTGGAATAATCCGGAAATTATACTGCATGTAGAGAACATTAACCAACAATTTTCAAAAATTGTTCAGTTGTAAAAGAGAGTATTTTATATTTTTACAAATTAGTAATTTTTCATTTAAGTTACGTTTAATTGGAAGACATATACTTAGCCTAAAAATAAAATAAAATAATTTTTTTAAATAATCACGTACAGTTTTGTTTCAATAACTTACCCCCCAAACATTCGTTTTCAATAATATATTCTAGCGGTTAACATATTCTATCGCAAATCATTGCTGTTTATACGAATCGCGAATTCTTCCAGCGGTGCGACCATACCTATTGCTTCTCCGAAACTGAATTTTGTTTTCTGTGTCGTTTCGGTGTCCTTTTCTTCTGAACTTTCGTTAATCTTGCTAGTTACAAAGTTTCATCTACAGTCTGAAATCCTTCTTCGGTTACCAAATCACTATCAATACTCACGAAGCATTCAGCATGAACCGATGTTTGACCGCTTTCTACGCAACAAAAATTCAACTTCACTCAATATTGTTGTACTGAGCAAAGTACATGTATCGGGTACATAATCATTATCGGTTGCAGTGCAGAAATCAGCTTTTTTAATTGTATTTTTAACACAGTTATTTGTAATTTGTTTGTACGATAAAGAGAGGCACCTTAGTGCATCCGGAACAGTTACGCGTCAGTTTTTGAACAGATGAACATGAATCAATATTGGCAACTAGCTACTGCAGAAAGTGTTTCCGATAATGAATTTTATGATGCAATTGGTTGAGTTACAATAGTTGTGTTTGGAGGAAAGAACACAAATTTTATGTTAGAATAATTTCCATGAGGATGACACGACGCATCGTCTAAAAACAGTAGAATATTTCTATTTTCGCTAACCATTTTTTCATTTAAATTATATAGCTATTTTTTCATTATGTTAGACGTCATCAAAGACGTTTTATTAGCATACCATTCCAGTGGTAACTGAACAACATTTTTGAAACAGCGAGGCTTTCCAAGATTTACATCACCAATGGTTTAAGCAACGTGGCATCCGCAAAACCGTACAACAGAACAGTCTTTCTTTGGATTGTTTGCTCCAGTACACTTTTCATTTTTGAAAAAAGGTTTTTGTTCGGTATAACTTGAAAAAATAAATTGTTTTCATCGCAATTACCGATATTTTTTGGTTCGTAACCTGCGGCTATAATTTAAGAAATAACCGCAGGTTACGAACCTGTTCGGTTCATAAACGCAGGTTGTGAACCTGAGTTATGAACCTTTATTTTTCCAGTCGATAACTATTTCTTGTGTCTATATCTTTAGCCTCACCTAAAAGTTGATTGTTAGATAAACAACAGTTACAGTACTGTTTATTATAATAATAATCATCTCTGCTGGATTTATAATTACCAAATCGTGGGAATGTACAACCTTTTTTTAATTTTCTTTCCGTCTTGTGGGACAAGATTAATACGTAAAATCAAAAGTAAAATCTATGTTTCTTTTCCTTTCCGTATTGTGGAGTTTTCCCTCTTGAAGAGATTAATTTCTATAAAAATATATCGGGACTTGGGAACAGTAGGTTTTGAGGAGGTTTCCGTTTTGTAGAGGTATTACTGTATATATATATATATATATATATATATATATATATGTGTGTGTGTTTAACTTTCTTGTGGACACGATAACTGCCGTATTTTCCGTCAATCACTTTCAAATTGATACATTAAATATAACGACAAAAAATTAATAGGCATAATCGGACCATGGGGATGGAAATGGGAAGGCTTTTACGAAAAAAAAAGAATGTCGCTATAACTTTCTCATTAAGTTAAATATCAAATTCGTTTTAAGTTCCTAATATTCTTTGGATAAGGATAAGGGATAATATTTTGGATAAGGGCCTAAAACCTATGTAAGTAATGTTTTTTTATATCACCAGCCATTGGTCCAGGCGATTGAAAATATGGGAATTCAAAGACAAAAAAAAAAAATCATACCTTCCTTAATAGGCACAGTATAAGCGGTTGTGAGTCCTGTAAACACTACTTAAAACTTTTGTCTATAATACATTTTTTTTAAATTTTGACTTTTCTTATTTTCTTCCAATTTAGATTTACTAAATTATTGAATGTATTTTTCTTTTCGCTTCAGTTCGTCAAAATTTAAAGATAAATTAAAAAAAAAAACCAATATTAGCGTTTTGTATATATATATATTTATTTATTCTTTATTTAAGAATTATAATATCTAAACATAAACATACAATGGAAAAATATTAAATAGTTATAAAACAATAAAATTCCCATAAACAAAGATGAAACACTGACGTCAATTCTATTGTTATTTATTTTAAAGGAGATTAAATTTCAATGATATATTTAGTTTGATTTAAATTATATACTGTAAATGACAAATCAAAAGCATAACTTTTTTTTTTTTAACTGATCGAATGTTTAAATTATAATAATATAAAACAACCCTGGTAGGTTTGTTACCTAGCTAGCTAGCTTTTTCTATTTGATGTTATAAAATGAAATCATATGAAAGGATTAATTTCATTGAAAACGTCAAAATATTTTGATGATTACTGTTATACGTGGTTTATTCAATTGAGATCCATTATAAATTTCAAAATTTATACATCATGATTTAAAATTATTTACTTTCATTCGCATGGTTTTTATTTTTTTTTCCGATTTTTATATTAAATTCTAGTTATTTATTACCTTAAAAGGTTGTTATAATATATACAATAATTTTTATTAACAAGGATTTAACATTTATTTTCAACAAGTAATTAAATTCCAAACAATTATTGAAATAATGTTTTAATGAGATAAATTATTTCAATTATTTTTATTTATTGTTGAATTTTTGATTATCTGAAAAAAATGTTACATATATTTGGAACATTTAGCCATTTATAACTATGTAATATATAAATAGAACAAAATTTTGAATAAAAACAGTGGAATAAGACTGGGAACTAAAGAATTAACTGTTTGGCTTTAGCTGATAATAATGCATTATTAGCCGAAAATTGGAAAGACCCTGAGCAAGAAATTAAACAATTAGAAAAACAAGCTTATAAAATGGGACTAAAAATCGCTAATTTCCTTAGAATAATAAAAAAAAAAAAAATAGAATAAGTGGATAATTTCAAATATCTCGGAGAATGGATCAGTTGGAATTATTCAGATAAAAAAGCGTTAACAGTTAGAGCTAATGAAATGGAATTAGCTTTCCAGCTAACGACAAACACATATAATATACAGTCTTTATCATGGAACTCTTCACATTAAAACTGTGATAAAGAAGGAAGCGCTCTATCCGTCAGAAAACTTTTAAGACTGTGCAACAAAGCTTTAGTAGAAATTCTAAAAAAAAGGAAAATTTATAAGAAAAATATGGTTCTAAACTTCAAAATAATCAGGTTAAAATTAATTTCAAATAAAAAATGTTATACTAAAATTGAAAAACTGTGAGACACGATAAGGAAAAGATGAATTGAATTTTACTCCCGTTTATTTAGAATGAATAACAGTAGATTGACTAAGCAAATCTTTCATCTCTTCAAAAGGGAGGAAAAACTAAAAGCAAATGGTTAAAATAAGTCCAAGAAGATCTGGAAGAACTGAAAATAACTAAAGAAAATATAAGAGAAAGAACGATGTTAAGGAGAAGATGAAAATAAAATGTTCTAAAAAGCTCCAAAACGCAAGAGCAACAGAGCTGAACATTCTGAAGAACGAAGGAAAGAGATTTCAGAAAGAATGAAGAGGTACTGGGCAGATAGAAAAACATAAAAAAAAATAACCGCAAATAAATAAAGAATCTAACTTGCTCAAGGTGAATTATTCGGGAGAAAAAAAGTGCGAAATTTTGCGGATAATGTTTGTCCGTTTGCAACAATATCGCATGAGAACCAATCAATCGATCGTTTTCAAATTTTTATGATACATATGGGTAATCGTTGGTAATAACAAACACAGCGGGAGTTAAGAGGGCAGAACCCCTTGGCTAAAATGTAAGGGCAATTGAAGCAAGCCCTAACGGTTTTATACACACACACACACACACACACACACACACACACACACACACACACACACATATATATATATATATATATATATATTTGAATAAAACCGATAGTTATCAAAAAAGCTTCTTTAAAAAATAAATTATTTATGTTAAAAAAATTATTAAATATGTTTTATTATTTGAAAATTACAAATAACAATTATGATAAATTTTTAGAACCATGAATACATAGACTGCTTATCAACTGATAAGAAACAAAAAATATTCCCTTACATTTCTGTCAAAATATCAAATAAATTTTAATATTAATATATTAATTTATTGCCAATTTCAAAAAGACAGAATTAAAAAATTAATTTAACTAACAAAAAATTAAAGGCAAATTTAAAAATTTATTTAATTTACGTTAATTTTTTTTTTAATTTAAAAATTTATGGATAAATGTTATTATATTACTATAACATAAATTTAAGTACAACTTATTCGAAGTAAGCATTATTTCTTATTTTACATTTAAAAATTTATTTTTATAAAAAAAGATTTCAATATAAATGTTGTACGTTTGATAGATGCTTGTCATTCTTGGGAATAAAAGTGTTATTTTTATAAGAGATTCGTTTCTCTCGTCAGATCACTGACAATTATTTTGTTATGATATGAAATATATATCAATTGAATTATATATATTTTTTTAAATATTATCATTTATCCAGTGTTCAACTTAAAAATAATTTGAATTACCACCTTTGAGATCAAGAACAGTATTCGATTTGTATTTTTCTATCATTTACTACATGGCAACTTTCCTAAAAATGCTTCTCCCTTCCTTGGAGTTTCCTTGTAGTTAACTTGAGAAGATCTTATTAAATTTAGAATACCTTATCATATCTTTCTTCTCTGTATCAACAACTAATTATTTCCTAACGCCAATAGATTCAGACATAGATTTCCAGAGATATGAAGAAATAGGTTTTATTAAGCGGCTCATGTTATCATTTTATATATATATATATATATATTTCTTTTTTTATTTTCCTAAGTATACTTTACTGTATGTTCAACTAGTGAACAATAAGTAGCCTACCAGGCTGGTCTAATATTTAACTCGTCATCGCAAATCAGCTGATTTCGAAGCCGAATTATAAGATTTAAATCCTAGTAAAGGTAAATACTACATCGTGGATACCGGTGTTCTTTGGTGGTTGGGTTTCAATTAACCACATTTCTCAGGAGTGGTCGACCTGAGACTGTACAAGACTATACTTAATTCAAATTCATATATATCACCCTCATTCATCCTCTCAAGTAATACGGAACAAACGGTTTTCCAATTCTTCATAGCAGTGTTGCAACTCAGAAACAGGAATGTCCTTCAGATGGTCGGTTACATTTTTTTATGTTTTCTACTGTTGCAAAATGGTGTTCTTTGATGTGTTTTTTTAAATTTGGGAACTGGAAAATGTCGCAGGGACTCAAGTCAGCTGAATAAGGTGGTTGAGGAACTACAGGAATGTATTTCTTTACCAAAAACTCATTAATTGAGAATGCAGTGTTACAAGGTGCATTGTCATGATGCAACATCCAGTTGTCTTTGATGGCTGATCTCACGCGGGCAACTCTTTTTCTCAGTCTTTAAAGAATTTCTCGGTAAACATATCGATCTGTTGTTTATTCTGTAGGCAAAAACTCCTTATGGACAATGCCATTACTATTACTAAAAAACAAATTAGTATGCTTTTGATTTTTGATTTGCTCATTTATGCTTTTTTGGGATGTGGTGAGTTTAAAGTGTGCCATTCCTTGATCTGGAATTTTGTTTCTGGGTCGTACTCAAGTAGTCAAATTTCATCACTAATAATAACATTTTTTAGAAAATCATGGTGAGTTTTAAGAAGATCGTGGCACACTCCTAACCTGTTGTTTTTCTGTTCAACAGTGACGTTTTTTGGGACTAGTTTTGTACAAACTTTTTTCATGTAAATCTCATTTGTCAAAATTTTGATGACAAATGTAAAAATGTTGTTTAAATAAAAGAAACAGCTATTTAAATAATATTAAGATTTAGACGTAATTATTAAATTATTTGTGTACTTCCGTAATAGTAACTGTAGAAATAAAAATAATAATAATAATAATTTTTTTTTTTCTTAAAATGTATTCATTTAGTTTTAAGCAAATATGAAATTTCAGATTATTTTATATGCTACAAAAAAATATGAAGTAATTTTGTATTCATCTCCAAACCGTAGGATGTAAAAATACGAAAAAGTATAATAGATGTTTATTTTGTATGCGAGTGTGCTTCCAAACACACGCGCACGCGCTTCATAATAAACTCTGGTAAAGGAGACGAAAGAGAAAGACAATGCACGAAGGAAAATTTCATAGAAGAGGTAAAGCTGTACAATGTAAGCTAGACTATAAAGGTAGCGGAGAAGTACGGGGAAGCAAGTGGAAGAGGGTGGAAGAATTAGGGTTGGGGGATTAATAAGATGTGTAACACTATAGGAACAACAAGGCAACAAACAACACATAGCTCAATTTGCAGCCCGTTTTCTTTCTTATCTTACGCTTAGTTTATTTTTTGCTTTCTGTTTTGTTTTTTTTTTGTTTTCCATTGTACTGTAATCGTTGTATTCTTGATCCTTTTTAACCGTATTTCTTCATTTTTTCCTTCTTTTCCTCACGCTACTTTACTTCAGTTCACCTTACTTTACAGATACCTATTGTTTACGCCATTCTGGCATAAAGTTTTTCCGTTATTTCTACGAATTCCCAGCTAGGGTAGGTCCCGTTGTTTTGTTACAAGGAATGTTTGAATTCCACTTGGTTTCGTATTGCTGGGTCGGTAAAGTCCACCTGTCTCTATTATTGTTCTTGTGTGCGAACCTCCCCCCGTCATCCTTAGCGACCGCGCCCCTTATTCTATCGAGTTATTTCTGACTAACCTTTTCAAACACCCGTTATCTTTTCGTCCCCTTACTAATACAAACACACAATATCCTGTCCACTACCTGGTTCTGGTTACCCCCGCCTTTTTTCGCCATCTTTTCGGCAGAGTACCTCCAACATCTCACCACTGCAGTCGCCTCGGGCAATACTCTCCTGCAAAATCTGTGTTAACATTCACGCTCAAGCAGAATTTCAAACTCATCACAACACATTTGAGATTCCGCGCCTCACTCTACCACTAAACCACATCACGCCGCTGTATTCCTGATTCACCGTGCGGACTACGCCCAGGACTGCAGAGGTATTCTTCCGTACTTGCTGTTACGAGGTCATCTCTGGCAAATATTTGTTGCTACAGGCAAGTTCAGTTTTTCTTTACTCATTACGTTAAACCTTTATGTTATCATTCAAATCTGTGGAACATTCCGTGCATCCTACCTATGCCGTTCAAGTTTCAATTTCACTTCAGTACAGTCACGACAGGTCACTTACAGAAGGCTGTCAATTCAGCTGCAACCCATTTCATGTGCTCAATTAAGTTCAGTGTGATTATATTGTAATTAATTCTTTTGTACTGTAATATTATTGTGTATTTTTCTACGTCAACTAAAATTACATTTTTACATTATTTAACGTTAAGTTTGTGGTTCATAAATCAGGAAAGGCCAATGCCAATCAAGATTTACTTTAATTTATTTTTCTAAGGTTATGACATTTGTTCATTGCTAATTTTTCAATATTACAGCATTTGTCAGTAATGCAATAGTTCTCCAGTTATATTATGTTTATTGATGTTTTGTTTTTCTAAGTATATAATTGTAAATCTCATTTTAATAATATTATTACTGATATGCTGATTTCAGTTGATATTTCTTATGTGAAATTAAGTTATGTTTAGTTCATAATTTCATTCAATTTAAGGTTATGCTTTAACATAAGTTCAGTTGTTTTACATAATTAAAGTCCAATTTCTTTTGGCAAATACTAGCTGTGTGTTTTTTTATTTTTTAACTTTACCCAACATAGCTAGCTGTTTTTGGTCCTCCGGGTGCCGGATATCATTCCGGATTTACAGTTCATACTACATTTGTTAAAGTAAATTTTTGTTATAAAATCTCTTTCAAACATTTTTGATCTAAACTCTTTCTATTATAAATACTTTAAATTGTTCTTTCAAATTTAGAATATCTTATATTGTATTGTTTTTAAGCATGTTACTGAAAGTAATGATTTCATGAAAGTTGTAAACGACAACTACTAGTTACAGTAATTATATAATTAATTATTGCTTGTGATAATTTAATATAACGATTATCGTATGTATTAATTCTCTGATAAAAAATTCTTTCTGATTTTATATTATTGTTGTATAATTAAGTTGTTATTTTTAAGAGTGGTATTTCATGTTGTATCTAATCTTACTATTTAAATATTTATTGTAAACTTAATGCACAACATGACTCGTGCTCAGGCCACCATCATTTCAGCTAACGCTGCGCTGTTAGCCAAAGCGCAGCTTCGTGTTAACAAACTCAGGAGAATCGTCAACTTTCACGGAATTTCCGTATCTAGTAAACAATTTGATGATATCAAAGCCCTCGATCAACAGTTTTATGGCATCCTCGATGAAATTCTTGTCAATAACTCAGAAATAAAAAACCAGTCAGAAATTTGTGATATAAATTTAATCAGCACCGAATGGGATTCATTGTTTTGTCCCATTAAACGTGTAGAATCAGAAACTCCCGATTTAAAACAGAATATCAAACCAGTCTTCCATTCCTTATTAGAGACTCCGAAATTCAAAATTCCCATTTTTTCTGGAAACTTCCACGACTGGATAAATTTTCACAATCTGTTCAAAGGTTCCGTCCATGAAAATTCACAGTTATCTTCTGAACAAAAACTGCAAATTCTAAGGACACATTTATCTGGTAATGCGCTCCTATTAATTGAATCTCTGCCAATTTCTGCGGAAAATTATCAAGTCGCTTATGACATTTTGATTTCTAGATATGACAACAACCACTTAATTCGCGTTGGTGGACGTCAACAGTCGTCACTGGCCTATGATTCAAAACATCAGCTGTTACTGCCCAAAACTTCCAATTTATCCAAACTTCTCATCAGAAAACATCATCTCGATGGCATGCACTGTGGTCCTCGACACACCCAAGCACTCGTCGCGCAACGTTTTTGGGTCATATCTGCACACACTGTAATTCGTCAAGCCATTAAAAACTGTTTGACTTGGCAACGCTTCAGACCCTTCTCAACCCAACCAATCATGGCTGATCTTCCTGCTGATCGTGTCATTCCTCAACGGGCCTTCTCTGCTGTAGGCACTGACTTTGCCGGACCCTTCCCTTATAAATCTTCTAATTTACGAAACGGCAAAATCCAAAAGGGATATTTGTGTATCTTTATATGTTTGTCCACCAAAGCTGTGCATTTGGAATTTGTTTCTGATCTATCCACTCAAGCCTTCCTCGCATCCTTCCAACGCTTTAGGCCGACCTCATACAGTGTACTCGGACAATGGTACAAATTTCGTCGGCGCTTCGAGGCATTTAAGGGAAGTTTCGAACTCCTTGCCAATTCCCAAGATCAAATCTCAACCAATCTGTCGTCCCAAGGCGTCACTTGGCATTTTAATCCACCTTATGCTCCCAACTTCGGTGGTCTGTGGGAAGCCGCTGTCAAATCGGCCAAAACGTTACTACATCGAACCTTCGGTGACGCCCCCTTCACCTTTGAAGAATTTTTGCACAATTTTCGCCCGTATTGAGGCAATTATGAATAGCCGACCTCTAACTTCTCTTTCATCGGACCCTGCTGAAGAATCCTGCACGCTTTCCCCTGGACACTTCCATATCGGATCTCCAATCCTTGGACTTCCCGAAAAACCCATTGGTGTCATCTCGGAAACATTTCCTGGTAAGGATGGTATCTTCCGTGTCATCCGTATCAATCTCTCTTCTGGTTTCATCACTCCTCCTGGAAACAAGATTCCTCCTCTGGTCTTCTCTTTTTGATTCTGCTCGCTCGCCCCCCAGTATGTTTACGCCATTCTGGCATAAAGTTTTTCCGTTATTTCTACGAATTCCCAGCTAGGGTAGGTCCCGTTGTTTTGTTACAAGGAATGTTTGAATTCCACTTGGTTTCGTATTGCTGGGTCGGTAAAGTCCACCTGTCTCTATTATTGTTCTTGTGTGCGAACCTCCCCCCGTCATCCTTAGCGACCGCGCCCCTTATTCTATCGAGTTATTTCTGACTAACCTTTTCAAACACCCGTTATCTTTTCGTCCCCTTACTAATACAAACACACAATATCCTGTCCACTACCTGGTTCTGGTTACCCCCGCCTTTTTTCGCCATCTTTTCGGCAGAGTACCTCCAACATCTCACCACTGCAGTCGCCTCGGGCAATACTCTCCTGCAAAATCTGTGTTAACATTCACGCTCAAGCAGAATTTCAAACTCATCACAACACATTTGAGATTCCGCGCCTCACTCTACCACTAAACCACATCACGCCGCTGTATTCCTGATTCACCGTGCGGACTACGCCCAGGACTGCAGAGGTATTCTTCCGTACTTGCTGTTACGAGGTCATCTCTGGCAAATATTTGTTGCTACAGGCAAGTTCAGTTTTTCTTTACTCATTACGTTAAACCTTTATGTTATCATTCAAATCTGTGGAACATTCCGTGCATCCTACCTATGCCGTTCAAGTTTCAATTTCACTTCAGTACAGTCACGACAGGTCACTTACAGAAGGCTGTCAATTCAGCTGCAACCCATTTCATGTGCTCAATTAAGTTCAGTGTGATTATATTGTAATTAATTCTTTTGTACTGTAATATTATTGTGTATTTTTCTACGTCAACTAAAATTACATTTTTACATTATTTAACGTTAAGTTTGTGGTTCATAAATCAGGAAAGGCCAATGCCAATCAAGATTTACTTTAATTTATTTTTCTAAGGTTATGACATTTGTTCATTGCTAATTTTTCAATATTACAGCATTTGTCAGTAATGCAATAGTTCTCCAGTTATATTATGTTTATTGATGTTTTGTTTTTCTAAGTATATAATTGTAAATCTCATTTTAATAATATTATTACTGATATGCTGATTTCAGTTGATATTTCTTATGTGAAATTAAGTTATGTTTAGTTCATAATTTCATTCAATTTAAGGTTATGCTTTAACATAAGTTCAGTTGTTTTACATAATTAAAGTCCAATTTCTTTTGGCAAATACTAGCTGTGTGTTTTTTTATTTTTTAACTTTACCCAACACCTATCTTCCTAACCTTAAGGTTATTTCATTCACTTCTCTTTTTTACAGATATTTTACCCTTATTTACAAGTTTGTCAACTTAAACATAATACATATATATATATATATATATATATATATATATATATATATATATATATATATAATAATAATAATTTTTAACGTTTGTTTTTTTTTTTTCTAAACATATTTCTGGATTTTTTCTTTCCAAATAACAATGTAATTCTCTGTATTTAATTTTTCATTCAAATTTTGTTATTTATTTTTATAATTTTTTATAACTTCTTTATAATAATAGAAATAATAATAATGAAATAAAAATAAGTTTTTTTAAGCATTTTTTTTTTTTTTAAGTTAGTATCCTACTTTTTATTCGTGTTAAACTCATATAAATGACGACTGTAGGAGTTTTTATTTTAGCATATAACTTCAAAGTAAAAATAATTAATTACCTGTATTGACAGAGAATAGATTTTTAATGTTCTATAAAACGTTGAATAAAATTTGATATCGAACAACAAAACTTTTTACTTTGCCAACCCTGATCCAGTTATGAATATTATAAATGGAGTTTTATTCATTAATTAGTTTTCATATAAATTATTTAATTCTCGAACTTGTTACGTTCCCTAAGCCAATAACATGAAATTTCTCTTAGAAAGTGATATTCGTTAGGTCCTTATTTTTTAAAATTTATTTCAGACACGCTTAACTTGTAATATTAAATTTTTTATTATATTTATTTGTTTATGATTTAGGGCGGAATTGATCGAATATACACGCTCTTTGCTTAATGTACAGCTATCAGATAAAAAACAAATCACAGTATGATTCTAATTGCCCCCCCCAAATTTATAACACAAAGAAAGAATTGACTCTTAAGGAGCCTGCTCTGTAAAATATAAAGGATTTAGCACTCGATTAAACCTGTTTTACAGAATTGATAATGAGTACAAGGATAAGATAAAAGGTTTATGTAGAAAAAAGATTATCTATCCGTAGAGAAATAACAGTATGGTAGATTTTAGAGCGAAGTTGGACTGTATGTTCATAGGTGATGAATGAAGACAACGCCTTGTTGCTTGTTGAATAATGGTTTAACGAATTGTCGTCTTGACAGTTAATGAAATGAATTATAATATAACGTATAAATTTACATATAAAAATAAAAAAATATTAAATTATATACAACATTAAACCTACCGTTCATCCGAGCAAAGAATGGAGTCCATCCGGACTAAGAGTATGACATGACCACCTTGGATCAGATTCGAACGCCGAATGAACTATGAATACCACTGATTGTCCATCCGGACGAAATGAAAAATGCGACCGCACTGCGCGGGATTCTAACGAAGAATGCTAGTACGAGCTAACTCTCCGGTGAGCGCCAGCACCCAATAGATCGCAGCACCGAACCGCTCGACGTGGAACGGAACACAATATGAGGCAAATAATCCCATCAAGAAAAATTCCATGACCATTTTAGAAAACGGGCATCCCTATTGAATCATAACCTAAATTTTCCTTTATTAATACATGTTATTAATTAAACATTTTACATTTGCCAGCCTAGTATATGCTGAATTTAACCCGTGTCTTTCTAAAGGAATTTAATAGCACCCGTCACTGGAAGAAGGTACTTAAGGAAACAACTTTCCCGACCTTGGAATCGTGTGGCATATGGAAGTAAACAAGTGATTCTTAAATCAATCAAATTTTTTTTTTGTCTTCAGTCATTTGACTGGTTTGATGCAGCTCTCCAAGATTCCCTATCTAGTGCTAGTCGTTTCATTTTAGTATACCCTCTACATCCTACATCCCTAACAATTTGTTTTATGTATTCCAAACGTGGCCTGCCTTTCTTTTTCCTGTTTAGCCTGCGGTAACTACCGTTTAGATAATTCTTCAGAGGATGAATGAGGATGATATGTATGAGTGTAAATGAAGTGTAGTCTTGTACATTCTCAGTTCGACCATTCCTGAGATGTGTGGTTAATTGAAAACCCAACTACCAAAGAACACCGGTATCCACGATCTAGTATTCAAATCCATGTAAAAATATCTGGCTTTACTAGGACTTGAACGCTGTAACTCTCGACTTCCAAATCAGCTGATTTGGGAAGACGCGTTAACCACTAGACCAACCCGGTGGGTTAAAACGTGGCCTGCCTACACAATTTTTTCCTTCTACCTGTCCTTCCAATATTAAAGCGACTATTCAAGGATGCCTTAGTATGTGGCCTATATTCAAATATTCGTAGGAAGCTTTTTTATGGTATATAGAGTTTAAGATTCTACTTTGTCATTAAACTCTAACAGTTGGTTAAACAGAATATTCCAATATATTTTGTCACTAAATTGGAACCAAAATTAAAATTATTAAAATAAGTTTAGTATTAAAATAAATTAAAAATGTATTAACTTCCGTAAAAAAAATTAATAGTTGTGATTAATTTTATTATTACTTCATAAATTTAATTCAAATTCTATATCTTCAAAATATTCTGAATAAAAATGAAAGTTATATCGGGTTCCAATTCTTTTCATTCACTTTTAGTGCGTACCGGAGTTGATTTTTAATAAAAAAGAAGAGAAAAAATAAATCTATGTCCTTATTTAATGACAAATATGTGAAAAAGCATTATTAGATATTCTCTGTAAAAATAAAAGTAGTCGAAAATTCCCTCAGATAAAATTAAATTTAAAAAAATAAATTTGACTAAACTATAAATGCGAATTAATTAATCCAACATTCATTTTACTTCCTTGTACGAAACAAAGGAAGTATTGTGATTTCGGAAAAATTTCGGTTTTCAGATTTCAACGGAAATATCCATTTTGAGCATCCCTGAATCCATTTTGACTAGTTTCGGCGTGACGTCTGTACGTACGTATGTATAACTCAAAAACGATTAACCATAGGATGTTGAAATTTTTGACTTAGGACTGTTGTAACTCCTAGTTGTGCACCTCCTCTTTTGATTTCAATCAATTGAACCAAAAATGTTCAAAAAACCCATTTAAAAAAAAAAAATAATGGATTTTGGACTTTTTATTAACTGCAGTAATAAGCCCTCATCGAGATCTTTTCAACGATATACCATAAGTGGTACTTATTTTCATTAGGTCAAGAGTTATAGCCGAATAAAATTTTAATTAATGAAATATTTGGATCTTACAAGGCACATCGGTTCGAACCAGACTTCATCTCGTTTTTTAAGAAACTTTTTTTAATTCTAATATATTCATTTATTAATAATTATTAACCTCTGATTGTAAAAAAAAAAAAATATTATGAATAATAATTCAATAATAAAAAAAATAATAAATGTGAAAAAGTATCAGAAATTATTAATTAAATAAAATTTTATGTAGTTTTCATTAAAAAAAAAGTGTATATGTAATTTAACAGCGTATAAGGATGGATCTGGATATCCGGAACCTTCATCCGGAGGTCCCGGTTTCGAATCCTGATCAGAAATGGCATTTTCACAGGCTACAAAAATGTTGATTCATCTCATCCTCTAAAGCAATACCTAACAGTGGACTCGGTGGTTAATAATAATAATAATTAAAAAAATAAATAAAAATGTAGTTATGTAGTGTCCACATCAGATTTTTTGAAATAAAAATAAACAAAAGCATTATGTAAAAAAATAAAAAATAATAAAGTTTAAGTAAGAAAGGAGAGTAGATTTAATGCAAAAAAAAAAAAATAATAACCATTACACGAGAAATAAGGAAATATATATTTAAGCTTCAGCTTCATTGTAAAAAATGCATAACCTTAATGAAATTTCTTTTTTTAGAATTAATTATTAGGTAGTAAAATTATAGAAATACTATTTTTGACTGGAGAAATATTCAGATCAAATGGTCAAAATAATATTGCAGAAAATATTTGTTTAGATTTTAAAACTTTAAAATTTATTATTGATAAAATTCAAAGTTAAAAAGGAATACGAAGAAAAATTGATTCTAAATAAATATACCAAAATATGTATTTCATTGAAGTGTTTTAGTTTATAACTAATATTTTTCACTTAACAGGCGTAGAATTAGAGGCTGATATACGTGTGCCAGGCGGTTTGCGTGTTGTAGACCAGATAATGAACTTTGGCAATTACGTAATCAACATTATTACCATCTTTAATCTCACAAAAGAAGTATCATAAATAAATAACAGATTAGGTAAGTCCTCTAACAGTGAAAACTTCATTAAAATCGTATCAATTGACAGGAAAAGTTTATTTAAAATGTAAAAATATAATTAATCAATTACGAAATTATTTTTATTAAAAAAAATTATATAATTATTTTACTTTTATCTATATCTGCAATTCCAGTTATAGTTTTTAACTTCTGTTTTATAATGAGAAATTAGTTTATTGCTTGCAAAAAAATCAAACCTGATCTAGAATCAAACCATAACCCTTCTGAATGAAATACCATTCCATTTATTTATAAAATATAAGTAAATATGTATATAAATTTATGTACTACGAAAATGATAGAAAAGGGAGTTTTTTTATATACAGTATAATAAATAAAGTATAAAGAGTGTTTTTAAAACGGTGGGCGGGCTATACTTTTTCGGATTCTACCTGTAAACCTAAACAAAAACTAAAAAACTATCTTTAGGAAAAATGGCAATTTCTCTTTCGTTCTCCCCCATCCACCATTTTGTTAGTTTTATATATCTCAAGTTCGGTTAGAGGAATCACATTAATGTTTGATAAGCGTCTTGGTAATAAAAGTTTTAAAATTATCAAAAATAAATACATACGCAAATTACAAAATGGCGGCCATCTTTTTTTTTTCAATTTGTTATATCTCCATAAATATTAGTTTTATCAAAATTTATATTCTTTGTTAAAATATTAAGCCTTCTATTTTGAACAAAATGACATTTTATTTTTTAAAATCGGTTAACAAATAGCCGAATTATAGCAGAAAATTGATTTTATAATTTTGTGTCACAATTATTAGGTCTATTATTGTGAGAAAATTATTACTTAATTTGATACGAATTTACAATACTAGAATTAACAATAAATAAAAACAATTAATATTTAATCGAACTGAATGTAAAGTGGAGAACATGAAAACAGATAAATAATTACAACATCAATTTTCTCCCATAATTCGACCATTTGTTACCTATTTAAAAAAAAATAAGATGTAATTTTGTTAAAAAAGAAAGGCTTATATTTTAGCAATAGATTTTGATAAAACTAATATTTATCGAAATATAACGGATTGAAAAATAAACATGGGCGTCATTTTTTTAATTTTCGTAGGTATTTAGGTCGTGATTTTTTGCTATTTTTAAAACTTTATTACAAAGAAACTTAGTAAATATTAATTTGATTCCTCTATCCGAACTTGAGATATAAATTTGTATATAAAAACAAAAAAAAATGGCGGACAGTGGGAGAACGAAGAAGAAATGGCTATTTTTCCTAAGGATATTTTTCGTTTAGTTTTGCATGTAGAATCCGAAAATGTATAGCAAGCCCACCATTTTAGAAACACTCTTTATACCATATTTTATGAACTGTATTCATTTAACAAAAATAATAGTAACAGTAAATTAATAATATTTAGATGATAGTTACAGTGTATTAATTTAAAATAATATAAACCAACAATAGGATATTCGAACGTATGAATAAAAAATAGAAAAAGGAATATAAGTTTGATATAAAAGAAAGAAGAATGAAAATCAGGAATAAAAGAGAAAAAAATAAATATCATTGTGAGACATACGTTATTTATATCTTTAAGCCAGTGAAGCCTAAAAACGTGAGAAAAAGAGAAAATTGGTTGCGAGCATAATACTGCATATGAGGAAAAAAGAAAGATTGAGAGGACACTACAGTATGATTCGGGGGTGATGGATTGGTTGTAGAAGTAAGTAGATAGTACAAAAGAAGGGAGAATTGAAGAGTAGGAATGACAGTTAAAGTGCATAGGAGGTGATATTGAAAGAAAGTGTGAGAGAGTATCCTTTAATAACGTCAAGATGTCAGGCTATTGTTGAGTGTAAAGTGGAAAGTGGACCGAACGAACGTCCAGTTCGGGTCGGTGGTCCACTATCCACTTGGTTCGTTGAAGAAATAATAGTAGTAGTAGTAGAACTAGAAGCAAAAGGGTTAGGGATATGTAGTGTAGTGAGGAAAGCGAATGGAACATTGTTAAGGAGACATAAAGAGGAGAGGAACTAGGGTTAGGAAAGGAGGTGGTATGTCTGAAACCCGGATATTAAATCCAGCCACTATCGGAAATGGCCGCGCACGAAGGTTAAAGCCAACAAGCCCAATACTGTCCCTTATAACTAGATGACCAATTTTGCTACTCAGTGCTTCACGTTTTAGTTGCCTCCTTGATTTCCTTCAAGTTTAGTAAACTAAACTTATTTTATACAATGACATTATGTATCAAATTTATTACGTGCTAATTGAATTGTAACTAATCGGATATAACTGAATTACATTTAGCTGAAAACTGTGTACTCTATTTTGATATTAACCACCTGGTTAAATCATGTTAATAATTTTTATAAATGAAATATAAATCAATTTATTTAATTACAAATAAACTTTTATATTTCTTAATTATTAAATTTTTTTTAATAGTAATTCAATTGGTTTTATATATTGAATTTCTTGTTCCGCTACATATGAGAAATTTACCATCAAATTATTTGATACCACTAGCAGATAAAATTATTTATTTGGGTTCTATGTTATTAAATCCTTCAATGATTAACCGATCAAAATTACGATCATACTAATATAAATATAAAATTTATTACAGGAAACTATAAAAAGCAAAAATAGCTTAGGAGAAATAACTTTTGAAAGGTTAAAAAGTGAAAATACCTTAACTTATCTCTGGATTGTCAAATTCTTTGATTCTAAAGTAATTTTTTATGGATCTAACTTATAAATGATCACACAGAGAGAGTAGAGTTAATTAAATTGTATTAAAAGGTATTGTTAGGAGAAATATCAGGAAAAAAATTAATTATTAAGTAAAACTGAGAAGAATAAAATAAAACAAAATTTATTTCTGGCTTATTATACGTAGATGTTATGTAAATTAAACGATCTCAAATGGATAATTGAAGGATCGGAGGGAAGAATGAAGAAGAATTAGGTCTCTTAAACAAAAAGGGTTATCAAAAAGGGTAGAAGGCATACAGAAATCAAAAGAAAATCCTTAGAACCGAGAAATAACATAAACATAATAAAAATTAATATTGTCGGGGGCCCTGAGGTAGATAATCCCCACGTCCGGAACACAACATCTATGTTCCACGTCCAGGGCTGCAACAGCTGTACCTTTGTACATCAAATATAGCTGGCTAACGGGGTTCCGAGTAAATTCCTCGGTTATGCTTTGTTAAGTTTGACCTGGTTCCAACTTCAGGTCACTAAACGGACTGGATTTTTGGCTACCTGCAGGAAATGGAATAACAAACGATTTTGGAAATGGATTCATACCACTCTTAGAGCTGGCGATGTGGCGGCCAGGGGCAATGTTATTGCAGGTGTAACGGAGACCCTTCCGTTGTCCACATGCCCCCTGCGATGGCAAGCATGTAGCAATGGTGCCCATGTATGTCGGTGCATGGGAGCTCTGAAAGCTTCGGTGAGTAGGAGCCTGGAGTCAGTGCAGAGACTGCGCATCCGCTCTCTGCCAGGACATATGCCGGTTCCACCGGAGTACCGGATCGGACCTCCAAGGTTAGTAGCCCTGGAGTGGGGGTGTACCCCGGCGGCTAGCCTTGCGACAGAAGGGATCAATGTTCATGAATTTTCCTGAACCAACTAACGTGGCAGAGGGTGCACGTAAACACCCTCGTTTAGAAACCGCCGATTCGCCACAAGCGAAGAGGAAAAAAAGTAAAGAGAGTGATAAGATTAGAAAAGATGCTGATAAAATCAGTAAAGATTTAAGAAAAAAATTGTTTGGAAATAATGTTCCCAAACCAAGATTTTTGGTCATTACAAAAGAGAATGGTAACTTCCAAAAGGTAAGTCCATTCTTAATTGCTAGAGAGATTTCAAATTGTGCTGGTGGTCCTGTCAAGGAAATCTGTAAGACGTTTAACGGATTACATGTCGAAACTGTAAACGACATGCAAAGCCAGAAAGTCCAGGCGTTGAAGAAGATCGGTGAATTTGCGGTTACTGTCCAACCGCATCATAGTACACTTAATTCATCTAGAGGAGTTGTTGTTTGCCGTGATCTTCTTAACTGTACTGAAGAAGAAATAGTGCAGGAAATGTCTAGTCAGGGAGTGACACATTGTCGCAGACTTTCTATGAGACGAAATGGTGAGATTCTTCCTTCGGCCTCTCATGTTTTGACATTCAATAGGCCAAATCTTCCTGAAAAGGTACGAGCTGGCATCCATCGGCTTGATGTACGGGCATTTATTCCGCAGCCGATGAGATGTTTTAGGTGTCAACGTTTCGGACACACTCCAGCTAGATGTGAAGCGCAGGAAATTTGTATATGCGGAATGAAGATACATGAGGGTGATCCATGTAAAGACCCTCCAGTCTGCATTAATTGTAAAGGGCACCATAACTGTCGATCCAGGAACTGCCCAGTATACAAATCAGAAACAGCCATTCAGGAGGTTAAAACGCTTCAAAAAGTCAGCTACCCTGAAGCGAAGAAGATTGTAAACCTACGTACACCTAGACCATCGACTACATACGCAGAAGCAGCTGCTGCTCCCCCCACACCTAAAATCAACGTGGAGCAGTTGCTTAATACGATGGCACCAAGTCTCGCGACAATGATAGAAAGAATCATTGATTCCAAGATCGAGTTGACTCATCAGATACAACAAAGTAAACATGAGAAGGCTCATTCCCGGACTGACGTTGCCGACAGAAGACCCGTACCAGCGCAGTTTAAAAAACCGGCAAAATCTTCGATTATAACTCCAGCAATAGACGTAATGAAGAAAAATCTTGATTTATCCGACAAAGATCTAAAGATCACCCCGACGACGAGTCATATAGCTAAGGATACTGTGACAAGAGTACAGGAAAAATCTGCGTCAACCAAAATGGAGGTGCAAGTAACTATCGAAAAAGCACCAGACACAGACGATATTAAAACTGTACCTACAGAGGCCCCAAAAGCTCAGAGAACAACTGTGGCTAGAGCATCTGTATCACCCGGCCCAAGCACAGCCTTAGACATTGAATCAAGTTCATCAGCCGCCGAAAGTGCATCGGTTGCAAGTTTAGACTCAATTGCAACGATGCTCACAGCACCATTGAAGCTTTCATCACCTGATGTAAGCCGGCGAACGTCATTGGCGTCAGAAAGAGAAGACGATGCCATGTCCGAAGCCTCAGACACTCTGTCGTCGGAAGTTGAGGCCGTTCGCAGAATGGAAAAACGTAAGAAAGGATGGCGGAAAGGAAAGCCTAGGCGGTAATTTGTTGGTTTTTAAATTAGAAGATTGAAATTTTGAACACTTATTTTCTTCATGGAAATGTGAATTAAAGAACCTTTTTTTTATTTTTTTTTTTGAAGTGGGATGGGGCTAATGACCAAAGTAGTCGATGTCCCTAAAAACCTCAAAAAAAAAAAAAAAAAATATTGTCGGGTGTTGACGGTTTGTCAAGGATAACGAGAGACTATTAAAGGTAAATATTTAAAAAAAATGCAATTTATTATCCTAAAGGCGTACAAACAAAATCAATAACAGTAATAAGAAGAATGATAATAATAATAATGATGACAATACGTAAGTATAACAAACAAAAAAATCCCTTTCGGCACGCCGGAAGGCGGAAATAGATTTAACCGGTACTTATTAGAGAATAAAAAAAGTTTCCACCTTAAAGTTAAGAAAAACTTCAAATTTTCTAAAAATGACAATGATTGCACGTGAAAAACGTTTCACATGTTCAGCATACGACAAGCCAATCTTCTTACAATTCCAGTAATATTTTGGTCATCCCTTGGCGTAAGAGTTGGTCACATAAAAAATTGTTTCAGACAAAAGTTTTAGGTAATTTTTAGAGGACTTACGTTCTTTAAACCGATTGGATTCTGTGTCTATTAAGGGAGGTAAGATATTTTGTCTTTGAAACCTCATTTTTTCCACCTCCTGGGCCAGAGGTTGGCGATATCAAAAGATTCTATTTAGATCAGTTCTAGGCCCTTACACAAAGAATAGTAAGAACTTTAAACAAATTCTATATTTAGCTTAATAAGAAAGTTATTGCGATATTTCTTTTTTTCGAAAAAGCCCCTACATTTCCACTCACATGGTCCGATTTTGTCCATTAACGAACTCGATCGAGATTTTGGGTCGTTATATTTATGTATCAATGTGAAAGCGATTGGCGCAAAATTACGGCAGTTGTGATCACAAAAAGTGAAAAAAAAAAAAATATATATATATATATATATATATATATATACACACACACATAAACTTTTGAACTGACGGTGGTTTTACGATCTGCGGGATGTGAAACCCGAAGATATACCGAAATTTTCCGGAAGTCGAATCATGGCACCTATTACAATAGGAAGCTTTCTTATGAAATCTACCTAATAGTAATTCAAATAAAAAGAACAGAATTTGTTTATTGAAAGTTAAATTATAAAAACCAGTTTATTAAAACATTATAATGACCGCTAGAACCTTATAATACATTAATTAATAAAGTTTAGCTTAAGTCTAAAGTTTGTATGGTTAAACTTTTACTTATATTATTATTTTACTGTCTATAAAAGAACTACCCTATATTTTAAGAATGAATAGAATACTGTCACTTTCTCTACTATTTACCAAGAACTCACCGAACATCTATCTGCATTCACTCATGTCCAGGTTGAAATACTCATGACGCACTCATTACTCATTGTTACCACACGCTTACGAATATCGCCGTCGCCGCAACCGCGTAGAACTCGGGGAAATAAAAATACGATTAAAAAATTTTGGTGTGGACACTACAGGACTTCCTTGTACGTCTATTAAATTACATATACACATTATTTTTTTTTAAAATGAAAAGTAATTAAATTTTTATTTCATTAATAACTTCTTATATTTTTTTATTATTTCTTTTATTGTTATTATTGGATTATTATTAATCGTATTTTTTTTTACAATCAGTGGTTAGTAATTAATTACTAATAAATCAATATATTTAAATTAAAAAAAAAGTTAAAAAAAAATAATATGAAGTTTGATTCTAACCGATGTGCCTTTGTCTTGTAAGATCCAAATATTTTATTAATTAAAGTTTTATTTATCTATAACTCTGGAAACAATGAAAATAACTACCATATATGATATATCATTGAAAAGCTCTCCATGAGGGATTATTACTGCAGTTAAGTCCAAAAAGTCCAAAATCTAAATTGTTTTAGAATTTTGGCTCTTACTTTCTTTTGGTTCAGTTGATTGCAATCAAAAGGGAAGGTGCACAATTAGATGTTACAGCGGTCCTAAATCAAAAATTTCAACTGCCTACGATTAATCGTTTTTGAGTTATGCGAGATACATTCGTACAGACGTCATGCCAAAACTTGTCATAATGGATTCAGGGATGACCAAAATGGATATTTCCGTTGAAATCTGAAAACCGAAATTTTTTACAATCGTTCCTTTACTTCGTACAAGGAAGTAAAAAAAATTACAATAATTCTTTTTTTAATTTTAGTTTTTTTTTACATCATTAACAGATTAGCAAAATATCTAAAGAAAAAATTATTGATTGTTTCTTTCTTTTTAAATTTAATTTTTGCTTAGAGTTTATTTTCGATTTAAGTATTTTTTTTTTTTAAATCGTTAAATTTGTTACATTTATTGTTATTAATTTTATTAAGTATTAATCGTATAAATGGTGATGGTGATGGACCGCTTGACCGGCGACGAACAATTCATCTCAACTCTGAGGATAATCCATGGACTATGTAATATCTTAGAGCGGTATAGTGTTAGCAGAGCCAACATTACTTCCGACAACTCAGATAATGAAATGCTGTAGTGAAGTAATAATTCCTCACACAGGTCGATACTGCTCATCTATGTGATTACATCTATGTGTATTAAATCCACCCCCAACATACTTTCTCGTAATCATATAAAAATAATATAAGAATTTCCTTCTTATTTTTAAATATATTTTTAATACTAGTAGGCTAATTTTTTTGTAGGAGAGTTTTTGTGATTGTTAACAGTTTTTCTGACACGTATTTCCAGCAACATCTGTCCGAAAACTCAAAAAGAATTGTTGTTATTCATAGGAGATATATTCGCATAATTAAAATTATGCAATATTTTAACGATTTTATTTTTATACAATCTGTTAATTCGTTTTACCAAAGTTATTATTATATTAAATATTTATTATTTAAATATTACGTAAATGTATAGTTATGAACTCAGCTGTATTATTTTTTCATATTAAGGTATTGTGACAAGAACGGTATTACGGACCTGAGTAACAGAATCCTGCCGATAAAGAAGAAAGTAGTAGAAAGTACAATAATGGGAAAAAAATTAGTAATGTATAATAACGGGAAGGAATCCAGAAACAGGGTAAAAGAAATCCTTTTATTAAAAGTAACAAGTCTGTTAAGCAACCGCAGTTTGTAATATTGCCCACTGACACCAAACAGATGTTCCGTGAAAAGAGTTACCGGACCAGAGTACGAATTTCATGGAAATGTGTGAAAGCGGACAATCATTCTCATTCTTTGAGCTGGGTCCGGTCCGGCAGGTAAAGAGAATAGGAGTGTAATTACTCCAAGGAAGACCAGTTGAAATCAGTCTGCGAGGAGTTGTACGAAATCAGTCTAAGCGAGACATAACTGCGATAGTCTACCAGATGTGAGTCTGCGATGTCAGTCAGAAAGTGTATTCTGCAAGGAGGTTAGTGAAGAAGCAAATTTCAAATGAACTAAATTTGGCGCGATACCGTGACGTTACACGTAATTCCATTACGCGAAAACAAGAAATGATTCGGTAAGTTACTGTAAAATTATAAGTGGAAGAGATAATGTACTAAATTTCATTCGTAAATTTTTAGGGTACTTTTATTTGTAAACAGCAAAGATATTTGCAGTGAAAGAACTTTATACTTGTCTTATTTATTGTTCTACAATACTAGGGGTTAAAACTGTTAAGACTAGCGGTCATGCTAATGTATTTTGTCAGTGGGACTGAAGTCTGATTTTCATTATTTATCTACCTGTGAATAAATTCAAATTACTTTAAATTCTGTTTTGTATGTAATCATTGTTTATTATTATTATTTTTGTTATTGTTGTTGTGGTTGTGATTACAACAATCAATATCTGTTTATTTATTATTGTCATTATTCAAATTGTTGTTGTGAGTTGTTTATTATTGTCCCTTATTATTATTACTATTGTCATTATTATTGATTTTTTTTTTTGCTTATGTTATTTAACTAATAAATTGTAATTATACCGAAATTTTCAATTATCAATTCCTCAATATCCTGATCGATCCCCGTACACGCGACAATATGTTACTACAAATAGTGTTGATATTTTAAAAAATGACTAGTCGCAAGAATGAAAAAAGCATTAAATTTTCCTAAACATTCGTCTATGTACCACTATCCTAAAGTGTAAGAATAAATGTTAAGATGTATTGGTCGTTATTTTTCGTTGTATAACTAGCCAATCCAATAACATTAAATAAAGAAGAATACCAGATTTATATTCAGTATGCAACCTGCGAAACATGAATTTATCTTTATGACTACTTAAATGATGTTTTCTGTTGCCGTATTTTGGCACAGTTTCACTTACTTCTCGCCATGCCCTTACAATTATTTGTGTATATGCCCCTGTATCAGGGTCAAGAAAGTTCACGGAGTAGTTAAATAAGTATATTGGTGCTGTAAACACTTGTATGATTTCCAAACATATTTCCATACGATATCAGCAAATAAATTCTAACCTTTGCTTTGCTTGCTTACTTTGCCTAGTTAACCATAACTAAAAAAACTGGCCGATTTTTAAGCCATTGTTTAATTTCTGACATATAGTATTAGCTTATAATCCTCTGATTAACAAATCTTACAGTAAAAGGTTTTTGAGCCGAGTCCATTATTTTATTGAATAACAAAAAATTAATTAACAGCGTATTTAAAAAAAATTTGGATATAAACGCAACTGGGAAGAACAATAAAAGTATTAAACAAAGAGAAATCTGTTTAAAAGTTGTGAAAACCATCTTATGAAAACTTTCTGGTGATTTAATTAAGTATATGAATGAAATACACGGTTTATTACATTATAATTTTTAAAATGAGTTTACTTTATGAATTAAATTTCATATAAACGTAAATACTAATTTAACTATACATTGATCAGCATACTCGAGCTTTTAAATACTAAGCAACCATTAAAATATTTCTGACAGATTATTATTGTTATTATTATTCTCTTGGGCAAGCCCAGTAAAAAGCATCCTGGCCGGCCCATAGGCAAGACGCATGAGCTATAACTATTGTTCTGACATGCATTGTATATGGTAACATGAACTATTGAAAACTATGGGTAAATGGGTAAAATATATGAATGAAAGACAAAATACCAGACATAAAAATTTATGAACTGCCAGATGTTAACGGCCATTGTCCCCCGTCTGCAGTTCCATCTGATGACGATCAGGTGGCCCTTCAAGAACAGGCGTTATCTTATCGCTCGAGCTTGTGATGTACCGACGGACCAAGCGGCATGTATCCAGCAACACAGCCTTCTGCATTGGTCGGAACAGATTTGCTGGTGCTCCAACGGATCTTAATGAACCATGCAGAAAACGTGGAATCTCTCCCATCGCGCCCAAAACCACCGGGACCACCGTTACGCTTTCCTGGTCCCAAATCTCCCTGACTTGTCCTGCAAGATCCCTATACTTCACTAGTTTTTCCGTGTACTTCTTTACTATGTTGGTGGACAATGGGATTGCGACATCAATCTCCTGATTGATGTCGCAATCACATTCCTGCTGAAGGGGATCTTTTCCTGCTCCTTGGTCAGAACGATGTCTGGCCTATTATGCTCCACTGTCCTGTCCGTCAGAACAGTACGATCGTAGTACAGTTTATACTGATCGTCCTCTAATACAGGCTGAGGAGCATACTTAAAATACGGGACTGAAACGGCAAGGAGACCCAGGTCTAAAGCGAGTCTCTGATGAGGTATCTTAGCCACGCTGTTATGTCGGACTGTATATTCCCTTGGAACTAAAAACTGACACCCGCTAACGACATGTTTGATAGACTCGTTGGTCGATCCACAAAGGCGGCACAGGTCAATGGTTACAGCAGGATTCTTGACGACATGCTTTCTGTAGCTGAGTGTGCTGACGACCCTATCCTGTATAGCAAATACAGGATAGGGTCTCCCTCCGTCTCAGCTAACAACTCGACATACTCCAGCCAGGCCACAGACGCATCTCGATCAACCGCTCCATCCATAAGCGCCGCATAGTACCTCCTATGCAACTCCCACGAACGCCACCTATCCATCACACTGATCTCGGAGAAGGTATCCTCAAGGGGCTGAAATTTCTCATCACTGAGGCGCAGTGAGGTTAGATTACTGTCACTTTTTACTATAACCCCGTGGAGCTAGCTGGATTGGCTCTTCTCTAGGAAGTATTTCCGGAGATTTAGCAGTTGTTTTGCATGAACCTCCCACAAATCCACAACGCCTCTTCCTCCTCTATTTCTGGACAGGCGAAACCGCTTGACGGAGCTGAGCGGGTGATGGGAGCGGTGTCGAGTGAACGATACACGAATCATTCTATTAAGCCCTTCAAGATCTGTCCGCGTCCAATTTATCACTCCAAAGCTATAGGAAATCAACGGAACGGCAAATATGTTAATGGCCTTTACCTTATTAGAACCACTCAACTGGGAATTCATGACGGCTCTTACTCTACTCTTGAAGCCAGATGTAAGGGCCTCTTTCGCTCGACTATGGCTAATTCCAATATCCTGCAGGAAACCAAGGTACTTATATGTCTCACCACGCTGCATTGCATTCATGAGTGCAGGAGCATCCATCTGCGGCACTTCACACGCCTCAATCTGCGATCATTTTCCTCTCTTCATAGCATTGACCCTACACTTGTCAAGACAAAAACTCATGCATATGTCGATACTGAACCTCTCGACTAATTTGACAAGTTGCCGGATCCCTTTTTCAGTGTCAGAAATAAGCTTAATATCATCCATATACATGAGGTGGCTAAAACTGTACTGCCCAAGAGCAAAACCCTTCTTGGACTTCTGTAAGATGGAAGACAGAGGGTTCAACGCTAAGCAAAACCATAGAGCGCTCAAGCAATCGCTCTGAAAAATACCTCGGTTGATCTGTGTTACTCCGACCTTAACGGGGTTCTTATCTGGAATAGTCAACAAAAGATTTGTGCACCACTTACCCATAACGACACTTTGGCACTCAACGACAACGGGATCGACTTTGTAGAGACGTAAGACCTCTATCAACCAGGAGTGCGGAACCGAGTCAAAGGCCTTTCTGTAGTCTATATAACCAGTATATAGGCTGCCCCGACTCTTCTTTACCGTTACAGAGATAACGCTATCAATCACAAGCTGCTCTTTGCAGCCCCTACTACCCTGACGACACTCTTTTTGCTCCTCAGCTAAGATCTGATGCCTCTCAAGATGCTTATTGATTTTGGCAGTGAGAACAGAAGTAAAAAGCTTATATATTGTGGGGAGACAGGTAATAGGTCTGTACTTGGACGGTACTTGGACTTGAAAAAGGTCGGCATTAGACTTGCATCTCGCAAGATGGCAGAGTAAAATTATGTAAGACGCCTGTGAACAGAAGAAAAGCGCTTGTACCAAAAGTTATGCACTCCATCAATCCTAGGCGCTTTCCAATTATGGGTTTTCCTAATTGCCTCCTGTATATCTTCTAGAGTGATTAAATTATCTACCATGGTCTGGACTCTATCAATTCGTTTTCGTTCCTCACGAATCCACCTTGCCCCACTGTTATGCTGTGAGGAACAAGACCAAAGCGGGCCCCAATAACCCAAGACCTCCTCACTAGTAGGGGACGCGTTCGCCTGAGGTTGTTGCTGAGGTGAAACCTGCAACCGCTTATACAGCTCCTTTTGATTGGCACGGAACAAGTGAGCTTGTTCCCTGCGCATGTTACTCTGCCGATACCGCCGCAGCCGACATGACAGTACCATCAATCGTTGCTTTAACAAATCCAGGACTTCATGGCCGGTGGTGTTTTCCGGGTTCTCATATGTTCGGTTTATCGACTCCGCCGCCGATCGGATCCTTCCACTGGGGTTAGCAGATGTTAAGAAACTGGACAAACGACCAATCTCTTTTCTCAGCTTATCGACTTTCCTACACAGTCTCTCCTCCCAAGGTGGACGCTGGGGACTCTTACGCATTGCAGGAGCGGAGATTCGCTGGCCATTCGCTTTGACTGCCGTAATCACACCGATGTACACTAACTCATGGAGCTCAGTTATGGAGGGTACTAATCTTACTTTTTCTTCAAGAATCTCATTAATAAGGCTCACCGTGTTCCTCGTTCCGCAATTAACCCTCAGCCTTGGTATACGCTGTCTGGCTGACGGATCCATACCACCATACAGCATCTCGTTCTCAGCAAATTGATCGGAGAGGGGATTGTCGGCTCTTATCGTTTCTTCTACAGTAATTTCATCTGAAGATGGGCTGGACAACAACCCTAACTCCCTAGAAACATCAGCTCGGATTATTATTATTAATAATAATAGCCACGTTTGGAATATGTAAAACAAATTGTTAGGGATGCAGGATGTAGAGGGTATACTGAAATGAAACGACTAGCACTAGATAGGGAATATTGGAGAGCTGCATCAAACCAGTCAAATGACTGTAGACAAAAAAAAAATATTATTATTATTACCTCGTGTATAAACGTTCAAAATTACCCAAATATTTCAAATGAAAACTTTCTAAATATTTACTATACAAATATAAATATTTTCATATAATATTGACGATTACAATAAATAAAGATTACTAAATCAGAAATATAAATATTCTATATTTAATTTGTTAAAGTGATATTCATGAATGTAGAAATTAAATGATTAAAGGGATTTGTAAATTTGATAAAAATAAATAACAGATTAATTCAGTGAGAATAAAATTCAGTTTATATAATAAATGACGTAAAATTGGTACAAAATATTTCCTACTTTTATTAAAGTGTAAAAAATATTGATAGAAATTTTGATTGAAAAAAAAAATTCTAAAATTATCCAAGATAATAATAAAAATTTATTTGAAATAATAATGCAATAAAATTTTGTGAGTGTGTTTAGTAAGCTTTGGTAATATTTATAGTGCCAGCCTGTTGTGTGCGAGTGGTAGCGTCTCGTCCTTTCATCTGGAGGTCCCGGGTTCGAATAACGGTCAACCATCGAATTTTCACACACTAAAAAAATTGCCATGATTCTCATTCTCTGAAGTAATTCCTAACGGTGGTCCCGGAGGTTAAAAAAAAATTAAAAAATATATATATGTAAATAAGTTTTAATATTAAAATAATATGAAATAAAGTTAAAAAAATATATATTTAAGTGTATTTTTAAAAACGTGCATAGTCTCCGTAATATACGAATGAAAATTATTTTAATAACGGACACACTTAATGAGAAAATCTATATTCCTTGAATAAGTTAAATAATTATTTAGATAATGGTTTTTATAATTTGTTTTCGTTCATTCTGTTTCTAAAATATTTTACTTCCCTCCATTTACGTTGAAAAGTGAGGAAAAAGAAAAAGAAAAAAAAACAAACGGAAAAACTACTTATTCTGTCGTGTTTTTGAAGTGTATTTTCAGGAATTTAATAAACGTTTTTGCCTATTGTGGCTTTTACTCAAATAATCTTTTATAAGTAGCCAGTCGTCTTGAAAGCTTTATTTGAAGATATAAAAGAAATCCTTTAGACATTAAATGGTTCGTTTTGAGTTGCAAACCATATAATATAACATACTTATACAACCACACGAACACACAATTCTCATGACAATCGTACCTGCACACCGATACACACACGCACACGCTTTTGCCTACTATTACATTCATCGTACACATAGAATATAGTTTGTGACCGAATTACAAAGCCTTTGCTAAAAATTGTATGATAAAGAATAAGCTTTGGGAGGGTAGGTAACACATCAAGTGGTAGAAAATGCGAGTGGAGGAGAATTACAATTACTAAAGCAATATAACCCAACAAAACCTTAACGGTAGTTTAATTTCCTGCGAATTACGAACTTTTACAAATGTAAACGGAAAGTTATTTAGTCTGACTGCTAACTTTAAGGCCAGTAACGACATTGATTCAACAATCACTAAAATATTTTAATTTCTAAATTATCGGATCAACTTCAGAAGTTATTTTAACTGCTTTATGATTTGATAATGATGTTTATAAAATACTAAAAATATAATTCTAGAATCAAGATAAACCAAACTTGGTAAATCTCCGATAGTAATATATAAATTCCAAGGTAGAAGAAAATATAGGCATTCAAAATCGTTTAAATGTTATAAGTGGGTAGGAATCTTTTTATTATGCACGTTAAACTACTCAAGCAATAAACGAGAATTATTTTTGATAAAGAATCCCCTTCAATAAATTATAGAGTGATTCAAGAAGAATGTAACAAACATTCAAGCCGGAGTCCCGGCGAGAGGAACCTTTTGGGATCCCTTCATTTGAGGCATAGCAATCGAGGAAGACCGAGTCTCGGCTGCCTGGGCGGGGCCTTGTGCTCTTCCAAGGTAGTTTGAGGCGATAGCACCGGCACCCATTGGAGCTGAGCTTATTCTCAGTCGCAAATCCGGCTCCAAGGGGCGGGGAAATCGACGTAGAAAAAAAACATTCAAGATATGTTTTGCTGGTGAAAATAAAGAAGAAAGATCATGAAAACATAGCATCGGAAACGTTTTGTTACATGTGTCGACTGGTGAAAGATTTCCCTCTGTTTCTGCGGCTACGGTAAAATTAAGCCTGAGTGCCATTCTTGGATCTAAATCAAACAGTAAATTTGGTGCTTTTATAAGAAAGCTGACCCGAAAAATATAAAAAATAAGGTTTTAGAACTGTATTCGTAATAGCATTTTAAAATTTGAGGTAAATGATTGCGGTCAAAAAACACATAATTTTACGTTTGGTGTAAAATAACTTCGTTAAAAGAATAATAAACGCATAAAAGTTTTAAAAAAGCTTGAAAGAATTTAATTCTGTGTAAAATAATGGGAGTAAAATTCACAGAAGATAAATAAATACAAACGTAAGAATGTCGAAATTTATTAAAAACAAAACGTATCAAAATGTGAGAGATTTACAATGAAATTAATGATTTAACTTTTTCGCTGCGTTTACATAGTTAGGAAGATCGTGAATCTCAAAACAGCAGATTCAATATTATTTCAACTTCAGTTACTTTTTAAAGTAAATATACATTATTTGTTTAAACTTTAAACCTTGTTCAAACCTTAAAATTAGTTTCAGGAAAAGTATAGGGAAGAAATTTTAGGCCTCAGATTAATAGTAGAAGGAAGATTAAAGAGAAACAAACCAACATACTTGGCATTTATAGACCTAGAAAAGGCATTCGATAACATAGACTGGAATAAAATGTCCAGAATTTAAAATAAAAGGGTTCAAATACAGAGAAAGGAACAATTGCTAACATTTATAGGAACAAAACAGAAACAGTAATAATTGAAGAACATAAGAAAGAAGCCGTAATAAGAAAGGGAGTCCGACAAGGACTCCCTTTCCCTATCCCCGTCTCCCTATACCCGTTACTTTTTAATCTTTGCATAGAACTAGATGTTAATGATGTTAAAGAACAATTTAGTTAGGGAGTAACAGTACAAGATAAAAAGATGAAGATGCTACGATTTGCTGATATAGTAATTCTAGCTGAGAGTAAAAAGGATTTAAAAGAAACAATGAACGGCATAGATGAAGTCCGACGCAAGAACTACCGCATGAAAATAAACAAGACCAAAACGAAAGTAATGAAGTATAGTAGAAATAACGAAGATGGACCACTGAATGTGAAAATAGGAGGAGAAAAGGTTATGGAGATAGAATTTTGTTATTTGGGAAGTAGAATTACTAAAGATGGAAAAAGCAGGAGCGAAATAAAATGTCGAATAGCACAGGCGAAACGAGCCTTCAGTCAGAAATATAATTTGTTTGCATCAAAAATTAATTTAAAAGTCAGGAAAAGATTTTTGAATGTATATGTTTGGAGTGTCGCTTTATATGAAAGTGAAACTTAGACGATCGGAGTACCTGAGAAAAAAGATTAGAAGCTTTTGAAATGCGGTGCTGTAGGAGAATGTTAAAAATCAAATGGGTGGATAAAGTGACAAACGAAGAGGTGTTGCGGCAAATCGATGAAGAAAGAAGCATTTGGAAAAATATAGCTAAAGAAGAGACAGACTTATAGGCCACATATTAAAGCATCCTGGAATAGTCGCTTTAATATTGGAAGGACAGGTAGAAGGGAAAAATTTTGTAGGCAGGCCACGTTTGGAATATGTAAATTAAATTGATAGGGATGTGGGATGTGGAGGGTTTACTGAAATGAAACGTCTAGCACTAGATAGGGAATCTTGGAGATCTGCATCAAACCAGTCAAATGACTGAAGACAAAAAAGAAACCTTAAAATTAGTTGCTGGTAATTTAATATTGTTCATGATTTTCCTTACTTAAAAATAAAATAGCAAACAGACAATGATCAAGAATCGTTCATGAATAAAAATAAATAAATAAAAAATGGAATAAAATAAAAACCTGTACTCATTTCAACTACAAGATCTTTTCAAAACATGTTCAAATAATTATAAATTTAAAATAAAAGGAAAATAAGTGACAGAAATTTTACCACACAGCCAAAAATTACACTGAAACATACAGATGACGTTTCCTGTGCTTTTTTAAAAGGAAAAAGTTGAATACCAAGAAAGGAAAAAGTGTATATGAGCCATAAATAGTTCACGTAGAAATAAAAATCTGTTCTTCAGTACAGTCAGTACCGAGTAATTTTTTTCTCTGGACTACTTTTTTCACCATTCATTGAACGTTCTACAAAAAAATTTCACAAAATGAAAACAATTTTACTTTTGACATTTCAAAGAGTGTTATTTATTGATTTCCTGTCATTAAAAATGTTGTGATTCTTGTCACCAATAAATTCGCTGTGTCGTTTAAAATCATAAATCCGTTTATTATAGAATTTATAAACTTTCCCTTCAATAAAACCACTCATGAAAGGGTTTACATTATAATCGTAGCTACAAGTAACTTCTTTGGTTTTTATAACTTCCTTTTACGAAGTAAAGGAAGTTTTGTGATCTCAAAAAATGTCGATTTTTAGATTTCAATTTCCAATTTGAATCTCCCTGAATTCATTTTGACAAGTTTCGGCCTGACGTCTGCACGTACGTATGTAACTCGCATAGCTCAAAAACGATTAGCCGTAGGATGACGAAATTTTTGATTTAGACCTATTGTAACATCTAATTGTGATCCTCCCCTTTGACTGCAATCGACGAAACTAAAAGTGTCCAAAAAAGCCCAAAATCAAAAAAAAATGGGTTTTGGGCTTTTTATTTACTACAGTAATAAGCTATCATTGAGGCTTTTCAACGATATATCAGAAGTGGTACTTATTTTCATTGGTTCCACAGTTATTGCCAAAAAAAGTTTTAATTAATGAATTATTTGGATCATACAAGGTAACGTCACATCAGTTAAATCTGACTTCATCTACTCTTTTTTTTAAACTTTTTTAGTTTAAATATTTAGATTCATTAATAATTAATTATTAAACTCTGTAAAAAGATCTTTGCAATAAATAATAATTAAAATAACAATAAAATAAAAATCTGATGTGGAAGTCACATGATTTCTTCGTACGCCTATTAAATCACATATACAAATTTTTAAAAGTACATAAAATTTTATTTCACTAATAACTTGTAATTTTTATTTTTAATAGTTTTTAAGTTATTATTTACCGTAAATTTTTTTTACAATCATAGGTAATAACTATTAATAAATCAATATTTTTAAATTAAAAAAAGGAATATGAAAAAAAAAAGGTAATATAGTAGAATTTGAACCGATATGCCTTCCCCTTATAATAACAAAATATTTCGATAATTAAAATTTTATTTGGCTTTACCTCTGGAACCAATGAAAATAAGTACCACTTATGGCATGTCATTGGAAAGTTCTCAATGAGAGCGTATTACCGTAGTTAAGAAAAAGCCCAAAGTTCAACATTTTTTTTTAATTTTGGGCTCTTTTGGTCATTTTTTGTCAAGTCGATTGGAATCAAAAGGGGAGGTGTACAACTAGATGTTACAACAGTCCTAAATTTCATCATCCTACGGTTAATTTTTTTTGAGTAATGTGGATATATACGTACATATTATGTGGATATAGACGTTACGCCGAAACTAGTCGAAATGGGTATTTCCGTTGAAATTTTAAAACCAAATTTTTTTTCAATCAAAGTACAAAAATATGACATGTCAACTGCAAGAAATCCAAAGGAAAAATAACATTTTTTAAAAAGATAATAAAAGAACAAGAGAAATGGAAAGGTCTATTGAGCGTAAATTTAGTATTGACTATAACACAGAAATTTTTTTCTTTAATTTTTCAGCCAGTATGCTCGATGTTTTGTCTGAAAATCATTTGAAAATGATATCGCTTTAGTTTGTATACAGTGATGAAAATTTGCATACCAAAGGAATATTTAAAATTTATTTCTGCTCTTAGTGTATGATTAAGTAATAGTGAAATTCTTGATTACCAAATTATGGGGTAAATTTAATGTTTCTTTACTTTTTTTTTACCCTAAAAAGGTTCCAGAATTTTATGTGTTGTACTTTATATGAAATGTTATAAAAACCTTAAATATTGATTCAAAAAACCTCATTTTAGGTTTAGGCCTTCAATTATTATTGACTAAATTGCTTATAAATAAATATACATTCGTTGAGGATCTTATTCTGACAAAACGAATTTGTATAGTTAATAGAAAACAGAATTAAAAAAATTCAGTTAATCAACTTTCGGAAATTAAAATAAAATCAGGTAAATTGTAGTGTAATTCAATAAAATAAAAAATAATAATAATAATGACTATGACAATAAAGGTAAACTTCAAGTCCTTTTACAGACAAACATTTCTTTCGCAATATTTATAATTTATAATGGAAAAACTTACAAAGGGACTGATAGATTCATTTCCTCTACAGAATGTACAAGTAAGTTTGTTGAAATTGGTCTATTTAATCAAGAGTAAGACCTGATCACACACATACGGAACGCGCGTGTTTGTGTGTGTGTGTTTAAAATATGTTTGGTTTTTTTTGCAAAATCTATTTATATATATATATATATATATATATATATATATATATATATATATATATATATATACACTTATGTATAGTATTGTACATTGATATAATCGTGCACATCATACGCTTTATTTCGATTTGGATAAAATACAGAGATACCCACATTTGATTTGATATGGAATGTATTTTGATTTGATGAAATGTAGTTATGCACAATTGGTAATATCTGACAGCAAGTGTTGAAAATGTTCACCATTTTCTGAAAACAGGTACGTACCCTTCACACCATTTTTTTTTTAGAAGTTCGTTGGACTTTAGAGCTAATAGAATTTATCTCAAATTATATGGTGAGAAGCATTTGGACCTGGCTTAAGGAAAATGGTGAACATTTCCAATGCTGTAAGACATTACCAGTTGTATTCAATTAATTAAGTTATATATATATATATATATATATATATATATATATATATATATACAGAATATAACTTGAAAATTCTGTTGGGACTTTGATAACTTATTTTACTCGTGAAAATAATGGAAAAAGTTCATATAAACATTTCCTAAAATGCTTCGTTTATGATTTACGTCGAATGAAAAATTACGCTTGGATTTCAGCTATACTGGTGGAAAAAGATCGTACTGAAATTTTTGGGCGTTAATTAAGGAGCAGAATTAATAATTTCTTATGGTTTTTGATTTGAAACGTTGAACAAAATAGAACCAAGAACCTTATCTCTAGAATAAATCTGGTGTGAAAACCAATAAACTGGGGTAAAATAGCCTTTATTTATGTTTGACGTTCAATAAGTATATTAAATGTGTAATAAACAGGTAAAACTTTTAAACAAAAACTTGTAGAGAATTTAATTTTGAACAAAAATTTGTAAGATAAGCGGAATAAAAAAAGAAATGTTTTTAGATGTAAAACAAAATCTTTGTAATATTAAAAGTGGCAGAGCGGAGAATTCGATAACTGAAAGGTTGACTGGCCATCCGAAACGTGCAGGGATACTGCATTAAGTGTGTTACTCAGATGTGTTTAGCACTCCGTGCACGTTACAACTTTTACTGTATATTTCTCTTGGTGGCAACTTGATGTTTTTTCCATATTATTAAAATATACTCTCACACACCCCCTCATCTTCCACAGAATCAGAGAAATGGACTGTGATATTGAGGGAGAGATATACACCAGTGCGCTTAAAAAAGCTTGTACGTTAAAAAAAAAAAAAAAAAAAAATAGAAGCACTTGTTCTATTTCATATCGTAAGGAGATGTTCATTGATGTTTATATCATCAGAATATGTGGTCTAGTTCTATTTTTTTATGCAGGCTTAAGTTTGTTAGATTCTCTTAACAGATAAATGAAACCTAATAAGCGAGACAAAAATACTCATATATTACCTAGAAGCAGTAATATTCTGATTTTAAACACAATTACTACCCTGATTGGAAGAAAAATCAAATCTAATGTTAGATTTATAATAATTCAGAAATGATTATTAAATAATTAGGTTGATTATTAAGGATGATTTTAATTAATGAATCAAAAAAAAAAAAAATTAAAGATATTATTATTAATATAGTGCTTTAAATTTTAAATACGTGCTAAATTTCTTTTTTTTTATTTGTCTATTGTACTTAGAAGTGTAATAATAAGATAATAAATTTAAACCTGTATAATAATTGTTTAATAATATTGTTTTATAAATAAATTAAAAAATCTGATGTGATTACATTATCAGGTCCTTGTGTGCCTATTAAATTACATATACACATTTTTTTTAAATGAAAAGAACATAAAATTTTTTTTTATTAATAACTTCTGATATTTTTCATATACTTTTCTTTAATGTTATTGATATATTATTTATCCAAAATTTTTTTTACAATCAGAGGTTAATTATTAATAAATCAATATATTTAAATAAAAAAAAAAAAAAAAAAACCATTTTTGGCACGCCCGAAGGTGGAGGTAGATTTCACCGGTAGTAAGTAGGGGATAAAAAAGATTTTAACCTTCTCAAAACTTCTCAATACGACAATGGTTGCATGTGAAAAAATGTTTCAGATGTTTAGCATACGGCAAGCCCATCTTTTTACAATTATAGCAAACTTTTCGTCATCCCTTGCCAAGAGTTCGTCATATCAAAAAATGTTTCAAACAAAGGTTTTACGTAATGTTTAAAGGACTAACGACCACTTTAAACCGATTCGATAGTGTGCCTATTAAAAGAGGTATGATGTTTTTTGTCTTAGAAACAACTTTTTTCCCACTCCCTGGGCCAGTGGTTGGTGATATCAGAAAACTTTACTTATGTACGTTTTTAGCTCTTTCCCAAAAAAATAGTAGGAAATTTAAACGAATTCGATATTTTACTGAATAAGAAAGTTATAGCGATAATGTGTTTTTTCGAAAATTCACTCCCCCATTTCCATTCCCATGGTCCGATTTTGGCCATTAACGAATTCGACCAAGATTTTCTGAAGAGGTATGTTTAAGGAACAATTTGAAAGTGATTGTCGTAAAATTACGGCAGTTATCGTGTCCACAAGAAAGTGAAATATAAATTTATATATATATACTTTTTAGCTGACGGTGATTTTGTGGTCTGGGAATTGTGAAACGCGAAGATATGTCGAAATTTTCCGGAGGTCAATTAATGGTACCCATTACAATAGGTAGCTTTCTTATCAAAATCTACGTAAAACATTAGATTGTCCAAAAATTTAATGAAATAAAGTATTTTGTAATTTAGGGAGTTTCACCCGTTTACAACTCCTTAAAATTGGATAATTCATTCCGTTTTAAAAATAGATATTCTACACAAAAATAATAACAATAACTTATTTTTAATTATTAAACATCATTTACTGATAAACTTGTTTAAACTTATTTTTTCATATTATAATTTATTATAAGCGTGTCATTATACTTGTATTATTTGTATTTTTATATAAATTTTGTTTTTATAACAGAGATTTTTAATATTATTACGTTTTATTAAGTGAAATGTTTTGTCTCTTTAATTTTTAAATAGCAAATGTAATAAATATTTTTTATTACTTTAGATCGGAACAGTCGTTTATAATTCTATTTTGTAATATGTAGACATTGGAATATAAACTACATCAAATATATATATATGTTACATTACTTCAGGGATATCATCTTTTATTTTCAGTTTAGCATCCGGAACTACCGTAAGATATTATTGCAGAGGATGATATACATTAATGTAAATGAAGTGTATTCCTTTACAGTCTCAGGTCGACCATTCCTGAGATGTGTGGTTAATTGAATCCCATCCATCAAAGAACACTCGTATCCACTATTTAATATTCAGATCCGTAAAAACGTTATTCTAGCCTTTGCTAGGATTTGAACCTTAGAACACTCGCTACTCTTCAAGATCTGGGAAATCAAATTTTTAAAGCAGTGAATTCAATAACCAGGAAACAGTTACCGATAAAAATAATTTGGAACCAATTAAAATAATTAACTGTTATTTATAAATCTCGAATTTTATATCCTTACACGAAGTAAAGGAAATATCGTGATTTGGAAAAATTTTGGTTTTCAGATTTCAAGGAAATTTCCTTTTGACCATCCCTAAATTCATTTTGACTATTTTCAGCGTGACGCCTCTTTGACAAAATTGATCCAAGGATGGTCATAATGGATATTTCCGTTGAAATCTGAAAATGGTAATTTTAAGCGAACACAATCCTTCCTTTACTTCGTACAAGGAAGTAAAAAGCTGATAACAAAGTTGTTATAGTTTCGTGGCAGTTTAAGTTTATAAAATTCAAAAAATCATTATTATTAAATTTCTTCTGTTCCCCCTCCCACCAAAATCGCCTCCCAAGAATTTTTTTTTAATTTGTTATCGTTTACTTTGTTAAATGGAATAAACAAAAAAAAACAATTCGCTGAAAATCATACAAACTTACCCTGAGTTATTTTTTTTAAGTGTCGGGGGGGGGGGGGGGAATTAGGATGTAATATTACTGTGATCTTATTATTAAAAGTTTAAATAAACCAAAAAACTTTTAAAAATTTCAAAGATCGAATTTTTTAATCTTTGATCGGCACCCCTATACCAAAAGTATTTTTTGAAGATCATTTTACTACTCCAATGCCTAGGAAGACATAGAAAAAAATTTCGTTTAAAAAAATGTGCATTAAAGTAATAGATAATTTTTCGATTTTGGTGGAAGGAGAAGAAGAATTTAGGAGGGAATTTTTGTTTTTAATGTTAAGATAAGGATGTACGCGTGTACTGAGATTAATATAAAACTATGTTACACAAATATTGAGTCAATTAAACCCAAAATACTATCTACCACAACCCCTGGAAATATTAACCGCAAACGTTTACCAAAAATTGTCCCATATACTCGAATCTTTATCAAATTTCATTAAATCGGTTTATCTCGTCAAAATTTAGTAAAATTCAAACACATGTACGTATGCATATAAGTACGTACAATCATCACCTTCCACGTCGTTTAGGTCATAAAGTACTGAGAAATCCAAAAATATTAATACCCCATTTTTTTACTGATTTCTATATTTTCCTTCTTTTAGAATAGCTCTGGAGCTATTACGCCAAGAAAATACAAATAATAGAAGGAAAAAATAATGAAAAGGTTATCTGATGTTAAAAGCGTATCTATATATTAACACGTAAAATAGTTGATGGAGAATACGCATCCATACCTCATAATTTCTGTTCAGTCTTTCAATAAAATTTGATGGATTTTTCACACATCTAATCTGTTGATTTTATCGGAGCAGCAATTTAGTGTAAAATCTTAAGCACAACTTTTTAAAAATATCTTTGGTTAAATAAACCATTCAATCAGTATTTTATATACAATTACAAAAATAACATAAACAAAATCACATTTCACATAGATTTATTTTAATAAATCTACCAATGAAATTAATTGATTTTGCAAACTTCTAAATCAAAAAATTAAATTAAATTTTAAATCGTTTTTTTCTATTTATCTATTTATTTTCTATAAAAAAAAACATTAAATATGGTATTTTTATGTCATAAAAGTAATATTAATGTTAAAAAATACATAAAATAAAGCACCTAGGGTTAGGTAATTTTTTAATGAAAAGCGTAACAAAAATAATATTAATCAAATGTTTAAGTAATAAAAATAAGTGAATTCACAAAAAAAAAAAAATCAATATTTATGGTGAATCGAGAAGTTTACAGACTACTCCCTATGGTGGGGGGGGGTCCATCAAACTAAAGGAATTAACTCTAATCCACCGAGTTGGTCTAGTGGTGAACGCGTCTTCCCAAATCAGCTGTTTTGGAAGTCGAGACTTCCAACGTTCAAGTCCTAGTAAAGTCAGTTATTTTTACACAGATTTGAATACTAGATCGTGGATACCGGTGTTCTTTGGTGGTTTGAAACCCAACCACACATCTTACGAATGGTCGAACTGAGACTGTAGAAGACTACACTTCATTTACACTCATACATATCATCCCCATTCATCCTTTGAAGTAATACCTGAACGGTTATTTCTAGAGGCTAAACAGGAAAACGAAAAGGAACTAACTCTGGTTATAAAAAAAACAAAAAAAAAAACAAAAATGTTTAGTGGACAAACATAGTTTCATTTCCTTCTTTCCGCCATTATGTGTTTATTTGAATAAAAATATATCTTAAGAACAAAATGAGATAATGTAATAAAATCTTTGTTACGTATAACAAATAATATTCTCTACAAAACATAGTTTGAAAATCATACATTAGAAAATTTCCAAATAACGACCATTCAATTCTTTAACAAACCGGGTTAGTCGTGCGGTAAACTTATCGTCGCAAATCAGCTGATTTCGAAGTTGAGAGTTCCAAGGTTCAAACCATAATAACGGCAGTTGCTTTTATAAGGATTTGAATACTAGATTGTGGATACCGGTATTCTTTGGTGGTTGGGTTTCAATTAACCACAAGTCTCAGGAATGGTCGGTCTGATTCTGTTTAATACTATCTGTTTATCGATAAATTCACACAGATTTTGATGAGTCGCTAACGACTATAATTGTTGATGCTGTTACAAATAAAAATATATATAAAAAAAGTTTTTCAATCATTAACAGAGGTCTGTTAATGAATTACGTAATATAAAATAAAATCTTAAATCTTTTATTCAGAACAAAATGATTATTTGTTTAAATTTATCGATAAACAACTGAAATTATTAGAATGAATCGCAAAATTATGTAGTCTGATTATTAAGTGTTTCTTTTTGCGCGTTATTTTTGATAGCGTCTTCGAAATTTCAATCGTATCTCATTTGCTTATTAACCAATTTTAATAAAAGAGATGTCATATTGTTCATAATAAAAGTATTAACATTTTATTTAATATTATTTGAAAAAATTAATATTTACAATGAAACTAATGATTAAAAAATTTCAATGGTAGCTATTTTGAAGGTTTCAAAAATAAAGGTTATAAAATTTTCTATTTTGTAGAAAAATTTGTTGAGGACATGTACACTAAATTTAAATAAATATCTCAATCTGTTCTTAAAATACAGTATGTCCCACTAAGAAACGGGTAAACTTTCAGGACACGTTATACGGTGAAAAAAATGAAAAAAAGTTTATATAAATATACGTCTATAGACGCTTTGTTTTCGAGTTACGGATAGCGAAGAATTTCGCCATTAATTTAATTCAACTCTAATTATTTTTCTCAAAATTAAACTCTATAAATTTTGTTACTAAATCTTTTACGTTTATTAGTCATTTAACAATGCTATTGTACTACCAACCTAAAAAAAACTTGTTTTTTGACACCGAATTTTGTGTTTTACGTCCGATATTTAAAAAAAAATAAGGATATTTTAACTAAACTCAGAGTTTCAGTTTTGAGACCGGTTTTATCATATTTAACAGCTTAAATTACACAAGAAACCACCAACTTTACTCCTTAATTTGGGTCCTAAAAATTAGAAAAGGACTTCTTTTTATTAGAAGAGCTGAATTCCGGGCGAAATCTTTCGCTAGCCGTAACTAGAAAAAAGTATTTTCAGACCTGTGTTTATAATAACCTTTTTCATTATTTTCAGAACATGTCCTGAAAGTTTCTCAGTTTCTTTGTGGGACACACTGTATATCTTTTATAAGAAAAAAAAAAACAAAAAATTATGGACAGAAGAAAACTGAATTGAGTTACAGAGCTTGTCCAGATAAATCTTTTTTTTTATATCGATATCCTGAATTAATCTCTTAATTTTGGGCAATACTACTCAGGACATCTTATATAGAAATATTTCAAAGAGTTAGATGAAATCATAGGATCTAATAATGAAATATATTATAGTTATCTAAAACAAAATCCTAATTCACAATCTACTATAAAAAACAATTCGCATACGGAAATTATTTTTTTGATTGATAATTCTTTTTTATATAACACAATAGGATACCGCTGAGAAGGTAATAATTAGTTATTATGTTACGTTATTAATTATTACAGAAGCGAAAGGAATTTGTAGTCAAACCAGTCAAAATTTCAATTAAACGGATCAAAAAATTTATAACTAAAAAAGAAATAAAATGCAAGATAAATTGTTAAAAAAAGTTACATATGACATACAATATATATAATAAGAAATACTAATTGCTAAATTATTATTAAATACTGAAATACTTATTTTCTAATGATATTAGATAATGATACAAATTTTTACTGTACATACATTTTACTTTCGATGATGATTGTAGCAGTCATCATCTAGCTGCGCGCGGTTCAGAACAATGGGATCAACTGACTACAGCGTTTAATTACACATACAAACCTGCGTGCGCACTCAACTGGCTCAACTCAACTCAACTGAACTGCCGGTTGAGTTCGTTGCACGACGTTTCTTCATATGTACGATATAGACGTCTTATGACTTGTATTTATTACTTGAATCGTCTGTAACTTTTTGTGCAGTTAGTTTTAAAAATTTCGTAAAACGTTTAATGAAGTATTTTGAACTAAATTATCTTATTAGGTTATAACATATGTACAGTTTAACTTAAATGCAACATCGTAAGTAAATTTATGTAATAATATTTTAATATTAATGATACTTGTAGTTATGTTCAATTTATTTTTATTCACATCTCTCTTATCCATAAGTCGGCTACAGATTTGTGTGTGTGTGTGTGTGTGTGTGCGCGTGCGTTCACGCGCGCACGCGCGTGTCGAACGTAAAAAAAATTTATCCTTAACGTTTCTTAACACATTATATTAGGCATGACACATATTAACTTTTGAAATTAGAGTAATAAAATTGTTTGAGATCTATTTTACACCCAATTCACTTTTAGCCTAAAATTTTTTTTTCATTTTTGGAGTTTCTTCTCAAAAAAAAAACTACAAATTTTTAAATTAAATAAAAAATTATACCTTTTATGTTTTTTACCTTTTATGTTTACGCAAAATTAATCCCATACGTACATTTTTTTTTTCAATTTCATCACCAGATATAGGATTTTGAATCAATGATTTTACATTTTATTATCCAGTTTAAAAATAAAACCTGTTCCTTCAGTCAGAAATATTTATTTTATTAGTAACAAAAAAAAACGTTGTGATATATTGGATATGATAAGCTAACATATTGCGACGTGACCAACTGTGCTCTGATACGCCGCGATACGGATAATCTCATCAGTTATTTGACTGAATTTCTATTCAAATATTTCTGTCGATAAGAGAAATAATGAAATCAAATTTATCCATTACTGTTACTGAATTATATGACAGAATACTATCGGTTACTAAAAAGAATAATCTTTTCTAGTATTTAGACGTATTATATTTAAAAAAAAAATTAATTGAATAAAATAATAAAAGAATAATTAAAATAAATATAACGTAGTAACGGTGAACTATTACCGGTTAAATAGCATAAGGATTTGTAATTTCAGTGTTGTTTTAATAATTCTGATATAACTTTCCAGTCTCATTAAAACTTATCATTGTAGACAAGCGATTATGAAGCAATTTGTTGCGAGATAGGAAATAAGATAAGTTTTAATTGACTTATATTATATAGAAATTAATTGTTTCTATACTGGATTTACTTTAGTATACCTGCAAAATACTATGATCAGTTTATTCATTTTTTTTACTGTTCTACCAATCAAAATCTTACTTTATTTGACGTTTCAACTAGGTCAACGTATTTTATTTTACGATTGTTAGGTATTATTTTAACAATTTATCATGTTGACTTCATAAGAAAGCTACCTATTGTAATGGGTACCATGACTCGACAACCGGAAAATTTCGACATATATTCGCCTTTCACATCCTCAAAACCCCAAAACCACGGTCAGTTCAAAAGTTTATATATATATACGGATGCATTTATGTATAAATATATATATTTCCCTTTCTTGTGGTCACTATAAGTGTTGTAATTTTGTGCCAATCACTTTCAAATTGATACATAAAATATAACGACCCAAAATCTCGATCGAGTTCGTTAATGAACAAAATCGGACCATGTGAGTGGAACTAGGGTGCTTTTTCGAAAAAAAGAAATATCGCTATAATTTTCTTATTAAGTTTAATCCAATTCGTTTAAAGTTCGTACTATTCTTTGTATAAGAGCCTAAAACTTATTTAATTAAATTTTTTTGATATCACCAACCGTTGGCCCACCCGGTGAAAACACTGGGGTTTCGACGACAAAAAAATCATACCTCCCTTGATAGGCACAGTATCGAATCATTGTAAAGTGGTCATTAGTCCTCTATACGTTACCTAAAACTTTTGTTTAAAACAATTTTTGATATGACCAACTCTAACGGCAAAGGATGACCAAATTATCGCTGGAATTGTAAGAAGGCTTGTCGTATGCTAAATATGTAAAACCTCTTTTTCATGCAGCCACTGTTGTATTGAGTAAATTTTAAGTTTTTCTTAACTTTAATGTGGACATTTTTTGTATCCTCTTATTTAGCACCGGTGAAATCTACCTCCGCCTTCCGGCGTGCCGAAAGGGATTTTATTTTTATTGTAATGGATTATCATGTTTGGTACTTACGTATTACGAAAAAATAGGACCGATTATTTTCTTCCGCGATATCGCGCACCACACGCCCAATTTCTGCGGGTGTAATTGTTTTTCGTAATAAACGTGGGGATTTTCAGCGCTCCAAATTCTACTGTTTTGGCTGTTTACGTAGCGATCCAAATGAAACCGTGCTTCATCTGTGAAAAATAACGAATCTATAACATTAATTGCCTCACGCTGAAATCGACGGAACCGTTGACAATATTGTAGCCGTTTTTCTTTGTGGGGCTCAAGAAGTTGATGAACCGTTTGAATGCGATGTCGTAATTGTAATTGTTTGGTCGCTCGATGAACGGTTGATTTAGACAAATTAATTTCAGCAGACAAACGTCTGATCGATTTATTTGGCGAGGCGAGTAATCGTCTTTAATTTCAGTGACTATATCTGTATTCAACACTGACGCAGATCTTTTGTGTTCCTTGTTATTAACAGAACCAGTCTCTCTCAATTTTGCAACTGATCTGATGTTTTGTTAGGAACTGGTTTATCTGGTTTACCAATTTACGTTCCTCTTACATTATTATTCAAACATGTGACAAATTTTCACCTGTGTAACATACGACAAGCTTCTTAAAATTCCTGCAATATTTTGGTCATCCCTTGCCGTAAGGGTTGGTCATATCAAAACTTTTTTCAGAAAAATATTTTAGTTAATGTTTAGAGAACTAACGACCACTTTAAACTGATTCGATGTTGTGCCTATTAAGGGAGGTATGATTTTTTTTGCCGTCAAAATCCAATTTTTCCACCCCCCCCCCCTTAGCTAATGGTTTGTGATATCAAAAAACTTTATTTAAATAAGCTTTAGACCCTTATCCAAGGTACTTTAAACGAATTCGATATTTTACTTAATAAGGAAGTTATAGTGATATTTCTTTTTTCGAAGAAGCCCTCCCTATTTCCACTCTCATGGTTCGATTTTGGCCTTTAACGTGCTGAACGAGATTTTATTTGGACGAGTTATTTTTAACAAACAATTTAAAAGTGATTGGCGCAAAATTACGGCAGTTATTGTGTCCAAAAGAGAGTGAAATATATATATATATATATATAAAATGTTGAGCTGTCGGTGGTTTTGTGGTTTGGAGGATGTGAAATGCGAAGTTATGTTGAAATTTTCCGGAAGTCCAATCATGGTATTTCTTATGAAATCCATCTATAAGGTTAGGTCTTATGAAAGGTAAAAGGTACCCTTTTTTCAGTATATTTAATACTGATATGACGAATGATAAGCGACAGTAAACCAGTAATATAGTGTAGAATGAACGTGGTAATTGTAACCTGGTTTTACACGACTGCTTAAAAAGGAGTGTAACATATTTAGGGTGTATGCATATGCGTGTAAGTTTGTTCCACCGTAACAGCTCAACGGCTTAACCGATTTAGATATATGACCCCGCGTTGGAATACTTACTTTATTGAGATTGTCATAGGCAATATATATGTTTAAATAAATTTAAAAAATTAGAAAAAAATACACTTTAAAAAAATTATAATGTATATATAATATTGCAGCAAAATCACTACGAGTGTATTATATTTAGTCTCTATGTACGTATATTTATTCTATCGTAGCAGCGCAACAGCTGAACCGATTTAGATGTGAACTTGCGTTGGAATCCTAACGTTACCGGAATGACATAGGCTATATAGATATGTATATGTTTAAATAAATCTAAAAAAGTCGAAAAAAAAATTATATTGTAATAACGCAGCAAAGATATGTCGAACGAAATGAACAATGTCATTTCCAAGATATTGGCAAGGGGAAGTTTATTGTACCAAGTCATAATGGCATAAAGCCTTCACAGATTTAACGGCGACAATCCGAAATTTAGGGGCTGCGTACTTGTACATTACACTGATGTGTAATGCTCTGCATTGGCCGGACATGCGATTTTTTTTAGTTTATATTGCAGTCGTGTTTTTTAATTTTTATCAGATGTAAAACTTGTTATATAATAGAATAAAAATTACTTTATTTTTATCTATTACAAGGTGTCCAAGTAATGAAGAATTACGCGCTGAAAAATTGCAAAAATATTAAAGTAACTAAATTAACTTTTGAATTCAATAATTTTTTTTAATAGGAATTTGTTTTACATGAAACCATATACATAGATAATAAATGCTCTAAAGTTCATCTGTATAGTTTTCTACATTTATTTGCAGTTTCAGAAGCTTGTAAACTTCGCCTTTTGTCTACTTTTGAAATGTCTTTGTTACACTCTAATAAACCATCATGCTCAAGACAGAGCTTTGCACTTTATATTTCTTCTGATTTAATTTTATTTTACAACTGTTGTCTTATCTATTTATAACATGGTTTTAAATCCTTCTGTTATTCTTACATTTGTATCGTTTTACTATTCTTATTCTTTTAACATTCAATTTCGATTTTTTTCTCTAAATCTACACTATTTCGAAGTGTAATAAAAAAAAAATTAATAAATTATTCTATTCAATTAATAAATAAATTCATTTCAGTGATTTTATTAACTGATATAACACCTTTTATTTTTACAAAATAAAAAACTGTAACCTTTACGTTTGCAGATTATTTGTTAATTATCTGCACTTCATTTTTATTTTTTAATGCAAAGAAACGCTTTTAACATTTGTATGTTTATATTTTTATTAAAAATCACTGAATAATTAACATTAACAATAATATCTCTGTTAGAGTTACACTTGGAACCCTTGCTTTTATTAACGAATATGACGAATTTTTTGTTATGGAAATTAATAGTAATTTATATAAATAAAAATGTAAATGTTAGTTTGTTAAAAATCTTAAATCTCCCAAAGTTCTTCACCGATTGTTTTGAAATTTTGACACCACGTTGCATACGCAACGTGGTGTCAAAACGCGCGTTGAAAACGCGCGTGTTCTTGTGAACCTACTATTTATATAACTAAGATGTCACACCTGTGACAGGTAAAAATATACTTTTTTTGAAAAAACCGCTATCTGTTCAACGTAAAAGCAACACACACTGTTCTAAATATTTAACGATTCCATTTCAGTGTTTTTGATATATTTGTCTGCTATAGACTAAAAAAATACTAGACCAAATTGCGCGACGGGAAAAAGGGAGAAGAGGAAAAATCAGAAAAGAGAAAAATCGAAAAAGGGAAGAAGGGGAAATGGAAAAAAGAAAAGAAAATCGAAAACGGGGAAAAGGGAAAAAGGAAAAAATACGGGAAAAGGAAATGAAACGGGGAGGGAGAGAAAATGGGAAAGAGGAAACAAGAGGAAGAGAAATTGGGGGAGGAATGGAAATCGGAAGAAAGGGGAAAATGGGAAAGGGAATACGGTAAAAATGAAAATGGGAAAACGTGAAAGGGGAAGTGGGAAAATGGGAAATTATAAAAATTAAAGTGGGAAAACAGGGACAATAAAAAGGGGAAATGGTAAAAGGGAAAGTTAAAATTTTATGAAATTCCGTAATGTTAATTTTGCTAATATTTTATCAAACTTTCAATTGTGTTCAATTACACATATATATATATACACATATATATATATATATATATATATATATATATATATATATATATATATACTCAAATCTAGCAATAGCGAAGCATTGCCGGGTTTGCTAATATATAATCTGAAAGTCTTCTACATGCATGAAAATTATTATAAAAATGTTTCATAAAAACCATTTCCCACTTTTAAAAAATATATATTCCGTTTTCTGTATTTTGGCCCTAAAAATTTAATTTTTATTATTACTTTAAAAAAAATTTTTATTTTTCTTCATCGTTTAAAGTGCTATTAAAATTAAAGTAGCTTTGATTCCTATGTTATATTCAGGATTCAACTTGAGAAGCATATTGATAATTTTTCGGAATTTCACTGCGAAAATTTTCCACCTTTTTTTCACATATCATTCAATATACTTAATCATTTTATTTTATTTTTTAGATTGTAGATTATTTTTAAATTTAATGTTAGACGAAGTTATCGAGCGAAGTGAATATGTTTTGTTTGGTTATGTTAGGTTATATTGATACAACTCACCGGGTTGGTCTAGTGGTTAACGCGTCTTCCCAAATCAGCTGATTTGGAAGTCGAGAGTTACAGCGTTCAAGTTCTAGTAAAGCCAGTTATTTTTACACGGATTTGAATACTAGATCGTGGATACCGGTGTTCTTTGGTGGTTGGGTTTCAATTAACCACACATCTCAGGAATGGTCGAACTGAGAATGTACAAGACTACACTTCATTTACACTCATACATATCATCCTCATTCATCCTCTGAAAAATTATCTAAACGGTAGTTACCGGAGGCTAAACAGGTAAAAGAAAAAAGAGGTTATATTGATACATACGTACCTATGATTCGTGCACAATTTTGTTTACAAACCAATCGTACTTATATCAATAATATTTTTTTCCTGCTTAATCCGGGAATTATCTTCAGGTGTAAATTCAGAGGATGAATGAGGATGATATGTATGAGTGTAAGTGAACTGTAGTCTTTTACTGCCTCAGGTCGACCAATTATGAGATGTGTGGTTAATTGAAACCCAACCACCAAAAAACACCACTATCCACAATCTAGTATTCAAATCGTATAAAATTAACTGCCTTTACAAGGATATGAACGTTGGAACTCTCGACTTCGAAATCAGCTGATTTGTGAAGACGCGTGGTGTTTGCGTCTTCACAAATCAACCACTAACCCTGTGGATGTATATCAATAATCTAACCAAACATATCCTACGCTTGCTTCGCTCGCTGATCTCCTCTAATTAATGTTTAAAAGACAAATTATAATTATTTTTTTTGGCAGTGAAATTTTTAAAAAAATACTGAAAATATTTTCATTAACGTCATAAAAGTTATATATTTTTTCAATATTAAAAAAAAATTTTTTTTTATTAAAATCACTTTCTTATAAATACAATTTCCGTAGGGAGAAAGGAAGCCCTTAAAATCAAAACCTTTTTTTATTTGAAATTCGAAAATTTTGTTTCTTAAATATTATTGTGGTAATCAGTACTTGACCGGATATCCGGGAAATTCATGCAATTTTTTATTTTTTTTTTTATTTTATCGATAATTATTTATAGTCTAAACTAGATTTTTATTTGTGTAAGAAGAACTGTTTTGTTACATTAACCAGTTAATATTGTTTAATCTATTCAGAAATTTTGTTATTTATTCATGGAATTTCTACTTCAGTTTATACAAGTCAAAATTCTACGTTAGCATATTATACACTCCTATATTGTATAACTGTTCATGAGCAACGGAATAAATGTATAAGTTTATTCATGTTAACTGTTGTGTAAATTAAATCTAGTATTAGATTATACTGTGCTGTACAAACTAGTATTGTGTTTAAGATAATTTGATGTTCTCATGAGTGATTATGAATAATCGTATGTATTCAAGTTATAGCACTCAAATTTAGTGTTGGGGGGGGGGGGGGTTAGATGGATCGTTGGGTGGATGTTGCTATGATTAATTTGGATATTTAGCCTTGAGCTATTTGTAACTAAGATGGTGATATATATATCACACCTGTGCACTCGATATATCTTGATTATATCCCATTAGATTAGTAAATATTGACACCTTACCAGTAAAATACATTATAACAAAGTAGCATCTATACATATATTAAGGAAAATTAATAATATCTTTTCTAAATAATTTATATAAATTTATTGTCATATTAAGTAATTAATTACGTTAAATAATAATTAAACTATTTTCTTGTATTCTTATTATAAACAATCTGTCGTGTAATTCACGAAAAATTATGTCTTACAAACCGCAAGATGGAAATTTATTAAAACATTTTCTTTAATTTATTGTTTGAATGAATAAAGATTTATTTAAAGAAAATTTCTTTTAAAACTTATCCTGCATTTGGTAATTGGATTTTAACCGTATTTAGTTACCTGAAGATATAATATATACAAAAAGAAAATTATTTAAATATATTTGAAACAGAGTTTTATCTGTTTAAGTAAAAAAAAAAAAAAAAAAATCCCTTTCGGCACGCCGGAAGACGGAGATAGATTTTACCGGTGCTAAGTAGAGGATAAAAAATATTTCCACATTAAGGTTAAGAAAAACTTCAAATTTACTCAGTACGACAATGGTTGCATGTGAAAATTTTTCACATGTTTATCATACAAGCCCATCTTCTTACAATTCCAGTAATATTTTGGTCATCCCTTGCCGTAAGGGTTAGTCATATCAGAACTTGTTTCAGATAAAGTTTTAGGTAAGATTTAGAGGACTAACGACCACTTTATACAGATTCGATACTTGCCTATTAAGGGAGTTATGATTTTTTTTTGTCTTCGAAACCCCATTTTTTCCACCTCCTGGGCCAATGGTTGGTGATATCAAAAAATGTTCTTAGATAAGTTTTAGGCGGTTATCCAAAGAATAGTAGGAACTTTTAACGAATTCGATATTTTACTTAACAAAAAGATTATAGCGATACTTTGTTTTTTCGAAAAGGCCCTCCATTTCCACCCCCATGGTCCGATTTTGCCCATGAACGAACTCGACCGAAGGTAATGTTATATATTAATTAATATATATTAATATAATTATATTGTGGATTGTAATATTATATGTTTTGGGTAATATTTTGTGTATCAATTTGAAAGTGATTGGCGCAGAATTAGGGCAATTATAGTGTACAGAAAGAAATATTTATATTTATATAATGTATATATTAACTTTTGAACTGACGGAGGTTTTGGCGTCTGGGGAATGTGAAATCGAATCATGGTACTCATTACAATAGGTAGCTTTCTTATGAAATCTACGTAAAATATTCGTGACCCGGTTAATGTATTTTTTTTTGTACATCATTTTTGACTATCAGAATGACTATCAGAAAATTTCTACAATCTCCAAAATTTATAAATCCTTAACACAGAAAAATTCTTGAAAAGTTTTACGTTTTTGTTTTAGACTTTATTGAAGGATCGGTTAGATTTAGAGAAAACTTTACTTTAAAAAAATTGTTAAACATAACATTTATATGAATATTTTTAGAGATTTTTTTTTTAATTTACCCCCACCTCTAAAAATATTTTTTATTTTTCATGGAATTTAGCATATTTTAAGAATTTTTAAAGGTTTTTAAGGTCAGTAAAATTTAAGTATTTTTGGCCCCTATAATAATATACTTGGGACCAAATATGAGATGTAATTTTGTTCATTGTATATTTTATTAGTTATACATTTTTAAATATATTTTTAAACAATTTATATTTTATTAATGTATAAAAAACGTTTAGTAAATTTGTCTTCACAGAGGAATGGAAACCCCAAAATCAAAAATAAATTTTTATTTTAAATTTGAATGTTTAAATCGTGTTTGATAATATTTATAATCAATAAAAAATTGATACGGATACCTGAAAATTTTTGAAAGTTTGGAAACTTTCTTTTGTTTCTTATATTTAAACCTTTACCTATTAAAATAAAAAAAATATTCAGTTATTGAATTGCAAATACTTTCTGGCAAAGCCAGATAGATTTCCGATGAAATAACTGCGCACGGTATTGTATAACTATACCGACGTAGTCAGAAAAAGCATGTAAGAGCTTGCCAGTTTTCTAGTGGGGTTTTTTCGAAGGGCGTAAGAAGTAATGTTTTGTTTTTGATGATTTGTATGAGTAGATGATACTTTGCCTATTTAAGAAATCTTTATATCAATCTTTTATGAATATGTAGTAATTAATGGATTTATTTGTATGATATTCCGGAAACGTTCAGGATTCTGGAAGGTGCTGTCTTAATTCGAAAATTCCATAGGAAGCTATATCTCTTCTTTCGTAATAAGCACATTACTGTTTGTTATATTCAAGGATTGCCATGTAAAGGTGTGTCATTAATTGGAGTCCAACAATTTTTTGATGGATTAGAACAGTATGGTGGATCCGTTAACGGTAAATTATAATTGGTTTGACGAAGCATGAACTGTTAAATCTCCCGCTTGGGAAAGTTACCGGTAAATATAAGTACGTATACAAAATAAATAAACTATTATACACCTTCATCAACGGTGAAATACGTGTTAAATTGAAATTCAGTTTTCAATTTTATTATATAATCTATAGTACTCGGAAACATTATCAGTGTGGGACATGAAAGAAAAATAATATTTAAAGTGTCAAAAGCAGTGAATAATTAAAAAAAAATCTGTAGTGCTAAAATTTAAAAGTAAGAGAGCATGCTATGTGCAGTTAATGTATTTTAAAAGGTTTCCAATAGAAAAATCATGTATAAGTCTTTTCTCTCGTTCATTCCTATTAATAGTACATTAATCTTAATAGAATATTATATTTATTTTTATTCTTTTCGTTTCATAAATAGTTATTTATAGCATGTTATATCCTACATGAGTGTCAACGTCTGCTGATATTCCAGATCTAAAAAAACTAATTTTAAACCTTTTAGTAGTGCGTTTCATTATGTATAACTATACGTAATGATGTAGCTTATAATGTAATCATACATTACCTTGTTATGTAATGATTTATGTTACGTATCGAACAAGATACTTTTACTATTACGTACATGGATTGTTTTCTATTTTTTTTTTAAGAATGAAAAATTTTATCAAAATAGTTTCTGATTAAGCCTGGCTTGCCCAGCTGAATTTTACATCTGAAATTTTTCATTTTCACAAAAAATTCTAAATTTTTCTTATTAAATCTCGTTTAGAGCATTCGTTCTTAAAGTGGGCGGTAACGTCCCCTTGTGGGCGCTAGAGGCCTTCAGGGGGGTTGGTAGATGGCTCACAGAAAATTGAGGACGTTCAGGCGGTCTAGAAAAGCGATACATTACTTATCATGACACAATACACTACAATTCCAGTACGGATTATAATACAGAGATAATTATATTTTTGATCTGTTTCATGGAATTCAGTTACGCACAATTAGTAATGTCTTACAAGTGTTGGAAATCTTCACTATTTTCTTGAAAACAGATCTGAACCCTTCTCATCATATTTTTCAACAGCCTTTATAAGAGTATTAATGGAATTCATCTCTAAAGTAATTCGCTCCAGGTCTTGTAGAGTACATGAGTTTTCTCTATTACCTTTCCAGAGAAAGAAGTTTGGTGACGAGAAGTCACGGGAATGACGGAGCCACAGACCTTTGGAGATCATGCGGTAATCAAATATTTCTTCCAAAAATCACGAAATTTTTGGATGTATTGCATGTTCCCCTCTTCTTGTTGAAGGTAACAATATTATTCGTCAGGCTGGAGAAGAGTTGCAAATTGCATACTTATATCCTGGTATACCGGACTGTCAAGGGTTTCGTAAAAAAAAAAAAAAAAAAACGGTCCCACTATTTGTTGTCGAGAAATAGCACACCAAATCCCTACCTTCTATAAGTGCAATGGCGATTCATGTAAGATGAGTGGAGTTTGTGTTGACCAATATCTGTTGTTCTAAATATTAATGTAACTGCTTAGGTGAAAATACGCCCCCTCACTAAAACAAAAAAACACGTTATCCAGTATTCCGTTCCCATTAATTTCCACCTGGTTGATAAACCTGACTGTACCTTATTCTCTTAGCAGTATCTGGGAGTATCAGTTATGTAAGTAATGTATTGGGTATGCGTGTAGACCAAATTTCTTTGTGGCCTTTAGTGCATTCCTGTACGATGATAATTTACGCAAATGTTTCCTTAGAAAACGTTCAAGTAATATATGCAGTACGCGATAAAGTGATCGCCTGTATTTTATGTAATGGTTTTATTTCCTTAATATAATCATGAACAAAATGCGTCATAAAGCTTATGAATATATGAATTATTAATATATGTGAAATATATGTTTGGTATTTTAAAGCTATTGATAAATAAAATGATAAAAAAATAATATTACATTTTTCTATTTGTCTGGTAGCATTACTTATAGGACGAGTTTTTGAAAATAATTAAGCAGGATTTTATTATATATATATATATATATACATAGGATAAAGGTTACATTATAAAGAATATTTTCAAAGTTATACAGCTATAACAATCTAAAGGGTAACATTAATACTTTACAGTTAATTGACCTCATAAGCCCTAAGCTTCTGTGGGAACGTGTAATGGAAATTTATTGAAAAGAAATTATATTATTGATTTTTAAAAAAAATAATTTTTTTTTATTTTGTAAAAAACGCAAAAAAGGGAATTTAATTTTTATAACGGGATTCACTATTTTGAAATTAGTGTTGGGGGCCTTAAAAACTGTGAATATTATTTATATCTTTTAAATTTTTATTCTATTATTAATATGAGAATAAAAACATTTGAATTATTCTGTTATGTATTTCGCAATCTAAAATGATTTTACTATGTCTGATGTTTCGATGTCGTTCTGTGATATTTCATTTCGTTCAGCGGGTGTTATCGTGTTACAGAACATCAAATTATTGTCGATTATGTATAGTCAGCACTACTGCAGAGAAAATTAAATTTTATATACTACTACAGGATGTTTTAGATATTGATGTTACGTTAGCGATCGATAAATATTTTTAATTCTTATTAATCTATCGGTATATTTATGGAATATATAGTATACTATATATCGGTATAGTTTAGTTTTTTTTATTTTATTTTGATTATTTAATTTTATTTCTTATTTTTATTCAAAACTAAACAAAATCAGTCTGATGGCCTTATTCTGTTGTTTTATATTTATTTTAAAATTTAAACGTTTTTGATTATCCAAAGAAATATATCTAAAAGATATAATTTTAGTAAATACGTACAGTCATTCTCGGTCAACTTTATTAAATTGTTAAGAACGAGACCCGGCTGGGGCTCCCTCAGGGGACCCAGTTAGAAGCAGGCAGCTGTTAAAAGACCGAAACCCTGTGGGCTTCCTTTGTGGGATACTCACATTGGAGGCAAGGCATCAAGAACGGGTCCCGGCCCCTAGGGTGGGATTCAGGAACGACATAGTCGGGCCTGGATACTTTGTCCTATGGGTTAGAGGCAGGCACTGAAGCGATCCGTTAGAGTGGATAATACCCTGGGTTGTGCTTATTCTTCACGTTGAATCTAGCCCAGGGGGTAGAGAAACAGAATAAAAAAAATAAATTACATAGTGTTGTTCGCATACTGATTTATTTAAGTTGGTCGTTATGTGTTTATAATTTGTTTTGTGTTTTCTTGAAAAGTACTTATTAGAATAGAGCTGGAGTTTCATATTTAGTGCTGTGCGCGAATTGTAGCGCTACCGTGTAGTGAGTGTTTCAAATGAAAAATGGTCAGACCCATTTGAAATCCTTAGATAGTTTGTTTTCAATTTATACATGTAGAACTGTAAACATACTTTCCTTTCTTCGACTGCTTCGAAATGATTCATCAAGGTCATGACAGACGACAGTCCGGCAGTTAATATTTTCATATCAGATTTGTAACATTTCTGTTAATCTTTGCTTGCACTAGGACCTCTTCTTAACGCATTAACTTGCCATGGAACCATTCATGGTTCTTTAAAATAATCACTGAATTTTCTACGAACTTCCATTGCTTCTGTGGTACCACGGGTTCGGACATTTGGAATGGAAGTAGGTCAGATTCAGAAACGTCAAACGAAAATTCAAAATAGTATTCGTGAAGAAATTTTATAGAACACAAGAAGCGAATGTAGCTATTTCCACGTTTTCAGGCTTCATCTGAAAACGCACGTAAAATACTAGGAATCTGTGATCCGGTTGGCCAAAAGTATTTTCTGAGACACACCGGACTGTTGATAAACAATTATAAAATATTTTTTTGATTTTAATTATTCTGCGAAGAATATTTTTTGTTAGGGTCGCAACAATATTTCTTAAGACTGAAACCTTCGCCTTCCACCACACAAAAGGCAATTTTATAGTGGTTTTGGTACAGGCATATACATCGTGCCTTGTTCCAGAGGCTGAAATAGATACACACGTAGCACACTCCCGCTGTTATATTTTGTACAACAGATTTGATATTTTTTATATGTTTTAAGTACAAAAGTTTGTTTTTTTTAACTTTTTTTGTATGCCTTGATTCGTTCCTTTTGAATAATATCTTGTTACTAGATTTCAAGAAATCTTAATACTTTCCGAGACACTTACATTTAATTGGAGACATGTAAGAATGTTATATAAAATTCAACGTACAAGTACCGATATCACGTTGGGATGTTGAATTAAGTTAAAATTTTTTATTAAAAAATGTCTACTCAAATAAAATATAATTTTTTTTAAATTAAACATGTTGATTATTTTAGTAATTATAAAGTAGATATGGTATAATTTTGTTGATACACACATCATTTGATCAAATGGGATTTAAAATTATTTATTAACCAATAAAACTTTATCATTATAATATTAATCTCTTTTAATAACGTATCTTCAATTTATACGAAAATGCACACTATATTTACTAAAAATTGTCACTGTCGTATAAAATATAACGCGCGAATAGGCGTGTTAAATTTTTGCGCGAGTTCCTGAAGATTAACCTTGACCTAAATTTACTGGAGGGGGAAAGGGCGCTACTTCTGTTGGTTGACTGATAATAAAATCGTTACCATGGTAATACTCCAAGATTACTACCACCAGTTAGCAGTGCTATAGGAATATGAATTGAGCACACTCCTTTATTCGTACACTGTTTTTTTCTTAGCTAAGTACGTGTTTATTATTTCATTAAAAATCATACCCGTTTCATTCCATTCTGATTCTGAGCTTTCTCTTTCATTGCTTTGTTATGTAGTATTTTTGCTAGCTTTATCTTCTTAAATGTTAGTTACTTTCTTTTTAATACTCACACTAAAAATATTCAAATATTTAAATTACTCCATTAAAACAAAAAAATTCCAAGAAATGAATTCTTTGTTAATATATATATTTGCCATGTATTAATATATTCTTAATCCCAGATTTCACGTTTTTGTAAAAGTCTTTCAGATAATATTATTTAAAGGGATGCTTATGAGTAAAAAAAGAAGGATTTAAAAATTATCAGTTTTAATAGAGAAAGGACACATCGTTCAACTAATTCTGTGTGTTGGAATTTCAAATGGGACGTAATACAACACCAATTCGATCACGTTTTTTTTTTTGTTTAATCGTTGGTTTTTGCCAATGTTTTTAGTAGTTGTAATTCATTTACCAATAATAGTTAAAGTGGGATCGAAAATTATACATTTTGGGCGCATTTATAAAAAGATTTAATTTCTCAAAGAGTTAAAAATATCCTTGTTTAAATGTGTTTTCTGTCAAACCTATAATCCAAGAAAAGAAAAAAAAAGGTTGAAAAGTTTTCAAACTTTATGACAATATTATTTCTGACTACGTGTTATTACTAATTTCAGTCACAAAATTACGAAATTTATTATATTACCTCCCTCTTCCACAAGGCTACCCTAAATTTTTCTTTCTTCAAATTTTATCTTCATCGTTTACAATCTTTTTAGCTATAATTGTAGTCCACTCCTGATATATAGTATCCATATCTTACCATGTTCATCCAAAAACTAAACAAAAATATCCATTTCTGCTGCTGCTGCCCGAGTATTCATTTATTGGTACCAAATTTCTGAACCATACTTTTTCAAATTTTAGTTAGATTTCATAAGAAAGTAGATTTTAATTGGTACCTTGATTCGACTTCCGGAAAATTTCGACTTATCTTCGCGTTTTACATCCCATGGATCCCCAAAACCACCGTCAGTTCAACATTTTATATATAAATATATTTCACTTTCTTGTGGATACGATAACTACCGAAATTTTTCGCCAGTCACTTTCAAATTGATCCATAAAATATAACGACCTAAAATCTCGGTCGAGTTCGATAATGAACAAAATCGGACTATAGGGGTAAAAATGGAAGGGGCTTTTTTGATAAAAAAAAAAATATCGCTACAACTTTCTTATTAAGTAAAATATCGAACTCGTTTCAAGTTCCTACTATTCTTTCAATATGGACTTAGACTTATATAAGTATAGTTTTATTATATCACCAACCACTGGCCAAGAAGATGGATAAAATGGGATTTCAAAAACTAAAAAATCTTACCTTCCTTAATAGGCACAGAATCCAATCTGTTTAAATGGTCGTTAGTCCTCTAAACATTACCTAAAAGTTTTGTCTGAAACAATTTTTGATATGACTAACCCTTACGGCAAGGAATGAACAAACGTTTGCTGGAATTGTAAGAAGATGGACTTGTCGTCTGCTGAACATGTGAAACTTTTTTCACATGCAACCGTTGTCATATTGAGTAAATTTGAAGGTTTTCTTAACTTTAAGGTGGAAATATTTTTTATCCTTTACTTAGCCCCGGTGAAATCTACCTCCGCCTTCCGCCGTGTCGAATGGAATTTTTTATATAGAATCGGTGGCAGTTTTATTGGAATCTTAAATAAGTTATATCACTTAAATGAACATGAAAAAGGAATTCTCATAGAAATTCCTCTACAATTACAAATTATATAAAACTTCTGAGTGTATAAAACGTACAACTGAGTGTAATATAAAACGAACAAAAGATAGTTTTGGAGAACTATACTTTTAGAAGTAAAAAAAAAAACAAACAATAATAAAAAGACTCACAAAAATGGCAGATTGACACTTGAAAAAAAAAAAACATAAACCAAAAATAAAAAAAGCTTGAAAATGATTGTAAAAACAGGAACAGATGAGAAGAGAATGAAGGATTGATTAATTAATGCACAATACATAGCGAGTGTAATTAAACTAAAGAGTAATGAAGGTCCAGAAAATGTAGCCCCTAAATTTTCTAGCATCCCAACCGTTGTTTAGAAGGTTTTCAGCCAAATTTTAACGTGGCGATTTAGCCAAAGTTTATATTTTAAACTGAAACTTTCTTTTTAGCAATATCGTGATTTTTTTTTATTTAGCAAAGCCGGCATCTCACCTAAACACCTCGCTAGTTTCTTTAAAAGCCCTGTATGATTAAAACATTCTTTTTTCTTACCGCACCATACTTGTTGGCCGCATGTCCGTATTGGTTTCAAAATTTCTAAGTATAAAAGTAAATTATTAGACAGAGATTACTCAGATCTCCCGCTCAGCAACCACCGTATTTCCTTGATGTTCATGTTAAGTTTCTTTCTCTCCTCTCTCACGTATAACTTTCCACGTAAAACAATGATTCAGGAAAAGACCAAGGTACCTTTCACTTTCAATTTGCAGGATTAAAATGCCATCAATGCCACCCGTTGGCAGTCTCCTCTCCTCATTGCGAATGTCACTTAGCTCAAATTAGATTGATTACCCTTATGTTCCATATATCCAGCCATGTGGCTGGGTACATGGAAGATTACATTAGGCTGATTCAATTCAATTCGGATTGTAAATTAGTTGATCTTGACTAGGGTGGAATTTACTGGTGTGATGTCTTTCGAGGCATTTTCATCAGTGGCATCACACAAGGCCCACTGATGACTGTGAAATGTGATCGGTTTGAGGGCAAGAAGATGTTCTCCGATTTAGCCACTAATTTGGACGCAGGGGTTGGTGTTGCAACCAGATATGTCACAAGGCGGTTGTTCTTTTGCCTCTAGGGTGGGGGGGAGGAGTTGAGATGTAAAGTAGTTGAGGCCACAGTAAGGTTGTTATCAGTAGCCAGATTAGTCATGTTACCCGGAAAAGAAGCGATAGTGACTCCATACTCAACCGGAAGATCAGCAGTAAAGATACATTATAAGACAGAACCCAAAGCTCAGCCTTGTAGAACCCTCGATTTAGTGTCGAACCATATTTGAAGAAACATGTTTGAAGTTTCATTAAATCATAAAATTTCACATTTTTTCTTAGTTTTCATTTTAAAAGTCCTGCTTTTCATTATATCACAGTGATCAAGATGTATTCATTTTATTATCCTCATATTTTTCTTCGTCATTACGGAAAAATTAATAGCGTTCACCTTGTCAAGTTTCTGAACCTTATTTGCAGCTTACTTTCATTTGTAATGCTATAGAAGAATAAACATAACCATTAGAATCGCTATGATAATATACAATACAGACCTTTTTAAATTTTTTAAATTGAATGTTTAGAAGTTTAGTTTTCTTGGGAAAAAATAATGAAAATTTCATTTTTCGTCGGTTAAGACTCGAAATTAAAAAAAAAACAATAATATTTGGATATATAAAAGTAAGAGTAATAGTAATTAATACTATTAGAAGAATTAATAAAAAGAAGAAAAACCAGAAATAAAAGAAAGGATACAGTTATTTAAATTAAAACTATAACGAATTTTATTGAGTTCGTCTATCCATTTATAAAATCATATTTGAATTGAATTTTTAAATTGTTTTAGGATAAAATCTTTAAACATGAAATCCAATAACGGAAAATTTGAAAAAATTCTCTCATTTGAATTTAAAAGGTGTAAGAAACTATGATATAGTCTATGATAAAAAAATTGTTACTGTTAAATTATCTTAAAACTTAAATAACAATTTTTTTCACCCTTTAGGTGGCTGAAATATTAATAATGCAAGTTGCCACACTTACGAATGAGTTATTAGGCATTATATCAAATAAAACTTATCTGAAGGTTTTATCTCCCCTTCACTTTGTACATTGTCTCTTATTTACTGTAAGAGGCTATTACAATTTTTTTTTTTCAGTTAGAAAAGTATTTTTATTTCTCATTTTCATTCGTAAATGATGGTTAATTAATTTTTCAAAACACATTTATTATTTTTCCCATTCAAATCTCACAAACTCACATCCAAACAGGAAGAAAAAAAAACATATTTCAAAATTTCTCAGTAATGGATCTTTAAAATGATAAAAACTGTAATTTATTTCGTAATTCTGAAAGTTATACATTTTAATCACTAATTTCATTATTACGATTAAAAATCATGTACCGAAAATTTTAAATTAATCAAGTGGGCGGGTTTTGTGTTGGAGCTATATTTGCAGGCCTGTTGAGCGTTAAATACGTCGTAGAATAAATTACCAGTAGGTTCTGAATGTTGGGAGGTATTAGAAAGGAGAGTGTGTTATTTATTTATTATTTACTTGCAGACCCGGCAATGATTCGCTATTGCTAGATTTGAGTATATATATATATATATATATATATATAGATTAAATGAGCACAAATTAAATTTTGATAAAATATTAACAAAATGAACATTACAGAACTTCATAAAATTTAACCTTTCCCTCTTACTCTTTCGCCATTTTCCCCGTTTTCCTTGTCCGATTTTCATTTTTACCATATCCCCCTTTCCTTTCTCCCATTTCCCCTTCATCACCCTTTCCTGTACCTTTCTCCAGTTTTATTTTCCTTATTTCCATTCCCCTTTCCCCTTTCCTCTTTCCCCATTTCCTCTTTTATTTTTTTCCTTTTCTCCGTTTTCCTTTTTTCTTTTTTCCATTTTTCCCTTCTACCCTTTTTACCCTCTTCCCTTTTACCTTTTTCGATTTGTCCCTTTTTCGATTTTTCCATCTTTCACTTTTCCAATGTTTCCATTTTTCCCCGCGCGTAAATCGGTCCAGTAGTTTTTTTGTCTATAGCGGACACACATATCGGAAACACTGAAACGGAATCGTAACATATTCGGTATTGCGTGTGTTGCTTTTATGTCCAACAGATAGAATTGTTTTAAAAAAAAATCATGTTTTTAGCTAAACAGTTTGTACATAAAAACGCGGGTATTCGAATGCAAGATTTAAGATTTTGAACAAACGAACATTTACATTTTTATTTATATAGATTTTTATGGAATCGTGTCTCTGAGCGCGCATTTGCTTTACTTTATTCTTTTATAGTATTGCCGTCGTCTCCACGAAACTCTGTTGATTCGTTCTACCGGCGATCAAATCGTATAAACTCAATCAAAATTCAATGAAATCGTACTCTAGTCAACGTAGATCATCCATTGACAGGAATGGAAATTCTTAATTGTTGTTGAAGACCTTCATAGGCTTAACGGAAGCAATATACATACTCGGTTGTGGCTTCGTCGCTCTGATGCTGCAGCTTTTTTATGTAGTGTATTGCCTTTTTTTATGACCAGCCTTGATCAGCCATATTTTGGGTTTTTGTTGATCCCTTTTGATTCATTTATTCTTCTTTTTTCATAGTATTTCTTCTTGTGAAAGGTTTAAAGCTTTTTTAATTTAAGATGTTGAGACGTTTCAGAAATTTTCACAAAGTCTTCAACAATTTCATAATTTTCACGCGTTCAATCACTTTTTCCTTAAAATTATTTTCATCCTGATAGATCATGTGTAGGCAAAACTCATAAACCTTGTTGGTATGTACTGTAACGGTGTAGTCCCGCGTTATACCAATTTTAAAACACGCATCGAGCGTCAATTTGCACTTCTAAAGGCGGACGCGCCCGTCGCTTTCTATTGCATCTAAATTTGAACGATTGAATTTTTTGGAACTTTATTATAGCTTCATCTATTTTGCGAGATTTTATAATTTTAAAATTATTGAAGGAAATTTAGAGAATACATTTTTGAAACATAAAGATTTTTACAAGCGACCCAGTACTGGAACGTAGTAATAGATATTTTCTGTATCAGATATAAAAAATATATTAATTTCTTTTTCAGAATTTTTTTTATTAACTTTTACCAAATTTTCATTGATAAATACCACGTTTTTTTACTTGAGTCAAATTTATTTCTAAAGTAGTTTAATATGTTTATATGATCACTTGTTTTTTTTTGTTTTTTTTTTTTAAATAAACGTTTTAAAAAACAATAAATTAGTAATTTTAATTAAAAGTATCTATTTTTAGTTATTAGTGTTTCTTAATTTTTTAATCTGTAGTGAATTTTTATCATTTAAAAATGAGTAAATGTCGTTCTTTTATAATATGATGATTTTTTTTTTACGAAAAAGAAATTTACAAAGCCTGAAAAGCGAAGAAGAGATTGCCAGGAATAAAATCTTTGCAAGTTTAATAATATTTTTATTTAACCTGTTTTGAAATCTTTCTCAAAAAAAGTATGTTGCCTGAATTTGTTGTTTGTTGTATGTGCTCACATTTTTATTTTAGCTGCTATTGGCGCAGAACGGACCAATAGTGGAGTGCGCCGGGCGGCTGCGCGCAGCTTACGAACGATTCATTTGTTCCAACGATTTATACTTAACGAATTATTCTCTCGTTTGAAACCATTTATACTTTTTTATACGAACGATTTATCTAAAATTATATTTGTGTTTGGGGGGATAAAAAAGGAAAACATTGGGGTTAGAGCTGGGTTAAAAAAAAAATCATAATTCAAAAAACAGCTTAATATTTTCAGGATTTTGAAACTTTTCGTTTTAAAAATTTTTGTTGTTGTTAGTACGCTAAATTCAGGAACGTTATTTAATTAAAATTGGCAATAACATTTAAGAAAAATATGTGTAATGATTATCAGGGCTATAGTATCATATAGTCTTTTTCTTATTATGTATTAAATATTTACTAATTCTGTTTAAAATTTTGAAATTAAATTAACAAAAATATATCACAATTTTCACATAAGTATATACAAACATCCAAATAATTGGTATATTGATATACTCCCTAATTGTTTTTAAATCCAAGTGCTATACAGAAAATTTTAACGCATCATATATATATATATATATCTATATATATATATATATCTATATATATATATATAAATAAATAAATAAATAAATAAAAGTTTAAAGAACAAAATAACATTACTCTTCCGTCTTTTGTTTGCATGAAAGTTCAGGAAAATTGTAAAAGTACTGATGTGCACTTTGCTCGTGTGAACACACACAAACACACCACGAAATACAGAAAGTGAAAGAGTCACAAAGAGATATATAAAAGTACCATTCAGTTAGATGGATAATCAGTATGCCTACGTAATAATAGAATGAAAAGCCTTTATTATTTTTTTTTTTTTACTGTTTAAATATTTTAGTACACTGAAGTTTTAATTTAAAGTATATATAAAATAATAAAGACAAAACTTTTTTAACTTTATGAAGGATATAATTTTACCACCTAAAAAAAATGTATTTTTATAAATTATATTTTTTTAAATTTTAAACTTTCTTCTTATGATAAGTTTTAGATTTAAAAAAAAAAATAATGTATTATTTTTAATTAAACTAATCCAATAAGTTTTGTAGATTATTTTTTTCTGTGGGTAATTCATTTTTATGTAAGTTTGTTTACATGTTAATTAATGTTCGTGCATTACTAAAACCACCGAAAGAATTTTAAAATCACTTAATCAAAATAAATATATCGGATTTTTTAAGTAAAAAAGGCACAGTGAATTTCATGACACAGGCAATTAAACATCATTTCATAAAAAAATTTAAAAAAACACAATATTATATTTTTTCTAAATTTATCAGTTCGTAAAAAAAAAAAAAAAGTTCAAAACTGAATTTCAAGAATATATATATATATATATTTTTTATACACATATAGTTTTGAAATATAACAAATTTTATATTTGATAATTTTGCATTATGCCTCTTATCATATAATAACAAAAGATATAAAATAAAACACATTATGCCTCTTTTTATGGTTGTTTTATAATATCATTTATACAGTCCATGCTAAATGTTTATTCAATCGATTATGATTGAACCATATTTACTTGCAATTAAATCTATTATTATGTAAATCTAAAGAAAAAAAAAATTATTATCTCCCAATATTATTTCATTCTTTCCGTGTGTTTTGTCTTTCTCTCTTCCTACCATTCCATTTTGTTTCTTCTATTCCTTCTTTGTAAATTTTTAAAAATGAGTTTTTATTATACGAGGCATATGTGTATAGTAAAGACCGCTGGGAAATTTCTCTCCTTAAGGTTGGCGAACCTGTGTTCACCACAGGTTACTCGTTAAGGTTACTAGCATGGCCACGCTAGTAATATACACACTGCGTTGTTGACTGTAAGTTGTCCCATTGTAATATCTTTGATTACCTGTGAGTTATTACGTTATGAAATGAATAGGAAAATTGCCGCCGACTGTAAAATACTTGCAGTCATACGCTTTTTAAACCATCAAAACGTTAAGCCGGCTGAAATTTTTAGGAAGTTGGCTGCTGAGTACGGTGATAATATAATAAATCAAAGAACGAAACGTTCAAAAATGGTGTGAAAAGTTTAGAAATAACAGAATTAATGTGCATGATATAGAACGTTCGGGGAGGCCGTTCATAATCACAGAGAACTTGTTGAAACGCGTCGATGATGAAATCAGAAATATCGTCGCTCAATGATTTCCAACCTAGCCCTTTTTTTCCTTGTGGTTTCAAAAGCTGTTATCGGTCGCACGCATTGTTCATCACCATTTAAGCTTCAGAAGTTTTGCGCACGTTGGGTGCCGCACGTCTTAACAGAAGGTCACAAATAATCTGAGTGGGATGATCTGCTTTGGAATTTTTGATCCGCTACGCAGAAAAAGGTGTTGAGTTGCTTAATTCAATCTTTACCGGCAATGAAAAAAGGATTTCATATTACACGCCAGAGAGAAAACGGCATTCCAAGTGAATGGCGTCATCCTCAATCATCAACAAGACAAAAAGAGGTCAAGCCACAACCAGTTGGACGCAAAGAGATGGTCACAGTCTTCTGGGATCTGTCTGGCATACTGTTGATTGATTTCATGCCAAGTTGAACGATTATAAATTCAACAGCCTACCGCAAAACTTTACATAAATTATGGTGCGCCATTCAAAATCCGCGACGTCGGCGGCTGACCGACGGCGTCGTCCTGCTGCACGATAATGCGCGTCTACATATTACGGGTCCAACACGTGATTTACTGAGAACATTTGGATGGGAAATTTACGATCACCCATCATATAATCCGGATTTAGCTCCTTCTGATCATCATTTGTTTGGAAATTGAAAGAATATTTGAGTGGTAAGCGATTCGCGGGTGACGATGAACTTAAAAATGCTGTTCAGTGGCTAAATGGATTGACGCTAGAAGAATACAAAAATGATATATACAAACTGGTATATCATTAAGATAAATATCTTAATTCATGTGGGGATTATATAGAGAAGTAATATAAAGTATATAATTTAAAAGATATTTATAAAGTTTTCAGAGTAAATGTTTTTATAATGAAACGGTCTTTACTTTAGAGGTAACCTCTCTCTTATTTGTATACCTGATTTTACTATTAATATTTTGAAAATAATAATGTAGTAATTTTGCTACACCACCTAGAATATAAAAAATGTTAACATGAACCAGTATATTTCCATTTTTCATTCCAAACCCTGTTTTGGGGAGCTGTCATTAATTTTTTTTCTTTTTTTTATATAAAATCCCATAACGGAGCTAATTAAAACTAAGGAAGGTAAATTTATTAAGGGTAAATCTATAATTATAATTATAGTCATAATATTAATACTAAGATTATTTTGTATTATTTTATATTTCTACAAAATTGTGTTAACGTAACAGATATAACAATAATCATTTTACTCCAACTTATGCATTATACTAAGCATAAAAGTGTATATCATATTCTTATATTTCCTTGATTTTACTAATTTTAAAATGTTGAATTTTGAAGCACGGGTACGGCTGTTCATTAGTTACACTGTTATTATGTTCAATTTTTTTTTTATTCTTTCGTCAAATTTCTAAGATAATAAGTTTAAATTTTAATTGATCTTAATCTTTAACAATTAATTTTCTTGTTTATATGACTTTCATTTATTTATACAGGAACTTTTAATTACTACTATTTATTATAAAAATAATTTTAGTTTGTATATTCCTTTTTTAGAAATATTATATAGAGTGGCTCATGCTTGCACGCAGGTTATCCTTTGCAGGTATTGTTTTTCCTAATTTAAAAATAAAAGAAGGTAGAAAAAAAAAACTTGAACTACTCCTGGGTACGAAGGTAGTGTTCTCGCCCGAGGGCCTTACGGATTCCAGGCTATCCAAAGAAGAGATCTGACGTGCTGTGGTTAATATGGCTTAGCCATATGAAGATTCTCCGGACGGAGGAAGAAGCAAAAAAAGCAGACGGGCGGCTGAGAGCTCTGGTGCGGAAGTCAGGGCTGCGGGTGAGCGTCCAGGGGGTCCCCCGAGCCTGTGGGATTCACCTGGATGTGGTGAACCCGCGGTCACTCTGATGCCCCCTGCAGGAAGGTAACCTCCCACTTTCTGAAGTAATGCCACACAGCAGTTTCCAGAAAGGGGAAGGACTATCAGAGGTGGAGGTTTAGTCGGTAGGGCGATTAAACCGTCAATTTGTAAGTCCGACAATTTGTACGTAAATGGTATTCCTCCCCTCTACAAAGAAAAAAAAAAGATATTATGTTTCCTAACTACATATTGCAATTCTTATTTTTATATCATAATTGTACATGGGAAATAAAGGTTTGTTTATTCTTTCATTATTTTAAAATAGAAATATCAAATTAAAAAAATTATCATTTTAAAATACCGCATTTAAAATATGTTTAAATGACATGAAGATTAAATTAGGCATTTTTTCACCGGTTGTACTATGTGTTGAAAAAATAAATCAGAGTTGTACGGCTTAATTATTTTAATTAAAAGAAGAGCGGGAGATAATTTTAATAATGGCCAGCAATGCTGAACACAAGAGTGCAAAGGTTTAAACCCTTTGCACTTTGTAAAGACTTTGTTACTTACAGTTTTGGCTTGCATCGCTTGCCCTTCCCTCCTAGCCAGGATCCCCTAGGTGGACTCGACTACTACTGTGTTCATTAATCTCTTGTGTTTGTAAAAATAATTCTGATAAATATTAATTAAAGCAAGTTCAACTTATAAAAACTATCAGTATGCTGTAATTTCTTCAGAGCAAAAGTTTGATCAGCACAGGACTCGAAACTTTAGGTGCAGGTTTCAAAACAGTCGGCTCCCATCTTAAAAATTGTAGTTATAGCTCCCATCTTAAAAACTGTAGGTTTTCTATCTTTTGTATTGATAAAAAAGAATTTTTCACAGTTCTTAGTGTTAATTGACAAAGACCAAGATGATTGTGCTTCGTTTCTAATTATTTTATTTATTTTTTTATGTTTTATGGGTTTCAAAACAGTCAGTTCCCATCTTAATAATAGTTGTTATTGCCAGCCGGTTATCCATTCTTCGTACCGGTAAAAAAATTATTTTTCGCGGTTATTAGTATTACCCGAGAAATACCAAGAGGATGTGACCGTCCTTCTTTTCTCATTTTTTTAAGTTTTATTTTATTTTTTAACATTTCTTGTTTATTGAACAACAGTCTGAAGAATAAACTTTTATACAATATTTAGAACTTTTCTTTCTGGGGTGTATATATACAGATTTTCCCCATAGTAATTTCTGGAACAAGCCACATACAGTTGTCCCTGCGAGAAGCATTGACTCTCCAAGTAGTTACCGGCCACTTGATTGTCTGCCCTTGTAATTTTTTTATCACAGAAAATGAAGTTTTAAGTGGAAATTGGTGGCGCTTACAAGTGAAGTTTAAGTGTGAAGGAATATACGTTGTTACATCGTCGCACAGTTAGAGCTACTTTTCTTAATTATCGAAGTGGTAACGAAAAAGACAAAGAGATTTTTTTGTAGAATATTTAATTTTAAATATTGCATGTAGTCTCTTAATTCGATTTGATCAACAGTTTGGCTATAATAAAGTTAAAATTCGGTAATTAACATAATCCGGTTGTTACCGCAAGTCATTATCTTGAAATGGTGAAACATTTTGTAACGGTAATAGTCCAATGTTCTGTATAGGTATAAAAACTATGTTTGTGCAAAATTTCAGCTCAATCGCTTGAGGAGGCTTTGCGTGAAACAGTAAAAAATTCAGACACCACTAGATTTATATATATAAAATAAAAAACTAGGTTTTTTATTTTAAGAAATAATGCGCTTAACTTAAAAAAGCATATATTAAATAATATGTAAAATATATTTGTTTTAAGATATTTTCAAACGGGATTCGTATAGTTGTATAAATATGGAATATATAGATAAATAAATACTTACTTAATAATATATATAAGCTCATCTTTTGAAATAAGTTTGCACATCACATTATAGATATTAAAGCGATTTTAAAGAAACTTACCGTATAAAATTTTTTATGTTTCATTGAAATCCAGATGTAGATTGAACTTGTAATATAATACTTTGATCCAATCTTTTTTAAAGGGAAATAAACTTTTCCTAACTTTGTTCGTTTTATAAAAAAAAAAATCAAAATAAAAATCCGATCTTTTGTAAAATATTTTACCTGATTATATACTACAGTAGTCATATATTTTAGTAAAAAGTTAAAATTAAAAAAATACATTAAAAACATCTTCAATAGAAATTCAACTTTTTTTCTTTTTATGAAATCTTTCTCTCATATACTCAGAAAAAATTATATTAAATATCGAAAAAAAATTTGGTATATAAAAACTTGTTTAAATTTTATTAATTTTTTTAAAGAAAATTTTATCTTTTAAATCCTTTTTGATTTATTACATTAGTTAATAGGGTATTTATTAATTTATTAATTAATAAAGTAATTAATAGGAATTAAAATTAAGGCTGAAATAATTTTATAGGATTTAATCATAAATAAAATAATGTTAATTAATATAATTACATTAATAGTAACGATGGTTTTATTATTAGTACAACAAATCGTTCGTAATTATACAGTTAGAAGTAAATTTACCAAACGATAATCGATTACTTCCTTGTGAAGTGTTTCGAAATGATTACTTCATCCTCCATACGTTTTGTACAATTAACCAGCTAAACCTAGGGTTCACTCCCTCAATCACTTTACTTTGTACTTATTACTTAATTTTTTAGTTCATCCAATTTATTTTTTTTTATTTCACCTGATTATCTTTTTTATTGTTATATATTATTATATACAACGATCAAGAAATTTTAATATAATTTTTATGATAAATAACATAAATACTGAGAATAATAATAACTAGTAACGCAATTTAGGTCTACATTTTTTTTTAAGGAAAGTAAATTTTTTTTTGTTACGTACCTTAGAATGTAAAGTAGCTGAATTCACTAAATATAATAAAATTTAACTGTAAATGAGTATATTTTTTGCAAATATTTATGAATTATATAAGATAATCACTGAAAACAAAAAAATATAAATATATATACAAATTTTTACATACCGGACATGTGGACATGGATGAAATGCCGAAGGATTATCTTGACTGGAGAAACGTGGTAAAGAACCTTGTAACATTGCTAACCGAAATACTAGTAGAAGACTAGTCTGAAAATAGAAATCATAAAAAAATTTATAAAAGTGTTTTATTTTTTATCAAATTAATAAACATAATAATCATAAAAATTATTTTGAATTCTATTTACTATTTTCCAGAAAGAAATTGTATTTTGTTGCAAGCGTTTATCGGGTAGTAGCTTCTCGGCCTTTCATCCAGAAGGTTTGGATCCCGGTTAGGTATGGCATTTTAACACTACAAATAATTCATCTCATTCTCTGAATCAATATCTAACGGTGATTTTGGAAGTTAAAAAAAAAAAAAAAAAAACATTTGTACTTCATTATCGATTATAGTTCTCCTTTTTCGAATGTTTTTAGATTTCTTTCGGATGTTTTACTCCTTTTTCGGATGTTTTCGGGTTTTAAAGTAACTTCTTATTTTTCATATATCATCTTTTAACTTCTTTTTATTTCCAACATTTAAATAATATTCTGCCAACATGTCGTTCCCATTTCAACCTCGTTCTACCTCTTGCTCTTTTACCATCTTCCAAAACTAAATTTCAAAGATTATTTCCCGACCTTATTCTATTAAAATTCTTAAATGTTGTTATTTTATCTTCTTTCTTTTTCCTGTTTTTTTTCCTACGGGATTTACCGTTCAGGTATTACTTCAGAGAATGATATGGTATGAGTGTAAATGTAGGGTAGTCGTGTACAGTCTCAGTTCGATCATACCTGAGGTGTGTGATTATTTGAAACCCAACTACCAAAGAACACCGGTATCCACGATCTAGTATTAAAGTCCGTATAAAAGTAACTGGATTTACTAGGATTTGAAAGCTGAAACTCTCGACTTCCAAATCAGCTGATTTGGAAAGATGCGTTCATCACGAGACCAACCCGGTGGGTTGATTATTTTATCTAATTCTAAAAATTCTTTCTATATTTCCAGTTGGGACCCTAATTTTATTCCTTAATTCATTTCTCTTTTTATTTACAGAAAATTATATTTACTAAATAAGAATAATTATATCTCACTGGATATAATCATAGTTGCAAGCTATTTAAATCATTAACAATATTTCTGCTGTATGGTTTAGATAGGTTTACAATCTTTTCAGTTCAGGATTTTATGAGTTTAAAATTAAATTATATTGATATTATCCTCAGATGATTGCCCATAAATATATAAATAAATAGAGAGTGATTCAGGAGGAATGGGAAGTAATTTGGGAACTGATTCTAGAGCTAGAAATAAGGATAAAAGTTCGTAAAAATATATGTCCAAAACCCATTCTTATCGAGTTACGGCTAGCGAATAATTTCAGCCGGGTAAAAGTTCTTCGGTGAAATGAGATAATACTGAAATCTTTAAGCCGTTGTTATGGGATAAACTTGGTGGTGTCTTATGTTACTTTGACCTTTTTTATTTTTATGTTTAGCCTCCGGAACTACCATAAGGTATTATTTCAGAGGATGATATGTATGAATATAAATGAAGTATATTCTTGTATAGTCGCTGTTCAACCACTCCTGAGATGTGTGGTTAGTTGGAACCCAACCACCAAAGAACACCGCTATCCACAATATAGTACTCAAATCCGTATAAAAGTAACTGCCTTTACTAGGACTTGAACGCTGGAACTCTCGATTTCCAAATCAGCTGATTTGGGATGACGCGTTCACCATTAGACCAAACCGGTGGGTAAACATAAGAAACCATCAAATATATCTATAGCGCCTTAAAAATTTCGGTATGATCTCATTTCACCGGAAGAACTGAAATCCGGCAGAAATTTTTGCTAGTCGTTACTCAATAACAAATCGTTTCCAGACATTTGTATGATTTTGTTACGTATTTAAAGATTTAGAATGTAAACCAAAATTATTTCCCTTTCCTTCTGGATCATTCTGTATATTTATTATTTATTATTATTACAGCTATAATTTTATTTTATCTCGTTCAGAGTTTGATTGCATTATTTATACTGTACAAGTTTAATCGCGAATTAACGGTACTATATATCTCTTAAAAATAATTTAGTTATTTTTTTAGCGTGTACGTTAAGCGAATGTATCTAGAATAAATAGATGTGAGCCCGAATTTGTTGGCTGGGGAAAAAACAAATGAAATAATGATTACAATCCACTCAATTTCTTACTGGAATTTTTTTATTTGTAACACACATGCTTTATGGTAGTTATGGTAGAAAGTGGCACACATTGCTAGGAGATATATTTGTGTACTATATATGTACAAATATTTGTGCACTATATGTAGACTATGAGTAGGAAAGAACTTTTAATGTAACCTACAACGGGCTGTTGTAGAAATGCATTACAAATGTATAGTTACTTTCCAAACGTACTGTTTGTAATATTCAATGGGAAAAACTTCAAAGAGATACAAACAAATAAGCGATACTACTGAATAAAATCACGTAAATAAAACGAGTGGTATAACTCATACATAATAAAACGTAGTAATTTTTAAACTAAAATAAGAGGAAATTTAGTATTCCATAAAACTGTTTCGATATATCGAAATAAACCAATAAAAAAAGATGTGTATTTTCCTGCTAAATACTTATCTGTATGAAATCTCTAGCTATAAAAACGTATAATTTATTATGTAGGTCAATTTAACGAAGCCATATTCATTATCCTATAAAATAACTGAGTTTATGCTAATGTTAACATGCAGGCTATACGAAAGATAAGTGTAACACATTAAAGGGATATAAATGGATATCAATCAGTGATACTCTTAGTTCAGTTCCGGTGAATCTGACCATAACTAACTCACTACTTTACGGTAATCGGGCAAATAATCTGTATTATGTAGCCCAAAATTAGGTCAAACAGTACTTAATTAGTGCTGTTAATTGAACACTAACAATCAGGGTGTAGCGGTTACATCGATATTTAAATTAATTTACAAGCAAAAATAAGAGATTTAATTTGATATTAAATGAAGCTTTTCTGTGTTGTGGAAAATTGTTAATAATAAACCAACAGTGATAATATACCTAAATTTTATTCTAGCATAAAAAATTCACTATCAATATTTACGTATATAACTCGTGAAAATTTTTTGAAATATATTACTCAGATATAATATGCCTATATGAATCGGGTTTTTTGTAGATGAGAAATGGAAAAAAATACATTAAAAAAGTTTTTTATCTTGACTAAAACAATATTATTTTCTTCCATTATTTTTAAAGAAAATTATTTAATTATCATAAGAGGGGTGATTTGTTGAACGCTTGCCTTTCCCTGCTTACTAAGCCGAACCGCACAGTTGAATATCCTGATTAATCTACAATTCTTTTAAAAAATCTATTCGATATCTTCTATTGCTTTTTAAATATCTAAGTTTATTCTATTTCCTGCAGACAAACCTCTCACTTTCTGAGAAAGCTGTACCTAAAACACAGGGAATTGTCGTACGAGTTTAAACAGTTTCTTACCGGTTACAAGTGTTTTAAGACAAACCTGTGCGCGCGGACGCTGAGATCCTCTGCGGAATGGGATTATTGCGGGAAGATTGAGTACCCCAGAACTCACAGTGTTCTGGTACGATGATTTCCTAAAGCTTACTGTAGAATACTGGAGAAAATTCGGCGTACTTATTAGAGAACAAAACTGGGCAGACCAAACTATCGTCTCATGTGATGTCCATGACGTTGGCTAAAATCATCCGAACAAAGATGGAGGAAGAAATCCAGCGATGGATTTCTTCCCACTTAAGACTTCCTTGTGGGGTTATGTATATATCAATCAGGTCCGGTCCCAAAAATGTCATGTCTGACCGGGATTCGAACCTGGGACCTCCGGATGGTGCGTGAATTTCTTGTTTGTTGTATGTGCTCAGATTTTTATTTTAGCTGCTATTGGCGCAGAGCAGACCAATGGTGGGGTGCGCCGGGCGGCTACGCGCAGCTTACGAACGATTCATTTGTTCCAAAGATTTATACTTCACGAATGATTCTCTCGTTTGAAACCATTTATACTTTTTTATACGAACGATTTATCCAAAATTATATTTTTGTTTGGGAGATAAAAAAGGAAAACATTGGGGTTAGAGCTGGGTTAAAAAAAAAAAATCACAATTCAAAAAACAGTCCGATTCCAAAACCCATCGGGTTGGTCTAGTGGTGAACACGTTTTTACAAATCAGCTTATTTCGAAGTCGATAATTCCAACATTCAAATCCTAGTAAAGGTAGTTAGTTACATTTATACGGATTTGAATACTAGATCGAGGATACCGGTATTCTTTAGTGGTGGGTTTCAATTAACTACACACTTCAGAAATGCTGGAGCTGAGACTGTACAAGACTATTCTTTACTTACAATCATACATATCATCCTCATTCATCCCCTGAAGTAATACCTATCGGTGATTACCGGAGGCTAAACAGGAAAAAAAACGGCTTTCAGGGCGTGGTTAAAAAGATCCTAAAAGAAATCCGAAAAAAGGTCCGGTTTCAAGGTCGTTGTTAAAAATATCCACAGGATCTAATGAATTTGAGGAGTGGGGCCGTCAATGATTGTATATGGATGGATGCAAGATAAATGGGGTGCTGTGATAATACCTTAAAGTTGGGGTTGGCACCCATATTGTAATGATTGTGGGGTTTTTGTGGGTAGGCCGGCAAGATAAGATTCCTAAATTACCACGTGGTTCGGGATCACTTGGTTACTTATTCTCCTACAAAAAAAAAAAAAATATTTATCCTATTTAACATAATGGAATCAAATTTCTATAAAACAGTTATTTATATTTATTTCCTATTATACATATATATACTTTTCACCAGTAGTCAGAAATATATATTTTATCATTATTGCATTCATTATCAGTTACTCATTCTGTACCAGTGATAATTTTTTTTTTTTTTTTTTGAGTGATGCAGTTAAAAAATGTCTTAGATTGTAAGCGAAAGGGTTTATGGAGTTTATAGTTTAATAAATTTTTTAAATATTAAACCGATCGAAATAACTCATTTGGAGGGAAAAATTGTTTCCTAGACTTTTATTAGTGGAAATAGGCTTAAGGGCTTATTATAAACGTAAAAAAAATAATATGTGAGCGGGGGTGGTGGAGGGTTGATTTCGGAGGTTGAATAATAGTATTATATGGTTTTTTATCGAAAGTTGACGTCAAAAAATGTGTGGCTAAGTAAGACACAGAAAGGTATACTTGCACCAAGTTTCGTCAAAACTAAATTATTTTTGCTGAATTGAAAAATAAAAACGAAAAAAAGTTTCATCTTTTTCTCGGAATTTTTGAGGTTATGTTAAAAATTGACCTCTACAAAAGTTGTAGATTTTTGCATGAGCTACAACTATTGGAAAATTGTTTCTTCAACCCCCCAACCACCCAATTCTCCCCTTCACCTTCCCGCTCACGTATTTATTTTTTTTTACCTTTGTTATAAGCCCCTTTTGTGTAATTTGGTTGGTTATGATCTGTATCTTAAAAAAATTACTTAAAAATTGCTTTCCAGCTATACAGTTTCACTAATCGAAAATAAAAGAGAATAATCTATAAATAAGAATATTTACTGAAATGTTAAGTTTAATGGTATTTATATGCTCGGTTTTTGTATCTTTATAGCTAACTTTTACGTGTTTTATTTTGCTAACTTTTATTTTTTAATAATAATATTAGTTTTATTTAAATCAACTTACCACCATAAAGACTTTTGCTGCCCTTCTTGCAAATTGTATTGATTCTTCATTCCACCTCATATCTTGTATTGACCTAAAAAAATATAAGTATAAATATTTATTTGAAAAATTTTAAAATTATATTTTATTTTAAAATATAAAATTTGCATTTAATTTATCTATTCTTTTTTAATGCAAATAAAATAAGTTATACTATTTTCTTTATCATTTCATTCAAATATCACACAAAAATTATGTAGTATCCAGTTTTCCTTAAGGTCCCAATTAAATTAATACTCCGTACTGAAAGGAAAGAAAAAAAGAAAATAATCTATAATAGTTCAACTAAATTTTTGTGACTTATTTTAAAGGCGGATAAATATATACACGCTATAACAGCTGAAAGTGTACTACGAAAGAACAGATACTCGAGACAAGTTTAATTGTTTTTATCATAATCTAGAAAAGACAATGAAGAATATAATTAACAGAAAAACATTGGAGAAAATAAAGTAAGAAATGTTGGTAGATTTTAGAGCTAGTGTGAACTGTATTTTTTTTTATAAGATGGTAGATGATGAAATGAAGCAACGCGCCTTGACAAGAAATTGTCAAGGGTGACAATTTCTTATCACCCTTGACATTTAAAAAAAAATACAATAGTTACATTAAACTTAAGAATGTATGACGCTTTAGTCAAAATTGAACTTGAACATTATCAAGAAACTATGAGTCCCCTTGGACTGAAATGAAAACACGGCCGCACCGTGCAGGATCCTGACGTAGAATATAATGAACACTAATTGTCCATCCGGACGAAATGAATGAAGCGACCGCACTGGGCGGGATTCTAACGTAAAATACTAGTACAGCTTCACTTTCCGGTTTGCGCTAGTACCCACAAGATCGCAGCACCGGACGGCTCGACGTGGAACGGAACAAGTGTCTAATTTTGAAAGCGGTTTCATTTCCTAAATAGCTAATAGGAAAAAATAAGTCTTAATTCAGTTTGGTAGAGGCTAAAGTAAGCCAATATTCTGCAAAATATGATCAAACGGATCGCTGTCGATAATATTTCGGCGCCACATGAATTGGCATAAATAGGACTCTAAAGTAGATGATCTTCACGTACCGCACTCCTTGCGATTCTGTCTTTTCCCTACTGCTCGTAAACTCTCCTCTGTGTTTGTATGCCCCCCACCACAATTAATTTCAAGATTAATTAGATCTCGAAATTTAATCCAGCGGTTAACAGTTTTTTTCTCCCTTACAACTGAGGTTAATCCTGCTTTTTAAAGCATTGCACAACCTCCGTGGGTGCCTTGCCTCAAACCTTTTGAGACCTCAAGAGATGCGACAAAGTCGTGCCTCACGGGGGTCGTTCACCCGGCAGGTCGAGACTCGGTCGTCACTATACCATGCCTGTAACCAGAGCCCACTCAGGGGGCCCCCGGCTGGGACTGCGGTCTTTTAGTATCCAAGCATGAGGGGTTCCTTGTCACTCATCGAGAGAGACCCACCTAAGCGAGTCACAATCTCATGAGCGGGGTTGCCGGTGGTTAACATTTTGATGTCTAAAATTATAACTTTTTACATTACTTCGTTGCACGTCTAATACTCTACTTTATAACGCTTAGTAACGTCTGTCATTCGATCAGGTATCATATATACGAATTATCCTTTTGTTTCTCTGAAAATTCCTGCAAACACCCATTGCCGAGTGTAAAAGTCTTCACATTGTATTTTCGCTTTAAAAAAAAATTTCGTCAATTCCACATTCAGACCATTTCCGTCTATTATTACTGGGTTACGCAATAACGTGTCCGCAAATACTTCCTTTCTAAAATGTTTCCAGTAGTTACAGCAATACAGAATTCTTTGTTACAACATTTATAACTAGTGTATGCGTTCAAGAAATAAACAACTTAATTTCGGTATGCTGGAATACAGCCACACACCGCTCCTTACAACGAACAGAATTGTGACAGATCGCCTTTTCTCAATGTCATCTATTATACGTGTGGTTGATGAAAGAGACATTTCATTAACCTGTACGCAAAACCTAAGATAACGTAAAATTCTTTTAGCTTGCAAAAATGAATACCATATGTTTATTTGGCATCTCATGGAGTAAAAGAATAGTGACATGGACACAAGCACACATATTACACAAGTGAAATAATTGACTTGTTCACAGCCAGCGATATAACTATGATAAGCTGAGACAGGTTATAACAGAATTACTACAATGACAGATAAAACAATTATGTGCATTTTAATATTGTATATCATTACTTAATTCATAAATAATTGACGTATCGATATCAATGAAATAAAGATTTAAAATTCTTTATTTCATTGATATCTTTATTATTATTTCATTGATTATTTCATAGATATTTCATATCTTTATTTCGAAAGAGGTGTCCTCTTTCGAAATAAGAGCTAATATTTCTAAATTATGCTAGAAAATAATTTTATTATCAGAGAGCGAACAAAAAACATGATTTATATTATCTAACAGTACCAAGAGTTGAAATACATAAATTGTTAATGTCAATAATTTTAGAACCTAATATGTTTAATATCATTAAAACCTATAACGTTATCACTTTGTAACATTATACGTAGTTAATATAACTATAGCTTTATTAAATAACGTTTTTCTTTTTCGGTTTTTTTAGTTCATCAGTTTTTATCCCCCCCGCTTTGGAGCCAGATCCGTTACCAAGGATGATCACAGCTCCAGGAGGTGCCATTAAATACCTTTTATTATAACGTTACGTTACGTTATAGAGGGTTACAATTTTTTTTTTTAAAGTATTACTATATATTTAGGGAGGTTTAAAATCGGGAATCTGAAAAAAAAAAATTGAGGGATAAATGTAGAATTGTAGAAATGAGAAAAATTTAATAAATATATTGGACTGGCAAGAACGAGAATTTATAACGACGGCTATATCGGTACGAATTTGATTATTTCTATCATGAATATTGATGAATGTATGAAAAGGAAGGTAACATATAATAAATTTCAAAAATGGTAAAATATGATAAAATCTATCGTAAAAATATGTGTGAATGAAATAAAAAGAGAATAGGAGTAGGTTAAAAAAAAAAAAATTGGAAGACTCTGACATTATTCGAGGTAAAAATAGTTTGAATTATTAGAATCTTCAAAGAAAAACACCAAAATTTTATATATTTTTTTTTAATTCCTTATTTAGTACAGGTTTTTATTATCATTATAAATTAAATAATATTATTTTTTTATCAATTGCTATGTCAGAGAAGTATTTTTGATGCTTATTCAATTAAACTATTAAAATAGAAGAAAATGTTAAATAAAAAATTCATTAGGTTTAAATTCAACATTTTTACTCAGCAAATAAACGTAAAGTAATTTTCCCTTTAGAAATTTACTGACATTCAATACAGTCCTCGTTACGCAAAAGAGAGAGAAAGAAAGAAATTCTGTTCCATTTCCTCTCTTTTCCTCATCTATACCACAATCACGTGATTTTCGCTATCTCACTCGCACTTAAATTCATTTGTATTTTCTCTCTTCATCGACTGTTTTCAATAAAGTTCCAATTTCAAAGCCCACTCGTTTGATTTAGCCGGGTCTTTTAGTTTTAATTCAAACGAACTTAAAGTAGTGAAATCTTTGCTTCAATTCATTACACATAAAAAATTTAACGGTACCTACATTTAATTAATCCTTTTAATTTTTTAAGGTTTTTAATATTTAAAAATGCCTAAGTCTATTTATTATTATGATTTTTCTTATTTTTTTATTGCTTATATTTAATTTCAGTTCAGTTTTGTTTTTAACCATTAAAAACAAAAGAATAAGATTTATTTGTCTTTTTTTTTGTAAACATAAATATATACATCTTAGATAAAAATTCGGAAAATATGTTCAGGTTTCATTAAATAACCCCCCCAAAAAAAAAATATATATATATATACACACACATACAATGTTTTATAAAGATAAAGTATATTATATACTTCTTATAAAATTATAAGTTATATAAAGCAAAACCCAAGTCAATACAACATGACGAAAACGTGTATAATAAGGAATGACATATTATGGTAATAGAACGTAATAGGCAATAATCTTTAGATTATTGTTGTTTGAGTAGAAAAATTACAAAGCATGAAAGAAATAAAGTAGAGATAAAAACAGATTCTCTCAACCAGGGAACGCTTTCATGCAAAAACAAAATCTGGTATAATCAAATATAGATTTAAGAGTTATAAAACATTTCCCTAAAGGGAATTAATATGGAATGTAGGTCTTTCTGGAAATTTTATAAAGACGATAACCAAACCTGAAAATAGAATTATAGACTCCTTTGAAATTTCATAATACATGTAATATTTAAAAGTAATTGATTGATATTCTTCAAAATTAAGAATCTATAGAAGAAAATAATATTTGTAGAATAATGTTGGAAACAGACGAACTTAGTTGTAAGTCGTATGGTAAAATCTCTACATTTAGTTAATTTAGGAATGATTTCGTACAATGTAACACTTCTCTTCCTGCAGTAAAATACTATCATAATACGGTTTCTTGAAGTTAGGCAGATTCGTTGTATCATCACCGTCCTCCGTTCCCACCTTTTTTTTACTCGTATGTTTTTCACTTCAGAATTATTTACAACTTCTATTTTTCTTTCAGATCGTCTACAATTATTATTATTTCCGATCTCTTTCCTTTGCGGTTTATAAAAACACTTTTACAGTTCTTTAAACTAAAACCTTCTTCTCTTGTTTGTTTTCTATTCTGAGGACTTTGACTTTCACTGTGTATTGTCACCGAATGGCTTCGGCGGCACGTTATTCATAACGTTGTGGTGGCCCTGAAAAGGGCCATGCTTTTGCGTTAGCTCTGAGAAGAGCTGTTGGGTCTGGAAGCTGGTGGTCTCTGGTGAAGTCGGGGAGTTGCGGCTCGTCCATTGAAGTCCGACCGGGCTTTCCCCACATTGAAGTCCGATCGGGCAGTTGGGTCCCCGCTACAGCGTGATAGTGGAGGCCTCCAGAGCTCCGCAGTGTCGGTCGTCCTTCGCCGGCGCGGCCTAGGCGGTTCACCCTGAGCGATTCCACACTGGGCCTGCTCCTGTTGCTGAGTCCGCCGCGGCCAGGATGATATGTATAAGTGTAAGTGAAGTGTAGTCTTGTCTAGTCTCAGTTCGACCATTCCTCAGATGTATGGTTAGTTGAAACCCAACCATCAAAGAACACAGGTATCCACGATCTAATATTTCTCTAACTTTTTTTTCCAATTTTTCAGATCAGATTTCATGTGAAACTTCTAAATTTGTGTTTATTCTCCATTTAACAAATTTTTTGTATCTAAATCATAAAAAACAGGGTATTTTACTAAAGTTTCTTGATTTCCCCCCCAGATTTCTCAAAAACTACTGCAGATACGGTTCTGGGACCTATTTTATCAGGTCTATTGGATAAAAAACCAAAATAATCACTAATTTTTTCCCTTAATTACTTTCTAAAAATTTCAGTACGACCTAATTTCACCGGAATAGCTGAAATCCGAGCGAAATCTTTCATTAGCTGTAATTCGCAAACGAAGCATTATAGGATATATGTTTATTTGGATTTTTTTCATAATTTTCACGAGTAGAGTATATTATGAATGTCTCGGGAGAACTTTGCGATACATTCTACATAAGCGCTTTATTCTTTATTACACGATTACCCACAAAGTGAAATGTATGTTTGTTTTACATAGTAGCTCAACTGATGCACAGATTTATATGTATGATCACGCGTTGGAATCCTTACATTACTGGGAGTGTGGTAGGCTATATATAAATGCATATGTACATAAATAATTAATTTCTCAAACAAGGTACCGCAGATACGTTAAATGAATATATTAACAATTAATATAATCCACCTTACACCAGTACGTTGATACGTTCTCTAGATCTTTCGGCTAACTTGGAAGTCATCATCAGTAATAAAAAATAATACATAAAAGTCAAAGTACCAATGTGCTGTAAGGTGTATTATGTTTATTGTTAAAATAAATTTCAAAATTTGTAAAAAAATTATACTATTTACAATATACAAAATTGTCACCCGTATACCCTATAATTATCCTGTAGTAGTAATTATCCTAAATTAAAGAGCAATACTTTTTTTATTTTTTTTTTTTGTGACTCGTGTTTTTTAATTTTTAATATTTGTCTTTTTTTTCATTAGTAAAATATATCCCGAAAATTTGATATATTTGTCTTTAATTTCAGTGTATATCCAGAAGAACTCGAGATATATATATATATATATGCTATTCAGTATATATTCAGAAGAAAGAGTTGGAAGACCAACTCTTTGATTTGGTAGATGGTTTCTAAGTATTTATACAATCTCGTGCTGGGAGTATCTCTGTTATGTACCTAAATGTAGACGTTTTATTTTGTAGCTCTCAAAAGACACATTATTGGAGTCAGCTCTATCAAGTATTATTAGGGAACATAATCCCTCCAAATAATGAATAAAATATCACATTTTATTTATTTTTTACTAGTAGAATAAAACTCTTATAAACACAAACTATAAAATAGGCCTAAATCGGAAAAGTAATGATTTTTAATATGGTTTAATTTTTTTCCTTCTTTTTATTAATACTGTTTTCCTTAATTTTATTATTTTTCTCTGTATAAATTATTCTACAAAGCATTGTCGTAAAGCTAAGATTGGAAAATTTATTTTTTATTTTTTTGTCTTCAGTCATTTGACTGGTTTGATGCAGCTCTCCAAGATTCCCTATCTAGTGCTAGTCGTTTCATTTCAGTATACCCTCTACATCCTACATCCCCAACAATTTGTTTTACATACTCCAAACGTGGTCTGCCTACACAATTTTTCCCTTCTACCTGTCCTTCCAATATTAAAGCGACTATTCCAGGATGCCTTAGTATGTGGCCTATAAGTCTGTCTCTTCTTTTAACTATATTTTTCCAAATGCTTCTTTCTTCATCTATTTGCCGCAATACCTCTTCATTTGTCACTTTATCCACCCATCTGATTTTTAACATTCTCCTATAGCACCGCATTTCAAAAGCTTCTAACCTTTTCTTCTCAGATACTCCGATCGTCCAAGTTTCACTTCCATATAAAGCGACACTCCAAACATACACTTTCAAAAATCTTTTCCTGTCATTTAAATTAATTTTTGATGTAAACAAATTATATTTCTTACTGAAGGCTCGTTTAGCTTGTGCTATTTGGCATTTTATATCGCTCCTGCTTCGTCCATCTTTAGTAATTCTACTTCCCAAATAACAAAATTCTTCTACCTCCATAATCTTTTCTCCTCCTATTTTCACATTCAGTGGTCCATCGTTGTTATTTCTACTACATTTCATTACTTTTGTTTTGTTCTTGTTTATTTTCATGCGATAGTTCTTGCGTAGGACTTCATCTATGCCGTTCATTGTTTCTTCTAAATCCTTTTTACTCTCGGCTAGAATTACTATATCATCAGCAAATCGTAGCATCTTTATCTTTTCACCTTGTACTGTTACTCCGAATCTAAATTGTTCTTTAACATCATTAACTGCTAGTTCCATGTAAAGATAAAAAAGTAACAGAGACAGGAAACACCCTTGTCAGACTTCCTTTCTTATTACGGCTTCTTTCTTATGTTCTTCAATTATTACTGTTGCTGTTTGGTTCCTGTACATGTTAGCAATTGTTGTTCTATCTCTGTATTTGAACCCTAATTTTTTTTAAATGCTGAACATTTTATTCCAGTCTACGTTATCGAATGCCTTTTCTAGTTCTATAAACGCCAAGTATGTTGGTTTGTTTTTCTTTAATCTTCCTTCTACTATTAATCTGAGGCCTAAAATTGCTTCCCTTGTCCCTATACTTTTCCTGAAACCAAATTGGTCTTCTCCTAACACTTCTGCCACTCTCCTCTCAATTCTATGTATAGAATTCTAGTTAAGAATTTTGATTCATGACTAGTTAAACTAATTGTTCTGTATTCTTCACATTTATCTGCCCCTGCTTTCTTTGGTATCATTACTATAACACTTATTTTGAAGTCTGACGGAAATTCCCCCTTTTCCCCTTTTATATATAATATATAATTATATAATATATATAATTTTATAATTCCCCTTTTATAGACAATTTATAAGAATAGTTAAATGTTATGGACCTATTCAAAGTTATACTCTTTGTGGCTTAATTACATACATATTTGCATATTTATAGGATTTAAATTCCGATAAAATCTTAAATATTATTCATTTATCAATTTTATCACTTTTTATTCAAATATTATAGTTTTAATTCTTATAATGTTATTAAATACAGAACTATTTTATATACAGTATAAGCATTGAATACTTCAGCTCACTGATGAAAACCGTAACAATTTTAAAGAGTATCTATATTACCATTGTTCATTGTTGCTAAGTTGGCTACGTTGTTTCAAAAATAACTATGATACGTATCATTCCAGAGTTAATTAGATTCAGAAATTATACCAAAAATTTATTTCTTAATATTTTGGTTTATTAATACATCTTTTTATCAACCGATTACAGTAAAAATCTATTCATTTAAAATGTAAACATATATGGTTTACATAACTTGTTACTAGATTGTGCTTAGCTGAAATAACTGCCACCAAAAAATAAGCTGTACAATAATAGTAAAACAGTTCATTTTAACAATAATTGTCAATAAAGTTATATTTTAGAGCAATGCGTGCATAATTAATAAGATTATAATACATACCTCTTGACAGGTGGCCAGGATCTGTACAAATCATATAACAAGTTGACAAGTAAAACTGTCACACCAGTCTCTTTTGCTAATATTGATAATGCAGCTAATAATGAACTGTAAAATATACGTTTTTCTCTTCCCCACCATGCTTCACTGAAAAAAAAAGTAATACACAATTAAATAATGTAAATAAACAAATAAATAAATGTAAAAATGATTCGATTGATTTCTCTTTTTAATGTACGAGTAAAATTCAAGCTTAATTATAAATTAAATACTTTGATGATTACTTCCTTGTATAAGAAATTTCTCTAATTTTCACCATTATATATCCATCCTTTCCCACATAAATCTATTAAAAAAATGTAATCTACTTAAATAAAAATATAAATGTTCGTTTGTTCAAAATCTTAAATCTCCGAAAGTTCTTCTCCGATTGCTTTGAAATTTTGACACTACGTTGCATTCGAATACGAGCGTGTTTTTATATACCTACAATTTATATATCTAAGATGTCACACCTGTGAAAAGTAAAAACATCCTTTTTTAAAAATAACTACGCTATCTGTTGGACGTAAAAGCAACACACGCTTATATATTTTAAGATTCCATTTCAATGTGTTACCTGTGACAGGTAAAAGCATGCTTTTTTTTTTTTTAAAAAAGCAATATCTGTTGGACGTAAAAGCAACAAACGCTATACTATATATTTTACCACAAATTTAAATGTTTCCGATATGTGTGTCCGCTATAGACTAAAAAACTACTTAGCCGATTTACACGAGGGGAAAAAGGAAGAAAGGGAAAAATTGGAAAAGGGAAATAAGGAAAAATCGAAAAAATGGAAAGGGAAATAAGAGAAATGAAATGGAGGAAGGAAGTAGGAAGGAAAATAGAATATGGTAAAAATGAAAAGAGTAAAAAGGAAAGTGGGGAAGAGGAAAAGTAAAATGAGGAAAAGAAAAGGGGAAAGGGGGAAAATAGTAAAAGGGAAAGGTTAACTTTTGTGAAGTTCCGTAATGTTAATTTTGTTATTGTTTTATCAAACTTTCAATTATGTTCATTTAATATATATATATATATATATATATATATATATATATTAATATATATTATATATATATTTATATTTTATATATATATTTTATATATATATATATATTTATATATATATTATTATATATATATATATATATATATATATATATATACACATATACACTTAAATCTAGCAATAGCGAAGCACTACCGGAACTGCTAGTAAATATTTAAATAAATGTAATACTTAAGTAAATAAATACAATTATAAAGATGAAAAAATATGAATTTCTATTTGGGTTATATTTTTATTGCATCTACGAATGTTATCTCTTTGTTACTAACGAATCAAGTAACGGAATGTATACTAAAACAAAATTGTACATTGATCTATTTTTATTCTTGGTCTCCTATTATACTGATAAAGAGTAAATATAACTAAATGTTCTATTCATTTCATATTACCTCAAAGAATTTTTATACATTCTTATTTTTCGAATTTTTTCAAGCAAAGCTGTTTATTCTTGGAAGACCCAAAATCAACTGGTTACTGTTTTGGTTTTTTTTTAATCATTTTACCTTTCATAAATAATTGCCTACGATTCCCATTGAAATTAAAGTATAATTTCACAAATTAAACTAATAAAGTTTGTTATAAATATTATTCATAATTTTTCTGTTTTTTTTTTATTAAATGATTCCTGAAAGTTTAATATCTTTATAAAAACAAAATTTAAAGTCTTCTTAAAGCCTTGTAACTGCTGTTAAAAGAGGAATAAATATTACTGAAAGATTTCTTTTTCTAAATTCCTTTAATAGGTCAATTCGAATGGAAAATTATTGCGTTAGCATCATCTTTACTATAGTTGTACGAAAATTAAATTTAATTAAGAGTAAACAGATCTTAGATTTAACCAATATCATTCTGCATCAAAGAACAGCCATAATAACAATTAATTAATTTAATTTTAATTATTCCTCAAAATAATGGAATTAATATTCCAACCGTTTTGATTATTACCTACTACTACTTTTACCTGAATTCAATGAAAGAAAGAAATATTCAATAGATTTCTACTTTCGATGTATAACTAAAGCCTAATTATAAATCAAATATTTTGATGATTGTTTCCGTGAAGAAGAAATTTCTCTAGTTTATCCCAATTTATATCTATCCTTTTCCACATAAATTTATTAAAAAAAATTCAATTGTTTACATAGAAATCTACAACAAATTCATTTACCTTATAGAATTTAAGACTGCCCGTACGAGCGCCAGGCCTGTTTAGGCACGTGATAACAAGGCCTATAATAACCTCCTGTAAATCCTGATGCAAATAAAAGAAACTTCATGATTTTAATATTCATTAACCACGCGCTATTATATTTCACACAAATTATACGTATATATTTTAAACTTAAAGAAATTAAGACGTATTAAGTGATCGATAAATTTTTCTAACCTTTTTTGGCACATCTGTACCCCATGAGTATTTTACTTATTAACACTGTTTATGGCTACGTACTTTCCTCGAGCTTTGTAAGAGCTATGAAATTAACAATTGTCACTAACAGTAAAAGTTCACTAATATTTTTAATTATATTTCTATGATAATAAAGAAGTAATGAATTCAATTCAGTTTTCGTGAGAAATCCGTAGTGCTGTCAGTATTAAGAGATACAACGGAAGGCTCAGTATTGTTTTCTATTACCTGTATATTATTCATTTCCCAAAAATTTTCTTCAACATTATCCGTTACATATTTTAAACATTCTTACTTCCTTATAGAATGTATTGTGATCACGAAAAATGTCGGTTTCCAGATTTCAACGGAAATATCCATTTTGCCATCCGTGAAACGATTTTAACTAGTTGTGGGGTGACGTCTGTTTGTACATATGTATCTCGCATAACTCAAAAACAAAACTCCGTAGGATGTTTAAATTTTGGATTTAGGACTGTTGTAACATTTAGTTGTGCACCTCTCATTTGATTGCAATCGACTGAACCAAACGTGTCCAAAATATTTCCAAAATCCAAAAAAAATTTAATTTTAGACTTTTTCTTAACTGCAGTAATAAGCCCTTATTGAGAGCTTTTCAACGATATACCATAAGTGGGATTTATTTTCATTGGTTCCAGAGTTATAGCTAAATAAACTTTTAATTAATGAAATATATGGATCTTAGGGGAAGTCACATCGGTTCGAAGCAGAATTTCTCTCCTTTCTTTTTTTTTTAACTTTTTTTCTTTTAATTTAATTATATTGATTTATTAATAAATAATTATTAACCTCTCATAGCAAAAAAAAAAAAAATTACGATGAATAATAATTCAATAACAAAAAAAAAAGATAAAATATCACATGTTTTTATTAAAATAAAATTTTATCTACTTTTCATTTTTTTTTAAATGTGTAAATGTAATTTAATAGGCGTCCAAGAAAGTTATGTGTTATCCACTCAGATTTTTTCCATTTTTTAAGCATAAATATTTAACATCAAATATTTTAAAAGTAATGTATTCTTACGCTACGTAACTTTTGATTTATCCCCAAATTAACTGATTCAGGTAGAGTACACAATGAGAGGGTGGTAATTAAAACATTTTACCACTGGATCTTGCTAACTCATAAATTTTATACACATTAAAATTACATTTAATACGCGAAACCCTTTGCAATAATTGGACTTAAATTTACCCTTTTCAAATATCATTCCTTTTGAACTAAGCCACATTTTGTTAGCATTCTTTTTCCAAGAAACTGTTGGAATTTTTCCCTTTTTACACGAATGATAAGGGGCGTTGTCTAAGGTAATAACCGAATTATCTTGCAGAACTGGTAACACATCGCGCCATTTCTCAAATGACGTGCCGTTCATCTCGTTATGATAGACTGCTATAGATTTAGATTGAAAAATCCAGAGACCACTATTAACAAACCAGATATCACTAATGTTGTATCTAGTGTTTCTATAATATGTAATTATCATAGTTATATTGTGTATCACTATAACTTGTGTTTGTATAGATATGGCCAAGTTGTGAATCGGCACTGATAAAAGGGACGTGAATCAACAGAATCATGACGAACTCCCTAACACAACCTCAACGTTTCATTATTCGTCAATCTATAAGCTATCTGAATACAGTATATTGATTTTTTTTTTCATCAGCATTACCTAATATTTGATTTTTTTTTAGAATAACCTATGCAATTTAAAATTATCTTTGTTATTAAACATATTTTCACGTGAAAGTAAATAAAAACAATTAAAAAATAATTCGATTCTTAAAGATAAAAAGAAATAACTATTTTCATATCCCAGAATGTTTTAATTTTTGCTAGACATAAATCTTTTCAACTTCTCACTGACCAACACGATTTTGGAGCTTACCTACACAGATTCCGCCTACGTGCAGATCCTGGGTGTGTACTGAGGGGAAGTAGATACCCCAGAGCACATCTTCTTCGACTGTGGAAAGCGGATGCCTCTACGACGAGACCTCGGGGTCCTCCAGCTGACACCGGGGAATATGCTGGAATATATGCTATGGGGAAATAGAGAGTGGCTTACAGTAGCAGAACTAGCCACAAAGATTCTGCGAGAGAAGGAGCAGGGTGGACAGCTGAACAGATAGTGAGAAGAAACGGGATGCAACCATGTCTAGGGTGCCATGGCTGACTGAACTCAAATGAGAAGGCGAGGCTCCCTGATAATAACATGCTGACCGTCTAGCAGAACACAGAAGACAAGCGAAAATCTCAAGAACTGAGGTATAGGATACCGGACTGGAGAGCCAAGGGAGGACAGACAGCCCTCTACAGAGCTGCATTCGTTCGTGCTTGCATGGATGGGCGACAGTGAGGATGCACGGGGACTCTGAACACACTGAGCTCGAAGGCACCTCCTGGAGTTGACTAATACTTTAATGCGATTTCCGGCCTCGGGATGGCGGCTGGTGACGTGGAGGTTTAGTCGGTAAGGCGCAGGCTACATACGCCATAATATCTGAGGAACCTGTTAGCGAGCCCGACCACTTTGTCCGTAAATGGGATGACTCTCCTAAACAGAGAGAAAAAAAGACATAATTCTCTTTACATCCTTTTAAATTAATGATATATGATTTTAATTTAGTGCTGATATCAAAATATCTTTGACATTTTTCAGAGGTAAAAATTGTTTACTTTTTTCTTCGGTTTTTTTGAAGTAGCTTTTATTATAAAAAAATTACTTTATAATCAGTAATTTGTGTTTTCTTTCGTTGTATTACATAACTAGAAGTTAATGATTTGACTTTTTTCAGGTTACTAGATTGAGATAGTAGATTTTATCAAAAACTTTTCTTTAATTTTTCATTATTCCACTTCCAGATAAGATTTCTCACTTCCTCGATGTATCTATGATTTTTTATTTATTTTAATAACATAAGTTAATTGAGAATAACTTCCGAATTCTGTTTGTTTTCTTCAAGAAATACTTCATCGTTATAAAATAAGTTACTGGAAAAAAAAAGGAAATACATTACCAAAATGATATTGTATTGTTTAAACAAAAGTGAATGTACAAATCATGAATTGTTGCAGCATATTCTTTCTTAAAGTACGGTGAATATTTGATACATATAGAACATATTTACGACAATATGATTTCATTTGTGACAGGAACTCCCATAGCAATTTTATTGGAAGAATGATTTCCCAAGCGTCGAATATCAGGTTTACTTTTAATAAAATTTTATTTTTAAGGCATATCCTGCACTTTTTCAAAATCAGTCTCCTTTTATATCTCTTATTCTGTTTAATTTCTTCATTCCCTTTACTATTTTGTTTTAACACACACACATCCATTTTCAATTTTCTAACATTACATTAATTTTTCATTGTCAATCTGCAGTTTAAATAAATGCTCAGAATTTGTAATAAAAATCTATATACCGGGCAAAACGTAAAGAAGTATTGTTTTTTCTTCATTTCTAAACGGATATATTCTGCTACGCTACCTATTTTTATTACGTTCAACTACAAATTAACATTTTAAAATCTTTATTAGACAAAATAAATTATTATTTTATTTTGTAATTTTATTTTTTTCTCCTTATGTTAATAATATTTTTATATTTAATTTTCCAAGCATTTGGCACCGTTATTATTAATACAATTGTATAAATACCAATTTTTTTTATTTTTTCTTATAATTTATTTTCATTGTACAAAAATTGTTGATAAGTGGAACTTTATTTATATGATAATAATATTTTGATCAATAGACATATTGAAAAATTGCAATTTTCAGGTTATTATTAAGTATTTTATTGTTTAATGAATAAAATTGGATTTTAATCATCGTGGGGTTATTATGTAACTGGTACAACGAAAAAAAAAATAATTTAGGGTTTATAAAAAAAGTTGTTTTCGATCTAAAATATTACATTAGATGATTTTAAAAATATTATTTATCTAACCATATAATTTATTGCATTGTGTTAGATGCTACTAAAAATATACTTTTTATTACTTACAAAAGTATCAGAATCTTTTATTTTGATATATATATATATATATATATATATATATATATATATATATATATATATACATAAGTATATAACGGATTATATTTAAGTATGGAAACAGCTTTACACGTAATATCTAAGAGGTATTTGCAGGTAGAAGAAATGGGGTTCTGCATAGTTAAAAAAATCTGCGATATGGAGGTTTTTGAATTATTTCCGCCATATTGGAACAGATTATATTGAATGAAATTTAACTTTTTTTAAATAGGATACGATGGTTGATTTCAATTTAAAATTTTTCAAGAAAAACAATTATGAAACCCGTTTTTCTGTTAACGTCTTCGGTTATCGAATTATAAGCATTCAAAATTGCAATGACTGAAAAATCGTTTTAACCATAAACGAGGTAAAACTCCCTGCATGAACAATTTTATTGAATTTTAAATTCATAATGTATACAGTATAGAACTTTAAATAGTGCTATAATATTGGTAATAATAAATAATTAACAACACAACAAATTAAACGGGTATATCAACTGATACTTTAAATGTTACATTATTTATTTTAAAATTTTAAATAAATGTTTTCGATCATAAATTATTAATGAAATACATTTTGGAAGCATACCATTCTACTACAAATGTTCGAAATGCTTCTCTTCTACAGCTTGGCAGTGTGCTAACTTCAAGTAATATTCGTTTATAACATTGTGGGAGAATGTTAAAAAGGAAATTCTTAAATCAGCAGAAGCAAACTTAGGCGGAATAAAGAGAACCGGTAGAAAACCTTGGGTTTCAGACGATATATTGCAGCTGATGGATGAACGTAGAAAATATAAGAATGCTAGTAATAAAGAAAGTAAAAGGAACTATCGGAAATTAAGAAATGCTATAAACAGGAAGTGCAAACTGGTGAAAGAAGAGTGGATTAAATAAAGTGTTCAGAAGTGGAAAGAGAAATGAACATTGGTAAAATAGACGGAGCATACAGGAAAGTTAAGGAAAATTTTGGGGTACATAAATTAAAATCTAATAATGTGTTAAACAAAGATGGTACACCAATATATAATACGAAAGGTAAAGTCGATAGATGGGTGGAATATATTGAAGAGTTATACGGAGGAAATGAATTATAAAATGGTGTTATAGAGGAAGAAGAGGAAGTTGAGGAGGATGAAATGGGAGAAACAATACTGAGATCTGAATTTAAGAGAGCATTAAAAGATTTAAATGGCAGAAAGGATCCTGGAATAGACGGAATACCTGTAGAATTACTGCGCAGTGCAGGTAAGGAAGCGATTGATAGATTATACAAACTGGTGTGTAATATTTATGAAAATGGGGAATTTCCATCAGACTTCAAAAAAAGTGTTATAGTTATGATACCAAAGAAAGCAGGGGCAGATAAATGTGAAGAATACAGAACAATTAGTTTAACTAGTCATGCATCAAAAATCTTAACTAGAATTTTATACAGAAGAATTGAGAGGAGAGTGGAAGAAGTGTTAGGAGAAGACCAATTTGGTTTCAGGAAAAGTATAGGGACAAGGGAAGCAATTTTAGGCCTCAGATTAATAGTAGAAGGAAGATTAAAGAAAAACAAACCAACATACTTGGCGTTTATAGACCTAGAAAAGGCTTTCGATAACGTAGACTGGAATAAAATGTTCAGCATTTAAAAAAAATTAGGGTTCAAATACAGAGATAGAAGAACAATTGCTAACATGTACAGGAACCAAACAGCAACAATAACAATTGAAGAACATAAGAAAGAAGCCCTAATAAGAAAGGGAGTCCGACAAGGATGTTCCCTATCTCCGTTACTTTTTAATCTTTACATGGAACTAGCAGTTAATGATGTTAAAGAACAATTTAGATTCGGAGTAACAGTACAAGGTGAAAAGATAAAGATGCTACGATTTGCTGATGATATAGTAATTCTAGCCGAGAGTAAAAAGGATTTAGAAGAAACAATGAACGGCATAGATGAAGTCCTACGCAAGAACTATCGCATGAAAATAAACAAGAACAAAACAAAAGTAATGAAATGTAGTAGAAATAACAAAGATGGACCGCTGAGTGTGAAAATAGGAGGAGAAAAGATTATGGAGGTAGAAGAATTTTGTTATTTGGGAAGTAAAATTACTAAAGATGGACGAAGCAGGAGCGATATAAAATGCCGAATAGCACAAGCTAAACGAGCCTTCAGTAAGAAATGTAATTTGTTTACATCAAAAATTAATTTAAATGTCAGGAAAAGATTTTTGAAAGTGTATGTTTGGAGTGTCGCTTTATATGGAAGTGAAACTTGGACAATCGGAGTATCTGAGAAGAAAAGATTAGAAGCTTTTGAAATGTGGTGCTATAGGAGAATGTTAAAAATCAGATGGGTGGATAAAGTGACAAATGAAGAGGTATTGCGGCAAATAGACGAAGAAAGAAGCATTTGGAAAAATATAGTTAAAAGAAGAGACAGACTTATAGGCCACATACTAAGGCATCCTGGAATAGTCGCTTTAATATTGGAAGGACAGGTAGAAGGGAAAAATTGTGTAGGCAGGCCACGTTTGGAGTATGTAAAACAAATTGTTGGGGATGTAGGATGTAGAGGGTATACTGAAATGAAACGACTAGCACTAGATAGGGAATCTTGGAGAGCTGCATCAAACCAGTCAAATGACTGAAGACAAAAAAAAAGAAAAAAAATAACATTGTATCATGTCTGGTGGTACACGAGCAGATTCTTCAATTATTCTTTTTTTCAATTCGTAAATATCTGCAGGTTTTATTTTGTATGCATTTTATTGCAAATTTGTTAACAATTAAAAAATAATGTTTTAAAAAAGTTTTTGAAAAATCGTACCCCTACTCCAATAAATTTTCTAAGTGGGTATACTGCGTCAATAGTACCTTATTTCACCACAAGAAGCGCTAGTGTACTGACGTACAGCTGCTGCTGTAGTCGATTGCTATGTTGCGGCGTTACAGATGAGCTGTAAAATTAAATAAATGAATATTTAAAGTTTAAAAAAGTATTTAAAGCGGTTGCTAGTACTGCCACACCCGCGCGAATGAAATACGGTATGCGCTTTAGTTAGATTCAGTTAATTAAATAAAAAATATTATATTTAAATAAAATGATAAAAATTTTAATTAAGTTGTGTGTGTGCAATCCGTGTATCAGAAAAAGCCTTTTAACGCGAAAGTCCTACAACTGTGTTGTCAGCTTTTTTTACTAAAACTTTGAAGGAAAATACATAAACAAAGTTTTACATTTAATTTCATAATAATTCAAACGATTTCTTGTGCAAGACTTGCGTAATTTTTTCAATAACAATGAATTTAAACAGGAAATATATATTTAATTTTTATTAGCTTTAATTACAAAAACTATCATAGAATTAAATTCATTTTAAATTTTTTCTTAAAGTTTTATTTGGTGGTTATTGACAATTAAACAACACAAATGTACCCAAACATAAAATAAGCTTGCTTTTCAATTTTTTTTTTTTTTTTTTTTTTTAATTTTAACGTAAGTTTATCAGAAACTACAAAAAAATATATTTCTGAAACAATTTATTTCTATATATCACGTATGATTTCATATAAAATAACTAACTGATTTACGACCTGTTGGCTGTAAAGTAAACTATGAAGTTTCTAAGAGCTGTTTCTAAGCTTCTTTGTGGTATATAAAAAAACTGTCGTTGAAATAATGATTCTGTGATTGATTGGAATAAATAGGCCTTCAGATGGTAATCCTCAGATTATGAAAAAAAATTAAATCAATTCAGTCAATTAACACAAACTTCTCTGTAGCTAAACGGTTTATTTAATCAATGTGACTTTTTAAAACTTTCATCATAATCTCTCCCAGTATTAATACAATTCTCCCATCTCCGAATCCACTTATTTATACCTGATGTTAAGAGATTTTTGGCTTGATGTCGGAATCAGTACATTTTCCTTGACGTCGTCATTGGCATTAAAATTATTACAACTTAGTGCGTTTTTGAGTCGTAGAATTATTCATCATCACACAAGTGAAAGTCCAATGGCGCAAGTAAAGACTATATTGGGTAAAATTATACTTCTCGGTGCAATTTTTTGATTTTCCTCGAGTGACTGTGCTGTGTGAGGCCGGGCGTTTTCGTGAAACAGAATGATGCCTCTGCGCTGAGAAACAAAGCTTTTTTCATCACTGCTGGCTAAAATTTGTTGATAAATATATCACAGTGGTAGTATGCATTGTTTATTATTTGCAAATCTTTTAGAAAGTCGAAAAAAGCCGTGCCTTTTGAATCCTAAAAGTCTGTCATCATGAGTTTTCCTGCAAATTGTCGGGTTTGGGGTTTTTCTTGACAGGTGAACACGTGTGCTTCCAATCCTTGCCCTGTATTTTTAATTTCAGTGCATAATTGTGAATCCATATATCATTATAGGTCAGAATACTGTGCAAAAGTCACCTACCTGAAGATACCGTTTTTCAGCTCTCTGCACATGCGCAGTTTTGTCTTCGTATGGTGATGTGTCAGTTCTCTTTTAACCCATCATGAGCTTATTTTACGGGTTAGTGATAATTTTAACTTTTCAAAAATTTGTAATTTTTTAGCTACAATGTCAAGTATAATACTTCGATGGTATTGGGTGAGAGATTAACTACGAGTTACAAGCATTGGAGTTGAAATTTCAGTTGGACGTTCAGTGCTTGTCAGGTACCGCGTTTCTTACAAATTTTTCTGTATTGTTTGATCATAAGAGAGTAAATGTTAACCAGGTAATCAAAAATCTAATCACTAAATTATGTGCAACTATTGCACAAACTTCAAGAGAAGTTACCATAGTAAAATAAGATTTTGAGATTATTGTAAATAAAACAATTTTATTCAAACAGCTGATCAGGAGTTATCAAAGGATTACCAACTTACTGTTCTGAAAGTATCATAATCCTCTTACCAACTGTGTTGTATCCAGACCTATTTGTGTATTTAATTATTGAATTAACCAATATAATTATTTAAATAAATTGTACAGTTATTATTTTACTTAAAGTTATTATTATTATTTAATAAAACTACAGTTTTTCATTTTTCAACGTTGCCAAAAATGTTTATTATGTTAGAAAAAAATTAGCATTAGACGTCGTTGATCGTACTTGAAATAAATGGCAACGCTATTTTTTTTCCAAATTTAACTACGATTAACCGAAATAAATCAGACAGTTAACGAAAATATTATCAAATTGGATAATCGGTAAAAATATTCTATCGTCAAATAATTAGGTTGATTTAAATATCAGTAGGTTATTGGTAATAATTTTTATTTTAATTACTTCAGCAAGTAATTTAATTTTATATATATATACACACACACATACACACACCCTATTGTTTTACTTTTTGCTATGGTAGAAAGGTTTTATTTTTTGAAGTGTAAAAATTGGTGTCAAAAATAGTAACAAAAATAGGGAAAGAAGATAGGAGAGAGTGAAAAAATGGAAAGACGCGGACCATGTAGCCTACGTTAATTGGCACTAAGTCGTATTGCTGGGGAATTGCGGCCATACTCCTTCTACTGCGTTGTAAAGCTTTTATTCCAATTACCAAATAATTGCTGCACAAAATGACTACCCACCACTACTGTAATCGTTTTTATCTAACGATAAAAATAAAAGTTTTTCTTTTTTTTTATTCTCCATTCTCTCTCTTCCCACTCGCTACCCCATTTTGTCTATCTGTATTTCGCTTTGCAACAAAATAAAATGTGATTAACGTTGTATGTCATGTGATAAGTGCTTACATTAGAACTAATTCAGTGTTTTTTTTTAATTCTTTTTTTTCTCATTTTTATTTTATTTATTTGTAATGGAAATGTTTTGCTAATATTTATTTATTCTTTTATTAAAATAATTATTCCATGTTATCGATTTTAATTACTTCAATCTCTGTGATTTAAAGTAATAAAATAATTTTGAATTAGGAAAAAAAAGTAAATAATAAACAAAAAATAATTTTTATTTATAAAAAACACAAAATAAAATGGTAATGAATTTCCAATTAACCAAAAATCTTTAGAACAGAAAATGAATTACTTACAATGCAAAATCCACAAAGTTTACGGTTATAAAACCTGCAAGTTATTAACACCTGAAAATTTAACATTAAATAATCAAGTAATATAAAAAACATTTCAAAAATGTAAAAAAAAAACAAACACTTAAGAAAAATATTAGACCCGAAGTATGAAAATAATAAAATATTTTATCACAAAAAGAGAAAATTTACAGAAAAATTGAAAACATAATCCATAAAAAAAAAAACAAAAAAACGGTAAATTAAGAAGAATGAATGGAAAAAGATTGAAAAGAAAGATTTTTAGTTTCTTTCATAATCTAAAATGTTAAAATACAGATTTTTCAATTGAGTTAAGAAACGATTTCTAAGAAATCGAAATAAGAGAAGAAGAAACTTTAAACAGAGTAATTAATTAACCTGTTGGCTATAAAGCAAACTATGAAGTTTCTAAGAGCTGTTTCTAAGCTTCTTTGTGGTATATAAAAAAACTGTCGTTGAAATAATGATTCTGTGATTGATTGGAATAAATAGGCCTTTAGATGGTAATCCTCAGATTATGAAAAAAAATTAAATCAATTCAGTCAATTAACACAAACTTCTCTGTAGCTAAACGGTTTATTTAATCAATGTGACTTTTTAAAACTTTCATCATAATCTCTCCCAGTATTAATACTATTCTCCCATCTCCGAATCCACTTATTTATACCTGATGTTAAGAGATTTTTGGCTTGATGTCGGAATCAGTACATTTTCCTTGACGTCGTCATTGGCATTAAAATTATTACAACTTAGTGCGTTTTTGAGTCGTAGAATTATTCATCATCACACAAGTGAAAGTCCAATGGCGCAAGTAAAGACTATATTGGGTAAAATTATACTTCTCGGTGCAATTTTTTGATTTTCCTCGAGTGACTGTGCTGTGTGAGGCCGGGCGTTTTCGTGAAACAGAATGATGCCTCTGCGCTGAGAAACAAAGCTTTTTTCATCACTGCTGGCTAAACTTTGTTGATAAATATATCACAGTGGTAGTATGCATTGTTTATTATTTGCAAATCTTTACAATGCAAAATCTTACAATGACTTACAATGACTTACAATGCAAAATCCACAAAGTTTACGGTTATAAAACCTGCAAGTTATTAACACCTGAAAATTTAACATTAAATAATCAAGTAATATAAAAAACATTTCAAAAATGTAAAAAAAAACAAACACTTAAGAAAAATATTAGACCCGAAGTATGAAAATAATAAAATATTTTATCACAAAAAGAGAAAATTTACAGAAAAATTGAAAACATAATCCATAAAAAAAAAAACAAAAAAACGGTAAATTAAGAAGAATGAATGGAAAAAGATTGAAAAGAAAGATTTTTAGTTTCTTTCATTATCTAAAATGTTAAAATACAGATTTTTCAATTGAGTTAAGAAACGATTTCTAAGAAATCGAAATAAGAGAAGAAGAAACTTTAAACAGAGTAATTAATAAAAAATATATATGAATTATAAAAAAATAAGTAGCCAAGATGGAAGAAGAAACAACAACAGGAGACTCGTAGAAGAACAAATAGAAACATAAGAATAATGAACGACTTAAAGACGGCAAAAGATTAAATTATCAGAATAAATATAAATTTTCTTACGCGTCTGGACATCTTCAATTCGAATAAAGATTATTTTGTTTCAAAATTAATGGGTGTAAAATCTATTTTAAAAGACCTAAGTAAAGTTATATTGAAAACGTGGCTGTCAATGAACAAATGGTTCTGATGTATATAATATATGAATGCATGTAGGTATACACATATCTGATAAGAACATCAACAATAAATTATCCTTTTTATACAGAAATGTTTTAGATACTGAAATGGCTCAAAGGCTAAGAAGTACCAAAATCAATCAATTATAACAAATCTGTTTTTAACGACAAATTTGTAGATCATTTGCACGTGGCTGAAGCCGCGTTTCGAGAAAGTCCTACAACTGTGGGTTGTTTCTGACGGTTTACACATACACACACACACACACACACACACACACACACACACACACACACACACACACACACACACACACACACACACACACACACACACACACAACTTAATTTAAAATATTTATAACTTTATTCAAATATAATATTTTTTCGTTTATTTAATTCAATGATTCTAACTAAAGCGCGCGCGCTTATTGTATTCAATTCGTGCGGTTATGGTGGTACTAGCGATGACGGTTGGCACTAAGTAAAGTAATATAGTTTCACAACTTACATAGAACAAATTTCGCTTTTACGGTCGGTAGAGTGGTTTAGCCGCGAGGCATAAAGCACCAGGTATCGAGTCGACCGGACGATCTAATTCAAGACCCAGCCACACATAGTTACTTTTTTTACACTTTAAATATTATTCATTAATTCAATTTTACCGCTCTTCTGCACGTCACAATATAGCAAACGACTACAAAAGAATCTTTTGGGATGGGGATGTAATTTTGAAAAAATTGTTTTTTGTAGATACCCTTATTTTTTAATTGTTAACAAATGCGCCTAAGAAAAATATGACATTAACTAGGCAAAATCTCGAGATATTGAGAGAGTGTACTTGCTCAACAACCCCCACTCTTTGATCTTTTAATTTGAAAATTTATTGTATTAATGCCCCATATATAGAAGTAATCTGACCAAGTTTGTTCAAAATCGGTTCAGTAGTTCTGGAGATATAAGGTGATTTTTAGAGGCCAACACCAAACACACAGACATACCTAAGAACATTAATATCTGGAAAATTTCCATCCGAGTTTTGTGTTTCTCAGCTGTGAAAACGTCAGGAACCGGTGAAAATCGCATATGCCCAAATTGGACCGATTACAATAATTTACCTTCTAGAGCTACAGCGCTCTCTAGACAGCGCTGTCTAGATAGGAAAGTAAAAAAAAAAACATACCTTTTATATTTCAAATTTTTAGAATCAAGTTGAATTTTGAAAAAAATCACACAACACAATAACGATCAGAGTTAAAGGAAAATTATTTTAATGGAATGATCTATTTAGACTAGAAACAATAATAAATAAGGAAGTTTTTTTTGTATTCTTATATTGAAAATACGATTGAAAATTTTAGGACTTTAATTTAAGGGCAGAATTATGATATATTATGGTCTTTGATCAGGAAAATTGAATAAAATAGTTCCCAGAACCGTATATGCAGTAGTTTTTGAATCTGGGGGGAAAACCAATATGTTGGGTTAAAAAGAAACCTATTTTTTATGTTTGACTTGTAATAACGTTGTTCAATGAGTAATAAACAAATAGAACTAATAAAAAAAAACTTGTATAAAATTTAATATTGAACAAAATGGTATTAAGTAGTTCGAATACAAAAAATAAAAGAAAAATTCAAATTTTATTCAGAAACAGTATATTATACCAAAATGCATTGTACGTACAGTTCATAATAAATATTCAAAAATGAGGCTGCCATTTTCAACAAATTTCTTGCAACTTTTTGTATTCCTTTTGTTGTAATTATTAGTTCTTCAGAGCTGTCCTTAAGTTGCTCAGCTGCAACCATAATCCGGACAATTAATTCCTCAAGAGTATGTGTTTTTGTTTTGTATACAATATTTTTCATCCATCCCCAGAAGCAAAACTCTAAGAGATCAGAGTTAGATCAGGCAATCATGGTAGCAAGGAGTGTGGTCCGCCACGATGGATCCATTACCCAGGAAAATGTTGATTTAACTAAGTGGAAACTGCACAGGAGAAGTGTAGGAAGAAGGGAGTTGTGCTATCGTACTGGAAGTATACGTTGCTTCTCAGGGCTAGAACAATATTTTCAAACAGCTGTCACAATTCTTGAAGAAAGTGCAAGTAGACTTAGCATTTAAGCGGCCAATAATGTGTCAGGTGACTGTGAAGAAGGTCGCACCCTACATTGACGCTAAATCGGTGTTGAAAATTGTCTTCCACTGTTTCATGAGGATTTACTTCTGCCCATGTATGTTCACTGCGTAACTTGTTGACCTCATCTCGAATGAAATTTACCTCATCGGTAAACAAACATAGTTGTAGAGTCGTCAATTTGTATTCCACCGTTTGAAAAACTCCAAGCGAAAGGGACCTTCTCCTGAGTGTAATTGTTAAACTTACTGTTTATGATCAGGATAAAAATTGTTTCGTGAAATTGTCCTCGAATGCGAAACTCCGATTCGCTTAGAAAGACGTCGTCTACTGACGACTGGACAACGCTGAACTGCATCAATATTAATTTCATTAATAACAGCGTCGTGTTGGATAGATACTTGGTACGAGTACGTAGTGAACCTAATTCCAAAAAATGGCAAAAGATCGCGCTAATCGTTTTCGGATCTGGAATCCTGTGATTCATAAAACTTATTTCATGTGCTAATGCAGCATCTGTAGGATTACCATTACAAATACTCAAACTGAATACCATATCAGCGTAGTATTTCTCTGTTCTAAATAAGTACATCATTATTTTCATTGGCAAATCGATCACGTTCAAACTAAAATTCCCAGAAAACCTTCGCTAATGACATCACAGTCTACAGTACAGTAGAATGAATTAAATGTTAACGCTGTATTGTGCATTGTTGATCAGCTGTTATTTTTTTGCCAACTTTTAAATTTATTATATTTCCATCATTAATAATAAAGTTATGTTCTAAGTTATTTTTATTTTACAATTGTGTAATTAAATTTTTTTTTTTTATTTTTCAAAAGTAATTTTTTGATTGTTCACTTCACCAAAAATCATTTGTACTTTTCTGACAAATTTAATAATTACTATTAATAAATAAAAATCGAATTTTTCTAACTGTTCTTTACTTTATTCAAAGCTTTCATTTTAGGACAAATGTTTTTATGAACATTTTACATTATTAGCACGAGTAGAATAGGTTATGAAAGTCCCCGTAGAAATTCTTGATACACCCTGTTTATTTATATATATAAATTATTTAACTACATTTATTATGATATTATTTTATATAAAGCTTAAAATTATAAGGTAAACTAAGAATTAACAATTCCACTGACATGTAATATAATTCAAATATAACATATACTGTTTAAATACGTAAATATAAATAAAATACAAGCATATATAAAATGATGAACATCATAAATGATAGGATGTGACAGAACTATTATTTTATCTGATGTAAATAACATTACACTATGCTTTTAAATATATAACGTTTCTATTGTAATAATACATATACATTATCCTCTTTGTATTTTCATCAATATATTCTGGTATTTACAGAAATAGCATAACATTGATTTATATAATACAAATAGGAAAGCTATTGAAAAACAACCTGGAAGAAGTAACTAGTAATAAGCAAAGTAAAGAAAGGTAATTTGTACTATTATGGTTTATGCCTAGCTCGGTAAAAAGCAATACTGAATTTTTTTTATCATACTATTCGTGGTCTGCTCAAAAAATTACCGAACTTTTATAATTACGCGCCAACGGAGATATTTAATGACGTGCGGTTAGCACCATTGTGTTCCGCATAACTTCCTCTGTAACTACATGTTCTTGGATTCTTGATATCTCGTTTAATTTTTGTGTTATTGTTATTTGAGTGCAACATGTTTAAGTGTTGGTAGGATTTTTGTAACGTGCGTTTTTCGGGAGCAACGATACAAAGTAAAATGTTGCGTCAAACCGGGGAAAATTTTCACAGGTTTTCAAGTTTTGAAACAAACTTATGGAGATGTTTCTCTCGACTCGAACGCAATGCTGTGAATGGTTTTTCGGATTTAAAATTGGTCGTCAGTCAATTGAAGATGACCCTCGACCAAGAAGGCCTTTGACTTCAACTGATGTAAAAAGCAATACTGAATTTTTTTTATCATACTATTCGTGGTCTGCTCAAAAAATTACCGAACTTTTATAATTACGCGCCAACGGAGATATTTAATGACGTGCGGTTAGCACCATTGTGTTCCGCATAACTTCCTCTGTAACTACATGTTCTTGGATTCTTGATATCTCGTTTAATTTTTGTGTTATTATTATTTGAGTGCAACATGTTTAAGTGTTGGTAGGATTTTTGTAACGTGCGTTTTTCGGGAGCAACGATACAAAGTAAAATGTTGCGTCAAACCGGGGAAAATTTTCACAGGTTTTCAAGTTTTGAAACAAACTTATGGAGATGTTTCTCTCGACTCGAACGCAATGCTGTGAATGGTTTTTCGGATTTAAAATTGGTCGTCAGTCAATTGAAGATGACCCTCGACCAAGAAGGCCTTTGACTTCAACTGATGTAAAAAGCAATACTGAATTTTTTTTATCATACTATTCGTGGTCTGCTCAAAAAATTACCGAACTTTTATAATTACGCGCCAACGGAGATATTTAATGACGTGCGGTTAGCACCATTGTGTTCCGCATAACTTCCTCTGTAACTACATGTTCTTGGATTCTTGATATCTCGTTTAATTTTTGTGTTATTGTTATTTGAGTGCAACATGTTTAAGTGTTGGTAGGATTTTTGTAACGTGCGTTTTTCGGGAGCAACGATACAAAGTAAAATGTTGCGTCAAATCGGGGAAAATTTTCACAGGTTTTCAAGTTTTGAAACAAACTTATGGAGATGTTTCTCTCGACTCGAACGCAATGCTGTGAATGGTTTTTCGGATTTAAAATTGGTCGTCAGTCAATTGAAGATGACCCTCGACCAAGAAGGCCTTTGACTTCAACTGATGACACACGCTTTCAGAAAATCAACGATCTGGTGCGTGCAAATCAACGATTGACTGTCAGAAAACTTGCAGAAGGGGTTAGCATCTTGATTGAATCATTACATTTAATTTTGACTGAAAAATTGAACGCGCATCGATTTGCAACAAAGTTTGTTCTCGTTTCATACTGAACAGCAGAAAGAACATCGAGTGGACAATTCCAGGCAATTCCTTGAACAATCCGATGACAATGAAACATTAATGCAAAGGATTGAAACGGGGAACGAAAGCTGGGTTTATGGCTACGACACTGAGACAAAATTTCAATCATCAGAAAATCGTACGTTACAAAAATCGCTACTAACACTTAAACATGTTGTACTCAAACGACAATAACACAAAAAATAAATGAGATATCTACAATCCAAGAACATATGTTTACAGAGAAGGTTATGGGGAATACAATTCTGCCAACCGCATGTCATTATGTATCTCCGTTGACGCGTAATTAAAAAAGTTCAGTTATTTTTTGAGCAGACCTCGTATACCTGATGGCTCCTATTGCGAAGATAACTTACTCTCTTAGTGACTCCCACAATATTTTCCTCATTATTCCTTAATTCCCTTGGTGACTTAAGCGATATAGTAATACATCCTACTACGTATTTATTTCGGTTATTGCGATTGATTATAATAATAATTTTACGAATCCCACCAACTCGAATGATTATAATTAATGTGTAAAATTTAACGTGGTAGATTAGATATATCATCGTAACTGCACCAAAAATCGGAAATTATGTTCGTTTCTAGACATTAATTTTTTAAGATTTATCAGCGTGTGTCATACACCATACATTCTTCTGTTTCTCTGTAAATTCCCGCAAATACCCAGTGTTGACAATAAACTATACCTGAATCATCTTTTGGCCTTTAAATAGAAATTTATCTTTTTCTTCGTGCAGATTATTTCCGCCTATTGTTACTTTGTTACGGAAAAAAATGTCAGCATAGACTTTCCTTAAAATTTTTTCCAATCGGTTACGGTGAACTACACATACCAAATTCTTCATTAAAACTAATCTATTCCTTGTTCAGCATGTACAGGAAATAAAGAAATAACAACTTCCAATTTCATTTCCCTGGATACTGCTCCTTTAAAGATGAAAATTGCAACAACTCGCCTTCGTTTAACGCCATTTATTTTCCCTGTCCCTAAACGAAAAAGACATTTAATATTTTTGTACACAAAAGCTAGGATTATGTAAAATTGTTTTGGCGTGTGAAAAACAAGTAGCATGTTCTTTATCTAGCATCTCACGGATTAAGTCAATAAAACCCATGTTGAATGAAAATAACTAATATTGAAAATCGAAGCAAACACACGCATTATTTCAAATTACATTATTTCATATGATTGAAATAATCGACTATACGAGTACATACTATAGTACACATCGAGCGATATAAAAATAAGCGATTAAAATGTAATTACAACTACAGATAAGATAAACCTTAGTAATTTAAAATGGATTATTATTGCTTTATCCCCCGATACTATACGAATGATACTGCTTATTAAGAAAATAATTATTATGAAATTAACGGTAGTAATAAAAGCAAAAATAACTATTATATTCTCGTATTATAAATTATATACGAGTATACTGAATTATTATGGATGTATTTTTTAAGCAAATTAATTAAAAAGCAATTTTATTTAATGAAATGATATATATATATAATTTACTGCGAAATCGTAAAAAAGAATCTTCAGTTAGATTAATTCATCTTCAGAAATACTTTATAAGTTTTTTTAATATATATAAAGTAATGGGTAAAACGTAATAAAGTTTGAAAAATTAAATTAATCAAACAAAATTACTCAGAATATAGTAATTACTATATTACATTTATTTTAAGAGATAAGACAAATTTTTAAGTTTTTCCTTATTAATATTTAAATATACAGTGTTTATAAAGTAATGGGCTGGCTATAATTTTTGGATTCTACTAGTAAAACTAAACAGGAAATATCCTTAAGAAAAATGGCAATTTTTACTTCGTTCTCCACCTGTCCACAATTTTGTTATTTTTATGTAAAAAGTTTTATCTCAAGTGCGGTTAGAGGAATCACATTAATATTTGGTAAGAGTCTTGGAAATAAAAATTTTAAATTAGTTATATATTTTTCTCAAGTCTACTTGAAATCTACCTCTACTTTCCGGCGTGCCGAAAGGGATTTTTTTTTAATATAGCGTCATTTATTAAATGAGATTATATTTTAAAAATATTATAGCTTAGTATTTAATATATATATATATATATATATATTTTAATGAATTTGTTTCTATTTATATATTACTAGGAAAAAGACGGACCTACAGCCCACCGTCCTGAACAATTTTAGCTTTTACTTGAGTTCTCATTATTGCTACTAAATATTCATGTAATTTTTAATTCATTTTAGGTATATTTCATAAGAAATCTACCTATTGTATATTGTAATGGATGCCATGATTCGACTTCCGGAAAATTTCGACATATCTTCGCGTTTTACATACCCCACAGCCCAAAGCTACCGTCAGCTCAAAAGTTTATATATATATATATCTTTCACTTTCTTGTGGACAAGATAACTGCTGTAATTTTACGCCAATCAGTTTCAAATTGTTTCCTAAAAAAATTCACCCCAAAATCTCAGTCGAATTCATTAACGGCCAAAAGCGGAACATGGGAGTGGAAATGCGGTGGCTTTCTCGAAAAAAAAAATATTGCTGTAAGTTTCTCATTCAGTAAAATATCCTATTCGTTTAAACTTCCTATGATTCCTTTGATAGGGGCCGAAAACTTATGTAAGTAAAGTTTTATGATATCACCAATCATTAGCTCATGGGGTCAAAAAATGGAATTTTGAAGACAAAAAAAAATTATATTTCCCTTAATAGGCAAAATATCGAATCGGTTTAAAGTGGTCGTTAGTCCTGTAAATATTACCTAAAATCTTTATATGTAACAAATTTTGATGTGATCAACTCTTACGGCTAGGGATGACCAAACTTTTGTTGGAATTGTATGAATATGGGGCTTGTCATATGCTAAGGATGTGCAACATTTTTAACTTGCAGCCATTGTCGTATTGAGTAAATTTGAAGTTTTTCTTAGTTTTGAGGTGGAAATATTTTTCATCCCTTACTTAGCACCAGTGAAATCTACCTCCACTTTCCGGCGTGCCGAAAGGGATTTTTTTATATAGCGTCTTTTATTAAATGAAATTATATTTTTAAAATATTATAGCTTAGTATTTAATATATATATATATATATATATATATATATATATATATATATATATTTTAATAAATTTGTTTCTATTTATATATTGCTAGGAAAAAGACGAACCTACGGCCCACCGTCCTGAACAATTTTAGCTTTTACTTGAGTTCTGATTTTAACACAGCTCTTATCCCAGTATTTTCCTTTTTTATCGCCAACACATTAATTTTAGATAAATATTTCGTATCAAAAAGTATAAATCGTTAATGCGCTGCGCGAGGCCACTCGGCGCACCATCATTGGTCCGCTCTGCGCCAATAGCAGCTAAAATGAAAATGTGAGCATATACAACAAACCCACGCACCAACTTTTTTATGGAGAGTGATACCAGTATTTATATTTTATTGTAAAATATTGATGAATTATCTTAAGTTTCATTACTTTTTATTTCTGTTTACAAAATTTTTTTTATAAATTAATTATATAATAATTTCCACTCATCAACTATTTTTATTATTATGCCCGAACGTTTTCGGATATTAATCCATCATCAGGAACATTTATGTGTTATGGATTATAATTATTTCCTTTACAAATTAAAATATTAAATGAATTTTGAATTTTTTAAAAACAAAAATTATAAATACAACGACTGATCGTTAAAAGGTAAAAAAACGTCGGCGTTGACCGTCATGTCAGTATGAAGCTCTCAATTCTTATGTTTATTAGTAAGAATCAGTGTAACCAACCTAAGAATTAATATTATTGTTTAATATTTGTTTAAATAAAGCATCATTATAACAAATTTCATTTGTTCATTTGTTAACTTTTTATTATCTCATTATATGTAATATTTTTCAGTAATATTTGTTTTATGAAAGTTATTGGAATATTCAAGGATATTAATAAAATTATCTGGGTTGTAATTATGATTATTTTCTATGATATGTTTAGTAAAATCGAATCGTTCTTTATTTCCTTTATTTATATATACAATTAATGTGTTCGTTAATTCTGATCGAGAAACATCGGTTTGTCATCCCGATATATTCCAAATCACTATTTCCGCATTTTGAACTATATATTTTTATATAGATTTTTTATCCGAATTAAATTTATTGTTCAGTTTTATTCTATTAGGATATCTATTATTTATTATTAATTATTTTATTATTCGTTGAATATGCAGTTTTTAATTCAAAATTTTTAAATATTTTATTAAATTTTTTTTGTAATTGATACTGTATTCAGATTTATCATCTTTGTATCGGTTATTATTATTATTTGTTAGTTTTATATTATCTTTTATAAAAATTTTATTTTAATATATAATTTATTTATTAAGTTTTCATTGTATCCATTGGATTCCATTGTATCCATTGATCTTTTTTATACACTGATGATGATTGTAGCATCAAAAGCGTATTTTTATATTATTTTAATATTTTTATTGGTTAAATGTTAATTAAAAATATATTCCTCTAAAAAAAAGGTAGCAGTAAAAATGTATAAAATCAGAATATAACACACACATTTCCACGTTATTAAGTAATTTTAGTTCAAAACCGCTATTATATTTATGTAATTAATTATATTCTTTAAATTAGGTAGCAACTTCAACAAAAGTGTTGTTTTAGTTAATTCGTCTAAATTTGTTAGGAAAATAAAAGATAAACAAACAACTTCGTTTATATTTCATATATATTCATCTCGTATAATAATTTTAATATTTAATGAGTTTCTTGTTTTTGAAACCACCTACAGCAAAGGATGGATTTTCCCTGTTGTATAAAACAAATTTAATTATTAAACAAACTAAATAATATGTTGAAAACGAAAGTAAAACATACAGAATGATTCAGGAGTAATCAGAAATAATTTAGGAAGTAATTTTAGAGCTTGAAAATAATAAAAAATAGTTCAAAATTCATATATCCGAAAACTCTTTGATATTGAGTTACGACTAGAAAAAATTTTGCTCAAATTTTAGTTCCTCCGGTGAAGGTCATAACTAAATTCTTAAGCCGTTATATAAAGGGTAAACTTGATAATTTCTTATATTTATTGAACTGAAAATTGAATTTGTTTGTTATAATTTATTGTAAAACTTTTTTTTACACTCAGAGATTAATAAATCAAGATATTAAATTTAAAAAAAAGTTTAAAAATATATAGCCATATGAAGTCGGATTCGAACCGATGTGCCTTCCGGTTTTAAGATCCAAATATTTCATTAATTAAATTTTTATTTCATCATAACTCTGGAACTAATGAAAATAAATACCACTTATAATATATCATTGAAAATCTCTCAGTAAGAACTTATTACTGCAGTTAAGAAAAACCCAAAATCCAAAAAAGTTTGGATTTTAGACTTTTTTGGTAACTTTTGGTTCAATCGATTGCAATCAACAGGGAAGGTGCACAACTAGATATTACGAAAATGTTAAACCCAAAATTTCAACATCCTGTGGCTCATCGTTTTTGAGATATACAATATACATACGTATGTATGTTCTTACGTAAGTACAGACGTCACGCCGAAAATAGTCAAAATTTGTTTAGGGGTGGTGGAAATGGATATTTCCATTGAAATCTGAAAACCGAAATTTTTCGAGATCACAGTACTTCTTATACTTTGTGTAAGGAAGTAAAAAAATTCTCTAAGATAAAAAAATGGACGAAAAAGGAGGTTGAAATTACCCATTCAAGAAAACTAAGTAATGAATATAATTAAAAACAATTTAAGAAAAATATATAGACTGATTAAAAAGGACTTCACATGTTTAAAAGCATATAAAGATTTATTTAGATAACTTAAAGATTCGATTGAGATCTTATGTCATAACAAAATAAATCAAGTTTTGTTACATTATATATTTAAATTTTTTTCATCTATTCATTAAATCGTTTTTTTTTTGTTTTGTATCTGTTAAGTCAAACCAATTGAAAAAAGTAAAAATATTAACAAATTAGTAACCAATAAATTGCATTTTAAAGGGCAACGATTTAACATAAGAAAAAAGTGTATATTTTTTTCTTTTTATTTCGTTTTTGAAGTAGATTTTCTTAATTTTCTTTTAAATATGTTTTATATTTAAATATTTTTTTCTTAAAAAACAGTATTGATCAGGCTTGAAAAATTGTTACTGTATGATAAATGAAAAATGCCTTTTGCAAGAAACATGGAGGACAAGGTTTCTGAAACAGCGGAAATGTAGTACGAATAATAGAGAAATCACCGTTAAGTTTGATTTAATCTGTTTTGTATGTTTCTCCAACCATTTTCCAGCTACTGGCCACTCCTGTGTGTGTGCGTCCGCGCGCGCGCGCGCATAGATAAGCAAGTGCAATCTTGCTTATCTAAGCCACTATCGGCATTCCAGGCCTGACGATGCTGCACACATAATGCAATGTATATGTAATTATTGTAGTGGTTAAGATAATAGTTACTAATATCTATTCTGCTAAGATCACTTTGTAGTTTGTTGTGTTTGATACTGCTTATCCTTTCTTAGATTCATTCTTTTTACCTTTTGTCGATGCGTTTCGGAACCACTCCATTATCAAACCTTATTGTACTGATACTTTATATTTCTGTTATTCTTTATAAAGCTTTTGTCAACGCCCTTCCCTATATTTGACGTCATGCCTTATCTGGCCTTCTTGTTATATATTTGTTTTTAATAGTTAGTTATACTTATCTTTTAATTTTATTTTTCTATTTCCTGCTTTCAATAGAGGTTCTTGAAAAGGACATCTGCTTGATTATCGATCTCTTCATTTTTGATCGTTTTATTATTAATTTTTAATTAAAAGATGTCTAGAATTTTCTAAAATGTTCATTCTTCTTCGACATGTTTGTGAATTAATTTCGTTGATTCTTCAATTTTCATTGGAGAAAATTTCCCCAATTTCGACTTTGAAAAATAGTGTTTAATTATTTTTTATATGCTGGTTTTATTATTAATCCAGATTTTATTTTGGATCTATATTTTGAAATGTAAAGAAAAAAGACCTTTACAGATAACATCATAGATCACGATTCGAATCGTCCAATGGAGCATAAATTAGCGGCTTTTACATGCATGGTAGATAGATTACATAAGTTACCATTTACAATTTATTTATGAGGGGCTATTTATTTATGGAGGGGCGTTAGTACAATAAGTTTTCACATGGAGTGGTTCCGAAACGCATCAACAAGAAATACAAAATGAAGCTAAGAAAGGTAAGCAGTACTAAGCATAGAAACTAAGTATAAATTACCGATAAATATGTAGTCTTGAACATATTCAGGTTGACTACTACTGAGATATGTGGTTAATTGAAACCCATTGATCAAAAAACTCCAGTATCCAATCTGTCATTCAAATCAAAGTAAAAACAATTACCTTTACAAAGACTCGAACCTCAATGCTCTCGACATCGAAAATTAGCTCATTTTACGATGACGAGTTTAACAACTAGATCAACCCGGCGGGATAATCATTCTAAAATTAAAAATATATATATATATATATATATATATATATATATATATATATATATATATCATCTTTTATTTACAGGTAGGTTATTTAAATTTTGAGATAAAAGTGTTTGTTTAGATTCTTTTCAAATCTGTTTAACGACCTCCCATAAAATTATTTCTCAACACATCTTTTTTTTTTCCAGACGTAGGCCTCTCCCTTTGTGTTATTTACATACGACTTTTTATAATAAGGACTTGCATAAAACACTTTAATGTAGGCTTATCCATATGTTTTTTAGATGAATAAAATGAAATTAAATTAAAATAATAAAACTAACATTAAAATTAAAACATTATATTTTTGAATTCCTTAAATGTGTAGCTTTTTTAAAATCAGTACCAAATTACGAGTTAATAAGTTGGTTAATTTCTATTATTTGTATATTCTGAGACAGAAGGGGGAATATTAATTTCTAATTTTACAACCTTTCCAATGACAAAACAGAAAGTCTTATAAAAGAGAATAAAGGTGTTGTTTTGTCGCTTATAAGACTAAATATTATATGAATTTTGGTGTGTTTAGAATGCCGGTGTTTGGGTCAGTGATGAAGACAACGGAAATTACGTTATTGTGACTTTTAATAAGTACACCTAATATAACATGTTTTTATTTTTATTTTTTTAAGAATATAATCTCTGCCAGTTTTATTAATGATTTGTATCTCATTTAAAGTTACCTATAAGCATTTTTGTTGTAACATATAACGTACATAAAAGTTTTTACATTAGTTTTTATTTTTTTCCAATTTCAAAAATTTTGATTAAGATAATTTTCCTTTTTTAGCGAAACATTGATTAATTTTTACAGTGATTATAATTTTTCAACAAAAGTCTAAAAATAAAAAGTTTTTAATCTTCATGTATTTTTCTTTTAAATATTTTTAAAAATGTAATATTATTATTTATTATAAATCACTAAAACAATTAGGTTTTATAACAAAATATTATTTTTATATATTATCCTCATCTTTTATTTCTTCTTTTTTTTTAAAAATAATAACCTAATATAACCTTAGCCAGTTTGAAGCAATTTTTACGATTGCCTTTACTTTTCTTATCTTGGTCCCTTATGGGCCGACTAAGAGGAGAAGAGTAAAGTGGTACCGTTCTCTAGTCTTTATCTTAACTCTTTGATTAATGGTGTAGAAGATGACCCCCTGTGTTGGAACCGTATAAATTTTTATGCCGTAAGTAACGAAGGAGTTATAAAGAGAGAAAGTGAGAGAAAGAAAGATTGTGAAAGAGAGAATGGGAGTAAGTGAAATAATATAAAGGTTTCTACGTATATATTTGGGCTGTTATTGAAAGAAGAAAATTCAGTAGTTAAAATTACTTTCATTTATAATAGAAGATAAGGAATTATATTTAATTTTAATCATGAAAATTTCGATTCCTTTCGTTAGTCTGGTTGAATATGAATTATTCATCTCAATCTATATTTTTTTCATGTAGAATTTATAAAACAAATACACTTTAATAACCATTATTAAACAAATAAACACACACTCAAAAATATACATTTGATCGATTTCTTGGAAATATATAAAAATTAAGCTTATTATTACAATCGTAATATATGTTATATTTTCATATTTACAGACATAAATACTTGGGTTTCGCATTTAAAATTATAATTCATAGGGAAAATAATACTAAGTCTCCTTTTATCATTAGCCATTGGATTGATTTAATGGATCTTTAAACCCATTTTTATAAGCTTTTATTTAACTTGCTTTAGTTACAATCAAATCTTGCAACTGCTATATCTTTTGATCTATCGTATGAAAATCAATGAAATTTGATTCTAGTATGTAACTTTGATGACAATACAATGCTACAGTGTCGGCATTTTCATATAACCCACCCACACCCTCCCCACGCGCTACCCGTACGCTAAATTCATGCATGTTGCTTAAAATTTTTATTTCTAGTTAACTATCGTATGAAAATCAATTAAATTTGGTACACGTATGTAACTTCGATGACAATACAGTACTACGCAGCACTACAGTGTCGGAATTTGATATGACCCGCTCTAACGCCCCCACGCGCTACCCCTACGCTAAATTCATGCATTTAATTGAAAATTTTCATTTCTCATGTACTATCGTATCAAAATGATTGAAATTTGGTACACGTATGTAACTTTGATGTGTAAAAATACATATTTTTACTTTTTAATCTTAAAAACAAACAATAATATTCAGATATAAATATTATTAAGAATATTTTTTTTTTGGAAGTAAAACGTTTATTGTTCATTAAGACTAAAAAGTAAAAAATAAAAAAAAAATAATACAAAAAACAAAAAAAATTACAAAAATATATTTGATTACATATAAAAAATTATTTTTTAACAAAGCATTTATTTAACTAATATTAATATTAAAATTAATAAAAAAAAGGAAACAAATTACAAAAACCCTCTAAAAAGTAAAAAATAAGAATTAAATGAGAATTTTAAACAAAAAATAAAACAAATATAAAAATGCACTGAAAAGTAAAAAATAAATTATATAAATATCTAATAAATAACCAATAAATAAATGTAATAATTATTAAATTTTAAAATTAAAAGTAATGAAAATATTTAGTTAAATAAAAGAGTGGCGCAGTTTTTATAACGTTTTCGAATAAGTATTTATAGACATTTACTGTATTTTAAAATATATATTTTGTTTAATGAGGTTGTTTAGTATATGTATATACTTTATTTATCTGTCATAAAATAACTCAAGTTTTAATTCTTTGATAGTTCAAATTTGCACCGAGATGACCTTTAAGGGTTAATAAGATTAAAAATAAAAATTAAATTTAGAAAGTTATTGCAAATTTTGAAAATCTTGCACAAGGTTATTACATTTTGACGGTAATCTGAAAAATTATTAATTATTATCATTATTATAATTGTAATCGTAATTATGAATTCATTAAATATAAATTCATAATTAATTAAAATGAAACTTTTAGCGGAAACTGTGCGTTCAATTTGGCTTAGGTTACAAGCAGAATTCGAATATGGACTTCAACTATATGAGAACACGTACAAATTTTAAATAAAAGCGTGGCGCAGTTTTTTAATTTATTTAAAGCAACACAACATTTGTTTTTACAAAAATTAATCTTCATTTTCATTTTCAATAACGACACGAGGAGGCGGAAAGGTGTGCTGGAACCTCTCCAGTTGAGACTGACTGGAGAGGTTTATTTTTTTTTACTTTGTACCTACGATTATGTAAGATAAGGTTGGTCAACCGGGTTGGTGTAATGATTAACTCGTCATCGTAAATCAGCTGATTTCGAGTTCTAAGTTTCAAATTCTTGTAAAGGTAGTTAGTTACTTTTATACGGATTTGAATAATAGATCGTCGATACCGATATTCTTTGGTGGTAGAGTTTCACTTAACCACACATCTCTAAGCACGTAAAAGACTACTACACTTCATTTACTTCCATGCATATCCTCATTCATCCTATGAAATAATAGCTTACGGTGGTTACTAAGGGTAAACAGAAAAAATGAAGTAAGATAAGATATTTTTACCTTAGATTAAAAAAAAAAAATGATAACAGAATATCCAATGAGTCAATACGGGCAAAGTGTGAAGGACCTGCCTTAGAGCAAATTACCATATTTTATTATGCTTATCTCTTGGTTTCAGCATATCTTCTACGTCATTAACTCGTTCCTTGTTATTTTAATGTTTATTTTTCCTATACTTCCTTTCATAAATAGTTTTTAATATAACGAAAATAATAAAAAAAATAACTGGAATTATCATAATTGTTTTTCTTTTTTATAAAAATCTACTTGAAAATTCTCTTTCTTTGTTTTTAAAGATTTTTTTACTTTCAATCAAACTACATAATTTTCAATTTTTTTTTTTCTATACTACAAATTTTAAAAAAAGCTTCTATTATTGTTTCCTTTTTCAATATTGATAATTTTTCATTAATACAAAGCATAATATTCTAACAAAATATTTTTAAAGCTTCTCTGTTAGCTTATAGCTGTGTTTAATATAAGTAGATTGCTTTTCTACATAAAGCTCTCCGTTTATGAGGAAATTTTTCTTTCCATATTATGCTTTTTTTTTTTACTTCGTCAATTTTTTTAATAATTTTACTATACGTATAATAAATTTTTTAAATTTTTTCTTTATTAACTTCACTTTATTTAAACATTTTATTTATATTATTATCATTTCTGTAGAACATTATTACGTCAGGTTTTTAACATTATTTTAAGTTACGGTCTTACAAAAAATCCATATTTAAAAAAAATAGTTTATGTAAATAAACTACAATGTAAAATGTAAAATACATTTATGTATTAAGAGAAAAAATTAACAACTTATTGTTGGTTATTCAGATTTCAAATGTTTTACAGTTACTTTAATTTATTATATTGTATATAATTTGAAAATAAATACCAGTGATTAAAGAGTATAAAATTATATATATATACTAGCAGACCCGGCAATGCTTTGTTAGATTTGAGTATATACATAGATTAAATGAACACAATTGAAAGTTTGATAAAATATTAACAAATCGAACATTACGGATCTTCACAAAATTTTCCTTTCCCTCTTTCTTTTCCCTGTTTCCTTTTCTCCTTTCCCCAATTTCCATTTTTACGATTTTCCTTTTCCTTCCCTCATCTATCTTTTCATTGTTTCCTTTTTTCCCTTTCCTCATTGTCCCTTCCATTTTTCTTTTTTCTCCTTTCCCATTTTACCGTTTCTCCTTTCCCCCTTTTTTCATTTTCTTCTTCTTCCCTTTTAATCTTCTTTCCTTTAATCTTTATAGATTTTTCCCTTTCTCCCATTTGATCTGCGCGTAAATCGGTCCAGTAGTTTTTAGTCTATACCGGACACATATATCGGAAATATTGAAATGGAATCGTAAAATATTTAGTATAGCATGTGTTGCTCATACGTCCAACAGATAGCGTTGTTTTTCAGAAAAGCAAGTTTTTACCTGTCACAAGTGTGACATCATAATTATATAAATAATAGTGGGTATATAAAAATACGCGCGTATTCGAATGCAACGGTGTGTGAAAATTTCAAAGCAATCGGTGAAGAACTTTCGGAGATTTAAGATTTTGAACAAACGAACATTTATATTTTTATGTATATATATATATATATATATATATATATATATATATATATATATATATATATTACAGGGTGATATTAAAATAAGGACGAATACTAAGAAGTGAAAACAAATGCAGATCTAGATAATTACAAAATTACTACCTCGTACTTTATGGTGTTTGAAATTTTAGTCCGACATCTTTGATCTGCAGTATTGAATAAGACATTTTAATTGATGGATATAGCTGCTACTTGATGAAGATTCATTATAACAAAAAGGAAATAAAAACAACGTGTTTTTTTGATTTTCACAATTATTTTTTTAAAATGACAATTGTTACAGTACATGATACCTTTTTCAGATATTCTGCTTATGGGTTATGGAGTACATATTCTGTACATAACATTTGAGGAAGATTCTGTGTACCTAAATAATTTTATTATTTTTTTAATAGATTTTGTAAAAATAAAAAAAAAAATATATATATATTTAATTATTTTTTTATTTTTTTGTAAATAATTTTTTTTTTAAACAGGGGTGGACCTGAAATACATGATTTTAATGTGAACTTTTATGAAAATAATGATTATTAAAACCGTTTCTCGATAATTGCCTTTGAAATGTATGCAATCAAAGTTTCAAATCAGTAAAATCGTATAGTAATTAAATGAGATAAAACGCCCGGTACTAACTTTTTATTTCGAATTACCTTTAGAATTACATCGAGTAATAAACTTTAAACAGTTAAAGTTGTTATTAATGACCAAAACACTAATAATAACTGCCTTCACAATTACAAATAACTCTTACCAATAATAATAACACAAAATAACTACTAACTTGGATCATTACTATAAATTAAATAGGTCATTTGGTATATGCGTTAATTATCACAATAATTAATTCTAAAATTTAGGTTAATGTATTCGTTACTGATTTATTAATACAATAAACTTTGAAAAAATGAATAAAATAAATTTAAATTAGTAAATCAGCTGTTGTTTTACAATAAAGCTGTTACATTTACATTAAAAAAATACAAGTACCTTCTTATACCTTCTTTTCTTTTTGGCTTCTTACATCAACCAACAAGTGAAGTATTTGATTGTCTTCTAATTAATTACTTACTGAAGAATTAAATTGTAGTGGTTCAAATCTTTGTTCTGTAGTGAAAATTTTGTTATTATTATTATTTCCTTTATTTCGTTAGTTTAATTAATTAATAATGCGTCTTTTAAATGAAACACAAAGAACAACTCTGTTGTAGTTGTACGCGTATGATGATAGAATACAGTCTTTACAAGAGTTATATGATTTATTTAATAATAGTTTTCAAAATTATTTATAATAGTCTTCAAAACTCCCGGCCTCCGTGGGGGGATTGTTAGCGTCTCGGTTTTTAATCCGGAGGTCCTGGGTTCGAATCCCGATCAGGCATGGCATTTTTCATACGCTACATTTACATATCCCACGCACAAGATTCAAGCTTATGTGGCGATATAAAAAAAAACTAAAAAAAAACAATTGATTAACTTATTTCTACCTCCTAGCATAATTCAGTTTTGAAATATAAAGCAGTTTTTATACTTTCACATCATTATGTGTATATATGTATATTAGTTTATATTGATTTAAAAAGCAAACAGTTGATTTATTGGACACATGGAATTTAATTTTGAACAGTGCTTGTACTCTTTTCTAGTAGAAGAATTTTGTAATTTATTCTATGAAAATGGAGAGCAGTGAATTACGATTACAATGAACAGTTAAATACAATTATACTTACACAATCTTATTATAAGAAAATATTTATCGGGAAATTCATTTTGGGGGCTTTTATTACCGCTACTTATTAACATCTCTTAATGAAGTGATTTTCCTTTAGATTTTCAATGCTTATAATAAAATTTTGAACATATTTCAATTTATAGAAATTAATATTTGGTATTATACTTCTGATTGTTATTTTTGAAATAAATAGTTATTAATTAAAAGATAAGCTACATAGACTTTTTTTAAAAATGCTGATGTGGACACCAAATTACTTTCTTGTACGCCTATTAAATTACATATACAAACTTTTTTAAAATGAAAAGTACATAAAATTTTATTTCATTAATAACTAACTACTGATATTTTTTTATTTTTTGTTATTGAATTATTATTCATCGTAATTTTTTTTTTACAATCAGAGGTTAATAATTAATCAAAAATCAATATATTTAAATTAAAAAAAGTGAAAAAAAAAGTAAATGAAGTCTGATTCGAACCGAAGTACTTTACCCTTCTAAGATACAAATATTTCATTAATTAAAATTTTATTTGTGTATATCTCTGGAACCAATGTAAATAAGTACCACTTATGATATATCGTTAAAAAGCTCTCATAATAATTTGGATTTTGGGTTTTTTTGGACACTTTTTGTTCAGTCGACTGCAAAAGGGGAGGTGCACAACTAGATGTTACAACAGGCCTAAATTCAAAATTTCAGTTTCCTACGACTAATCGTTTCTGAGTTATGCGATACATAGCACATATGTACGTACGTACAGACTTCATGCCGAAACTAGTCAAAATGGATATTTCCGTTGAAATCAGAAAATTTTCAGTTTTTTCGCAAACACTGAGATTGTTCTCATGAGGTTAACAAGTTTATATAAGATTTTATTTTTACATAAATTTTTTTTAAGTTAATAAGGAATATAATTTTTTGTAGGTAACGCTATCAATATATTGCGTGTATAATTAATTTTACCCTGAAATATGACTTGATGTATTTTAGTTTCATGTTTTCTTTGAGTTCTATAACAAATAACATAACAAATTTTTTTCCTTAATTAGCTTTATTATTTCAATATATGACAACTACCACTACTACGTCTGATAAACTGTTTTTACAGATTTACTTTGAATCCCAAAATGTTTTTTTAACTAGACATTAAATAATAAACTTATTTCAATTTGTTCATAATAATTTATACAATTAAAAATGTTAATTATTTCTTAAAGTGAATTTTTATTCAGTTAAATGATTTCTCGTAATGAAAAATTGGTATACAATTTTGACATTTATACCCTTAGAAAGCCTTTTTACTTCCTTGTACGAAGTAAAGGACGTATTGTTATCACAAAAAATTACCGTTTTCAGATTTCAACGGAAATATCCATTTTAACCATCCCTAAATCCATTTTTACTAGTTTAGTCGTGACGTCTACACGTTCGTACGTATGTATCTCGCATAACTCAAAAATGATTAGCCGTAGGTTGTATAAATTTTGGATCTAGAACTATCGTAACATCTAGTTGTGCACCTCCCCTTTTGATTGCAATCGACTGAACCAAAATTATCAAAAAAAACTTTTTTAACTGCACTAGTAAGACGTTATTGAGACCTTTTCAACGATATATCATAAGTGATACTTATTTTCTTTGGTTCTAGAGTTATAGTCAAATAAAATTTTAATAAATCAAATATTTTGATCTTACAAGGCACATCAGTTCGAATCAGACTTCATCTTCTTTTTTTTTAATTTTTTTTTTTAACTTACATTTATTAATTTATTAATAACTATTAACCTCTGATTGCAAAAAATAATGTTTACGATAAATAATAACAATAAACAAAATTATGTAAAAATATCAGACGTTATTATTGAAATAAAATTTTCTGTACTTTTCATTTTAAAAATATGTGTATATTTAATTTAACAGGCGTACAAGAAAGTCACGTGGTGGCCACAACAGATTTTTTTTTAAAAATAATAAAAGGAATAGAACCAATAAATTTAATCCATTTTCCCTTTAACAAGTTTTTTTTAATTTTAATTCAATTTAATATAATGTTTGTAAAAATCGTTTAAAATTTTATACGAGAAGGTGTTTTCTCTACTTCGGAGAGGGGTTGACAAAATAATTTCTTTGTAATTTACCATTGTGGATTGATGAGTTCTAATAAAAAATTTTGAAGGGTAAGAGGGAAAAATTATTGTAAATAAAAACTTGAAACTACTTTATTAGGAAATATTTTACTATTTTTTTTTCATTTTACCTAAGATGTATCGCTGTGATATTGAATAATATCTATTACTCCAAACTATAAAGAGTAATCAGCTTTTATGCAGTATGCATAATGGTATAATTTTTTCAATTTTATAAAATACACTAGTATATAAGCATATAAATTTTGTAGATACATAATGTAAAAACACATACGCCCATGTTTATACAAACACTCTATGTGGGGATGAGGTAAGTGATTGTGAGATTTAGAGTAAGAAACGAGATGGAGTAACTCTCTCTCTCTCAATCTCTCTCTCTCTCTCACTCTCTCTTCTCTCTCTCTCTCTCTCTCTCTCTATATATATATATATGCAGAGAACCAACGATGCATAGAATTGAATTTTATTGATTCAGGAAGTTTATCCTTTACATAGACCTAATTCAATATGATTGATCACATGGTAAACTTATTCCACCATATTTGATTATCTGTCAAACTTGAGTTCTCAATCCAACTACCAGTTTATATACCCTCCCCTTTGTTACTATGTAAATAAACCCCATTAGGCCTAGCAATGTATATTTTTTACCTCGGTCTATGACTTCCAATACCTAACATGATACGTCTAATATGTAAATCCATTTTTCACTTTTCGTTTTCATGAGAGATATTTAAAAAGCATTATCTCAAAGGTTACTTTTTTTCAACTGAAATTTAATCCTGAAACGATTTATTAAAAGAGAATTTACGCGTATTTTTTTTATTTTTAAAACAATTTGAAATATAATTCCAAATAAAAGTTACTGTATGCCTATAAAACCCGTTTTAAATGTCAAAACTGAAATTTTAGATTAAAGAAAAAAACCAGAAAATTTAAAATTTATTATTCGGATTTTGAATTTTTTTTATTTCTTGTAATTAATTGTTAGTATTACTGAGTGTTCCATTTTTTTGAAGTATGAACAAAACCTGTTCATATATCCAAAATTTCATATTGTTAAATATTAATATCTGATAATTTTTGTATATTTTTTCTCTTTGTCTATTATGATTTTCGTTTGATTTTGTTAAATTATAAACCTTTAAATTATCATAAACATCCTGCAATCATGTAAAACGATAGAATAAAATATTAAACTTACAAAATAATTAACAAATAAACAATTTGCACTCGCTGAACCAGTTTTTACAATTTGGAAACTGGTTAAGGATAAACTGAATCGAGTTGTTTCAGTTTTTACTGGTATTATGAATTCATATTTAATCATATTTCAATTTTTCGTTAACTTTTCATCTTACATTTAATTTTTGTATTATGAATTTATCTGGTGTAATTATTTGAATTATTCAGTTTTTACTTCCTCTTACAAAAATGATTTGTAATTGCGAAAAATTTCAGATTTCGACGGATATATCTATTTTGACCACTTCAATTAACTCAAAAACAATTAGCCGTATGATGTTGAAATTTTGGATTTAGAGCCGTTGTAACATCTAGTTGTGTATCTCCCCTTTTGATTGCAATATAATGAACCAAAACTGTCCAAAAAACCTCAAAATCTCCCAAAAATTGGATTTTTGAATTTTTTTTCTTAATTGAAGTAATAAGCACTCAGCTTTTCAACGATATATGATAAGTGTTACTTATTTTCATTGGTTCCAGAGTTACAAACAAATGAAATTTTAATTAATTAAATATTCGGTCTTACAAGGGGGAACGCACGTCGGTTCGAATTAGTCTTCATCTCCTTTTTTTAACTTTTTTTTTTTTTTTTTAATTTCAATATATTTATTTGTTAATAACTACTAGCCTCTAATTGCAAATTTGACAATAAATAATAATTCAATTATAACATTAAAAAAGTGAAAACATATCAGAAGTTATTAATGAAATAAAAGTATATGTACTTTTTATTTAAAAAAAAAAAAGTGTTTATAATTTAATAGGCGTACAAGAAAGTAATGTGATGCCTATATCAATTTAAAAAAAAAAAACTTGATTTGGAATAATATAATAATTGACCATTCTTTGGGATTAAAATTTACATACACCTTTCATATCTTACTTTGAAAAATATTCAATATTAAATTAATCATACCGTTTTATAAATATTACTTTTTATAAAAAGTTAAATTTTTGGAGTATATTAATATAGGGCACTAACTTGAAAATTAAATAAACGTAAATAAATTTTGGGATAGAGCAAATGTAAGAAAATAATGCAGTAACACTACTTATTTGTCTATGTACGAGTGTGGGCGCGGTTTAATGTTTTATACGAAAAATTTAATAAATAAATAAGGAGCAAGTGTATGAAAATGTACATCATATTTTTTTTTTTTTTTTTTTTTTTTTTTTTTTTTACTTTTAAGGCCGCAAAGGACCACTTTAGTCAGAATAATTCAAGTCTTTTTTGCGATCTTTTGGCCTTTACGTTCTTAACTTTTATTTTCTCCCAATATTTAGTCATTCTTAATGACCTTGCTTTACGATCCTCTTCTGAATAAACCCTTTTTGTATAATTAAAAGTTCTTGCTTTAAAGTTGGTATTTTATTTATATATATATATATATATATATATATATATATGTTATTATTGAATTATTTACTGAAAAATTTGCAATTAGAGGCTAGTAATTATTAATAAATAAATATATATACGACATAACAATATAACATCATATTTTATATATATATATGTTTTTTTTTTTAAAATAATCGATAAAGTAAAATATGTTTCTCCCTTTTTATTCAGATGATACTACTGCTATTTATGTTTAAAAAAAATGAACATACAAACAAATACACCGAAAATATATCTTTAATACAAAGTAGATTAAAAAACGAACTAAATAAATATTGCGATGAAAACTTTACAACAGAAGCCGCATATATATATATATATTATTATGTGTGCGTATGTATTTGTTAGATTAGCCTTCAAAATGTAGCATGTCAAGAAACATACGTTTATGAATCATGAATGGTTGTTTAGGAATGATATATTGCAATAATCTGTTTTGTAAAAGAAGCAATATAGAATGTACTTCTCTTCTCTTCTTTTCTTTTTTTTAGGGGGAACTTGTGAGGGCAAATACCAAACATAAATGACGTCGCATGGGAATTTTACATTTCAAGTTTTCCCTGATGTCGATTTCGATGTCGTATTTACTTTAGGTTTCATTTCTTGTGAGTCCCTTTGGTTTTTCTTGATGTTCATATATACTGTCATAACATATAAAGAAAAAAAAAAGAGAAAGATTGATTGATTGATTATTTTTATTATGATGTCAAAACTTTTAAATCCTTTTAAGACAGTGATCAAATGAAAAATACTTATAAATATAAAATAATATAAATGTTGCATTAAAATAAATAAAACTAACTAATATTACATTTAAACAAGATTACAGAAAATCGACTTTTTCGACGCTCTAACTATTTCACAGTTAGGAACGCAATGATTTTCAGAGTAAAACGCGTTCGATTAAAGAACCTATGCAAATTTATCAACTTTAAACTCACTCACCACTGTAACTCGGGGTGTAAATAAAAGGGCTCTTTATTTACATCATCAAAATTGAATTTCTCAAAAGTGGTCGATTAAAATAAAAAATAATAATAATGATATCGGACCTCCCTAGAGATCCTTTTTGAAAGTTTACGTCATAAAAGATTTTAAAAAATTAAAATTTTTAAGAACCATTTACATGAATGTAATATATTCTTAATGAAAATAAACGTATTAAGAAATTGATTGTAAATAAAATGTAAATGCCCTGAATTATTCAGTAAGTTTGGCCCTTAAATACTCTGTATATATATTTATATATAGAGTATTTCTAAAATGGTGGGTGGGCTGGCTGTACTTTTTGGATTCTACTTTTAAAACTAAACAAAAAATATCCTTAGGAAAAATGGCAATTTCTCCTTGTTCTCCCACTGTCCGCCAGTTTGTTATTTTTATACAAAAAATAATATTTCAATTTGAAATAGACGAATCACATTAATATTTGGTAAGCGTCTTGGTAATATAGTTTTAAATCAGTAAAAAATCTGGAATTAAACACCTTCTTAAATTACAAAATGGCGGCCATGTTTATTTTTCAATCCGTAAATATTATTTTTATCAAAATTTATGTTATTTTCTCAAATATTAAGCCCTTTATTTTGAACAAAATGAAATTTAGTTTTTAAAATCGCTTAACAAATTAGTCGAGTTATGGCAGAAAATTGATGTATTTTTTTGTCTGTTTTCATGTCCTCCACGTTACGTTTAATTTGATTAAATGTTAATTGTTTTTATTTATTGTTAATTTCAGTATTATAAATTAAGGTCGAATTAATTTTTTTTTCACAATAATAAACCTAATAATTAAAAAAATAAAACAATTATCTTTAATAATCTTACGTTAATTATAGTACAACATTAAGTGTACTTAAACAGTTCACAATTGTTAAAAGTTACCAGAGATGTTCAAAGTGTCCACCATTAGAAATTATATAAATCTCCAGTTCTCTTTTGATAGATTGTCTTAACCGTTCAAAAATTCCGGGAGTATTCCTTATTTCTTGAAATTCATTTTTGATCCTTCGTTGAAGATCCCCAATGTTTATTTGAGTAAACAATAGTATGTTTCAATTGGCTACACAGGTAGACGTAAAGAGGATTTAAGTCAGGTGATCGGGCAGGCCAGGGCGCTGGCCCTTCGTGACCTATCAATTTTTCATGGAAAGTTTCATGCAGGAAATCTGATACCAACTGACTGAAATGTGCTGCAGCTCCATTCTGGTGAAACCACGTATTTCCTCTTAATTGTAGAGATTGGTCTTCCAAAAATGTAGTAATTTTTCGGTTAAATGAGCAAGATAATTTTCTCCATTTAAACGATTTGGTAGAATGACAGGACCTAAGAGTTAGAAATTAAAAATACCTGCCCATATGTTCAGGGAAAATCTATGTCGATGGCTACTTTGGAAGATACCTCATGATTCTTGTCGCTCCAGATACGCTAGTTGTGATAATTTTAAATACCATTTCTGCTAAAAAAAAGCTTCATTTTTACATTTTTAATATAATCAACAGTAATAGTCGCTGAGTAAAATTATGCAAACGTAAAAAATTAATATCAATTGTTTTATTATTATTTAATATTAAATATTATTTTCAGAAAATTATTACTTAATTTGATACTAATTTACAGTACTAGAATTAACAATAAAAAAAATAATTAATATTCAATCGAATTGAACGTAATGTGAAGGACATGAAAAGAGACCCATAATTAAATCAATTTCTGCCATATTCGACTGTTCGTTAACGGATTTTAAAAAATACAATGTCATTTTGTACAAAATAAAAGGTATGATATTTTAATATATAACATAAATTTTGTTAAACATGGCCGCAATTTTAGAAACACTCTCTATATAAACTTAAATCCACTATTTATTTAGTCTTCTAAATTTTAACCATTTTTGGGTTATCTTTTTTGTTTTATTTTTCATTGAAAAGTATGATTTTTTTTGAGTTTCTCTGATTTCTTCCAAAAAGAGCTTTTATAAAGAAAATAAATCATATAAAAATTGTACTTTATGTATAAATGAGCGAATCTCATTATTTCAAAACCTTATTTTTTATTATTGTATAAGGCATACAGTTCATCTTAAAAAAATTGATTGTAAATTTTATTTTTAGATTTATTTGTAGAAATTCATATCTTAAGAATAGGCAAAGAAAATTATTTTAATATAAATAGGCAAATTACTATTAAAGGAAAAATTCTTTTAAATATAGATTTATGAAATATTTTTGCATGCTTAAAAATTTAAAAATGGCGGTTATGTTAATTAGTAAATCATTTATAGCTAAGAATAATAATATTTTTCAATTAAAATTTTCACTGTATAACGAATGACTTTTTTATTGTGGGTCTTCATTTTTAATAAATTAATAGCGAATTTCCGGAAAGGAAAAGTAATTATTATGAAATAATTTAAAAATATTGTATCTAGTTACATCTTATCTCTTAAAGGAATAATGTAGAATGAATTTTATTTATGTATTTTTGTAAAGTGATCCGTTTCTATTTAAGTGCAGTTTGTGTAAACACGTGTATGCTTATGTGAAAAACATGGAAAATTGTGCCCTATTTCTTTAGAGTATCATTTTTTCTAATACTTTAGTTCCATTTAGAACAATCTAATAAGTCCTTAACGTATCCTGTTTTATCTTGTACATTTTGTAGAAGAAAATAGAAGATTATATATATATATATATCCACACACACACAACCTACTTACGCCATATGCGGTTAAAATCTTACATGCTGCAAAACATAACTGTAACATTTAGTTGTTATTATTATTTTTATTTCCTTACGAAGTTTGTAACCAGAGTAACGTTTCACACCTGTTTTCTTTATCCGTACTCCAAACTACGTAACCCATTTCATTCTCCATTTACGAACAAATGCTAACAATCATACAATACAATACAATAATACAGAATTTTTTACTTGTAGCTCGCTCGAGTTCTCCACTTTTCATAACAATTTACTGGAATAAATAAGTGTGGATTATACTTCTAAAACAAATGTATATTTCAGTTTCATTTAAAGTAATCTTCAAAGAAAAGTATAATATTAGCTTTTTGTTCCGTAACATCTTTATTGTTAGTTTAATATAAGCAAACAGTAAAAATGTTTTTCATATAAAATCAGTTTATTTTTACATGAAAAACACTTTACAAAAAGAATAAGTATAAAACTTATTAACTTAATTTTTTTTTTTCTTATCTGTAAAGAATTTCTATATAATTGCGAAATAGATCCGTGGTAATTGATATATCAAAAAACTGCACGACTTAAATTTTGAAAAAATAACTACATAATTTAATTTTTCTGTAATAAATGCACAACACATAAATATAAGTAACTTATTTAAGTTAAAATTAGCAGGAATGTGTTATAAATTTCATTAAAATGACTATTAGTATGACTATTATAAGTTTGTGATTGTTGTATTATTGTAATGGGTTTATTGATAATTATGTTAATTATGATAATTATAGAATGGTTAATATTTATTTTCACTAAATATTGAAATATCTGTCGAAAATCGAAACGTCGTAAAATTAATAATTAGTGTAATTAATAAATTTTGGTACTTACGTATTAACGCCACCGCAGCTACAGCTTTATTTAAAAACAGTCAATCGGATTTCGGTGGAAAATGGGCCGATATAGAGTTTAACATAGATTCAAAACAGTCTCTATTAATTTTAATATATTTATTTTATAAATATAATTTAACCAAACTTAACTTACGCTCGCTTCGCTCGCCAACCTTGACTAATTAACAGGAGTGTTTTGATTATTTAAATAACAAATAATTGCAATAATTACTGAATTTATTAAATAAATCCTCAAAAAATTACGGTATTAATTAGTCAAGGTTAGCGAGCGTAGGTTAAGTTTGGTAAAATTATATTTATAAAATAAATAAATATAAATAACCATTTATTGAAATTAATAGAGACTGTTCATTTTCCACCGAAATCCGATTGACTACTTTGTTTTTAAATAAAGCTGTAGCTGCGGTGGCGTTAATACGTAAGTGCCTAAATTTTCATCCAAGTTACTTCTAATTTTCACTTAAGATCATTTCAAAAAAGTACCTCCTGCATTTTTTTTTAATTTAATAATTTTGAAGATTCATAACCATGTGATATCTTAATTAATCAACTAATAAAAAATTAAAGCACTGTAAAAAAAGCAACGTTGTTAAAATTTTAGTAGAAATTTTTATCATCTTTCTCATTCTTTATTTTAACATTTATTTTACCAAATTTTAGATAATTGTAAATTAAAAACAATTTTAGAAATTTTTTTATAAAATTAATCAGCTACAAAAATTATAACTTCATTTTTTTAAATATACTTTAAACTATAATTACAATACGTAAATTATATTTTAATTTTATAAATGTTATAATTTATTTTACAAACTTAAATTTTTATTTTCAAAGAGTCGTTCAATACTTCATAAGTTGCATAGAATCAAATGAGAACTGACAATTTAAATTTGTAGGTTAAGTTGATTGTTATTGAATGCACGTGTATACATCATTAAAATTCATGAAAAATCATATAAAATACTCACGTCAATACTGCATCTTACAAATTTGCACAATGTATATTTTTTAATTAAACTTTAAAACGTTATTTAAATAAATAATATTCTCAATAAGCGCGTAATTCTAGCAGACTCGGCAATGCTTCGCTATTGCTAGATTTTAGTATACATACAAATTAAATGAACACAATTGAAAGTTTCATAAAACCTTAAAAACAATGAACATTAGAAACTTCAAAACATTTAACCTTTCACTTTATAAAAGTCAGAAAGTAAATAAATCCAAATGGCAAAACAACAGCACAACCTATCGGATTTAATTCACACCACTCTCTGATCACAGTATTCGGTGGAAAATAATTTTTTAACGAAAAGGGTTGTGGCTGCAAAATCATTACAATTAATACTCAACATTAAGAAACTTACAAAACATTACGGAACTTGATAAAATTTAACCTTTCACTTTATAAAAGTCAGAATGTAAATAAATCCAATTGTCAGAACAGCAAGTACTACCTATCGGATTTAATTCAAACTATTCTCTAAATACGAATTTTAATGTAAGAACGACACTAAGCTACGTCGCAAGTAACTGATATGCGAAAAAGCAACAAAATAAAAAAATTTCCTAGAATCCGATCGCACCACCAACTATCAGTTCTGACTGATATGCCAAAAATTAAAAAAAAATTCTAAAACGCGATCGCAGCGCTGCCTACCGGATTTAATTGTGAACCTTAACCAATGCAAGATCAACAACAACACATAAATAAATTAATTAATTAAAAAACATTTTCTATCGTATCAAATTGTGAATCTAAACCATTCTCGAATCAACTTAATCACACACAGAAAATTTCATTAAAATCAGTCCAGCCGTTTAGGAGAAATTCAGTGACATACACACGCACAGAAGAAATATATATATATAAAGATATATTACCGTGAAAGACTGATATCTGGCAAACGACCATTTTCTCTGGTGAATGTCGACACAGAGCAAATAGATCGGTGAAAGACCGAAATATTTGCTTATTCGGACCTTGGTTGGTATTTGTCGACAAACAGAGAAAAACTCATTTGGAGGTTGGAACGATAAGTAGAAATTAAAACCAAATCACCTAATTTCAATCTCTAAGGTAAATAGATTACGAAAACCATTGTCATAAAAAAGAAGTTTAAATTCAACCTACGCTCACTAACCTCGTCTAATTATAGTTAAATAAAAATTATATATGTTATATTCTCCAACATTGGAGGCGGTTAATCAAATTTACCGAATTTATAAAAAAAAATTATTAAATTTTCAACATTTTATCAATTGAAAGGGCCAGTCAGGATATATAGAATATGTTAACTGCATTGATGAACGATAACGATACAAGTAAATAGTTTGATGGTTTGTGCTTTGTTCAATTTTCGTATAAAAGTATTTTTATTCAACTTTCATCGTCAGTGCATGCTGAATGCAGTGTTATGCAATGTATATTGCGACATTATACGATGTATAATGCGATGTCAGCGAGCGTAGGTTTTTATTTTTTTGTGTCATCAGTCATTTGACTGGTTTGAGGCAGCTCTCCAAGTTTCCCTATCTAGGTCCAGTCGTTTTATTTCGGTATACCCCCTACATCCTATATCCCTAACTTTGTTTTACATATTGCAAGCACTGCCTGCACAATTTTTCCCATCTAGCTGCCCCTCCAACATCAAAGCGACTATTTCAGGATGCCTTAATATGTGGTTTATAAGTCTTACTCTTCTTTTAACTATAGTTTTCCAAATGCTTTCTTCATCAATTTGCCGCAACAGCTCTTCATTTGTCACCTTATCCACCCGTCTGATTTTTAACATTCTCCTGTATTCTCGCTGTATTTCAAAATCTTCTAATCTTTTCTTCGCAGGTACACTGATTGTCCAAGTTTCACTTCCATATAAAGCTACGCTCCATACATATGCTTTCAAAAGTATTTTCGTGATGTATAAATTAATTTTTTATGTAAGAAAATTATATTTCTGACTTAAAGCTCGTTTCCCCTGTACTATTCGGCATTTTATATCGCTCCTGCTTCGTCCATCTTTAGTAATTCTGCTTCCCAGATGATAAAATTCTTCTCCCTCCATAAACTTCTCCTATTATATTCACTGGTACATCCACATTATTTCTACTACATTTCATTACTTTTGTTTTGTTCTTGTTTATTTTAATGCTCTAGTTGTTGCCTAGGACTTCATCCGTGCCATTCATTGTTTATTCTAATTTTCTTTTATTCTCGGCTGAAATTACTATATTAACAAATCGTAACATTTTTATCTTTTTACCTTCCACTGTTACTCCGGATCTAAATTGTTCTTTAACATCATTAACTGCTAGTTCTGTGTAAAGATTAAAAGGAAACGGTCATAGAGAACATCCTTGTTGGACACCTTTTTTTATTAAGGGCGTAGGTTATGTTTGGCTTAAAATTAAACTTCCTTTTTTTCTTTTTCTTAGAGATTGGTATTGGGTGATTTTTTTTAAATTTCTAGTTACCGTTTCGTCGACATATACCGGTCCTAAAGTATAACAGTATAACCGAATATTTCGGTCTTTCACCGACGTATTTGGTATATTTGTTATGTATCAACATACACCAAAGAATTGACATTCTCTAATTTCGGTATTTCACGGTGTTTCACGCGCACACACAAAAATATACTCACTAGCAACATTCCAGATAGAAATTCCATTCTAATATTGAAATATTCAACTACTTGAACTTTCAAATTTCTTTGGCAATTAGGAATTGTAATTTTTTCAACTTGGTTAAGATCGGTTAGTGGATTGCAACAATCACTAATTACAAATATAATACAATTCTATGGGATTATTTAATGAATTTTTTACAATTATTTACTGGAAATTTACTCTAACAGCTTAATTTAGTTTATCAGAAAAAAATTTAATTTAAAAAAAAAAACAAGTTTTGTCAATGTCGGACACTGGTAGTATCACTCTAACATCCCTGATCTGAACACCAACAGGTTTTGCTAAAGAAAAACGTATCTTTTCTTCGTTATAATTGGAGAATATTCTGACTTTGACCTGAAAGAACAACTGAAAAGCGGTTAACACGAAAGTATTTTGGCTCATTGTCGTGTTATACACCATGTATTTCTGTTAAATGAATTTGACCATCCCCATGGTATACAGATGACTTTCAACAGAGTAAGGAAGGAGCACAGCAGGTTTTCAGACTGTGACTGTGATGATGATGTCGAACATACTTTCACTGTATGTCATAAATGGAGGGAAGAGACAGACGGTATTAACCTGTCATCTGATGGAACTGGCAGACTATTCAATAGCATGTTAAACAGTGAAAAAACTTGGAAAAAAGTTGAGTTGGTCATCAAAAGAATACTTATGCAGAAAAACAACGATGAGAGGAGACTAGGATTTTAAACTTTAGCATAGGGCAGGGTGGACAGCCTCAGTGGTGAGGGCAAACATGCCGAGATGTGTCGGTTCCGATGATACACTGGGGACTCCTAAGGGTTTTTCGTTAGATTAATATCAAGATCTGAAAAGACCCAATCGCCACGTCACGACAATACATGGTATTGACGTGGCGATATACGGATGGGGCAATAGAACTCAAAAGAACTGACCGGTGGGCCGACCTGCCAATGGGAAGGCCCATTAGAGTAGAACAGGCACTCCTCCCTGGATGGCGCAATACCAACCAGTCGGACCAGCCCAGGGGAGTAGAGTTCAAAATAAAAAAAATAAAAAAAAAGGTTTGCAGACTCACTGCACGCAAGGGTTGGGTTGGTTGCTGAGAACAGTATGCAGCTGTGGAGTCCCAAATCATGGCATAAAACGTTTAAAAGAAGATTCCCATCTCAGACCACACGAGGGTAATTCACAAGATTTCCTAATGACAACTATTAATACAATCAAATAAAATATAAAACTGAATACAGTTTTATTTATAACTTTTTATATTATATTTTATATTGTATAGACTAGGTACGTGGGTGTATTTTTTTTGCAGAGTCTTATTTTGAATGCGGAAACATCCTTAATTTTCATTTTCTTAATTACAATTAATGTTATGTATATTATTTAAGGATTAAGTAATAATATACAACATTGAATTGCTAATGATTGTCTTTCGTTGTGTAATTATATTTCAACCTGTTTTTGTTATGATAATTGGCTGGTTACCAGACGGTGCAGTCAGTTATTTCTATTGTATACTGATTTTTGTTGCTGTAATTGTCACTACACGCTCGTTATTTTAATCCGAAATTGGGGTAATCTATGAGCTACCAGATAAATAACAAGCTGTTCGTTTTTCACCTCCCAAACGGATTTTACAAAATCTTAGGTTTTGCATAAAGGAATCGTGAAATGTCTTTTTCGTTAAGCGATAGTGAGGATAAATGGCGTAGTGGAAAGGCGAATAGCCGCAATTCTGCAAATTTAAGGAGCGGTATGTGACTGCAATTCAGCAAACTGAAATTGGAAGTTGTTAATTTACACAAAATAGCGAATAAACCAGTTTTATGTTTTGTAAAGAAAAATTTGATATGAATACCAAATTGATTGGAAACAAAATGTTTCTATTCAGTTAAAGTAAACGTTAATGATTGGAAACATTTTGTAAAGGAAGTCTGTGAGGACATGTTATTAATAATATGTGGGAATGGTCTACCCAACGGATTGGTCTAGTGGTGAACTCGTCATCGCAAATCAGCTGATTTCAAAGTCGAGAGGTCTGAGGTTCAAATCCTAGTAAAGGCATTTGCTTTCGTAGGGATTTTAATACAAGATTGTGGATACCGGAGTTCTTTGGTGGTTGAATTTCAATTAATCACACGTCTCAGGAATGGTTGACTTGAGACCATACAAGACCACACTTCATTTACATTCACACATATCATCCTCATTCATAGTTTGGATAGCTAAACAAAAAAAAAGAAATGAAAAGGTTATAATGGTCTGAAGGTAGAAATACATGAATTCTAATTTCAATTCAAAAATACAGCAGTGGATATTGTGGGAATTTTTCGTAAATTAGGTCTCAGATAAAACGAAAAATACGTTCCAAAGCGTTATGAATGTATAAGACCTGTGGCGAAGTAATTTATGATTTTTGCCGGAGTTCTGTGATGCAAAAAATCTACAAGTTTACAATTTTACACATCACATTATTAATCAATCATTCGGTTAAATTTTAAGATCCAATTATCTGTGCTCTTCCAAACACAGAGGAGAGTTTATGGGCAGCAGCGAAAAGACAGATTTGCACGCTTAACACCTATTTATGCGAATTTATGTGACGCCAACCGAATCGACGTTCCAATTGATCAAATTTTGTAGGATATGGCCGAATTTTGATCTTCAGAATATTGAATTTAAATGAGAAATATTTTGTACTATTGTAATAGCCATTTAGAAGAAATGTATTCTCTTTCGAAGTAAGGCGCTTATTTGTGTATTATGTATGCATTTATTACATTAATATACTAATTAGCCAAACTTTTTAACTTTGGGTTCTGTAAAAGACAATGTATAAATAAATAAAAATAACTGAAAACTAATTTTAATTTTAATCAATTTAATTAAGTTAGTTAATGTAAAAGTCAATAAAAATAAAGCGTTTTTGAACTGTTTTATGTATTATTTTTCTGGTATGTAATGTTAAATAATCGTCAAAATATTAATGAGTATATTTGAGAATAATCTCAGAGAATGAGGATTATTGACAATGTAAATAATATAAGCTATTATATTTTAAACATATATTTGCCTGATAGATAACAAAACAATTTTTCAAAAAATAATCTATCGTATTTTTGTTCTGCCTAATTAGTTAATTATTGTGTGTTTTTGAAAAATTAAAATTTTATTTAGGTGAATATTTTAGGTTTCGTCACATCACAGAGCTGTACTGTATTGAAGTAAAAATTATCCAAAATCATCACACATAATTTTAAAAATATTATGATAATTATTTTTTTAGTATAAATAATATGTAGTTAAGCTTTAAATAGAGATATTCTACATGGACTCTCCACTTCTAATGATTACGATATACGAATACAATTCCCAGGTATGTAAATTTACTCGTTTTCCATATTATGTAGATTTTATTCTACTTTACATCTACACGAATGAATCCTCAAGGAAAATTCATTACCTGGTTATATCTTCTGGCTAAGAGAGAATGTCACGTATATAGTCTTGATGTAATTTACCATTAGAACCTTTGTCACAATATTGATACATATTCAACATTCCACATTATCCGTCATTTCAAAACACCCACCTACGATTCACAGGAAAATAATCAGATTTCCATTTAAAGGTGTAAGTAATGTTGTTTATAATTATTTTATAATTAATAGATTTATTAACTATATTAAAAAAGAGCTTGAAAAAATTCAATTACTTGAACGGCGGTAGTTCTTTGAATAAATTTTAAGAATCCCTCAGAAGACAGGAATTTTAAGAAACGTTTTCGCGAAAATATTCATACATAGATTGAGGTTAACAAATTCGTTTAAGTATAGTTTTCTCTAAATGTAATATCTCCTTTAATAATGACTAAAATAAGAAAGAGAAAAATCTATTAAAAATTTCTGCATTTTAAGCCCCGGGGTTTATAAATTTTTTTTTAAAATTGAACACATTTCTTGATAGTATATATAAGAAGTGTATGATTTCAAAAAATGTTTAAACCGAAGGATTATAGAGCAAAAGAAAAAAATAATAATTCTAAGAGGTGAAGGTAGATATTTAAAAAAAAAGTTATTTTCGATTATTTATATATTCATTTTTATGTATCAAATTTTCTCTAAATTACCTTTTAAAAAAAATCGTAATTTATTTTTACGAGATATTCTCTCACTACCTTAACGAATTTTGAAAAAAAAAATAAATATAATCAAAACCCCACATACATATAAAAATTAGGGCCAAATTCGAGTAAAATTGGTTGGTCAATTCTGAAATTTAAGGTCAAAAGCATTGCTATATGACCTCCATAAATACATATGTTTGGTTTAAAAAAATTAGTTGCACCTTAAACATAAAGATTTTTTTAAAAAAATCCGATATTACATTGAAAAAATTGTTCTTACTGCACATTTTTTAAGTATTGGAAAAGATTTTTTGTCTATTTTTTAAAAATAAATTCCCTCTGGATTTATTATTAAATCCTGCCAAATATTTTACACATGAAATTTGACGAGAAACTTGTCTGTTGTTATACATTGCGATGAAGCTCTTCCACATCTTTTAAAATTAGAATAAATATGTGATAAGTGATATAATTGGTCTTTATCCAAATTAATTTTAATAGTAAATAAAAATTCTCGGAACGTAAAAATAATGGAAATTACAATTAATTTATATTTCTGATAATGCAGTGCATGGTAGAATAATCGTGTATTATATATATAGAATGTAATATAGAATGTTTTATATATATATATAGAATATATGTATATATATATATAGAAGAAGTTACATAAAACTCTTCTCGTTTTAAATATGACGATTACAAAAAAAAAAAAAAAACTGTTTTTCGATAACAATAACAAAAGGTTGTAAAAAAATTTATGAAACGTCAACCCAGCGTAATCTACCACATATATAAAGGCAGAATGTATAAATTCTAGATTAACTATATAGAAATATATCAGTGGCTAAACTTGACACTCAATCGTGAATCAAATAAGACTACCGAGTAGTGTTTATAACCGCTCGAGATAATGCACGAGAGATTATATTCATAATCTATGGAATAATATTCGGTACAACAGTCTGTTGCATGAATACTACAGTATAATAGTTGTGGGTAATATTACAGAGTAATCTGTAAGTATTAGGGATTATAAAACGAAGAAGATGTTTAAAGATGTAATCGCTTGTCAAGCACTCATTTGCTTTTTACACATGTGCACAAGTTACACATAATGCACAAGTGGTTTGTTACTAAAGGCACTTTTTGAATGAAGACACTAAATTATTACAGTTTGTAACATATGTAACAAAGCTTCATACACACAATGGAAAACATAAAAAAACATATTTATTTATTTTTAGATAGTCTCAATCACATTTTCATTTCATAAATACTTTATTTTCTTTCATATATGTCATCTGAAATAATGATAAATTAAAACTATTTTATCTGTAATAAATAATACATTTTCGGAAAAAGGAATAAGGGAAAAATCGGAAAGGGAAAAATGAAAAAAGGGAAGAAGGGAAAAATGGAAAAAAAGGAAATGGAAAGGGAAGAGGAGAAAAAATAAAAGGGAAAAGGAAGAAAAGGGAGGGGGAAAGAAAAATAAGGGAAAGCGAAACGGAGGAAGAAAAGGGAAACGGGAGAAAGAAAAAGGGAATATTTTAAAAATGAAAAGGGGAAAATGAAAAATGGGAGGACAATTGGGAAAAGGGGGAAAAGGTAAAGGGGTAAAGGAGAGAGGAAAGAGGAAAAGAAAAATGGGAAAGGTTAATTTTATGAAGTACCGTAATGTTCATTTTGTTAATATTTTATTAAAATTTCAATTGTGTTCATTTAATCTGAGTATATAAAATATATATACTCAAATATAGCAATAGCGAAGCGTTGCGGGGTCTGTTAGTATGTAAATACGAAAGTTTGTCTGTTTGTTTGTTTACAAGAGCACCTCTCGAGAACCAATTGACCGAATTCTTTCAATTTTTTATTATATATTTGTGTTATCCCAGGAAAGGTTTTAAGCCATAAATTGAAGCCCAAGTCCTTTTTTCTTATTTTTAGTCTCCGAGATCATCGTTAGGTATTACTTCAGAATATGAAATGAAATGGCAATTTGTAGCGTGAGAAAATGCCATTCTGACTGGGATTCGAACCCTGGATCTCCATATGAAAGGCCGAGCGAGACTCTTCGCTTCACGGAGGGTCCTGGTCTCCTTGGTAGGTAAAATTGTGGATTAGAGATACTCATTTAAAGCAAATATTAATTATTTTACTCTATTATTATATTTCTGTCATTTTGGCGACAAAAATAATGAAGTAAAATAATTATTTTTTTTATTTCATGAATATCTATAGAATATCTGATATTCACACAGCCATGAGAATTAATATATAAGAATAACGATCGCGGGGATCGTGAGGGAAGGAGAACACTTGCTAGAAAGTCGGGTGAGCGAAGCTAGTCCTCACCGACTACTAATATTATATAAGAATCAATAAGGATCAGAAGATCTATTGTTCTTATAAAAAAAAAAATCATAAGATTCTATTAATTCTGTTCTTTTGTTCAAATTTATAAAAAACTTATTTGTAAAATATTTTTGTTAGTTACCGTAACTATAATGCAGAGAATGAATTATAAAAAAAGAGTAAGTATTGGAGTTTATTCTAAAAGTACGGATTATTATGTTGAGAAAGAAAACATTAAATGAAAAAAAAAAATAATCTTTTGTAATCCGGAAATTTGTCTTTTTTAAATGTTTTTACTTTAATTGGAAGAACAACTTTCTCTCATTATTTTATAATTTTTTATATAAAAATTATAAAAAAAGTGATGCAATTATTTTGTATATAACATTTTATCTTAATCAAATTTTTTGCGTAAGGTAACGATTTTATTGTTTTTTGACATTTATTTTTGTTATCATTATATTTATAGTCTATTTGATGATTTTATTTTTAGCCTTTCTTATAATTCTCTAGAAATATAAAAGAAGTTCGTTCTAGTTAATATTTAATAAGTGTTCTTGTTTCCTACAATCTGTATCCAGACTGCAGTAGAGTTTTAGTATTCAGGATTATTTTTTTCAACCTCTTGGAATTTCTATTTTTATAAGATCTTTTTAAGGATTTTGTAAGACAATATTATTGATCATTACTAATATGGTAACGTAAAGCATCTTTTCTCTTCATCTGTGTTTTCACTTTTCCCTAATCTCTTCAGGCTGCCTGGTTCTTGTGTCAATTTGGAGGTCATAGGGAGCCACAGAGGGAGAAGTTGACCATTTAGTAGAAAATTAAAAAATTAAAATTAAATAAATATATGTACTCGTATATAAGCAACAAATAACTATTATTTACTTTCTTAAAATATTAATTTTTATCCTTTTCTTTTTTTTTACCTTCAACCGAAGTAAATATCTCAGCGAAATCGCTTATCAAAGAGTAAAGAAAAATGTATAACAGATATTAATGTACAAAAAATGATAAAATGTAATATATAACAGTAAGTAAGGGATAATTAATTTATATTTATAATTATATATAACTGCTGGATTGTGGTTTTTCATATTATTTTATCTTACCAGAAAAACACAAAATTTCCATCATGTTTAGGTATGTTTTGACAAATTTACAAAACCGATGAAATGAATTGTTAATTTAATGTAATGTAACGACCATATAAATCGTTAAATTCAATACGACTTTACGATCAATGAACAAAATTTAAAACGCTTCTTAAAATGAAGGGTAAAGAAAACAGAAGATAATAATATTTGTTAGAATTACAGTACAATAAAAGTAATGTGATGTCATTGATAATGGTTGTAAGTAAAATTGATAATGTTTTAGATGAAATTAAACGTATGTAAATTCATATGGATGTGGTTTTATGTTAAAATTAACTTTCTAATAATTATTTCTAATACAGACATAGGTTTTTTCGCAGTCCCTCTTATCAGTTTAGATTCTGTTGTAGGGGCCGAATTGAAAATGTATACAAATGAATGCAGGGTGTCAATACTCTTGTAGTGGAGTTTCATTATTTAGTAATGTTTACTACAGCTAAGTTTGCTATCACTGTCTACAGGGATCGGCAAGTCAGGTGGGATGCGTTCACCAAAGGGAGGTGGACGCACCGTTTGATCACGTACATAGAGCCATGAGCCGGGAGGAAGTTTGGCGAACTGGAATTCTGGTTGACACAAGTCCTGACCGGCCATGTGGTCTTTCGTTCATACCTGTGTGGACGAAGAAGAGCTGAAGATCCCTTCTGTCCCTACTGTCGGCAGTTAGACACGGCGGAACACGTGATATTCCAGTGATGTGACGAGGAAAACCGCGACTGCGCTGCCGTAACTGGCATCCCGTGGTTGGGATCATCGTTGGAACGATGTTACGCAGTCCGGTGGATTTCGACACTGTGACGGGAATACTGCAAATGAAATATCGGGTAGTGTGGTGGTGAGGGACAGCTCCGTACGGAGGTGCCGTTCGCCCGTCCTTGCGCAGACGAGCGGCGGAGATGAAGTGCGGGGACTCTAGCTTCTGAGTTAAATGACTGAGTCCCAGCGGGGCCGTCCCTTCAAGGGTGTCCCCGTTAGAGGTGCAGCACAAAGCATCGAGTCCCGGGTGATGGGTGATGGTGGCCGGGAACGGCATAGCCTGCGCCTGGCGTTTCTCTCATCTGGCGATTAGAGGCGAAGGAACCTCCCAGAACCGTGTTCATGTTTAATTTAGGGTCTGGTTCCAGGAGGCAGGATTTTAAAAAAAAGTTTGTAATGGTAGCTCTTTTAAACCGAAAGAAATGCATTGCTGTATATTCAGATAATATAAATTGACTAATGTTTGTAATATGAATAGTACTGATACTGGTCATTCGCTTGTTTACTTCGTCTATCCAAATAATATTACAGCTTAGATCTTAAACTCAGTAATGACTTTATGGAAAAACTTTGCTGAATTTTATTATATATTTAAAAGAAAATGATATTTATATTTAAATGATGTTTATGTTAATTGAACATTCGAATAAGTATGACATCAAGTTTTCGTTTGAAAACGAAAAGCAGTTTTTACCCCTCTTACTTCTTAATATTATAACGATTTCTTTTTCCTACGTATTTTTACATAAGGAAAAGTGTAGGTAGTCTTATAAACGTTTTGAGGCTACTAAAAAAGAGCCCTAATCATTGTATACCTCAAAATAAATAATCAATAATATTATAATATTTAGTTTTCCGACCTCCGTATTATACATATAAAAATCTGATGTGGACACCACATAACTTCCTTATACGCCTATTAAATTAGATATACACATCTTTTCAAAATGAAAAGTTCATAAAATTTTATTTCATTAATAACTTGGCCGAAGCATATCACTTCTAAGTGGAAACAGTTGGATTTCAAGTTTAAACACATGTACTATCTGGAAGGACATAGCATAGATCTCGGCTTTCAGCAGAAAGTAAATTATTGATTTATAAAACCGTTTTGAAGCCTGTTAGGACTTACGGCTTGAATTGTGGGGTACAACGTGCAACTCCAGTATTGATATACTTTAACGGTTTCAAACAAAAACACTGCGGAAAATGCTAAACATACCCTGGTACATAAGTAATAGCCTTACATATAATGACCTTGAGTTGCGGACCGTTCAGCAGGAAATCTCGCTGGTCAGTCTATGGTATCAAAATCGTTTGGATCGGCACCCGAATTATTTGGCAGTCAATTTATTAGATAACACGTTAGTGATTTTTCAAGATTGCTGAGGAAAATATTCTTGGTTTGCCTTACCGCTTCAATTAGCTGATTTTATGGTCTGACTGTAAGGAGGGCTCATCTATTCTATTCACGTACATCTTATTTACTTATTGTTCTATGAACAGGTTGTAAAATCGCTGTGTCGTTACAATAATAAAAAAAAAAATTCATAACATCTGATATTTTTCATATATATTTTTATGGTTATCATTGAATTATTATTTATCGTAAATTTTATTTAAAATCAGAAGTTAGTAATTATTAATAAATCAATATATTTAAATTAAAAAAAAAAAGTTAGCCTTAAAAGCCTTTCTCTTGTATGAGCCAAATATTTCATTAATTAAAATTTTATTTGGCTACATCTCTGGAACAAATGAAATTAAGTGCCAGTTTATATATCCAATTTTGGGTAAGTAATGGATATATCCAATTTTTTGGGGATATTGGCCTTTTTTGGACACTTTTGGTTCAGTCGATTGCAATCAAAATGGGAAGTGCACAACTAGATTTTACAACAGTCCTAAATAAACAAAATTCCAACATTCTACGGCTAATAGTTTTTGAGTTACGTACGAGAGTTAATGCGAAAAACCTACGTACAGACGTCTCACTGAAACTAGTCAAAATGGATTCAGGGATGGTCAAAATGGATATTCCCGTTGAAATATAAAAACCGAATTTTTCGGGATCACAATACTTCCTTTACTTCGTACAAGGAAGTAAAAGTGATATTTTTCCATAAAAATAAAAAATAAAATATATTTTATATAAAAAACTAAAAGTATTAAGTAAAACTGCCTTTTAAACAATTAAGACGTTACACAAATATTAAATTAATTCTTTGTTGGAAACAAAAATAACAGTTAAATTACCTGTTACGTAAGAAGTAGAAATGAAAATTGTAACTAGATAATGTTAAAATGATGAAAACTATATGAAAAGATTTTTTGGTCAAAAAAATACGCATAATTTAATTATAAGATATAAACGATTTTGTAATTCGTATCTGAAACCTAGATTAATTAAAATTTTTAACGGTGATATATATTTTAAAAGTATATTTTTTTTTGTGTAAATTAATATGTTGTATAATAATTGGGTATCGTTTATAATGTAATATTTTATTAGTTTATATCTATTAATACTGTAAAATAACGATAAAGTGTTTTTTTGTAGCTTCATATTTGATTAAAAAATTAAATACAGAGCTTCAAAAAAAGCAGTGGTTTAATTAAAAAATGGCTGATAAAAGGAAATTATTACTAAAACTGTTTAGTTTTAGGGAAATTTATCGATTTTTACATAATATTACTACGATATAAATGATTCAGTTATGCACTTTCACATCTTTATGTAAAATAATAACCACATACACTTGAAAAGGTGTATAATTACAGAACCTGCACGTATACAACAAAAACATGAGAAAACAGATTATAAACGGATATTATTTAAGGTTAACGAACTGTTAAGCTGTCGAAGGTAAGCATTATGTGTACATTTCTTGTTAAATGGTATGCTTTCAAAATTTACTCAATTGAATAATTCAAAAGTGAAAACAATTAGCTTATTAAATTTAGCCATTTTGTGTACATTTAATTTCTTGTATATGGATTTGATTACTAGACTACGGATTTCGGTATTCTTTGGTGGGTAGATTTAAATTAACCACACGTCTCAGGAGTGGTCGACCCGAGTCTGTTAAGGACTAAATGTTAACCGATACAATTACATTTACATTTGCAGCTTCAGTCCTTGCAAGCCGCTAGAAGTGAATACATTTTCCTACACACACACACACACACACACACACACACACACACACACACACACACACACACACACACACACACACACACACACACACACACACGCGCGCGCGCGCGCGCGCGCGCGCGCGCGCACACACACACACACACACACACACACACACACACACACCTGGCAGCAAGCTGGAAAACTGGTTGAAATAAATTTAGGCATTTAATTTTTAGTAATGTTTCAAATTATTAACTATTCTGGATTATTATAAATATTAGAACTAGAATTATAGTAATGAAATGTTTGGGCCATTAATTGGAACGGTTTTTTTCTTAAAGTTTGTTATTGGTTGTACCTAAAGTTATACGAAATAGAAACATTATTACCGGGCGTTTTACCTTATTTTATTACTCTATTTTTTCGGTATTGCCTGCGGAACCACAGTAAGTTATTACATCAGAGGATGATATGTATGAATGTAAATGAAGTATAGTTTTGGATCGAAAATTCCTGAAACGTGTGGTTAATTCATACCCGATCACCAAAGAAAAACCCATCTGGTTGTTCTAGTGGTGAACGCGTCTTCACAAATCACCTGATTTTGAAGTCGAGAGTTCTAACGATCAAATCCTAATAAAGATAGTTACTTTTATACGGATTTGAATAATAGATCATGGATACCGGTGTTCTTTGATGGTTGGGTTACAATTAACCACACATATCAGGAACGGTCAACCTGAGACTGTAGAAGACTACACTTCATTTACAGTCATACATATCATCCTGATTCATCCTATGAAGTATTACATGACCTGACTGTGATTCCCAGAGAAAAAAACACCATAGAAAACCGGTATCCGCTTTATAGTATCAAAATCCGTATAAAAGTAATTTATTACTACTTCGATTTTTCCGTTTTTACAGATTTGATTTCGTATAATTTGAAAAGGAAGGAATATTTGGAGAAATGATTTTCAGTAACGGTTATTTTTTTCGGAAACGTTTTCATGAAAATCATCTAATAAGTTAGATGATTTAAAAGGTAGATATACCTTTCAAACCAGTATCTACCAATTTAAATAAAAATTGATCCAATTTGGCGAATACAATATGGGGATAAAAATTTCGAACACACCATAAAGTAATAATAAAGAACTTCGTTTTATCTTCCCCACTTTTGAGTTATGAATTCATTTTCATACTTTAATATCACTGTAATATATAAATCATAAAAGGAAAATTTTGGATTTTACATAACTATGTTTTCAGTGAAGAAATTCTAATTTATCTTAGTTAAACCAATTATTTTATTTGTTATTTTATTCTTTTTTTTTTTATTTCCGTAGTGGGAGGAAAAAGCCCTTCCAGCCGCCGTCAGTCCCGCACTGACGGCAGTGCGGGGCTCTCACCCGCTAAAATCCTCTGCTCTTATCATGCAGAGGCCGGATCTAAGCCATATGGTATGTACAGCCCCTGCATGATCACCCAAGCACTCTACTATAAGAATCCGGATGACCGGAAGGCTTCCCTAAAGGGCGATCGACGAACGAAGACTCTGGAGAGCCCCGCCGTTCACACTGAGAAGCTGGCCTCCCTTGATTATCCGTCATCGAATTCCACGTCTCTATCGATCCGCATCTGCTCAGCCTGTCGTCGCCTCTCTTCATTGGCCTTCTCTCCTATCATTGATGTGATCGTAGTCGAGACACATTCCCATTTGTCGCTATTGCTGAGCATAATCTCGTTTATATTGTTGGCTCCCTCCACAACTTGATCCTCGAATACTAGTCTTAAGTAGTGCCAAAATTTTAAATTAAATTTTTTTAATTTAAATTTACTTTTATTTTAGCTGTATTCTGCTAAATAAATAATTCATCTCTTGAAAAACAAACTACTCGACACACCGAACAAACCGTAAAAGTTTAATTATTTTAAGTAACAGATAAAAAATAAAAAAATACAGATCGAATAAAAAATAAGTATTAAAGTTAAAAATAATCAGGCTTTTCATTTTAGATATACTTTTATATTAGGATCACTTTCTTGCTGATATTTAACTCCAGAGTTAAAACTGTTAGCCAATCGTATAAATTTATACGTAAACAGAACACGTGGATACGTTTATCCATCGCCACTTCGAGTAAATGTAGTCTACGAGTATATTATATACCTTTATATATTTTACACTTTGAGAATGTACATACGTGTGGTAAGCAGAAAGAGTATGCGGTATAATTTTGTAGGATATAGGGAAAGTTAAGAAATAAATGGAAAGAGAAGGCGGTTTTCTATACGAAATGAGTGTACATCTTATACATAATTAGTGAATTCAGGGCTCAAGGGTAGCTAAGGGTGAAAGTTGAATAAGGGTTAGCTTTTATACGGTAGTAGAAGGGAACGTTCCACGTTATAAGTGGGTTTGAGAAAAGAGTGAGAAGGTAAATTATAGAAAAGGATAGGTAGGTTAAAAAGAGGGAGAAGAAAGTAGGCTTAGAAGTAAGTTTTATTAGAAGTAGGTCGGTAAGTGCATAAAAAGTTTATTTTTCGAAAGGATCGGAAGGAAAATCTTATTAAATAAACTGATTTAATGTTACCATTAATATTATAAATTTAACTTCGGATTAACATATTAATTGTAAACATAATAAAAACAGGTTTTATAAAACATTAAACCTATTAAACGATAAAACAGTAATCGGATTTTTTCCCCCTAATAATTAACCAAGCGAAAATATATCATCGTCCATTATCTACTATTACATAATATATTTTCCCTTTTTTTGAAAAGTAAATTCGTTGTAAAATTGGTAATATCAAAATAACTTTATAAAAAATAACATCGGTTTTTTAACTACATCATATTTTAATAGAAAATTATTTCATCAAAAATTATAATTTTTTGGCCTTTTCAGCTTAATCCAAATGAATGAAATTAACTTTTTTATAAAAATAATTTCTAGTAAGAATGAATCGAAGTAAATAAATCGAAAAAAGTAATATTTTGTCAAGACTGAAATATTCTAAATAACTTTAATAAAGAATTTTTCTTTTTAGCCGGCCTCCGTGGCGCGAGTGGTAGCGTCTTAGCCTTTCATGTAGAGGTTCCGGGTTCGAATTCCGGTTAGGCATGGCATTTTCACACACCCTACAAATCATTCATCTCCTCCTCTGAAGCAATACCTAACTGTGGTTTCGGAGATTAAACGAAAAAAAAAGAAAATTTTTAGAATTGAAAATAAATACAATAAATTAATAGGTTTAATGTAAATTTCAAAAAACTCAGTTGAAATGCTGATGGAAAAATTGTTGTTATTATTATTATTTGTCTCCGAGATTCATATCCGAATTTCAGTATGAGGGGCCATTGGGGCATACCTCATTCAATGCTGTGGTTCATTTAACACAGTACGTTCAATCCTGCACGTCTCCAGAATTACCGATTTTTGGGTTTTTGGAATTACGACTTTACGATGCAAGCCTACCTTTTCCATGTACTTCTTAAAAGTTTTGTTAATTAATCCGTTTGCTGTTATAACAATGGGAATAACTTCTATTGAGTTCAGTCTTTAAATTTCTTTATATTCTATTGCCTTAGGGTTGTATTTGGTTATTCTATCTGTTTCAGCCTTATTAATATTTTGATCTGATGGGTAGTGAAATCAATGAGAAGAACAGTTTTTTCTCTAACGTTGTATAGAACCATGTCTGGCCTATTTGCAGCAACAAATTTTGTCTGTATGTATGGGGAGATCATAATACAGTCGTCTATAATGCTCATTTTCCATTGTAGGTTTGGCCTTATATTCATAATAAGGACAATGCTCCATGTCATCTACAAGTCCTGATTTTATTGCAAATGCCTGATGAACAACTGTAAATTTCTATCAACCTGTAAAAACTGTCAATTCCTGATGTTTACTGTAAGATTGAGGCGGTGCAGATATTCCTTGTTGGCCAAGTTGGAGCATCCAGTTTTCAAATAATCAATTGTTTCAGATGATTGATGGCATACTCTACACTTATCATTGACGTCCTGATTTTCTATGAACTTTTTGTAATTGTTTGTGGCAATGACCTGGTCCTGGACGGCATGGTTAAAACTTTCAGTTTCTCCAAATAGAGACCCATCCTTTAGCCAACACGTAGATGCACCCTTATCGGCATTTATTATTATTATTATTACTATAATTCTTGGGTTTATTTATATTGGTCTTACTAATAACTATGCTTCTAGTAGATTTCAATAATTTTGAAACAAATTGAATAAATTTATTCTGTAAAAATGAGAAATAAAAAATATTAAAACGGCATTGTTGTACGCAGCTGATTTTGATCATTTAGACCGTAACAAACATAATATTTTTTTATTACTAATAATCATAAGCATAATTACTCTGGTATACCCAGAATCATAAACTAATGACTGTTTTTTTGGAAAGATATCCCCTCAAGTTTATAAAAAAATCTTTGATCAAATGAAATACAATAAAAATAATTTTTATTAAAGCATGATAGTGTAAAGTTAGTGAGGCAAAGGTTTTAGAAAAATCCAGTGGCGTCTGTGAGTCTGTTACTCTTTCAAACAAAATAAATAGTCAACCAATTTAGCTGAAATTTGGTGAAAATATTTTTTATCCGGAAAGAACATAACATTACTGCTGTTTATTTATACAATAGTTTCCAATTACAAAAAATGTTTAGTAATATGTTCAAGCGCTTTCGGATTAGTAATCCATCCTCAGGAACATTGAAGTGTTATAATTATTTACTTCACATTTCATTAATTATATTAACTTGAATTAAAAAAAATATATATAAATATAACAATTGATCGTCAGAAGGTAAAATAATGTCAAAGTTATCCGTCCCGTCAGTATAAAGGTTTCAGTTGTTATGTTCATTGGTACCATGTTTTTTTTGAAATTTTTTTAAATTTTTTTTAAATTTATGTTCGTATAATTAATATGTGAATTAAAAATTATAATTATAACACATTAATGTTCCTGAAGATGTATTACTAATCCGAAAGCGCTTGAACATACTATTAAAGATTGTTGGTAAGTAGAAACTATTATATGAATAAATTATATAACAAAACCAACGGGCCATTATTAATATAATTAATTACTGCATTTACGAATTGTTTCCCCATTTAAATATGGTCGCCATTTTGTGGCATATGGAAACAATCGGATTATGGATTATGCACCTTTCTTTTCTATTTAACCTACGGAACCACCATAAGGTATTACTTCAAAGGATGATATATATGAATGTAAATGAAGTGTAGTTTTGTACAGTCTCAGGTCGACCATTCCTAAGATGTATGGTTAATTGAAACCCAATCACCAAAGAATACCGGTATCTACGAACTAGTACTCAAATCCGTATAAAAGTTACTGCCTTTACTAGGATTTGAAACTTAGAACTTCCGACTTCGAAATCAGCTGATTTGTGATGACGAGTTTACCTCTAGACCTACCCGGTGGCTCGGATTATGTACCTTTTTCTTTCTTTCTTTTTCCTGTTTAGCCTCCGGTAACTACCGTTTAGATAATTCTTCAGAGGATGAATGAGGATGATATGTATGAGTGTAAATGAAGTGTAGTCTTGTACATTCTCAGTTCCATTCCATTCCTGACATGTGTGGTTAATTGAAACCCAACCACCAAAGAACACCGGTATCCACGATCTAGTATTCAAATCCATGTAAAAATATCTGGCTTTACTAGGACTTGAACGCTGTAACTCTCGACTTCCAAATCAGCTGATTTGGGAAGACGCGTTAACCACTAGACCAACCCGGTGGGTTCGGATTATGTACCTTGCCAACATTCAACTTTACTGTAGCTAAAACGTTTGTTTAATCGAATTAATAGACAATTTGCAATATTTTTAATTAAAATGTCTACAAAACAAGTCTGTGTTATTGAATATCTCCTTCAGTTATCGAAAAAATTAAACTTAAAGATGTGATGGTGTACAATAAAGATATATATATATATATATATATATATATATATATATATATATATATATTTGTTCGCAAATGGCTGCACCTACCGGTTACCTAACTAAAAATCATAAAATAAAAGATGAGAAACATGTACGGTCACCTCGTAGTGGTATTTTTTGGGTAGCGCTAAGAACTGTGCAAAAAATTTCTTTACCCGTACGAAGGACGGATAAACAGCAATAACTACTATTTTTAGCTGACTATTCTGCGACCTGCATTTTTCATTTCAATTAGTTTTGAACCCTGTGCTGATCAAACTGTTTTTCTGAATAAGTTAAAATACAAAGATAATTTTTATAAATTAGACAGGCTTTCACTGTTATTTATGATTATTATGCTCGCAAGCATAGAGTTAATGAACACTGAAGGGGATCACGGGCGGATCGCTGACGACCGGCTACTAGTACGGATAACGATGATGGACTGATAATAGAAAGAGTGTAATTTCTACTGCTCAGCTGAGATAAAGGCTGAATATAATGATTGACTGGAATAATTATAGAGGGGATAACCCTGTAGTCTATTATTAACGGTGATTCAGTTAAGAAATCATTCATTACATCGCAGTTTCCTATCATCTCTGTCTGAAATCATTCCCTATATTTAAATAGAAAATTCAATGCAAAGCTGTTACTTGTATGTCATTCTGTTAATAAGAAGGAAATACTGCAAAATAACATAAAAATTTGAAAACCTCTCGGAATGTAACTGAAACAGCAGTTTATAAGGAAACAAAATTAAATACATAATATCCAGTTGTAAAGGATTTTGGTTGAATTAATGAACTTATTTAAAGTTTTATTTTATAAAAAGGCTTTCAAAAACCGCTGTTTTCATGAAAACAAATTCTTTTTAACAAACGTAAACAAATAATCTTGCTTTTTGATAAAAATTTTGAATTAGTGGAGCAAAGGAGACGTTAAAAAAACCTAAAAGTATGAGTTAAAAATATTTGGTTAGCAAAAAGACGTATTTCTTTTATCCTAAGTTTCCTTGTATTTTTTTTAAAATTTATCCACGAAAACACTCTGATTATACAACTGAAAAAACATATTCTATCAGTAAACTTTAATAATTCAATAATGAACAATTATGGTGCCAAAGAAAACTTCTTCAAATCACAATCAGAAAGTTTAGCTTTTTAAAAATTTTTAATTTAATTTATTAGAAAAAAAACAAACTATTAGAAGAACTTTTTTGTATTAACAAAAAAACTAAACCATCGAAATCGGTAAAAATGTTATATTTTAAACTTGAAACTACTTATAAAAAGGTTCAAGTCAAAATTTTTTTTCCGTTTTTAGAATCATGTAATGACAAAATATTTGAAATAAATTCATTAATAAAATTACCATCGTATTCAGGTGTAAGAGTGTATCAGTCCTTTTATATATATATATATATATACATTAGATAAATCAGTGTATTCTAAATTGAAAGTAACTATAAAATTATAAACGTCGATGTTATCAAGGTATAAATGGTATTAAAATAAAATGCTCCGGTTTCTTCTATAATGTTTATCTCCGTACTGTCACGTCCTAACATTTACTATCCTCTGACATGGTTTACATTTTAAAATAATAAGTTATATTAAATTTACAATCTCTGAGTCGTAAAATAATGTATTAAAGTTAAAAAATATAAATTAAATGCAAAAAATATATATATAAACTTTTTATATATAAAAAAATAAATTAAAAACATTTAATTTTATGTATAAAAATATAACTTAAATTTATGCAGAAACTAATGGGGTAAAATTTAGTGTTTATTTTAACTTTTGAATGCTTTCAGTAAAGAGATTATAGGTTTTTATTTTTTTATTTTTATAAATTTAAAATTCAGTTGAGAGTAAAACCTAAGGTTTTTATAAGGTTTCAATGCAAGCTGTTTCTCGTAATAGTACCAAATCCATGATAGTAGATACATTTCATTGTGTAAAGATATTAAAATATACCGACCATTAAAGTTGAAATTCAGAAATTTACAGATTTCATTTGAAATTAATTAGAAAGTCACTTAAATTATAAACATTAAATCTCTTGGATAACAGTAACGTACAACGTTAACTAAAATACTAATATTCAATTTTTTTCACTTTAAAGAAGAGAAAAGAAATACAAGTATAAAACGATGAATCTATTCAATTCGAAAATAAAACCTTCTAAATAATGAGAAAAAAATATCTAACATAAAAGAGATTCAAAAGGAAACACCAATCGATCGATATACCTGTATAAAGATGATTAAAACAAGATAGGCATTACGTAACATCACATTGGTTTATTGCTTACAAAATAAATGTTATTTTATTTTGTTATTTCCATTAATTTTGATTGATATGTATACATAAATTAATAACATTAAAAATTAAATGAAAATTCTGTAGAGTAATCAAGAATTTCGTTGGAACTTCGCCGGTAAGAGTCCGCAGATGGTAAAGTCAAAGAACTACGTTTACAGTTCTAAACATGACCTAACCTAAACGTGAAATGAAAATGGAAAAAAAAAATTAAAAAAAAAAGCACGAACACATTATATTTCAGTTAAATTAGATTTGTGATAAAGAATACTTTCAAGAAATACTACGAATGTTGTGAGACAACTTTTTTTTCTTCCATTTGATGAACAGCGGGACACGAATATGTCACTTTTCCATCAAAAAGGTGAGTTTACGAATCGCGCCGCTAGGTAGAAGTACTTGATAGTACTACGTAGCGTACAAAAACTTGATAATGTACTTGAAACTATAAAATTTAAAAGAAAATATACTACAGTTTGTTTTAATAGTAAATGCTGTTATGTAAATGAAAGTACTGAAGATGAAACAATTTTTTTAATTCTCATCACTTCATTAAAAAATAAAAATAAAAGTGTTCGTTTACAAGAGATTATAGGTGCTAATAAACATAAAAAACTCGAATAGTAGGAAAGTGTTCCAATTGTGGTAACAATGATTTGTTACATAAAACAAGTGAATTCGATACGTAAAATTTTTATTCTACAATTAGTACTATTTGAACTGATGGAGAAAAAAAAATTATAATAATGTAAAAAGTGTATTCACACATAAAAGTCGAGGGTAACACTTGCAAAATAATAAGTGCAATACTACATCACGGATCTTTGATTCGTGGAGGTCATTATACAGTTTTATTAAAAAGGAAAAATTTGGTGTGAAGTAAATGATATGACAATCAACAAAAAATTGGTCGTGAAATTCAATTTGTTTCTTCTAAGACAATAAATTTTAATAATAAATCTATAAGATAACAATCAATAATTCATGTAAAAAAAATAAAAGAATAATCTAACAAATCGCAGTGCTATCAAAAAAAAAAATTGCAATGAAATTATAAACCGTACGGTAAGAGCCTCGCAGATGTCATTTCTTCCACTCAAAAAACAAAAATTTCTGTAATATAAATAAAACTGTTTTTAATAGAATGATATCCATACCAAAAAAGGTAATACACTTCATTTCTATTATAAAAATTTGTTATTAATTTTGAATTTTGTTTAAAAAAAATACATGTAAAATATATGTAATAGCCAATAGATATACAATAATAGAAAATAAAACAATGTTTAAGCGTTCCATGTAATAGGAAAAAAATTGAAAAAAATTGTTACAAAACTCTTACCGGCCCGATTTCAGTTATATGTAATACAAATCACAATTAAAGAAATAATACAATTCTTATGATAATTCGTTGTTTAAGAAATGATATCGGGCCGGTAAAAGTTACGCCGAAACTAGTCAAAATGGATTCAGGGATGGTCAAAATGGATATTTCCGTTGTAATCTGAAAACCGAAATTTTTCGATATTACAATTCTTCTTTGTACGTATGAATAAAAAAAAATAATTAAAAACGTTAAACAACGTTCTTGTTATTAAACATCAAATATTGATATGAAAAATTTCATGTGAATCAAATCTATTTTATACAGAGTGTTTTTCTTTTATATAGAGTTTTTCTGAAATGGTGGGCTGGCTATACTTTTTTGGATTCTACTTTTAAAATGAAAAAAAAAAAAATTTCCTTAGGAAAAACGACAATTTATCCTCCGTTCACCCAGTGTTTGCCATTTTGTTTGCCATTATTTTATATAATAATTTATATCTCAAGTTCGGTTAGGCAAATCACATTACTATTTGCCAGAGCGTCTTGGTAATAAAATCTTAAAATTAACGAAATATCAGAACATAAATACCTTCGCAAATTATAAAATGGCGGCCATGTTTATTTTTCAATCGTTATCTTCATAAATATTAGTTTTATTAAAGTTTATTATGCTAAAAAATATTAAACTTTTATTTTGAACAAAATACCAATTTATTTTTGAAACGATTAACAATTACTCGAGTTGTGGGAGAAAATTGATGTTGTAATTTTGTATCATAATTATTAGGTCTATTTAAGGTAGAAAATTATTACTTAATTTGATACAAATTTATAATACTAGAATTAACAATAAATAAAAACAATTCGTATTTAATCGAATTGAACGTAAAGTGGAGGACATGAAAAGACATAAAATTACATCAATTTTCTGCCATAACTCGGCAATTTGTCAATCGATTTTAAAAAATAAATTGTCATTTATTTTAGCAAAATTTTAATAAAACTAATATTTATGCAGATATAACGGATTTAAAAATAAACATGGCCGTCATTTTGTAATTTGCAAAGTTATTTAAGTCCTTATTTTTTGCTAATTTTACAACTTTATTACCAACACGCTTACCAAATATTAATGGGATTCATCTATCTAAACTTGAGATATAAAGTTTTATGTAAAAATAACAAATTGGTGGACAGGGGAAGAACGAAGAAAAAAATTGGAATTTTTCCTAACGATATTTTTTTTTTAGATTTACAAGTAGAATCCGAAAAAGTATAGCCAACCCACCAGTTTAGAAACATTCATATATATATATAATGAAAATATAAAGAGGAAGTTGAGGAGGATGAAATGGGAGAAACAATACTGAGATCTGAATTTAAGACAGCATTAAAAGATTTAAATGGCAGAAAGGCTCCTATAATAGACGGAATACCTGTAGAATTACTGCGCAGTGCAGGTGAGGAGGCGATTGATAGATTATACAAACTGGCGTGTAATATTTATGAAAATGGGGAATTTCCATCAGACTTCAAAAAAAGTGTTATAGTTATGATACCAAAGAAAGCAGGGGCAGATAAATGTGAAGAATACAGAACAATTAGTTTAACTAGTCATGCACCAAAAATCTTAACTAGAATTTTATACAGAAGAATTGAGAGGAGAGTGGAAGAAGTGTTAGGAGAAGACCAATTTGGTTTCAGGAAAAGTATAGGGACAAGGGAAGCAATTTTAGGCCTCAGATTAATAGTAGAAGGAAGATTAAAGAAAAACAAACCAACATACTTGGCGTTTATAGACCTAGAAAAGGCTTTCGATAACGTTGACTGGAATAAAATGATCAGCATTTAAAAAAAATTAGGGTTCAAATACAGAGATAGAAGAACAATTGCTAACATGTAGAGGAACCAAACAGCAACAATAACAATTGAAGAACATAAGAAAGAAGCCCTAATAAGAAAGGGAGTCCGACAAGGATGTTCCCTATCGCCGTTACTTTTTAATCTTTACATGGAACTGGCAGTTAATGATGTTAAAGAACAATTTAGATTCGGAGTAACAGTACAAGGTGAAAAGATAAAGATGCTACGATTTGCTGATGATATAGTAATTCTAGCCGAGAGTAAAAAGGATTTAGAAGAAACAATGAACGGCATAGATGAAGTCCTACGCAAAAACTATCGCATGAAAATAAACAAGAACAAAACAAAAGTAATGAAATGTAGTAGAAATAACAAAGATGGACCGCTGAATGTGAAAATAGGAGGAGAAAAGATTATGGAGGTAGAAGAATTTTGTTATTTGGGAAGTAGAATTACTAAAGATGGACGAAGCAGGAGCGATATAAAATGCCGAATAGCACAAGCTAAACGAGCCTTCAGTAAGAAATATAATTTGTTTACATCAAAAATGAATTTAAATGTCAGGAAAAGATTTTTGAAAGTGTATGTTTGGAGTGTCGCTTTATATGGAAGTGAAACTTGGACAATCGGAGTATCTGAGAAGAAAAGATTAGAAGCTTTTGAAATGTGGTGCTATAGGAGAATGTTAAAAATCAGACGGGTGGATAAAGTGACAAATGAAGAGGTATTGCGGCAAATAGATGAAGAAAGTAGCATTTGGAAAAATATAGTTAAAAGAAGAGACAGACTTATAGGCCACATACTAAGGCATCCTGGAATAGTCGCTTTAATATTGGAAGGACAGGTAGAAGGGAAAAATTGTGTAGGCAGGCCACGTTTGGAGTATGTAAAACAAATTGTTGGGGATGTAGGATGTAGAGGGTATACTGAAATGAAACGACTAGCATTAGATAGGGAATCTTGGAGAGCTGCATCAAACCAGTCAAATGACTGAAGACAAAAAAAAAAAAATAATGAAAATCAAACTGATTAAAAAAAAAGTAAATGAATAAGTAAATATTTTTTTTTTTTTAATATTTTGATTATTATTTAGTAAATATTTTCAAAGCTGTACGTAATTTAATCTACGGAAAATTTACTAGAAATCATAACGATACTTTAACGTTTTATCTTAATTAATACTTTATTTATTAAATACCACTATTTCCTTTTCTTTCAAGAAACGGAAGAAAATTAATTACCCTAATATAATAAACCTTTTCAATGATTATTGACTGTTTAAATGGTGAAGAGAACTCCAAACTACTGTATTTTTACCGGTCTCTCAATTCATTTAAAACGCAGCAAGCAATCGCTTTTCTAAAATTGAATCATACGTGATAACAAACGCAGAGCCTACGGTTATATTCAAATTATTTGTAATTTTATCGATTTCAACTCATTGATCAGCCCGTATAATTCGGTAAAATGTATCAATATCGATGCTTATTTATGTACGGGAAGTTTTACTTGATCATTAATAACTGCGAAGAGATAATCAGATATTTTTTATTGTTATTTATAGATCAGATTTAAATAAATATCACTGTTTTACTACTCTTCCCCGGAAATATTTGAGAAGGATTGTGTAAATGAAAAAAGATAAGACTGATATTTCGTTTATTAACAGTAGTTTATTGGTAAAGATAAAAATATAACACCTGTTACAATAACCGATTCCAAAATTATTACTTCTATTATATAGATATGGAGTGGAATTCAGCGTTGTCATATAAAAATAACTTTTATTTTTCCCCTTTCCCTAATATAATACATGTTGCCCAATAAAATTTAATCGTAAATTTTTTTAGTTGGATAAAGAAAAGTATTAAATGAAACGATTATACTTATGATAAAATAGAATTTAATGGCACTGTAAAAATAATAAAATTATGATTTTAGTATGATTTATTAAATAATTATCAATTTTATTATGTATCCTCTTCGCTTTATAAGTTCTCTCAATGAAGTTCCTCCAATTGATAAACCTACAATAATAAAAACTATTTAACTGACAACCATATTTTCTCTTTAATGTTCCATCATCCAGTCTCTAATTAGAATATTCTTCTGTTCTTTGATCTACTCAGGCCACTTCAGTGTCCTTTTTTATTTACTTTTTGTATATTTTCGTCATGGCATTAATATTTTTTGTAATATATTTTTTCATAAGCAGAATGATTCACGAGGAAAGGGATATAATTTGGAAAATTTTTTTTTTTTTCTTCAGTCGTTTGACTGGTTTGATGCAGCTCTCCAAAGATTCCCTATCTAAAGCTACTCGTTCCATTTCAGTATACCCCCTACATCCTACATCACTAATAATTTGTTTTACGTATTCCAAACATGGCCTGCCTACACAATTTTTCCCTTCTACCTGTCCTTCCAATATTAAAGCGACTATTCCAGAATGCCTTAGTATGTGGCCTTTAAGTCTGTCTCTTCTTTTAACCATATTTTTCCAAATGCTTCTTTCTTCATCTATTTCCCGCAATATCTCTTCATTTGTCACTTTATCCACCCATCTGATTTTTAACATTCTCCTATAGCACCGCATTTCAAAAGCTTCTAATCTTTTCTTCTCAGATACTTCGATCGTCCAAGTTTCACTTCCATATAAAGCGTCACTCCAAACATATACTTTCAAAAATTTTTTCCTGACATTTAAATTAATTTTTGATGTTAACAAATTATATTTCTTACTGAAGGCTCGTTTCGCTTGTGCTATTCAGCAGTTTATATCGCTCCTGCTTCGTCCATCTTTAGTAATTATACTTCCCGAATAACAAAATTCTTCTACCTCAATTCTTCTCCTCCTATTTTCACATTCAGCGGTCTATCTTTGTTATTTCTAATACATTTCATTACTTTTGTTTTGTATTTGTTTATTTGCATGCGATAGCTCTTGCGTAGGACTTCATCTATGCCGTTCATTGTTTCTTCCAAATCCTTTTTACTCTCGGCTAGAATTACTATATCATCAGCAAATCGTAGCATCTTTATCTTTTCACCTTGTACTGTTACTCCGAATCTAAATTGTTCTTTAACATCATTAACTGCTAGTTCCATGTAAAGATTAAAAAGTAACGGAGATAAGGAACATCCTTGTCGGACTCCCTTTCTTATTACGGCTTCTTTCTTATGATCTTCGATTATTACTTTTGCTGTTTGGTTCCTGTACATGTTAGCAATTGTTCCTCTATCTTTTTATTAGAACCCTATTTTTTTTAAAATGCTGAACATTTTATTCCAGTCTACGTTATCGAATGCCTTTTCTAGAGCAAAATGATCTTAGAGCTTGAAATAAGGAAAATATTCGTAAAAACATATGTCCAATAATATATGTTTTTATCGAGTTAAGGCTAGCAAAATATATCGCCCGGATTTCAGTTCCCTGGTTGAAATCGTCATACTGAAATTTTTAAGGATTTATATAAGCGGTAAACTGTATGATTTGTTATGGTTTTTTGACCTGAAAAATTACGTATATAAGGTTCCACAACTGCATCTCCTGTAATTTTCGTGATATGCAATATAAAACGGGAATATTTGGTGATACAAACACGTGTTTTTACTTCCTTGCACGAAGTAAAGTAATGTAATCGTGAAATATGTCGGTTTCAGATTTTAACGGAAATATTCATTTTGACCATCCCTGAATCCATTTTGACAAGTTTCGGCGTGACGTACTATGTATGTCGCATATCTCAAAAATGATTCACCGTAGAATATTCAAATTTTGGATATAGGATTGTAGTAACATCTAGTTGTGTACTTCACATTTCATTGCACTAGCTGGACAAAGTGTCAAAAAAAGCCCAAAATCCAAATAAATTTGGATTTTGGACTTTTTCTTATGTGCAGTAATAACCACTCGTTGAGAGGTTTTCAACGATATATCACCACTTATGATATAAGTACCGCTTATGAGTGGTACTTATTTTAATTGATTCCAGAGTTACAGCCAAATGAAATTTTTATTAATGAAATATTAGGATGTTACATGGGAAAGGCACATCGGTTCAAATCCGACTTCATTTCCTTTTTCTCTTTTTTAACTTTTTTTTTATAATTTAAATATATTAATATATTAATAATTATTAACCTCCGATTGAAAAAGATATTAAAAAAAATCAGAAATCTAAAAGTTTAGTTCAACAGTATCCGTTACGTGTTTTAAACCTTTTTACTTCCTTCTAAGAAGTAAAGGAAGTATTGTCATCACGAAAAATTTTAGTTCCAGATTTAAACAGAATATCCATTTTGCCCATCCCTGAAACTATTTTGTCTAAATCCGGCGTGATGTCTGTACCTACCAATGTATGTATGAATGAATTTACGTATGTATCTCGCATAAGTCAAAAACGATTAGCCGTAGTATGTTGAAATTTCGGATTTAGGACTGTTGTAGCATCTAGTTGTGCACCTCCCCTTTTGATTGCAATCGGCTAAACCAAAAGTGTCCAAAACTGCCCAAAGTCCAAAAAAGTTTGGATTTTGGACTTTTTCTTAACTACAGTAATAAGCTCTCATTGAGAAATATTCAACGATATGTCTTAAGTGGTACTTATATTCATTGGTTCCAGAGTTATAGCCAAATAAAATTTTAATTACTGAAATACTTGGATCTTACAAGGGGAAGGCACAGCGGTTCGAATCCGTCTTCATTTCCTTTTTCTTATTTTTTAATTTTTTTGTAATTGTAAAAAAACAATTTAAATTAAATTTTTTGTAATTTAAATATATTGATTTATTAATGATTTTCAGCCTCCGATTGAAAAAAAGTTATTAATGAAATAAAATTTTATGTACTTTTCATATTAATTTAAAAAATTTTACAGATGTTAGTAATTATTAATAAATCAATGTATTTAAATTAAAAAAAGTTTTAAAAAACTTCAAAAAAAGTTTTCAAAAGTTTAAAAATGTATATGAAGTCTGATTCGAACCTATGTTTACATGGTTACGAATCCAACACGTTCTCACTTATACCACATAACTGCTTGACCGACGTAAAACAAATTTAATATATAAACTAATATAAAATACTGATATGGACAACACAAATAAATGTGATGCAATGTGGTGTCCACCACAATGCAATTGTGCAACTGTCCACGTTATTAAAGAATTGGAGGATCGTATCTCACTTTCAAATTAAATAAGTTTAAATGAAGTGCAGTAAGAATGTGTATATGTAATTTAACAGGCACAAGGTAGTCATGTGGTGTCCACATCAGATTTTTAGGTTTGAAGTACAATAATGTTGTTAAATGACTAAAACTTGCGTAAAATTTATTATGAAAACTTATACACATTTAAATTGTGAGAAAACTGATGAAATAATATCTACGAAAACAAAGAAAAACAACAAATTTTATTATTACAAACAAAACAGAACAAAACGTAAGGAAAAAATATTAAAAATTTGTAAAAAATTAATAACAGTTATTTTTAGTACAATAAATTAAGTCATTTGAAATATTACTAAACTTTTAATTTACTATTACGGTCAAACTGTTGGTCAAATTGAAATCGATGTCCACTTGCAGTATTTAAAATCAAATTTTAAATCTATATTTTTGAATATTTCTTTTGGTTATCGATAAAAGTAGCTTTTGATGTGCGGTAATACTGCGCGGCGGCTAAATTAGCACTATTGCTAGTGTCAGTGGCAGTGCTAATATAAAACATACGGTAACGTATGTTCGACACGACTGGCTGTCCTGCTGTCGTTTACTTGACTAAAAAAAATATACAACAAAAAAAAACAAACAATGAAAAACGATGTACGGTAAGGTCATTTCTTCTTAACGTTTGTCGGATAACACTAAGAACCGTTCAAAATACGTTTTTACCCGTACTCTGTAGGGTAACCTGCTACAACTACTATTTTTAAGCGGGGCCATATTTAAATCTCTCAAAATTTCCATTCCTCTACTGATCAAACTTTTTTCTGGAGAAAAAAACAACTTTGCACTGATGTTTTTTTATAGATTGAAGAGGATTTTATTGTTATTTATCAGTATTATCCTCAAAACCGTGAAGATAGTGAACACAGTGAGGGTCCGAGGGGCGAACCGACTAATTAAAAATATAAAATGATAAAATTACAATAATCTGGAAGAGAATTCGTCGATATTTAATTGTACATAATAACAATATTAATAACAGATATAGACTTTCATTTATAAAATTATTAATAACTCTTATTATTGATACTGTTCGAAAGTTTGTTTTACTTATTGAAATTAGCGAAGCGAGAAACGTGTACACATAATATTTATTTACAAAATATTATATATTCCTTTAAAATCATTCGTTTATTTACTTCGTTAAATGTACTGCCCTTGATAATTTAATTATAAATAAATAATTTACTACTTCATTTATCGGGATGAATATTAAATTTAATTATTTATTTTATAATATGTTATTTATTTCATTGATTTCACACGTTTAGTTATCTTTTATTTTTTATTTTGTAATTTTATCTTATAGCCGATTTATTATTGTAATTTCACAGTTAAACGGTAACCCATAACTGTGTATAATATTAATGCAATATTAATACAGCTTGCATATCTATCGTGTTTAGTTACGTGTTTGGTTTAATAGTTAAAGCCAGAGTGAAATTAACATAAATCATTATTACCAGTTAATTTGACATGTGACTTAATTGTATTGTAATCTATAATATTGTATGATATATTACTATTATTATTACAAAACCTTTTAATATTAAACTTATTACATATAAAAATATTTCTTGTGTTAGATGAGTCCTTTATATTCATATGATTTTTTTTTTTTTAATTAAAGAATTAAATTCAAGAATATATATATTTTGATATTTAAATCTTTTGAAGGTAGTTTTTGAATAAAATTATATGTTAAATATTCTAGACAATAAATATTTTACAATCTGTATTTTATCCTAAATTTGAACCCCATACTTAAGAAAGATTCTTCTTAGCTTTTGATATCGACGAGAAACTTTCTTTTTCATAATCCAAGTGTAATCGACATAAATTTTGTACAAAGAAAGGCTCTTATTATAAATGGTAAAAATATTCCATCAATGGTAACGCATATTCAAACCGGTTGTTCTTCTAATTCTACTTCATTTTGTAACACATAAGATATTTTGTAAAGGGTGTTCCAAAATGGACTGATATCTTAAATTGCCGCCATATTTTTGGCCGTAAAACCAGAGTAGAGATTTTTATATGTTGTTATAAGTAAACATTGAGATTAAATTATGAAAAATTACACAACTGAACATCGCGTAGAATACAAAATTAACGAGTAACGAGGTTGACGAGTTCATTAACGAGTTTTAGAAAAATATTTTATTTAGTTATAAATCTCTTTTTCCTCTTACCGGCTTTGTCAATAAATAAAATTGTCGAATTTAGGGATCAGAAAATCAAAAAAACATTGAAGAACTTCCTACGCATCCTTGACGATTCACGGTTCGGTGCGGATTTTGGGTTGGTGTATTGGTTGGACCTTACTTCTTCGAAAATGAAAATGTAGATGGCGTTACCGTCAGTGGAGTTCAATATCGTGATATGATTTCAAACTTTTATGACCTAAAATTATTGATGTGGATGTGGAAGACATGCGGTTTCAAATATACGGTGCAACTTGACACCCTGCCAATGAAACCAGTTATTGCAAAAAAAAAAGAAGTAATATAATGGTCGTGCTATCTTGCAGTGACTTGATGTGAAATGGCTGGCAAGATCATGTGACTTGACACCGTTGGATATTTTTTTGAGGTTTTGTTAAGGATAAAGTGTACATAAAAAACCTCAAACAATTGAGAAACTCAAAAAAAAATTCGACACAACATTTCCGAATTTCCCAGTAATTTATATGTTTTGGAAAATTCTGTCAAAAGAATAAACATGTGCAGCCAAGGATGGGGCGCTCATTTCTCAGATTTTTGTATCACACACAATCACCAATCACTACTTTTTAATAAAGTAAAAAGTATTATCAATTACCAAATAAAAAATGTGATTAATAAAAAAAAATAAAATGTCAGCTCATGTTAGGATACCCTTTCTTATGTAAGGATGATGTTAAAATTTGGTTTGTACCGGCAACAAAGACTAGGATTATTTTCCAACTCAGACTTTGAACAAGTAACAATAAAATAAGAATCAGAAAAAAAGAAAGAGTCTACGATTTCAGGATATTAACTTTCCAAATAAGAATCCTACATTACTTACCAGAGTAGAATAAAACAGGGTTATCCTTGGAAATTGATAATTTTTGAAAGAGGACAATTTCATTCCAGTTTGAGGAGTGAAAAGGAGCCACCGCTATTTAAAGAGGTGTAATCTTTTTTTTTAATCGGTCACTATTGACGTCCTGTCAATGCGGCCGGCTCACGGCTCCACTCAGCTGGTTAAACTGGCAGTGCCGTCAATCTTGGCGGACAAACTAGTGTCTGATGTGCTTCGGATTGGGTGGATGTCAAGTGGTGCGGCGTACATCCAAACATCCGACGACCTTTGCTTCAGATGTTGGAATCCAGGCCGCAGGACCAAGTTCAATTATGGCGCAGACAGAAGCGGCACATGTGGTAAGGCTGGCCATTTACACAAGGACTGCCAGCAGGACCCTAGATGCTTATCCTGTAAGTCACATGGTCATGGACATGCAGGTCGAGATGGTTCTATCGGCAACTGGAACTGCTTCTCCTTAGGAACATTATGGTGTCTCTGAGGGACAGCCCATCTGGGAGGAGGTGTGAGGCCTTGGTCTCCCGCTTACGGTAATCGGGTGCGGACTACCTTCCAGTCCCGGTGCGGGGATACTTTGGGGATCACCTCATTAGAGGCGTGGCGCCTTAAAGACCGAGTCCCGGCTATCTAGCGGGAACTTTGTTCCTGACGAGGTTGTTAGGGGTTATGGCACCCCTCGGAGCCGATTTTATTTTAGTTACGGATCAGGCTCCGGGGGCGGGGGAAAAATTAATCAAGATGGCAAACACCTCAAATACCAAATCTAAGACTCGTAAATCTTATTTTCCATTTTTTTGCTTAGAAGTCTCCATCTCCTGCTATTATCAATAATGATAATCTATCAGAATAAATAAGCGTTTATTTTCATGTTGTAGTATTCAATGAAATTATAAGAAAATAGAATTTCACAATTCATATCTGATAAACAAATATTTTGAACATTTATTTTCTTTTGGAACCCATATTTATTTGACTTAGTTTCATTAATGTAATAAATCTACTGTAAAGTAGAGATAATGTAATTAATTTTTTTTTAACAGATTTTTTTTTTGTTATAATATTTTTACCAATCATTCTTACAGCCGTGAGGTATATAAACACATGATGTAGAAGATTTACTAGTTAGATTAGCTTTTTGTTTAATGTAATGATTTTAACTGTATGATTATTTTTTTTTATTAAACTAAAAAAATTTAAGTATTTAAGTAAGCTTTTAGTATTCTTTTAGATTGTCAATGTTAAACAGTATTTTTGGTTTGGTGTAGAATGCAACAAGAAACCACAACAATCCCTATTTTCATAAATAATTCTAGTGATTACTTGATTGTATTTAAGAAAAGATTAATAAGTTTTGGAAAATGAGATTATTCTATTCTAGCAAACCCGGCAATGCTTCGCTATTGCTAGATTTGAGTATACAGAGTGATTCAGGAGGATAGGGCAATAATTTACAACTCATTCTAGAGGCTAAAAATAAGAAAAATGTTCATATAAACATAGGTGCGAAAACGCTTTGTTAGTGAGTTATACAGGGTGAAAGATTTCGCCCGAGTTTCAGTTCCTCAGGATAAATTAAGGTTTTCTGAAATTCTGGGAAGGTCAATTAAGGGACAAATTCAATTGTTTCTTATGATTTTTGAGCTGCGAAATCGAAAAAAAACAGGTCCCAGAATTGTATCTGTCTTAGTTTCTAAGATATACCATGTAAAACGCCAAAAATAGGGTCAAAAAACACATTTTTTTACGTTTGACGTACAATAACGTTGTTAAATTGGCAATAAATCATACATTTTTTAAACATAAATTTAAGAGAATTTAATTATAAAAAGATTGATGTAAATAACATCAACAAAAAAGAAAAAAAATTTTAAACATGTCGACTTTTATTATCAACAAAACCGACGAAAACTTAAAAGATAATAAGATAATTTGAGAAGTTTGATAAAACATTAACAAAATGAACATTACGAAAATTCACAAAATTTAATCTTTTCCTTTTCCCTTCTATCCTTTCTCCTTTTTCTCTTTTCTTTTTCCTCATTTCCCAATTTTCCTTTTCCCATTTTCATTTTTACCTTATCTCCTTCCCCTTTCCTCATTTCCCCCTTTCTGCCTCTTTCACTTTCTTTCCCCAATTTCTTTTTCCCTTATTTCTTTTTCCATCTTACTCTTGACCCTTTTTCTTTTTTATCCTTTTCACTTTCAATTTTTCCCGATTTCACTTTTTTTATTTTCACCTTCTTCCCTTTTACCTTTTACGATTTTTCCCTTTCTCCCTTTTTCCCCGCGCATAAATTGGTCCAGTAGTTTTTTAGTCTTTACCAGACACACATATCGGAAACACTGAAAAGGAATCGCAAAATATTTAGTATAGCGTGTGTTGCTTTTACGTCCAACAGATAGCCACGTTTTAAAAAAAGCATCTGTCACAGGTGTGACATCTTAGGTATATAAAAACACGCGCGTATTCAAATAAAACGTTTTGTTAGTATATCGAATCGATGAAGAACTTTCGGAGATTTAAGATTTTAAACAAACGAACATTTACCTTTTTATTTATATAGATTATGCTCTTACAAGCTTTTTTACTTACCTAACATAATTTCATACATTTTTAAATTATCAAAATAAATACCGATTTGATTTTAATAAAAATTACATCGTAATATTTTATAGTATGCATAGTTAGTAATTATTATTTGTGCTGAATAAAAAATCATGAGAAAACCGATTCGTTTCCTATTGAAAAATATTTTTTGTTCAGCAAAACTAAAATATTTATTTATTAATAGGATTTGAATATAAATTCAATAAAATTTTGTTCCGTTATACCTACAACGTATAATTATTTTACCAACTTTTTTCTATGTATTTTATTGCTCTTTTTAAAAAAAAAAATCCCTACTGTTAAAATAATTAAAAATTAAATAAATGGCTCTGTTTCCAGAAAAAAACTATGAAAATTTGTGAGAATAACAGATGTTGATGACTGTTTAATGATATACTATGTAAAACATCAGATTTTAATTGGTACAATACGTATTCACAATCAACTTAAGTCGTATTATTTAAAAAAAAAAAAAAGGTAGAGTACGCACTGAACAAATTAAATTATTTGAATTCGTTTCAATAATTGGATTAGTAATATCCGATTTACTATACAGATTATTCTTCGTTCGTATATTACGGTATCTAATAGAGTGAATACCACTTTTGGTATTATGCGAGAAATATTGCACTCGTTCAGTATCAAGGATTACAGCTCTTTAAAGCTTAATGCACGGCAAAACGTTCTCATTTTATTTAAGTGACGGTTGTAAATAGTGTTATCATCAATCTATGAACAAATAAGGGAATAAAAAAAAAATACCTAAACGTTCCGTGTTTCTAACCATTAAATATCTTCATATTGCGTCATTTAACTGATACAAACCACGTGAACACTCTACCTATATATTTTATTTTTTACGTCTGGATGAATGTCTGTTGTTTATTTCTTAAAGCCATCAATTTTATGTTGCGTATAAGCTTGTGTGTATATATAAATATATATATATATATATGAATAAAAGTGCTTACCAGAACCCTACCTATATAGCTCTTTACAAAGATAAATTCTTTTTTTAAAATTGTAAATGCTACTTATATTGTTACATTAAACTCTGAAAAATCCTACATTATTGAGGGTGTTTTATTATATGTTTTAAACCTGCTTTAATGGTTTTTTTTCAAAACTATGAAAATGCCTAAGTGAATATTTATTTTCAACTATATTTACTCTTTTTCTTTTTTAAAATCTCTATGATGTTTGTGTGGAGATCAATAATATTACAAATTGTGAAAAATTTGTTGATTGGAAAGGAAATATTTACAAAGAATCGTTAAGCTTTTTCGATATAATATTACTCCGCTACAGTATATTATTAAAGTGTAGAAACTTCTTTTGTATTTCAAAACTGAGGGATGATTCTTTAAACAGTTTCGATATTTCAGCCGTATAGAATGAATAATTTAAATCACTATTTCAAAATAAAGATCTGTGTCCTATTCGCATTTACTTTAAATATATCCAGCTGAAAAGTTGAATTCCTGCGTTAGTTGATTTATTGAATGGTATGGTAACTTATTTAAGTAAGATAATTTAAACTTGTGTGTATATTACTTCTCTTCATCAATTCTCCTTCTTCCTTTTTTCCTGTATACCCTCCGGAAATTACCGTTCAGATAATAGTTCAAAGGATGAATGAGGATGATATATATGAGTGTGAATGAAGTGTAGTCTAGTACAGTCTCACGTCGACCATTCCTGAGATGTGTGGTTAATTGAAACCCAACCACCAAAGAACACCGGTATCCACGATCTAGTATTCAAATCCGTATAACAGTAACTGCCTTTACTAGGACTTGAACGCTGGAACTCTCGACTTCCAAATCAGCTGATTTGGGAAGACGCATTCACTGCTAGGCCAACCCGGTGGGTTACAAAACAGAAAGGATTTTCCTTCAAAATACCGTTCATAGATTCAAATTGTTCATTGAATGGCATTGATCAGGTAAACCAAATTTCTTTCTCAGATTAAATATTTTACAAGATAAATGTTAATCCACAATTTCTGAATAAACTGTTGATGAACGATGATGCTAATTTTCAAAATTTTGGGTTTGTCAAGAATCAAAAGTTTTCAAAATTTTATTTGTTTAATAATTGTAAATAATTTTTTTCATTTAAATAATGACTTTTTACTTCTTTATAGTGTATTTTTAATTGCCTGATTGCGCACTCAATGTACGCACCCAAGCAGAATTTCCAGGTTTTATCGGAAAGGTATTTATATACTACCGTTATAGAATTCATTCAGTTTTTATAATTCTCATCTTGCTCCGGAAGGATCATTTGAAGTTTTTTTAATTAGATATATTTAATCTATGTTATATGAAAATAAATTTATTAAGTAGGTAATATTTAATGTTAATAATGTATAAATATTTAATGTTAGAATATACTTTAATCATGGTTTTTAATTACTCTGAAACAAATTTCATAAATATTGTTGCTGCTTTTATATGATTAGAAAAAAAAAAGCTGACAATATAGTTGTAGGACTTTCCCGTCCCGCAGCTATTTATAAATAGAATATAATTAATTTATTAATGTAATATTAAAAATATCTCACATTATAATTACAAGAAAAAAAATTTTAATTCAGGTAGGAACCGCAAATTTCAAATCTTATGTTATTAAAAAAAAAGCTTCTATTTCAACAAATTTAAATATTATAATCTTCAGCGCCCTTGAAAATGTATAAATTGATACCTCACTCGACCACTTTTTGAATGAATTTCAAAGTGAGAGTCGACGTATTATTTTATAAAAAATCTTTTTTTAAAGCAGTCTTGATTACAATAAAAAAGGGAAAGAAGAAAAAAATGTTAAAAAATGTGTGACTTTTGGTTGGGTCCGGCCGCTTCCCGGAATTTGGGGCTCCCAATTTAGTAATAATTAATATGTACCTAATTAGACGGCAACAGAAGAAACCACAGTGAAAAAAAAAACCATCATATCGATCACAACAAAGCCTCAAAGTTAAGAGAATTTTTTTTTGGAGCGGAGTGTAATTTTGTAAAAAAACTTGTTTAGAAAATATTGTAATTTTTTAATTGTTAACAAATACACGTAAGAAAAATATGACCTTAATTAGGTAAATTCTCGAGATACTGGGGGTGATCTTGCTTTACAGCTTCACCCCCTTGACCTTTCAAGTCGAAAATTTAATGGCATCAATTTCACATATATCGAAGTAATCTGACCAAGTTTGGACAAAATCGGTCGAGTTGTTCTGGAGATAAGGTGATTAGAAGCCAACACCGAACATACGAACATTAAGATCCGGAAAATTTCCATCCGGTTTTTGGGGTTTCTTATGTGTAAAAACTTCAAGATCTGATAATTACCACATACGCCCAAATTGGACCGATTACAACACTTTCCCTTCTAGAGCTATAGCTCTGCTACAACGCTATCTAGAAGGGAAAGTAATTAACTACTAGTAATAATAACAAGAAAATTATTCCGTGGAAAATCTGTTAAAAATATTTTATAAGAAAAACTATTCTATCGTTTACAAAAAAAAAAAAAAAAAAACAATGGTAAATCATTAATGGTTTGTAAATTTTATTTGTAAATTGAACATATATATATATACTATATTGTACTTTAAATCGGATACAATGTTTAAATAATATCAATATAAATATATTATAAAAAATTACAGGTATGGATAGTATAATAAAAAGAAAAAAACTTTATAAATGAAAAAAATATATATATAAAGGTAGGTAAAGTAAGGGTAGATTCATTCATGCATGAAGAAGCAATTGTGTTACGAGAATACAATTGAAATCTTGAATGGAGATAATAAATAAGGAAGGGAAAAGTTACAAGTATATTCATAAGGTATTCTGCTGGGGAAAATAGGAAGAGAGATATAAACGTAAAAATAAAAAACGATTCTAAAAAAATAGAGAAGAAACACAAATTTATAGTGGAAAATAATTTAATTATTAATCATATCAATGACAATTGACCAATAAGTTTTTACGTTTCTGTACTAAAGAAGATAATATATTTAAAAGTTTTTTTAACTAATAAAAAAGGTACATAATTGATTAATTGCTTATCTTATGTTTCGTAGACGTTTTTATTGTCATATCTCGCAAAGCATGAGAAGTACAAGTATCATCACTTCCTCTGAGAGTAATGATGTTCATTTTTTATAAAGATAACTACTGACCAACGATGTTGATTAAATATGGGCCGGTTGTCTGTTTCTGACTACCAGCTTGCACAGTAAATAATTATTCATTAATAAAAAAAAAAGAATAAAATTAGAAGTTATTAGTGAAATAAATTTTATGTACTTTTAAAAATGTGTAAATGTAATTTAATAGTCATTATATACGTGTATATATATTGGGGAAACATCTGATAATTTAATATTAATTGAAAATTATCATTTAGAATCGTACTATTTTTGGATTTTCTTTTTAATTATTTTGGAATTTCTGTTTAGTGTTATTTACATTAAAGTTCACTACAAGTGACTGAAAAATAGACCTAACAAGAACAACATATACACTGCGTCATACGTGCCCGATGTTTGATAAATTGCAAAAAATTCTTAACTTTTAGTTCATTACTCTTCTGGTATTGTTGGACAATATTTTCCGTAAGTCGGAGTTGAGAATTATTTTGTTTGTTTGTTTACCAATTATTTAATCGCTCTTTGCTTTTATATAATTCTTCTGATCTTAATTTGTGTACACGTTCTCTAGTTTTAAATTTTTCATACTCTCAATATTTTTATTTTTTCCTTGGACTTATCCTTTTCTTCCACTTTATTTGTATTACCTACTCTTAATCTTTTTATTCTTTCTTTCTTTGCAACATTTTCTTCCTTCTTTTCCTTTTTTTGACTTTTTTTTAATTGAAATATATTGATTTATTAATAATTATTAACTTATGATTGTAAAAAAAAAATTACAATATAATAATAATTCAATAATAACAATAAAAAAAATAATCAGAAGTTATTAGTGAAAAAACATTTTATGAACTTTTAAATGTATATATGTAATTTAATAGGCGTACAAGGAAGTCAAGTGGTGTCGATATCAGATTTTATTTTCATTTTTAAATACTGTAAATACAAAATTTTAAAAATATGAAAAAAAAAACTTTATGTTTAATTCCTACATTTAAATATAAGTTGCAATAACAAATATACTCATTATATACAGAGTTCAGGGTTCAGTTCAGGGGGTGGTGGATAGTCCTCTGTGGAGTTGCCGGTCTTCCGTGCTCGCGCGGATGGGACGTGGTGATGAGTCCCGGGGACTCTTGATCCCCTGAGCTTGAAAAAGACCGAGTCCTGACGGGGATGCCCCCTTCCGGGATGTCTTTATTTGAGACGAAGGCGTACAGATAGAGTCCCGGTCTCTGGAGTGGGGCCCAGGAACGACATAGTCGTGTCTGGTTACTTCACTCTGGAGGTTAGAGGCAGGTGTTATAAGAAAAAGATGACCGAGAAGCCGACCTGTCATGCCGGACATATATCCGGCAGACGGGAGGCCTGTTTGACTATATGAACATTCCCGTGGGCTGCGTAATACTTAACTGTGGGTCCGGCTCAGAGGAGAGGGGGACCAAAATAAGAAATTAAAAAAATAAAAAGTAAACAAAATGTTTTATTTTTGTAAGAAAATATTTTCAAATTTTATTCTTTTGCGTTAATATTTTATTACGAAATTCATTTCCAGTGAAAAATTAGTTAAAAAAGTTTTCTCTAGGTCAGGAATTTCTGAACTTTAATAAAATGTTTCTGTCATTTTTGTTTACAAATTTTCTGTTTTTAATTTCGTTGTTTTTAATGTTCCAGTAAAATGCATTTTCAGTAAAACTGAGTTTTTTATATTGACATTTTTATTAGTTTATGTTTGTATGTAAAAAGCGGAACGGCTGTTCACAGTTCAAAGTGATAAAAATTTGTCGCTACAGTGTTATTATTTGTTTAAAATGTTACTTCTATTTGTCGATCTCTATGGTAGAGTAGTAGTGTTTTGGCCTTACATGTGGGATTCCCGGGTTCGGATCCCCGTCACGGACAGCATTTTTCATACTCTACAAAATTCTATTTCCATATTTCACGTACAAGCTTCCATGATTCTGTGGTGAATTAATAAATTATTTTTCATCGTTCTTAAAATTGACATTTAGAAATTTTATTCCAAATAATTTTTTTTTGTTTTAAGCTATACACAATTAAAACTAAAATAAATTGTAAGTGTGTAAATTATAGAAAAATAACTTCACCTGAAGGGAAACAAGTTTAATTTTCTCTTTTTCCTTTTTTTTTAATTAGATTTTGTATGACAAAAAATAATTTTAATTAAAAGTCTTTAATCGTTTTAATAGAAAATATTTCTATAAAGGAGTAGCAGAGATTAAGTTTTGAAACTTGTAAATTTTTATTAATAATTGAAATAAGTTAATGTTTAAACTTTCATTAAAAGAGGTTGTTCACGCGTAATCAAATAGAAACAGTAACACAATACAAATCGATATAATGGGCATAAATAGAAATAAACAAAGCCTTTCAAGCAAATCCCCTTTTAATTTTATTTTGAATGGAAAGCTACTTTTTCCTGAAAATAAAAGCGATTTTAGTAGTTATTTACAGACACAATATTTATTATGTAGACAATAAAGGGATTACGTCATTCGTTTGTTAATTTATTTAAAATACGTAACTAAAAATGTTTCTTTAAAACTCTCATATATCAAGAAATTCACTGTAATATTTTTTTTTAAATAAGATAAAAAAATAAAATTTAATTTACTCATTTTCTAAATTTTGCCTCCGGTTAACACAAAGCTATTTGTTAAATTAAGTGATGTAATCTGCGACTCGGAATATCTTGGCAACACTTTGTATAAGATTTTTTTAATAATTTACTAATAAAATTATTTAAATAAATTTACAATTATGACCATTCTTTAAATTAAATGAAACCGGAATATTTTTAGTAGTAGAATCATTCGGTTCGGACAAGCGGTTCCTACGTTTCGTTGGTTCTTAATCGTACATTGTTATGTAAAAACCAATCATAAAAGTAAATATTGATTTGAAAAAAAAGAAAGATTATAATCTTAATAAAATTACACCCATGCTGAAAAAAAGTAAGTAAACCAAAATCGTGGATCTTTTTTTATTTGAATGATGAATTAATTTACTGCAGAAGTTTTCAAATAATGCTGTACTTGGGAATATATAAATGGAAATTTATAGAGTAAATAAATAAACATACCATGACTGATTGAGATTCGAAACCACGGACCTTCGGATGAAAGGCTGAAAAGCCTACATTCGGCTACGGAGATCGGCTCTTAAAAATCTAATTGTATAGATTTAGCAATTTAATAACTACAAATAAACTGTATTTATTTCCTCATCCCATTTAAATATTTTCAGATAATCAGTTTATGAAATTTTCTCGCTTAATTTATTTATAAAAATACTTTAATAATTTCTACATAAGTTGATAATATTTAATTGTATAAATAATTTAATTAAAAGTATTTCAGTTAAATCTATATTTTTAACTTTACGATATATTATGTCGTAAATTATTTTATGTAATATATATATATATATATATATATATATATATATATTGGTATTGTTTCTTTATTGTCGCATCAACCATAATAATCCTTAGTGGCTTAAATGAAACTAAATGATTATAAATCATTGTGTCGCCGGCAAGGATATTCTTTCAGCACGCAAGTATCATGGAGAGGACCTCTATATATGGGAGACACTTCTGCTAAGCTCCGGCAGCTATTATGAATAAAGTGGAGGGTACCACAGTGACGACAGTTAGAGGCGTATGACGAGTCCATTTATTCGTAAAGGTCGTCGACGCCCTTACCAGGGAGGAGGATTTCGTGCGAGACGTACGAAAGATTGCTGAGAACTCAGTAACGATAGATGTCCTCTCCCTGAGGTCGTCGTTTGGAGAGACGAAAGTGGCAATGGTGGCGGTTACTTCTAGGCTGGCTGTTGAGTTGTTGATGATCGGGCGCATTCAAAACAAATGGGTGTCTTATCGTGTGTCAAGTAGGTTCACCAAAGAGCAATCTTTTCGGTGCTGGGGGATAGGGTACGGAGCTGGGCCCTGAGGTGCTCCTGATAGGAGAGGGCAATGCTTTAATTGTGGTGGTACCTTTAGAAAGATTGCCATGTGGAAGCCAAATGCTCCTTATGAAATGTTAGGGGATATTCACTTGGAAGCCGTGGCTACAGGGCCAGCAGCATGAAATGAGACCTGTGCGTCTTCGTTACTGGAAATGGAGTAGGGTTGGAACAGCCCCGTCCAGGAGGGGTGAGATGATTTGGTGTCCCACCTTCGATGATTGAACGGGGACTCTCTTGGGATTTCATAACAGGGGAGTAAAGTAAGATCGTAGTCCCGGTTGGGAATCCCTTTAGGGCTCCTCATTAGAGGCGAGGCGTCAAGACAGGAGTCCCGGTGGGGGATCCTTTCGGTGACCCGTTATTAGAGGCATGGTATGTAATTTAAAACCGGAACCCGGCTACCTGGGGGGAACCTTAGTTCCTACCGAAGCAATTTGAAGTGATGGCACCCTCTAAAGCTGTGCAAAAGCTTAATTGCGGGTCCATCCCCAGGGAGGGAAACCATGGTGAACTTAAAAAAATAGAAAAGGGAAAAGTGATCATAAATAATTATACAATAAACACGTAACATTGGATAACTAACTGGAACATGAATAATAAATATTGCAGCATGATCCGTAAATTATTTTATTTTTACTTACTCATGGTAGGCAAGAAAGGACAACAAGAAGAATAGACAAGCTAGGACGTCAGCTCTACCAACAATTCCCGTTACCTGAAAAACATAAATAATAGGCAATGAAAATATTTATTTAAAAAAGTTTTATTAATAATTTTTATTACTACTTTTTATTGAAAATCAATTTATTTTTTATTAATTCTTACTTTAAACGCCTTCAAGTTATTAATTAATTTTAATTACTTATCAAGAAAATTTTATCAGCGAAACAAATAAATTTGGAAAAATGAAAAATCTTTAAGAAAATTTATTACATAAAAATATAATGGCTCAAATTTGTTTGTTGTGATACAATTTACAAGTAAGCTTCATCTATTCTCAGCCGTAACTTCAGCCGCTTAATGGGATCTTACAAGGTTCGATATAAAATTTCAATAGAAATTTTACCAAATTTCTATTGAAATACGTCACTGTAGTAATATAAAAAATAAGTCGACTATAGTAAGTTTTGTTTTCAAAGTGACCATACAAAATTTAATTACAATTATACCCGTTCAGTCTTGGTATAATATCTCGGTTAGGAGTAATTATTCTTGTGTATAACTCGCTGGTTCAGTATACTAATTAAATACAGACGTTGTTCACTTATGATAAAAAATATATTCTAATATGTTTCATGTTTAATTTAATTGTATGTTACATTGTTATAGTATGTAAGTTACTGAATTTACATGTTTATTGAGTGAAGTGTAAATTTGGGCTGAAGAGTATAAAAATTAGTAGTGATATTCTCTAAATTTCGGCTGGTGAATTAGACCGACTGAATTGTAACAACTTTATACTTTACATGAATAAGATAAGGGACAGTTTGTTATTTATTTCTAATTAATGAGAAAGAAATGATACATGAGTCTGAACACCTGTTATGAGATCTTGGAGGCAATAAATATTACCGTTTCTTGAAGTTACACGTTTGGCGAACAGCGGTCGTGGTATTTTTTCTGTGTGTGACACTGACATAAGAAGCAGTTTTCTTTTACTTTTGAAAATATCTGTTAGTTTTTCTCCACAAAATTTCCCAATTTGGCGATATATGGAGCTGACTTGATAATAGTTCTTTAGTTACAAGACAATTTAATTTTCATAATAATATATGACTACATCAAACGATGACACAGCACAACGTAACCTCTTGTTGCTGTTAACAATACTGGTGTAGTTAAGTAAAATTCTGTTTTGCCCAATAACAAAAATGATGATATTAATAAATAAATTTAGGTGGAAATAGGGTTGATTCAACATCTGCGATTTGTTAAAGAAATCAAATTTTTTTTTGTCTTTCCAAGCATTCATGTACAAAATTATTATCACGTGATTTGATGGTCCGGTTTAAATTTCTGTTGGTCTGCAAACTTGTGACTTATAATTATGTTTGGGCACTTAAACGATGCAATTACAGAGAAAATGCTTGATGACAAGCAACTTGAACAGTTTCGATATTGTCTGGTGTATAATCAGTTTACAAACTGCCTGAAGGCTTCTTTCCAAACCTGTTCCCTCAAAATTCCATTCCGTGGAATTAGTTAACTCCATATCCATGGAATATGGATGTGCTGATTGAGCACGAACATGATATACTAAATTCATGCATTAGTGAAATTATCAGTATATATTCGCTGCAATACCAGTATTGTTTGAGAAGACTTCTTGACAGCAAATTCTTTACTCCTTACTTCACCGATCTGTGATTTAAATGAGAAGATAAGTATGATAGATTCTACGTGTTCAACTCTCAAAGCAGCCTAAACCATTTTCAAGATGTCGTTTTCCTTGAGAGACTATAAAAAAAATTCGAATTTGTTTCTAAATTCTTTCTGCATTTCAGTAAAGCATAAATATCTAACCATCTTCTGAGTAATAAAAAAATCTTATTCCTATGAATTTAAGTATTTATCAATTTTTTTTCTTATTATATTTTAACTCCTTACCTAAATTATTATCATTACCTATTTACTTATTTGGTTAATAAAATAACAATCATTACATGATAAATTGAAGCAGTTTTTCTTTGTTTAAACTTATCACAGAAACTAATAAAAATTAATGAAATGGCAACAAATTTTGATTTCTGCGTGTTACCTAACTAAGAAAAATCGCTAACTTGTTTATACACAAATAAATTTTAACTTCCTTGTACAAAGTTAAGGAAGTATTGTGACCGCGAAAATTATGGATTTCAAATTTTTTCGGAAATACACATTTTGATCATCCCTGAATCCATTTTGACTAGGTTCGGCGTGACCTCTGTAGGTTACGTAGTGATGTATTAGCGTACGTATTTGTAATTATCTATCTCCATAACTCAAACGATTAGCCGTAGGATGTTGAAATTTTAGATTAAAGATTATTGTAAAATCTAGTTGTGCAACTCCATTTTGATTGCAATTGACTTGACCAAAAATGCCCATAAAATGCCAAAAATAAAACAAAAATTGGATTTTGGACATTTTCCTAATTACAGTAAAAAGCTCTCATTGAGAGCTTTTGAACGATATATCTTAAGCGGTACTTATTTTCGTTGGTTCATGAGTTATAGCGAAATAAAATTTTAATTAATGATTTATTTTGGTTACAAGGAGAAGGCACATCGGCTCGAATTCGACTTCATTTGTTTTATCTTAATTTATAGAAATAAAAAAAAAACACGTAAACATTCTCAGTTTCAACCACAATTTTAGTCTGTTTTTGTATATGTGTAACAACCACAGGATAAAGTAAATCATTTGAATTACATTTTTACGATACTTTTCTCGAAAACCGGCGCTAACACTTGTACCCTGTTAACGTAAACTTATTTGTTAATTGGTAGTTTAAGTGGTACTGTATTATTTCAACTTAGGTTAACAGAAAATGTATTTATTAACCGCAGCTAGTGAATTCCAGCGGATTGGTATTCGTTATGCATAGAGTAGTTTCTGGAACAGGTTATTATCGTGTCCTTGCGACGCCTTATGAATTAGGATTTACATGGTGACTGGGAATTCCCTTTGTGCTCTTTATACCACCATATTAGTGAACCTCACAAGACTTAAATGATTGTATTACGAGCACGCTGTGAGGGTGAACGAAATGATTCGCAGTATAATGACGGACAGTGTTATCATCAATATTGTACGCGGTGCCAGTTTGGTGGCCTTCGGTGGAAATAAAGAGAAATCTTCGCAGACTTACTGGGGTGCATAGGAGACTGTTGCTGGGGGTGGTCTCAGCCTACAGAACAGTCTCATATGAGGCGCTATGTGTTCTGTCTGGGGTCCACCCTATAGACTTAATGGCCAATGCCATTAATAATGCCAATGCCTACTCAATAGTAGGGTAGAGAGGATGCAGGGGATAGAGGTACAAGAAACAAAAAATAGATTAAGGACGAGGTGGCAAAATAGATGGTGAGTGTAGGGGACCGCCAAACTAACAAAGGATCTAATCCCAGATTTATTTAGATGGTTGGATAGAAGATTCGGAGAGGTCGACTTCTATCTTACTCAGTTCTTTACATGTCACGGACATGTTAATGAGTTCCTGTGTTCCTGTCCAATTTTAACGAGTTCCTGTGTAGAATTGAAAGAAGACCGGAACCGGGCTGCATGTATTGTGGGATAGAAGACAGTGCCGAACACACCTTTTTTGAGTGTGGTAAATGGAGAACACTCAGGGCCACCTCAGGAATTGATGGGAAAACCCCCGTAGAAGTATTTAGATATATGATGGTCAACGAGAATAATTGGAGGAAGGTGGCGGACTTCGCAAGGGGGTTTATATCACAGAAGGATGCGGATGAGAGGACACTAGGTTTTTAGAGATGGTGATAGGGAAGGGCGGACAGCCCCAGTGGTGAGGGTCGGCATGCTGAGGTGTGCCGGCTTCAAGGATCATGGGGACTCCATGGGAAATTAGGTTAGGGGAATAATTGCAAAATTAAATTAAATAAAAGAGAAAAGACCCGACACCACATCAAGACAAATCATGGTATGGCGTGGTGTCAGAAAAGAGGGCAAAAATAAGTACTCAAAAGATCTGATCGGCGCGCCGACCTGCCATGCCGGACATACAGCCGTTAGGCGTAATACCAACCAGTCGGACCGGCCCAGGGGAGTAGAGTATAAAAAAAAAAAAAAAAAAATTAAGTATAATGACGGAATCCTTCCATTCCACGTGCATTGCTTCGGTAGCCAGAGATACAATTATAGTATTTTTCACTCATTAACTTTATCTTTTTTAGCATTCAACAGGTTTTGAATCTATCTGTAAGCTACTTTCACAACGAAACAATCGATATTTTCACGAAAAATGCCGCTAAAAATCCATTTTTGTGTGTAGATGCGACCATCATTACTTTTGCTTCTCGAGAATAACGTTTCATCGATTTCGAGAGCCCTACCCTTTCCCTGAATTTTACCTTACCTGATCTGTTCAACGTAGTCGACACACCCTTTTCTACTGAAATTATTCCAGTTGGTTCCTGAATTCGCTTATTAGGATCCATACTTAGTTAACAATGACATCAAGTAACACTTGATAATTCAAACACCTAACTGTAGAAAAAACATATGACAATCACGAAGTTGAGTTTGAATTTTTCAGTCTCAAAGTGGCAAATATTGAATTTCTACCGGCAAACACGTTTACTGTAACGTCATACAATACTGTCAGTTTTGTAAAAACGCGTAGCTTATCTTGTTTCCCAATAGGATGTCACGCAGTTGCAGGAACTCATTTGCATCATTTTTATTACTTCACGTTAAATTTCAGTAGTGAAATTAGAATGCTTTTACGATAAACTTCCAGAACAAACTCTAGATAACCGACTGCAATATATTAGATACAGATATTGAGATGTATTTACGTTATTGTGTTAAGGAAACTTACTATTATCTTATCCTTTCCGTTCAAGGAAATTAAACTTTACATATTATTTTTTGATAAAAAGACGTATATTGGGTGTTTCAACAACCAATCACTGGCACCGGTATTTTATAATTTTTTTTTTTTTTTTTAATATAAAAAATAAATTGTTTTGTGATCAGGAAAAAATGATCAATCTTGTTGGTTAATTTTTAGGAAAATCTTTTAAATAAAATATAAATTTATTTGATAAGATAAGTATTTAATATATAACATAGTCAATAAGTGATTATATAATTTAATTATTTAAATATAAAATTATTAAACATGAATACCATTAAGGAATATATTTCTTAGATGGAAGAAAGAAAAGAAAAGAATTATAAAAAGGCGATTTTTTTTTTATTGAAAAAAAATACATCATACCTTATTTGACATAAAAGAAAAAGGTTTCTCTTAATAGAATTACATCTTACGAAGCTACTGATGAAAAAATATCGTTCTATAATGTATTAAAGCGTATTATTTATTCTATTTTATAAGTTAATATAAAAATTTTTTTAACTATTTCAATTTACCTGTAGGAATTTGGGAAAATTACTCATAAAAATGTCTGGTAATTAAACTGCTTTCATAGTAACGCAATATATTTTGAATAAATATTTGATTTTAAAGGAAAAATGATAACCCAATAATTTTTTTTTCTATATTTTGGATATAGGTTTCATTATTTTGACCAAATGTACAATACGTGAGCTGACGTTTGCTCCTCGCTAACTGGTATGACTTAGTCTATAGCCGGCGCCATATAGCTGTGCAAATTGCAACCTACCAGGTTGGTCTAGTGGTGAACGCGTTTTCCCAAATCAGCTGATTTGGAAGTTGGGAGTTCCAGCGTTCAATCCTACTAAAGGCAGCTAATTTTATACGGATTTGAATACTAGTTCATGGATACCGGTGTTTTTTGGTGGTTGGGTTTCAATTAACCAAACATCTCATGAATGGTCAAACTGAGACTGTACAAGACTATACTTCATTAACAATCATACACATCCTCATTTATCCTCTAAAGTAATACGTGATCGGTAATTCGCGAAAGCTAAACAGGAAAAAGAAAAGAAAGCTGTGTAAATTACGTGCAAGAGAAATAGACCGTTAGGCCCGGTGGAACAGTTTGATAGTCATTCCTTTACGAAAACATCTCGTATAACTCTGTTTTCTTACATAGTATACTGTCAAGAATTATTGGATAGTTAATAGCGTGGTAAGCCAGCCGTCGCCTATGTGTACAGCATTACGCCGCCCGCTATACTAGTCATTGTATTCTACAAGTCTGTTGTGTTTGCATTTTATTTACAAATATATATAATAAATGAACGCATGTATAAATGTACATAGTAATCTGATGATGTCATCTGATTAGACAGTACTACAAACCCCGCTCGTTCGTTCCGCCAAAGCCAGCCACCAGTTCTATTGACAAAGTCGGCGGCAAACCTTTCAGCTCAGTTAATTTAACTCAAGTTTGTATAAAGCTCCTTTATTTATTCAGAATCTAATTTTAGAATTAATTAAATAATTTTAATTAATGTCTATGTTTATAAGGAAAGTAGGTGGGTGTATAAGACAACCAACCGATTTTCAATAAATGAAATGAATTAAATCATAATTAAGAAAATATTTATAGAATTACGTACTATAACGTCTCGTATTTGTATACAATTAAACAAATTTGATTACCGTATTGAACAAGATATTCATTGTTTAATGACAACAATGACAATGTCATTTGAATAAAGCTGAATAGTTTTATAAAAAAAAATAAATAATCCATAATTTTTAGATTAATTTTTTAATATTAAAATTGACGCATTAAATGTAACCAATAACTAACGAAAGATTCGTTATTTTCATTAACCAATCAAAATTAGTCAACAACGTTTTCAGTGTTTTTCCAAAACTCATAAAATGTAGGAAATAATGAATGATTATTGATTATATATTAAAAATAAAGAACGAATTTAATTCAAGAATGATCTTGAATAATTCTTCATATTATATAAAAATCTGATGTGAACACCGCATAACCTCCTTGTACGCTTATTAAATTACATATACATATTTTTTATAATAAAAGGTACATTAAATTTTTTTCAGTTAATAACTTCTAATATTTGTTAATATATATTTTATTGTTATTTTTGAATTATTATTAATTGTAATTTTTTTTACAAAAGTTAATAATTATTAATAAATCAATATATTTAAATTAAAAAAAAAAGTTAAAAAAAGAAAGGAGATTAAGTCGGATTTGAACCGATGTGTCTTCCCCTTGTAAGATTCAAATATTTCATTAATTAAAATTTTAAATGGCTATAACTGTGGAAGCAATGAAAATAAGTACCACTTATTATCATTGAAAAGCTCTCAATGAGGGCTTATTACTGCCGTTAAGAAAAATTCCAAAATCCATTTTAAGTTATGCGAGATATATACGTACATAAGTCACGACGAAACTAGTCAAAATGGATTCAGGTATAGTCAAAATGGATATTTCCGTTGAAATCTAAAAACCGAAATTTATCACGATCACAATACTTCCTTTATTTCGTACAAAGAAGAAAATGAGACATTTATTGTTTAGAACAATCAAACATTTTTATAGAGCGATTTTTTTTCAACAAAAATTGTAACCTTTTATTAGTTCTTCTAATATAGAAATTATAAATTTTCTCAGATTTTGATGGAAATGGGGAAATTTAAAATTGAATTGAAAAATAAAAGGTAAGTGGATGAATTAATCATTTAATTAATGCGGAAATATATTTTTTTAAAGGTGTAAAAATAAATAAATATATATATATATATATATATATATATATATATATATATGTATGCATAATACATTATTCAGAATGAATATATTTTGACAAACAGATTACTAGAGGAAAAAAAAAATTACATCAAACCAATTAAATAACTTTTAATGATATGCGAGTTCAAGAGTAAATCTTTAATCACAAATAATTTGTATATGTAGGTGTGTGGAAATAGGTAAGTGAATTGATAATTACAAAGCAAAAGTGACAGCATAACCTCTAATTAATTTTGTATTTAAATTTTGATGGACGTAAATAATTATGAAAGTTAAAATAGACCTGTGTAAAGGGGCACAGAGAATGGACAAAATATATATAGATAATATGCTCTAACCACAGTCAGTATCGGCTATATTGAGCGTGAAGTTCGAATTACGTATAGAACAATTATTATCGTTATAAAGGACGACAGCTGAAAATGACATTTTCCCACATCACACAAACGCGCGCGCACGTGAACACACTTACACGTACCTGTACCAGGGGATTTAGAAATATATAATTTATAGGTCTCTTCACCGCGTTAGGGTATTACAGCATGCGATTCTACACTTGTCCATATGTACAGACATCAGAAGATAAATTGATGGGTAGACAGTTATCAAGGGAAAATACAGAGAGAAATCAGCTTGGTGGTTGTAGAACAAAATCAAGTCGGTTGCCGAAGTTACGGCATTTAACTTTATTTCGTGTTTATTTAAATTTCGATATCTGTATTTATTTTTCCTTTAATAATAAAATATTAATGTAGAATATATTTGTATTATAATAAAAACAATAAAAACCGCTGAACCGGGATAATATATGGATTAATATTTTTTTGGATAACTGGTAATCCCGATAAGTGGGATTATTTTAGGAAAAAGCAAATCAAAAAATTATTATTTTTAATTTTATTGTGTAAAAAAATCCCTTTCGGCACGCCGGAAGGCGGATGTAGATTTCACCGGTGCAAAGTAGAGGATAAAAAGAATTTCAACTTAAAATTAACAAAAACTTCAAATGTATTCAATACAACAATGACTGAATGAGAAAAAAGTTTCACATGTTTAGCGAAACCACAAGCACCATCTTACAATTTCAGCAAAATTTTGGGCATTCCTTAATGTAAGGGTTGGTCATATCAAAAATTATTTCAGAGAAAAAGTTTTAGGAAATGTTTAGAGGAAAAATGACCACTTTAAACTGATTCGATACTGTGCCTATTAAGGGAAGTATGATTTTTTTTTCAAAACCCAATTTTTTCCATCCTCTAGGCCAATGGTTGGTGGTATCAAAAAACTTTACTTATTTAAATTTTAGGCGCTTATCCAAAGAATATTAGGAACTTTAAACGAATTCGATATTTTACTTAATAAAAACGTTATAGCGATATTTTTTTTCGAGAACGCCCCCATTTCCATCCACATGGTTCGATTTTGCTCATTAACGAAGTCGACCGGGAATTGTGGTCGTTATATCCTATGTCTGAATTTGAAAGTGACTGGCGCAAAATTATGGCAGTTAACGTGTCCACAAGAAAGTGAAATATATATATGTACATATATATATATATATATATATATAAAATTTTGAACTGACGGTGGTTTTGGAATCTGGGAGATGTGAAACACGAAGATATGTCGTAATTTTCCAGAAGTCGAATGATGGTACCCATTGCAATAGGTTCCTATGAATTCTACCTAAAAACCTGACTACACAGTTGTAGGACTTTCCCGTCACGCGATTTTTTTCTGATGCATGGCTTACACACACATACATACAAAATTTAAAATATTTATCATTTTATATAAATATAATATTTTTGATTTATTTAATTCAACGATTCTAACTTATGCGCACGCTAGCGGAGGGTACGTAAGATCTCGTTGCGTTCGGACGTGTATTTTCCCACTCCGTACTTCTGCAGTTTCCCTTACGGTTTTGTGTTATAATTTAGTTGATTATTCCCGTTTTTGAGTTATATTTGTTAGATTATGTTACTGTCAGTCGTTTTGTTTGTTTAATTTTTTTTTTTTTTTGGTATTTGCCTACGGTAACCAAGAACTGTTTGCTTGGTTACACAGCTGTTAGTATTAATTTATTCAGTTTGTTAGTTTTGTTTCATTTTACATTACTTTTATTTAATTTATTTTTTGTAATTGTTGGACTATGACCGAGCCAGATCGGTCCGGAGGCGCGTCCCCCTCTGTTGGAGGGGATTTTACTCCCTATGCGGGAAGACGGCCCGACAGGAAGAGGGCTTCTCGGGTTTTGGTGCATGAAATTCTCTCGGACAGCAGTGGAACCGATACTGCTGCGGAAATGGAGGTTGCGGAATTTCGGCGTGAGAAGCGACTGATGGAAAGAAGCAGAGAAACCAACAAGAAAGTCACGTCGACTCGGCAGCGGGGACAGGCTGTCGCTTTGCCATATTAACCTCTGCGGATTTCGCAGGTGGTAACGGCCTTGAGGACTTCCCGCCTCTTCCAGTAAGTTCTGACGATGATATGGAAGTGGGATAGAGTGTTCCGAAGACATGTGGGAAACAGAGATTGCGTATTTCTCCACTGGTTGCTAAGGAAACAAAGACGTCGAATGCTGGAGGTAGAACCCACCGGGTTGGTCTAATGATGAACGGGTCTTCCTAAATCAGCTGATTTGGAAGTCGAGGGTTCCAGCGTTAAAGTCCTAGTAAAAGGAGTTCCTTTTTACGGATTTGAATACTAAATTGTGGATATCGGTGTTCTTTGGTGGTTGGGTTTCTTCAATTAACTACACATATCACGAATGGTCGAACTGAGACTGTACAAGACTACACTTCATTTACATTTATACATATCATCCTCATCCATCCTCTGAAGTAATAACTGAATGGTAATTCAGTTACCATTTCAGTTTCCTGTTTAGCCTCCGGGCTAAACAGGAAAAAAAGAAAGGGGTTCCTTATACTCCTCAGAGGAGGTGTCTGAATTGGAGAAGTAAGGGTTATTTTAGGACGTTTCTCGCATGGTGAAGGGATAGACGGAGAGGAAGAGTGCTGCAGATGCTGCTAAGAGCCTTAAACTCCGGAAGAAATGCTTTATTAATAACATGAATTTTTTGTTTAACCACGTTAGGGAGTTCAGCTCGCTAGTGCGGCAGCATACGAACACAAAATTAGAAATCAAGGATTATCCCGAACTTATGAAAGCCTCTGTTCGTATTATGAAGATGTTTCAAGATGTTCTTAATGAAATAATCGTAGAGCCTCCAATCAACTCGGCCGGGTACGGTGAAAGAGAGGCTGCGCAGCCATATTTCATTGTCACGGACATGGCTTCGCAGACGCCAGCCGGGGGTATTGACCGGGCTGCGTCCTGTTCAGGTGCGGAGCTCCGTCGAATGATTGATGAGGTTGTTGCTGACGGATGTTGTTTTCGCTGCTAGCAGCCAGGCCACTGGCCACCAAGCCAAATCGTAGTGGCCACTATTTCACCTATAGTGAGGCCAATCATCTACGGAAGGACTCCCGGCGCGAGGCACGGTGCTCTTCTCTTCGGTTGCATGGACATGCACCCGGTGGTAGGAGTTGCAAGGCTTCATCTCTAGCATGAATATGCGGCCTCTGTTCAGTGCTGATGGATATCTGAGGATGACAACCCCGTCCTGGATGGGTGGGAGGCTCCCGTATCCCATCATCAGTGATTGGACGGGGACTCCTTCGCAGTACTTCTGGGAGAGGGAATGTAAGACCATAGTCGCGGTGGGAGATCTCCTTTGGGGTTTCTGATTAGAGGCACGGCATAAAGACCGAAATCCCGGTTACGGGACTTCTTTAGAGTCCTCTCATTAGAGGAAGGGTATGTACTGCAAGACCGAGTCCCGGCTACCTGGGCGGGAACTTGTGTTCTGCCGAGGTAGTTTGAAAATTCAAAATTACGTAAATATGAAAATAAATGAATAGCATTTTCCATTAAAAATTATAGTAAACATTTTTACTTGTTTTTTAAAATGTTTTTCTTTTTAATGACTGTTATGCTGTATGTAAAAAATAATTCATTGTATTTTCCAATAAAGATCTTAGCTTTGTATTCTAAAAAAAATTGTTTTGTGTTTACTCTTTGCTAAAAGTTACAAAAGAAAAGTAAATCACGTTATTTTTTACAATCAACTACTTTCAAAATTCTCTGATATTTAAATCGTTTTTAAATTTATTTATTAGAGATTTACCAAATTGCATCCATCAGTACAATTAAATACCGCTCTCATTTTTCATGCATAATGATTAGTTTATTTCAGATCTTGAAATAAATTCACAATAGTAAGCAGAAAAATAAATAATCAACTAATAATTTCAAATTACACAATTATTTGTTTGAGGAAATATCATAGCATCCAAATTTCCAAGAATAAATTCATTCATTATTTTTAGTAAACTTTGCCAAGTTAAGAGATTTAAGAAAGAAATTACATCATTTCGAGTATGCGTAAAGTGGTATTTTTAGGTTTTTATTGAATAATAAAATTATTTTAATTTACCAAATTTATAAAAAAAAAACACAAAAACTAAATTTAATGGTTTTTTGGGGTTTTTTTCCTTAATAATATAGTTTTATTGAATGATCCGGTTAATCAAAGTTTTATTAAAAAAAAGTACCATACTTCGATTTACTAGAATAATAAAATTTCAGCATTTTTAAATATTTTTATTAAAAAAACAATTTTTTTTTGTCCGTCCTTTAAGAGCAAATTATTTTGGTATATTATTTACAGAATAATTTTAATACATACTATTAAGCAGTTCATCAGTTTATATTCTAATTATTTTACCCTTCATTTTACACTAAAATATTTAATCTAATTCAAGAGAAATACCTATTAAAACCAAATGATTACTAACCAGCTCACAACAGGAAAATTACTCGTATAAACACTTTACCATCTGCGGCTTCTTGTAGACGGGTGCGCTATATATCATTCTACGTAGATATAATGTCGAATTTAAACCTAACCTTGCTTTTCAAGATTGTGTGGTATACCAAAGTATTCAACTAAACATTGAACCATTCAGTCAGATAATACTTACAACTCTATTAAATTTGCAAACAATTCTTGATTAAAGTTCTTAGATAATTCAAGGAAATAAACTAAAAGTCTGTTATTTAAAAAAATATATTTATTAACTACATACTGCATAACGTAATTTTCTGTTTATATATCTTTCTTTTTTTCACGTTAATTGATTTAACAGAGATCTCGGCTTCTTTTTACCATATGAAGTTATGCATATATATATATATATATATATATATATATAAACCGTATAGCCAGGGGGGCTGCACCCCTTCCTCATGTTTATCAAACTCATGCCTGTGAGAATAATAATGATAAATAAAAATTAAAGTCTGAAATTTCTTTAGAACAACAGTTTGGTCAGTACAGGACCCGAAACTTTGAGTGATCTGAAGAATGCGGGTTTCAAAATAGTCTTCATCTTAAAAGAGTAGTAGTTATAATATAGCCCGTATTTCTTACGGACAAAAATTTATTTTGCCCGGTTCTTAGGGTTACCCAACAAACACCTCGAGGAATTGATCGTACTTCGATTTTCATTGAAATTATTTTTTATTTTTATTTAAATAACCGCACGTAGGTGCGGTCAGCTGCGTCGCGCTACAGTAACAGAGGCAGTGGCACTGTCGGTATAGCCGCTGCATCTACACAGTCGGAACCCTTAAAAGACTGGAATTAAAAAAAAACAGAAAATGATTTTTATATATTTACCTGAAGAATATTTGTAGGCCCAAATCAATTGGAGAGCTCGATTCGTATAATATAAGATGGAGAAAATTTGTAATCATTGTACAAATATATTTACCTTTCATCATCCCTTTCAAGGTAAAATTTCAAAAAATCTAGAAATTATTTTTTATATATTAATATGTAAAAAATAAACAAACGCCAGAAATCAAGTTTATATATTCATTTGTTACCGAGAAATTAAAAAATCTAATGTGTTCACTATATTATTTCCTTTTACGCCTATTAAATTTCATATACACATTTAAAAAAAATGAAAAGTACATAAAATTTTATTTTATTATAACGTCTTATATTTTTTCATTATATATATATATATTGTTATTTCTTATCGTAAAATTATTTTTACAATCGGAGATTAATAATTATTAAAAAAATATATATATATTTAATTAAAAAGAAAAATTAAAAAAAAGAGGTGAAGTCTGATTCGAACCGATATGCCCTTGTAAAAAAATATTAAATAATATATTTTATTAATTTAAATTTAATTTGGCTAAAACTCTGGATCCAATGAAAATAAGTACATTTATGATATATCGTTGAAAATCTCTCAGTGAGGGCATAACTGCAGTTAAGAAAAAGTAAAAAATCCAGCTTGTTTTGGATTTTGTTCACTTTTGGTCAAGTCGAACACAATCAAAAGGAGAGGTGCACAACTAGATGTTACAACACTCCTAAATCCAAAATTTCAACATTCTACGGCTGATATTTTTGAGTAATGCGAGGTACATACGTACGTACAGACATCACGCCGAAATTAATAAAAATGCATTCAGGGATGGTCAAAACAGATATTTCCATTGAAATATGAAAACCAACATTTTTCGCGATCACAATATTTGCTTTACTTTGTACGAGGAAGTAAAAAGTGTGTATTTTGTCACCAATCTTTTGTCTTTTACTTCCGATTTCTAAAATACCACTAAAAATACAATTCTGTGATCTATTTTTAAAATTTTTCAGGTGAGACTTCTTATAAAACCACTAAAATTATCCTTTAATTTTGGTTTGGATTAATTTTACCGAAGACGCAGATATAAAATCTTTCGCTAGCCGACACTCGATAAAGGAGATTCCTAACCTATGTTTATGACAATTTTCTTATTTTCACCAGTGGAACATGCTCTAAAAATTTGTTACATTCTTTTGAATCACTCTTTGTATAATACGTATTAATGAATTAGAGATCATTTCTAAAGTGGTTAACATAAAGAATAATAGAAGTATTCATAGTATTAAGCAGGTAATTATAATTAAATAATTATTATATAATAATTCTTAATTAAAAATTATATAAATTATAATTAGTATTTTTAATAGTAGTTTTTGTAAATAATTATTTTGGGTTCTACTTTATTATTCGATTTTCTAGACTACTTGTTTGTTAACTTCAGATTTAGAAATTTTGTATATAAATATATTAAATTAATTATAAATCCACTAATTCTATTATTACAGTTTTTTTTAAATATTATTTTCAACGTTTATTATATATATATATATTTTATTTTAACAGTTTATTATTTATTGTTAATTTTTTTATAACATAGTTGTAAATGAAATTATATAGAGATATGCAGTTTTCCTTTTATTTAAATCTAAAACTATATCACCAAAACAATAAATAATTTAAATATAAATACATTTTTATTACACGTGCACATTAATAATTCACTTATTCAGTAATAACATGAGTAATTATAGTTTATTTCATAGTTTTTTAATTTTATTTCTTATTTTGCTTTTTCAGCATTTGAAATGCAAAATAAAGAATACAAAATATTTCTAAAGTTGGATACAGGTTATAATACGTAGTAGCACATTACTTTATAGCTATCATAAAAATGTCACCTTTATCTTTTATAATTCAAATATAATTTATTATAGATAGCTTGCATTGTTTTATTATTATTATTATTATTATTTCCTTTTTTTATAGTATAATATAAGGGGCGTTATACTGCATTTTAAAAACGTTTTATGTACGGTAACTGTAATGTTCAATATTAAGACGGTTACGTGCTTTAATATTACAACAGTATGGTATGGTAGGTTAGTAAGAATTGAAGCAAAGGAGTAGCTTATTTTTATTCTTTGTAAAAGTTTATTATTATTATTTTTACGTAATCAATTAAATTTAAACCTTTAAGATTCGTGGAAATTAAAATATATATATAAAATTAAAATGGTTAATTAAAATACTCATATGCAATTATAAATTTAATTTTCCTTCTTGTTATTAAATAGTAAAACAGAGAATAATTAAAATTTCTTGTTTATATTGTCGCCGAATCGCTTCGACGGCACGTGGCACCTTACAATTTTATGGTAGCCTTGAAGAGAGCTGTTTGAGTGCGTGGGTTTTACAAGGTAGCGCTGGGAAGGTCTGTTGGATCCGGAAGCTGATCTCCGGGGACGTCTGCTCGGTTGTAATAGGACCGAGCTTTCTCACAGTGAAAGTTGCCACTCCCACTACGGCGTGACAGTGGCGATCCGCAGAGTCCAGTGGTGTCGGGTCGGCATCGGTCGTCCGCTGGCACGGCCGAGGCGGTTTTCCCCGAGCGGTGCTCGTCCGGCTCCGTCTTTTCCGCTAGAACTTCTTCTGCTCTTGGTGAAGGCCGGTGACGGATTACTTTCCCCGGAACGGAACAGAATGCAAGGATAGCGGAAGTTTATCCTTACTAATCGCAGAGCCTGGATAAATGTCCCTTGCTGCTGTGTCTTTAGTTTATCAGGCGGGTCATTATTTAAAAAAAGTGACGGTTAAAGATTTTTGTGTTTTTTTTTATGGACGGAGCTGATATCTGCGTTCCTGGCCGTTAGACCGGTGAAAAATAATTGACCAGGAGCTGATCGTGGGAGACTAGGCGCACATGAGCTTCTTTCCCCTGGCGTGATTAGCTTTCCGTCCATGCGGCCATCGATCTTTTATAGGTCCCTGAGAGTGGTTGGGGCCGCAGCCCCGCTGCAACGGGAGAGTCGCACGGTCAGCTGGCTTGGTGAGATAGAACGTCTGTGCAGGCGTGTATTTGGATTGCAAGTATCCCCGAAATCTACCGGCTAGCGTTGGGTTCGCCGATAATAAGCACAGAATATGGCCTTAATATAAAAATATATTGTTGCCTTTTATATAAAAATACAATAAATAAAATAACATATATAATAATATAATATTATTATATAATATATATATACGACATGCAATTAATTTTATTTGTATTCCTTCTTCGTGGTGATGTCAATGGAAAAGTTAAGGCTACCAAAAATACACAAAAACCAAAAAAAAATTATAAAAATTTCTGGAAGTTACTGCAATAAATATTGTAACAAGCAAAATCGTTCCGCGTTTTTTTTTTTTTTATTTGTATGCGAAAAAGCCAACTTAGCACCAAGTTAATATCCGGTTTTTTTTTCTATGCGTTTCAATTTTTTTCTTTGATTTTGCTCATCTGTAAAATTTTCTTCTTGTCCTTTTTGCGGCCACGAGAATTTTATACCGTAAGTTATTATTTAGAAGTTATTTTTATCGTAATACTCCTCTTCATTTAAGCCTTTCTTTTGGGAAAATATCTTTTATCTGCTTTAGGCAATTTTATTTGCTTATAATTTTCTACAACTTGTTAAAAATTTATTCATTATATCTGTTTGGATTCATTCTGGTCATATACACCTATAAATTTAACCATTTTATTCCTTATCGCTGTTTCTAGGTCTTTTTGATTTTGGTAGATGTGTTTGTTAGTTTTCAGTCTGTATCCCTTCCTGTATGCGAAACCTTTGGTGTTAGAGGAAATCCCAGGGAAAGCGCTTAATTTGATAGTTGAGAATTGTAAGTTATGGTAGGTGGTCGTGGTTGGAAAAGGCCATACGAAGGTTATGATAGTAGGTTCTGTAAATAGGCTGATGGAAATATCTGCTGAGACATTTGCATCGGTAGCATCCTAACAGAGGCCAATTCTTATGACGGTTGCGTTCTCAAGTTTAGAGGATCTAAAAGAGGACCTCCGGTAAAACCTATCAGGGCTAGGAACGGATGGGGTAATGAGGCATGAGGAATAGTCGCAAGGCCAGTGTCTTCCTATACGGAGGTCAGGATGGATCCTTCCTCTGTTCCCTTACTATAGTTGTATAATGTCTTATTTTCCCAATCTGTGAGATTCTTCTTATTTTTGATGCCTTTGATGGTAAATCTATGTTTCTCCAGCTATAATTTTCTCTCTTCAATTGATATTTTATCTATTCTTGTTCTGGTTATAATTGTTTAGGTACTAAGTGATATATTGGATGGTGGAAACCGGTGTGCTTTGGTGGTTGCGTTTCAATTAACTACAATTATCAGGAATGGTCGACCTGAGGCTGTACAAAACTACACTTCATTAATTTCATATGTATCATCCTAATTCATGTTCTGTAGTAATACCTTATAGCGGTTCTAAACACAAAAAAGAGAACGGTCTTAAATTAGTTGGTAACAATTATATTTTGGTAGGCTATTTAGTCATTATTGACTTTTGTGTAAATGGTGTTATCTTCGTTATGATTTCCATCAGACTTGAATGGCTACTTTTCGGGTAATTTCTGTAAACTCTTCTACTTGTGCTACTGTGTCTACCTGTGATTCAGATAAAGAGCCAAGTGATTAGCAAAGGATAGCAATGTTATTTTGACGTTTCCATTTTTGAATCTTTGCGCCCGTATATTCGTCTACCAAAATGTTTTCATTATTTTGTCGAAAACCAAGTGAAGTAGGATCGGTGGTAACCCATGGCCTTGAATCCCATCATCCCTTTTGAGATTAGGAAAGGTTCCCTTAGTTCCCCTATAAATTTAATATTAAAAACCGTGTTTCTATGAATGAGTATAATAAGATTCAAAGTTTTCTGTTCAACACAGTATTCTATTAAAGTTTGAAAAAAGTTTCCGTTCACAGAATCATAAGCTTTCTAAAAGTCGATGAAAGATACGCGGCTAGGTTTGTTACTGGTTATGTATTATTATAGAAATTTCAAACTTTTTATTTGTTCTAGATATGACCATTTCGTTCAGAAGTTTTCCTGATACTCTCCTATTTCGTCCCACGCTTTTATTTTTATTCATGTAAATTATATCAACATTGTTTTATTGTTAAAAAAAATTAAATTTTATTGTAATATGTTTAATTAAAGAATTCTAAATTAAAAATTATATATTTTTAATTTTATTTTGTTATTTTTTATAAGCATTATAAGACTTGACAGATAATTAAAACGGACCCTATTTTTAGAGGTTGTTGTCTTAAAATGTTTTGTTACTTTCATATGTGAAAAATTCATAAAAGGTTTATTCTAGTAAATTAAATGAATCTTTGATTTTGATAAAGTGAGAGGTGTTTTACAACGCTGGAAAACAGTATAAAATTATTTGAAGATTAATATAAAAATGTATATATATATTACTCAATAATAGAACTTTTGAACTATTGTCTGCCAAGAGTTTATGGTAAAAATAAATACAATATATAAATATTTATTTAAGGTTAACACACCAAACCATAAAATATAATATATCCTAATAATATATCCAAATATATCCTATTTAATTTTGTCGTTATTAGTATAGATCAAGTAATTAAAAAAACAATTATCTTTGTATGAAACGTTTAAATACGAAAAGCAATAAGAATCCCACAAATTTATCATTTCATATAGATCCAGTTTTTTAAAACAAGCACAGTAGTAACCTACTACTGTTAGTAGTTCAGTTAATCTTCAAACATTTCTTTTAAGATTGAACGGTGTGCATCAGTCATATATTAATGATTATATTATAATATTTTATAATGTGTTGAGTTCTTATTATTTTTACTTTCTTGTAAGAAGTAAAGGAAATATTTGATCACGAAAAATCTCACTTTTCATATTTCAACAGAACTATCCATTTTAATCATCCCTGAATTCAATTTGACTAATTTCGGCGTGACGTCTGTACGTACGTACGTTTGTATTTCGCACAACTCAAAAACAATTAGCCGTAGAAAGTTGAAATTGTTGATTTAGGACTGTTGTAACATCTAATTGTGCACATCTGCTTTTGATTGCAATCGACTGGACCAAAAATGTCCAAAAAAACTCAAAATCCAAAATATTTTGATTTTGGAGTTTTTCTTAACTGCAGTAATAAGCTCTCATTGAGAACTTTTCAACGATATAGATGGTTCTTATTTTCATTGGTTCAAGTGTAATAGCTAAATAAAATTTAATTAATGAATTATTTGGATCTTACAAGGCACATCGGTTCGAATCCGATTTCATAGACTTTATTTTTAATTTCTTTTGTTTAATTTAAATATATTGATTTATTAATAATTATTAAACTCTGATTGTAAAAAAAATTACAATAAATAATAATTCTATAATAATAATAATAATAATAATAATAATAATAATAATAATAATAATAATAATAAAAAATAAATATGAAAAAAATCAGAAGTTATTAATGAAATCAAATTTTATGTACTTTTCATTTTAATTCAAATATATTTAGAGAGGTTAATAATTATTAATAAATCATTATATTTAAATTTAAAAATAAGTTAAAAAGAAATATAAGTTTCAAACCGATGTGTCCATGGTTACGGAGCCGACATGTTCTTACCTACACCAGATAATTACTTGAGCGACGTAAAACAAAATTAATATATAAAATGTTGATAGGGGCACCACAAAAAAAATTTGTTGCAATGTGGTATCCACTACAATGCAATTGAGTAACTGTCCACTTTATTAAAGAATTGGGGTATCGTATCTCACTTTCAATTGAAATAAACTTAAACAAAGTGCAAAAGAAATGCGCATATGTAATTTAATAGTTGTACAAGGAAGTCATGTGGTGTCCATATCAGATTTTTTAATTTTATAATAAAAAACTTCATTACAAATAAAGCGTTATGTTGAATGGTTAGGTAAGTATATTGTAAAATAAGAGTTCACTTTAAAAACTATTTAAAATAAAATATACACCATTTATTTAAAATATAAAAATAGTTAAATAATCTTCATAACTACCCTTCGAAAAGCATCTACAAAAAATAAGTAAAAGAATAAACAGAATCAAAATTAAAACAAGGAAATATGTGATCTGATTTGTATAAATGTATATTGGTGTATGCGAATCTGTTAATCTTTCACGAATGAACTAGTCACCCGATTGAGCTGAAATTTAGTATAAAAGTTTTTATGCATGGAAAAAAAAAGGATTGTTCCCGTTACTAAATGTTTCGCCGTTTCAAAATGGTGGCCGGCTTAATAGCTTACGAAAACAACCGGATTATATTTTTTAGATATTCAACTTTACATCCAAACCGTTATCAAATCGAATTCTGAGATCACTAGCAGTGTTGGAAATTAAATTTTTATAGAAATATTCTTTGGGTTTTTTGATTAAAAGGTCCCGTTTTATGTTGTAGACGATTACAATAATCTTCAGTGAAATAGGTTTAAGGTTTTATGTGTATTTTTTCGGGATATTATGTCAAAAGTGATTTTATTCTCTTAAAAAAATAAATTTTATGTTAAAAAATGGTAGAATTCTTTAGTTTCAGTTCAAAAGTTAATTATAACGTTAAATTATTGATTAATTAAAATTTAGTTTATTTCTATAATTTAATTTAAATAAAACATTTAATAAGTATAAAAAATAGGAAGAAAATTTCCATGTATTTTAACTAAAGTTCAGAAAATATTTAAATTGTTATTTATTTCCATAAAATTTTTTTCAAAACATTTCTATGTTCCCACTAAAAAAAATTGTCTAAAAATAAAAACGGGGGTTACCAATTGCTTTCCATCTATTTTTAATAAAAATTGTTACTAAATTGAAAAATAGTTTTGTTTGATAGAAAAATCTGTTAAACTTACACGTTGTATTTAACAAGAATCAACAGTTTTGGTTATTAATCAACCCTTCAAAATTTTCATTGTTTCCTTGATGGATATGTTGGTATACGTTCAAAAATACAAATCTTTCACCAATCTGTTCAATTTCATTTTTAAATTAAAAGTTTAGTGGAATAATTTTTAAAAGAAAAATATAATGGTTGCTATAAGTTGATAAATCATTTTAGTAATTATTTTTCATTTCTGAAATAATTAGTCGAATTTAGTACATTCTTTATTATATATATATTTTTTTTTTTTTGAGTAATACAGTTTTAGCCTTACAGGCTCAAAAATAATTAGCCTAAATTTCTTTTTACAATATAAACAAAATTATCGCAATTTTTTTTCATAATTAAACTTTTAATATAAAACTAGGACTAGAATTTTAATTATTTTAACAAACCATTTTTTCGAATCTTAATAATTTTGTGAAATTTCCTTTCATAATCTGATTTATTGAGAATTACTACTGTGTTATTAATACAAAAAAAAAATAATAATTGTAAGCTCATCGAATAGCAATAATTCTGGGTTTTTAAAAAATCTCGGTAATGAAACTTTTAAATTGAATAATTGTATCAATTTAGTATAAAAATCTGAATTGGATAACACGTGACTTTCTTGTACGTCTATTAAATTACATATACACATTTTTAAAAGTACATAAAATTTTATTTCATTAATAACTTCTGATTTTTTCATAATTTTTTTTTATTATTTATTATTGACTTATTATTTATTGTAATTTTTTTTTACAATCAGAGGTTAATAATTATTATTAAATATATTTAAATTAAAAAAAAAGAAAGTTAAAAAAAGGAGATGAAGTCGGATTTGAACCGATGTGCTTTCCCCTTGTAAGATCCAAATATTTCATTAATTAAAATTTTATTTGGCTATAACTCCGGAACCAATGAAAATAAGGATTACTTATGTATTTTGCTGAAAAGCTATCAACGAGGAATTATTACTGGAGTTAAGAAAAAGTCAGGCTTTTTTTGGACACTTCTAGTTCAGTCGATTGCAATCAATAGGGGAGGTGCACAACTAGATGTTACAACAGTCCTAAATCCGAAATTTCAACATACTACGGCTAATTGTATTTGAGTTATGTGAGATATATACGTACATGCAGACGTCATGCCAAAACTAGTCAAAATGGATTCAGGGATGGACAAAATGGATATTTCCGATGAATTCTGAAAATCAAAATTTTCGCTATCACAATACTTCCTTTACTTTGTACTAGGAAGTAAAAAAGTTAATTTTTGATAAATATGGATGACTGATTACAAAACATAACAAAATTGGAAAAAAAAATTTACCAACGGAAAAAGATCTAAAAGCATTATCAAAATTGGTTATAGTGATTTCGGGAAGTAAAAATTATTCCAGTGATGATTGTATAAATAGAATGATGATAGAAACGATATTAAAGAGTTAGTATACACTCCTTGTAAGTGAAAATATTCAGTATTAATAGTTGTTCATGTTTCTTAGAAGTTTTTTTTTCTGTTTAGCCTTCGGAACCACCGTAAGGTATTATGTCAGAGGATGATATGTATGAATGTAAATGAAGTGTAGTCTTGTACAGTCTCAGGTCGACCGTTCCTGAGATATATGGTTGATTAAAACCCAACCATCAAAGAACACCGGTATCCACGTTCAAGTCTGTTAGTTGTTACCCTACTTTTTCTCACACGGTAGATTCTTTTTTGAAGGAAATTTATGAAGATTATAAACAGCAGATCGTGTTGTCCGAATTACATCAAAATAACTCTACAAAGAACGACAAAGTCTCGTTAAAATTTTTATAGAATCATTGGACAAAATTTGTAGAATTCCAATAAAAAATATCTGTACAGTGTAAACTCTAATAGATTCCTTGAGAAATTTAAGCAGTAATATATTTTAATGTTTTTTTTTTATGTTAAATAAAAGAATAACATTTTCATTATCTATCATGTTTAATCAAATCAAAATTACAAAACAGAAATTTTCTCATAAAAGCTAGTAAAGTAGGGAGTGTTATTTTTATTGTTATTGCTCTAATTAAATGTACTTATAATATTCATCTAAATAAATATAGTGAAAATAATGTTAGAATAATAAAAATAAAATAATAATATCTCTTATTAAGGCTTTCCAGCTGTTTCGCGTAATATATGAAGACCTCAAAAAGATAATGTTTTGTCTGACCTATAAAAAGTTTCAATACAAGAACTAAAGTCTGCCCTGTCCACTGTATCTGTTGCGGAAGTTCTACACAAATGTCATTAACGAGAAACAGAAGGGTACAAAGAAAACATTCAGGCGGAAATAATCGTCTTGAATTTGTAACCCCCTCGCTACGCCACCTACTCATACTACAGCTACAGAGCTGTTACTTTGTGTATTCGTGCCTCTGACGTCTGTATAACGGTCTACCGGCTTCGTCTGACAGACACTAAAGGTATATCCTTTCCTCATAACCCTTATTCCTTTACAATTCAATTCTCTATCTCTTTAAAACTCTATTTCTGTCACTCAATTATTTCTGTTTCTTTCTAATTGTTTTTCACTAATCAATGAAAATCTTTGTTTTTCTTTGTATTGTATATATCATAGGTATAAATTCAGCTGCAACAGTTTTATATTTCTGTTTTATATGAAATATATTTTTTTAACTAATTAATAGTTAATATTAATTTGTATATTTCAGAAAAGATTAACATTTTTATTCATAAATTTATTCGTAAATACTGATAAAATTGTATGCTATCAATTATCCAGTTCCCAATTTTCTTGTATTCTAGCTTCTCATACGCTTTATTTTTTTAATAATTATTTATATCAAATAAAATTTTTGTACTTTTTCGTTTTACACCCCCAATTTTTTTCGAATTTTTCACAAAATAATTACTTAATATAATAGCATCTTTTATAATAATTGATAAATAAAACATTAGAGAAAACACTATAATAATACATATACACTAAAATGATCTTTATACCGGTCATTTTAAAAATTTTCCACATATTTTATATCTATTCATACATATATATATATATATATATATATATATATATATATATATACTACTTGTGTGGTGATATTAAATGATGGAAATTCCTTAATATTCCAAAACTTTACTTAATAACGTTTAAGTAAAACTTAAACTTGTTATTAGGAGGTAAAAAATATTGCGGATCTAAGTAGCTACAAAACTAATACTTTATCGTGTATTTGAAACTTTTTTCGTAATCTTATATCGGGTCCAGAGATTGGATCAAACTTTGTTTGTTTAAATAGGAAGGAGGACATCCCGGTAGTAATTAACCGAAGTAAAATGTTACATAGTAACGTTTCTATTTCGTATTACCTTCATAATTGCATCTAACAGATGTTATGGAGTTAATTTTGTAATTACTGTCTCAAACACTAATAACAACAACCTACACAGTAATAATAATAAAAAATATGTAAGGAATACTAGGATGTGGAGACGTGTGGATTTACATAGTCAATTAATTACTATTTCTGTGGTGTGAATTATCAACACTACTACAAATTAAATAGTTATGTTAAATAATGTTTAGATTAGTTAATTAATTGTATTTATCAAAATAATATATTGTATATTGTATGCTTTTAAAATTTATTGCATTAAGTAATTTAGGATCAAAAACTTCTAACTAATTTTATTTATTTTTTGTCTCTTGCTCCCCTGGGCCGGCTCAACAATCAAGTATTACTCAGCCCAGAGGAGTGTCCTTGCGACTCTAATGAGCCTCCCCGCCTACCGGCATATCAGATCGGCTCACCGGTTCTGGATCTTATTTTCATCTCGCTTCTCTCTCTAACCGCTAATACCAAGGACACTGGGTCCTTCTATGCCGTCCCCGGGCCCTGTCTTAATAGCCGGGACTCGATCGTTATTTAACTAAATTTTAAAATTAAATATTGTTATTTTTAAAAAAATGGGTTCGATCCAAGACAGCGCATGAAACTTTCAAACAAGTCATAAATTAGTAATTTTGTAATTATGTAGTTCAGCATTTATTTGTACATTCTAGTATCCCTCAGTTTTGAAACAGGAAGCCGTTTCCATACTTACTCTAGTATCATTCTGTATTAATGTAGCGGAGTGTTAAATTTTGTATTTTATCCAACATAATCGAAATTTTAATAATAAATAAAGTTAAAAAAAAGCATCTAACTTTGTTTCTTTTTCAATTAATGTATGCGCTTTGATCTTAATACTAACATTTTTCTTCAAAACCTGAGAAATTTTAAATCGAATACCGGTGCCAATGAATATTTGTTTCAATATAATTTATTTTTTGTTAATGTAGAAATGCTATTTGACTACTTTCTCGAACGGAAAGGATAATAGAAAAGAAAATTTCTATATTGCAATGACGCAATTTTAACAACTGCATCTGTTGTATAATGCCCGGCTATCTATAGTTGCTTCTGTGCGTTTGTAGTGAAAGCAGTTTAAGTTAGCTACCAATATTTAACATTAATACTTGTAATTTGCCAAATAATAAATGGGATGTCATTAAGTTACTGTAACTGTGAGGTACTCTAGCGGGAACCGGGATATATCGTCATTGACACGCTACGCGTCTTTACGAAAGTGATAATGTAGTATCGAGTTGAAACATACATATTTGGCGGCCAAAAAAAAATATGCGTGTCGGTACGTGCCTGAAAATTTCGAACTTCATGTTTGTGACCATCATACGTTATCTTATAGTTGAGCGTTCAAACTATTAAGAGTTGCTTGCTTTCGCCATGATATATTTTTTTCTTCCTCACCTCTGCACTGGATCAACAGTTAATCATGGCTCAGCGCAGGGGACATGTCTTTAAAACTCAAAAGAGAGTTGCCGGTTGAATCTCTTTTGTTGACTTTTGTGAACTCTAGCGGGGGTACTCCATTTCTGCTTCCCCCCACCGGTTCGGGTCTTTTCTTTAATGTTCACTCAAGTGAGAGAACACCATTGCTGGCTTCCTCCACCGGTTCGGGGTCTTTTATTTCGCAGTAATCCCCACCGTTCGCACCGATCTACCGAGTTCTCGGAAAGACAGGGGTACCAAAGTCGTTCGCCATGAATTTGGTATGGGTCTATATAAAGTATTTAACTGGAATAATTTCATTAATGATTGTCAACTACACTGAACAGTAGAGGTAAGGTAAAATTCTGGGAAACGTTATGATCGTTGGAATTAGTGAAACGCTGTTATAGAAACCACAATTCTTCGTGGTCGTATCTACCTACAACAATGAATTTTCGTTAAAATGATGATTATTACATTGTGAAAGTCGCTGACAGATCGATACTAATACTGTTGACCGCTATCAAATACAAAGTTAAAAAATCCCTTTCGGCACGTCGGAAGAGGGAAGTAGATTTAACCGGTGGATAAAAAAGATATCCACATTAAACTTAAGAAAAATTTATAATTTATTCAATATGACAGTGGTTGTATGTGAAAAAAGTTTCACTTGTTTTGCATACAATTCCAGCAATATATTTTTGTCATCCTTGCCGTAAGGGTTGATCAAATCAAAAATTGTTTCACACAAAAGTGTTGGGTTATGTTTAGAAGACTAACGACCACATTAAAGCAATTCGATTCTGGCCTATTAAGGAAGGTATGATTTATTTTTCTCCGAAACCCCATTTATCCCCCTCCGGGTCAATGGTTGATGATATAAAAAAACTTTACTTAGATAAGTTTTAGAGCGCATCCAAATAATAGTAGGAACTTCAACGAATTCGATATTTTACGTAAAAAAGTTATAACGATTTTTTTTTTCGAGAAAGGCCCCCCCCCCATTTCCATCTCCATGGTCCAATTTTTCCCATATACGAACTTGAACGAGATTTTGGGTCGTTATATTTTACCTATCAATTTGAAGGTCATGTCCAAAAGAAAGTGAAATATATATAAATATATATATATATATATATATATATATATATATATATATATATATATACATTTTTCAAATGACGGTGGTTTGGGGTCTGTGGGATGTGAAACGCGATTTGTCGAAATTTTCCGGAAGTTGAATCATTAATACCCATTACAATTGATAGCTTTCTTATGAAATCTACCTAATGATGAGGGCATATTATTTCGGGTTTTTGACATGCGTACCAAACCGAGGCAGTGGAAGTGGATAGATTCTGTTATTTTACTGTGAATCATCGGTACCATTTTGTCATTACTCAGAATGGTTCTAGTACTTAAACCATTGAACGCTTGCAGGGGTCGCTGAAATGCAGATTAAAAAAAAAAAAACACTGGGGAAACGCCAATCATCACAAGAAATCTAATACGTTGAATTCATGACTTTAATACTTCTGCGTACCTTTCTTCCTTCACCTAGTTTATGTTGCGTCGCATGGTAGGTGATGAAAACCCAATCCAGAAAACACTCGATACAGTAAGAGACCCCTGACAGCCGATGTCACCATGTAGCAGTCAGTAAGTAAATTTTCCATGATCTTTAAGTTTAAATTATGCAGTATACCTATATTTTAACTATGAATAAAGAAATTCGTTCGAAAAGAACAATCGGTGGCTTCAGATTGGTGAATTTGATGAGAACAAGTGGTGACACCGGTATTCCATGAAAGTACTGTAAAATACACCTTTTTTTAACCCTACTCATATTTACTTGTGTGAAATTGTGTGGAATTATCATTATTATTTCTGGTGTGAATTAGAATTTGAAAAAATGAATTATTATAATATATTTTTTTTTAGTAAAATTGTCGTTCAACATAAAAAGATTCGATTTACTAGTTTTGTTTTTCTACATCCTGTCTTATGAAGTGTAAAGTAAATATTAAATTATATGACTTAATATAAAAAAAATATAATTTTTCGTTTTGTTTTAAAGTCTTCCTTAGATAATCTTAAATTTTTTACCAAGCTTATTAACGATCTTTTGAAAAGGTGAAAATACTAATCTACTATAGATGATTCATTCGTTTAATTTTTAAATTATTGTTTTTATTTTCGGTAGTTTTTAATTTTATTAAGTATAATAATGAAAAAATAAAGTGTAGTCGCGTATAATTTTAATTTATTGTAATTTATTACAATATATATTTTTATCAAAAAATATTTTGTCGAACTCTTTTCCTAAAATTTTTGTAATTATATATAATTATTTTTATGTTTGGAAGTTGTAGAGAAAAACCGTAACAAAAAAAAAAAACAAGATTAGAAAATGTTTTAAAAATAATTATATAATTACACTGTTGAAAGAAAGCAAGCTATATTTAGTATCACGTTACATTGTTAAAGATAAAAACAAAAAAAAGAAAAGTACAAGTATAAATATAAGTTTGTAGAATAAAATGGAATAGAATAATTATATGGAAGTAGAAACAGTTGAATATTTACTAATTCTTCGTCACGCAATATTGAATAAAATGTAATATTACTCTTAAATCTTTTTCTTTTTAAGCAGTCAATAAAAATTAACATTTTTCTTTCTCTATGAAGAGATATTTATACACGATTAATGTCGTAAACACATATAAATCTATACTAACCAATGAAGTAAATTTAATGTTTTCAGATTGTTTTGTAAAAAAAATAGGTTTAATTTTACCGAAATTATAAATTGTACTGAAATACATATTTGTATTATTATTACGTTTTTAATCAAGAGTGGTAGGGAATAAGAATAAATTAAAAATCAACTTAAACAACACTTAATAACTGCATACTTTTTTTTAGAAAGAAAAATTACTTTGCCACCAATTTCAGCCACAGTTGTTCTCATATTCTGAAGTGACAGTTAATGTTGATATTGTCTGTTCTTTTTAATTTAAATATATAAAATTTGACCATAAAGTGTGTTTAATTTAAGTCTCATCAGTTCATTTAGTGTACGTCATTATCATTATCATCATTATTTGGTGTTCTGCCTGGTGGTAGGTCCCTTCCACCACTTCTCTCTCCTCCTACACCTCGTATTTCTTCTTCTACTTTATCGCTTTTTTCTCCTTTTTTCACCCTTCCATTGAAATTATCAAGATTATATTCGCTGTAACTACATGTCTTAACCAAATTACTTTTCCTATTTTGTTCTTCACAAGTAATTATTTTTTGTTCTTTAATCCTGATCATTACTTTGTCATTTCTCCCTTTACCCGTCCATCTAACTACAAAGCTCAACTTCATCTGCAAATAAACTTTTTTTGTTTTTATTTCATAATGTTTAAGTGAATTAAGGTCTGTCTTTTTTATTATACGTGTAGTATATCAATATTTTTTATAAATTTAAAAAAAATTATGTTTACAAGATGGTTGAAAACTGTTGACTCTATAATACTACATAGGTTTTGATGTATTGTTTGAAGTGATTTAAAATTTTATCTCTATTACTGGAGTAAAATATTGTGTAGTATTTGAAATATATTGAAATATTTCAGGATTATAATTTTTTTTGTACTATTGGAGGTCTGTAAATAAAGTAATGAGACTAATTTTTTTTTTCGCAGCCAAAGTGGTAACACTGAAAAGTTACTAGTAAACATATGGTTATATGAACAGCTGATTTATATTAGTTATTAATATTTTTAGTCTATATTTGTCACGTGAGACGTAAACAAACTATTCGTGAAACAAGTATTTGTTGAGCATTACAAAAATGAGTGATACTAATTTTGAGCAACGTTGTGCAATCAAGTTTTATGTTAAACTCCGTGAGAATGCTATTGAAACTTTTTCAAAATGAAAATTACGTATGACGATGAAGCTCTGTCACGACCCCAAGTTTTTAGGTGGTTTAAAGCATTTTCAGATGGCCGGAAATCAGTTGCAGACGATCCACGCTCTGGAAGACAGTTAAAGTCAAAAAGTGAGGATAATGTTGAGAAAATCAGTGACTAGCGAGCGTGGGGGAGATCGACGTAGAGTCGATCGCCCCCAGAGTCGATCGTAGAGTCGATTGTATAGGCCTCTAGTATAGAGGCCATGTTGGCAAATGCGGAGAATTTTCACACGATAGCAACGTTCGTGTTGAGGATACTAAAAGAAAAAGAAAGGAAAGCGAGGAGGTGGGAGAAGACAGCTTCGACTGGAGTTGTCGTCTGTCCGTGGGAACGTGTTACACGGGTGGGCGGCGGCGGTGAAGGTCGGGGATTCTCGAGACTCTGAGCTATTAAGAACGAGATCCTGCATGGGTTCTCTTCGGGGTTACCCCTGTTAGAGACAGGCCCAAAAGACCCAAGACCTTGTTGCTAAAGTGGGGTGGCTAGGAACAGCATAGCCGGGCCTGGTTGCCCGCCCTCGTGGTTAGAGAAGAAGGCAGTTTCCGAAGCTATGTGATGATTTAATACGTATCCATCTCCGGGAAGCATAGAAAAAAATCGGAGACTTTTGAAGTTTTTGTCTACAGGAGAGACTGAAAATCAATATGTTCACCGAGAAATTCCTGAAAGACTTCGAAAAAAATTTCCCGCGTGAGACCAGTCATTAAAGATAACTGGATATTGCATCATGACAATCAATGCACCTTGTCACACTGCACTCTCAGTTTTTGGCAAAGAAAAACATTCCTGCAGTTCCTCAACCACCTTATTCACCTTACTTGAGTCCCTGCGACATTTTCATTTTCCCGACTTTTCCTTTTTCCTTTTTCCTTTTTCCTTTTTCCTTTTTCCTTTTTCCTTTTTCCTTTTTCCTTTTTCCTTTTTCCTTTTTCCTTTTTCTTTTTTCCTTTTTCCTTTTCCCGAAAAAACATCTCAAAGGACACCATTTTGGAACAGTAAAAACATTAAAAAAATGTAACCGACCATCTGAAGGATATTCCGGTTTCTGAGTTCCAACACGGCTATGAAGAATGGGAAAACCGTTTGAAGCGTTGTGTGGTTTCCCAAGGGAACTATTTCGAAGCTGACAGAGTCCATGTATAAATGGGATTGTAAATAAAAGATTTTTCTGAACCAGTCTCAATAATCTTTTTACAAAGGAATTTTTATCTTCTTTTTATTCTGAAAATTTTTTAATTTTACTATATTTATTCAAAGACTTTTTTGTTATTTTTTTTTTTTAACTTACTTTGTAGAATGTCTTGTCATACTGAGCAACTTAACTCTAAAAAAATACATAGTATGCACGAAACAAATCCGCGTCCATTGTTTAAAAAGAAACGTTGTTCATAAAGTTCTTCGGTACTTTAATTCACTTGTTGACATATTATTTAATTAAAACACAACAAAGCATAATGGAGAAATGAGTTGAGATACCATATTTTTAAAGCATAACATACAAAGGTTTAGGCAATTCTTTTGTTTTCTACAAGAAATTAACTTAATTGATACTTCAGAAACTTGATAAATTTAATTTCACGGCTGTAAATTTGGACGATCATCATATCAAATTAAAATTAGTTTATTCATATACCGTAGAATATTGTTAAGTGAACCCAACAGACAAAACTAAAGCACATTAATTTCTTATACAAAAATAGTGTAGATCGTTATTTTACGACCAAATCAGGTTTTTTTTTTTTTTTTTTTTAATTTTTTAAATGTAAAGCTGTATAATTTAATTCATTTTAAATCTAAAGAATACACTACAGAAAAATACTCTTTTGAAAAATTTATAGTCTCTTAAAAGGTGTATAAAAATATTAACTGTTCGTAGGTTTCGTTTAAGCTTCTTCGTTCAGATTAATTTTTTTTAATTCAAAAAATGATTTTACCCATTTTGATATCAATTGAATAAAAATGTATCGGATTAAAAAAAAACCTTATTTCGTCGATTAAATTGCACTTTTAAATTAAAATATGATTATTATTTAACGACACAACTGGTTACATTCAGTAAATTTCCAAGAAGATTAACCTTTGGTGTTTGTTATAACCAGCAATCTGCTACAATAATGAATTACTTGTTGAAATTTATGAAGCGTAAATACATTAATACAGGGTAGTTCTGTCAGGATAAATTGAAATAGTGTTGAAACTGATAGTTGTAAAGTGTTTTGCGGTAGAATATCTTCAGTAGCAAGAAGCCAGTATTTATCATACATTGAATAAACATTTATGTTTTCTAAACCTTAGTAATATTATGTTATTATAATAGTTATAAAAGTGTAGAAGTACAGCAAAGTAAGTAAATTATAGTTAATAGTAATATAACAATACTTAAAATCTTTCTGCTGTAGAAAATATAGTAATTTTTTTTTTCTATCAAAACGTTCATCTAGATCGATTTTTTTTTAATTTGATATACTACATATATATATATATATATATATATATTTTAATACTAGCCAAATTATAAACTCTTTTTAGTTCAAAAAAACTATACATGAATTAAGTAATCACATGAAAGAGTATGTTTATTTCAAATTTCATTGATCCGAAAAAAAAAAATTTCGTGAATTTTGTGATGTCGGTTATATACTTTCTTCTACTAAGTAAAGGAAGTATTGTGATCGCGAAAAATTTCGGTTTTCAGATTTGGACGGAAATATCCATTTTGACCATCCCTAAATCTATTTTGACTAGTTTAGGCGTGACTTCTACACGTACGTACGTATGTATCTTGAATAACTCAAAAACGATTAGCCGTAGGATGATGGAATTTTGGATTGAGGAGTGTTGTAACATCTAATTGTGCACCTCCTCTTTTGATTGCAATCGAGTGAACCAAAAGTGTCAAAAAAAGCCCAAAATCCAAACAAATTTGGTCCTTACTGAGAGCTTTTAAACGATATGTCATAAGTAGTACTTATTTTCATTGGTTCCAGAGTTATGGACAAATAAAATTTTTATTAATAAATATTTGGATCTTACAAGGGGAAGGCACACTGCTTGAAATCCGACTTCATGTCCTTTCTTTTTTTAACCTTTTTTTTTAATTTAAATATATTGATTTATTAATAATTATTAACCTGTGTAAAAAAAAAAAAAAATACATCAGACTTCAACAATAACAATAAAAAAAAAAAAAATGAAAAAATGTCAGAAGTTATTAATGAAATAAATTTTTTTGTACTTTTCATTTTAATAAAATGTGTATATGTAATTTGATAGGTGTAAAAGGAAGTCATGTGGTGTCGAGATCAGATGGTTTTTATTAAGCTTTCAATACGGTAGAATTTTATTTTTTTCCGTTTTCCGGAATCCACGTTTTTTGAAATACAATTTTATTAATGAAATAAAATTTTTTACGTTAACAGGAAAATTATTTGTAACTAAAACGAACATCCTTTATTTTTATATAAGTTGTTTTTTTTCTTTGTAAATTCATGAAATACAGTAGATCTATCGCATCACTATATATAAGAGGAAATGTCTATTTAGTTTTTTTCCCTTATAAACGCAAAAATTACTGAAATAATCAGTATAAAATTTTAACTGTAACTTTTTTATTATCCCCGTATTTATCGCAGTTGAAATCTAATCATAAATAAATATACAGAGTGTTTCTAAATTGGTGGACTGGCTATACTTTTTCGGATTCTACTTTTAAAATTAAACTAAAAATATCCTTAGGAAAAATGACAATTTATTCTTTGTTCTCCCCCTGTCCGCCATTTAGTTATTTTTATATAAAAATTTATATCTCAAGTTCGGATAGAGGAATCACATTAATATTTTGTAAGCGTCTTTGTTATAAAGTTATAAAATTAGCAAAAATAATGACTTAAATACCTTCGCAAATTACAAAATGGCAGCCGGTTTATTTTTCAATCCGTTATATCAACATAAATATAAGTTTTATCAAAATGTATGTTATTTCTAAAATATTAGCCTTTTATGTTAAACCAAAATAACATTTATTTTTTAAAATCGGTTAACAAGTAGCCGAGTTATGGGAGAAAGTTGATGTATTATTGTGTGTTTTCATGTCCTCCAATTTACGTTCAATTCGATAAAATATTAATTGTTTTTATTTATTGTCTATTGCTGTGAGAAAATTATTACTTAATTTGATACTAATTTACAATATTAGAATTAACAATAAATAAAAGCAATTAATAATATAATATTAATTATTATAAATAATAATAACGTACATTAACAATTAGATTTGTAAAGAAATTAACAAATTAATTTTTCTTTTTTTCTAAACCTGATGAGATGAAATAGAAATGTAGTCGTTGTGTTTGACAGCGGCCATCTTGCATTGATCTGATTGGTTTTCCTTTGTTTACATTTCCAAATTAAAAATAGATAGATAGATTTATTAAAAATAGATGAAAACAATCTTTGATGCGGGTTATATATCGTGCTAAAATTTGAGCTCAATCGGTGCAGAACATTTTTAGTTTTTGAAGCCGTACACAAACGAACTTAACATTTTTATATATATAGATATATGTAGATTAAATGAATACAATTGAAAGTTTGATAAAACATTAACAAACTGAACATGATGGAATTCTACAAATTTAAACTTTCCCTTTTAACCTTTCTCACTTTTCCCTTTCCCCCTTTCCTTTTTTCCTTTTCACCATTTTCTTTTCCTTTTCCCATTTTCCTTTTCTAATTTTATATTTTACCATATTACCTTTCCGTTTCGCCATTTTAACTTTCCCTTTCTTCCCCATTTATATTTCCCTTTCCTCTTCCTCTTTCTCACCTTTCCCCTTTTTTTCCTCTTTTTCCTTTTCTATTTTATTTTCCCGTTTTTCCTTTTCCCCTTCTTTTTATTTTTATTTTTTCCATTTTCCCCTTCTTCCCTTTTACCTTTTTCGATTTTCCCCCTGATTTTTCCCTTTATCCCTATATCCCCGCGCGTAAATCGGTCCAGTAGTTCTTTAGTCTATAACGTTCACACAAATTGGAAACACTGAAATGGAATCGTAAAATATTTAGTATAGCGTCTGTTGCTTTTACGTCCAATACGTAGCGTTGTTTTTCAAAAGAAGAATGTTGTTTTTACCTGTCGCAGGTGTGACATCTTAGGTATATAAGTAGTAGGTATATAAAAAAAAGCGCATATTCGAATGGAACGTTGTATCAAAATTTCAAAGCAATCGGTGAAGAACTTTCGGAGATTTAAGATTTTGAACAAACGAGCATTTACTTTTTTATTTATATAAATCATGTAGTTATTAAACATAATTTAAATACTACTAAAGTACAACAAATAAAAGAGGTGTATTTTTTAAAAGTAATAATTTTTCTTTAGAAATTTAAAGGCCAAATGTTAAAATACAGAATGGATAAAAAAAATAATAAAAAAAAGATAAATAGATTATAATTCAGGCAACGTGAAAATAATTATTTTAATGATGAATAATACTGACGCTTCCCGTAGTTTCTATCATAGTATATATAAAAAGAGTCGGTTAAATTTTTTAGGGGTTTGATAATGTGAGATGGTGTTGGAAATGAGATGAGTGGGTGTGAGTTAAGTTGAGCTGGATAAGGTCGGTAGAATGGTCGGTCGAATTGGACGGAATGAACACGATAGGGGAGAATACATAGCAAACAATTGTTGAAGGAGGATGTAAAGGAATTGAATAGGGGATGGAAATTTGTGAGGATGTAATGGGGGGAGTATATTATGGTATGAGAATATCCTGGTTGAACTGGGTCCTGCGATCGGTAACGCTAAAGTGGGTTCGGTTGTAGTACTATTAGTAATAGAAATAATAATAATAATAATAGTTATAGTTGTTTGGAAATGAAAAGGGGGATGAGTTGAGTAGAACAAGCCTCATTATTCATGAGAAATATTGGTGGTGGAAATACGGGGTACAGCAGGAGACAACGCCAGCGTAACTCTCCACCCTTCATCCCGTCATATTCGGCTCTTTAGCATTATCTGCTGTTATGTAATACGTAATATACTACATTGTAATCTATACAGAGAAGTATACATACAAGAGTTGTGTGTGTTTGTATATATATATATATATATATCAATCTATTGAATAGATGTTCACTTTACGTAGAGTTTTAAATAATGAAAATTCATGAATATATTGCTAAGTAGTTAAAACCAAATTTAAATATTTTATCCATATTTCATATAGGAATTAATTTTGTTGAAATAATATTTATTATTCTGCAACAATTTCCTAAGGTTTAGGATTTTTAGCGATGTAATTTAACATAGATTCAAACAATGTGACTTTACATATCTTTATCTGTTTTTCAAATTAACTATTTCGAAATAAATTTCAAAAATTTCATAAGTTATCGAAGTCCACTGCAGCTTTCATGTTGCCTCATCTGTCTCGTCGTAAGTGACTGATTTATTTATATTAAATTTTGTCTTTTATCCTTTAATTAGAAGAGAGGACGATTATTGAAATGATAAAAAGAAGAAAATGCAGTCGGTTGGGACACTGGCTGAGATGTGACTGCCTGTTGGTGACGGCATTGGAAAGATTTATAACGGGGAGGAAAACAAGAGTTCGGAGACGAATGAAAATGATAAACAATATAAAAAGGGAAGGAAGTTACTATAAAATGAAACGGATGGCACAGAATCGAGCAGAATGGAAGCCATGTGAAAGCCTGCCTTTGGGCAGAACACTTATTATTATCCTTTAATTATCTAATTCCGATAAACATTACAAGTTGTCTTAGTTTCTAATTTTTTTCGTCTTATGTTAATTAATATAAAAATAATTTTTTTGGGGTTTAATTACAAGGATTTCATTCTTATGAAAAATTGTAATCCTAGTTTCATGTGGAGGAAGTGCTGACATTAAATAACAGTGCCTCAATTCAAATCATTTCTATTTTTGTAGCTTGATGAAGTAAACATTAAAAAAGTAATAATTATAGAATAACTTAGGAAATTTGTTATCAAGTTCCTTTGTACAAAAGAGAAACATTATCCTTTTAAATTTACCAGAAAATACATATAATTAATTAAGGATGCTTCAGTAAGAACCACTATTTTAATTAAGAATAAAACTTACTTTTTGTTAACAATATCTGAAATTTTTATTGTAATATAAAGTATAAGAGCAGGTTTAATATGAAATATTATTCTACTAAATAATTGCTATGGCTCAGTTGGCAGCTATCCACTCTTTTAATAAAATTTTCAAGTATGTATACCTCTTTGTAAATCAATTTCTACAATACAGAGCGGAATTTCGTTCTTCAACTCTAGGAGTGTTGATGGGTTACAGGCATACAATTTTGCCTTCAAATAACTTCACAAAAAAAAAATCGAACCTTGCAAAAATCGTACGACCTTGCCAGTTCCGATTTCAAAAACGCGAAATTACACCAATTAAATATTTTGTTTGCACTAATTGGATAGTTTAATGACTCTACAGCAGGTCACATCATCCAGTTGAAGCATATATGTATACATATTTTAATTTTGACAAAAGAAAATTCTCGAGCATCGCATGATAACAAACAGCATTTGTCATAACAATAACACAAGCATCGTTCTCAAAGATTTAGGCCCCTATTCACTTCCCAGCCCAAATTGCGCACCATACCGTCATTTAATGTGGATGCATGATTTACGTGTGAGTTATGATCGAGTTTTCAATGCTCCAAATTAGACAATTTTTTCTATTCATGAAGCCGTTAAAGATGAAAATGTGCCGCTTATTAAAGATTATTTCCCATTAGAATGCATTATTCACTTCTTAATATTCCATACTCAGTTGACGAAGTCTCTTCGTTGTTTATGGTTTTTAGGAAGCAGACCTTGCATCAATTAAATTTTGTATCCGTACAGATTGTCTACTGTCAAAATTCGTTATAGCCAGTGAAATGTTTAATTGAGCTCGATATCGTATTGATATTTTTTCCTGTTTAGCCTCCGGGAATTACCGTTTAGGGATTACTTCAGAGGATGATATGTATGAGTGTAAATGACGTGTAGTCTTGTATAGTCTCAGTTCGACCGTTCGTGTGATGTGTTGTTAATTGAAACCCAACCAACAAAGAAAACCGGTATCCACGATCTAGTATTCAAATCCGTATAAAAATAACCGTCTTTACTAGGACTTGAACGCTGGAACTTTCGACTTCTAAATCAGCTGATTTGGGAAGACGCGTTCACCACTAGACCAACCCGGTAGGTCGTATTGTTATTTTATTTTTTTTTTTGTCATTTGACTGGTTTGATGCAGCTCTCCAAGATTCCCTATCTAGTGCTAGTCGTTTCATTTCAGTACACCCTCTACATCCTACATCCCCAACAATTTGTTTTACATATTCCAAACGTGGCCTGCCTACACAATTTTTCCCTTCTACCTGTCCTTTCAATATTAAAGCGACTATTCCAGGATGCCTTAGTATGTGGCCTATAAGTCTGTCTCTTCTTTTAACTATATTTTTCCAAATGCTTCTTTCTTCATCTATTTCCCGCAATACTATTGCTATTTAAGAAATAATTATTATACTCTCACTCACTGCAGCAATATTTTTTTGGAAACCGATCAACGCGGCGTATCATCTTTGAGGGATAACGTATGCTGACATTTTTTAGTAAAATCTTCAATAGTTGACTGAATTGAGGTATTTTTTTCTACCGAAATGAGTACGTGAACTTCTCATTATGTTTTTCAAACATTTCCCATATTTATAATGGGTTTTTACAACAAATAAACTTTGCTCTAACTTGTAACTTGGTGTTTGTTTCTATTAACTGCTTACTCCCTTGTAGATAGATATCAAATATGGCGGCTTAGAATTTTATAGTTTGTTGATGGCTCATAATTTAAAATAACGGTTCTTATTAAGACACTCTATAGAAGCAACTGTTGAAATGAAATCTGAAAAAAAGGAGTTCGTTTATTTATTGTAAGCTTTATTTTCTATGATAGTTAGATATCTATGTTCATTGAATAAGAAGTTTTAAAGTAAATAAATTTGTATTGTATGATAATTCAATTAGTTTACATTGTTTAATTAGAATCAAATAATAAATAGTAAATCATTCGTTAAATCAGAAAAGTTCTGCTATTATTAAATCAGAAATAGGAATTCATCTTGGTTTGAATTTGTTGTTTTTAGAAAAGATAATATCTTAGACTTAAAGTTAAGATTAAGTGTTAGAATTCTATATAGATCCAGATACTCGAAAGATAAAACTCCTACCACAAACTTTAACCTTACTAGATATTACTTATCCCTTCAGGTAGACACACTATTTTCAATATCATGTATAAGGCAAAGTGTAATCTAAAAGTAAATTGGATTTGAAAAGAAATAAGATTTTTGGTTAAAGGAAAACTAAATTCAGTTGCAAGTATCAAATTTCTTGATTTTTATGCTGATCCATATATATCAAGAAAGATTTCCTAATACGAAAAAAATCTAAATGAAAGCAATTTTGTAAGTCACTGAAATTATATAAAACAAGAGGTATAAAAGTTAAAAAAACTTAACACCCGATTCCGGTCTAATCAAATGCTTAAACAGTATTGTGGGGGTATTTTCAACAGTTTATATATATATATAATACGAAGACATATTTTACTTAAAAATATTATCTTTATTAATCTCTTGGGTTAACCAATCAACTCTACGAACTTATTAATTAAATTCACTACGTTTCACATACTAAATAGTATGCATACAACTTGCATAGTATGCCAGAGAATTCTCATGATTGTGTGTATGAATGTGTAATGTCACCTGTGGAAGCGCTTAGGGAGATCTAAATGAAACTTAATGAATTTAATTTATAAGTTTGTAAAGTTGATTGGTTAACCCAAAAGATTAATAAAGATAATATTTTTAAGTAAAATATGCCTTGTTATTATCTGTAATTTTATCCAATATATATATATACATACAGTGTCCCATTACGAAACAAAGAAGGAAATTTCAACAAACTGTTACTGTAACTGAGTTTTGTTATTCTGTAACCATTTATCACTTCGTATATTTTATTTTATTGTTTTGCTGTAGTAAGAACAATGTTTCATTAGTTACGAAAATAATAACATTTTTACCTGATTTTTGTTCTGTTTTTATTTTCAATATAAAACCGATTTTCGAAAGATTTTATATAATTTTTATTGACTGTATTTATATTTATTTAAAAAAAATTAAATTCTTTACATGTTTTGTTACTAAATCTTTCGAATTAGTTATTCATTTAACAATGCTATTTTACTAAAAATCTAAAAAAAAACTTTTATTTCGACACTGCATTTTTTATGTTACGTCGGATATCTTAAAACCTATTGGTGTTACAGTTCAGGAACCTGTTTTATTTTCTTTTCCAGCTCAAACTACACAATAAATCACCAACTTCGTGCCTTAATTTGAGGCCCAAAAATTAGAGTAGCGCTTTATTTTATTAGAAAATCTGAAACACGGGTGAAATATTTCGCTAAATGTAGCTCGAAAATAAAGCGTTTCCAGACCTACATTTATATAATTTTTTATTATTTTCAACAGTAGAATATATTCTGAACGTTTTTCTGTTTCTTCGTTGACGCCTGTTTGTATATATATATATATATATATATATATATATATATAATGTAAAACAAATTGTTAGGGATGTAGGATGTAGAGGGTATACTGAAATGAAACGACTAGCACTAGATAGGGAATCTTGGAGAGCTGCATCAAACCAGTCAAATGACTGAAGACAAAAAAAAAATATATATATATATATAAATAAATATTAATTTATTTTGAATAATTTAATTACTTTTTTGCAGCTAATTTTGCAGTATCAAAAAGATTTTTGTTTGTTATCAAAATATAATATTTTTTTACTCAGTTTTATTTTAAATATTATTCGATATTCTTAAATTATTATTTCTATTTAGGCTGACAATGAAAAAATTAATTATTAGAACTAAATTTTCCACAAATTTTGTAATAATATTTTATTTCTTTATTGACAATTTAACATAAAAGGTTTACATGATATCTAAAATATGTTTTATTTTTCAACACTAATAGGTTTTTCAAAAATAGTTACTTGAAAAATGCGGTTCTGGAATCTGTTTAGCATGTTGAATGTAACACACAGATTAACAGTGCTTGATTATACTACCACAAGTATAAATATAAATAAATGTTTCTTCATTCTTACTTCCTTGTACAAAGTAAAGGAAGTATTGTATTTCGCGAAAAATTTCGGTTTTCAGATTTCAACAGAAATATCCATTTCGACCATCCCTAAATCCATTTTGACCAGTTTCGGCGTGACGTCTGTACGTACGTATATATCTCGCATAACTCAAAAACAGTTAATTGTAGAATGTTGAAATTTTGGATTTAGGACTGTTGTAACATCTAGTTGTGCACCCGAGAGAAAACTAACACACTACATTGTAGATAAAGTTATGTTAGTGGTAACCGGTGAGATAGGGGAATAGTATATTTTTAATAAACTGGATGGAAATTTGTTTTTCTCTTGATTATAAAATCGTTGGTATGTTATTGTTTTTCGCATTTATTAGTTTAAACAATACGTTTACAATTTTGTCCTACACTAATAATAACAAAATTAATTAAACATATAATATTGTAATAAATTAAACAATGTTAATAGTGAAAGGTGTGTTAATTTATTTATTACTAGCGAATACAAATGCATTTAAATTAACAATACGAGTAGAATACTGTTTTTTTATTTTTTTATTTTAAATTTTCACTTATTGTTACGAGTTAACACGGCAATGCCAGTAACTGGAGTACAAAGTGATTTATCCTTGCTCAGTTAAATAGCTTCTCTAATTTAGTATATGTAGAAGAACAAGATTCATTTGTTACCGTTTTCACTGTTCATTAATAGTTAAGCTTTTTCACTTTTCCATACGTCAATCTGCATATGTTTAGTTCATTCGTATACTAAAACAATTTTAATATTTTCATATCAAATTAATATTTCTGAAAAATTAATAATAATTTTGTTATTACTGTAACAGTATCCACAAATAAATAATATATATATATAAAAAGAAATAACATAAAAAATTTCAACAATTTTTATCAGTTAAGTTTATTTTTTTTAATTTTGAAAATTTCTTTAAAAATTTTCATTTTTTAAAAATAAAATACGAAATGAAATAAGTTATCAAGAAATTTAGAGCATTTATTAACAAATTTTTTCCGGAAGATAAATAAAAATAAGGTTGGTAAATTGTATATTTCAAGATGTATAGGCTACAGACAGTTAAATTAGTAGTAATTATTAAAACTAAAGTGACTGTTAAATGTAAACTTGTTTTATTCTTCTGGTCCCCTAGGTTGGATCGGCATTCACGTAAATACTCAACCCAGGGGGGCGGAACTTTTATTCACCTTATTCGTCTGCCTCAAATCAATGTGGCGGGGTAACCGGGCCCGGCTGTGCCGTTCCCGGGCCCCTACACAGTAAGCGGGACTCGGTCTTGACTTTTGTCAGCCTTAAGCCACCAGGGAGGAAAACCAGGTCCGGCTATGTCGTTGCTAGAACCTCTCTAGTATCCGGGTCTTTGTCTTTCTCTTCCACTTTTTTGTTATACTTGCTAGTCCCTGCTCCAGTCACGAAACTCTATTTCTTTCCTCTGAAGAATTTCCTTGACGAAACCGTCTATAGCATTCCAATCTACCACCTCTTGTATCATATAGCTTACAGTGTTTTCGGGCGTTATCCACCAAATCAGATGGGTGGATAAAGTGACAAATGAAGAGGTATTGTGGCAAATAGATAAAGAAAGAAGCATTTTGAAAAATATAGTTAAAAGAAGAGACAGCCTTATAAGCCACATACTAAGACATCCTGGAATAGTCGCTTTAATATTGGAAGGACAGGTAGAAGGAAGAAATTGTGTAGGCAGGCCACGTTTGGAATATGTAAAAAAAAATGTTAGGGATGTAGGATGTAGAGAGTATACTGAAATGAAACGACTAGCACTAGATAGGGAATCTTGGAGAGCTGCATCAATCCAGTCAAATGACTGAAGACAAAAAAAAAGAAAAAAAAATCCAACCAAGCCCTACTCCCTCTTTACTAAATGTAAATATAAACTAAATCTGTTAAATGTAGATTCTACATAATGTCTAATAATTTTTTTTTTTTTAATAAATAAAATCGTTTTGGTAATCTGTGATCCAGATTAAAAAAAATCCACATTCAACGTAAGAAACATTTTTTGCTAAAATACCCCAGTAAAGATTTTTAATTTTATTTTTACTAACTACTAAGCCATAAGTGACTAACCCATAAGGGTTAGTTTGAAAAAAAACGGAATAATCCATTTTTTTTCAAAAATTGTATACATCGTTTCCTTTCGATAGGTTGATTACCATTTATGAAGAAAATCGGTCGAGGTATCCACGTTTTTTAAGACAAAAATACATACATACATAAGTAAATACCCGAAAAGTTCATCAGACAAAAATATAATTTTTGGACTTTTTCGAAAATTATATACAAGTTATTGAAATCTACTTTTTAAATAAAAATTTTTTAACGTCTCTAAGGCATAAACAAAAAAAAATCCAGTTTTTTATATTTTTCTTTCAACGAACTTGTATATTTTCCAGTTTTAGCTGCAGCTGCTAAGCAACAACATATATTGCTGTGCCCAGGAAAAAACAATTTATCAGTGGAATCGTTGTGTAAAGTTTTTGAAATATTTCAAATTTTAAGGTATTCAAATAAACCTATTATGTTTAATATCTGAATGATGGCGTTTCACTTGGAATCAAGTAAATTTTTATATTTTCTCACGTTATCCAATCCCATAGATGAGTAAAAATTTTCATTAAGAAAGGCTAAGATTTTCTTTTTGATGGCTTTTTAGTATTCGAAAATAGATTTAATGTTATTTATTTCATTTTTATAATATTTAATTTATTAAATTATAGATTTGAATGTAATTTAATTGTAGTAATATTTACCTAATTCAATCACTGGTTTATAAAAAATTAAAGTACGTATTTCAATTTTCTACATTGTCGAAGCATTAATTACATAAATATTAACTAGTTGTACATATAACTTGAAAGTTTAGATGAAATTTTATTACAAGTTTATTGTAATTACAATTGTTTTACAAGTTTAAATTATACTCAACATATTTACATAAGGTTAAGTCATCTGCATTAGTAATTATATTAATTACAAACTTAATTAATTAATTGTGTGTTATATTTCTTGGAAAATTGATTTCAGTTACTAGTTTAATTTATTTAAAATAAGTAACAAATCCAATAAGTTTAGCGATTACGTTGTGAATGAACGATTTGTTTTTTTTACTGTTATGAGAAATTAGACTGTAGAGCTTCACCTAAGTACCTTGCTTTTACTTCCGCCATGCCGAAACTAGTCAAATTGGATTCAGGGATGGTCAAAATGGCTATTTCCGTTAAAATCTGAAAAACGAAATTTTTCACGTTTATTTTTTCTTCGTTAATCTTCTACAAGGAAGTAAAAATGTGTATATGTAATTTAATAGACGTACAACGAAGTCACCTAGTGTCCACATCAGATTTTTTATTTTTTTTTTACCACAATCGAATAGAATTTTAGAAATGTCATTTCCTCCTCATCATCTTATAGGTTGAGCATGCTACAGTAACTTTCAGAATTAAATAAAGTATAAGTGTGTTTAGTCTGGATTTGTTTCCCTAATTCATAGCGTAAGATAATATATGAAGGAAATTATTAAAATGCATAATTATTATTTTGTGGTAAAAAAAATTAAATTGTTTAATTCGTTTTTATAATTAATTTACTACGGTGGTAATATTTAGGACCTCATAATTCTTAATTTTAAGCTTTTCTGTACCTGCAAGAGGAAGAAGGGAGAAGGTCAATTGATAAGATTGAATGATGTTATTTTATTATAAATGAATTTCTCTCTTTTCACTTTTATCTGTAATCCGTCAAGAACTCTTCTATAAAATATATATTAAAAACATAATATTGGAGTAAACAGAAATCTAATACAACTTTAGATATTGAATTAAATTTTTTTGAAATTTTTTATTAAATTCAAAGAATTACTGAAACAATTTCAAGTTATCCAAGAACAAATTTATGTTAAAAAACTTCATTCTCATTCATACATTATTAAAAGTTATAAAATGTTTTTCTAAATAATTTTTTAGGGATGCATGTCCTTGCTAGACATAAAATATAATTTTCGTAATTATTATTAATGTCAGCGGAAAAACGTTTAAAGTTTTTATTTAAATACATATACCTCTTTATAAAACTTGTAAAATAAACTTTTACAAGTTTTACAAGTTATTTTAGGATGTAGTTGGAATAACTATGCAGATAATTTATGATTAATAATAACTCTCTATAAACTGTAGCTAAAATTACATCCCATGATATGTATTTCAACTAATTATATGATTAATAATTACATTTTCTTATCATTTTATTGCCTGTGTAGGAAAGAAAAACTTACCTATTCAATTTCATTTAAAAAATGAACCGCCGATTTATGAATATCAGAATTTAATGGTTAATTACCATACTTTTATAAAATTAATAAAAAATTCTTTTTTTTTACCTCCGTGACCACCGTTAGGTATTACTTCAGAGGATGAGATGAATAACCATTTTTTTAGCGTGTGAAAACGCCATGCCTGACCGGGATTCGAACTCGGGTCCTCCGGATGAAAGGCCGGGACGCTACCATTCGCGGCGTTAAAAAACCTTTTAAGATATGCTAACTTTCGTCATCTTCTGTGATCCCTACCTGGCGTTTTTGGATCGATTCCTAAGCTGCACACGGGTTTGGGTGCCAATGATTTTGTGATTTTATCAAGAAGACGCTTCCATGCATGAAGATCCACAGCCGTTATCCTGGACACATTAAGGTTTTGCCTGCGGGTATTTTATATATCATCATCGATCTGCTTGATCTACGTTTCCTTTGGAGCTATTCGTTGGACTTTTTAATAGATGGGTCGTTCATTCCAGAGGAATTTGTATAGTAGTCGGTTCCAATAATTCTGCAGACATGGCCAAACCATCGCAGTCTTCTTTTTTGGATCTGTACCTCGATTAAAGGCTGTTGATCGCAACGATGCGGATATCCTCATTTCGGATGTAATCGTGAAATGAGGATATCCTGATGATCTGGCGTAGGCATTGCATTTGGATCACGTCAAGTTTGTTCAGGTCTGTTTTAAGTTTTTCCCTGTTTAGCCTCCGGGAATCACCTTTAGGTATTACTTCAGAGGATGAATGAGGATATTATTTATGAGTGTAAATAAGTTCAGTCTCAGCTCGACCATTCCTGAGATGTGTGGTTAACCCAACTACCAGAGAACACCGGTATCCACGATCTAGTATTCAAATCCGTATAAAAGTAACTGCCTTTACTAGGATTTGAACGTTGGAACTCTCAACTTTGAAATCAGATGATTTGCGAAGACGCGTTCACCACAAGACCAACCCGGTCTGCTTTAATTTGTGTCCAGGTTTCTACTCCGTACAATAAAATTGGCAGGATCAGGGTCCGGAAAATACGAACTCGGGTCTTCAGCGAGATGTTGCTTTCTTTCTGTAAGAACCACTTCAGGGAAGCAAACGCTGAGGTTGGATGAGACTGTGAAATACTCTATTTGTTTACTATTTACATTCTGTTTGTCTACATTCTGTGTGTTTATAATATGTGTGGGACCAACTGAGCCACAGCAATAAAAACTAATTTATTATATACCGTCCACTAAAAAGGTGTAAAAACAGTGCAAAAATTGTGTCGCACGAATCAACTTTATCCAGAACTTGCTTGACCAATTCAACTGCGGATTTCCACCATAGTTGCTTCTTTCTTCTCCTCGATCAGAAGAAAAAAACGTAATCATATAAACTTAAATCTGGTTGCTCACAGCTAGTTATCGCACACTCATCAATTTCAGAGGTTTTGCTGATAGCAATAAGTTTTTTTTTTATTTTTGTTTACTTGCGGATAATTATGTCAATAAATTACTGTCAATCATTAATGGAGTACACAATTAATTTGATCTATTTTTTTTTAAATTAATTTGATCGTTAATTATATTACAATATTAAATCGAATTTATAACTGTTATACGTTTTTAATTACCCTTGAAAATTTTGTAAAAACACAGCTGTTAAGTATACAAGACCACACATATGTTTGCTACATCGTTTTCTTAAATTATAGTACGAATTGACGGTGATTATGTAAGATTTTCATACATATAAATTAGTATCAAGATTTCGTAGACGACTATTTTAAAGACTAAATTAAAATAAAAATAAGTTCCACGCAAAAAATAACGAAGGAAAGAAATAAATAAAAGTAAAATAAATCAATGAACGGACTTTCTTTTAGTGAAAGTTTCGTTTGAGCTTTGTATTTGTTATTTGAAGCATTGTTGCGTTTAAATCGTTACTCCGTTTTTTCTCTCTCTCGTTTTCCATTCTTAGATTTTTCTCACTTTCCTTTTTCACGTCTTAAAAATAAAATTAAAGAAATAAGATGAAACCATACTAGATTGAATTAGTTCATTGCCATTTTTGACTTAATTTTTAAGTGTTTAAAGCTCTTATTCTTTATTAATATTATTATTACTTCTAACCTTTAAAAGACGTACATTAAATAACAAAAGAGATTTTGTCGTTTAGTACGAGAAAGAGATAATTTTAGCTTTATATAAAATTATAAAATAAATAGCTTTTCTAAAAGAATAGAATTTCTTTTATAATGAAACAATAAATTTAATAGTAATAAAAATAAACGTAATAAAGTCTTTCATTTTTCCTTTTATTCTATTTACATTTAATACAATACAAGATTCATTTTATTAGTGTACCTTTTTCAGTTTTTATTATCTTTTTATCGACAGATATTATCATGTTTTCTTAGGTAAATAAATGTAATAACTTGAATATTCAGTAAAAAAAAAATTTAATTTATTTTTATTTTTAATTAAAGGATAGAATAAACAAAGCCACCTGCATTTTGTTTTTTGTTCCAAGATAATTTGAAAATTAATCGTGGAATTTTCCAGTATTAATTCCAAGAACTAGTTTTTATTGTTTCTGTATAATTTGTTTAATATTTAATAATGATTACTACCCGATAAAAAACAATATTAGAATTTAGCTTCAAGAATAAATTTATAGGAATTGAATAGTCAAGTTTTCATAAAGTATTCGTAATTCGTTAACTTGTTCTAGTTTGTACAAGTTTTAAACACTTAATTTGAAAGGTATTGCCGGTAAATTTGAAAAAAAAAAAGATCATGTCTCTAATGTTGTTTTCCATAGGTATTATAGGTGTTGATTTCATAAGTATTATTTATGACTTGCAAAATTTGTTTATGGGAAGAAAACAGGAGAGTTACAACGATACCAGATTGCTTTCGGATATAAAAAGAAATACAGGTGTTCAAAAGGCGAGAAACCTTATGGGAAAATGAGTAATTAAAATAATTTTTGAAAGTGACCTCCATTATGCGATTCACATAATTGAATACGACCTTGCATGCTCTTAAACACATATTGTAACGTTTTCTGAGGAATTGCAGCCACAATCGTTTAATTTCGCTCTTAAATTCAGAAAATTTGTAAGGATGAGTTTTTTAAGCAGCATCCTTAAGGTATCCCCATAAGAAAAAATCAGGAGGTGATATAAATCAGGAGACCGAGGGGGCCATAACCCCTTCGAAATCAATCCATGAAAACACTGATTCAAAAAAGTCACAGTATTGTAGTATTGTAGGCTATATGAACCGTAGCACTGACCTACTGAAACTACGTGTACTGTAGCCAGTATAGCGTTTACAGATTGTTATACAATCTGTACGTAGCGCTTACTGTTCACTGTGCATGAAATAATGTCATGAAGATTCGCCTACGTGAAATTCTACATCAAAAACCCAATTTTTTATCCGTGTAGTGGAGACTCGTGCAGCCGATGTGGGTTTTCCGTACACCAAATTCGTGAAGCCTGTGCATGCACGTATCGATCATGGTAGAACTATGTCTCCTCAGGCCAAAAACAATCATCGAGTTCTTCCCCGTGTGGCGTTAAAAATAACATTAACCACTAACAGAAAGGTACATGTTTTCCAGTGTCTGCAGGTAACAACTAGTTATCAACACGAATTCCGTACGGATGTATCTTTAAACACTTGGGCAATGCCGTGTGAGCACTACCAACGGACATATAAGACTGGCTAAATCAGGCGTGACCAACAGTTTTTTCCTCTGGGCCGAATTAGAAAGAAAACATTTTTCACGGGCCGAATGAAATATTAAAATTAAAAGAAAATTTAAATACAAAAACGATTCATTAAAGAAAAGAAAGTTTTATTATGGAATTTGTTGTACTTTTATTTAGATTTTTTAAAGAAAAAGTTTTTTTCACAAATATAAGTTTAGCTGAAGCTTATTAAATATTTCTTGGCAATTTTTTTATTAAATTTCGCTTTTTCCATTATTCAACTGCTTATAAAAAAAAAACTAATATTGAAAACTTTTTCGCAGGCCGCATAAATTCATTTCGCGGGCCGGATGTGGCCCGCGGACCGTATGTGGGCCATGCCCGGGCTAGATCGATGTCGTACAGACGTCTTGGGACTAACAGAATATGTAGCTTTAACGTCGATCAAATTTTCTGGTATTAGCACTTTCTGTCGACCACTTTAGGCTGCATTTGTCACATTTCCCGTCTCTTTGAATTTTGTATTCAGCCACTTGATGGAGGTATCGTTTGGTGTATCCACACCGTACTTTTCTGTGAAGACTTCTGGGTTTGGGAGTAACTGGCACATTTAAAATACTGGGAAGCAATGAATATTCTCTGCTGCAATATGTAACTCATTTTCGCTCAATTTTCTTCAATTAAACCGTCAACGAAAGAATAAAACATTCTTCAATAAGGTTGCATACTTTTTGAATACTGTGCAGATTGCCTTACTAATAATTCATTTAATTGTCGGAAAGAGTCTGGAAATTTTGGCACCCTTTACTTCACTATTACAAACATGTACTAACAGAAAAGAGGTCTAAATAAAAAAAAATGTTCATCATGAACCTGACTTAAATATTTCAATTATAAAACTGTATTCATAGTAAAGCCACAAACAGTGCAGTTTGTCACTATTTATTGACTTTTTGTTTTAGGAAATCATATCTCGTTTAAAAGCATATACAGTTGAAAAATTTATGTTCATCTATATAAAAATTCTCCATAAATATGGAAAAAATTTTATGTTTTATGAAAATATCGGAAACATTCAACACTAATGCTTTTATACATTATTATTTTTATTTTGGAAATAAATTATACTGTTATTTATGTGAGTTATATAAAATATTTAATATTACCACCAAGATTATGGTTTCAAAAATAAAATGAAATATGATATAATTTTAATATATAATACATTACATCCCAAAATATTTTTTTTTATTTTAAATTAAATGTAGGCGTAATTGTCATAAAATATGATATATGGCAAACACAGTAAACTATACAATAGGGAAAATTATTTTCTTTTGTTCATAGATTATTGTAGTTAATATTATTATTACTACTACAACAATATTTTTATTTATGTTTATCAAATGAGCAACATTAAATTTCATTACAGTTTACCTACTGATAAATTATGTTAAGTCTCGCTGGAATACTATCAGTAATAACTATTAATAATTCTTTTTTAAAAAATAGAAGTTTGGACTTAAATTTTTATTATATTTTTAAAAACTTTTTTCGGTAAAAATAATTTATAAAATTTTTTTTGGTGAATTTTATTTGATGAAATGTGGTCTTTTTAACTATTTAATTATTTTTTTCTCCGTCGATCACAAAAATCTTAGTAACATAAATTTAAGCCTGTTTCCATGGCAATATTTGTATTTACTCCAAGTAAAATTTAATACCTTGTAACTCACGAATGAAAAATGATAGAAATATGAATATTTCGCCATTTTAAACCTCGTTCTCTTTTAAATTTAGTTCACATTTCATCCTACAGGTTACACCATTTTGAAATTCACAGGATATTGCTAAAACCAACCGATACAGTCGGCAGGTGCTATGGTATATTGCAATCTTAAATCTCTGTTTTCCGAAAACTTTAATTTCTCCGTTAAAACTAAAAAAATCATAAATTTAGTTGTGTTTCAGATAACTGCATGAATTTGTTTTTACATTGCACAGAAAATAATTGTCTAAATTCGTGTGTATGCATGTGACAATCCTCTTGTATACGTAGATAAGAGAGGGAGTTGAAATTAAAATAGGGATGATTTTTTGTTTAAAAAATTAAAAATTTGTAACAAACATTCTACAAAATGTATTTCTTTTGTGTATATACAAGACAATAGACACTTATTTTCTCTTTAATTTGGTGTTTTTATCTTTAGTAAGAAGAGAGATAAATTTATTCTTGTCGAAAACTGATTTTTCATCCGAACCGCTATTTAAAGGCTGAAGTGAATGTAATTATCTGAATAATTTAGAAAAGTACTCTTCAGTGAAAGCTAAATAAACTGACCAAGTATAAACTTCCTATTCACAGCTCTAAAGAAAAAAAAAATCTTTTGGGTAGTCTCCCCACTTAAATATATATACGGGATCAAATATTATAATAAGCTTTACAAAAAATTACGGTTCTTCCAATAAAAAAAGAACACAAAAGATTTGTAAAAATAAATATATCTGTATATTTTTTTCAGAAATGTTCTATGTATGGAATAATTTAAGTTTACAATATTGTAAAACTTAATGATATTTTACAGTTTCCTGAATAAACGACATTTACGAGCTGATTTAGTTTATTTAAATCCAACAATTGTACAGATTTAAATACTAGATCGTAGATATTGGTGGTTAGGTTTCAATGAACTATACATCTCAGGAATGTTTGACCTGAGATTGTACAAGACTGCACTTCATTTACATCCATAATTATCATCCTCTGAAGTAATACCTTACGGTGGTTCCAGAGCCAAACAGAAAAAAAGAAGAAAAAAGAAAAATATCCAACAATTTATGGTATTTGTTACCTAAGTTATACGTATAATCTTTAACAAGTACAAATTAGAAAAATAAACAAAAATATATGTTGCGTGTTCCAGAGTTGGAAAACCATCGAATTTGTTCGTTTATACTCCTCAAGGATTAACCAAAAATATTGTACATCCAATGGCATTCCGATGAATTATAGTTTTTGTAAATGAAAAAAATATATGTTATAAAATTGTTTAAGTGTAAACTTTTTCACCTTTAATTAAAACAAGTTTAAGTTTTTATTTAACACAGCTTCTACATTTCACTTCACTCATAAAGTATACACATACTCACACGCTACCGATTGGTCGAATTGTGATAAATCTACATGTAATGACGTTAGATATTGTAATAACTTTTTAATAATAATTCCTCAAAACGGTCCAGATTGTTACAGCTTATTCAAAAAAAGTTTGAAATTTTTGAATTAAAGACGTGTGTACAGGACAACGTCTGTCGGGTCCGCTAGTTTACTATATAAGCTTCGAAGCTTATACGTAGGAATATGAAATATATAAACTTGTACTGTATGAAAAATGGTATTTCTGACCGGGATTCCAAGCCGGAGACCTCCGAATGAAAGGCATAAATTAAAAAAATATATAATAAAAGTAATAGGGCCCACGCCTTATTACTTTTAATGAAAGTCATTTGTTTTTTTATTCAAAAACAATAATCATGAGAGAAGAAGTTGACTCTGTTATCCATCAAAAACTATATCTCCTATACTATTAACGCAGTAGTAACTCCTTAAGTAAACTCTGATTCAACTGGTTCGACCCGTACATAAGTACTTCCCTGTTATTACATGAAGGGCAGGGAGAATGTTTGGCTTATATCCAATACCAAACTGTTGGCCCCATTATTAGTTATTTAAACCGTGATATTTGATGTGAGGGTGCATATAAATCATACAAATCTACGTGTAAGAAGAGCGTCTACCTATTATGAAAACCCTCTAGTACAGAAAGCTTTTTCAGTAAAAAGCAATTATAGTAAATTAGGTTTAACTGCAACTGAATACGTTAAACCTATATTTTAATTGATTTAGGCATAGTCATTAAGTACCAAAACAATATGCTATTCATATTCTAATTAATAACATATATAGGCTATTTAAATATGAATTCGATAGCTATACTGTTTGTTTATCATATTCTATGGTATTTTTTAATAAAACAAATTATTTGGATGAAGAAAACAGTGTTTGTTCGTACAACAGTTACATTTTTTTTAATTTTATTAATTATTAAAGACGTAATTTATTTTACAAAAATATAAATAATAACAAGTTTTTATATTTTACACAGAATAAACGATAGGTTTTAATTAATGTAGATTAACAGTGGAGATGGTTGGTTTGATCTTCATGGTACAAGCTTAGTTTTAAACTAGATCGCAAATAGAGGAAGTTTGTGTCAAAGAAAATAAATGGTATTGCGTGCCCTCTCAGATGAATATTTAAAAAAATATTTTAATTGTACTTGATGATTAAAACTTACTTTTATTTATTGCTATATTACTTGAAACTAATAATAATAAATACCGTTGATTTTATTAAAACTCAACTCTTTATTTTTTATTTTTTAACGATTCCTTTAAACATTTTTTTCAGTATTCGAATATTTTGGAAGTAGATGAAAAATGAAGCCGTAAAAATATTGAGTTGTGTTCATAGAATTGCTAAGAAAAATTGAAATTTTAGAAAAACAATCCTATATATGCTTTTCAGGATCACTTAAAATTAAAATTTTAAATTGTGACATTTTGTGTCACAGGAAGCGAAACGGAAAAAGAGTGCTGAATCAAGGAGAATTCAACCTGAAGCGGGGGTCTACAGAGAATTGTCTTCAAGTACAGTTCAACCAGCACTACGTACGTCGGGATCAGGAAGGAAGATGCTATTTTAATGAGGGTAAACCTTTTCTTATCGCTCGGGAAATAACTGCGCTGGAGGCCTAGTAAAGAAAATATGAAAATATTTCAACGGTCTGAACGTTGAGGCAAACAATAATTAAATCGCAGAAGATTCTTGCTTTAAGAAAAATGGTTGTGTTTACTGTAGGCATTGATCCTTGAAGGATTCTCAGTAAATCAATAGGATGCCAAAATCTAACGAGTTGTTTTTCAGCAGGAAATTGTGGAGGAGTTATCCTCGCTTAGAATAATAAAATGCCGAACGCTGAACATAATAAGGAATGGTGAAATTCTTCCTACTACTTTTACTTTTTCTTATTTTTAATAGACCGACACTACCAGAAAAATTGCGCGTTTTCACCCAACGCATGGATATGCGTGCTTTTGTGTCGCAACCCCTGCGATATTTCAGGGGACAGTATTTTGGTCGCTTCGTTGTTAGATATGAGAGACCACAAATATGCATTTATGGTGAAGAGACTCGTAAAGGGAAACCATATAATGATCTTCAAGTCTGCGTCAACTGGAATGGATAGCATTCATGCCGATCAAGAAACTTTCCTGCTTGCAAAGAAAATTGTCCAGAAAGTTAAAATCATACAGGTCAGCTGGTATGAAGCCAAAAACATAAATGGCCATAAAGCTAGAGCAACAGTAAACATATATTCACGCAGCGGCCTATTTCAACGGCAAGTGCTAATGGAGATTAGCTAGTTAGCTACAATGATAGAGAGCATAAAAGACAAAATGAAATCTCTTTGAAAAGAGAGCATTGAGACTGCCTAAATTACAGCCAAAAGGAGATGTATTGAGTTCAAAATAAAAGCACTTCAGACCTGAACAAAAAGGAAAATAAATCTCAGGATAGGTTTCAACTACATAGATTGACACCCTGACCCCGTAGGGGAAGACACCCGCTTTGTAACTCAACTCCACTCCCTTCGTTCCTAGCCCTGATGGGTCTTACCGGAGATCGTCTTTTGGACTCTCTAGACTTGATAAAACATCACAGTCATCAGTTTGGCCTCTTTTAGGATTCTACTGATGCATATCCCTCGACAGACAGTGTAATATGTATGCGTTTTGTTAAAACGTCACATGATACGTTTATTTTCATGTTTTATTAAAATGTAAGGGTATCCTCTCTGACAACAGGATTTCAGATGTAAGGGTATATAGGGACATACCCTTACATCTGACAATCATGTTGGTGATTTATTTATTTTTTTAAGAAATATGACAAGGACTATGGCCGTAAAAGTCGATGACCATAAAAATAAAATAAAATTTATATGTATATAAAATAAAATAATAAGAATAAGGGAATAAGTCCGTAAGATAGATAATCTTGCACGTATATGGTAGATGGATTCGTGTAGATGATATGTCCAGAACATACCATCTACGTTCTACATCAAGCGGTAAAAGCTGAACAGAACAAAACGTAGAGTTGGCTAACTGGACTTGTTTAAGTATTTTTCTCGAAAATATTTTCATACTTTTGACCTTGCTTTTCATCATCAGGTCACTGAACCGATTGGTCTTTTTGACCACCTTCAAATGATGAACAATGAAAAAAATTTTTAAAATGGACTTGCAACTCCTTTAGATGTTTGACAAGGGTTGATGTGTTGCAATATATTAATCCCTGTCAGAAGTTTACTTTTTAGCCTACAAGACTACCGTTAGGTATTCCTTCAAAGGATGAGGTAAAATGACAATTTTTTTAGAGTGTAAAAATGCCGTGCCTGACCGGGATTTGAATCTGGAACCTCCGGATGAAATGTCAAAATGCAACCACTTGCGCCACGTAGGCCGGATTCCTGCAAAACGTTAGGTAACGTCTCACAGCTAGGTTCTGTTTAGTCTCTTTAGGCACAGATTTTTTCCTTTTTCTGCTTACCCCTCAAAAACCAAAAGGTTCTCTTTCCTGTAAATTTGTGTAGCAGCATAAAGGGCAAATCTTGTTGTCCGATTTACACAGAAATATTTCAAAAAAGAATAACGAAGTGTAGTCAAATTTTTACTGAATTATTAGTAAAAAATTCCTGACAGTCCAATAAAAGATATCTCTATTTATTTAGTGTATAATCTGTTCATTGTGAAATGTAAGGGGTTCTATGTTTATTATCGTGTCACAGTTTTATCTGTTGTAATAAAAGCATTTAACCTTTATTTTTTCTCATGTTTAATCAAGTTACATTATTTTTTAAATATCTGGTAAAGTTTGTCGGGTGGGTTATTTTAATCATTATTGTTATTAATAAATCTCTTCTTATAGTATTTTGCTTGATATAAATATAGCTAAAATAATAGTTAAAAAAAAATATATATCTTATTAAATCACTCCATCTGGTTTCACAAAACACAAAGACTTCAAAAAGATAATATTTTGACTGACCTATAGAAATGTTCAATACATGAACCAAGGCAAATTCTGTCCAATGCGTCTGTTGTGGAAGTTCTACACAGATATCATTAACGAGAAACAGAAGGGTACAAAGAAAACCTTCAGGCAGAAATGATCGTCTTGGAATTTTAACCCCTCCACACCGTATCTAGTACCCACACAAAACCTTCAGAGCTCTTATTTTGTGTATTTGTGCCACTGACGTCTGTATAACAGTCTATCGGCTTTGTCTCAGACAGATTCTAAATGTATATCCTTTCTTCAGAACCCTTATTCCTTTAAAACTGTATTCTCTGTCTTGTTACAATTCAATTTCTGTCACTCACTTATATCTGTATCTTACTAATTGTTTTTCAATGACCAATGAAAATCGTTTTTGGCTTTGTATTGTATATATCATCGGTATTAAATTAACCTGCAACAGTGATTTGTTTTTGTTTTATATGAAACATATTTAGTAGATATTAACAAGTTTTAATAAGATTTCGTAAATATTTTGTGAATACTGATAAAATATTTTTTTTTGTCTTCATTCATTTGACTGGTCTGATTTAGCTCTTCAAGAGTCCAGTCCCTATCTAGTCTTAGTCGTTTCGTTTATACCCCCTACATCCTAGATCCCTAAAAATTTGTTTTACATATTCCAAACGTTGTCCTTCCAATATGAAAGCGACTATTCCAGGGTGCCTTAATATGTGGCCTATAAGTATGTCTCTTTTTTTTAACTATATTTTTCCAAATGGTTCTTTCTTCATCAATTTGCTGCAACACCTCTTCATTTGTCACTTTATCCACCCATCTGATTTTTAACATTCTCCTATAGGACCGCATTTCAAAAGCTTCTAATCTTTATTTTCAGATATCTCCGATCGTCAAAGTTTCACTTCCATATAAAGCTACGCTCCAAAGATATACTTTCAAAAATATTTTCCTGACGTTTAAATTATTTTTTTATATAATCAAATTATATTTCTGACTGAACGCTCGTTTCGTCTATGCTATTCGGCATTTTATAACGCTCCTGCTTCGTTCATCTTTAGTAATTCTACTTCCCAAATAACAAAATTCTTTACCTCCGTAATCTATTTTTTCCTATTTTTACATTCCGTGGTCGATCTTTGTTATATCTACTACATTTCATTACTTTTGTTTTGTTCTAGTTAATTTTCATGCGGTAGTTCTTGCGTAGGACTTCACCCATGGCATTCATTGTAAATAATATACTCGATTATCCAGTTCCTAATTATCTTATTTTCTAGATTATCAAACGTTTCATCTGCTTATTTATTTGCAAATAAAATTTTAATTATTACATAACTGAGAAATAATAATTTAGAAAAATAACAAATAAAAATAAACTTACAAATAATTAAATTAACTACTGAACTGTACTGAGCCCAGTTGATACATAACTCTCCTTGATTAATGATATTCATTTATGTTTGTTCGTTTAGTAACTAGTTAAAATCTGCCACCTTAGAATATGTTATCTTTTTAATAAACATAAAAATTCTAACCTTTATATTTAGTTTCGGTGACCTTGGTTCATTGAATTTTACGTAAAATAAAATTCTTTACTAGTTTTATTTAAAACGTTTAACATAAACATAAAATAGTGTGTTTTTCGATAACAGTGTTTGTTATTTACCTCAGATTTCTGAAAAACCTAATGAAAATACAAATCTGGGACATACTATTTTAATTTTTCAGGTCAGATTTCATATATAAACCATATAATTTACACTTAATTTGTGTCTCAATAATTACAATTTGGTTTAATTTAACCGAAGCCGCAGAGATTAGAGCAAAAGTCATTCTCCAGTATACACTCGCTAACGAAGCGGTATAACAAAGCTACCTATTGCAATGGGTACCATGATTCTACTTCCGGAAACTTTCGACATATCCTTGGGTTTCACATCCCCCAGACTCTAAAACCACCGTCCAGTTAAATGTTTATATATATATATATATATATATATATATATACACACACACACACACACACACACACACACACACACACGATTATATTTCATTTTCTTGTGGACGCGATAACTGCCGTAATTTTGCAACAATCACTTTCAAATTCATACATAAAATATAATGACCCAAAATCTCGGTCGAGTTTGTTAATGGAGAAAATAGGATCAAGGGGTGGAAACGGGGGAACTTCTTCGGAAAAAAGAAATTGCTGTATCTTTCTTATTAGGTAAAATATCGTATCCGATTAATTTTTTTATTATTCTTTGGATAACGCCTAAAACTTATTTAAGTAAAGTTTTTTGATATTACCAACCATTGGCCCAGGGGATGGAAAAAATGGGGTTTCAAATAAAAAAAATCATACCTCTTTTAATAGGTACAGTATCGAATCGATTTAAAGTGGTTGTTAGTCCTCTAAACATTACTTAAAACGTTTGTCTGAAACAACTTTTGATATGACCAACCTTTACGTCAAGGGATGACCAAAATATTGCTGGTATTGTAAAAAGATGAGGCTTGTCATACGCTAAACATGTGAAACTTTTTTCACATTTAACCATTATATTGAGTAAATTTGAAGTTTTTCTTAACTTTAAGGTGGAAAACTATTTATCCCCTACTTAGCACCGATGATAACTGTCTCCGCCTTCCAACGTGCCGAAAGGGAGATTTTTATATGAAATTACGTCTTTATTCTTACTAGTAGATTTTACTGTAAAATATGAATTTTAAATTTGAATATAAATCTATACTTGCCTTGATTATTTCTTCTTTTTTTTCATTCATATTTTTTATTTCTTTATTACTACAAAAAACATTTCCACCTACCTTTAAATTTTTCAACTTTTTTCTTTTAACTTTTCAAACCGCTTATTTTTTTCTGTTATGTTTATTTAGAATTCTGCGGGGTATATTTTGTATGTATTTAGGTAGTAGAAAATTGGATGTTCATTTCAAAGGTCATGTTAATTTTGTATTTATCTAAAGTGAATTTCAAATGAATAGAGAATTCAAAGTCAAAACTGATTTTATAAGAAAGTTAAGTGAAAATTGTTTTTATAGAGAAGACAAATTTAGAATTATTTTATGGAGAATTCAAAGTCAAATTGATTTTAAGCTAAAATCAAGCGAGTAGAAAATGAAAGTGGAAAAGAAGTCGCTGCTACATACATAAATATTATACTACTCATGCACAGGTTCACATACACACTCGCGCGCGTGTACATTCATTGGTAAAAATTTACCGTGTTGTATAAGCAATGATGCAAACTAGCAATATTTACAAAAATACTTTACCGTTGTAGACACACTCATTACTCGAATAACCATTTAACAAAAAACGAATACATTTTTAAACTTGTTGTTTTTTCATACTGTAATTTGTTTTAAACAAAAGTTTTATTTATTTATTTTTTTTATTGCTATAAAGTTGTTTCTAGCTTCAGAAAATTATAACTCATTCATTTCTCATCTTATATCTTAACCTATGATACTAATGGTTATGAAAACAAGTCTTTTTGAATTAATTATTAATAAGGAATTTGCTTATGGAAAAAAAAACACCAAAGGCATTATAATAATAAAAAAAAACAAAATTAAATAAAATTAATTATACTGTAGTTAGTTAGAAACTACATATATACTATCGTCAAATTGCTCCGACGGCTCGTAGAATCATAGAAACTTTTTGCAGCCCTTTGTGTTTGGCCGTTTGTGTTTGGTAGGTAGCCCTCAGTTCTAAGGCTGTTTTCCGGCGAAGTCGGCTTGGCCCGCTGGTTGGTACTCGGAGAGCTGCGGCTTGTCTATTGGAATCGGACCAAGTATTCCCTTAGCGATAATTGGGTACCCACTACAGCGTTTTTTTTTTTTGTTTTTTTTTGTGGGCGAAAAACGCCTGGGCGTTATCATCGCCCGAAATTTTATTAATAAAAGGTTAAAATAACTCCAAAATAATAATACATATAAGGTGTAAAATTAGTATTAATCATATAATAAAAATTTATTAAAACAAAAGTCAAGAAAGTAAAAAAAAAACTCAAAACTAATATCACGGACGAAGTCTTTAAAATATAAAAGTTAAAATAATAGAATAAAGAAACTAAATTAAACTAACCTAATTCCGATATGTTGTGCAAAAGGCTCCCTTCTCGGATAATAAAATTAAAGACATAGAACTAAAAAAATAATAATTGAAAGTAAAAGTTAAAAATTATCAAAAACTCCTTTAGCATAAAAATATATATGAAAATATTAAATTTTTGCAGTAACCTGGTACTATGGAATTGTGTTGGTCCGCTATGGTGTTGGCCCCCAGAGGCCCAGTGTTGGGTCGGCGTTGGTTGTCTTCTGCTGGCGCAGCCGAGATGGTTCTCCACGAGGTAAAATCGCCTCGACTATTTTTTTTAACGTTCTTTTTTTTTAATTTAAATATATTGATTTATTAAAAATTATTAATGTCTGATTTTTTAAAAAAATATAGTAAATAATAATTTAATAAAAAAAAAAAGAAAAAATATATAAATACGTAATTAATTAGGCATACAAGGAAGTCAGTCATTTGCTGGCCCCCGAGGCGCAAGTGGTAGCGTCTCGGCCTTTTATCCGGAGGTCCCCGGTATGAATCCCTGTTAAGCACGGCATTTTTACACGCTACAAAAGTTTTCATTAATCTCATCCTCTGGAAGGAATATTTAACGGTGGTCCCCGGAGTTATGTGTCATCTGACTACATCAGACTTTTTTTTTTAATAAATTTTATTTGGAAGATACGAACAAAAATATTTCCTTATATTTGCCACCTGAATAAAAAAAAAAAATAATGGTAAATTAAATTAGATTATAAGATTAGGTTATGTTAAATCACAATACAATGCACGATGAGACTCCTTCTATACCACATGTAATTCATAATTTTTTACTCGGAAATTATTTAATTTTTTTTTTTTCAAATAGGCGAATATTAATTTTAAAAGAAGCTTACTTAATTTTTAATTTTGTTTTCACACAAATAATAAATCTGTTATTATAGTAAAATATTCCTACCGTATATTAGTATAATATTTTTACTATTGAATTTGTAACATAATAACACCAGTCAATCTATAGAAAAGGTCAAGAAGAGCCTTTAATTATTTCGATTCTTTTTTTTATAATTAAATATTATCATATTTTGATTTTAATACTCAGGTTATTTTTCATAAAACTAAGAAAGGTTTAAAGTAAAATAGGTATTTTTTCGAATACCGACGCTACTGATAATTTGTTCAAATACCTAATTTTTTTTTTTGTTAACAATATAAAACTGCTATTTGATTAAATGCTTCGAACGAAAAGAATAAGACTAAGTTTCCTTACCGCATTGAGTAAATTCAATTAGTTATTTGTATCTGATGGATTGCACACTGTTACTTAGAGTTGGTTCTATGCATTTGTAGTGAAAAAGATTTAATAACGCTTCCAACGTTTAACATGAATCTCTGTAACCTGCCGAATAATTAATAGGATGCCATTAAGCCACTGCAACCGCCTAGCATTCTACTGGGAACCAGGACATGTCGCAATAGACAAGCTATTCGTCTTTACGAACGTGACAATGTTGTACGGTTTTACCGACGGTGTGTCTGAATTTAAAGTGGCTTCTCAAACAATTATTTAGCTCGGTTAAGGAATATTTCACCTTTGAGATGAACTAACATAAGAATCCACCTGAAGTTTTTTTTTTGAGCCTTAAGTAAGTTGTCAGGTTTGATATTGTTTTACATTCTTTGCTGATTTCTTAATCCTAGTGTATTTTCTATATTAAAAATTCTGTTATCTATTTCTTATATTCCAATATTCTTTCACTGTAGAGGATTTTTTCTTTCACTCGTTCTTTTATGACGAAATTTATTAATATTTGATCTCTTAATTCACGGACTTTTAATGATGTTAAACTTTTTACAAGATTTTGAAACGTATCTCTTTACTGTTTTAATCATATAAAATCTTTTTATTTTTAAAACTTAATGACACATCTATTTTCAGTATTTTCTTGTAAGATCATTTTTAAAGGTATTTCATCTTTTTAAATTCAATATTTTTCGGTAAATCGCCAGTACGCATTAAAATAAAATTGAAAGGTCAGTTCTTGGAACAAGTACGAATTTTTAATTATCTTGGTTGTGATCTACTATATGACAGAAATACAGATTTCGATAAGAAGCTGAGCCGATTTGGAGGAGTCTGTGGTATAATACGCAGGATGTTAAGGAAACAGGCCAGAGAGGAGACTTAGTTACGATTCTACAAAATAATGGCCGTGCCTATTCTTCTATATGGGAGTGAAATGTAAGTTTTGCGGAGATGGGCATAGTCACGTATTAAGGCTGCTGAGATGAGGTTTTGAAAAACGGTCAAAGGATGTATTCGAGAAGACCGAATAAGAAATGAGGAGATAAGAAGACAGAAAATAGTGTGACGCCACTATTGGATACATTAAAAGAATATCATAAAAGATAGAGTAACTATTTGATGTGTATGCCGCTTTGCAGACTTACTTCTCAAGTATGAAGATACAAACCGAGGGGAAGAAGAGATTTAGGACGCTCAAGAAAACGATGGATGCCAGAACAAGCCGGTGAGCCTAATACGTGACGGATAATGATCTTTACCATTCTGTTTTTGCTCTTGTCCATGTTTCCCAACCCTAATGTGTTTTAAACTTAATAAAAATATTTTCTGGAATTTCTATAAAATTTTTTTACACGTTGTTTATTGTCTTCTAAGTTATAAAAATGTATGTTATATATATTTTCACAATGGAAAAGGATACAAAAGAAATCGTTGGTTTCTTAGATAGCCCATTGCCTATAGGGTTTCCTATTAAACCTTTCCCTACAGCTGGAAGTTATTCATGTAATCAAGAATGCTCACAGCAGAACTATTGACATTATTTTAATGACAAATAAAATGCTCTTTATGCTATTTTTCGAAGACGGCAAGTGTATAATACACAAATTTAAACGCGTTCTCCTCCATACAACATTCTTTTCAACAGGGGAACAGCTTCGAAAATAGTCATAGTGCCGAAACCAGGAAAACCGGTACAAGATGTGGCTTCAGTTAGGCCAGTAAGTCTGTTTGTTACCGATTCTATCAAAAGCGTTCGAAACGTTGTTCCTTCGGAGGATCTGGCCTGTTTAGAAGCATGGGCGTGTAATTCCTAAAAATCAGTTCAGTTTCCGTTGTGGGCGTCACTATTGAGAAAATTCATGGCTTATACGTAATCAACAGAAGCCTTAAATAGAAAAAATACTATTGGTCAACCTTCGTAAACATCCAAGAGGCCTTTGGTATCTTGTATCCAAGAGGTCACCCTGGTCTTCGTTCAAATTGAAAATGACCCTTCCTTAACTCTATTATATTATTTACGCTGCTACTTAGAAGAACGTTTCTCTCAGGGAAAATATAACCCCTGGTCTGATTTCGAAGAAATCAGACCAGGGGTTCCTCAAGGGCCTTGTGGCTCTTACTATACTCCATCATTACTGCAAACCTTCTGCCTACAGACGAGGTTACTGTCGCATTTTTTTGCGAATAACACAGCTGTTTCGCTGATGATGCCAGCCCCAAATGTATAGCACAAAACAACCTACAATTTAAGTTAAATTTGATCAACTGGTGGTTGAGTACATGGAGAATACGCGTTAAAAAAATAAAATCGACCAATGTGATATTCAGTAAGAGAAGTGGATGTCAACTGATCAACCTTGATGGCTTTGTAATTACTCGAAGTGAGAATGTAAGGTACCTAGGCCTACACCTCACAGCGTTCAAGTCCTAGTAAAGGCAGTTACTTTTATACGAATTTGAATACCAGATCGTGGATACCGGTGTTCTTTGGTGGTTCGGTTTTAATTAATCACACATTTCAGGAATGGTTAAACTGAGACTGTACAAGACTACATTTAATTTACACTCGTACATATCATCCGCATTCATCGTCTGAAGTAATACCTGAAAGGTAATTCCCGGAGGCTAAACAGCAAAAGAAGGAAGAAAGTTTACACCTCAACTTTCGACTATCGTGAAAAGTTTGTATAAGAAAGAAGAGTAGGCAACTTGGGATAAATTTCAAGGAAATATTCTTGTTGTTGGGTAGTGGTTCTCAATTACCGTTATCTAATAAGCTGCTGGTATACTTTACAAATCTACATTCCGATCTAGACCTATGGGATCCAACTTTGCGTTGCTAGGAGCAAGTCTAATGACAGAATCTTACAGCGGTTTCAAAATAAACTAGCAAGGTGTGTAGCAGAGCCATCTTGATTGAGAAAAAAAACAGTTAAAGTTTGTGATACATCAAGTAGAAAATATAACTTTTCAATTCTAAGTGCGAACTACAATTAATAATCTCTGAATCGCTTAGCTGAGGACCAGTACAACGAGAATGACATTAGATTATTAAAACGGCAAAACGCTCTGGACTTTAGTCACTCTATACTGCCTTAAGTGTAACTTCATCTGTAAGTGTTTCGCATTATCTCTTCGATTTCTGTTTTCAAATTTATTGCATATTCTTCTGTTTTTCTTTCTCTTCTCATATCATAGTTTATCTTGTTATTTATGACTTCTTTTATTTTGTTTCTCGTGGTGCACTATTAGGTGTTAATTAGTATAAAAATTACTTAGTGTATATGCTGCTTGTCACAAAAATTCTTTGTAATTCTAATGTGTATTTTTTGAAGAGATTCGCTGGGAATTCCTTATCATGTGATTGTGAGTGTGATCCAATTTACTCAAAGTTTATGTAAGGGTGACAGATTGTAAATAAACTTTGAAATTATAAACAAAGGATACAGTACTCTGTTACATTATACTTTGTTTTAACTGTGATATTTTAAAACAAAACTGAGGTACACGGAGCACTATTCACAAATAATTTCTGAAAAACTAATGATGTTCATTCTAAAACCAGTTCCTGAAGTATTCCTAAATATTTTATGAATTTCAGGAAGAAAGCTACCTACTGTAATGGGTAGAAAGATTCGACTTCCGGAAAATTTCGACATATCTTCGCGTTTCACATCCCACAGACCCCAAAACCACCGTCAGTTTAAAAGTTTTTATGTGTATATACATTTATAAATAAATATATATATATAATATATATTTCACTTTCTAGTGGACACGATAATTGCCGTAATTTTGCACCGATAACTTTCAAATTGATACATAAAATATAACGACCCAAAATGTCGGTTGAGTTGGTTAATGAGCAAAATCGGTTCATGGGGGTGGATATGGTGGGGGGGGGGGCTTTTTTGAAAAAACAAAATATCGCTATAACTTTCTTATAAAGTTAAATACCGAATTATTTTAAATTCCTACTATTCTCTGGATAAGGGCTTAAAACTCTTTAAGTAAAGTTTTTTAATATCACCAATTATTGGCTTGGTGGCCCAGGGAGTGAAAAAATGGGGTTTCTTAAAAAAAGTTCTTACAACTCTTAATATGCACAGTATCGAATCGGTTTAAAGTGTTGTTTAGTCCTCTAAACATTACATAAAACTTTTGTCTGAAAAATTCTTGATCTGACCTACCCTTACGGCAAAGGATGACTAAAACAAAAAAAAAAAATTATTGCTATAACTTTCTTATTATGTAAAATATCGAATTCGTTTAAGTTTCTACTATTCTTTGGATAAGGGCCAACGGGTGGAAGAAATTGTAAGATGAGGAGGCTTGTCATATGCTGAACTTGTGAAACTTTTTTTTTACATGCAACCATTGTCGTATTGAATCATTTTGTAGTTTGTGTTTGCTTTAAGATGGAAATCTTTTTTATCCCCCTATTTAACACCGGTAAAGTATAACTCCGCCTTCGGGCTTGCCGAAAGGAATTTTTTTTATACTAATTATCAACTTTATATTTTTTGCTCCGTACAGAAGGTATATGGAAATCACTCTCCTCCTCAATTTCTGTTGTAAACGTGGCGTAGGATGATTGTTATTCAAAGAAAAGTTCCAATGATGGTAATGTAATTATTGGAAGCGATTTGTGTGTATCAATTTCCTTACAAACCCACAGTACTAAATATATATTCAAATATTTGGTAGTAACAGTTTTTTTTTTATGACTTGTTTTTTATACATTTTTAAATTGAAATTTGCCGATCTCCGAGGCGGAGTGGTAAGCATCTAGGCCTTTCATCAAGGGTTGGAATCGCAGTCAGACGTGGCATTTACATACGCTACAAAAATAATTTCTATACTAACACGTTTAATCTTCGCAAGCTTCTTTGGTGAATTAATTCATTAGTTATATTGAAAATTATTCAAGCTAATCATAATTATCTACATGAATTCTGTATCACATTCATTTTAACTGAGATATTAATAAAATATATGTGTAGAAAATCTCATGTTAGATACTTACAAAAAAAAAATATATTTTTTAGTTAATTGTTTAGTATTCTCAAATTTGAATTACGTATTGTAGAATAATTATTATATTTTTACTTTCTACTCTCGATTTTCCAAATCAGCTGATTTGGGAAGACGTGTTCACCATCAGACCAACTCGATGTGTCTTTAGCCTAAAATAAAACTAAATTAAAATGGAAATCTCCTCTAAAATAATTTTCTTGTAAAAAGGAAACTTTTTTCTTTACCGCACTTCTAGTCAAATAATAATGAAATGAATAAATTATTATCAGTATTTTTTTTAATATTTATTTTTTAAACGTTAATTAATATTTTTTTATTATAAAAAAGTAGGGATTGCTGAGATTTCGTGTTAAAATCTTATATAAGTTAAACCATAAAATTAATCATTCACGAATCGTTAACTTTGTTCAAAGCTTTACTGTTTATCTATATATATATATATATATATATATATATATATATATATATATACATACTTTTGTGCTTTGGGATACATGGATGATTTTAAGGATGTATCAAAACATTCTAGTTAGTTAAGCGTAAAGAAGGCATTAACACTTCACAATAGAATGAATTCTTCGTATCGGATTATTAGTATATGAATTCTAATACTATACTCCTACTTACGTGCCCACAGGGGATCGCGCGCATAAAACTTCACAAACAAACAAGCACCTGTCTGTGTTTTCTTGCAAGAATACACGTGATTTTCTTTTTTAACAATTTAATTAAATAATTACAGTCTTGTTTTTATTATTTTATTTTTTGAAACATATTTTTTATAATTCTATTTAAAAAAATTTTTAATTAAGGTTTCAACAGAAAATCTTTTGAAACTAGAAAGTTTTAAATTGAAATTAATATTAATCTATAAACAAAGCAAAGACATGCAAAACGGTTATTGGAATTAAGTTTCAATTAGAAAATACTAAAAATAATTAAGAAGAAATTACTTTATTAAAAAAATAAAACTTCAACAAGCTTTATTATTCACGTCAGAAAAAACTTCATCATTAAATACGAGGGAATTGCCAAAATTAAATATTTTAAGGAAATTTATTTATTTATTTATTTTTATTTGGTGGAGAAGATTGCCACACCGCCGATCTATATGGCGGAGTTGTATCGTCTGAGCCTTTTGTGGGGTGGGGGGGGGGGGTTCCAGATTCGAATCCCGATCAGGCATGGGATATTTTATACGCTACAAAATTCGATTTCCATATCTCAAAACTTCTCCGTAAGTTTCTTTGGTGAATTAATTTATTAAGCAAGGAAATAAAATTACGTTTAATCTTAAAAGTACAAAAAGTTTAAATTTACGTAACACTAACTTATTAATTATCTACATATATTTTTATAAAAAAGAAATAACAATAATAAATAAGTAAAGAAAATAAATTTTTTAATATATATATATATATATATATATATATATATATATATATATATATTGATTGGTAAGAGAAATATATCTTAATCTAAACAAAATTTTAATATTATTGTACGATATAATGGTGATTATATATAAATATTATCATATATTTGCCTTTTTTAATGAGTGGAGCACATCTGTGGTCCTCCCACCTGGACGGGACTGTCCCAATATTAGGCCCTTCACAAGCTAAGGCGACGGGACTCGAATTTTGCTTCTGGCCCTGCAGCCCCGATCCCCAGTGAATGATCGCGAGTGTTGCATAGCGAAAATTTAGCCTCCGTTTGGCAGTCCTTCCGGAGGTGCCCCTCAGCTCCACAATTAAAACAACAACCCCTTTTGACAAGGCCGCTGCAGGACCTTGCCCGGTGTCCTATGCTTCAGCAACGATAGAATCGTTCCTCAGCGGACCTCTTCGAAACCCGACAACATACTCATTCTACACGAAGTCGGCCAACCTTTGTCATTATTGGGTGATGCCCTTGGGCATCATCTTCATACTAAATTCCATGTATTGGGCCGCAGCTCGTTGCTGGCGACGCCCAGACACATCCACCCGCACTGTTTTCCTTCTAGCAGCCCTAGATGCCTAGCAATCGACCGCCGATGAACTTCACGATCGGTACTAACCGCACTGTCAGTATCACTATCAACGTGTTTGGGGGGGGGGTCGTACCGTCGAACCGATTGGGATTGGTCATATTTCAAAATAACAAATAACCTAAACTATATAAAATAATATAACCTCAAACCACTCAAGATAGTTCGACTTTAGAACTTCTATACCGCGACTTTAACAACAAAATTACCAGTACAGTTGTGCTAACTTATAAAAAAAATAAAAAATAAACACCGTAATTAGCTTAAACAGCAACAAAACGTTAATAAACGCAAATAGAACGTTAAATTAAATAAAATAAAACAAAAAACTAACAGTATATAAAATCTCGGATAACAAAGGTAGCCTGCAAGGCAAACTAACCTAAACAGAACTAACTTAAATAAACGATTTAGAACGAAAAACACAAGAAAACTAAATTAAACTCGAACGAAACAACACAAAACTATAACTAACGAAAGTAAACAACAAAACATAAAGTATGGACTCAATGCAAATATGAAAACGGGGAGCTATCAATACGTATACACTCGCTCAGATCTCGACCTCCGTTGTAATATTATATAATTAAATATTAAAGTCAATATCAGTTGAAAGATTTTTCAGCTTTATTTGCAGGCGAGAACAAAGTGAGCAGTACCGTACACATAATAATATAGTAATAATAAAATTTAATATTATCCGGTCAAATTTATATCTCGAACAAAATTATTTCGATTATAAAATGGAAAGAAATAATCGAATTAAAAATTATATGAAAATACGAATTAGTGCTATAGATTGTTGTCCAGAATAAGACACTACATTCTATTATCAAAATCTGTTATTAATTTAGAAGTTTCTTTAAAAAAAAATCCACATTAAATATATGTAATAAAACATAGTTACAAAATTCTTACCGGCCCGATTTCATTTATTAAACAACGAATAATCATAAGAATTGTATTATTTCTGTAAATGTGATATGTATTATAAATAAATGAAATCGGTCCAGTAAGAGTTTTGAAACAAATTTTTATTATTTTTTTTCTTATTACATGGAACACTTAAACGTTTTATTTATCTATTATTGTATATCTCTTTTCTGTTACATATATTTAACATAGATTTCTTTATTAAAAAAAATTCTAAATTAATAACAGATTTTGATAATAGAATGTAGTGTCTTACCTTTTTGGATATCAGTATCGTTTTCTTAAAAACGGTATTATTTATGTATTACAGAAATTTTTGTGTTTGAGCGGAAGAAATGATATCTGCGAGACTCTCACCATAGGTTTTACAATTTCATTGTAATTTTTTTTGGATATATTTACTGTTTATAACATTATATCCTTAGAATAAAAAAAAAATATTTTTGATTGTAATAGTAGACTTCAATCTTAATAATCGAAATTGTTTTCTGAAAATATATAGAATTTTTTTGAACCAATCTCTTCCGTAAAAATATTTATTTATGTTAATACAATAAAACTTATGTTTAATAAAACTTATATGTAAAAAAATTTCCTTTAAATAAAATTTTAGTTAGGGTAATCTTTTTTATAAAATTGTAAAACATAATTACAAATCTAGAGTTAATAACAAAAAGTGTCCTTTTTACCCATTACGGCACAAATATTTTCCAAAAAAAGGAGGGGGTAAATAAAGTGGTGTAGTTCTAAACAGTCCATTAATACCTTTTTATGGATTGAACGTTGAGCTGTCGATAAATTTTAATAGAGATTTCTTCTTTTTATGAAATAGATTTTTTTTTAATTTATAAAATTTGTTATATTTATCGTTCGTATTTTAAATAGTTGTTTTTATAAAAAATATATTTACGTGAAATACGTTTTATATTATCGTAATCCATCTATTCAACTTTACTTTTTTGTAAGAAGTTAAAAGTAACAAAACAGTTTTTCTATATATTTTCTGCAAATATATATATATATATATATATATCAAAACGTACTTGTTCCCGTCCTATAATATAAACTATCTAAAAACAAGCCTGACTATGCCTGATGTCCCATATCCCTCGGGAACATGTCAAATGTCTCGTTTTCCACATAACACAGTAGGCTACTACAGAAAACAAATTACAGTCAATGTCCTGCGTCCCGTTGTATGGCTCCTACGCAGTACAATATTTCTCTCTTTTTTACCCGTACCACTCTCCTCATTTTCAACCAGATGTATGATAAGCCATCAAACACTACCAGTTTGTATGTTTTCTAAAACCCTATGTGTATTGCATACATAAAATGTTTACCATATTATTCTATGTCCACCACCCCCTCCTACTTGCTACCCTTCTCCCCCTACCAAAATATTCCCTCTATTTCACATACTGATCCCAATAATTCTTTCTCCCTATACGCCGTTTACAATTGTTCATACAACATACAACATATAGAATGCAATGACAGTTATTCCCAGATATTTAAACTGACAAAATTTCCCTCTCATATTCTAACCTAAACATAATTCTCTTGTGTGTTTGTAAAGGGGAAGAAGTGTCATCCGCAGTTAATTCATTACTTTTGGTATCGTAATGTTGCAGTATTGCCAACATTAGAATATTTATGTATTGTGTAAAAACATGTACGGCAAAGTTTTATAAATAATTTTCGGTACAAATAATAAAATTGTTTTTGTTATTAGTTACTTAACATCTGCATAATCGGTTGTTATTTTCATTGTATATAAAAAAAATGTATTTAATAAACGCTATAATATCAATTAGAATGTCAATAAAATTTATAGATTGTTAAAGGTAATATTTGACAATTATCGATTCAAAAAATAAAATAATTTTTGATTTCCCGGTTATAGCAATATATTGTGCTATAGTATCTATTGCTAATAATAACAGGGTCATAACGAGAAACCACATAGAATATTTTTTTTTTAAATTAATACTTTTTCAAGTTTTGTTCCTTAAAAAGACATTTAAAAACATATTTAACGAGAAAAATATATTTAAATTAATTGTAAATAGACTGCGAAAATAATTATTTCTTTCAATTCTCCATGTCCAAAAACACTATTTTTATCAAACCGACGATTGTGCATCTGTATCTATTTATGTTGGCCTGTATTTCGTCTTATAACCCTGTAACCCGTCGATTTTCTTCAAACTTAGTAGACGGGTACTATCTTCCGGGGGAAGGTATGTAATAAATTTTGGCTAAAACTTAATAAATATGATCTGGATACGACATGATTTCCCTTGTACGCGTATTAAATGACGTATACACAATTTTAAAGTACATAAAATTTTAATCAGCTAACTTCTGATTTTTTAATTATTTTTTTTATTATTATTGAATTAGAATATTGTTTATTGTAAAACCTTTTTACAATCACATGTTAATAATTGAAAATAAGTTAATTAAAATAAATTAACAAAAAAATGAAATGTCGAATTGAGCCACTAGTTAAGATCTAAATAATTCATTAATTAAAATTTTATTTGGCTATAACTCTGGAACCAACGAAGATAAGTACCACTTATGATATATCTTTAAAAAGCTCTCCATAAAGACTTATTATTGCATTTAAGAAAAAAAGTCCAAAATCCAGATGTTTTGGATTTTGGGCTTTTGGGGACATTTTTGGTCAAGCTGATTGTAATCACAATGGGAGGTTCACAACAAGATATTACAACAGTCCTAAATCCAAGATTTTAACATCCTACGGCTAATCGTTTTCGAGTTATACGAGATACATACTTTCGTAAGTACAGAAGTACAGACGTCACGCTGAAACTAGTCAAAATGGATTCAGAGATAGTCAATATGGATATTTCTGTTGAAATCTGAAAAACGAAATTTTTTGCGATCACAATACTTCCTGTACAAAGAAGTAAAAAGGTGTGGGCAGGTTTTACCTTAAATAAAATTTGAAATCCTGACTTGGCCTTTTTGGCAAATAAAAGTTTCTTACAAAAGTTGAAATTTTTTTAAAAACGATCATAAATTACCAAAAAAATATTTCATCTTAACCCCCTCCCAAAAAGTTAATCACGTAATTTTATTTTTTTAACTATATCATGTTTCAGAAAAGGAATTAAAGGGTGTTTTTGCTTCTATATTTTCTACATCAGTAGATTCAAACATTATAACATTTTTTGCCCATCCAACTCCAATTGTCTCTAATAACAAAGAATATTTTTTTTAAATGAAAAAGCAAATTTAATATTTATTTTAAATTTAAATCCATATTTCTTTTTCTATTTAGCCTGTGGAACCACCTTAAAGTATTACTTCAGAGGATGAATGAGGATGATATGTATGACGTGACGTAAATGAAGTGTAGTCTTGTACAGTCTCAGGTCGACCATTCCTGAGGTGTGGTTAATTGAAACCTAACCACCAAAGAACACCGGAATACACGATCTAATATTCAAATCCATATAGATGCAACTGCCTTTACTAGGATTTGAATTTAGAACTCTCGAACTTCGATATCAGCTGATTTGCGATGACGCGTTAACTAGACCAGCCCGGTGAGCTTATTTAAATTCATCTCGCAAGTTACCTATTGAATTTAAAATTTAAATATCCTAATTGTTTGATAGTCTTTCTATAAAAAAGAATTTCTTCAAAAATAAAAAACCAAAGATTTTTCATCACTTAAAAGGAAATTACATAATTCTTTATTTAGAAGCAAAGCTGTATCTTTGTACTTTTTAAAAGCTTTTTTTATATTTATTATCACTAATTGGAGATTACATTAATAAATTTTATTTTTATTTTAATAAATAATTTTGCCGAATTCTTCTCTTTGAGTATGGAGCCTCCAACATAAAAAAAGTTTCAGATTTTTAATGCGCAAAACGTACTTTGTTAATAAATTAATAAAAGAGAAATTCTACCTCTACCTCCGGAAGAAAGAGGTAGATTTCACCGATGCTAATTTGGGGATAAAAAAATTTTCACCGTAAAGTTAAGAAAAACTCCAAATTAACTGAATACGACAATGGTTGTACGTGAAAAAAATTCACATGTTCACTATACGACAAGCACAATCTTCTTAAAATTCCAACAAAAGTTTGATCATCCCTTGCAGTAACGTTTTCAACCCCTTGGCCCAATGGTTGGTGATATCAAAAAACTTTACTTAGATAAATTTAAGGCCCTTATCCAAAGAATAGTAGAAACTTTAAACGAATTCGATATTTTAATTAATTAGAAAGTTATAGCAATATTTTTTTTTCTATAAAGCCACTGAATTTTCACCCCCATTGTCCGATCTTAGTTGTTAGTTGTTAACGAACTCGACCGAGATTTTGGGACGAGTTATTTTTAAGGAACAATTTGAGAGTAATTAGCGCAAATTTACTTCATTTATCGTGTCTACAAGAAAGTGAAATAAACAGGAATGATATGTATCATTGATATGATATATATATATATATATATATATTTATAAATATATTAATACATATATAGATATATATGTATATAAATTAATAAATAAACATTTGAGCTGATGGTGGTTTTGGGGTCTGGTGGATGCGAAATGCGAAGATGTGACGAAATTTTCCGGAAGTAGAATCATGGTCTCATTAAAATAGGTAGCTTTCTTATGAAACCTACCTCCCAAGATGTGGAAGCTCAAAAATATTTAAAAATTATTTTTATTTTTTTGGGATTTCCATTTTAATTTATATAAAATCAATTTTAGTCTAAAATCAATTTGAACTTAATATATTTAACTGCGGAGTTTATGTCGGAGTTATGTACTTAACTGTACATTTTACCAGTGTTCTCAGACAAATTCAACCCACCGGGTTGGTCTAGTGGTTAACGCGTCTTCCCAAATCAGCTGATTTGGAAGTCGAGAGTTACAGCGTTCAAGTCCTAGTAAAGCCAGTTAATTTTACACGGATTAGAATACTAGATCGTGGATACCGGTGTTCTTTGGTGGTTGGGTTTCAATTAACCACACATCTCAGGAATGGTCAAGCTGAGACTGTACAAGACTACACTTCATTTACACTCATACATATCATCCTCATTCATCCTCTGAAGAATTATCTAAACCGTAGTTACCGGAGGCTAAACAGGAAAAAGGAAGAACTGTACATTTTGGATTATCGTTTTATTCAAATTAATGTTTATTACCATTTTCCGATGATGATTTGTTAATTTCATTTATACAGTCTTTCGTAACGTAGGCCTATTTTATTGTTTAATCCCTCGAATTTTACAGTTTCTGAAAGCACTGATACGAAATTTAAAACCAAAGATTTTATAATCACCAGAAATATAATTTTATTATGTAATATTGCACACAACTTACGAAAAGGATTGTCAATGTAATTATCAAGGAATAATTGAGTAACATTTCCGGGTATTAAAAAATATTCAGTTGAAATAGTCAGGAGTATAATTTGGATTAGATTTTTTTAGAATCTCATTAAAATTTATTGAAAAAAAAAGAAAAAAACGGCAATGGAAGGTTCTATATGTTTTGTTTTTGTTCAAATATAACAGGGTACAATATTCTTGAAATGTTTATTATCTTGTGTTTATATCTTGTTATAAAACAAATATATCTTGTTATTTATATACGTTTATATCTTGTTATAAAAGATTTTTTAAACATGAATGTTTATTTGAAATCTAAAATTGGATTTAAAAAATGTATTATTTAAAAATTTGCATTAATAAATTTTAAGTGTTTAAAAATAAAAGAGATTTGTTTGAATAATACGAATAAATATCTTACTTATGAAAAATCATAAAACCACTATTACATTAATGGAAAATTCATGTTTTAAAAGTGTGTAAATTTATTATTGGTTAAATCACTTTAAAATAATACATTCAGAAGTTTTAATATCCGTATATAAATATAAATAAATAAATATATATATATTTTAATCTACATGTATATATATATATATATATATATATATATATATATATATATATATATATATATATATATATTAGCAGACCCATACGTACGTATGTACGTATCTCGCAAATTTAAAAAACGATTTGTCGTAGGATGTAGGACTGTTGTAACATCTAATTGTATACTCCCCCTTTTAATAGCAATCGACTAAACCAAAAGTGTCTAAAAAAATCCCAAAATCCAAAAAAGGTTGATTTTTAAATTTTTCTTAACTGCAGGAGTAAGCCCTCATTAGAGCTTAAGTCGTACTTATTTTTATTGGTTCCAGATAGAAAAAAATTTTAATTAATGAAATATTTGGATAATAAAAGGGGAAGGCACATTGGTTTGATCCGACTTCATTTCCTTTTTTTTATTTTAAAAGTATATTGATTTACTGTTACTAACCTGTGATTATAAGAAAAAAAACTTTTTCAATAAATAATAATTCGGTAATAATAATTAAAAAAATATGGAAAATTGTACGCCTATTAAATTAATATATACATTTTTCTAAACTGACAAGTAGATCAAATTTTATTTCATTAAATTCTAATATTTTTTCAAATCTTTTTTTTATTGTCATTATTGAATTATTATTTACCGTAGAAGTTTTTTTTTTCAATCAGAGTCTACTAATTGTTAAAAAATAAATATATTAAAATAAAAAAATGAAGAAGTGAAAAAAAAGAAAAAGAGATGAAATCTCATTTGAACCGATGTGCCTTCCCCTTAATACCAAATAATTCAGTTCAATAATTAAAATTTTATTTGTCTGTAACTTTGGTAACAATGAAAATAAGTACCACTTATGATATATCGTTGAAAATCTCTCAATGAGGGCTTATTATTGCAGTTAAGAGCTTGGATTTTAGGCTTTTTTGACCATTTTTAGTCGAGTCGTTTGCAGGCAAATTAGGTGCAGAATTAGATGTTACAACGTTCTAAATCCAAAATTTCAACATCCTACGGCTAATCGTTTTTGAGTTAGGTGAGATACATATGCACATACGTACGTACGAACAGATGTCACGCCGAAACTAGTCAAAATGGATTCAGATATGGTCAAAATGGATATTTCCGTTGAAAGCCTGTGGAAAGTCTGTATGGTGGAATTGGGGAGGGCTTTTTCAAAAAAAAAAAAAAAAACAAAATATCGCTATAACTTTCTTAGTAAGTAAATTATCGAATTCCTTTAAAGTTCCCACTATTTTTTGGATAACTGCTTAAAACAAATAAAGTTTTTGATATCACCAACAATTGGCCCAGGAAGTGGAAAAATAGGGTTTCGAAGGAAAAATAATCATACCTTCCTTAATAGGCTAGGTATCGAATCTGTTTAAAGTGGTCGTTAGTTCTCTAAACATTATCTAAAATTTTTGTCTGTAACAAATTTTGATTTGACCAACCCTTACGGTAAGGGATGACCAAAATATTGCTGGAATTGTATAAAGGTCGTATGCTAAAATGTGAATCTTTTTTCACATTCAACCATTATCGTATTGAGTAAATTTGAAGTTTTTCTTAAAAAGGTGGAAATTTTTTTTATCCCCCTAATTCGCACCGGTGAAATCTACCTTCGGCCTTTCGGCGTGTCGAAAGAATTTTTTTTTTTCTAGGAGGTCCTATATTTATTTTCTGTTTAAACTATAACATTATAACTTTAATCTAACATTTTATTAATTATTTTATCTTGAGAATGAAGTAATAAATATATTAAATTTTCCTAAAAAAAAAATTATTATATATTTTTTTATAAACAGTTTTTTTACATTTTACTCCTTCACATTTATTATATTTTATGTTATTTGTAATTTTATACATAACATAATTTTATGTTATGCATAAAATTAATTTGTTTTTTTATTTTTCCAGGTTAAGTTGCAACTTTCATATTATTTTCAATTAAATTTGTGGAGAAATAAAAACGTTTAAATATTATTTTTTTGAGTTCAAAAATGTTATTATTATTTTTATGTTTACTGTAGTACCTTGATCATTCTTTCAAATGCGCTATGAAAAAAACAATTAAAGATAAAACAAAATATATAAAACATTCGTTATTTATTATCATTAGTGTAATTCCTCAGATATAAATACCTGTACACATTACCCTACAAACTCACAATAACAAATAAATATACAGAATATAAATAATATTTCCTGAATTCATATACGAAAAATGTTTGAACAGCAATGTCTGTGTTTTATGTAGTGTGATAAACAGTTATTGGTACTTCTATTGCTATAAGTAGTGCTGTGCTCTAGTGGACGTTAACAGCATAAGTAATTTTTAATTAAAATAAATACAGTAATTGTTAACAGGTGTGGTTTTTTATCGAGAAGTGTTACATGAAACAGTGTTATGAAGATATACTCTAAAAGAGAGTTATAAAATACGTAAAACAGAGAATCATTGATAAAGTTGTGAGAAGCGAGAGAGAAAATAGTACTACCTGAAAAATTATTGCGTTTCTGTTTATTGTTACCAGCTGATGTTTATTAGATGACCCACTTTTTGAACAATTATTTCCATTTTTTATATAGGTTGCTGTACCACAACTAAACATTTTCTACCCACTCCGTATAAATATATTAGAAATGAACATAATAAAATAACGATGGTGTACGGTTGATCTTAAAGTGTTTTTTTTTTTATTTTTTATTTAAAATAATTATATTTCAAAACTAAATTTCTCGATGCCGTATATGTAGATATTGTCATAACTTTCCGTCCGCTTCATCTTTTTCTAGGTTAATAGATCTTTCAGCAAATATTATATACCATAAGCCTGTATAAATTAATATTATTCTGTATATTTACACAATATACACATATACACATATATAAATCTATTATTAGTAATCATATTAGAAAGTTAGATCATACTCAGTTTGCGTTATTTAATTGTTATAAATTTAACGGTTAAACTAGATTTAGTTAAGTGAAAATTAAAATAAAGTAAAAAAGAATTTTTTTGTCATATATTATGGAAAATATTACTATTTTAATGAATTATCAGTTAGGTAAACACCGGACGTCTTAGCATGCATCGAACATGACTTACTGGTAATTGTCATATAGGTACTTCCAACATATTTCTGCAGATTTTTTTTCTATACGTATTTATTACTTTACTGTAATTAATCTTTATAAGATACATGTTATTCTTCAGTAATGTTAAATTTATTTAAATAAACCACTTAATGCAGAATAATGTATAAGTCATATCTTACCTTAATTTTTCATGAAAGTACTTTCGCGAGATTCCGAAACCTCGGTCATGATTATTATTTTTCTTTTATTATAATGATACAGCAATATTACAATTTTTTCAGCAAGGTAATTGAAAAATAAGTAAATAAGATCTATTTGAATTAACATTAAGTAGTCACAGACCTAGCGCCTTGTGACTTAATAATGAAATAGAAGAGCGCTCCGTACGGCCAGACCATAAAGTAACCTAATTGAAACGATAAGGCAAACCAAGAATATTGCTCCTTAGCAATCTTGAAAAATCACTGATCCTGTTATCCAATAAATTGACCACCAAATAATTCGGGTGCCGATCCAGATAATTTTGATACCGTAGACTGACAAGAGAGATTTCTTTCCGTACGATTCGCAACTTGAGATCATTATACATGCGGCTATTACTTATGTACCTGGGTATGTTGAGCATTTTCCGTAGTGTTTTTGTCTGTTAGCGTTCAATTATGTCAATACTGGGATTGCATGCCGTACCCTACAATTCAAACCCGTAAGTCAAAACACGCTTCAGATCAGATTTATAAATCAATAATTTACTTCTGCTGAAAGTCGAGATCTATGTCCTATAAGCCAGTACATGCTTGTAAACTTGAGATCCAACTGTTTCCGCTTAGATTTCATATGTTTCACCCAAGTAAGTAATCGGTCAAGTCGAAACCCTTAATATTTACAGTCCTGAAATCTAGGAATCGGAACACTGAAGATAGAAACAGGCGGACAGTGTCCTTTACGAAATGTGAACGTAACGTGCTTTGATTGTGTTTCGTTTATTTTTTTTTCCAACACGTAAGCCATGATTTGAGAAGAGTGTGTAATACTGAATAAAGCGAGACATAGTAGTTGGATTTTCATTGACAGCAAGAATTGCAGAATCGTCAGCAAACGTTTCAACTGTGGCATCTGCCGTATTTGGCAAGTCAAGGGTGCGAAAACCCTTCAATCATGATAATTGTATATTAATTTACATGGGTGTTGGTATCTGCTGTTTTTATAAGAACGGTTTCTTCAAATACCGTCTGATAGCACTCGTGTAAATTATTAGGTAACACTCATAATTTTTAAGTTTTTATTATACAGTAAAGGAATTATTTCAATCAAACTGAGGATGCGGGATCCCGCGAAAGTATTTTCATGAAAAAATAAGGAACGATATGTATTATCTCAATATTCTTTACTAGGTGGTTTATTTAATAGAATTTAAATATAATATTTGAGATTTGTTTTTAATGCTAATTTTTTTAAGTATTAATTTTAATATATATATATATAATATGTTCCTTGTCTGAACTTGAAACGACGCGTTTCATGCGATTTATTGCTAATAGCTAAAAGTTTTCAGAAGGCAAGAATGAAATAAAAATTTTAAAAATCTTTTTTTATATAAAAAAATTATTTTTATTTAATATAAAAAAGAACGTGTCTACGCACGTCAGAAGTTATACTTCTGTGGCGTGAATAAAAAGAGGATTTTTTTACGCATTCAAACAAATTTGAACTGAGTCAAACGATCGATAGACGACATTAAATACCACGAATAAAAGTTTGAATAAAGAACACTTAAAATAAATGAAAAATAATATTTATTTTATACACTTTAAAAAGTATTCGTTGTTATATAAAACAAAGTTCATCGAATATATTTCGATTAGTTTAGTTCCATTAATTCTTCGGATGACGATTGAGTAGGCACGAGGGTTATCAGCGCCTTATGATATGAAAAATAAAAAAATTTTATTTTATAATGGTGTATTTTATCAAAAATTTTGTTTTTGGTAAATTTAAAATTATTTATGCAAAATCAAGAATTTATCTGATGTGATCTATTTTCCGTGTCATCAAAAAATGTAATTTTACTTATAAAACATAATACCTCCATAAATATAACTTCTTTGGTACACAAATTTCCTAAAAAAAACAATAATAATAATAAATATACGCTGCAATATAAATAAAGTTTTATGAATATGAACAACAATATTCACAGTTTAAAATATCCCTCTTCAGAAATCCATGTATATAAATATTTATTACGACTCAATATCTGATATGTTAACAACACGTGGTAATCACTTAATTACATTGAACGACTTACTGAATCAGATATTACAAGCATGTGCGTGCAAACTGATCCACTTGGACCTGCGCAATTCTTTATGGTGTGTTACATCGGCAAGCGTAACTTCCGTAACTTGGTGAAAATACACTCTGATCAGTTTCATCCAACGCGCAAATAGAAGTATAACTTGAAAAACCTACTTACTATAGGTTGTTTTATAAAAAAGTTAATATTTACTTCTTGTGGTTTGGTTCGTAAAATATAATTTTTCAATTACAGATGTTTTCTTTTGTAATAAGAACTTTAGTAACTAGTTCATTAAAAAGATCCTATAAATTAAATTTCGTTCAAAAAATGTAATAAACCATACGAATTATAACAATCGGGAAGTATCCTCCATATCTGTTTGAAAATTTTTAAAAACTACTTTATTCACAACCTAAAAAATAAAAAAAAAATATAATAACAAATATAATTCCGAATTAAATTGTAATAGCACAATTCAAATGTTATAATTTTTTATTATTTTTACAGTTATTACTACTAGTAAAATCTTCATAAATAAGTTCAATCTCCAACAATATAACCCAAACAAATTTTTTATTACGAATTTAGGGATCAAACAATTTATGACGTAAAAAATCAATTACGATTATCTTAAACCTTTATTGGACTATTTTTTTTTTTTTTTTCATTTCAACGAAATAAATATTACAATGCATCATTAAAAAATCTTTTGTGTTAAATTTCGTAACCTCAATAGTTACAGGTACTTGCAACAATCTCGTACCAGAGTATAAGGCAAAGTCACTACACGAAAATACAAAATTAATTATTTCCTAGAGAAAAAAATTCTATATAGGGTAGGCTTATAGAGAAAAATTAACAACGATCTGATTTTGTTTAGCCGTTATGCTGAGTCATATTTATAGTTAGTTGTAAATCAATATTCTAGTCCGTTGGAATGGATGTAATATATAGTGTAAAAGGTGACGATTGCTGTATTTATATTATTATTGTATTTATAGTGTATTATTAACATTATTAAATTATATATACATATATATAGACATATATTATTCAAAGAAGAAGTTGACAGTTGACAGAGAACAACTTGGTTCTCTGACAACTAAGTTGTCAGAGAACTTTTATACTCACGGAAACTCTGAATAGACAGGTATTTAAATGATTCATATGTGTCACAACCTAAAATAATCTTGATCAGCTAGAAATTAAGTAACAAATCAATGTGCTTCTTTTTATTATGAAAAATTAATTATGTCATAATTCCTGAAATAACTTTACTGAATATAAACAATTCAAAATAAGAGTTTAGAAAAAAAAATTAGCCTGGACTTATTGATATTATAATTACTCTATTTACAGCCAATAACCTTGTTTCTTCTTTTTCTGCCCCTTTAAGATCGTATACGAGTACGATTTTACAGATAAAAACGAAGGGATAGCTTTTCGCCTTCATCTCTCTTCCTACTTTGCCAACAAAATAACTTATGTATACACTTGTAGCATTTCCCTCCTTTACTATCTACAATCATGGTTTCTATTGTACTCATCGTAACAAAATTCTTTCTTCGTGTATGAAAGAATTCGTTTATACTTCCCCAAAGTTTTCATATTTCAAAGAGGTTTTTTTATAACATATATAAATATATGTATATATATATATATATATATATATATATATACATATATATTTTATACAAATAAAATTTACATAAAAATTATATAAATAATACGTACAGTTTACTAATAAAATGGATGTACCACAAAAATGTTTTAATATTCACATTGGTTTTGTTGATAAAATATATTCATTCTATATAAATAAAAATGTAAACGTTCGTTTTTTCAAAATTTTAAATCTTCGAAAGTTCTTTGCCGATTTCATTGAAATTTTGACACAGCGTTGCGTTCGAATATGCGTGTGTTTTTATATACCTACTATTTATATACTAAGATGTCACACCTGTGACAGGTAAAAACATGCAATTTTTGAAAAACAGCTACTGTTGGACGTAAAAGCAACACACGCTTTACGAAATCGGAAAAGGGAAAGAGGAAAAAATCGAAAAGGTTTAAAGGGAAGAAGGTAAAAAGAGAAAACAGGGAAAAGGAAAAACGGGAAAAGAAAATGGAAAGGGGAAAGGAGAAGGAAAACAGGAAAGGAAAAGGGAATATGATAAAAATTAAAATAGGGGAAAAGGAAAGGGGGAAAAGGATAAAAGAGAAATGTTCAATTTTGTGAAGTTCCGTAATGTTCATTTTGTTAATGTTTTATCAAACTTTCAATTGTGTTCATTTAATCTATATACGAGTATGTACTCAAATCTAGCAATAGCGAAGCATTGCCGGGTCTGCCAGTATTATATAATTTAAACATTTTTTAATACTTTCTCTTCAGCGTTGTTAAATTTATTTTACAATCACATAATAGCCGCACAAATTTATTTAAATTCACTAAAATTAACCATAAATCATGACTTAAATTCAATAACATAAAATATTTATGAGAAAAAATTCCACCAACTAATAATTTTCAAATGACCCTTCCTGAGCGTGATAAAAGATTTTAACACTTTTTAATCGGTAGTGCGGAAACATACACAAAAACCTTTTTAAAAGAAAAAAACACGTGAGATCAAATCGGACGGCGTTGGTGACCATCAAAAACAAGCTTTGTCGTCTGATCCATGCCGACCGATTCAGCGGTTGTGGAAAACGTCATTCACTCGATTCCGTATATAGTTATGAATTTAATGAGGCCCCCATCTTGTAGCACAAATAAAAATCCGTCGTCTAGCTTGTAGTTTAAAAAAATCCCATTCAGCACGCCGAAAGGCGGAGGTAGATTTCATCGTGCTAAGTAGGGGTAAAAAAGATTTCACCTTAAAGATAAGAAAAACTTCAAATTTACTCAATGGTTGCGTGTGAAAAAAAAATTGGCATGTTTAGCATCTCTCTTACAATTTTTTCACCCATACGCCCTTATCCAAAGAATAGTAGGAACTTTAAACGAATTCAATATTTTATTTAATTAGAAAATTATAGCAATATTTTGTTTTTTCTGTGTTTTTTTTGGTCATTCCTTGCCGTTAGAGTTGGTATACCAAAAATTGTTGGTAACACAAAAATTTTGGATAATGTTTAGAGAACTAACGAGTACTTTAAACCGATTTGATATTGTGCCTATTAAGGTTGGTATGATTTTTATTTCTTCTAAACACCATTTTTTCCACCTCCTGGGCCAGTGGTTGGTGATATTAAAAAATTTTGCTTAGATAAGTTTTAGGCCCTTATTTATAAAATAGTAGGAACTTTAGACGAATTTGACATTTTACTTAATAAGAAGTTATAGCAATATATTCTTTTTTCAACCCCCCCCCCCATTTCTCTCCCCATGGTCCGATTTTGTCCATTAACAAACTTGGGATCGTTATTTTTTTTTAAAGTAATCGACACAAAATTACGGCAGTTATCGTGTCCACAAGAAAGTCCACTATATACACTTCTGAACTGACGATGGTTTTGATGTGTGGTGGATGTGAAACGCGAAGATATGTCGAAATTTTCCGGAAGTTGAATCATGGTACCTTTACAATAGGTAGCTTTCTTATAAAATCTACCTAAATGAGCCACGTACGCAGCATTTCAAAATTACCAACTCCTTTTACGCTTGTTTTAGCTAAAAAGAACGGACCGTAAACATGCAATCGCGATATTTTACAAACAAAAAAAGCATTGATTTTGGGTGTACCTTTTGCATTTCTAGAGTTCATCGAGGTTTTCTGACTCCAAATACAAATATTATGTTTGTATCATCTTTTCCCCTAAAGTAAAATGTTGACTCATCACTAAACACAAGAAAATTGTTATCTGCATGGTTTAACATTTCGTATGCGAAGTTATTACGCACAACGTAATCGGTAGGTGTCTAAGGTTGTAACAGCAGTATATAGATAGTATGGACGTTTACGTAGAGGATTCCTTAAAACATTTTGTTTTCATCGGCTTGCTAGTTCGCCTTTGCTGTTCTTGACAAATATTTAGGACTTCGCAAGGACTCCATGACACGTTCATCATTTTCCAAACTCTTTCCTTTACACATACATCCGTTCGTTTCAAACTGATTATCCAATTGACGAGTGTTATTTTCATTTGGAAGATCATTTTAGGGATTTTTAGGGACATTTTAGGGAAGCACTTTAAACTTTAACTGCGGATTCTCGTTTATTTAGCAAACTGCAAAACACAGAAGGCTTTCTAGTCATGAGTCAGAGAGTCTTTGCTAGCGCTGCCAAGCGGGAAGACAGGAAATACGGCCATAAAACCGTTTTTTTTTTCTCTTTGATTCTAATTATACTTCAAAACTGTATATATCATCTACTTTTCCACCTCCCCTGACCACGACAAACAGCTAAATATAACTAAATCCAGGGGAGTGTCCTTTAACTCTAACAGGATTTTCCACCCACCAGCTGTACGTCCGGCAAGGCAGGTCAGCTCGCCGGACTTTGATCATTTTTATTGTGCCAGCCTCTAACCCTCAGCGAGGAGACTTCGGATCCAGCTAAGCTGCGGCATTTATCCCCACGTCGAAGGCCGGGTCTCGGTCTTGTCTGTACTTTATCCGCAAATGTGGGATCCCCAAGAAATCGCCTACCGGGACTCTGGACTTATCTCCCCCTTAAACTGTATATATCTACCAAAGATATTATAACAATTTAAAAACTCCAATTTTTTTTATTGTACCCGGAATATATGATGTATTTTTTATAATGTGTTTTTCTTTTAATAATTTTATTTCAAACTATATTCTGTCTATTATTTTTAAAAAGATATTTTAATTAATATATTCAGTAGAAATTATCATCAAGGACGAGCCCTTTAGTTGTTTGTTAATATTTATTAAAATTATTTAACGTATTTACTTAAAATCTGTTTACATATCGTAATAATTTGTTACACATCAGTTTATATATATTATTAGGCTAAATAATTACGTGACTTCTACCTATAAAGAGGTCTCGAGCATATAAAATAATTCCGTTTTCACCATACGGACAGTAAAGTTTTAGAGAAAGAAAAGTTAAAATTTAACTTTGTAGTTAATACAAAATTTTTAATTGTTAGGCCTTAATTTCATCATAATTTAATTATATAAACCTACCAAAATTATATTAGAACTGAAATTTTCATAATTTTATTATTAATTCATAATATAACCCGATATAATTAATATAATAATCTTAATCGCTTAATTAATTATAAAACACAATTCCTATACAAACATTACAATTCACTTACCGCTTCAGTGTGAATTGGATGAGCAGCAAACAGCAAACCACTTACAGCCGCAAAAGGGGTTTGCAAACCAGCAACGGCCAGCGTTGCTCTTGCAAATAATATGCAACATAATGTATGAAGAGCAACATTACCAACATGAAACCACAAAGGAGTCAAACCCGCTATCCAGTGACTCGCTCTGTAATATTAAAAAAAAAAAATTAATTAATAACACTTATTAATGAGTATAAAATTTTTAATAAAACAGTAACCAAAATAATAATTTACTAAAATTTCATATTCGGTATACTTTCCGGTCCCCTATTTGATGTACTAACTAAATGTTTTATTAACATAATGAAGTCTAAAAATTTACGTGTGTGAGATTCAAAACGCACGTAAAAAAATTTTATATCCAATTTTTTTTTTATATCACTCAACGTTTTTTTTTTGTGAATTTCTCGATTCGTTCCATGAACACAAAATATATCTGTTTTTTATGAACTTTTATATACTTAACAGCCATACATTATTTAAATCGTGATAAAAATTCTTTAAAAAATGAAACAGAAATAATTAAACATATTGTCCTTACAAACGGTTATAATATTAATTCTATAAATAAATTATACAATAAATTAAATAATAAAATTAATAATATAAACCATATAGAATTATTATTAGATAAAACTATACAATGAAAAATACAATGAAAAATTGTACAAAAAAGTTAATACAACTCCTGCTTACTCTACAAATAATGAATTAATTAAATATATTAATAATAATAATTATAATAAGATAATAAAGAGTAATGATTCTAACCTTAAAAAACAGGGTGTATATAGTCTGGGTTGTGAGGATTGCGGTATGATATATGATGGTATGACCAATCATAAATTCGCTATATGTACAAAAGAACACATTGATTATATCAAAAATAATAAACCCGAAAACTTTAATTTTGCTAAACGTATTTTAGATATGGTCATACTTACAATCCAAATACATTTTTCAAAATTTTAGTTATTTCATACAATAATTTTAATACACATAATTTACAGAATTTTCACATACAAAGTTATGAAAAAAATCGAATTGATGAACAGAAAGTTTTTAAAGACTATAAATTATTTAAACAAGTACCAAATACAAACATAAAGAAATAATAATCATAGCAAATAAAATAACGTTTCTGATAACATGATTTCCCTTTTAATTGCATTTCACTCCACTAGAGTATCTCATATCCTCTTCAGTATACTGTTAACATGCAAACAATCATGACTGTAGTATACCTATTTTAACTTTTGACTTAATTATAATATTTTAACTCCTGTTGATGGTTTGAAAAATCCAAAGGTCTCGAGGCCTTAATACTTATTTTCTAGTAAGGTGGATATATCACTAATTAATTATTCTTTTTTTACCTCTCCCTGTGCATTAAATAATACAACGTAAGAAATAAATATTAAAAATTTAAAAAAACATGATGCCAAAAAAAAATGTCTCGTTCATGCAAGATAATTGAAGACCGTACGGGTGACAATTCTGTATATAAAATTTGTATATAGTATAATTTTGTTTTAATTTATTTAAATATATATATATATATATACAGTCTATGACACACCCAGTAACGTTAGGATTCCAACGCGATGTCCTACGTCTAAATCGGTTCAGTCACTGAGCTGTTAACGTGGAATAAACATACATACAGAAACACTCTAAATATATTACAATTATTTTTGGGCAGTCGTGTAATAAACTATGTGACTATAAAGCACGGTGAGTATTTTTTAAAAGAAAATTAAAAATATTTTAATTTTTCAAAGGTGAATTTCATTGTACTAAAAATAAAAAATAGCTGTTTTTAATTTTTACAAATTCATAAAATGTTTTTGTTAAGTTTGTTATTAATAAAAACTGATTTTTTTTCATAAACGTTATTAACTAAATTTTCTTAAAATAATATTTCTACACGTTTTGATAATAAAATTTACATATTTGTTATCCATTTAACAAAGTTGTTGTACTTCAAACCTAAAAAAAAATGTTTTTTGTCACTTAATTTTTCTGTTTTACATTAGATATCAGGAAAACTACCAAATATACAGTTCTGATATATATTTTATTGGATTTATCAGATCAATAATGGGTAAAACCCATTAAGTTTACCCTTAATATACTGAAATTTTACTGGGAGAACTGATTCATGGGAAATCTTTCGCTAGTCGTAACTCGATACAAAGCGTTTTCAGACATAGTTTGTATGAACGTTTTTCCTTATTTCAGACTCGAGAATCACTTTTCAGATTATTACTCTTTCTTTTTGAATCACCAGCACACACACACACACACACACACACACACACACACACACACATACATACACATATATATATATATTTATAGCCTATGACTCCCGGTAACGTAAGGATTCCAGTGCGGGGTCATACATTTAAATCGGTTCAGTCGATAAGTTGCTACCTTGGAACATACATACGAGGTGTGATCAAAAAATACGGTGAATAATTTTTTATTAAAAAAAGTAATAAGGTTACATAGAATTCGATTTAATCTCCTTCAAAGTACTGTTCTTGGCTAGCAATGCACTTATCCCAACATTTACTCCATGGCTATAGGCATTTCTGGAAGACGTCTTTCGGAAGGGCTTTCAGCTGCTCGGTCGTGGCCCTCTCAATGTCAGCAATGATGTCAAAACGTTTTCCTTTAAGCCAGTTTTAATTTTTGGGAAGAGCCAAAAGTCGCATGGTGTTAAATCCGGTGAGTATGGCGGATGTAGACAGACAAAAACACTTTTTTCGGCCAAAAACTCGCGAATGAGAAGCGAGGTGTGACACGGCGCGTTGTCGTGGTGAAGAAGGAAGACATTGATCCATTTTTCTAGTCGCTTTCTTCGTACGTCGTTAAAAGTTAAAATGCTTTGAACGGATCCGTTCGAGATGTTAAGGTCTTCCAATAGCTCTCGTATAGTCATTCGCCTGTTTGAACGAACCATTGTTTCCACTTTTTGCACATTTTCAACTGTTTTTGAGGTACTGGACATCCCGCACGCTGCTCGTCTTCAACAGACTCATTTCCGTTTTTAAATCGGTCATACCACTTGTACACAGTCTTCAAAGTTACCACATTATCGCCGTACACCGATTCTAACATTTCGTGAGCTTCTTTGGCACCTTTTGCAACTTAAAACAAAACTTAATGTTAATGTGTTGTTCAAAATCCATGTTGCGCGACAGACACGATAAACACAACCTCACTCTAGCGGCTCTGGCTAGCTGACTGGCAAGCTCGAACGTGTTACAACTTGCCCCTGCCTGTCTCAGTTGATCACGCTATTGGACAAATTGCAGCATATGGATGTAGCGTCGGCAGTTGCCGCTATAAAAATTCATTCACCGTATTTTTTCATCACACCTCGTACATATAACCTAAATACATTACACTCCATTTTGGGCAGTCGTGTAAAAATAAATATATAAGGAAAAAAAAAAAATATTTCATAAAAAGTAGCAATTTTTCAAGATATCTAAAAGGATTTACGTACACTATATAAAAGTTTTCTTATCTTCAATTATATCGATGTAATAGTGACAGAAAAAAATCTGATGTGGTCAACACATGTCTACCTTGTACGCCTATTAAAATATATTTACACATTTTTTTTTTTTAAATGAAAAGAACATAAAATTTTATTTCATAAAAACTTTTGATTTTTATGTTATTATTGAATAATGATTTATCCTAATTTATTTTTTTTATAATGGAAGGATAATAACTATTAAGAAATCAATATATTTAAATTAAAAAAAGGAGATGAAATCTGATTCGAACCGATGTGTCTTCATCTAAGATCCAAATTTTTCATTAATTTAAAATTTTATTTGGCTATAACTATGGAACCAATGAAAATAAGTACCATTTATAATATTTCGTCGAAAAGTTCTTCATGAAGGCTTATTACTACAGATAAGAAAAAGTCCAAAAACCAAATCTTTTGGATTTTGTTTTTTTTTGGTCACTTTTGGTTCAGTCGATTGGAATAAAAATGGGAGATGTACAGCTAGATGCTGCCACAGTCCTAAATACAAAATATAAACATTCTACATTTACTCGTCTTTGAGTTATGCGAGATAGATACGTACGCACAGATGTCACGCCGAAGCTAGTCAAAATGGATTTAAGTATAGTCGAAGCGGATATTTCCGTCATATCTGCAAACCGAAATTTTTCAAAATCACAGTACTTCTTTTACTTCGTACAAGAAAGTAAAAACAGTTCAGGCACGTATGTGTAGCACATCCTCAATACTGGTCTTAACTTGTTCGCCAACCAAAACAACGAAATAACTTTATAGGTTACATTTCTTTTTTTTTAAATTAGCTGTTATTTTAAAATAATTGTGTAAATTTTATAATTTTGGTGAAATAGCTTACTAATGTTAGAATTCAAATTTTAGAACTGTCATATATCTGTATGTTAACATTAAAATTAAATTACTGAAAACATATAATTAAAGAAATTACATCTTGAATAGTTTTTAGTATAATAAAAATTTCATATACATACTTGACATAGTTTTGATATTTAGTTGACGATACACTAAAATATTCGAAAACGCTTTTAGAATTAATTAAAATTATAAGTGATTTTTATTAATTTGATATTTATTTAAATATTAATTTTATATATTTATTACACTTACGTTTTCCTAAAGATTTTACCTTCCCAAAAAAACATCCTTTAAGGTAGATATAAATAAAAACCCACCGGGCTGGTCTAGTCGTTAACTCGTCATCACAAATCAGCTGATTTCAAATCCTAGTAAGGCAGTCACTTTTATATGGATTTGAATAATAGATCGCGGATGCCGGTGTTCTACAGTGGTTGGGTTTCACTGTACAAGACTAAACTTAAATTTAATTCATACATATCCTCATTCATCCTCTGAACTAATATCTTACGGTAGTTCCGGAAGCAAACTGAAAAAGAAGAGATATAAAAAAAGCTGCCGATATTAACCGAATGGTAATCATTCCTTTTATTTATTTATTTTTTTAAACGACCCTCATTTATTTCATACATTTATTAATTGTTTATAAATACAGTCCTCTTAGATTAATACAATTATTCGTTTTCTTTTATCGCTGAATTATATATAATTCTTAATTATCTTTTTCATAATTCAAAGAATGTAATTAAGTATAACTAGGGATAAATGTTTTTGGTTATAGAGAATGAAATTATCGATGGAATAACGGAAGCACATTGTAAATATTTGAAGTGAGAAAGTAAATTAAATCTCTAGACAGAAGGCTATTTCTTCTTCAATCGTATTTCTTTGGAAAATCGTGGTATTTTTCTAAAAGCTCAGACATTACAATTAAAAATATTGACGAATGATTTTGTTTTGATCAGCTTAAATATACGTTCACCTTGTAAATGTTTAAGAACGATTCAAAAATTATTAAAGTTTTCTTGAAGAAAACCCTTTTCATTATTGTGTTAATGTGGAAATATTTAATTGTGTTAATGTGGAAATATTCAAGTACAGATTAATCAGTCAGATCCGTACAAAAGATAACTTTTATGTTTAAGAGAATTCTTTACAGTAAAATTGGAAAGAATGCCATGTAGTCATGTAATGTTGAATCGTTTTTTAAGGATTTACTTGAAAAAAATTAATTTTAATAACATTATCCATTACTCGTATGATGAAATCTGAAATCTATTTACAGCTTTATAGAAAACAAAAAAAAAAAAAAAATAAATAAATAAATAACGGTTTAATAAAACTTTGGTATTTAGTAAAAAAAGAAAATGTACAACAGACCGTGGCACTGCAACATTAATGCGGTTCTCCTTTACGAGCTAATGGCATAATGCAACCTCGTACGTTGAATAGTACTGCTGTGCGTGAGCATTGGTTGCGTGAATAAAGTAAATGTTCGTCTATTCCTATATATTGTGCTAAAAGGGCACACGCACTACATTTCTATTCTCTAAATGAAAGTTTAATTTCAAACTCAAGACTCGACGAACTTTTCAGTGGACGAAGCTAATTTGAACTTCGTTTATATAATTCTGTTTAAAAAATAGATATCCATTTGTAGGTTTTCATAAATAATTTATTATAAATTTTTAGAAACATAATTTCTTTTAATTCTTCGATTCTTTCATTGTTTTTCGTTACTAGTATCTATTTTTACTTCCTTGTACGAAGTAAAGGAAGTATTGTGATCGCGAAAAATGTCGGTTACCAAATATCAACAGAAATATCCTTTTTGACTATCCTTAAGCCATTTTGACTAGTACCGGCGTGACGTCTGTACGTATGTATGTATGTACTTATATATCTCGTATGAGTCAAACACGATTAGCCGTAGGATGTAGAAATTTTGGATTTAGGATGTAACATCTGCTGTAACATCTAGTTTTACACCTCCCCGATTGCATTCGACTGAACCAAAAGTGTCCAAAAAGCCAAAATAAAAACAAAATTCCATTTTGGACTTTTTATTAACTGGAGTAATAAAGACTTTCATTGAGAGCTTTTCTACGATATATCATAAGCGGTACTCATTTTCATTTGTTTCAGAGTTCCGGCCAAATAAAATGTTAATTTATGAAATATTTGGATCATACAAGGGGGAAGGCACATCGATTCGAATCAGACTTAATATCCTTTTTTTACCTTTTTTTTATTTTAAATATATTTATTTATTAATAATTGTTATCCTATCATCGTAAAAAAAATTACGGTAAATAATTATTCAATAAAAACAAAAAAAAAATCAGAAGTTTTTAATGAAATAAAATTTTGAGTTTTTCATTTTAAAAATATGTATAAATTTAATTAATAGGCGTTCAAGGAAGTCGTGTGTTGTCCACATCAGTTTTTTTATTAATTTTCTTATTTTTCTCTAAGCATTACAATCAATTTTTATTTTAAATTTTACCACATGTTTTATTTGCTTCTAATTGCTTCATATCTTCATCTATAAAAAAAAAATTGATTTTTTTTTTACTTTCTTGCATGAAGTAAAGGATGTATTGTGATCGCGAACAATTTTGATTACCAAATTTCAGCGGAAATATCAATTTTGAGCATCCTGAGTCCACTTTGATTACTTTCAGCGTGACGTCTGTATGTACATACGTATCTATCTCATATAAGTGAAAAATTATTAGCCATAGAATGTGGAAATTTTGGATTTAGAACTGGTGTAACTTCTAGTTTTTGCACCTCCCCTCTTGATTGCAATCGACTGTACCAAACGCATCCGACAAAACTTAAACCTGGGTTCGGATATGAAATTTCTATTAAACCAGAACGAAGGTATAAAACATCTGTTGTGGTTCTTCTTGGAATGAAAAATACGATTTAGTGATTTTTGTCTGATTTATATATTTTATTTTTTATTTATTGTTGTCACTTTTCTATGTTTATTATTTATTTTTCCTGTTTCTTTATTGTTTATTTTTGTTCTTTATGATTTTTGCTGTTGTATTATAATACATGATAGCGCTACTGTAATCGCTGATGACTATAATTCTTGATGCGACTGTAAATAAAAGCATTAACAAAAAGCATCCAAAAAACTTGAATGCAGTAAACACTTTTTTTAACTGCAGTAATAAGCCCTCATTAAGAGTTTTTCTTACATGAATAATATTGTTTTATACATTTAGTATTTCTTTTAATATTATTTTTCATAATTGGAGTAATTTTTTTTTAAAAGAAAAATGCTTATTAGGTACAGAAAAAATAATACCATTTCGTATTATTTACAATTACAATTTTTTTTCTTTCTATTTTTCGTTGTTTTTTCTACAATAAACAACCGTTTTTTGAAAGGTTTTTATTACTTTTATTCTTCGTATTTATAAACTTTTCTAAGAATTAAATTTTCTACTAGTTTTGTTACTAAATCTTTCGCATTTATTACTCATTTAAGAAAGTTATTGTACTGAAAACTTATAAAAACTTCTGAAGTTACTGTTCTGGGACCTATTTTATCCTAATTTCCAGCTCAAATTACATAAGAAAGCATAAAATTTCCTCCTTATTTTTGCTCCTGAAAATTACAGTAGGTCTTCTTTTGATTACAAGAGCTGAAATTTGGGACAAATCTTTCGCTAGGCGTAAATCGAAAACAAAGCATTTCCAGGCTTATATTTATATGGTATTTTTTCATTATTCTCACCAGTAGAATATATTCTGAAAGTTTCTCCGTTTCTTCGTGGAATACCATATATAACTATGATATAGTTTATTCTGAGGTGCGCATAAAAAAGTGAACTAGATAATTTAAGTTGGAAAATAGGAAAAACAGCTTTTAGAACTGAAACTACAACTTTTTTAAGATATCCGACGTAAAACACCAATTCGGTGTTGAAAAACAAGTTTTTTTTAGGTTTGTAGTACAATAATTTTCTTTAATTACTTATAAATGTGGAAGATTAACAAAATTTGTAGAGAATATAATTCTGAGAAAAATAGTGTAAATAGAGCCAATAAAAATTAAATAAAAACTTTAAAAATTGGTTTTCTATTTAAGCAAAACAGATAATAATTATACAGAAAATTGTACTATTATTTCTGTACCTAATAACTATTCTTTTTAAATAAAAAAACGCTCATTAAAATAATTTTAAAAGAAATACAAAATTTAGAAAACTTTATGTGTGTATATGCCATAATTTACATTAGTAAAACGAAATAATTACGTAATAAAGAAATACAAAAATAAAATATTTAATAAACGAAAAATAAAAATAACATCCGATTTTTTTTTTTAATTTTTATAGAATAAGAAATATTCAACAAATTTTTTCTGATTTTTTTCTTTAAAAGAATAGAATTTTTATGATTTCTTTTTTTATTTTATTATTTTGTTGAAAAGAATAGCAAACAAAAGTGCAGTAATAAGAGAAAAAAAAAATTAAAAAAGAAAGAAAGTTTTCTTAATTAAAACTAAAACGCTTATATCAATGCAAAACAAGTAAAAAATAATCTAATTAATTTTAAAAAGACTGACACTTTGTTTACGACACAATCATCTCTGAAAATAGTGTCTTGAAATAAGTTTTTTTTTCTAAAATGCGAGAACTTTTTCTTTTGTTTTATATTTTATTTTTTATAAATATCTAACAAAAGTTTTTCCTTTTTTTTAAATAAAAGAAAACAATTTTTTATTTTCAAAGTTTTCTAGTTTTTTGTAATTATGTAATTAACAATTATATATTTAAAAATATTATTATCATAACAGAGATTTTGATTACATTATTTAGTAAAACAATTAATTACAATTTTTATTAATTAATTATTTTTTTATTTAAATGTGCTCATTCACTTTAAAATGCAAGAGTTCAACTTCATTAAATAAATTTGAGAAGCTAGGGTGTAACATTGAAATCTTGGTTCAACAGATTTGAAACTTCTTGGTTTGCTAACAAAAGAAATTTATAAAATTTTTTGATGAGAAATTACCTGGAAACAGCAATATGGAATATCAGTGGTATAATGAACCGAAAGAAGCGACTGGAGACACTCTGATGTTCCGCAAACTGTTAAACGACATCCTTTATCAGAAACTCATTTTACTAGCAGAAACTATTTGAACATTAGAATCTGTTCATTCCCGTGGCTGTCACTTGATCAGCTATCGGATGCCGCCCCTGGTGATGGAGTACGTTCGCATACTACGGTTGGAGGGCACTGTGGAAATAAAAAACCCAGGATGGATAAAAACCAGTGAAGATGCACAACAGCGCTGAAGATGGAAGAGGAAGTTATTCCCAACGGCGGACGGGGAGGACGAGGCTTGGGAGATAACCCGAATAAAATTCAGGTAAGCTAGATTTCTGTAAGCTGGAGAGAAAGCAATCTTTCTTTGAGAAGGGAACACTTATAAGAAAATCCTCTGATCCTCCAGGTTCGGGGTTGGGTGTGGGGTTAACAACCCTACCCTGTGAAAAAATTTCGTTACGAAATCCAACGAAAAGCATCGGATTGTTAGGACTGTTGGAATAACTTCTGGAAATGAACATTGCAAAAACTGATTTTTGAAAGAAGAGTTGTTGGTTCTGCAAGAACTAAGGACGGGTGACGTATAAGAAAAGAACGAGGAGATAACCCGCTATATCGGTGAAAAGGATTTAGTGTGAGACATCAAGGCGTGCAGGATAAGATGGCTGGGACATCTGGCAAAATTGTAGAATGATAATATGCCTAACGCCGTTTTCAGAAGGAAAATATTCGGAACAAGAAGACGAGGAGAACCTAAAAGATGGAAGATGGAGAATGTACAGAGAGATAAACAAGTCCTTGGATCAGACAGTGTTGGATTTAAGTAATGCATGGAGGCGTATCGTACGGGAGGCCAAGGTTCACAATAGACTGTAGGGCCGGTAAAAGAGGAAGAAGAGGATGTTCATTGTACACACCCAACCATCCAGATGGCAGGGCACATGGGGGTTCTGCGATTGTGGTAAGAAATTAGCTACGGCACAGTCAACTTCCTCCATTCAGAACCGCCTACAATCAGGCAACCTCGATTGAGATCTTGTATTGGTTAGAACCTACTAAACTGTCAGCAGTCTACTGTCCCCTTCGTCACGCGTTAACCAGTAACATGTTGTGAATACTTTAGCTCTCTTTAGTATTGCGTGAGGTAATTGGAATCCGAAGAATGTATTCTGGAATTCACGGCTTACAACTACATGCGGAAAGGCCCTAAACGTGTCTATCAAAAGGATGCGATTATACATTATCTCCTGGCTTCAACCGACTTATTGGCCTTCAAAGACAACGAAGGTTCCTGACTTGGTGGAATTTTATGTCAGCTTGGAAGTATCGCCTTTTTATACTGGTGTGAAATACACCCACGATTCCACGTCGAATCACTCGCCTGTAAAAAATTAGTACAATAATTGTGAGAAAAAAGTATCCCGGTTCCTTTACAACAATAAAATGAAATGAGAGTCGTATCGTAGTTGGATTGAGAGAAGCTAACTTTCGATATAGCGCTGATGATATGGATGTAACTACAAGGTACAATAGCTGACATACAAGAAAGCTGATCGTAAAATACAAATTAAAAAAAAAAATTAGATTAAATTAAATCTGTTCATTTTTATTTTCAATCATATTTCATGAAGACGTTTGTATGATCTTTACAAAATATCTGAGATAATAAGTAGAAAAATGAATTATTCTTTTATTTATTTATTTTTATATCGGCTGAAGTAAGCGCATCAAATAATATCTACAAAAAAAAAAAATTGAATATAAATCTTGTTACGTCATTCTCAATGAATGAGAAGCTTTCATTTTTCTCTTATCAGATTTTTTATTGCAACTCACTTCACAATAAAAATAAAAATTTTCTCCACTTTTTTAACTCTTAAAATACCAAGTTTAATTTCATTAATAAAAACCGGCGTGGATGACAAAATATTTCCGGTGTTCTGTCTCTTATTCAATAAAATTTATAGTTGAAATGATATAACAAAATTAAGTTGTAAAATAAAATTGGTTTATTTAAAATAAAATTGCAAACAATATTTAATGCTATAAAAATTTTTTTTTTTTTTTTTTTTACATAAAATTAATAAAAAAAAGAATCAATAATTCAAAAAATGTCTTCAAATTATTGAAAATTACGCAGTTTATGCATCAGGTGGATTTTTTAATGAGTAAAATATTCATTAAAATTTATTTTAAATAAATTAAAGTGAAAGTTAAAAAAAACAAATCATTTTTTATTTTTATTTTGGGAGCTTCCTACCTAGGGTGTTAAAATATTTTAGTGACTATTGTTTAATGAAATAATTCTGAGCAAAAAATAAATTGAAATTTCAAAAATCATCTTTTATCACTTTGAGGGCTTTCATACATAAGGACATTCGAGTAAAATTAATTAAAAAAAAAATAATCCCAAGTGTTGATAATAAATTTAAAAAAGAACCTTATGAAAATGTTAAAGATTCAACCATAATTCTAAATAAAAAAGTTGTAATTTTCTTTGAAGGGATGAAACGTTTTGCATATTTTTTTTTCAAGAAATACTAAAGCATTCTAAAATGCAATGGGTAACTTGCGATGTGGAATTAAATTTAAAACAAATCAAACATTTTATTTCATTTTAAAAATATGTATATTTATATAAAATATAATTTATTTAATTTATATTTATATTATCATTTTAAATATTTATTTTTAAAATTTTTTTTAACACAGACGATTGGAGTTGGAACGGGAAAATATTCAACACTGATGTAGAAAATAAAGATACAAAGAAACTTCCCTTAACTGGTTTTCTGAAGCATGATATTGTTAAAATAAAAAAGGAAATTATATATTCATTTTTTGGGGCGTGGTGAAGATTAAATAAAAATTTCTTGTAATTTGTAATTTTGTTAAAAAAAACTTCAAATTTTATAAAACATATTTTGATAAAAAGCTCCTATGAAGATTTGTAATTCTACGTTGGCCAAAAGAACCGCACCCTTTTTTCAAATAAAAAAAAAAAAATTTAATACGTTCATTCCTCCTGAATGTAATACTGGAGTCCTGAATAGAAGATTAAATACAGGCCAGATTTGTACGTACATACATACGAACAAACGTCCGTCTGACAAAAATAAATTTTTTTGGCTTGGGCGCATTGTAATAGAAAATTTTCTTCGTAGATTATTTACAATTCAATTAAAACTCTAAAAATGACCATTTTTTTTTTTTTTTTTTTTTACCGATCTATGTACTTATCCGTTATAGCTAAACTGCTGTAGCAGCATGCTTCGCTATAGCCGGCAAATTATAACATGTATTAATTTTGTCTTTTCTTTTAATTAAAGAAATGTATTCATTTTCTACAACTTTTAGGTAGATTTCATAAGAAAGCTAAATACTATAATGGGTATCATGATACAACTTCCGGAAAATTTGATATCAGACCCGAAAACCACTGTCAGTTCAAAAGTTTATATATATAAAAATTTATATATATATATATATATATATAAAAATGTCACTTTCTTGTGGACATGATAACTGCCGTAATTTTCCGCCAATCACTTTCAAATTGATACAAAAAGTATAACGATCCAAAATCTCGGTCGAGTTCTTTAATGGACAAAATCGGATCATAGGGATTAAAATGGTGGGGGGGGGGTATAACTTTCTTAAGTAAAAAATTGAATTTGTTTAAAGTTCCTAAATTTATAAGAAGATAAGGTAATAGATTTTCGTTTTCGGTATATTCAAACAAGGTAGGGTATCTAACATAAGTTGTAATACTTAATGTTGGTAATGTAGGCCTTTTGTACTTTCTGTTTTTACATTATGTTTTTAAAAAAATCTTTCTGAAAACATTTCTTTTTTTTACCAATAAAAAGACGCAATCCTAGAATCTCCCACTAATCCTCAAATAGGTGTGTTGTTAAGCAGTTTAGGAAAAATCATGAGGAAATCGTGACAAATTCAGCAATTTAAATTGATCAGACACTACGTAAAACACGGAAAGTAATGTTTGATACGAGCTCGTACAATCCGAGTTCGCCTACTTCTATTTTGCCCAGGTGAAATCTACCTACGCCTTCCCACGTGCCGAAAGAGATTTTCTAACATGAGATTAATTTTTTTACTTGCCAAATTGATGAAACAAATTCTTTCACATCATTATCTTCGTAGAATTTGGGTACGGCATAGTATCCCGGTTTAACTACTAATATAGTGGATTGTTCAATGACGATGAAGATGACGATTTCAATGATGATGAATTGTGGTTTAAAACAGTTCTATTAAATTAATGATATAGAAAATAAATATATCATATCTTACGTAAAATTTAACTACTATTGTGGATTATTATTATGTAAAGTAATTCCCTGATTAATAATCTTTTTTAATAAAAAATTCCGTACTGGTTATTCATATTTTTTTTTTTTTATGGAAGGGAAATCTATTTGGCCATGTTCTGAAAAATTTTCTCCTTTTTCACAGGCCTAAAATTTAATTAGGTAAAAATATGTCAATTGAAAATTGCGTTAATATCTTCATATTTTTTAATATAAATTTTAAAAATTAAATGTAATTGAATAATTAAATTAAAAAGACTTAAAAATAATATGTGATCATCACAATTCTTTTTTCTGTTATAATATTAGTTGTGTAGCGTTAAACACGTCGGGAAAGAAAAAAAAATAATCATAATACAACTATTTTATTCATATAATATTAAAATACGAGTTGTGGTGGTTACTGTAGTAAATTTTTTATTCAATAATTTTTTCAAATAAAATACTATATTTTTTAATTTACTTTCCTCTCAGATTCCTGCAGCAAATAAAAGTTGGAAACATTGTTGCACGTAAACGTTTGATTGCTTTTTTATGAGCTTTTAACTTTTTTGCCTTTGTTGTACATACCGACATAAAACTGGTTCTTTTTAATATCATATTTGATCACTACATACAAGATAAGATATAGGTATAGATTAGTTGAGTAAGGTAAAAATTTCATTAAGTATATCCTAATTTCAAGAAAAATATTTTTTAATATAAAAATAAGAAATTCCATTTTTTAAGGATGATTTAATTTTTTTTTTTCATATTACGTACACATTTAATTGAAATTAATTTTTATGATTTGTATGAACAGTAATTAATGCATGGCCTAAATCATTTGTATAATAAATTTTCTTTTTTTTTTTTAGTTTTAAAAGGTGTTATTCTATTTATTTTAATCAGTTTTACTTTCTCTGACATTAATTATTTATACCATAATTCATATGTCGCTGTGATGAAAGAAAGTGGGATTGGCCCTTGAAAAGCTGAATATCAACTCTATTCGGGCTGAATATCAAATAACTTAGAATAATGGGCTTTTTTTACTGATATGCAACAATACATCCCTTAGGTGAAAAACTTAATTGAAAATTTTTTCTCTCTTCAGATTGACTAGTTATGTAACGTGTCCAACTTTATAAGTTACCTAAAAAGTATTATATTTCATGGGAATGTGTACGTCGTTTTAAATCGTGACATGTGACTCACCTTAGGTAGCCTACAATCGATATGTTTTTGGTTCCTAAAATATATCAGATATATATATATATATATATATATATATATATATACATATATATGATTTTAAATTATCTGAAATAATGGTGTCTGTGAGTCTGTTACTCTTTCATGCAAAATCTAGCAAAGTCGATTCAGCTGAAATTTTGTATAATTTCTATACCTGGAAATAAAATAGGACTATTACGTTTGTAAAATGTTTCACTGTTTTAAGGTAGTGGCCGTTTTAATGGCTAACAGAAGTGACGGATTTTATTCCTTGCCGATAACCAACTTTAGTATGGCCAAACCGTTGATCAAATAGAATTCAAAGATCACTTAGAGTATTTGAAATTAAATTTTCTACAAAAAGTTTAAGTCTTTATCCATTATCTCTTTTGGTTATTGAGAAAAATGCTTTACAAATGCGACGATGAACGCTGATGCAACTCAACCACACACAGTTAAAAAAACATAAAATAAAATAAAAAGCAAAAAAAACAACTAGAAAAGAGAAAGATGTACGGTGTTGCCCTTTTGATGTTTCTTGGGTAACGCTAAGAACGGTGCAGAATATTTTTTACGATTATTCTGAAACCCAGCATACTTCAGATCAGTCGAAATTTTGAGTCTGTGCTGACCACACTGTTGCTCAGAAGAAATGCAATATACTGATAGTTTTTATTGATTGAACATGCTTTAATTGTTATGAATCAGTATTATTTTCACAAACAGGATAATTTCAGGATAATCAACACGGTAGGGGTCCACTGAATAGAATAATTCTCGCTTCGCTCGCCCTGATCGGTCAGTACATCTTTAAATTTTCGTCAATCCACCCGGTTGATCTAGTGGTGAACACGTCATTGCAAATCTTCTGATTTCGAAGTCGAGAGTTCTAAGGTTTAGATCTTAGTAAAGGTTTTTACTTTTATACGGATTTGAAAACTAGATTGCAGATACCGGTGTTCTTTGGTGGTTGGTTTTTTATTAACCACACAACCAAGGACTGAGACTGTACAAAACTACACTTCATATACATTCATACATATCATCCTCTGAAGTAATACCTTACGGTGGTTTCGTAGGCTAATAAAAAAATTAACATACAACCCGTGCTACTTCTTAATAGAAATCATCAGTACCTTAGTATCTCTTAATGAAAGTATACCCTAATATCTTAACGGTTCTTAAGCCACGTTTACGCTGTTGTTTTAAAATTATCTTAGCAGATTATAATGTGTGGTATTATAGTTATTAATAAAATATATTGAGTTTAATGTGGTTTTTTTTTTTGGAGCAGCAAGTAGTTTTTTATCAGAAATATTCCTAAATAAAAAGTAACATTTCAATTACAGAATAAAAATATTCTGAACTAAAATATTTTACATTCGTAATAAAATATGATTTCAATATTGCAATAATTTTGCCGGTCTGGTTTGTAATAAAGATTAAGAAGAGATAAAATTTCTTTTTTATTACAATGACACAGCAGCTTTACAATCTGTTCAACAAGATAATTGAACATCACCTAAATAAGATCTATTTGAACTAACATTAAGTAGCCACACACCCAGCGACTAAAACTTCATAATGAAATAGAAGAGCAATCCGTACAGCCAGTCCACGAAGTCATCTAATTGAAACGACAACGCAAACCAAGTATATTGTTACTCAACAATCATGAAAAATCACTGATCGTGTTGTCTAATAAATTAACTGCCAAATAATTCGAGTGCCAATCCAAACGAATTTGATACCGTAGGCTGACAAGATAGATTTCCTGCCGAACGGTTTGCAAGTTAAGATCTCTACACATGAGGCTATTACTTATGTACCTGGGTATGTTAAACATTTTCCGCAGTGTTTTTGTCTGTTAGCTTTCAATTATGTCAATACTGGAATTGCATGTCGTACCCTACAATTCAAGCCCGTAAGTCAAAACACGCTTCAAAACAGATTTATAAATCAATAATTTACTTCTGCTGAAAACCGAGATCTGTTCTATAAGCCAGTATCTGTTCTATAAGGCTTGTAAACTTGAGAGCCAACTGTTTCCGATTAGATGTAATATGTTTCGCTCAAGTAAGTCGTCGGTCAAGATGAAAAAAAAAAACAAAATATTTACAGACCTGGGAACTCGGAATCGAAAGATAGAAACAGGAAGACGTTTCCTTACGAAGGGTGAACGTGACGTTCTTTGATTTTGTTACGTTTATTTTTATTTTTCAACACGTAAGCCACGATTAGAGGAGAGTGATATAATCTTGAATAAAACGAAACGCAGTAGTCAGATTTTTGTGTACAGTAAAAATTGCAATATCGTCAGCAAACGTTGCAACTGTTGTATATGACGTAATTGGCAAGTCACCCGTAAACAGAACATACAAGGTGGGTCTGGGAACGTTTTCTTGAGGTACCCTTGATTGTATAAGGAACAAATCCGTCAAAACCATATGTTTTAATTGACTGCACCTGTATTCTAGCTAAGATTTTAATAATACGTATAAAACACGCGATAAAACAATTTTCAGTTTATAGAGCAACCCTACAGGCTAAACCTTGTCAAAAGTCTGACTGCCATCGAGGAAAACCGCTGAACAGTACTGTTTCTCGTCTAGAGCATGATTTATAACGTTAACAATTACGTTTTCCTGTTCTCCAGCAGTTTGTTACTCCCTAAACCCAAATTGGCGAGCCGGAATGTGATCATCCATGAACTGCTTCAGTCTTATATAAAGTCTTATAAATATATAAAATGTACATTCAGTACAAGCAACTGTACCACTCATTGTATAAACTCATTACGTACAAATTTCAAAATTCTTACTTTTTTGTAGTTTCTGTGGACTTTATTCATAATATTTTACTCTGAATCAAATTCCCTATAAGTTTTGTTTAAATTTATCTGTTTATTATCCATTTAAAAAAAAAGATTTTTATGCCTTATATAAAATAACTTTTGTCTTTTATCCTAGATATTTAGAAAACTTGTAAAACTAGAGAGATCTAAATTTTTTCAATTTTTCAGGTCAGCTTTAATATCAAACCACGAAATTTACGCCTTATTTTCAGTCCCAAATATTACAGTCTGGCTTAATTTTACCGATGGCGCAGAAATCAGGGTGAGATTTTCCCCAAGCGTAAATTGCTATTGAAGCGTTTGCGAACCTATGATGTTTAAAGGAAATGTCAAAAACGTTTATCACATTTTTCTTGAATCATTCTGTATTTTAATTTCATAGTAAATTGTTATTGTAATTTTATAATAAATTATTAAAGTTTTCATAAAATTATAATCAATATTTTCATTTACGAAATGAAGAAAATACATTTTCGTTTTAATTATTAAAATGATTTTTTTTATATTCCATAATACAGTTAGGGTAAAGAGAAAATAAAAGCAGTGGGATTTAAATAGCGTACAATTGATAAATTTAATTTCCTTAAGTTCTTAAGACATCTTCAGTGGATGATGTATTGTTAGACATTAATTTCTCGTAATAAGAAGTCTTACTATTAAATATTGGTTGGTAGAAAAGGAGAAAGGAGATGGCTGACAGTTGCAGATGGATAAAGAAAAACCGTCTTAATTGCTTCCGGAAAAGTGTGATGTGAAAATTGTAAGAAAAACCCTCCAGACAGAAGAAGGGAGAATAATAAATAAATAAAGATAGAAATTGTGATAAAAGTGAGATAGAGGAATAGATTTTTAGCTAAAGTTGTGTAAGAAAGAAAAAAACAGAAATATCACTAATAATAGTAATATAAGTTGAAAAAGTGGAAGGGGAAGAAAATTTCCTATTCTTTATCTCTTTTATACTCATTTTCTTTCTCTCTTTATTCTCTTCCTCCTACTGAAACTGCTGCTGCTTAACATCACAATCATCTTTTAACTCCTTCTCACAACATTTTCAACCACCCCAAAACGAAACACCAGTATCCCTCAACTCATTTTGTATTTTTAGTTGTTCCCTCTCTTCTTTCAGCTTGACAGCCTCTTCAGACCACCTCCAAGACTACATTTTAACAATTCTCATCTCATATCTGATAATGAGTTCCATCAATCACAGAAAACTTAAGTAAAAATCGCATAAATTTTACTGAAAGTGACATTTTAATGAAAATATCAATTATATGAAATTTTATTTTTTCATTTATTATTTGTTAATATAGTATAAGAAGTTTATTTATTTGTTAATTATTTTTGTAGTATTACGAATTTATTTAATAGAGAGCTCGTGAGTATTTTTCAACGGAAATATAGAGATCTAACTGAGATTTCTGAACTGGGATAAATATTTATTTTGTGATTAAAGTAAAAATTAAAACTTTTCTGAAGTACTTATAATTCTATGACATGACAGACTTTTTTCCTTGTCAGTTTATCAGTCTTATTAAGATTCGTAAAACAATAGCATTGAAACAAATATTTTATAACAGCTAGTAATTGAACTGCAGACTAAATTATTCGGCCAAAATTTTACATGTTTTACTCATTCATTTACTCAATGAATAAGAGTTTCTTTTACTGTAAAAATATTGATAGTCGGGTTTGTAATATTGTTTAAGAAGAAATATAATGTTTAAATTCAGTGTATGCAACTGTAATACTCATTGTAAAAGTATGTATGATTGTATAACAGAAATAAATTATATAAAAAAAATTAAAAAAAATATTAGTTCTGTATTGGATAAAGTAGATATTCTTTATCGGTTCACTTTTACATGTTATAAATGTGGAATTTAATTTTGAAAAGAAAAAAAATTCTGACAACACAGTTGGGTAGGACCTTTCCGCTCACATGGCTAAAGCCGTGTTCCGTGAAAATCTTTATAATTGTATTTAAATATAATATTTTTTCGTTTACATAATTCAATGATTCTTCACCCGCATGAATAATTCGCGCAGGTGTACCGGTACTAGCGGCGGCGATCGGCACTAACTAAATTAATATAATTTCGTAACTTACATAGAAGAAATTTCGCTCGTACGGTCGGCAGATTGGTGTGACCGCGAGGCTTAACGCATCAGGTACTGAGTCAACCGGACGATCGAGTTCGAGCCCCAGCCAGACCCAATTACATTTTTAAAATTTAGTTATTATTCATTTATTTAATTCTACCGCTCACTTTTCTTTTTTTTTTACTGTCGTGAAGAAATACCATTTACGTTCCCCCCACAAAGTGAGGGAGTCTCAGACTCGTATAGGTTCGACTGGATGTTGTTATCAGAGCCTATGTATGCCCTACCGACTAAAACTCCTATTTTACCGTATTTCCCCAGCCGAGGATGGATCAGCAATCAAGCACAGAACAACCTCGGGGGTGACTTTTGAGCTCATGGGAGCAAGAGTGCCCGTGTCTCATCATCAGCACCCATCCGCTCAGGTGCAGACGAGTGATGGCTCCACAGAGGGCTGTCCTTTACCCCTTCGTTCACTGATTAGTCTTAGTCTTGTGTCGCAGGAGATGCTGACCTTCCCATCCACCAGTAGTGTATGTTATAGGTTAGTTCTCTGTTCGGTTGGTTGCCTCTAGCTCCTGGCTGAGGTGGCCAGGTCCAACTATGTCGTCCCTGTGCTCCACCCCAGGAGCCGGGGCTCAGTCTTTGTGTCTTCTTACCTCCAAGTGGTGCTTCCTGAAGGTGCGCTGTGTCGGATCTGGGTTTAGATCGTGGATACCAATGTTCTTTAGTGGTTGGGATTCAATTAACTACACATCTCAGGAATGGTCTACCTGAGACTGTACAATACTACAATTCATATATATCATTCTCACTCATCTTCTGAAGTAATACCTTACGGTAGTTCCGGAGGCTAAAAAGAAAAAAAAGTTCCTTTGGTGCCAAACCGTCAAGATCCGATAATACCCCGTTTGTCCAAATTGGACTGATTACAATACTTCTTGAGCTATACCTCTGCTATAGCGCTATCGCGACGGGAAAGTAAAAGGCTGCGCCATTAGTAACAAATTTATTATCCTTACACTTCTATTTACTCATATAATTTCTTTAAAATTATTCATTTAAATTAGTTAACCACACTCATACTAACATAGGCAACACGTTTTTTTAATCTTATTATTAGGTCTAAAAGTATAAAATTATTCAATATGCAATTATAACACGTTCCAAATATTAATAGTTTTGAGATCCTAATTCTAAAAATTTACTGCACCATTATTATGCTCTTATAAGTATGTATATCAACAGTAAATAAAAAAAACAAGTAATTACGAGAATGAAGTAAAAAATTCCGACTATAACATCTATTCATGTAACTGTTATTCATTTTGGGGAAAAAATATTTAAAAAAACCTAACCTTATTGAAAAATCTGTTTAAGAAAATTTTCAGTAACTTTATCACACCAGCCAATGTACGACCTGGGGCTCCTCGGAGTCGTCGTTCGCCGATGATCCCCTGGGGACATCGCTCTGACTGTTCTAATTCGGTGACAAGAGCGTCCGGATGATTGCGCAGGGGCTGTATACATACCATGTGGATTAGGTCTGCCCCCTGAATGACTAGTGGGGGAGAGTTTTATAGCGGGTGAGAGCCCCGCACTTGCCGACAGAGGGGGCATGGTGGCGGCTGGCTGACCTTTTTCCTCCCCCTACGGAAAAAAAAAATGTACGACCTAACCTCCTCTTTGTCGCCTCTATCCTTTGAGATCTCGATTTCAAAATTTAATACCGTCAATAGCCCTTATAACAAAATCATCTTGCCAAATTTTAAAGTTTCGATCTCTCTTAATCCCACTTTATATATCCGAGTATCATAAAAAAATCGATATAACACGATTTGTTTTTTTGTAACTGTTGTTGAATTTTCTGTTTAAATATACAGGTGCTTAAATATATTTTTGCGGGTAGGATGGAGATAATAATGTACGCAAAATTTGTATAATTTGTTTGTTTTTTAAATTTAATGTACGTTTAAAATATTATGTTATTTTAAGCAATTTAATACCGGCGAAACGATATTATTTACCGTATTTTGAGTTATTTGTATAGTTCTATATTAGTAAATTATCAAAAGTAAGATGTCAGACAACAAACTACTTCTGTCTGTATCTTTCCTTCATACCATCCGAGTTTCACATCGTTAAAATAATATTGGAATAATAATGGCGGTCCGGATAATCATGAATATGTCCGAACAAGAATTTAGTGCTAAATTTATTTAATACTAGTTCTTTGATCTTACGCGTCATATTATTTTAATTTTTATTTCACACAAATTTTTGGACAGTATTTATACTTAGGTTAACCTATTAAAAATTACATTGTTTTATTCTCTAATACTGATCTTTAGGTATTCAGCATTTTTACTTGCTTATTTCAGTAAAGAAAATGGAGTAAGAACAACGGAAGTCTAGAACAATATATCGATTTATAATTCATCGACCAACTAAGAATATTGGGTTAGTGGAAGGGAACGAAGAGAAAGGAAAATTTCTTAATGGTTTGTAAAAAACTTTGTGTTTGTATATTTTTTCATAAATATCTTATTTTTTTCGGGAAAAAATTACGGGAATTTCTTATCTTCATATCTTTTGTAAAAAAAATTGAGAGAATTTGCTTAATTTAATCGGCTATCAGAAATTTAGAACACTATAAACCTATGAATGTATTGTTGGGTAGTACGGAAGGTGTTTCCCAGCAACGTTATAACCAACAACTATGTTATAAGTTACAAAATGTCAACAACAATTTTTTAACGGATTTACAAGAATGTATAAAAATTTCTACTGCATCCGGTTAGATTCCTAAGGTGGTTTCAGAGGGATGGAGACCAAATTTTCTTTATTTTTTGGCGTATCCTGAACACGATCCTGTAGTTTATATACAAGTATGTATGTATGTACAAAATAAGATTTTTTTTCATCCGCTTTCTAACAGATTCACCAAAATCTTAACAGATTTTGGTGTAACTTAATGGGGTGATGTAAACCTATAGCGAATAAAGCATTATTGATTTTCAAGCGAATAATTTCATAAAAAACCGGAGTTAGATTCATAACGTCAGGTTTTTGGGTACTTTTTTATATTTTCATATTGTACAATGAAGAGTGACACGTTGGAAGCCAAAATTAGATCTTTGCAAGACAACAGGTGCAACCTGGTTTACCAGTGGTCCTAAAACATCAAGTTTGTAGCCCAAATCAATTTTTATGAACACCAGCAGGTGCAAGCTGCATTCATAATGAATAAAATTCAAAATATGTTTCAAACGAAAATAAAATTTTTGCGAGTACCAGAAGGTGCGAGCTAATTTTGTTATGATACAATATTTTCAATAATCTGCTATGAAGAAAAAGGGTTGGTGTACAAAAAAATCAGTTTTGATCTCTTTTGCGTCTGTTTTTGGTCAATTTGAAAGTTTTTTTTGTAGTGAGCACGGTTTGAGAACTATAGAAATTATGGGTAACAGTATGAAAGGGGTTGTTTGGCAAGTAGCACTATTAACCAATCGATAAGGTCACAACTCAAAAACTACGTGGAAAAAAGGAAGAAAAACACAATTATACAAGTATATTGTATTTATTGAAACAATATTTAGTACTTCACAGTATCACAGTAGAACATTTGATAATAACATAACGAAAAACACAAAGAACACTGATGACAACTAAGTAAAACTCCGAAAGCAATATAAAATAATTTCAAAGTCATTAGAGCAATGCAACGCCTTTTTTCACTTTGTTACACGAAGTAAAGGAAGTAGTATACTTGAAGGAAGTATTATACTTGTGATCGGAAAAATTTCGGTTTTCAGATTTCAACAGAAATATCAGTTTTGACCATCCCTGAATTATTTTGACTTTTTTCGACGTGACCTCTGTACGTTCATACGTATGTACATATGCATCCCGCATAACTCAAAAACGATTAGCCGTAGGATGTTGAAATTTTGGATTTAGGACTGTTGTAACATCTAATTGTGCTCCTTCCCTTTTTAATTGCAATCCACTGGACCAAAGGAATCCAAAACGTTTTCTTAACTGCAGTAATAATCCCTCGTTGAAAAAATTTCAATGATATATATATATAAGTGGTATATATTTTCATCGGTTCCAGAGTTATAGCCTAATAAAACTTTAATTAATGAAATATTTGGATCTTCCAAGGAAAAGACACATTGGTTCAAATCCAACTTCATTTCCTTTTGTTTTTTTAACTTTTTTTTTAATTTAAATATATTGATTTATTAACCTGTTATTGTAAATAAATTTTTACAATAAATAATAATTCCATAATAACAATAAAACAATTAAAACAATGAAAAAATCAAAAGTTATTAATGAAATAAAATTTTACGTACTTCTAAAAATGTGTATATGTAATTTAATAGGCGTACAAGGAAGTCATGTGGTGACCACGTAGGATTTTTTTTTTTATTAACTAAAAGGGAAATCACCTCTTCTGAAGCGCTTACTACAACAGAGTTTTTAATTTACACAATTAATATTTTGTAATTTTCCGTAGAAAAATCCACTTCAATCTCAATTACAATCGATAAATCTAATTTTTAATATTCTGTAGTAATTCAAACAAGTAAATTACAATATTTATCTTTTTTCTTTAGTTTTTATATTTCACTACTTAGATTCTGGTATAAATGTATATTTTTAATGTTTATCGAATTTTAAATGCATGTTTAATGCTAATCGACATTTCATGGATAAAAAATAAATGTATTAAGTATAAAGTATAAAGTATTACTTTAAAAAAAAAGTAATGTATTGAAATGTACTGTTGTATTCCATAATTTAAATAAATATTACACTATTATGTGCATTTCAAGTAAGTAAATTACAGTTAACAAAAATATGTACATTTATATTTTTATAGAGTTGATTCTTATATTTCATATTTGAACGTTTATTTGCGTGGTAAAATGTTATTAGATATATTCAATTAATTACATGAAATCTAATAAATAACAATATTTTCTAAACCACATTTTTATAATTACGTTTTAAAATGTATGTCCGTTAAAAAAAAAAAACGGTGATACGATCAGCAAGCTAATATTTTCTCTATAGAATTTTTTTAACAATCTATGTAAGTAGCTTTCTCCGATTTCACCTTAATATAAACTATTAATTATAATAATAATAATAAATCTATATTTTAACACTTCTTCTCGATTTAAGCCATCTATGAACCATTTGAATAACTTTACGTACGGTTTTTAATCGTTTTGTAATTTTTACTCAAGTAATCTTTTCATTTCTTGTTAATGGGGATGTTTTCCCTTCTTCAAGCTACGCGAAGTTGTAGTTAAATTATTTTGTTATATCTTGAAACGTACTGAAATTCTTGATTTCTTTCAAAATTTGCATTGGACTTGAGTTATTTTATCAGTTACGTTTTTTTATTATATACGAAACTCTTCAGAAAATAAACAAACATTTTTAATTACACGTCAACGGAGATATTTTGTGACGTGCGGTTGGCATCATTGTGTTCCGCATAACCTCCTCTATAACCACATGTTCTTGTTTAGTTTTCATGTTATTGTTATTTGAGTGCAACGTGTTTAAGTGTTAGTAGCGATTTTTGTAACGAGCGATTTTTTGATGATTGCGTCTCATTTTCGTAGCCGTAAACCTAGCTTTCGTCTCCCGTTATTATCCATTGCATGAATTTTCATCGTCATAGATTTGTTCAAGAAGTTGTCGACAAACGTCCACTCGATGTTATTTCTTCTGTTCGGTTATCAAACGTTTAACAAATTTTGCTGCAACTCGATACATTTTCAATTTTTCAGTCAAATTGTAACGGCATGATCCAATTGAGATGCTAACCTCTTTTGCTAGTTCTCTGACAGTCAATCGGGCTTTTGTACTTATTAGATCGTTGATTTTCTGAACGTCGGTGTCATCAGTTGAAGTCGAAGGCCTTCCTGGTCGAGGGTTATCTTCAATTGACTGGCGACCACTTTTAAATCTGACAACCATTCGTAACATTGCGTACGTTCCAGAACATCATCTCCGTAAACTTTTTTTCAAAAGTTGAAACGTTTCTGTTAATGTTTTCTCCAGTTTCACGCAACATATATATATATATATATATATATATATATATATATATATATATATATATAATTATTATTATTTTCGAATTCTCCCACTAAATAGAAGACGTTAAGCAAATAACTCAACTTTTCTTTCGGTTCTTCTTCTTGCTTCAATAATTTTTCATTCTTTCCAAGAGAGCTTGTTTACGTTCTTCTGACCACATTGTTCTATACTGTTTTTGTTTTAGTTGCTCTGATGTAACTTCCCATTTATTTACTTTGTATCTGAAGGTGTCTCTTTCTAAAATGTCTGTTGGACTTATGTTGGGGTTTTTTAGGTTCTTTCCAAGTTTGTCCATCCAAGGTGTTGAGTTCTTTATTATTATCATATATAAGTTAAATTCAAACATCCTAAAATAATTTTGTTACACACTTGAAATTTATAATTTTCTTTGCTCTCAGATAAGAAAACCCAACAGGTGTATATATAATTAATATATAAATATAATTAGATAATTAATAGTTTGTAATAAGTTGAATCTGAGAAAGCTATAATTATAGATTGTTAAAAAAATCCTGTGGAGAAAAATATTTGCGTGCTGATCTTATCAATTTTTTTAACGGATATGCATTTTAAGAAGTTATAATACAAAAGTGATTTTAAAAAAATTGCTATTTATTAAACTTCATGTAAATTGATTGACTACAATTAACAACATTGCATTACACAAAAAGCATTAAAATATAAAGTTATATAAAATCTTCTTAACCTTAACTTACTTCAGAAATACGTTTTATTTTTTATCCATAAAATGTTGAATAGTCATAAACATGTTTTTCAGTTCAATAAACTTTAATAAATTAATTATATTAGCATTTAATTTAGGGAAGTATAGACAAATAAAAGAAAGGTAAAGATGAAATTTTCGTGATCTATTACTGCAGAATATCGAAACATAGATTGATAATATGTAATTGAAATTGAGGTGGTTTATTTTTAAGGAAAATTACACAATATTAATTGTTTAAATAAAAACCTCTGGTCGTTGTTAGTGGTTCATAAGAGGTGATTTTCGGATGGTAAGAAAATAAAAGATGTTGCACTGCTGTAATCACTTTGAAAATAATATAACTTTCAGTGTTTTATTTAGCTTTTGGTGTTTTTTCTGTGTTTCATGTTATGTTATTATCATACCTTCAATTGGAATAATATTAGAACAATACTGTATATTGTTCCAATAAATTAATTACACTTGTATAATTCTGTATTTTCTTCGTTTTTCACATAGTTTTTGAATACGACTGCATTAGAGTTTTAACTTTTCTACTTGCCAACAACGCACTTTGATACTGTCACCCACAATTTGTGTAGTTCTGAAGCTGTGTTCACAAAAAAAGAATGTTTCAAATTGACCAAAAACAGATGCAAAAACGATTAAAACTTCAAATCTTTAATAAAACTAGTTCACAACTGCCGGTTTTAGCAAAAATTTGGTTTTCGTTTCAAACATGATATTTTCAATTTAAATAATTGTGAAAGCTGCTCGCACCTGAGACATGAAAACTTGAAAAAAAAAACGTGAAAAAGTATCCAAAAATGTTGCTTCTTACTCTTGTTTCTATGAACAGATTCGCTTGAAAATCAATGAAGCTGCATTCCCTATTGGTTTTTATCACTCCATTAAGTTTCATAAAAATCTGTTGAGATTTGCGTTTGGAAGAGCAGACGAAAAAATCTTAGAAATATATGTACATAAACATTGCAGTAGTGTGTTCAGGAAACAGAAAAACGTAAAGAATAATTGGTGTTCCTTTCCCACGACTCCTCAGTAGAAAATGTACCCGGGTGTAGTAAGAATTTCAATAAATTCTTGTCAATCTACTAAAAACTATTTTTGAGATTTTTTAACTTAAAACATGATAATCCCAGTTATCATGTTCTCAAAATAAATTAATTTGGATGAATACAACTTTTCACTAAAATGAAAATTTAACAAAATAAAATAAATATAAACCTTCTAGGTATATTTCTTGTTTAATTATATTATTTTAACGGATAGTAAGAACGAAGAAGCTAATCAAAAGCCAATTTGAGGTGTAATATATTTGTGGAAGGTTTGATTCAATTTTGTGCCAACCGTATAAGTTATACGTTGCTCTTCAGGCCTTCTAGAATAGTTTATCGTAGATTCACGTTAACTACTATCAAAAATTTTAGTAGTCCTAAAAGTGCTTCTTCATATCTGTTATATCACCAACCTAAACATTATGAAAATATTAATGCCGAATTGAAAGTCGAATCTATGCCAACTATGTTTTTGGCTTACCCTGATGCAACTTTTTAGTTCATGATATAAAAATCGACAGATGCTATCTTTCATGGATGAGGATGATTTTCGCGGATCGCCATATTAAATTTAGTAAAACACTTAAATTTCGGAAGAAGTCGATTATAACATCGAAATTCAATATTACTCAAAACATCAAAACTTTGTTATATATGTAAATATTCTTCATTCCCTTTAATTTTATGATCAAACTAATTAGGTTTACGTATATTACGATGGTAATACAAACTGATCTTACATAGAAAATGACATATTTACTAGAAGAAGTTCAAGGTTATTTATTTAAACAATTTTTTATTTATGATTTATGTAGATTGATGATATTTAAACTATGATAAACATTACTGGGGTCATAACAAAGATCCAGTTAAAATTTTGTAATATTCGGTTCAGTAGTTTTTGTGCTTTTCGGGAACAACCGAAAAATAATTTTTTCTTTATGTAGTGGTGATATATTTACGTTTTTTTTTTTTTTTTTAATTTCTCATCGTAATATTCCACTCCCATTATAAATACATAGTATGACTTCGACATCCTATAAATTAAAGTTTTTTAAATTCATATTTTTTATTTGTCTTCAGTCATTGGACTGGTTTGATGGAGCTCTCCAACATTCCCTATCTAATGCTAGTCGTTTCATTTCAGTATAACCCCTACGTCCTACATCCCTAACAATTTGTTTTACATATTCCATACGTTGCCTACCTGCGAAACTTTTTCTTCTACCTGTCCTTCCAATATTAAAGCAGCTAATCCAGGATGCCTTAATACGTGGCTTATAACTTTTTCTCTTATTTTAACTATATTTCTCCAAATGCTTCTTTCTTCGTCGATTTGCCGCAATCAATTTGTCACTTCATTTGTCACTTTATCCACCCATCTCATTTTTAATATTCTCCTATAGCACCACATTTCAAAAGCTTCTAATCTTTTAGGTTCTTCTCAGGTCCTCCGATCATCCAAGTTTCACATCCATATACGCTCCAAACATATACTTTCAAAAATATTTTCCTGACGTTTAAAATAATTTTTGATGTAAGCAATTTATATTTCTGACTGAAAGCTCGTTTCGCCTGTGCTATTCGGCATTTTACATCTCTCCTGCTTCGTCCATCTTTAGTATTTCTACTTTCCAAATAACAAAATTCCTCTACCTCCGTAATTTTTTCTCTTCCTAATTTTATATTTAGTGATCCATCTTCGTTATTTCTACAACATTTCATTACTTTCCCTTTATTCTTGTTTATTTTCATGCTGTAGTTCTTGCGTAGGACTTCATCCATGTTATACATTGTTTTTTATAAATCTTTTTTATTCTCAGCTAGAATTATTATATCATCAGCAAATCGTAGCATCTTTATCTTTTAACCTTGTACTGTTAATTCGGATCAAAATTTTTCTTTATCATTAACTGCTAGTTCTATGTAAAGATAATAAAAGTAACGGGGATAGAGAACATCCTTGTCGGACTCCTTTTCTTATTACGGCTTCTTTCTTATGTTCTCCAACTATTATATTTGCTGTTTGGTTCCTGTGAATATTAGCAATCATTTTTCTATATCTGTATTTGAAACCTAATTTTTTTAAAATGCTGAACATTTTATTAATATTAATATCATAAAAATAATTATGAAATAAAATATTTTTATGACTTCAGTATATTTATTTATGTAACTATTGATTTGCTTTGGTCCTTATGTACGTAAGGAATAAGGAGGCAAAAAATATACAGATTGGCTGGAATCTATTATCTTAAAATAACAACAGCAGTGATTACTATTTTATTTACATCCTTTTGGTTGTCGGCATTTTAACGTAAATTTTGTATTTTCTAATCGTATTTATTACATTATGATCTATTTCATTACCAATTATTTTTTAACAGATGAATTTATTTAAAATGGTATAAATAAACCTCGTGAAGATTACAAGAAACCTTTACAACCAAAACCTATTTCCAACTAATCCGTAATCGCATAAATAATAATTTTTTACGGACTTTATGTCCTTTCAGTTATAAATCTGGATATAATTTCATATTTTAATCCTCTTTTACAAAGGCATTTAAATTATTATCTTAAAAGATAAAAACTAATAACTTAAAATATAAAACAGGAATTATATCTAATTTTAATTTGATTCCGATTGGAAAAATCTGTTATCTTCCCTTATAATAATTACATCGGTACTCTTTCTTTAATATCTTAGTTTGTGGTAATATTTTATTACTATCGATGATATACAACGGGTTTTTTTGCGTGTATATTGCCAATTTAAACAATTTTACACATTTGAGAACTTATATAAATAGTTTTTCGGTTGTAATATTCTGAATATAATTTTATTTTTTTATTTAGAGCAATGTTGCAGAAGTTGTATGATGTATGTTATTTAATTATATAATTTCATATATTCCATGATTAAAATTAAATGTTTATGGCCATTTAATGAAATAGAACAAAAGAGAAAGTCACATGTCACATGAACGCCATTTAACTGGAATTCATTGTCTGATTATAATATAAAAAGATCTTTAATAACATTTATTTTCCCTTTGATCTGGTACTTCGTACATCTATTCAGTTTTATACTTAAATGGCATATCTTAAAGGTATTTAACATATTTTTTTTCCAATTTAGATATAAAAGTCAAAATAATTTATGAACTTCATATAGATTTTTATCTTTAATTTTATTCAATTTCTTTGCTTATATGAGTATATATATATATATATATATATATATATATATATATATATATATATATATATAAACAAATTGAAAGTATAATAAAACACTAACAACATGAACATTACGGAACTTCAAAATATTTAACCTTTCCCTTTACCTTTCCCGCTTTACCCTTTCTCCTTTCATATTTTCATATTTTCCTTTTTCTCTTTTACTTGTACCCTTTACCCATTATAATTATTACCATTTCCTCCTTTCCCATTTTCATTTTACTATTTACCCTTCTCGTTTTTTCATGTTGCTTCCCCTTTTACCTTTTCTTTCCCGATTTCTCGTTCCCTTATTCCCCTTTCCACGTTCAAATTTCCCACTTTCCCCTTTATTTTTTCTCATTTCCCCTTTTAATTTCCTTTTCCCCGTTTTCCACTTTTTTATTTTTTCTATTTTCCCCTTCTTCCCTTTTCCTTTTCCCGATTTTTCCCTCCTCCATTTTTCCCTTTTTCCCCGCGTGTAAATTGATTCAGTAGTTTTATAGTATATCAACGACACACATATCGGAAACAATGTTATGTAATCGTAACATATTTAGTACAGCATGTCTTGTTTTTACGTCCAACAGATAGCGCTGTTGTTTTCAAAAAATTACGTTTTTATCTGTCACAGGTGTGACATCTTAGGTATATAAATAGTAGGTATGTAAAAGCATGCGCGTATTCGAATGTAAAGTTGTGTCAAAATTTCAATGTAATCGGTGAAGAACTTTCAGAGATTTAAGATTTTTGAACAAACGAACATTTATATTTACATATATATATATATATATATATATATATATATATATATATATAAACAACAATCTAATTAATCTATATCACATGAAAAAAGGGGGGAAACAACAAATTTGAAATTTAACTATTTCACATCACATTTCAATTCGTTTGAATTATACAATTTGAGATTATTCCAGAATTTAAGGTTATAACGGTTGATACATCATTTTAATAGTTCTGATCTCTTTTATTTTATTCTATACCCCATTTTAGACATAAACTTACGATATTTTTATTCATAAAAATCGAAGATGAAAGAAATGTAAAACTAGTAATTTTCAACGACTCACAACCGAATTCAGTCTTATATAATGAGTTGAAATCGATTTTTTTACATCTTTGAGGATGAGCGATCCTACTTTTATATCATAGTTGAAATCTTCGTACAGTTAAGAAAACACGTATTTACGAGAATATTTTCATATAACATAATAGATTTAAATTGGGTTAGTGATCATTAAATAATGAGAGAAGTATTTTTGAATATTTAAATGTTTCATAATATTTGAATGAGGTAAAAGTAATTTATTTTTGTTTGATTCTATAAAATATCGAGGTTGTTAATATTGTTAACTTCTTTGCTTATTTCTACGAGTTGGTTGGTAAATGTTAACTCTACATAATAAAATAATGTTTCTATATGTTCATTATATCGTTATTTAGAGTTGCGTCTTGTATTTAAAATTAGAACAGTGCTGAAACGGTTTTGGTTATATATTTCAGGAACATTGGGGTTTTGTTTGTTGTTGTATTTTGTATAAGGGTTATAAAATGTATACATTTATATATGTTTTCATTACGTCGTGTTGCTTTTACACAATAAGATTATTAAAATATCTGTGACAGTAAATTATTTAATGAATACAGCTTTATTTGGCGTATGTGTATTTTTAAAAAGATTTTATTACAATTTTTTAATACAATGAATGCTTATGTGCAATGTAATTTTGCTGTTACTTTTATAAATTGCAAAATAACTTTTTCCGTAAATATATTACCAAGAATAGTTATTGTTTTGTTTTGAAATAATATTTAAAAAGTTATTTATTTTAAATATATATTTTTCTGGTAATTTATTGTTGTTAAGTTTGTAATACTCGGCTTGTAATAAGTTCAGAATAATTTGTAAAATAATAATTTATACAGGAGAATATAATTGCTAAATAAGGATGCGAAGAACGCTACAATTAGTGATTGATTAATATTATTAAATTTCTCACGTAGATAATTTTTTTCACGCATTCTCTTGTATATTTGTTATAATTTCTTTTTAATATTCAATACTAACAAGTATTTTTTTCAATTTTCGATAAATACTAGTAATTTTCAAAAGAAAAAAAGTTAAAATATTCACAAAGATTATCATATTTTATTTGAGTGTTACGCTCTGCATTTCCTAGCATTATCACTCTAGATTAGTAAATGACGCGTTTTGGAGAACTTCCATTCTCAAAACCACTTTTAGCAATGAATCTTTCTCAGTTGGGATCGCTAAATAAGTAGCTATGTTAATCTCCTCCCCAAGAAGTGGAAAAAGAAGTGTTAGGAAAAGACCAATTTGGTTTCAGACAAAGTACAGGGACACGAGAAGAAATTTTGGGGGATCAGATTAATAGTAGAAGGAAGATTATAGAAAAACAAACCAAACTTGGCATTTATAAACGTAGAAAAGGCATTCGATAACGTAGGCTGGAATAAAACGTTCAGCATTTTAAAAAAAATTAGGGTTCAAATAGAGAGATAGAAAAACGATTGCTAACATTTACAGGAACCAAACACCAACTGTAATAATTGAAGAACATAAGAAAGAAGCCGCAATAAGAAAGGGAGTCCCACAAGAATGTTCCCTTTCCCCATTACTTTTTAATCTTTATATAGAACAGCAGTTAATGATGTTAAAGAACAATTTAGACCCGGAGAACGAGTACAAGGTGAAAAGATAAAGGTGCTACGATTTGTTGATGATATAATAATTCCAGCTGAAAGTAAAAAAGATTTGGAAAAAACAATGAATGGCATGGATGAAGTCCTACGCAAGAACTACCGCATGAAAATAAAATGAAATGTAGTAGAAATAACAAAGATGGACAAGTGAGAGTAAAATTAGAAAGAGAAAAGATTATGGAGGTAGAAGAACTTTATTTGCGAACTAGAATTACTAAAGGTGGACGAAGCAGGAGCGATGTATAATGCCGAGCAGCACAGGCGAAACGAGCCTTCAGTCAGAAATATAATTTGTTTACATCAACAATTAATTTAAACCTCAGGAAAAGATTTTTGAAAGCATATGTTTGGAGCGTAGCTTTATATGGAAGTGAAACTTGAATGATCGGAGTACCTGAGAAAAAAGATTAGAATCTTTTAAAATGTGGTGCTGTAGGAGAATGTTAAAAATCAGATGGGTGGATAAAGTGACATATGAAAGTATGTTACGGCAAATTGATAAAGAAAGAAACACTTGGCAAAATATAGTTAAACAGACTTAAAGGCCACATATTAACGCATCCTGGGGTAGTCGCAAAGAATCTTGGAGAGCTGCTTCAAACCAGTCAAATGACTGAAGACAAAAATAATATGTCCTCCCACTTCCCATAAATACTGTTTTGGCCTCTTCTGCTTTGTCCCTCCCGCTTTAACGATTTCATATACTAATCTTTCTGATTCTTTTTTAACAATAAATTTCTTAATTATTACATCATAATGAGTGTTATTTGTTCATTATCTCTAGTTATCTTATCATTTATCATTTTAAATGTGCAGGAACTATTTATTTATTCGACGATCCCAACTGAAGAAGACTCAGTGTTAAAAATTGTTTTTAGAATTGGTGTACTATAAAACGCGTCGACTACGAATGTTAGAGTAATAATGTTAGGATGAACAGAAAACAACACTTAAGCAAAATAAATAAAAGAATCCTACACTTGATATTATTTTTCTTAATGAAATGAATAATCTTCATCCAGTATGAGTGCTTCATTTAAACTCATACATATCATCCTCATTCATCCTCTGAAATAATACCTAAAAAGTAATTCCCGGAGGTTTACAGCAATAAAAATGTATCAGTGCTTTCACCCTGATTTAATTATTGTTAAATGTGCGTGCGCAGGTGTTAATTATTAAAGTAGTAAAACGGAAGAAGGGAAGGAGAGAAAAAAACAAAAAAAGAGGAAACGGGGAAAAGGAAATGGAAACGGGAAGGGATAAGAAAAGAAAGGGGAAAGTTGAACGGGGAAGGGAAACAAGAAAAAGAGGAATGAAAGGGAAAGGGCGAGGAAAACGAAAAGTGGAAAGGGGAATTGGCAAAAATTACAATGGAAAAGCGGAAAATGGGGAAAGGGAAATGGAAAGGTTATATTTTGTGGAGTTTTGTAATGTTCATTTTGTTAATGTTTTATGAAACTTTCAAGGATTTATTTGTGTGTATGTATATACATATATATTTGTTCCACCGTAGCAGGTCGACGTCAGAACCGATTTAGATGAATGATCCCGCGTTGGAATCCTTACGTTACCGGGAGTGTCATAGGCTATATTATATTTGTTTAAATATATAAAAAATTTGAAAAAAATTATACTAAAAAATTAAAATTGACACCCACCCGTTCATTAATTATCCTATATATAAATTACATTTTATAAATGAGATTAACCGATGTTTTCTAAGCAATTCAGACTCTATTTTTGAGTGTATTATATACTCTTTTATAAAAGTTATATATTTCGGAATTGTAATTTTAAAATAAAATCGTTTTTCGTTTTAACTTTATAAGAAAACTGTTTCTGATGGAATTAAAGGTTTTCGCTGAAGATTTGATACTGTACACAAACTTCTTGTTATAGCAAACGAACTCATACCATTTATACAATATCTACCCATCCCTTCCCATAACTCTAAGTTAGGGTCACCTAACTCTATAGGTATGTGTAAAGGATAAAGAGGGTGAGGTGTTTGATGGGAAGGGGGAAACCGTTCTCTACTTGGTTCAAATTGGATCTGGTGAAGAGATTAATTGCATCCAGTTCTGGGAATAGCCATTGCTTCATCTCAAATACTACTGTATTCTCCCTGTATTGTACCATTTCCCAGTTTTTGCTACTAGAATGGTCTTAAATTTTATTTTTCTTGCACTCTTTTTCTCGATTTTTTTCTTCTTTCTACCACTCACTCTATCTCTCTCTCTCTCTCTCTCTCTCTCTCTCTCTCTCTCTTCCTTTCAGAAATCACAACTTTATCATTTAATATATGTCGTAACGTTAACAACTGTTATTGAATGTTATTCTTTATGAACTGAATTTAAGATTTTTAAAACGTAAGTTATTTTTTTTTAATGATTATTCGACTTGATTTTTTTTTTCTTTTTTTATATGTATATATAATTTATGTAGTTCAATGTATATGATACACTAAAACTATAAGCGTTGAATTACATTTATTATTTCTATCGGAATCTGTAATAAAGATCTAAATATTATCAAAATAATTGTTATTATAAACTATATATTAATAAAACCTATATCATTTCATTTTTAATTGGTTATTACAGAATCAAACGATTTGAATTGCAAAAAGGATCCGGGAATAGACGGAATACCTGTAGAATTACTGCGCAGTGCAGGTGAGGAAGCGATTGATAGATTATACAAACTGGTATGTAATATTTACGAAAATGGAGAAGTTCCGTCAGACTTCAAAAAAAGTGTTATAGTCAGGATACCAAAGAAAGCAGGGGCAGATAAATGTGAAGAATTCAGAACAATCAGCTTAACTAGCCATGCATAAAAAATCTTAACTAGAATTTTATACAGAAAAATTGATAGGAGGATGGAAAAAGTCTTAGAAGAAGACCAATTTGGTTTCAGGCAAATTATAGGGATACGGGAAGGAATTTTAGGGATTAGATTAATAGTCAAAGGAAGAGTAAAAAAAACAAACCAATATACTTGGCATTTGTAGACCTAGAAAAGGCATTCGATATTGTAGACCACAATAAAATGTTCTGCATTTTAAAAAAATTAGGGTTCAAATACAGATATAGAAAAACGATTGTTAATATTAACAGGAACCAAACAGAAACAGTAATAACTGAAGAACATAAGAAAGAAGCCGTAATAAGAAAAGGAGTCCGACAAGGATGTTCCCTATCCCCGTTACTTTTTAATCTTTACATGGAACCTGCAGTTAATGATGTTAAAGAACGATTTAGATTCGGAGTGACTGTACAAGGTGAAAAGATAAAGATGCTACGATTTGCTGATGATATAGTAATTCTAGCCGAGAGTAAAAAAGATTTAGAAGGAACAATTAGCGGCAATGATGTCCTACGCAAGAACTACCACATGAAAATAAACAAGAACAAAACGAAAGTAATGAAATGTAGTAGAGGTAACGAAGATGGACCACTGAATGTAAAAATAGAAAGAGAAAAGATTATGGAAGTACTTTTCCATAAGTAGATTATGGAAGAATTTTGTTATTTGGGAAGTTGAATTACTAAAGATGGACGAAGCAGGAGCGATATAAAATGCCGAATATACAGGCGAAACGAACCTTCAGTCAAATAATAAGTATAATTTGTTTTCATCAAAAATTAATTTAAACGCCAGGAAAAGATTTTTGAAAGTATATGTTTGGAGCGTAGCTTTATATAGAAGGAAAACTTGGACGATCGGAAATTAGAAATGTGACCTTTTGAAATGTGGTGCTATAAGAGAATATTAAAAATCAGATGGGTGGATGTAGTGACATATGAAGAGGTGTTACGGCAAATTGATGAAGAAAGAAACACCTGGAAAAATATAGTTAAACAGACTTATAGGCCACATATTAAGGCATCCTGGGGTAGTCGCTTTAATATTAGAGGGACAGGTGAAGGAAAAAATTGTGCAGGCAGGCAACGTATGAAATATGTAAAACAAATTGTTAGGGATGTAGGATATAGGAGGTATACTGAAATGAAACGACTAGCACTAGATGTAGAAAGGGAATCTTGGAGAGCTGCATCAAACCAGTCAAATGACTGAAGACAAAAAAAAAAGCACTAGATAAGGAACCTTGGAGAGCTGCATCAAACCAGTCAAATGACTGAAGACAAAAAAATTACATAATTAAAATTATTACATTATTTTTCTTCTAAATTTTATTTTTGGTAATTTTACTGAAAATCTACTTATATTCAAAATTTTTTTGAATCCCTGCAATATATTACGTGATCTTTATAATAGGAATACTAATATTCCGACCTCAGAAAAAAAAAAAATTTATTCAGTCTATCAAGACTAAATTTTCACAAGCGGCCAAAATGAAGGTGCTTTTCACTTCGGTAATGCGATTGCACATTTTAGATTGTTGTTGAAGTACTTTCAAAGGTGCTGTATTCATCAAACTTGGCTCGCAAACATTTTGGTGATCAAACACTTACCAACGAAAACGCTGCAGGAGCTTCTTTGTTACAGCTGCAGTGTGCGGGGCCGACGATTGTCCTGGAGAAAGTTATCTATACATCTCCGATTTATAAAACCTGCCATAGTACTGAAACCAGTACTATGGCAGGCTGCAGCCAGTGCTATCAGGCTGCAGGTGTAGCCTGCAGCCTGATAACAACATTCCTCTCCGCTTATTCTTATACGCCCACCATATAGCCCGGAATTGGCTCCATCCGATTTTCATTTCTTTGCTCACATGAAACGCTGGCTAGGAGGACAACATATTGGCACAGACATCGAGCTGCAGACCAGCGTAGAAACATGGCTGAAAACAGAAGTGGCTCCGTTCTATGACGAGGGTATTGGAAAGTTGATACCACGCTACGAGAAATGTCTAAACTGGAGTGGTGACTATGTAGAGAAATAGCGTAACTATGTAAGTACTTGTTACAAATAAAAAAATTTTATTTCCAATGTGGTTTTAATTTCGTGACCGATCGGACCTTGAAAAAAAAAATAACCCTCATAATTCTTATCATTATCGGGCACAAAATTCCAACCAATCGTATTTTTTGTTTTTTATTCAATCATAAAGTAAGAGTAATTCTTATCATCATCATGAACGAAATCCCCAACTAATCGTATTCTTTGTTTTTTAAGCAATCATAAGGTGAGAGTAATTCTTATCATTATCAGGCACAAAATTCCAACTAATCGTATTCTTTGTTTTTTAATCAATCATAAGGTGGGAGTACGTATTATGTTAGATTATAGTTAGTCATATTTAGTTCCTTATATTCAAATTAAAAAAGGAAAATAAATTTCTAGGTAAATTTTAAATTATTTTAGTTTTATTATTAATATCTTTCTTTTATTAGTCTTTTTTTATTGGAAAAAAAAGGATTTTAAATTTTTTAAATAGATTTTTTTATCATATTGTACAATTTTTTTTTGTAATCATGGTCTGTCTATATAGAAAAAATAATCTTTAAAAACCTATTAAATTTTTAATCTCAAAAAACAATAATTATTTGCTTCTTATTTTCGGATCTTTAATCATAAAAAAAAAGAAAATATTTCTTCTTACAGTACCATCAAAATATTCTCTTCTGTACTATAGAGGTTTTTCTAAATTATTTATTTAAATACATTAAAAATTCAAATAAATGATAAGTTAATAAGACAAAATGTTTAATTTATGGTTGGGAAAGATTACAGTTTTGTATATAACAGAATTCTGGAAGAAGAATATCTATGGACGAAATAGAGGTTTTGAAAAGGTGAAAGGATTACTGATCTTGACTGAAATAGAGAAGAGTTTAAAAATGTTTAAAAAAAAAAAAAAACATTTATGTAGATCAGAATCGTGGAAAATCAGAATAAAAGAATAGTTTTAAATCGTTTGAAAAATTTCTCTATATAAAGGAATAGAGAAAATGAAATACACAGAAAAATAGAGAAAATGAAATACACAGAAAAATAAATGAAAAATACAAAAGGAATAAAACGTGCAGAGTTTAATTAAAAACATTTTAAAAAAGGAATACTTCATGATTGTAGCGCACCCAAAGTTGAAATTTACTTCAGCAAACAACTGCAGAGCGGAAAGTACAGGAAATGAGAGTCAGAGGATTAAGAAAGATAAAAATGCTTACAGGCATTTGGTATAAAGAAATTATAAGGAAATCAAAATTATTTGTTATTGGGAAAAATTAGAGATGTTCAGTTGAAATTTTTCAAAAGAAAGATATAACGAAGAAAAAAAATAGAATAATTATGTGGTTCGCGTCCGCCTCCGTGGCGCTAGTGGTAGCGTCTTGGTCTTTCTTTCATCCGGAGGTCCTGGGTTCTAATCCCGGTCAAGCATGCCATTTTCATACGCTACATTTCCATATCCCACGCACAAGCTTCAAGCTTGTAAAATAATAAAATCTATCCAAAATATTAGTTAAGATAAAAAAAAAAAAATATATATATAAAAGAATTTATGCTATTATTTCACAAAAAAACTAAAGTATTAAGTTAGTTAAAGAAAAAAATAAAATAAGTTCATTAAGCTTCTTAATGTACCTGGAATCTGAGAGGTTGCTTATATTTCTCTAGTTGAACAGATTGCAACTTGCACGTTAGGAATAAGAAATTAAAAGGTGTACATGTGTTTCATGATTGTTGTAATAAAACATTTTACGAGAAAAATGTAAAAGTAGTTGACATAACAGTTTAATTTGAAGTACTCTTACAAATGAATAATTATTCATATTTTATTATTTATTACTGTGAAGGCTGTTACTATTAGTACTTTCACCATTAATTCAAACATTAACTGTTTAAAATTTGTTATAGGATATTTTTCTGAAGGAATGCGAAACATAAAGGATACAATGGGACGTTTTATTACTAACCGCGATTTTTCCGTTTTTTCAAGTTTCATTACTTTTAATTCGAAATCGATGGGATTTATCCAGAAATGGTTATCACCAAAGTTTCTCTGATAATACTTTACGTTGAAATTATGTATCACATGTCATTCTTCCTATTTAAGCAAAAAGATTTAATTCATTGTGAGGGATAGAAGATGGTAGAGACAGGATGAAATAGTTCAGTAAAAATTTAGATCCGAACTTTTTTCTACCTCCTAATATCCGTCAGTTTTTAACTATGAAGCTGATTCCATCTCATACTCATATATATATATATATGAGTAAAACCATCATCCTCCCACCGCAGGGATTTGCTGTTTGATTTATCTCAATACTTTCAGAGAAACTATCTCAGAATAATGCTTCATTTTATCTTTTTATTCCTGTTTAGCCTCCAGTAATTACCTTTCAGATAATACTTTAGAAGATGAATGAGGATGATATGTATGTGTGTGAATGAAGTGTAGTCTTCTCAATTCGACCATTTCAGAGATGTGTGATGATTGAAACCCAACCACCAAATACCGGTCTTCGTATCCACGATCGCTTCTTTTTATCTAAAATCCTTTATGTCTTTTAATAGTAATATGAATGTATTTAGTTTTTGGTCAAGGTCGCAGACACAACATTGTTTGATAGGCAACAGTTTAGTCGACGTCCAAATAGCGGGCTAGAATATATCAACAAACCAGTGAACGGTGTTATCAGGAACATACCAGCGAAATTACATCATCAAAGAAACACAATTTTATTTATTACTATTAAAATACTGTTCAGAGTGGGGAGTGACGATGTGAGCTCTGTCTCTCTCTTTTTCGTGTTTAGCCTCCGGTAATTATCTTTCAGATAATTCTTCAGAGGATGAATGAGGATGATATGTGAGTGTAAATGATGTGTAGTCTTGTACAATCTCAGTTCGACCATTCCTGAAATGTGTGGTTAATTGAAACCCAACCACCAAAGAACACCGGTATTCACGATCTAGTATTCAAATCCATGTAAAAATAACTAACTGACTTTACTAGGACTTGAACGCTGGAACTGTCGACTTCCAAATCAGCTGATTTGGAAGTCAGTCTAGCGGTTCTCTTCGTGCGATGGGTGTGTTAACTTTGTTTGCGCTGTGTAAGTTTGTGTTTATCAGTAACTCATCTGGTTAAGCTCTTGACGAGATTTAAATAATCTAAAGATTTAATTTAATTGTTACTTATTTTTATTGGCTGTTGCTGGATTGTCGGAAGAATATAATTAAAAAGGCTAAAATTAATTTATTTATATAAAATGTATGTCCGATAAGACTCGTCGTGCGACAACATAGCGGGTTGGTTAATTATTTGTATGAATTCCTGTACTTTTTATTTGTGAATGTAATGTTTATTCAATTCAGACTGTATTATTTTTTGTTTAGTTTTTTTCTCTTGTAGCATAAATATAATTTATTGCATTGTTCCTTTAGATTAGTTTAGTTGATGCACAAACTCTTTTTGCAATTCTGGTATAATTATAAACTTATGAAATTTTAAATAGTATTGATGTGCTTTATTATTTTTCTTTTCTCTTTCGTAATCATTACCCATCCAGACTATCAGATCTTCTCAGAACAGAATGACTGGGAAATACTGTGAAAAGTAACATTTTCGTCTTCTAAGAGGAAGATTTTATCTAACAATGGCTTTATTTTTTTATTTTTCATAGAGGCTAAAAATATCTTAAATGATATGTGCAAATTATTTTTTACAAAAATTGTTGTTTGTTTTATTATTTTTCAATGATTGCATTGATTCAATGCGTGCATTTTCTCGGTTTAAATAAAAATTCAAATTTAAGAGAAAAAAATTAACGTAATATATTTTTTTTAAATATTTTTATTTATAGTCGCATTAACAGTTAATGTCATGCAACTTATTAGTGTAATGTTACTATACCGGGAAATGTGTAGTATTGAACAAACTCAGGCCGACCATTCCTGAGACGTATGGTTATAATTGAAACCCAATCACCAAGAAACACATGTATCCATCCACATAACTATTATTCATATTTGAATAAAAGCAACTAGGATTTGAATCTGAGAACTTCGATTTCGAAATCAGAAATCAGCTATCAGTTTTGTTTCAAAATATGATGAAAAGTTTTAAAATAAGTTTTAAAAAAAAATCTCTTTTTTTATATAGTACATATATATATATATATATATATGTACTAAGATTTAGAATTTGCATGCACAAAATAAAATATTTAAACTACTATTATATTACAGAATTATAAATTTAGTTATATATATATATAAGTTGGTTAAGTTAAACTGTAATAAAAAAAAATAAATAAACCTAACCATCAAAAGAAAAAAAAACGTATTAGTAAAGATGAACAATGCCTCTAATCTATTATGTTCATTGGAGAGGTAAACAACCTACATGGAAAGTGTGCGCACGCATTCGATTAGTCTACTTGCGACTGCTATCAGAACGTCGCAGTAGTTGTGTTTCAACGTCCCGACTGTGTTGTCTTATGTTCTGCTTAATTTATACCGCTTAGTTGTTTGTTTAAAAGTGTATATTATAATTAGCTTGTATTAATAATCAATATTTTGTGATCAATGATAACGAAAAATACAGATTAGTGATTATTTTTGTAAGTATTAATATATAATTTATTTATTTTTTTTATATTTGTATTGATAATCTACTTGTAATGTTCATTTTCTGTCGTGTCATGTTCACCAAACGAATTTTTTTTTTACATGTTTCTTAGTTTAGTTTTAAAAAGGTATTATTTTTATATATTATGTATGTTACTTTTCTAACTATTGTAAAAGTAATTTTATTTAATTTTATTAGAATTTTAGGTTAATATAAAATAAAACCTTTTATGAGTTTTTCAAATAAGCAGATCCATTATTAATAAATCGTTAATATTTCATAAAAATTTGTATCATAGTATAAGATAAAAAGTGAGAATGAATATTTTTTTTTTCTGAAGCTATATGCAATTTTCTAACAAAAATAAAATCAATAATAAAACTTGTGCGTAAAGAAAATTACAGTGTGACCAACAAATTAAAATTGTATTCGGTTTTGGATAACTGTTAATTGAAGTAATGATTATGTATAACGAAGAAATATTTTTGTAAATATGTGCTTTGCTAGTTTGCATCGTTGCTTATACAATACATTAAATTTTTATTAAACTGTTTGTATGCCCGCGCGTACGCGTGTAGTATAATGGATAAATACGGAGCAGCCACTTCTTTCACCCTTGAATTCTCTACTCGCTTGATTTTATCCTAAAACCATTATGAATTCACGATAAAATAATTTTCACTTAACTTTCTGTTAAAAACAACTTTGAATTCGCTACTAACTTTTACATCAAGTAAAACATTAGATACCATGACCTTTGAAATGAACAACCAATTTTCAGCTACTTAAATACTTACAGAATATCCCCCTCAGAACTCTAGTAATACAAATGACATAAACAGAATAAAACTAAGAGAAAACAAAAGGAAGCGGTTGGAAAATAAAATTACTGGAATCAAGCAAAAACAAAAGTTAAAAATACCATAAATCACAAGTCCATCTTTCTATTTAAAAAAAAAGTTCGATTTTAATCGGCCGATACAAGTTGGCGGACAAAATTTCAAACGCACCATAAAGTACTAGTAATAATGTTTTAACTATGTACACCCGTTCTTCTTTTTACCTTCCAGTATACCTAAGTTTTGAAGTATGAAGCTGTTTCTATACTTTAAAATCACGCTAGATTTGGTATAATATACGTAAAGTAATTTTTACAAAAGTTACATTTCAGATAAATTAATTTGTAATTTACACCGTGATCGGTTTAAATTTTTTTGAATCTGTACTGGCAGAGCACAGTAATTTTTTGTAACAAATTAATAACTCAAAACCATTTGTTATTAAAATTATAAAATAGTTGACTGGCACTCGTAAGTTAATACCTATCGTTATAATTAAGTAATAATTTCTTAGATCAAGTTGTTTTCCTTTCGGATTGTGGAGTAAAGTATTTTTAGCCATTGTTTTTAAAACCATCTTTAAAAAAAGAATCCTAATATTCATTTTAATGTGTTAGTAAGAATAAGAATTACACACCTGTATGAATTATGATAAATTAAAAATTATATTTCCTTATTTGCCCTAATATGGTAACGTTTTTGGACAAACAGTTTCCAGTTATAACCAATTTAAAAAAATATATTGATTTTTTCGGAATACCCCTTCCAAAAAAACCACTTAATTTTTAACCAAAGGGCCAAAAATCAATATAATTTTAATACCCAATAAGAATTAGGTGGGAATATTAGTGTTTCAAAATAAACAAGGTTGAAGAAATAACCCGATAACACACTAAAATCCTCTTTTATACCGGTCATTTTACATATTCTACATATTAACATATTAAAAACATAAGAATTATTGCTTATAATTATAGATATGAATTAATCAAACTTAACCTACGTTCGCTTCGAGCGGTAACCTTGACTAACTAACAGTAATGTTTTGATTATTTAAATAATAAATAATAAATAATTAATTATTATTAATTATTAATAAATAATTGCAATAATTATTTGAATTTATTAAAAAAAAAATTGTTTTCCCTGCCTCCCGAAACCAGACCCCCTATTAAGAATGAACACGGTTCCGCGGGAGGTGTCTTTGCCTCTAGTCGCCAGACGAGGGAAACGCCAAGCCCGGATATGCTATTCCCGGCCTCCATCACCCAGCAACCGGTACTAGGTCCTTTGTGCTTCGCCTCTAACTGGGACAACCCGGAGGGATGGCCCCGCCGGGATTCAGTCTTTTAGCTCTTGGGCTCGAGAGTCCCCGCACTTTATCACCACCGTCTACCCGTGCAAGCACAGGCAAACGGCAGCTCTTACGGAGCTGCCCCTCACCACCCAGCTTCTCAATATTTCATGCGCAGTATTTCCGATACAGTGCCGAAGTCCCCGAACTGTGTAACATTGTTCCAACGATGTTCCCCACCTCGAGATGCCCAGTTCTAACCAAAGTTAACCTAAGCTCGCTACCTCGACTAATTAACATGTTTTGATTATTTAAATAATAAATAATTGCAATAATTAACTGAATTTATTAAAAATTTATTAATCTAACCAAACTAAACCTACGCTCGCTTCGCTCGCTAACCTCGACTAATAAACAATAATGTTTTGATAATTTAAATCATAAATAATTGCAATAATTACTGAATATATATTTAAATATTCAAAATATCGAAATTTAACCTACACTCGCTTCGCTCGATAACCTCGACTAATTAATAGTAATATATTGATTGTTTAAATAATAAATAATTAGTACCGGCCCATTACTGTGCCCCATTACTGTGTCCCGTTATGACAGCAGCATGTCACGGGTAGTGCCTTCATGATGGGTACCGGAGCATGTTGTATTTTAGGAAGAGGTTTTTAGCGAGTCCCCGCTTAGTGATTTTTGGCGGGAAATCTCACACACCCGATAGTACGGTCTGGTAGGCGTCTGACAGCAAATTTCTCTCCTCCCGCGGAAAAAAAAATAGCTATAATTTCTGAATTTATTATTTTAATACTCGAAACATTATTGTGTTAATTAATCAAGGTTATCGAGCGAAAAGAGTGTAGGTTAAGTTTGGTTATATTATAATTATAATTATAAAATAAATAAATATAAATGGTAATACAAATGGCTATATTGGGTGATATTTACAATAACCCAAAGTTTGCAGTTTATTGGTCAACGGGCTAATACGTAAGTACCGTAAATATTTTCACGTGAAACGTCTTTAAAATTACATCGAAACATACGGGTCAGAACAGAATAACGTAATGAAAAGGACTATATGTCGTCTTGCCTTAATAACTCCCTATCTATTAGTCTTTGAGACGGAAATGCGGTGTCATTTTTATAATTTACATGATCAACTTGCCGATACAACTTTGTGTCAATTGTGACCGAGTATGCAGGGAGGGGACACAGCGCAGATCGACCAAAACTCGCGTTCACGCTCTTTTCCATTCAGTGTAGCTCACGACTTAGACGTGATAATGCCGTGATTCGTGTGTTTGTCTTAGGAGTTTGTCACGATAGGTGGATTTAAGTAATAATAAGTGTATTTTGGACAATATTTACGTGTAAAAAATTAAAAGTAAATATATAAAAATTATAAAAATTCAATACGTCAACCTCTGCACGCGCAAAAGCCAGCCGGAAATATAAATTACGCATATAATTGGAAAGGGGAGGTTGTAGGACACAAACATGTACCCCAGTGTCCGGTGCCGTGCGAGCAAAAATGTTTCGGCGTCGAGCGCCGAGCGTCGCAAAGCTGGCTCGGCGCACTCATTGAACGACGCCGACGGCGCGAGTACCTCTACCGTTGCTTTACTCGAACTATTGGACATAACGAGTGAAGATAACGCACATACATCTATCCAAGACATCCCCGGGCTATCAACATAAGATGAATTGATGCGATGTATGATCTTTGTCGTGCAGCGGACAAACGCTTCAAAATTATATTTGAAAACAATCCGTTTGGTTTGTCTTGCAGAGTTTGTGATCGATTTTGGATTGTAACGTTTCACGTCAAACAAACGACCGTGAGCCCCGACATAACCCCACCCGAGTTATTTTATTTAGTTTATCATAGTAACATACCGGTACTTAATTTTTTAAAATAACCTATTCTTATTATAATCACTATTTTTTTAAAAAAACTACCGGTAACTGGAAAATTATTAACCGAAAATCACCCAAAGGAAAAGATTATAGATGATATTTTATTTGGCAATTAATAATTAATAGGTTTTTGCTCTAAGAACTCAAAAATTACGTATCCGATTTCGCTGAAAATTTCACAATTTTTTATTATTTGTCGCAGGAGTGTTTAGATGTTATTAGTTGCATAATTTTAATCACATAATAACTGTCTGAATAAGTCGATATTGTCATAGACAACAATCGATATTGACAATGGCAATCGATATAGTAGATAACTCTCGTTATATACAACGAAAATAAAAATTTAGTAAAAGAAGTTTTAGGTTATTCATACATTTTTTTATAAAATATGCATACTTAATAAAATATTTTTTTGTATTTTAAGTTTGTATATTCTTGTCTCTTAAAAAAATGTGAAATAAAAGGCTGCTTTTCTTTAATTCTTGTTCATTTATTCAAGTTATAATTAATTTATTTAAAAAAGTAAATGTGTTTGATGGAAATGTATTAGGATGAAATAAAAACCAAGTATGGTTTATGGTTTTTTTTTTTATTACAAATCTAATTATTAACTTTCAAAGCATCGGTTATAACTTAGCAGAGCGAGTATTGTTTGATAAACAAATCCACAAGTTTATTCTTATACAACTAATTTTTATTTTTTTCATTTTTTATTTTGTCTTTTTTTTAACTTGTTTAGAGCTTAAAAAGAACAAAAATTAAAGCCAAATTAGTAATCGATTTAAAATTCGAAAAAGAAATGTAAATCATTTCTTTTTAATATTCATTTTATATATTTTTACGTAACTGCCTTCGAAAATAATATTTAAATTATAAATTCTTCAAAAAAAAAAAAAAAAATTTTTAATTACTTAAATTTAATTTGTTTGAAAAACATAGAACTATAATTTTCTCTTGTAATTTTTTTTTTTTTAACTTTATTACATGTTTTGTTAGTTTTTGTTTTTAATTTTATTTTATACGTATCGCTGCAATTTTATGCAGAATATTATAGTGGTAACTACACAGTTTTATAATTATTTATGTTTTATTTCTAGCTTGTTTTAGCTTTTTCTTATCACATTTCATGACTGTATTTACCTTATCGGTTAAGTTAAAGTTTTCCAATGTAACTACGTAGCTATACTTGTTTTTACTTTTCGTTTTTTTTTAATTTTCTACAAAACATAATTGGCCTCAAGGAAACTTTAAAATTTAATCAGAAAACTTTTTAACAGAACTTTAAATTGGTTCACAGATACACTTGAAAGGTAGCTTTCGCGCGAACATACACACACACACACACATTCCGTGTCTAACATTTTTACCGTTTACCATACCATACCGCTGTAAATTCAGTAATTATTAAAGATGATTTGAATTCAGTAGAAATTTTTTTAAAATTCTAATTATTATTAATTTTGAAAAATTATCTCTTTATATAAAAAAAAGATAATATTTCTTTTGTTTGTGCTCTAAGAACTCAAAAATGACGTATCCGATTTCGAAGAAAATTTCACAATTTTTTATTATTTGTCGCGGGAGTGTTTAGATATTATTAGTTTCGTAATATTTAATCACGTAATAACTCACTTAGGAAGTCTATATTTTCATAGACAACGATCGATATAGACATGACAATCGATAAAGAAGGTAACTCTCGATATATAAAACAATTTAAAATTTAGTGAAAGTAGTTGTAGGTTATACGATCTTTTCATGATTTATGCAGAATGTTTTTAAAATGGTAAGCTGGCTATACTTTTTCGGATTCTACTTGTAAAACTAAACCAAATATCCTTAGGAAAAATGACAATTTCCTCTTCGTTCTCCCACTGTCCGCCATTTTGTTATTTTTATATAATTTATATCTCAAGTTCGGATAGAGGAATCACATTAATATTTGGTAAGCGCTTGGTAATGAAGTTTTAAAATTAGCAAAAAATTAGGGCTTAATTACTTTCGCAAATTACAAAATGGCGACAATGTTTATTTTTCAATCTGTTATATCTCGATAAATATAAGTGTTATCAAAATTTATGATATTTTTAAAAAATATTAAGCCTTTTATTTTCAACAAAATTACATTTTATTTTTGAAAATCGGTTAATAAATAGCCGAGTTATGACAGAAAATTAATGTTGTAATTATGTCTGTTTTCATGTCTTCCACTTTACGTTCAGTTCCATGAAATTTTAATTGTTTTTAATTGTGGTTAATTCTAGTATTGTAAATTAGTATCAAATTAAGTAATAATTTTCTCATAATAATAGATCTAATAATTATGACACAAAATTACATCAATTTTCTGCCGTAACGCGACTGTTTGTTAACCGACTTAAAAAAATTGTTATATTTTTTTTCACTTTTTTTGTCTTTTATTCACTTTTTTATCTTCATAGATTTTCAATTACTTTATTATTAATCGTAATACTCAAAAAAAAAAAAAATTAAAACATTCCAAAAACCAACTAAACAAATTATATTTTCCAAGAAATATTTCATTTATTTTTAAATAATATTTGGGTTTACCGTATTTTCAAGAAGAAATATAACGATTCGGTACATAGTATAATCTGTGGCTAAACAACCACGTGAATTATTTTGTTACAAACCTTCTAGACCATTGATTCCGAAAGTGGTCCAGGTGAACCCCCAGGGGTCCACGGGTGACTCGACGAGGGTATACGTTGGCGTGACAAAAAAATGGGGGTTCACAAATCGTAAGCGGGGGTCCACGAAAATTCATCTGGTTTCGATAGTGAAGAACTAAAATGTTGGCTCGACTTTGCGTATCAATCTAGGCAGATAATATTTTGAGAAGCTCAGCGACTGTAACTTACAATTACAAGGGAACAGTCTCAATTTAATAAAAACAAAGGGTGTAATTTCAGCGTTTCTTGAAAAATTGAAATTTATGAAGCAAAATATTAGTCGGCGCATATTTTTCCAGTTTTCAAACTTGTCACAGGTAGAATGCCTTGATGAGGATATTCAGACATACGTTCAACATTTAATTGCCGTGCATGATGGCTTCAAAATCAGATTTGAAGATATTCTGACGAAAAATGGAAATACCACCACGGATCATAAATCCATTTGATGAAACGGAAGTGGAGAATGTGATATCACAAGAGTAGCTACTCGAGCTTAGCACTAATGAGGAGCTAAAGGTGAAATTTAAAAGAGGGTATCAAACATTTTGGCTGCAGGCAGAAATACCAGAAAAATATCCTGGACTGTGGGGAATTGCGAGAAAGCTTTTGATAGCGTTTCCCTCGTCATATCTTGTCGAAAAATGTTTTAGTGTCGTTATAAACCTTTTATCAAAAAAAAGGAGCAGATTCAATATCACAGAACGGGGAGATTTGCGCTTATTCCTAACAAAACTGAAGCCAAATATTGATAATTTGCTTTCAATCTATCAAGTACATCCCTTCCATTAAAATTGTAACTATTTTGTGATTATCATTGTGGAAGTTACATTACATTATAAATGTTTAATTTTAATTATATTACGACAATTTTATTATATTACATTGCAATATGATAAAAATAATAATTAATAGCGTAATGATTACATATTTGAATAAATGCAACACAAAAAACTATACTAGTTTTCTTTTGCTTTTTACCACTCTGAATGGGAAGTTTTCTAAATAAAATAAGTGAGAATCGATTGCTTTCTTGTGCTGTGAGTAGATGTCAAAAATGTAAAATTGGATGGAAGCATTTTTTTTGATCGGCGAACTTTACTTTTTTGACTTCCACTCACAGCACAGTCCATCAAATATTAACCGATCAATTCTCACTTTTTTTCGGAAGTTGTTAGTTCGTGGAACTCAGCCGTAATGCAAATTTTCACAGTTAGATCTAATCTTCACATTTTCCGTCGACTGGAAATATGGTAGAAATGTAGCTTTAGGGGATCCACCGGAACCAGCAAAATTTTGAAAGTGGTCTATGAGAAAAATAAGTTTGGTAGCCTGTGTTCTAGACAATAATGAAAACTTTAGACAGTTAAAACTAATCCACGTGTTGGATCTTGACTACGCGATATAAATTTGATCTGCATCAATAAATAAAGCCAAATTAGTAACTGATTTTAAATTTGAAAAAGAACTTTAAATCATTTCGTTTTAATATTCATTTTATGTATTTTTACTTAACTGCTTTTGAAAATAATATTTAAAATAAAAATTCTTTAAAAAAAAAAATTATATATTTCACTTCGTTCAATTTTAATTATTATTCTTTCATTATTAATTACATCATTTTTTTCTCTTGCTTATGAATTCTTATGAACGTTTTTATTTTGTGTTGTTCTTTAACCTAACTTTACGTGTGTACTTATATAAATGTTAGTATAATTTTTAAGGAGCTTCGATGAAATCCTCTCTACACGTGATTGAATAAGTCGCCATATTTACTTTTGGTTTCCTTAACTCTATACAGTATTTTCAGTATCACGGGTATGTTTTGACTGGATAGAATTAGAAACAAAGTCGTTCGAAAAGATTTAAACATAGTTTTCCTATCCGTGAAAAGATTTTTGTTTACAGATAGAAATAGATATCTCATTTGTGAAGAATGCAGGACGGTAGACTACCCAAACATACCTTAAACTACCGGTTGGAAGCTGATCAAAATGTTATCCGAAAAGAAAACGCTGGAAGGATTTAACATGTATTATGATCTAAACTGGACAGGAAATGATGATGATTTTGATGAATTAAATATTAAATTACAACCTTCTTGATGGATATAAGGATAACTGTTCGCCTGGTGTACTGAAGATCATGCGATTAATTCTCGGCTAGTGTCAGAAAAATTTATAAACTTAACTCAAACGTCTAAATTATTAGTGAATTAGCATAATATAAATGTGTAATTACGTTGAATTCTGTCATTTTAGAAAATATTAGTTTTGATAAATACTTTTAAAATTTTATGTTACGTAATTTTTTTTTTTTTTTTTTACCTTTTAAGCAACCACTTTAGTGAGAATAATTCAAGTCTTTTTTGCCGATCTTTTGGCCTTTAAGTTCTTAGCTTTTACTTTCTCCCAATATTTAGTCATTCATAATAATCTTGCTTTACGATCCTCTTCTGAATAAACCCTTTTTGTATAATTAATTGTTCTTACTTTAAAGTTGGTATTCGGATCTTTAATAACAAATTTTAATTTTTCGGATTTATTAAGTAAATCTTCGTAAGTCAAATTTAATTCTTGCACGTCTTCTTTAATTTTTTAATCCATTATAGCGGATTTTTTAAAGACCAAAATCGATTGATAATTCTCTTAGTATATATTTAGTAAACTCGTGTTTATATTTTTTGTTTATGCAGGTTCTAAGAATCTTGCGTTTAACTATAAGCAAAGGTTCAGTCCTATTTTTCCGATTTAATGTAAATAAAGTCTCGCTCGCATAAGTAATTACTGGTTTAACCACAATTTTGTAATGTATAATTTTAGTGTTAATCGAGAGCGATTTTAGGGGTAAAATTTTAATTTGTATTTTTTTTTAATAGTTTACGGAAAATTATCATATAAAAAATCAATTAAAATATCATGTAATTATATTTAAGTCGCTAATGTCTATTGTCATTAATGCCACTATAATTAAACAATGAAAAAAAACATATTTCTAGTAAACTAAAAATATTTGCCAATACTTTTTATTATCTTAAAAAAACATTTATCAATAATGAGAAATTGAATTTTTTAGAGGTGTTATATTTATTTTTTCCTATAAGAACGATTATATAATTTAAAAAAAAATATATATATATATATTTGTTTATGTATAATAAAAAATTGGCACTGTCTTTGCTAAACTTTTCCTTAAAATTACCCGTACATGGTCCCTCAACTCCCCAATCAACCAACTACTTTGAAAGCCGATAACTAAAGTTGAAGAGTAACAGTTCTTCATATACAGAAGTCTACGTGCCAAATTTAAAACTTTTCTTTTAGTACAGCCATTTATTTTTACTATTAGTCCAAATAGAACGATAATGATTTAACCTTTTATCGATAGAAATCTAATTTTTAATAAATTTAAGTTTCTTAAAGTTTTATTTCTAAACATTGATCTAAAAAAAATTCTCCATCATTAGGAACGTATGTTTCTTATAATTCCAATTTTTGTTATTACAAATTTTTTTTTTTTGTACTTTAGTTTCTGATTTTAACGAAGTAATATTGACCTAAATCTGATTTCTTTGATTATTTTTGTTTAAAATAAAGTTTTGGCCCCTTTATTTTAGTTTCCATCTTATCTATTCTTTATTAGTAAATTTATTTTAAATGTTAATTTCTATATAATTTTGATATTTCGGCTTGTTTTGTTTTATTTTACCGTTTCCGAGGAGTGATGTAACTTTCCTAAATGAAGCAAAAGTGAAGTTAGATTTTAAAATAATTTCAGTTATAGTTTTTACAATATGTTTAATTTAGCTTCAATACAATGAAAACCTGCAGTTTTAATTCATTTAATTTATGCAGTTTATTTTATTTTTGCAGTTTTAGTTTTAATTTATTTGTCTCAAAAATACTAAAATAGTTTTTTTTTTTAAAGAAAATGTATTTTTTTTTATTTCCAGTCAGTTGTTTCTCCAGTAAAGCTATAAATACAGTTGTATATTTTAGAAAATTTATTTATTACTTTAAGCTTTTATACGTAGTAATAGCCGGTTTGCCTAAAAACCGTAACATTATCTGCCTTTCTTTTTTCGTAGAATAAATAGCCAATGTTGATATTTTTATCAGTATACGTACAATTTCTCTAAACATTTAAAGGGATTTTATAAAATTTTCAAATTAATTTGAAATTGACAAAAATTGTCTAATCTAATTACTTTCAATTAAATGCGTAAATTGAAATGAAATAACTTTTCTTTTTTTTTGATTTTAAGTATATTCAAAACGTGATGAAGTACAATTTTTTTGGGAATATTAAACTTTTCAAAAAAAAAAAAAAACTGTATTTCTGTTATGTAAATGTAACATTGTAATCCATAAGTATTTGTTATCTACGAGTAATGAGAGGTAAATATTTCATTTTACCGGTTGATTCAAAAAGGACTTCACAAATTTAAAAGCATATAAAATTTACTGAGATTACTTATAGATTAGTTTGAGATCTCATTTCATCGAAAAACACCTCACGTTTTTCAGGAAACATTCCCTTTGGGACAATGTGGCTTCCATCTGTAATGCGACATACATCCCACCTGATATCGATTTCATTCCAGACTATAGTCAGCAAGTTGGGCATTACCTTTGCAGCTGTCCCGTTTATTCGAAGTTTTAACTCAACTAGATCAGCAGGCAAAGGCGATACATACACCCGATCTTTAATGAAACCCCACAAGAAAAAATCTAGCGGTGTCAAATCTCGGAAGGGTGGTGGTCATGCAGTTGGACCGTTTCCAATCAACCGACTGAAAATCGAGTAATACGATAATTTCGTGATTTCTAGGCCGTATTAAGTTTGAATCCCGTTTTTCTGTTAATAATGGCGTCCATCTTGGTCATCATTGTTTAACTGAGGAATTAAAAAATTTTAAAGCATGTTCAGATAAAAATTCCATTTACGGTTGCCTCCTGAAAGAAGAACGGGCCGTACAGTCTTTGTTTGCCTGGGAAACAAAAAAAACATTGACCTTAGAATTATTCCGAATATGATGCAAAATTTCATGACGGTTATCCCTACCCCATTTTCGGCAGTTATGAGTGTTCACCTTTCAGCTAATGTGAAACTTTACACATCACTAAAATTTATGTTGTCTAAAAATTTATCTTTGCCTGCAATTCTGTCCATCAAAATTTCCATACAAAACTTCAGCCGAGCAACTTTTTTGTTATCTGTAATGTGTTGAACCGTAGTTAGTTTCGCATGGCTTCAAGCGCAATCGTTTACGTAATACACGCCAAATAATCGTTTTTGGAATACCAATCTCATATGACGCACTTCAAATTTATTTCTTCGGACTACGTGCAAGAAGCTTTCTCTAAGTTGTTCCAGAGCAGCCCCATTCCTGATAGCTCACATGCCCTGGTGTGTGGGTTTCCGTGATGGAGCGGGGACTCCTGGGGTCCGTTAGGTGCGAATGAATAAAAAGACCGAGACCCGGCCGTCGGTGTGGGTTCCTGGATACGCTTTGGTGGCTGCGGCTTCTGCGTCGGTTTGAGGCTGGCAAAAGGAAAGACCGAGACCCGGTCTCCGGCGGGGGGGAGGCTGGGAACGGTATAGCTGGGCCTGGTTCTTCCGTTGGAGATTAGAGGCAGGCAATTAAAAGATCTGGAAAGGACACGTCCCCGAGTCGAGTATACTTAATTGGATGTCCGGCTCGGGGATGTAGGGCGTCCTGTAGGGCGTCTTGAGGGCGTCCTGGTGATTTTTTATAGTTAACAGAAGAACCTTCTTAACACACGTTTGATTCCCTACCAAACTCTCTACAAAAATTACGCTGAACTGCAGTTGCTGACTACAAAACGTGAAACGAAAACGCACAGCCTACACGTTCCGCATCAGTAAATAAATCCATTTTTAACAACACTGAAGACAGCGTTGGTGGCCGAATTCCATACTAATGTACTACATGGCTCAAAACTTGATGTGTAATGAAATATTTATGAAAATATGTTTATGAATCAAAACATGTCTATAGAACGAGAACCTCAACTGAATCCGTAAGTTATCTAAATAAATTTTTATACGCTTTTAAAGTTGAATTCCTTTATGAATCACCCGATATAATAATAAAGAGATATCAACATCGCGTATAGATAGGCAATTCAGGGTCCTATCTAAAAACCTACAGATCAACGTAGTTTAAAAATTTTACAAATTTTCCTTTATCTACTATGTGTTTTAATCACTTAATTTTATGATTTAAAGGATATTACGACATTACATCATGATTTTAAAAAAAGCGGCGAAAAATAACAAAAACCATGGTTTGAGGCGTATAATATTGAAAATTTCTACATCAATTTTAAGTATCCTGAGAGGTATTTGGTTTTGTAAAATATAATGTAATACAAGTTTACGATTGCCAGCCAGATTCACGATATTTTTATAATTACTATTATTATTTTCTTTTTTATATTCTAACGGTATTTATGATATGTCAACTGAGGTTTTTATTTTATATTTTAAATTTATTTTTTTTAATGTAGAATATCAGAATATAACTTTATACTAGGAAATTATAAACCGTGTGAATTATACGAAAAGGTAGAGAAAACAGATTTATGAAATGCAGGTTGGTAAAATCGGATTAGCTTTACCCCAGGAATAATGGAATACTTTTTATATATGTATATATATAAAATAGGGAAAATTCCCAAAACCATAAATACTATGTCCGGAATAAAATATAAAGTAGGAAACATTTTTATAAGATGATTATATGTACACTAACACAAGTGCACCCGGGCGCACACGAACACACACACACACACACCCACACACACTTATATATTTATATATAGGGGAGAGAAAGAGAGAGAGCGAGCGAGTGAGAACTTTTTTTTTGTATGAAAATGTATGAAAAATATATATTTTCGCGTCGAGGTCTATTTTTTTTATACTACCAATCTAAAATTCCAAGATAATACTCAATAAAAAAAAAACAAAAAAAAACAGAAAAATTAAATGTTACATTATTCCATCCATCTATATATATATATATATATATATATATATAAGTAAAAATATTAATTCAGAATTACCAAAACTGAAAATAATTTTGATAAAATATTAAAATAGGCTTATAACAATCCTTCCACAGAAAAATGCATATGATATTTCCTTTTTATTTTTATTAGATAATAAATCTATAAAATAAATTATATTCTGGTACAATAATACGGTATACTATAATAAATATATTTGTTTTTTATTCAGTGAAGATTTATTTTTAACAAACTTAAAAGTTTATCTGGAACAACTTGTGTGTATTATATAGGCGAATTAAAAAATCAGGATTATTGTAAAGAGCGCCGTCATTTTGCAATGCGCCTGGCAAATTGAAAAATTATGTAGCATTTTTTTATCAGCCTGATATTTATCAGGCTTATTGTAATGAGCCCATACAATTTAAATTCAGATTAGAAAATGTGCAATTGTTTTCTCATTAAAGATAAGTAGAGACCTAACATAAGCATTATTGCTTATAATGATAAATTTAATCAGACCAAATTTAACTTACGTTCGCTAACCTTGCCTAGCGAGCGTAGGTTAAGTTTGGTTAGATTATATTTTTTTATCGCCTGCCTCTAATCTCCGAGAAGAGGTGTACCGGACCCGACTATGTCGTTCTCGGGCTCCTCCCCGGAGACCGGGTCTCAGTCAATACTTTTTAATGCCTCACGCCTCTAAGCGCTGAGCAGGGAGAACCGGGCTTGACCAAATCAACCCCGACGACTTTGTCAAGCCTTATTTATCATAGTTCTTCGCTGGCTGTGTTTATCTCGGTACAATTATTTTAATAATTGCGTATATTTGTCTTACTCCTTATTATTCATCGTTTTCATCAGACATTTGTTTGGTTGACTTAATCCGTGAGGTGCCAGATAAACGAAATGGTGTTCGTTTCTTATAAGCCAAAGTGATTTTAATTATTTTTAGATTTTGGATACAGGCAAATTAAATGTTTCTTCAGGCCGCAGTAATGATAAATTTTCTTATGCAAAGCAATTTTTCTTCTCGTTTGTATTGCAGCCACGTGCCGCTGCAATCTTTAAAAATGCAAAACGTTAATTGAAATTTTAATTTTGTCTTATACACATTTATTTATAGTCTTCTACACATGGACTAGGAATAAAATCATGATTATAGGAATATAGGATTGATGATTAGGATTATAGGGATAAATCATGATTATAATTAATGGACATAATAAACCACGGTTTTGTCACGAAGAATTTGTATGGGGATTGCCACAGTAATATTTGAAAAAATTTCGAAACAGTAGTGTCTGTGGTCATCTTACTTCATAACTCGGTTATATTGGATATAGGACTGGAGGGAACGTGGAAATAGATTCCTTTCTCGAGGCGAAAATACAATATTCTGACGATTTACCCTCAGAATTATATATTTGGGCAAATTTTTAGAGAAACAAAAAATGTTTCGTATATTTCTAATTGAGCATATGACACATTACCATGTGTTATAAATGAGTTTATTATACTAGGAAGAAACGTAGTGTCTGATTTTCGGTGGGGTTACCATGGTGTACCTATATATCAGGTTACAATCTTACACGTGGAATGAAGAATACGATTTAAAGATTTTTGTCTGATTTATGTATTTCAGTTTGTATTTGTTTTTCTTACTTGTCTATGTTTATTCTTTATTGTTTATTTTTGTTGTTTTATGTAACAGTACATGATAGTGTTACTTTAGTCGCTAAATGACTGTAATTGTTGTTTTTTTTTTGTCTTCAGTCATTTGACTGGTTTGATGCAGCTCTCCAAGATTCCCTATCTAGTGCTAGTCGTTTCATTTCAGTATACCCTCTACATCCTACATCCCTAACAATCTAACAATTTGTTTTACATATTCCAAACGTGGCCTGCCTACACAATTTTTCCCTTCTACCTGTCCTTCCAATATTAAAGCGACTATTCCAGGATTCCTTAGTATGTGGCCTATAAGTCTGCCTCTTCTTTTAACTATATTTTTCCAAACGCTTCTTTCTTCATCTATTTGCCGCAATACCTCTTCATCTGTCACTTTATCCACCCATCTGATTTTTAACATTCTCCTATAGCACCGCATTTCAAAAGCTTCTAATCTTTTCTTCTCAGATACTCCGATCGTCCAAGTTTCACTTCCATATAAAGCGACACATCAAACATACACTTTCAAAAATCTTTTCCTGACATTTAAATTAATTTTTGATGTAAACAAATTATATTTCTTACTGAAGGCTCGTTTAGCTTGTGCTATTCGGCATTTTATATCGCTCCTGCTTCGTCCATCTTTAGTAATTCTACTTCCCAAATAACAAAATTCTTTTACCTCCGTAATTTTTTCTCCTCCTATTTTCAGATTCAGTGGTCCATCTTTGTTATTTCTACTACATTTCATTACTTTTGTTTTGTTCTTTTTTTATTTTCATAGTTGTTGATGCGACTGTAAATAACAGCATTAAAAAAAATATATAAAAGTAATATTGAATATATTTTTTTAAAAATGAAAATTATTTCGTTGATATAATTTTATATTTTATAAAATAATGATAATTAATAATATGTGTTTATCATGAATTTATTGAACAAACAGAAAATTGATTAATACAATAAAATAAAATTTATATTTAAGAATTTATGTTTTTTTACGAGGTGAATAGAAAGATATAATCTTTAGTACGTAAAAGTATAAAAATTAATTTAAATTTACATATATATGAGAATGAATGTATTTATTATTAATTTTTTTTTTTAATACAGTTGGTGTCATGCTTTATCATTATTCAAACAAAAACGATTTTAACACATTGCCAAAAATATACAGTTATTATTTTTTTCTCATTTAATATTTTATGTTTGCAAATTTTTATGATAGTTTTTTAATTTTCATCCGATTACATTAGAATTTTATCATCAGATATTTCGTAGAATTATAATCTAATAAACAACTATTTATGATCGTGTAAATATAACTGATAAAGGTAAACGAAAACTCACCTTAAAAACGAAAACTTATCTACAAAATTTGTTTAATTTAATAGTTTAAATTAACAAATTAAACAAAAAAAAAAAAACGTGTAACTAATAAATCATCTTAACAAATGTAATAAATATTACATCATTTTAGGATTAAAAATATTATTTTAAAAGATTATTCTTTCAGTCCATAATGTATAATAAAATAGCAGATAAAATCGAAAAAAAAAGAACAATTTCACTGTTATATTGTTTATATTTTTCTCTTTTCTTCTTATTCTATATCTTTTTTCTTTCTCCTTCTTTAGATTCAATTTCTATTGTTTTTTTTTTATTTTTCAGGTTTTATTTTTTCGTTTATTTCATTTTTTCTTTCTATTTTTTTTCTTCTTTATCGTTTCCTTGTTCTCTTAAATAATTTTTTCACTTTTTCCTTTTTATTCCCTTTACGTCCTTCTCTTTTGACATTTTTTTCTTTTTCTCTATCTCATTTTTTCTTCTAAAATGTACTTTCTGTCTTTCATCATCTTATTTTACTTTTGTGTGTAGTCGTTCTTTCGCTATTCCTTTGGACGGTTTAATTTTTTCCAACTCTTCCTGTTTTTCGATTTTTTATTCTTCTCTTCTCCTTACTTTCTTCATATTTCATCTTGTTCTTCTCTTCCAAATTACTTCTTTCTTACAACGGTTAATCTTCTTTTCTTTTTTATTACCTTCTTCTTCGTATTTTTTTGTTTCAAAATAACAGTTTTTCCCTCTTCTTAATCCTTTTCTTTTTTTCTTATTGATATTGCTTGTTTTTTTACCTATTTTTCTATCTTTCGTTTTTGAATTGTTTTTTTTTTCCTAGAAATATAGGCACATTACCAATTTCACCTTCGCTCAATTATTTTCTTATTGTAAGACAACGTTGACATTTCGTTTTCCTAATGTTAAATTTTTTATGCGAGTCTTTAACATTCGGTGACCTTTAATAAAACATCCATTTTTATTTATTTTTGTTGATTAAACTTACTGTACAGTAAGAAAATAATTTTAAAATACATTATCAAATATGAGTGTAAATAAATAATATTTTAAAAATTTAGTTTTTCAGGTATTGTATGTATGTAATTAAAAGATGCAGTTTATTTTTATAATTCTATATTTAATATTTATATTTATAACAATATTTATATTTATTTAACAATATTTATCTTTTTTCTTGAATAATAGAGATAAATATGTTTAAACATGGAAAACGAAGTTGTAATATTTCAATAATTATATATAATTATAATAAATGAATAATACGATATCGTAATAATTATTATTCGTAATTTTTTTTAGAGAATCATAGATGAAGAGATTTATAAACAAAGAATATAAGTATAATAAGTTACAATAAGAGAGAGCAAAAGTAAATCTAATGTTATAGTACTTAATAGCTTTTAAGTGTGAGATACCGCGTAGAATAATTAATTTATTTAACTTTTGTTCTTATTTTAATTTGTTGTTTTCATTATACGATTAATGAACAAATAGGTAATATAGAATAAAACTGTTAAATTTAATTTCATTTGTGCCGGTATCTTATCGATAATATTTTAATCACTAGGTAGTTAATTTCATTTCTTTTTTTTAAACTAGATATACTTTAATTTCTCTACAGCCGTTTAGTTTTTACTGTCGCTCATAAATGCGAAGTTATACCACCTGTGTTATCCGAGATTGTAAAACCTTACTAACCATCACGTCTATACTTCACCAAGAATCTCTTTACCCCTTCATACTATCAGCTAGCCAAACGATCTCTCTCTTTACATTTCTAAACCGTTACGTATCTTCTATCTCTTTTCCTATTCATCTAACTATTCCTCGTTCTTACACCATCATCCGAGTATTAACGTATGTCCCCGTGGAATTTCATCTCCCTTTCTCTTTATATTAGACTATATTTTGACCCGTAAAATATTTTATCAGGCTTTTATTTCCTCATTTAAACATCCTAACTTTTATTCTCGGTACCGTTTAAGATAAGCGAGGGCAGGATATCTAACTGTGTAAAATCGGAATAAAATTTCAAACGATGATATTTTACCTCATTTTTAATGCTTAAATTTACAGTCTACTAAATTTTCTTTATGTGTATTTTTAAAATATGTTCGCTTTTAAACTGTAGAGTAAATTTAAGTAGCCTACTTTTTTATTATTACTGAGGATTTATGGTTTTACTTTTACTATTATGATTTTTATTATTATTTTTTTTATTACTCTTTTTTTTACTGTTATTATTTTCAATTCATTTTCTTTAACAAGTTTTTTGTATTAAAGTTTTAGTTAGTTTCATTTATATAAAATTCTATGTAGTTTGGTTAAATATAAAATAAGTTTATATTTATTAATTTATGAACCGCTTAATATTTATAGTAAAATATATTTATGACAAAATTAATCGATTTCCATTTGTGATATACATATTACAAGAATTATTACTATTATAGAATAGCAAATTTATTTCTGTAATAGAATAACATTAAAAATATTTCATAGGTTTATTGCTCTCTTAATTAAATATAGTGCATATATTAGACCGATTTATTCATTTGTTATCTCAAAATGCTTTTATTATTAATCGTTTTTTATGCGATATAGATAACAATAAAAATTAATTTTATGTAGTCTGATATCGGTAAAATATATTCACAAATTCGGTATTTTTTTAATTTATTTTGCTTACGTGATAAAATATTATTTCTTTCGAAAAAGAAGTTCTATATAGATTTTCAAGATTAATTTTTGAACTGAAAAAATACATTCGCTTTATTAAGCCACCTTCTTCTTTTTCCTGTTTAGTCTCTGGTAATTACCGTGCAGATATTACTTCAGAGGATGAATGAGGATGTGATATGTATAAATGTAAATGAAGTGTAGGCTTGTACAGTCTCAGTTCGATCATTCCTGAGATGTGTGGTTAATTGAAACCCAACCACTAAAAAATACCGGTATCCACGAGCTAGTATTCAAATTCGTGTAAAAATAACTGACTACTTTAGGACTTGAACGCTGGAACTCTCGACTTCCAAATCAGCTGATTTGCGAAGACGCGTTCACCACTAGACCAACCCGGTGGTCTATTAAGTCATCTACGAGCAAACATAATTAAAATTTCTTTTGTTTTTCTTTAAATAAAATCCAACTTTATAATTAATGGATTACTATACTTCAAATTTTCTTAACTTTTTTTTCTTCTTCGTGGAGGGGAAATCTTACCTAAACATCACTCACCCGCACATGTAGTCTGAGCTCTCACCGACTACATCAGTACATGGAAGACCAGAACCTCCATAAGTAAGACACAGTCTCTGGTAAAAAAAAGAACTGTTGTTGCAAAATGGACGTCCTTGCAGTGGCACGAATCGATAAACCGTAAAGCTGGTTCCACCACTGACCCTAGGTGCGGTAATGGTCTTCTGGAGAAACACTCAGAACAAACTTTTCCCTCCACAAATAGGCATACGATCTTATCAGCAAGCGACTTGAAGATCGACGACATTACTTGAGAAGAGGTACAAAACACACAGAAGTTTATAAACACAGTCATAATCATAGTTATCAGATTTCATTATAGAAAATGGTTTAATTAATGTTTTATACTTAATTTAACATTTTTTTTTTTATATTATATTTTACCCGTCAGTTAAAAGCATACAAGGACACTCATAACCACCTATCCTTTGCTATGCAATGTTAACCACTTTGAAGACCCATTATCTCAGGAAAAATTAATGTGACAGACTTTAAATTTTTTCTTGATACTTTGTATTCTAAATAGATTAAAAGCGTCTAGAATTATGATTATAAACCACTTCCCTAATAAAATATAAATTAATATTAATAAATTAAAAAAATATTTTTAAGAATTTTTATTTTGTTTACGGATAATTGTTCACATATTTTAATAGTTATGGATGTATCGAAATATATATACATATAGAATAATGACAAAAAATCAAGTTATTATCTTCAGTGGTTCCTAAGATAAATTGCTCGTAAATATAAAAAAATATGATTTTTGGAAAACGGGATTTAAAAATTATACAATCTTTTTTAAGTTACCTGTTTTAAAACTGCACAGCTTTATAATCTGGGGATTCAATATTAGCTTCTCGATCTTCTAGGTTTAACTTTTTATTTCTGCTTGTCTGTCTCGTCTTTTTCTGTATTTCTTTAACTGTTTTTTCCGCCTCGATTACCCGTTCCTAATCAATTTTTTTTTTTAGAATTTTACGGTATGATTCCGGTTTGATTCCAAGATGCTGCAAAACTTCTCACTTGTTAATGTTTCCATTGTTAAATATTGACATTGTATCATTTACTCCAAACTCAAATGTTTCCTTTCCCACAAAAATATTTTTTTGTTAACCGGTTTCAAATTATGTGGTTGAGAGGCTCATTGGAGTTCTGCGTCTGTCCGTGGAGACATTTTTTCAACAAATCATCATTAGATAAACTTTGAAATATTTGTTTTATAGCTAGAAGAACAGACATTGAGAGAGCAGTTTTGTGTAAGGAAGAACAGTTTTGGTGGTAAATTTGCTAGATTTGCTGATAAATATGAGTGTCGTTTACAAAACAGCCGTGACGTAATTTTTTAAAAATCATAAAAATGAATTTGCCACAATATTATTTGTTGACCTAATCGTATATCAAATGGCTCAGAAAATATTGAAAAATAAAGTGAGAAGGAATTCCAAAAAACAACTTTTTTGACTCCTTACCGGTTACGAGTCCCCTTAACGTCAAAAAGATGAGCGTCACATAGAAATTACTGTGTGCACCTTAATAATTACGAAGTGCTCTATACGTTTGGCCAATAAAACATTGATATTGAAAATGTTTCGAATACTCTTCAACAAAACCACAGTACCACCAAGTATCCCCATGATCTTGTTAAATATTGCCGAAACCCATGTCCAAAACCCGTATTAGTGGCGTCTTAACCCAGCTTTTCTATCAGTGCTGCACTACGAGCATTTTTTTTGTACAGCTTGGCAAAGTCATTTACAAATCAGAACGGCCTACATTCAAAAGGATGACTGGTTAAGCGTCCCTCTTTCCTCATCAGCCCAACCGCAAAATCTTCCGATCCTCCGATATCCGCTTACTCGTTCTTCAGGTTGTGGTTAAATGCATCCAAGATCTTGAATGGAGCTACGTCAATCACAACCCTGACCACTTCAAATGGTAGACCGTCAGGCCAAGGGTTCTTACCGGTCATCATCCTCCGGCTGGTGGCTATTGGTTCGTCTAGAAAAAAAAAAAACATGGAATATCGTTGGCTACGATCTCTTCCATTTTAATTTTCTCTCCCGGTGGGAAGAGCGCATTAACATAACTATATCTGACCATCCATAAGGACTGGCAACCTACGCCTGAATCATTTAATGACGGATCTGGTAATCCCAAGCTTAGATGTCTCTCCTCATGGTCTCAATCTCAACAAAAATGCTTCACATCTACTTTCTCTCTCTCTCTCTCTCTCTCTCTCTCGCACACACAAACACGCACACACACACACAAACACAAACACACACACACACAAATCGTAATTCCATTGATTTCTCTCAAATCTTCAGTACAAACCAAGTAGGCGTCTATATAAAAGGGGAAAAGTTTATCTCTGATAATAAAATGATAATAAGTCAATTTATGATTGATATTAGTAAAAAAGTAGATTTCTAATCGACAGAGTCAAAGATACAAACATCACACATACAGATGTTTTTTTAGAGGGTTTGAATTCTGAATTGAAATAAAACATATAAAAAAGAAATTTAATTTTTAAAAATAGTTTCCGGCATATTTCCACCGTGAATAGCTTTGAGGAACCAGATTCGATCACTTTAATTTTGAACTACTTTTTCAAGTAACTCGGAATGTTTTCGTTATAAAACCGAGTTTTTTGGCTTTCAAAGCATCAATTGTTGTTGGTTTAACAGCATAAAACAAAGAATTCACATATCCCCAAAGAAAATAATCCAGTGGAGTGAGGTCAGTTGATCTTGAAGATCGATTCACTGGACCATTTCATAAAACAATTTTGTCGCTAAATTGTTCTTTCAATTAATCGATTGTTTCGGTAGCAGTATGAGGTGTGGCACCATCTTGTTGAAACTTAAACTGTTGCAGGTCGATGTTATGCAAATTTGGAAACAAATAGTCAGTGACAATTGATTTGTTACGATTACCATTAACAGAAACACGCGCTCCGGTATCATTTTTAAAGAAATAAGGACCGTCGATGCCTTCAGAACGTAACCCCCACCTTACGTTGCATTTTTCAGGATGAAATGGAGCCTGGTGAATTTGCATTTTTCAGGATGAAATGGAGCCTGGTGAATTTCCTGAGGATGGATGTTACTCCATATACGACATTTGTGCTTTTGACATAACCGTTTAACAAGAAATGAGCTTCGTCACTAAACACAATTTTTCGATAAAAAGGGGATCAATTTCCAATTGACAAGTCAAAATGTCATCAAAACAAAAAAATGACAGCTATCCCTATCGAAAATTCTGTTACCCTAAAAAACACCCATTTTACTCTACTGCTATATACTATATTTACTCTAGTACTATACTATTACTCTATTTACCGTGCTATATTTGTATAGTATACTTACTCTTTTACTATATTTTCCTCCCATATATACTTTTATATATTAAAAGAGTCATACATTTACAAAGCCAATACAAAATGTAAGCTGGAAAAAATTATTGTGTTTAAAATTTCTCTAGAGATCATTTTTTTTTTTAAATTTGACAACCTAATACTGTACAAAATGTTTTCTTTGACCATCTCAAATAGTTTTCAATAAATCATTTTCTCCCTTAATAACAGATTACATGAGAAAAGGGATAAAAAAGTTATTTTATCAGATTTTAATCTATCAATGTTCCTTATAACAAATGTTTTAAAGTTATATGCTTCATTATAAAGGTTTTTTTTTAATATTATTTTACACGTCAGAAATTACGAGAGCACAGATAAAGATTGTGCCCAACGCTCTCTGCATCTCATAACGGTACGCTCTCTGTATTTATTTTAACGATATGAAGACAAAACCTATAACTCATTATTATGAAAAAAGGCATTACAAAGATATTAGAGTTAACTCAAAAATATTAAAAAATATCAAAAAATTAAAAAAAAACATTTTTACTTTTAACAAAATTTTTGTTTTTAGTGGATTACGAAAAATTATTTACCAAAATTAGTTTTATTATGTATGAGACATTTTGAATATTACATGGAATTTTTACTAGTAAAAAAATTCACTTTGAAAGTAAATAAGTGTATAAATAAAGGTAAATAATAGAACGACAATTAGGCATTAAATGTTTATTAAAAATCTATTTATATAAATTAAAAAAAGTTGTAAAATTTGATAATGGTGAGAGTAAAACAATAAATGAAGTATTTAACAACAAAACTGCTTAACGTAGTTTCTATTATTCATTTCCCTTCCTGAATATAATAAAACACCATATTAAAGTATTAAACTACAATAATTTTATTTTATTTGAATAGATTTATTGAAATTTATTCAGTCCTTTAATTATTTTTACTAAGTAATTTTTTTTTTTAAATAAAAAAATAAATAAATTCATTAAAATTTATTCAATTTTTTAATTACTTTTAATAATTAATATTTTTTAGAACAGTTAATTTCAAAATTTCTTGAATTTCAGCAAACTAAATTGTAGATCATAATGAAAATTTGATTAATAAAAAAAAACTCAGAATTAATATTTACAATGAAAATACATTTAATTAAAATATTCATCATATCTGCCTTACCTCTCAGATAAAAAGAAAGTTGCGGGAAATCTTAAATGATAAATTTTTTTTGTTTTATTTTGGTAACGTTTATTGTATCTTTTATTAAAAAATCCTAAAAATCGTCTAATTTCTTATATAATTTAATAATATCATATTAAACAATAATTTTAATAAAATTTTTGTAAGATTGAACAAAGTAACACGTTACTTAACTAAATATGCCCCTTATTTATAATGTAAGATTAAACTCATGGTATTTTTTTATTAAGTTAATAAAGGGAAATCCAAAAAGAGCGGGAATTTTAATAAAAAAAATCATTATTTTTTCAATAAAATTTAATACTTCTATTGTAATATAAACTAAAATATGTAGCAGTTAATCTGGTCATCGTAACGTCAGCTATTTTCAGTTGCGAGTTTTAAAGTTCGAATCCTTCTAAAAGCAGTTGCTTTTATTTAGATTTGAATACTACACTGTGGATACCGGTGTTTTTTTATCGTTAGGTCTCAATTAACTACTCGTCTTAGGAATGATCGACCTTAGTTTATTTAACTGGGTTATGAATGTATTTACATTTACGTGGTCATACCATCATTGAAAAATTCGTCAGGCTACTACAGTAAGAGTTAAGAATATTCATATACAGAGTGCTTCAAAAAGTAACAAATTTTTTTTATATGATCTACTGGTAAAAATAAAGAAGAAAAAGAAAGTTCATGTAAACATCGCTTCGTTAGCGCCTGTCCATTGAGATAAGATTTCACCCTGATTTTTGCGCCTTCGATAAGTTTAAATCAAACCGTAATTTTTTGGACCCATATTAAGAGTAAATTTAGTGGTTTTACGAAATATGACCTAAATAATTAAAAATTAGCTGTGAGAATTGTAGGAATTGTAGGAATCTTTAGTAGGTTGTGATAAATTTGTGTAAGAAACGGAAGATTGGGGTCGAAAAACACCCTAATTTACGTTTGAAGTAAAAGGAAGTTGGTTTCCAAATTTATGTTTTTATGGACTGTCTTCTTTATTTTTACCAACAGAACATGTCCTGAAAGTTTTTTACAGTTTTCATGAATTACTCTGTATACTTTTTAAAATTTTATAAATAACAAGTTGTCGTAAAAGTCTTTCTTTCTTTTTCCTGTTTATGCTCCGGGAATTACCGTTCTTGTACATCCCCGTTCGGCCAGTCCTGAGATGTGTGGTTAAATAAAACCCAACCACCAAAGAACCGGTATGCTCGATTTAGTATTCAAATCCGTATAAAAATAACTAACTTTACTAGGACTTGAACGCTGGAACTCTCAACTGATTTTAAAAATCAGCTGATTTGCGAAGACGCGTTCATCACTAGACCACTCCGGTGGGTATAAAAAACTGTCTGGAAATAGTTAAGTGTACTTTTTTACGTTTTTATTTAATTGTAATGCAGTAAAATTGGTTTTCATCTTTATAAAATATTATTAAACTAAATCAGAAAAAATTAAATGTTGTTTCCAGAACTTTCCAGAACCAATTTTATTTCAGTTTTATTATATTTCGAATTAAGGAGGTCTTATAATTTTTTTTTTCCCAACAGTTAGTATTTACAATCAGTACTTCATACGGGACCTAAATAAATTGATTAATAATAATCATGTAAAGAAAGGTCCCTGACGAAACCCCTCATTAAAGCACACAAAGGTTCAACACCTCAGATATAGAAAGAAAGCACTGGTTTAGGTGGTCCAAATGAATAGTAATACTTAACATAAATGAATCACAGGAAGAAAAATATAAAAAAATAAAAATAAAAACAATGTCATCAATTACAACATATCGAAACAACACTATAGATAAAACGAATATTCACTGGTAATAGAAATAGCTGTAACTCGTAGATTATCAAGATAGATTTTGCTAAATTTGTCGATCTCTCGCGAAACAGAAGATCTCTCTAGCAAATCACAGTACCTCTGTTAGGGCTCTTTGCAATTTATTTTGGAATCTTTGAATTATTTCAATACTCGAATTACCCGAGAGTTGAATCCACCGCCACCCTCTCTGGAACCCGCCGGGTTGGTCTAGTGGTGAACGCGTCTTCCCAAATCAGCTGATTTGGAAGTCGAGAGTTACAGCATTCAAGTCCTAGTAAAGCCAGCTATTTTTACACGGACTTGAATACTAGATCGTGGATACCGGTGTTCTTTGGTTGTTGGGTTTCAATTAACCACACATCTTAAGTATGCTCGAACTGAGAATGTACAAGACTACACTTCATTCACACTCATACATATCATTCTCATTCAACCTCTGAAGAATTATCTAAACGGTAGTTACCGGAGGCTAAACAGGAAAAAAAAGAGAGGATAAAGGATAACATTGTAGATCAACAATTTATTAGATATATATAATTTATTAGATCTCACCCGCGTGTGAGAGAGATTTAGACATCATTTATGTACACCCGTGATCAATTAACCTTTCTTATCGTAAACGTCAAATGGCTCGATTTGTTCTTATTCAACCTCGTTTTTCCATTACGTCAGCTCTGTGCCGATCTCGTTTCTGGTTTTCATCAAAAGCTAAAATTTCCGTATCGTCTGCAAACGATGTGACCGTGATGTAATCCGCAGCAGGAATATCTGATGTGAAAATCGAATACAGAACAAGCCCGAGTAAAGAGCCTGATGAAATCCCGATTTTGCTTCAAACAACCTAAATAATACTTTATTGAACCTGGTAAAGGCAGCCATCAAGGTAAATTCGTAAGACTAAATAATATGGCTGAATGAGGCTCTATTTTACCTTATATAGCAGATCAGACAGCCAGACCTTATCAAAGGTCTGATGAACATCCAAAAACTCCGCTGAGCAGTACTTCTTCTTCTCCTCCAAGCATTTGGTTATAAAGATAACAGCTCTACAGGTCTGTTCAATGGTAGAATGCCCACTCCTGAAGTCAAATTGATAATCTGGTATAAACTGCTCTCACTCCAAAAATAGCCCACAGCCTCCGGAGGAACAGCTTTTCAAACAATTTGGCTATTATAGATCTGTAGGAAGTAATATCATGAGGAAGTTTATTTATAAATAAACAAACATTTGTGTGTATATATATATATATATATATATATATATATATATATATATAATGGTGAGAGAAAGTAGGTGCATAAAAACGATCAAAGAATAATTTAAAAAAAAAGTTTTTTTACAAAACTAAATATTATATATAAAAGAAATAAAAACATCAATACAGTAAGAAATACGCTGATTTAAAAAGATGTAGTGGTAACGATTTGGGTTAGACCAACCAACTTTTCATAGAACTGTCGGCAAATAAGTTTTGTAGCGCGTGTGCGCGTGCGTGCATGATTGTACGTGTGTGTGAGTGAGTGATAGTGAGAGAGTAGAAAACTGTTCAACCTGCTGATTACTAGAAGTACGAGGGGTCCTCCTTGGAAAATTGAATAAAGTTTTTCCGTAAAAAAACTTTGTGAACTTTGTGTTCATTCTTGCCACACCACACCACACCACATTTTCTTAACCCCTAAATCAATGTAATAATAGTGACGATGCTTTTTGGCTTTTAACGTTTAAGTAAAGTAAAATAAAAATAAATAATAATGTTATTGTATAAAAAAGAATGTTTTTTTTTTCATTTAGTTAATAGATATTTTGAAAACTTTTTGTAATTTCTTAAAATTTTGACTTATTTTAACTTATATCGTAAAATAATATATATATATATATAAAAACACAAGAAATAAAAACAGGAATTATTTTTTTAATTATAAATCTTAGGTCCCTCCGCAAAAAAATATATGATAAATCAAAATTTTGAGAAAATATAACTCTTCAATTATTAATGTTAAATACAATTTAAGAAAAAAATACAAGCCGGGGATCTTCCAGTCACGGATTAAGATTTTTACCCTAATCAGATATTTTCTAAGAATATTTTGTTTTAGTTTCAGTTTTGGTTTTTCTTTTTTTATAGATTTCTTTGTTTCGTATCTTATCAATCCACATAATAATTCTCAATAAATCTCCTAAAAAATTTCATTTTAAAGGTCTATATTTTTTCCTCTTTGCTTTTCCTATTGTTTACGATTCTCTACCGTAAAGTACTTCATACCATAAAAATATTTTAAAGAAAAATCTTTCGTTAAATTTTACTTCTAAATTACACTACCAGATTGTTTCTTGAATAAAAGCTCTCCTTATTTTCGCTTTTTTTTTATTAATCAAATTTTTATTATGATCTACAATTTTGTTTGTTGAAATTCAAGAAATTTTGAAATTAACTGTTTTAAAAAATATTAATTATTAAAAGTAATTAAAAAATTGAATAAATTTTAATGAATTTATTCAAATAAAATAAAATTATTGTAGTTTAATACTCTAATATGGTGATTTATTATATTCAGGAAGGGAAATGAATAATAGAAACTACGTTAAGCAGTTTTGTTGTTAAATTGATGGAAAGTGTACTGTAATAATAATGCAACTATTCCTGGAAACGAAGCTTAACGCTTGTCAAATTTGCTAAAATAATTCCCTGTATTTCAGACATTCCAATTTATAATTAACAATGAATAACAGTTCAATTTGATCTCTGCAAAGCTTTATATAAACACGTGCATGCGCACGCGAGCGCACACAGACATACACATTTATAGAATTGAAATAAGTTTTTTTTTTTTTTTTTTTACAGAAATTGAACGATATTATACATTAGTTTAATTTTGAATACAAACAGTTGATTTATAAACCATTTATAATGCAACATTTTTAATTAAATATTTACTTCTATTCTTCTTCAGCCTTTACAATTAATCAATTAAAGGTTTTCTACACTACGTTATCCTGGACTTAAATATGACGGTTGTATGAGGTTTATATTTATTTTATTATTCAGATTATATAAGGTTTAATAAAAATACGCCTAGAAACACGTCAATACGTATTTGATCCTTTGGTATAAGAACTCAAATTCATCGCATGGTGTTTTATATTCTTTTACATCCTGCGTATGTAAAATTTTAGGTTACGTTTCAATATAATGTAGGTTGAATTAACATAGTTTTATTAAACGCAACTGTGTCCTTAAATTTTAAGAAAATTTGGCATCAGAATTTAAAATTCTATCAATCCCTTCCAGAAAATTTGTGGTAAAATGAATAAAAAACTTCATCACTTTATCAAAATAATTTGTTTCGATATATCTATAAGTCGCTCCTCATTAGTCAATTATTTTAATTTTTTTTTTGTTGTGTGTTAGTTTGAGTTTACTTTGTTCTCTTAGTTGTGTTAAATGTTTGTTTTCCTCAAGTTTGTGTTTTCTTAGTTTACAAGTTATTTTAGTTATAGGCCTAGGCTAGGCAACATAAATTAGCAGTCATGGCGTTTCTATGGACCAATTCCCAGCTGTTCCGCATAGCAACCACTCAGCGGACGACAGCTTCGAGACCGTAAACAACACACTGGTGAATAGAAAACGTGGCTCATTCAGTTAATCTAACCGCGATCTACAGAAGTCGTCGAAGAGAAAATTAATAAGGGATGAGATCGTTGAAAATATGAGTGGTTCTTCGGGTAACAGCAGTGACTGATATTTCGGGCTCGATTTCAGTCCCTTCGCAATGGCATACGGTGTTAGTTTTACGCACGGTGTCTATAGCGGACACAACTTCTAGGATTGAAATACCTCTCTCGAATAGATTTCATAGTTTGCCGTTAGAGGAGACTGAGGTACTGACGTTTATTGTTTCTTGGTGTATTGTTTCAAAGTTACTGTTTCGTTTACTGTTCCATTTAAAGTTATTTATTTTGTTGTTTTAATGTTAATGGTGAGTAGGATTTCGAATTGACATTCAAAGGCACTATCAAATGTTATATTATAGTATTTTTTGTCTGTTATGTTATGTTATTGTTTTTTATTACTTGAGGATTATCATCGGGTGGTCCTCTTTCATGTGATGGTCAGTCGTACCACTTACTTATAGCTTCATTGAAAGAATTCGGTTGTAAGTAAATAAAGGAATTCGACAAAAAAAGGAAACCATAAAAAGCAAAATAAAATGTAATTCCCAAAACTTTCACAACAGCTCCTTTTATTTGTACATAACTTAATAGAATAAAGGAAAAGGGGAGATTATCACAAATATATTTGTTCAAATGTAAATAATATTATTCATATAGGGCTTATTTGATTAAGAAAACAACTGGATATATAATTATTTTAATTAATAAAAATGTAAAGTAAAACTTAAGCGTCTCATCCTTTTATCCAGAAGTTCCCTCCGAGTGCAAATCCCTGTTAGCAATGACATTTTTCCTATGCTAAAATCATCAAGCTTATTTGGTGAGTTTTTCATCAACCAAAAATAAAATGAAATAAAGAAAAAAAAACTTTAACTTTTAGAAATGATAGGTTTTTATTATTAAAAAAAAGTAAATAAAAAATAAATATGTGCTGATAAACTGTGATTCTGCAAAAATATAATCTTTTTTTTTTTTTTTTGTCTTCAGTCATTTGACTGGTTTGATGCAGCTCTCCAAGATTCCCTATCTAGTGCTAGTCGTTTCATTTCAGTATACCCTCTACATCCTACATCCCTAACAATTTGTTTTACATATTCCAAACGTGGCCTGCCTACACAATTTTTCCCTTCTACCTGTCCTTCCAAAATTAAAGCGACTATTCCAGGATGCCTTAGTATGTGGCCTATAAGTCTGTCTCTTCTTTTAACTATATTTTTCCAAATGCTTCTTTCTTCATCTATTTGCCGCAATACCTCCTCATTTGTCACTTTATCCACCCATCTGATTTTTAACATTCTCCTATAGCACCACATTTCAAAAGCTTCTAACCTTTTCTTCTCAGATACTCCGATTGTCCAAGTTTCACTTCCATATAAAGCGACACTCCAAACATACACTTTCAAAAATCTTTTCCTGACATTTAAATTAATTTTTGATGTAAACAACTTATATTTCTTACTGAAGGCTCGTTTAGCTTGTGCTATTCGGCATTTTATATCGCTCCTGCTTCGTCCATCTTTAGTAATTCTACTTCCCAAATAACAAAATTCTTCTACCTCCATAATCTTTTCTCCTCCTATTTTCACATTCAGTGGTCCATCTTTGTTATTTCTACTACATTTCATTACTTTTGTTTTGTTCTTGTTTATTTTCATGCGATAGTTCTTGCGTAGGACTTCATCTATGCCGTTCATTGTTTCTTCTAAATCCTTTTTACTCTCGGCTAGAATTACTATATCATCAGCAAATCGTAGCATCTTTATCTTTTCACCTTGTACTGTTACTCCGAATGTAAATTGTTCTTTAACATCATTAACTGCTAGTTCCATGTAAAGATTAAAAAGTAACGGAGATAGAGAACATCCTTGTCGGACTCCCTTTCTTATTATGGCTTCTTTCTTATGTTCTTCAATTGCTACTGTTGCTGTTTGGTTCCTGTACATGTTAGCAATAGTTCTTCTATCTCTGTATTTGAACCGTAATTTTTTTAAAATGCTGAACATTTTATTCCAGTCTACGTTATCGAATGCCTTTTCTAGGTCTATAAACGCCAAGTATGTTGGTTTGTTTTTCTTTAATCTTCCTTCTACTATTAATCTGAGGCCTAAAATTGCTTCCCTTGTCCCTATACTTTTCCTGAAACCAAATTGGTCTTCTCCTAACACTTCCTCCACTCTCCTCTCAATTCTTCTGTATAGAATTCTAGTTAAGATTTTTGATGCATGACTAGTTAAACTAATTGTTCTGTATTCTTCACATTTATCTGCCCCTGATTTCTTTGGTATCATTACTATAACACTTTTTTTGAAGTCTGACGGAAATTCCCCTTTTTCATAAATATTACACACCAGTTTGTATAATCTATCAATCGCCTCCTCCCCTGCACTGCGCAGTAATTCTACAGGTATTCCGTCTATTCCAGGAGCCTTTCTGCCATTTAAATCTTTTAATGCTCTCTTAAATTCAGATCTCAGTATTGTTTCTCCCATTTCATCCTCCTCAACTTCCTCTTCTTCCTCTATAACACCATTTTCTAATTCATTTCCTCCGTATAACTCTTCAATATATTCCACCCATCTATCGACTTTACCTTTCGTATTATATATTGGTGTATTATCTTTGTTTAACACATTATTAGATTTTAATTTATGTACCCCAAAATTTTCCTTAACTTTCCTGTATGCTCCGTCTATTTTACCAATGTTTAATTCTCTTTCCACTTCTGAACACTTTTCTTTAATCCACTCTTCTTTATAATACTCTAAAAATATAATACACATCTTTTATTTATTTATTCCTAATGTGTATGTTGAAATCTTTTCAACTAGTTAACAATAAACAGTTCATCCCACGGTCCAATGAGATGAGAGTTATATGTATGATGCGTAAGTGAGGTGCTCAGACGTGTAAGTGCAGCTCTTACACAGACTTTGGCTGACCATTCCTGAGCTGTATGATTTATTGAATCCTAACCGACAAAGTACAACGGTATCTACTGCCTAGAATTCAAATGCGTATAAAAATTACTTTTCTGTACTAGGATTTGAACCCCAGAACCTTCGACTTCGAAAATAAGCAAACAACTGGTTTGTGAAAAAGTTAACCGCTAGACCAATCCGGTGGAGTATGTTTAATATTAAAAATAATCCAGAACTGATTATTTTGCATTACTTTAAATGTAAAAACATAACATTACATTATAAAATACAACTTAAAATAATTAAGGAAAAATTAAGATGGTTTTATGAAAAATAAATTTTATTTTTTTAATTGATTTTTAAACAAACTTTAAAACGGCCGATTTTGACAAATATCTTCTTTTTTTTAAAGGGGTATATCTTGAAATATTTTTTTTTAATGTATGTTATAAAATAATGCCTATAAAATAAAAAAATATATATATATTATAAAATTAAAGAGAAATCGATGTTATAAATTTTATAAAACTTTCGATACTTTAATATTTTAACTATTCGGATATTCCATTTTTTTTTTTTTTTTTTTTTTTTTTTTGAGATGGGCATTCACTTGCTTTGGTCATTTTGCTTTATGACAATGAAAATTTGTAACATATGAAAAATTCCATGCCCGACAGGAATTCGAAGCCGGGACCTCTGAATGAAAGGATGAGACGTTACAAATCCGCCATGGAGATCTGCAAAAATAAATAATTTTTTTGCGTTTACAATGATTATAAATAATATAAAGTAAAAAGTTTAAAAAGAAATAAGATAGATATATTTGATGTAGAAAGAAACGTAATAAAGTGTTATGAAACAAGAATCATCCAGAATGGCAGGAAAAACAAAGTGGAAATGGTTCATTTCTCTTCTACGTCTACCATGCATGAAAAAGTTAACCTCAAGTTTCTTTTATAAATTTAAAAAAAAATTCGACCAACATCGCAAGCATATAAAGGAATTTATCATAAATATAAATAGTAGGCACGAGTAAATAACGCCTTAATGTAGACACTGTATGCAGTATATTACTAATTTGCGTGCTGCATATGTTCACGGCGTAAATTTCTTATGGTGATTTTATATATATATATATATATATATATATATATATATATACTGGGCGTTTCATAATATTCTTAGGAGTTATAAAAATTCAGTACAAAAAAATTATTTCACTTACCTAAATGAAAGTTGTACGAGGTGATGCACGGACTCAAACAGTTTTTGTTAAATCTATAAATGTTCAATACGTGCTCCTCTGGTGACACGGCACACATCAACACAAAAGTCTAGCTCTTGCCAAACTCGTTCTAACATGTAATTTTCGATAGAGTTGATCGCATTGATTATGCGATCCTTTAGCTCAGCGATATCGTGCGGCATCGGCGGGATAAATACCTTATGTTTCGCGTAACCCCAGAGAAAGAAATCACCTGGCGTGAGGTCTGGTGATCTTGGTGGCCACAGCATAATGTGTTGGTCTTTTTCAGACGCACGTCCTATCCAGCGCCGAGGTAATGTTGTGTTAAGTACTGTCGAACCTCGTTATGAAAATGGGCAGGACAACCGTCTTCCTGGAAAATGAAGTCGTTGAGTAGCCGAGGCATAAGCTATAATTGTAATTTATCCAGGTGCCGGTTACTGTCGTTTCCATAAAAAAGAACGCCCCATACACTGCCTCACGTGGGATCGCATAAAAAACGTTTACTTTCGGAGAATCCCGAATGCGTTCCACATAAGCGTGTGGGTTTACAGTTCCCCAAACTCGCATGTTATGACGGTTTACTTTGTCACAAATATGGAAAGTAGCTTCATCGCTGAAAATTATGTTGTTTAGAAAACCTTCATCTAACAATAACTTTTCCTGTAACTGTAAACAAAAATCGAGCTTACGTGTTTTACATCCATCAGAAAGACGCTGGATTAATTAAAGACGGTACGGTTTGCATAATAAACGTTTACGGCGAACTCTCAACACTGTTGTTTTCGGAATTCCTAATTCTCTGCCTGCAGCCGCAGTCGACTTTGACGGGCTGCGAATGAAACTTGCACAAGCAACCAATTTCACTGAATTGTTTATACCGTGCACAAATTGAATTGTCATTTGGTGGCTCCTTATGAAATTTCAACCGAAACGCACGTTGCACAGAAATTACTCATTTTGACAAGTGAAATTCTAACAGACAAAACGACTTGTCGCTTACCGTGGCAGCCATTTTCTCTACTGTCGACGCCCAGCGAACAAATTGTTTACTAACTGCCTAGTATATGTGGAAAAGACTATTTGAAGTACTCTTTCGTACAGTACTTGTTTTATTCTTATGAGTGAAATAGTGATTTGTTAATTAATTATCAAAACTCTGAAGAACATTATGAAACGCTCTGTATATATAAATACAAATATATAAGTTTTGTTTTATATGTTAAACAATCTGCTGTGAAATTTTAGAGTAATTATTGGACACAAATTATTTTAAATAATTTAGGTTTAATTTAAATAAAAGTTAAATTTCTATAATTATATCAACGTTGAACATGATTAAACGTTTGATTTTCATTACACAATCAAATATATATTATGCAACGTAGAATTCCGTGAATTTGGATAGTGAGAAATTGTATGCATGTCGTCATCCAGTCGACACCTTCAGCGAGAAGTAATGCATTTGTGAAAACATGTTAATAGCTTTGTAGTTGTATTTTGTAGTACGTACTAATAAATATTTAACTGCTGTGACATATGCAGCAGATGCTTTTAAATAATATAGCAGATGTAGTGCATAGTAACTGCGAGTCTTAACCCGCCCACTCATTCAACGCAGTCGACCAGATTCACGATGCTGATGTTCAAATATGTATCGCGTAACCTCAACTAAGATATGCTTAAAATAACTTACAATTTATTAAAATTATCACTTCTTCGTATTAAAAAAAAAAAGTAATATTTATCTTAAATTACTTTAAGTAATTTTTACAACTTTTTTTTTAAAGATTTTCCTTTGTAAAATTATTGTTTGTAATTTTGGGATTAGGTGTATATATTTGTTTAATCTATATTTAAGAACCTCTGGTCCGATTAAAATAAAATCGATAGCATTGAAACTTCTATTTTTGGATTATATTTTTAAATAGTTTAAATTCACCCTTTTGAAAGCAAATTTAAAAAAATATCATAACCGTTATGAGCTATTTTTTTATTTTATTTCTGTTTCTTGTTCTCGTTCCCCATTAGATATTAATTAGATGTCATGTTACGTCTAATCGTAATTCACATTTTTTAGTTGATTTATTTAACACACGCGCTATTAATGATTTTGTATATATGAATTTTGAAAAAAAATATTTTTGAAAAAAAATCCTATCATGACTGATATTCAAATCCGCGATCGTCTAAATGAAAGAGTTTTAGATTTTAACCATGGCGACCTAATTCTCTAATTCACCTAATTCTCTTCGGCAAAGTACACTTTTATTTGTATCATATTATATTTATATATATATTTATCTGTATGATGTTAAGATACAATTTTTTATCCCAAAAAATTTAATTACGTGAGGATGAAAAGCAAACAACTTAACGCGATGTACAGGGAACTGTATTGGCTGCTACGGAGAATGTCACGCCTCACGTTATACAATAAAGTTCTGATTTATAAGCTTATCCTACGACCAATCAGAACTTACGGTGTGTAGTTGTGAGGAACAGCAAGTATTAGTAACATAGATATCATACAACGCTTCCAAAACAAAGTAACCAGAGCAATTGCAGAGGAAACATGATTACCACGGAATGATGAAATTCACGATCATCTACAGCTTCCGAGGGTTCGTTAGGTTGTGAGACAGTCCAGTGTTAAGTACCAGAAACGAGTTGAAAATCACGTCAACCACTTAGCAATCAATCTGCTTGATAACAGCACGGACGTCCGAAGGTTGAAATGTCTGCACGTGCTTGATTTGGGGACTACTGCATGACAGAATGATAAATGACAACGCCAAATCTAGTTGTCTTATTTTTATTTAATTTAATTTTTTTTTTACTAATGGATTGTTTTTGTGGACTATGAAGTGTTGACAGAAATATTTTTTTCTAATGGACTTTAAGATTGATTAATTATAACTATTGTTAAGATTTACTTATTATGGGAGTTCCTTACGAACCCCTTATCATGTGCTTCTTATCAACCGATTTATGGTTCCACTTAAGGAGCGGATTGTATATATACTGGGTGTTGAACAATAAAAAAAAATTTAATTGTAAATGCATATTATATTTACCCGATCTTCGTGAGAGATTACTATCATTTAACATTTCGTACGTAAACTTGTAGGTTTAATTACACGGACAATCTACAAAATCAATTTCAAATCATCGATAATTCATTAAATTCTTATTTTCAATAAAGATGTTATTTTTTATTTAACAGGTTAAAAAACCCGACAAAAGTTTTATACCTTTTCTTGATTCATCGTATTCATTGTTTTTGATTTCTTTGATACGTATATCCCAATAAATTCTCAAATAATTTCAGTAAGCGTATTTTTTGGTGCGCAGTAATTTATTTTTCTTGCCTCTGGAATGTAAGTTGGGGTTATTCGCTCAATACACCAGCTCGGAGTAGGTAAGATTATAAGAGAATGACACATGCTTCGCCTGTAAAAGTATACAGGTATTCTCATATTCAAATGCATTTCAAGCATGTTTCGCCCCACTCTGGCATTGCAACAGTATAATTCCTTCAACTGCAGTTTAAGTAACTCTTCCAACCAGCATAAAGACTACGATTCGTAAACATAGACTTACAGAAACAATTTTTTATGCCCGGGAATTATTTTCCATTTAATATTAAAATACGAACGTATTTTTGTTGATCTTAACTTTTTATGGTTGGATATTATTAAGGTGAACTGATAAAATCTGACGTAAGTGAAACGTATTTGGTTTTGATATATTATCTTAAAAAAAAATTCCCTTCTTTAGATTATTTTTCTAGAAAATCGGTTACATACATTATAAAAAAGAAAAGAATTTAAATATTGCTTTCAGTATCATAATATTACGACAAATATATTACTAATATCATAAATTACGTATAATTCAAAATATAGATAATTTAACTTTGGAATTCTGATATTGTCTATAAGTATTGTAATATATACCTCAAATAAATAACGGAAATAATTACTAAAGAATCCAAGTTATTTTAATAAAGAGACTTCCTGAGTTTAGTTGAATATAATGTAAAAGAAAAACACAGATATAATGGTTTTATATTTTTTATTCAAGTTTAAGTTAAAAGTTAAGAAAAAAAAAAATATAAAATGAAATTTAATTGGTCTTTGTTAAATAAAGAGATTATTTTATTTGAGTATTCATGAACTATACCTGATTTTTCCCCTGAATGCTATTTTACGTAACGATAGTCCTTACTGTGCTGTTGGTTGTTAAATTTCTTCACTTGAAAAAACTTTTTTAAGTCGTCCTTTTAAAAGAACGATTATTATAAATCTATTTTTTATTCTCGTTATTAAACGATATATATATATATATATATATATATATATATATATATATATATTTTTTTTTACTTTTATTTTTTTTTTTTACATTCATAGTTATTAAAATAACTTTTTAAGAACACTTTGAAAATTATAATTTTATAAATTACTGGTTTTTTTCCTTTTTTTTAAAGAAACATAATTGTTTAATTATAATCTAATATATATTATTTAATACAATTATTATAGGAAAAATAATATGATTTATTCAATAAAAAAAAGAAAAAAACATATTTTTAAATGACGTAAAAATATTTACAAATGACATCACTAAAATAATTACATATATATATTTTAATAGAGTAAATGTGTTGTAATATATTAAAAGGAGAACTTTTAATAGAATATTGTAATACGTTTGACATTATTTCATCGTAGAATCAAACGAATGCATGGAATGTATTTTTATAAAATAAATAATAATAATAATGTTTCATGAATAACTCGTTAGGAATTTGATTGTTTTTTATATATATTTATTTAGGCATTCACGCTTAGATCACTGTTGTAAAGTCTATCCGTTGCCTCTGGTATTTAAAAAAAATTATATTATTTTGGAATAATATCCTTTTATTTAAATAAATGTTGTTTTACAAAATCATACTTATTGTCATTAAAATTAAGATGTTTTAATATGTAGTTTATTTTTACTTCCTTCTAAAATGTAAAGGAAGTATTGTGATCGCGAAAAATTTTGGTTTTCAAATTTCAACGGAAATATCCATTTTGACCATCCCTGAATCCATTTTCACTAGTTTCGGCGTGACGTCTGAACGTACGTATGTATTTCGCATAACTCAAAAATTATTAATTGTAGGATGTTGACATTTTGGATTTAGGACTGTTGTAACATCGGGTTGTGCATCTTTCTTTTTGATTGCAATCGACTGAACCAATAGTGTCCGAAAAAGCCCAGAATCTCAAAAAAATTAATTTTGGACTTTTTATTAACTGCAGTAATATGCTCTCATTGAGAACTTTTCAACAATATATCATAAGTGGTACTTATTTTCATCAGCTCCAGAGTTATAACCAATTGAAATTTTAACTAATGTAATGTTTGTACCTTAGAAGGGAAGACACATCGGTTCGAATCAGACTTCATCTCCTTTTTTTTTTTAATTTAAATATATTGATGTATTAACCTATGATTGTAAAAAATAATTACGATAAATAATAATTCAATAAAAAAAAAACTATGAAAAAAATATCAGAAGTTATTAATGAAATAAAATTTTATATACTTTTCATTTTAAAGAAAAGTGTATATGTAATTTAATAGGCGTACAACGATGCCATGTGGCGCCCACACCAAATTTTTAAAAATAAATAATCGTTATTTTTTTGTTACAATAAAAGCTGACTTCGATATGTATAATTATGTTTTTTATTACATTAAGTAGTAGCGAGGTCGATTCTCATTAGAAACAGAAAAATAAATCAATCTATTCAAATCCCTCTCGTATTTCTCTCTCTCTCTCCTTTTCTTCCTCAATCTTTTAGAATTGTCTCGGTTAGAGCCAAGATTATCCAATTTTATATTGTAGAAGAATTTTAGATATTACTTTTTTTTCTGAATTGGTTCAGAGGCAATAATTCAAGATATTTCATCAATAGCGGATGCTCAATAGATCTCTGAACATGGGTCTAACGTACAGTGATGTAGCCCAAAACGAAATAACGCAACATATAAAGAAATGTGAGTATCGTGAAAAATTGTTGAACGAAAAATTAGATAAAATATCCCATTCGTAGATTGAATCTAAGATTCATTCTTTCCACGCATCATTTGTCCATCCTGTCTATAGGGTGTTGACCAGTTAAAATAGATACTAAAATTATAAAGCATTTTTACCCTCATAAATTAATAAACCACCATTTTGAAAATAGTAATAACTTTAAGTTTTTCCTTTCTGAATTTCACTAATATCCATCTATTAACTGTATGATTGGAAGTCCTAATGTAGATTAGTATTAGAAAATGTACCTTTGAAAACTTGTATAATATTTTTGAGGGTACCAGGTATTATAAATCCTAGTTAAATCCAGAAAATCTGTGGTAAATTTTAGGCGTAAAAGAGAAAAAAATATTAAGATGAGATTCATCAAGAAACATAAAAAGTGTTCATTATTATTACCTGTAACGCGAATCAGATTTCTATAGTATACATTTCTAGTTACATTTAACTAATCCGACTGTAAACATTTTCCCAATTATATTAAGTCTACTGATGAATTATATACAACACAGATTAAGATTAATTAAAAACGATAATAATTATTACTTTCCCGTTTAAACAGCGCTATAGCAAAACAATAGCTCTAGAAGGGAAAGTATTGTAATCGGTCTGATTTGGGCACTCGCTGTGTTCACCGAATCATAAAATTTTGACACTTAAGGAACAAAAAAAACCGAATGGAAATTTTCTGGGTGTTAACGATCGTATGTACGCGTGTTTGTTGTTAGCCCCTAAAATCATTTTATATTTCCTTAACTACTGGACCGATTTTAACCAAACTCTGGTCAGATTAATTTTATATATGAGTCATTGATGCGATTATATTTTCAAGTTGTGAGGGAGTGAAACTTTAGAGCAAGGTTACCCTTAGTATTCCGATATTTCGCCTGATTAAGCTTATATTTTTTTAAGACATTTATGAACGATTAAAAAGTAAAAATATTTGTAGAAAGAATTTTTTCAGAATCGCACCTCTTCTTCAAAAAATGCTGCTGTAGTCGTCTGTTATGTTGTAACGTCACAGGTGAGCGGTAGAATCAAATAAATTAATAACATTTAAATGTAAAAAAAGAACTGTCTATGGCTGGGTTTCGAACTCGATCACACTGTTCACTCGATATCTGGAGCGTTAAACCTTACGACTACACTAGTCTGCCAACCACGGAAGCGAAATTTGTTCTATGTAAGTTGGGAAATTACATTAATTTAGTAATCAAATTAGTTTAGCGCGAATTAAATACGGTATTCGTGCGCGTTTTACTTAGAATCATTGAATTAAATAAACTAAAAAATATATTATATAATGTTTTAGCCGCCTGTCGGGAAAGTCCTACAACTGTAATATCAGCTTTTTAGGTAGATTTCATAAGAAAGCTACCTATTGTAATGGGTACCATGATTCGATTTACGGAAAATGTCGACGTATCTTTGCGTTTTACATCCCCGGAAACCCAAAACCACCGTCAGCTCAAAAGTTTATATATATATATATATATATATATATTTCACTGTCTTGTGTACACGATAACTGTTGTAATTTTGCGCCAATCACTTTCAAATCTTTCCTTAAAAATCACTCGTTCCAAAATCTTGGTCGACTTCTTTAACGGTGAGAATTGAACCATGGGAATGGAAGGGGGGCTTTTTCAAAAAAAAAATATCGGTATAACTTTCTTAGTAAGTAAAGTTCGAATTCGTTTAAAGGTCCTTAAAACTTATATAAGTAAAGTTATTTGATATCACCAACCATTGGCCCAGGGGTTAACAAAAATAGGAAATTGAAAACAAAAGTTCATATTTTCCTTAATAGGGACAGTATCTCATCGGTTTAAAGTGATCGTTAGTCCTCTAAACATTACCTAAAACTTCTGTCTGAAACAATTTTTGATATAACCAACCCTTACGGCAAGGGATGACCAAAATTTTGCTTGAATTGTAAGAAGATGGGCTTGTCGTATGCTAAACATGTGAAACTTTTTTCAAATGTAACCGTTGTCGTATTGAATGAATTTGAAGTTTTTCTTAACTTTAAGGTGGAAATATTTTTTATCCCCTCCTTAGCACAGATGAAATCTACCTCCGCCTTCCGGCGTGCCGAAAGGGAATTTGTTTTATATAATATATATTCTAAAGGGAAAAATGCATAGTTTTTTAAATTTAATAAACGATTGGAACAGAAAATGAAGCCTATTAATAGTAACATTGCCTAGACTTTGAATACAAAAGCTAACGATAGAAGCTATGTTTAATAAATATATATAGTTAGTTGACGACTGTACATCTGTTTTCATGTACAAAAGTAAATTTATTTATTACAATTGGTATTACACATTCAAAAATGGATAAAAGTCAAAATTATATTCCAAAAAAAACAAATTCATTTTCTGGACTGTGAATAAACAATTGAAAGTAGTGATAACAACAGAGTTTATTTTATATATACATTATGTGTGTGCTCGTATATATGTGTGCAAGCGATTGCGTGTATGTACACCGGTATAAATAGGTTTTCCAGTTTGTTTAAGCTAATTTTTTTTCTTAACCGACTATATTATCACAATTACAAAAAAAATATGAAAAAAAGCCTAAGCATTGATCACGTATTTAATTCATAAATTAAATAGAGCTGACTAAAATTTAATTGTTCATCGATTAACTACCGTTCTGGTTCCATTATTCTGATGCTAGTTCGCTGTTTCAAGATTAATAAATTAGACATTATCAGTTAATACTTATATATAATATTTAATGTTTTCATAATTTTAATACATTGTTAATGAAATATATGATTTAATGAAATATCATGTTGACTCCACGAGCTCTGAGTTAATACTGAACAATAAAGATATAATTGCATTGTTACATTATTATTATAAATCTCAGCTGTTAACAAGGCTAGCTGAATATTAACAACTTCATTTATTTTACAATGTGTAAGAAGAACTATACAGATTAAATATTTATTTACCTTTACAAATAATAAGCAGAGGATGAAACATTAGTCTGAACACGAATTTTGTAATTATAAAATAATTTTGGTTATTTTGGTTGTTGGGTGAAGGGCACTGGTAGAAATATATATGTTTGGTATTGGTAGCCAAATAATTAGCAATCAGTGACTGCTGATTGGTAGTTGACCTACTTTTGAAATGGTATTAACCAATCAAATGTTTGTACAGCTTGTTTGCCTTTCAGGAAGACTGAATGAAATAACTGTACGTAAGCAGTATCAGTATGTTTACACAGTAAATAAATGTGCACGTTTGTGTGTGTGTCTATGTATTTTATTTACAATTAATTTATTTAAATAAATCCATTAATGAATAGTTTGTATCTACTTTTTATATTAATCAGGCAATATATTTTTTACACATAATTTTAATGTAATTACGGTTCAGATTTTCAGGACATCAAAATTTATAACTTGTAACAAATCAGAACGGATGTTTTTAGATATAATAATGGTGTAACTGTGAATTGTAATATTTTTTTCTATTAGTAAGCAATAAATCAGTTACTTTATTACTAATATTTAATTTTACAATATCTTTTTGATAACACACTTTAACTGGTCAACAGACGGTCCAACTAATTCAAATAGAGCCTTAATGTACAAGTTTATTAAAAGCTATTATAAAATTATTCAGATTAGAAAAAAAATAATATACTTAAGGCGTCTGCCTATCAAAAATTAATAAACATAATTACATTTCGGTTAGGATAAAAAATTATATTTGTACAATTTTTTTCATTTAATTTTTATTTATTTCGATAAATGAAAATTATTATTATTATTTTATTTATTCGATAGTAAATGTAAAAATTAAATTAAAAAAAAAATTATTACGTATGTGAACATTTTATTTATTAAAAAAAAATAATAAAAGTGATAAATCTAACTTAAATAAAATGTAATAAAGTTTACAAACAGTAAATTATTTTCTGGTGTTTATAATACAAGCTAAATTTTTATAACGAATAACTTTGCAGTGTAATAAAAATGTTGAGTTTAATAGTTTAAATATTATAAAATGTTAAATTTGCTAAAATTTGGTTTTATTATATTTTACTTTTATGATAGAAATTTTTTTAAAACTGATCTAATAAAATAAGAGGATGCAAATTAATCAAATTAAAATTTTTTATCGCCGATCATTATTTACTTCTCAAATATAGAAATTATTGTTCTAATGTAAAACTACAACCTTTAAGATTTATTATTTTTAGTTTATTTGTTTTATTACAGAAAGATCCTGTGTTATAGTTTTATTACTTTCTTTGTTTACTTAATAAAAAAATGTATCATTATATATTAATAATAATTATTCAAAAGAGTTTACGTTAATTAAATTACTGTCAAGGTAATTTAATTACCTTCGTTATTATCTTGGTTAAAATACTATCGAACGTTGGAGGGCACCGTACGTTAAAGAGGAGGCTGTACGCGCAAGTGGCGAACTTGATTCTCCTCTATGGCGCCCGAGTATGGAAGAAAACTATGGTGGTAGGGCGTAACAGAAGACAGTTGGAGGGAGTGCAGCGCCGTATGGCTCTTAAGGTGGCGTCGGCACCTTAAGTGCCGACACCACCTCGGTCTCGACTGAGGCGGTGCTGGTGGTGACTCAGATGCCACCACAACAGCTGGTGGCGGCGCGTGCGCAAGTTTATGAATGTCTAAGGACGATGTCATCTCGATTCCCCCCCGGAGGGGAGAAGATCCCACCTCATAGCGTGTCCGGTCGCTACACCACCCCCTCCGTTACTAGCCAGTAGTGGCTTTAACGGAGAAAAAGGCTTTAAAGGACGATGCCAGCACAACTGTCAACAGGGATTAGCAAGCCAGGTGGAATGCGTGCACGAAAGGGAGGTGAACGCATCGTTTGTTCACTTACATTGACCCGGTGGCCGGGAGGAAGTTTGACGAAATGGGATTCTGGTCGACACAATTCCTGACCGGCCATGGGGATCTTGCGTTCATATCTGTAGGAACGAAGAAAAGCTTAAGACGTCTTCTACCCCTGCTGTCGGGAGTTAGACACGCCGGAACATGTGATATTCCAATGTGCCGCGACCGTGATACCGTAACTGGGCATTTCGAGGTGGGGGTCATCGTTGGAACGATGTTACGAAATTCGGTGGACTTCGACACTGTGACGGTTTTGTGTCGGGAATGCTGCAAATAAAATATCGCGATGCGAGGGGGTGAGGGACAGCCCCTTTCACAGGTGGCGGCGGTAGTGAATAAGTGCGGGGACTCTCGAGCCCCTGAGCTAGAAGATTGAGTGCCGGCGAGGACGTTACTTCGGGGTTTCCCCGTTAGAGGCGAAGCACAAAGGACGAATTGGGAATTGGGATGCATCAAATAACAAAATAAAGGAAGCATACAATTGTATTTTTAGCTGTCTGAAACAAACACATTGTTTGCCGCCAATCTGGACTGGAAGATCAGAGTTTAGTTTTAATTGTATAATTTTTTTTCGTCTCGTCGAAGGCTTTAAAATGATATATCAAATATTACCATCGACCCCAGTTAAAATTATGGAAGTATTTCCCATCCTTCTCGCCCAAAAATAAAAAAAAGGATAAAATATACATTCATCTAAGTGGCCCCCTCAGTGTAAGAAAGAATGCAGGAAACCGCATCAAGTTATCTCAGTTATAAATAAACATTAAATAATGAAGTGTACGTTACGTTTCAGTCAGGAGGTATATGTAAACACACCGGTTTGGTCTAGTAGTGAACGCGTCTTCACAATTTAGCTGATTTCGAAGTCCAGAGTTCCAAATTACAAATCCTAGTAAAGGCAATATTACAGTTTATTACTTTTATACGAATTGAATACTAGATCGTGGATACCGGAGTTCTTTGCTGGTTGGGTTTCCTGAGACTGTACAAGACTACACTTCACTTACATTCTCCTTTTTTCTGTTTAGCCTTTTGGGAATTACTGTCAGGTATTACTTCAGAGGATGAATGAGGATGACACGTACGAGTGAAGTGTAGTCTTATAGTCACAGATCGACCATTCCTTAGATGTGTGGTTAATTGAAACCCATTTACCAAAGAAAACCGCTTTCCACTATCTAGTATTCAAATCCATATAAAGATAACTGCTTTAACTGGGGCTTGAACGCTAGAACTCTCGACTTCCAAATCAGCTGATTTGCAAAGACGCGTTCACCGCTAGACCAACCCAGTGGTTACTTCAATTACACTTACACATAATCTTCTCATTCATCCTATGAAGTAGTACCTGACGGTGATTCCCGGAGGATAAACAGGAAAAAAAGAAGGTATATGTAGGAAATTATATAATTTATACATTGCCAAAGAATTATTCCTTTAATAGTTCTTTTGAATTTTAAGGCTGCACAATTAAGTAAAATCATACGACTATCTTTTTTTACAAAAAGGATCTTAACAGAAATCGTTGAGTTTTTATTTTTTTTATAGGATTTCAGTATCATTTATAAAAAAAAAATAATTTTTTCCTTATATTTTTTATCGTTTTGAGAAAATATTATAAAATTATTATATTTTTATAGATAGAATCTTAACAACATTCCTATGTAAAAGAAGGACAGGTTAAATTTAGTGGTAAGCTAGGGAAAGATTAGCCTAGGTGTAAAAGAAAATAAGGAATTCTTAAATAGTTTGTGTTCAGCAGATATTTTAACAATAATACTGTAAAAGGGTAAATTATAAAATATTAAGTGATAAAATTCTGTACCATCCGGCTTATTTTTATGAAACTAAATCTTAAAAATACACCAAACTTAATATATATAAAAATATTTTAGTCATTCTTCTGTATCCATTTATTAATCATTTTTCAGTACTATCTCTTCTTATTTTTTTTGTTCTTCTTCCTTTTTTGTTGTTGTTGTTTTGTTATATTTGTTCTGCAGAATCCCTTATATTCTTTTTTTCATATCTTTTCATTAGATATGACACTCCATTGATTCGAAGAACGTTCGTTGAATAAACCATCGTCTATAGCGTTACTCGCAACCCCTACTTTTGTTCCATCTATTTTTTTTCTATGACAATGAACATTCTTTTCATATATACGTATTTTTGTTTTTGTTTTTTTGTACATTTTCCTTTATCTTTCGCACGGTTACACCACATAGTAATGAGAAATTTCACTGTTACAACATATAAACAGAATTTTTCATTTTACTTTACTTTTTTCTATTCGTTTTTGTTTTGTGTCGTATTATGTTTTTATTTCTACAAACTATATTATACATATATATATTTCATAATTATATTAATTTATTTAATTTCATGAATAAAAATTGTATCAATAACAGAATTTTATGAAGAATAAATTAAAGTATGATAAAAAAAAAAATCACTTACCGTTTAAAATTTACTTCTAAATTTACTATATGTAAATTTCTCAGTATTTTGTTCTACCAAACCCAAAATACATTAGTATAAAAAAGATGTGTTAAATTCCCTTTATCTAAATTGGTTCGGAATAGTCTGCGATAGGTAAATGAGTTACTTTATTGAACAGTTTACATTAGCGTGACTTGTTGTTGTGGATTTCCAATCCTGGATAAATTTGTTGTGCGCCTAGTAGAGGGGTCGGCCCGTTAGTTTCAGCACGAAGTACGTTTAAGTAAGTTTCTCGTTGCAATTAAGATTTTTTTTTTTTCAACTAGGTAAAATGCGAGTTCAGATTGGTAGTTTTTAGTAAGAGGAGGTAAGTTAAGTTAGTGTGAGTTTTTAGTTGATAGGAACGGTTATGGGATGAAGTTGTGGGTAATATGTTGGTAAAGTGTTGGTAAGGGGGATGGAAATTGTATTTAAGGGATGACGTAATATAGAAGAGTGGGTTTTTGGTGAATAGAGTACGAGTAACAGGATGGAGGGGGTGAATTGGTCATAAGGGTGGTAGTAGCGGTAGAAAACCAGAGCAGCAATCAATGCAATGCACAACCAGTACTGTGTCGAGCGGTGAGGAGCGGGCGCCTTGTTAACATTGTAGGTCGAATTTCCGGCGTTCTAATCATGGAAAGCTAAATTAGTACAAACGAAACATTCTTTCACCGAATTAGCTTTCGAAACAAATCACACCATATTCAGTACACGGCCTTAGCACTTCCTCCCTCTCACAATTCTATAATATATCCCTAAACCCACCCACACGCTATCATAGTTTTTTCCACCCACCCCTTTAATAGTAATCGTTTTTATTTTCACCGTTATACTATTTTAGTTTTCAATCGGTTCGTTATCCCACAACTGCCTCGCTTTATTTTTATTTTTATCACAATAGTGGCAACCCCTTACTATAGAAAAAACTTATAACATTAGGTAACACTTCTAAAAATAAAAACAAACAAAAATTACTTCCCAACCCTTTAGCAAAACAATTAAGTTTAACTGCTGTTCAAATTAAAACAAAACAATTTTGTATTAAATGACAACAACTTTTTTCAATTTATTTTATATTTGTATATATTTTTTATTGTTAAAAACATTAAGAAAATTATATAAAAAATTGAATTTTTTTATATATTTTATAAAAATGGAAAAATTAAATCTAATTACTGAATTGAAAATAATAATTGAAACGTATGGGATGTATTCGCTGTATAATGCAATGTATTTTTAGTGTGAATGTATATATGTTTGTCCATCGTTACAGCTCAAGGGCTGAATAGATTTAGATGTACGATCTCGCGTTGGAATCGTTACGTTACCGGGAACGTTATAAATAATATAAATATACATACATATATATATATATTTTTAAAAAAAATTATAAATATATAAAAAATTATCACCCTCAAGCTCTTTAATTATTCTATATTAAAGAGCAATGTTTGCCAGCATTTATTTTTGTTTTGGCAGTCCTGTTTCTTAATTTTTTTTATATTTATGTATTTCATGTATTCTGCTGATATAACATAATAATAATGTGTACCCTAAATACATTATTGAATGAGGGCTTTAAAAAAAAATAAAATTATTGCTACATCAGTTTTCTCGAAACAAAAATCATACTATATCCTTTAAATAATCAACTTAATAAACTCAAAATTTCTTAAAAAATGTTTGCGCGGTTCTGCGCAAGAACTGCGTAAAAGAAATAAATAAAGAAATATTCCTTACTTTGTTTTGTTTTTTATGCAGCGCTCAAACACATACTTAGTCATCATGAATCTCAAAGTAGGTAACTCTACCTTAATACGCCGAATAATATTGCTAATACCAGATATCGCTCATAAAAAAACTACAAAGAATCGTTAACGTTCCAACCTACAGCATGATAAAGAACTACGCTTCTAACTTGAGTGAATCGATCGTATTTTATTAAAATTAAATTGAGCATAACTGAAGAACTCTCAACAGATTTTCACATGCACTCTACATACATTACTTCAGCGTATCTAAATCTCCATGAAATAGTTGTAATAGTTTTGGAGATTTTTGATCCACAAAATGTTATAATAGACCTACAGATATACAAACCTCAATTTAAGTTAAAGGTATTTTCTTATTTCTCGTACTGCAAAACGCAAAGAAAATTCATTTTCACCCAACACTCCCACCATGCGACCAAAATTAATGTCACACTTTTCTTAAAAAAGTTAGTAAAAAAAATCATACATTAATAATTAATCATTTAAATTCCGAGTTTTAAAAATAAAATAAAAAATTACAATTAATAGCACAAAAAGTAAAAAAAAAAAATTGATTTTCTGCCTACTTCTAAAGAAAAAATTTAGAAACTTTAAAAATTGTTTTGTGTATTTTTAAAAAAAAATTGGTTTAAATTGTAGTTTTTTTTTATATATATTTTTTTATTTTGTTTTGGCTAAAAAAATGAATAGGAGAATACAAAAAAAATTCTTATGAAATAATTTTTTTTAAAAGAAATTTAAGTCCAAAAATGTTAATTTCGAAAAAAAGAAAAAATAAATAAGAAGAAAAATGCAATAAGGCTCGTCAGTGCGTCAGCTAAGATTATTACTAACGTTGGATAATAGATGAAGTTTAAATCAAGATTTTCATTTTTTTATTTGAATATCTGTATGTAGATAATTTTAATATCTGACTAAGTCACAGTATATTTTATTTCGACACAGTAAATACCAGAGATAAATTTTTTTTTGCCTTTAGTCATTTGACTAGTTGATGCAGCTCTCCAAGATTCCCTATCTAGTGCCAGTCGTTTCATTTCGGTATACATCCTACATCCCTAACAATTTCTTTTACATATTCCAAACGTTGCCTCCCTACATAATTTTTTCTTTCTACCTGTCCCTCCAATATTAAAGCCACTATTCCAGGACGCCTTAATATGTAGCTTATAAGTCTGTTTAACTATATTTTTCCAAATGCTTCTTTCTTTATCAATTTGCCGTAACACCGCTTCATTTGTCACAATATCCACCCATCTGATTTTTAATATTCTCCTATAACAGCACATTTCAAAAGCTTCTAATCTGCGATCGTGCAAGTTTTACTTCCATATAAAGCTACGCTCAAAATATATACTTTCAAAAATGTTTTTCTGACGTTTAAATTAATTTTTGAAGTAAAAAAATTATATTTCTGACTGAAGGCTCGTTTCGTCTATACTTTTCGGCATTTTATATGCTTCTGCTTCAACCTTCTTTGGTAATTTTACTTCCACAATAACAAAATTCTTCTACTCTGTAATTCCCTTCCTATTTTTGTATTCAGTTGTTCATCTAAATTATTTCTATTACATTAAAAATATAAATAGATATAAATTAGATAAGTAAGATAAATATTAAAAAATATTTAAAAACACGACTGCCAAAAAAAATAAATTCTGACAAACATTGTTCTATAGTATAGGATAATTAAATAGCGTGTGAGTTACAATTTATATAATTAATATAACGTTTTTCTAATGTTTTAAAAATTCATATATATATATATATATATTTATATAGTCTATGACGCTCCCGGTAATGTAAGGATTCTAAAGCCGGTCATACATATGAATCGATTCAGCCGTTGAGCTGCTACGGTGGAACATACATGCATAAACCCTAAATACATTACACTCCTTTTTGGGCAGTCGTGTAAAAATAAACTAGTTATCAGTGAAAAGTCTAGTAAGATTTTCTCAAACGAAAACCCTTCTTCTTCTTCTTCTTCTTGTTATTATTATTATTATTATTATTATTGCTGTACCCTCATTTATTAATTAATTCCTAACAATATTATTATCTTTAACTTGAATATTGCTGCATGTTATAAACTAATATAATTTATTTATCTCGTGTTAAAGCATATATTTTTCCAGTTAAAAAGTTAGCTTTTTTGCCATTTTATGATCTGACACTTGATTTACAAAATATATATTTATATATTTTATGCATCTTAGTAAACCTTATATTAGTGAATTCGAACCAACTTGTTGGCTTACACCGTTATTGCGTAATTATTGTTACAAAACTTGAATTTTGGTGGCCATTTTGAGTTGAACCAAACGGACGATCGCAGTAATTCGTGTGTTTGTGAAATCCTCTTACGATGTTTAATCCGAATCTGATATCAAAATCCGAGACAAAACATGCTTAGACACTTACAGACATGCGAGTACACATTGAATCCTATAACGGTATATTCGTTCGTTAAATATTATTAAAAAAACCAACCTCAAATTTGATTTACGGAAAATATTTGAAATACTTTTCCAGTTATTATTTCATCTACTTTATCACCATCCTAAAAATGTGTATGCGATTTGTTTTTTAAATAGTTTTGAAAACTAATCGTGTGTTTTTAAGAATTTATAGCCATATTCAACTTTGTCTTTTGGTGCGTGAAGTAGACTGTTATGGCGTATTACTAGATCATTATATTTAACACTTCTTTGCTATATCTTGTGAGCTAAACGAACAAGTTACTTAGCTTTTTACGGATGTAAAATGAAAGCTGCTATGAATATTTGGAGACTTACGGCATATTATTATACAACTGTCAGTGATAAAAATAATCTATCAACTCTTTAGATAATTAATTATCACGTAATATAAAACAATATTAATTCTCATTATTGATTTTTGCAGTTTTTATGTAGATTTAATAAAAAAAAGCTACCTATTGTATTGGTTACTGTGATTCGACTTCCAGAAAATTTCTACGTATCTTCGTGTTTCACATCCCTCAGACCCCAAAACCACCATGACTTCAAAAATTTATATATATATATATATATATATATATATATACATATATTTCACTTTCTTGTAATTTGGATAACTGCCGTAATTTGGCGCCAATCATTTTCAAATTGATACACAAAACATAGCAACTCAAAATCTCGCTCGATTAGGCTAACAGGCAAAATTGGACAATGAGGTAGAAAATTGGGGCGCTTTTTCGGAAAAATAAAATATAGCTATAACTTTCTTATTGCGTAAAATATCGAATTCGTTTAAAGTTCCTATTATTCTTTGGATAAGGTTGTAACATTTATGAAGTAAAGTTTGCTGATATCACCAACCATTGGCCCAAGGGGTAGAAAAAAAAATCATACCTTCCTTAATAGGCACAGTATCTAATCGGCTTAAAGTGGTCCTTAGTCCTCTAAACATTACCTAAAACTGTTGTCTGTTACAATTTTTGATATGGCCAACCCTTACGGCAATGGATGACCAAAATATTGCTGGAAGTGTTTTTTAACTTTAAGGTGGAAATTTTTTTTATCCCCTATTTAACACCGGTGTAATCTACCACCGCCTTCCGGCGAGCCGAAAAGAATATTTTTATTATCTTTTTCACAATGTAGTTTGGAAAATAAATTATGGTTTTGGAAAGATTCTGTTGTGCATATTATTAATATATAAATTTAAATTGCTTGCGAAAGCCCCCATTCTCTCATCAATTTTTCTCTAGCATTCAGAATATTAGAATAAAAACCTCAGGGTTATATTCCGATATCATTATTTATTTTATTATCTAGTTAAACGCTTGGATATAACATTTTTTTTTTACCCCTGTAGAGAAATATTGATTAGCATATTTTGATAACTTCCAGGAGATAAAAAGGAGTTAAATCTAAATTTATTAATAATTCGTAGTTTATATTTCGTATTTATTTATAGGGCTACCAGTAAATTATGAACTGAAGTTTTGGACAACAAAAATGAAAAAATATCTTAATATATTTTAACTAATATTTTATCGATAAAAGAAATTTACCATTAAATTCTTTCACTGTTTATGTTAACATAAAACAATTGGCAATACTTTACTTTAGTAACAACTCGGATAAACATTTCAGTAAAACTTTAGGGTTATAATTTAAGTTTATATGGTTTTTTTTGGGTTTTTTTCTCTTTTCTTTCCGTAGCGGAGGAAAAAGCTCCAGGCACTCCACTATCCGAATCCGTGTGACCGGAAGGCGTCCCCAGGGGGCGATCGACGAGCGACGACTCCGAGGAGCCCCCGCCGCCCACCCCCAGAAGCTGGCCTCCCTTGATCACCCATCATCGAACTCCAAGCCTCCATAGATTCGCATAAACTCATCCTGCCGTCGCCTCTCTTCATTGGCCTTCTCTCGTATCAGTGATGCGATCGTAGCCGAGACACACTCCCACTTGTTGCCATTGCTGAGCATTACATCGATTACATTGTTGGGCCCCTCCACACCCTGACCCTCGAGCACTACGCGGAAGTTGCGCCATCTAGGGCAAAAAAATACTACATGCTCTGCTGTATCCAGTCCGCCGCAATCGTGACAGCGACTTGTATGGCATCTGCCCATCCTGTACAGGTAATCTCGAAAACATCCATGTCCAGACAGGAACTGGGTGAATTCGTGTATTACCATGCTTTCGCTCCACCCAGTTCCTGACGTCTCATATGAGCCCATAGGTCTACCTTCCTTTGTCTGAATCTCGCCATCTGTCACACCAAGCCATGTAGAGACCGTCATTTGCCACCTTTCTGTCCCCTCCATTCACTATTGCAGCTCTCATTTGCGTTTGTAAGTCTATGGGCGGTACTCCAGCTATAACCGAAGCCGCCTCGGCGCTGATCGTTCGATACCCTGCGATGACAAGTATGTTCAGCCTACGTTGTTGCATAACCAAACGCCTCTCGTTCCTTGCCCTCGACAACGCTCCCAGCCATACAGGAACTCCACATAACACCACAGAAGAGTACACACTAGCCAACAGTTTCCTCTTACCAGTCTGAGGACCGCCCTTATTTCTCATCATGTTGCTCAGCCCCTTCACCACATTTTCGCCCTTTCTCGCCGCCTCCTCAACATGTATAGTAAAGGATCGGTACTTGTCCAGCCACACACCTAAATACTTCGCGGCTGGACTAGAGTTTATATGGTTAAGAAGTAATAATTTAATATTTTGTTGAGTTAGGAATAAGAAAAACTTTTTTTTCAAAAAAATATTACAGAACAGCATCTACGAAATTTCGATTTCATTTAATTAATCTATACATTATATTTTGCAGTCGTTAAAAAAGTAACACAAAACAATTGAATTATGAATGTTACTTTTAAAACCGTAGTAAATTACAAGATCAAAAGATAAAATAAAAGCTAAAATGACTCCACGTGTTGGACCTTAGTGACTTTATGTGATTTGAGGTTGAACTGCATCAACTTGGTCACCTATCATATTTATATTAATTTACATGCAATTCTAGTAATTATTCTTTCATTATTAACTACTATTTTATTTTAATATTTTCTCTTGTTTATCAATTATTATAATTATTTCCGATTTCTGTTAAACTATTCTTGTTTTGAGTTAAACTTTTCTCAAACGTAACTTTATGTGTTCAGTTACATTAAATATTCTTTACACGAATATTAATAGATAATTTTTGATGAGCTTCGATGAAGCCTCTAAAAATATGATTTAACGTCATCGTATTTACTTACGGTTTTTGTTATAGTGTAACAGATTATAAATTTTATATCGAGACAAAAAAAAACTTTCTCGATATTTAATGGGAAATCCTTGGAAGAGATAATTATTGAACTATAATACAATTTCCTTCATTGATAGTCTACTTATTACTAATGATGCCCTTTTTATAGTTGTTAAACAATAACGTTCAGCAATTAAACATAGTCGTTTAATAGAAATATAGCGTTGAAATTTCTACTTTCATTGAAATATATCGTTATATACCTACGTTATATGTACTTTTGTTGTAATTTTTTTGATTGAAATGAATCGCTGAATGTTTTTTTTTAAATTTTATTATTACTTTAAAGTTTTGGTCATTCAATAATTATAAAATAGTAGTATTTTTGTAATCGTTAAAGGGGCAGTGTTCCATAAATAAGTAATCGAATAATCCGTTTGATCTGTATAATGTAGTGTTATAATACCTTGTCTTTCCTATAGTTAAATCCCTTTTGGCACGCCGGAAGGCGGAGGTAGATTTCATCGGTGCTTAGTTGGGGATAAAAAATATTTCCATCTTAAAGTTAAGAAAAAAGTTAAAAAAAAAAATTTACTCAATAAGACAATGGTTGCATGTGAAACATTTTGACATGTTTAGCATAGACATCTTCTTATAATTCCAGCAATATTTTGGTCATCCCTTGCCATAAGGGTTACTTATATCAAAAATTGGTTCAAAAAAAATATTAGGTATTGTTTAGAAGACTAACGACCACTTTAAACCGATTCGATACTGTTCCTATTACCGGAGATACGATTTTTTTTTCTTCAAAACCCCATTTTTCTCCCCTTAGACCAATGGTTGGTGATATCCAGAAAACCTACTTATATAAATTTTAGGCCGTTATCCAAAGGATAGTATGAACTTCAAACTAATTCGATATTTTAGTTAATAAGAATGTTATAGCGATATATTTTTTTTAAAGCCCTCCCATTTCCACACCCATGGCCCCCATGGCATGTGTGTGTGTGTTTGTGTTTGTGTGTATGAATATATATATATAAACTTTTGGACTAACGGTGTTTTTGAGATCTGGGGGATGTGAAACGCGAAGATATGTAGAAATTTTTCTGGAGTCGAATCACGGTACCCATTACAATAGGTAGCTTTCTTATGAAATCTACGTAAAAGGATAGTGCGTGAATTTGTTTTTTGGATGTATCTGCTCACAGTTTTATTTTAGCTGCTGTTGGTGCAGAGCGGACCACCTGATGTACCGGGCAGCTGCGCGTAGCGCACGAACGATTTATTCCTTCAAACTATTTATACTTCTCGATTCATTGATTCGTTCGAACGATTTATACTTTTTTATACGAACGATTTATTTAAAATTATATTTGTGTTTTTAAGATGAAAAAGGAAAACATTGTTATTATAGCTGTGTTATAATTCACAACTTAAGAAAAAGCTACAAATTTTCTGAATTCTGAAGCTTTTCGTTGTAAAAGTTTTGATTATTGTTAGTACGCTAAATTCATGATCGTTATTTAGTTACAGTTGGCAAAAATATTTAACAAAATCATTTGTAATGAAACGTAAACCATTTAAAATTTTCGCGCCGATAGCCCGCCTTTTTTCTAACAGAATAATATAATATATTCATTCGTGACAAAGTATGACAAACCTTTAAATAATTTTTCAATAGGTAAACACAGAAAAATGAAATTTTTTATACTCTTACCGAAAAATTTTTTTTTTCACTAAAAGATCATTATTTGTTGTTTACTTTAGGCTAATTTTGAAGCTAGTTATACAAGATTTATTCAGCGGCTTTTTTGGTTGGGATTGAAATTTTTACATCAAATACTTTTGTTTTTAATACCCTTTAAAAATGGTGTATCAAAAACCTATTACTTCCATTTAATATGTTTGAGTTGCCCTTCGGGTTACGTAGAGGTGTATTGTTTTTAAAGTAGACATATTTTATAATACTCGTTTTTCTATGTTTAATTACTGAAAAGTTATTTCAAGGTAGTTTAACACTGCATATAAATAATTCCTTTAACTTTACTCTTAGAAAATATCTGCTTTACAACTAATTTAGCTGTCTTAAAAAATTATCTAGAAAGGTAAAAGAGGAGAAAGATAATCTATGGTTAGGAATTATTTTTTTATATTAATTCATGTAATCCATAAAAAAAAAAAAAAAAAAAAAAAATAGTTGGACTTGAAGATATAAAATTAATTATTTATACATTTCACATTGAAACAATTATGAATTTAATTATTTATTAAGTCGGTAATTGTTAAATACAATTTTAATTAATTAAACTTATCGATATTTTTTTGTTGTAATTACTCCTTTATTTTAGTTACATTACTGATTACGTAATCTAATCAATTTATGCATTAGATTACTTGTAAGTGAAGTGTAATTAACATAAAATAATTCCTCTTTATCCGAACGTAATTGAAATAGTATTATATATTATTTTTATTTTGTAAAGGATAGCTTCACAATATCATCACTTTTATTTGGTTTTATTACTATTGTTTTTATTTATTAACTAGTCTGTGAAATGATGATAGATAAGAACACTGTATTTAACATATTTTTTCTTGCAATAAAAGTTAACTTTATAACTCAAAAATATGAATCGATGCTATTCTTCTGTAAAATTGAGCTCTAGAACCCAAACTTCTTCAAAAATGAAGATTTATTATATTACTATAGCTGTCTAGAAAGTAAGAATCATTTGCGCATTGGATATGCGCAGTTTCACTCTCAACAATGGTCAAGGCTAGTTTTCACTTGTAATTATACTAGCGTTGTACAAAATGTTGTATCTTTACTTTGACATGGAGTGATTTTGCGTATGTTTATAATGAAAAAAAGAAAACTGAAAATCATGTCGACTGTGAGGTAGGATCGGTGACACGTTTTTTGAATGCGGAACATTTTCGCCGCGGGAAGTCAACAATGTAATGAGTGAAAGAAACGTAAGGAAATGACGTCGTTTATTTATGGCAGGGATAGTATCTGTTGATGATGAGTAACGCTCAAGTCGTCCTATTCTTATTACTGAACAGCTAAAACAGCAGATTGACAGACATATTAAAGATAATTGGACGAACTTATGATAAATTTCGTGTATGTTCACTGTCTGAATTGCATTGGCTTATTACTATTAGATGAAAACAGCTAGCGGGTGACAGACGACTCCCGTTAATGCTCATCAGGTCTTGGAACGGGGCGGGGGTTTGTGTGGTAACCGGAAACGTCACAAGACGGGTATCTTCCCCTTCGGGATTGGTAGGTCTGAATTGTATGAAATTGTGACAGTTAACCTAAATTATCGTAAACTTTGTACCTGATGGATCCCAAGAATGTTTATAGGCAATGACAAAAAACACAAGTGTTATGTTCTTTCATTCCTAAAACAGCACCATAGAGATGGTGATGAATTGCTAGAACACATAGTGACCGGTGATGAAACGTAGATTTTGCACTACACAACAAAGAGTAAATGTCAATCACTTCAGTGGCATCATCTTCAAAGATATCCACCCATATGGGAAGACATCCTCCATGTGACGGTTTCGGTAGCCTCGCCACCTCTTCGGTACCTAGCCCCGATGGGATTTACCGATGATCATCTTCAAAACCTCACCAAAAGGTATTTCTCAGCCTTGTTCTTGCCTCAGTCAGGAAATCACCGTTTCGAACGCTACATGTGACATTCCTATCGGTGTACTGGATAGATAACTCTCTAACCCACCGGGTTAGTCTAGTAGTGAACGTCTATTCCCAAATCAGCTGATTTGGAAGTCGAGAGTTTCAGTGTTCAAGCCCTAGTAAATTCAGTTATTTTTATAGGGATTTGAATACTAGATCGTGGATACCGGTGTCTTTTGGTGGTGGTTGGGTTTCAATTAACCGCACATTTCAGGAATGATCGAACTGAAAATGTAAAAGACTACACTCATACATATCATCCTCATTCACCCTCTGAAGTATTATCTGAAAGGTAATTACCGGAGGCTAAACAGGAAAAAGAAAAGTCCAAGTCATTAACAAGACTGAATAGACAACTAGAAGGAACTGAAATCACAATTAACTACCCGAAATAGGAATAAGTCGAGTTCAACACGCAACGTTAGTGTAAAAAATAATACGAAAACAAGAAGCAATAACAAAACATAAAAAAAAATAAACCATAAGGTAAGACAAAAAAAAAAACGTAAGATAAGGTAAATCCAAGCGGAACCCTAAACTCCTTCGGCAATCCTTTCTCTTATCAAGTAAACGAAGAAAATAAAATTCAAACAAATAATTTCACAGCACAAAGTAATAGCCAGAATTATCTTAATCACCACGGATTGTTACTCTTCGAGTCTTGCGGAGAGGCAGTTAATGTTAATTTTTATTTTGAAATTTTGACGCAATTTAAAATTTTCCGGCGTGGTCTTTGAATACGTATAGTGTGTTTGTTTCTCAATAATGCAGATCTACAGGCCCGAAAAAACTTGTGAACTTCTCAATGATTACAGTCTAGATCTTCTCCAAGAAATTTCTACCTGTTTACAGAATTAAAGTTTTCTGGCAGGAACCGTTATGAAAGTGATGACGACTCAAGACAGTTGTTCGTGAGTGGTTTAATGGATTATTGGCAGAATTCATTCACGACGGCAAGCTAAACTAGTACCAGGGTTTGACAAATAGTTGAACTTAGGAGGTGATTATGTAGAAAAATAGCTTAGATATGTAGATTATAATGTATATATTAAAGTTAAAAAAAATATTTTTTTTTTTTATAAAACAAAAACAGTTTTTAAGTTTTTGATGACTCTCGTAGTAAATATATAACCAGAAAATTCCTGGACATTTTAAATGATTAATTTGTTTTAATAATTTACATACTTTCAATTTTAAGTATTTCCATACTTAAAAGAACTATTGTAATCCTTTTCCACTAAAATGTTATAATAATCAAGCAAAACACAAAAAATAATTTTAAAAATTCCAAGTGAAAACCTTGTAATTTTATGTTTATGATAGTTTTTCCAAAAAGAAAATAAAGATAAAAATGTTTCATTAAAAAATATTTTGGGTGAGATTTTAACCGAAAGAAAGAAGCAAATAAATAAATCCGTACGAATTTTGTTTTTAAGTTAAAGAGTGAGAGTTATGCTTATTAATATACTTAAAGGTCATTTATATGATAAAATTTCAAAATTTTTATGAACTCTCCAAATTATTATTCGGGCATGGACGTGTAAAAAACGCATACAAATAGGATAAAGTACATACGAGAACAATATTAATATTCATATGCCGTACAGCGATGGTGAAGTGGAAGGTGGACATACGATGAAGTAGAGCGTAGTGGTAGTGACGTTCCCTTTATTTTGTAACTAGAGTTGGACCTTATGGGATCATAACTGGTAAGTTATCTCTCATCCCTGATTACTGTTTCAAGAGTTTTTCATTATTTTGGATAGTATATAAATTTTAAAACATATTTATATGCGGGACCAATTATTTCTTCGTCTCGAATGGCCCTGTAATATACTTAAAAAAACCTATATGTAAAAATCATTTAACCCGGAAGTATCAGAGTTTTTCATAAGAATTTTAAGATTACTTTTCCTGCAACCTACAGTGCTATTTTAATAATATTAATTTACAATAAATACTTTTTTGATAATATTTACTATTTTTTGATCTCATATATAGGCTATTGTAAACTCAACAATTGCCTCGTGATTTAGAAAATATATACTATACTACGAGGTTTTAATGTAATAACCAAAGGAGGAGAAGTTATACTAAGTATTGGAACATTCCCCTCTACTAAAAACACATATTTTATAACATAAATGATATGTCCCCTTATGAAAATATTGACTATTTTTCATAACGCTGTATATCATTTTGTATAGCAGTATGCAGCGGAATAAATACACCTCGTTTAGCGCCGATGTCAAACCTGAAGCTAGATGAAGTTATTCGTCATCAAAAAGGCATCGCTAGAGTGAAGTGTTTCCCATTTACCTATATTCTTTTGCCATTCTTTAATCATCATTTCCTCTATAGGTTAGTTCATAGATTTGTTCTCTCACTTTATCGTTTCCTTGAGCATCCACTTCATCTTTCTTGCCATCGGGGCATATTTTAAGATTTGTTTAGGTATTCTACGTCTACATTCTTTCTTTTAACCTCTTGGATCACCGTTAGGTATTGCTTCAGAGGATGAGATGAATGAAATTATTTTGTAGCTTGTGAAAGTGCCTTGCCTGACCGGGTTTTGAAACTGGAACCTCCGGATGAAAGGCCGAGGCTACCACGAAGGCCGGCACGTCTTGAATTAAAAAAAAAATGATTACTCTATTTCTCTCTGTAAGTAAAAACCTTGTAAAATAGTAAAAAACTATGTTTAAATCTTTTCAAAGATTTCCATTTCTGATTCTTACCAGACGGGACACATCTTTCCATTGACACTCAGCAGAAAAGACTTATCGGAAGTTTAAATGTAGCTTAGATATTTAGCTTAGATTTGAGTAAAATTAATTCTGTAACTACTAGGTAAACTGTCTGTATCTAATCTGGAAAAACGGAAGTTCGATTTGGAAGGGTTATATATTTCAAAGGGAGATCTCATTGCTGATATTAAATCGATCCCTACCATTGAATCTGTAAATGAAATATCTGTTTCGTAAAAGAACCATGACGCTATAATAAAGCAAATAATTGTAACTAGTAAAATCGATATTTTAAAACGATAAACAAATAGTATAATTATATTTTCAAAGGTAAAATAAATAAGAGTGTACCTTAATGTTATATAGGTAAATAATAAATATAAAAACTAGTCTGATGATTGATCAACGAATCAATTAAGCTGCAATCTTTTTTTTTTTTTGATAATAGTAATAGCATTTAATAATATTATTTTAATAAATAAAACAATTAAGTATTATAAAATATATTTATTAAATGAAATAAACAAAATCTGCCACTACATTCGACCTAATTATAATTTCTGAATCACAATTCAGTTTCTAAGAACACAGACGTTGCTAAACAAAATTTAAATAAAAATTCGTTAACTTTCAACAACAGTTATTTTTTTACAATATTGGAAATTGATTACTTATCGAAAAACTTTTATGTGGACGTGACATGACTTCCTTGTACGCCTATTACATTATATATACACATTTTTTTTCTTTACTTCATTTAAACTTCTTTCATTCGAAAGTGAGTTACGGCCTCCAATTCTTTAGTAAAGTCTTTTGACAGCTACATAGTTGAATTGTGTTGGACACCACATTGCATCACATTTTTTTTGTGGTGTCCGTATCAGCATTTTATATTAGTTTATACATTTATTTTGTTTAACCTGGCTCAAGTAGTTATGTGGTGTAAGTGAGAACGTTTCGGATCTATAATTATGGACACATCGGTTCGAATCCGACTTCATATGCGTATATATTTAGTTTTTTTTAAATTTAAATATATTGATTTATTAATGATTATTAACCGCTGTAAAAATTTCTGAATTAAAATGAAAAGTATAAAATGTTATTTCACTAATAACTTCTGATATTTTTCAAATATTTTTTCTATTGTTATTATAGAATTATTATTTATTGCAATTGTTATTGCGATGTACTTTTTCACAACAGAAACGGATGAATTTGAAATAATACGCATAAATTCGATCAATGAGCTTTTGTTCCATTTTTTATGAAAGATTAAAAACAAAAATTCTTAAGTGCTCTACCTTAGCGCAGGATATTTCTTATTCACGTAGTTTCCTATTAATTGTATAACTAATTAATGTATATTGTATATTATTTTTCTTTAATAATAGCATAAAACAACATTCGTTAATTACATACAAAAGTAAAAAATACATCCTGACCTCCATAGAGAAAAACAACCGCCTTGTGATGATCCCGTTTGCCAGATCATCCCCTCCGGGATAATCATAGTGAGAAGAAACGAGATGCAACCGTGTCTAGGGTGGCACGGCTGACTGAACTCAAATGAGGAGGCGAGGCTCCCCGATAATAACATGCGGACCGTCCAGCAGAACACAGTAGAACAGCAAAAACCTCAAGAAGTGAAATTAAGTATACCAGACTGGAGAGCGAAGGGAGGACAGACAGCCCTCTGCAGAGCTGGCGTTAGTTTGTGCTTGCATGGATGGGCGATAGTGAACCCACCGGGTTGGTCTAGTGGTGAACGCGTCTTCCCAAATCAGCTGATTTGGAAGTCGAGAGTTCCAGCGTTCAAGTCCTAGTAAAGCCAGCTATTTTTACACGGACTTGAATACTAGATCGTGGATACCGGTGTTCTTTGGTGGTTGGGTTTCAATTACACATCTCAGGTATGGTCGAACTGAGAATGTACAAGACTACACTTCATTCACTCTCATACATATCATCCTCATTCATCCTCTGAAGTATTATCTAAACGGTAGTTACCGGAGGTTAAACAGGAAAAGAAAGGATGGGCAATAGTGAGGATGCACGGGGACTCTGAACACACTGAGCTCGAAGGCAACTCCTGGGGCTGACTAATGCTTAAATGCGGTTTCCGATCTCGGTAGGGGGGTTAGTGAGGTAAAGGTTTAGTCGGTAGATCATCCCCTCCAACCATAGCCTTGATGGGCTTTACCATAGATCTTCATTTAGATCTTTTAAAGCTGATAACAATTCTCGGCAGACTTTCCATAGGTGTGTTTACACATTTTACTATTGCCTTCGTATGGCCTCTTCCAACGAATACCGCTTATCATAACTTACCACCCTCAACTATCAGAGTAACCGATTCGCGGAAGCGCGACCACCGCGTCTTCCTTTAACATCGAAGGTTTCACGCAATAACTCTTTCCACATCTAACTCCAATTAGACTGTGCAATCACATCATTACTTGAGTCTTTAAAAATGCTATCCTCACTCCAGCAAAACATTACACTATTGTTTGAATCAATAAAACAACTAAGTTTTAGAAAGTATATTAATGAAATAAACAAAAGCTGACCGAATGATTTTTTCACTAACGGTATGAATAATGTTGTAATTTCGCACTTTGGCAAAGGATTAAATTTTAAACTCTGTGAAAACTTCGGGAAAGTTCAGTAGCGAGTTTTTCAAATTTATTTTTACTCATAAATTTTCGAAAAAATAAAACAATAAATTTTATAACATAAATTTTCAGTACTTTTTAATTGGAATGAACTGAACTGAAAATCTTGAAACTGGATTGTTTTTGTATGCGTTTGCGTGCGTGTGTGTATGTGTCTCAGAGTAAATTATAAATGATATAATTTTCATGCTGACTTTATAAAGCTTGAAATATATTTCATGGTAATAAATCAGTATTAGATACATGGTTAGAGATTTAGAAAGTCTGTATTCGTGACTATATAATTCCAGATTTTACGAAAGACTTGTTCTTTCGTAACATTCATTTCGTAAGTTCTTAGCTTACGCATGATAATGTATGTTTCATAAAATGGTTTTATTTCTGGGGCTGGTTAGTAGAAGTCGTTGTTTGTCGTAGTAATGGTAGTAAAACAGAAGAAAAGAGGGTAGTTTTGGGTGCTTTTCAGAGAAAATCGAGGACTGTTAGTTCAAACTAAGAAGCCAGGACATGTCGTGCTTTGAAGACAAATGGTGGTTTCATGTAAAGCGACTGTCGCGACCTTCTATATACTACGTGGTCTTCATTTCTCTATTCCCTGTCGCACTCTCTGTCATTCCCTCTCTCTCTGTTTATAATACTCTCACTTTACATATAACACTTGCTCTCTCTAATACAAATTCCTTCTCTTTCTCTTAGAACCACGCACATTTGCTATCTGCTTTTACCATTCCCCATAATACTGAGTGGTACGATGTATCCTACACCAATGTAGAACTCAGCCCCTTACATTTTCCCGGAACACTGAGTTACAGCACATTATATATTAACCTACACACACGCACACACACACGCTCGCACATCTACACAAAAATATACATTCGTAATTGAAACTGAACTCCTTACATGAGTTACATTACAATATATATGTGCTCCTGTTTGTATAAAAGTAAAATTTTAGATTTATAACTTCGATCTCCCTTTCTTTTCTTTTTTCCATGTAAACAAGAGACAAATTATCTAAAGTAATATAATTATATAAAACAATTTCATCTTACGTAGTTTTCTTTAATTTCTCACTCGTCAAAATAGGAAAATAATGGATCGAAAAAACAATTTAATAAATTTAATTTAGTAATGTAATTTTTTGAAATAATACCACCCGTCTTATAAAAGAGATAATTTTTTTTAATGTAAATTTAAAAATATGAAATTATTTTTTTTTTCTTTTCAATAGGATCACGTGATACAATTTAAATATCCATCATGCCGTTTTGAAGAAATGCATCATCTACTGTAGTGTCCCCTGGCGGCTTATAACTGTGAAACTTATCTAACAAACTACTCTGATGTGATACCTATGTAATGCAATGAAGTGATATCTATGTAATAGATATCACTTCAGATTTCGATACGGAAAAAAAATGATATCCGTATCGAAATCGGCCCAGTTGTTTTTAAGGAAAATGGTAACAGACACACAACCTCTTACCCCAAACGCATATACCATTTCCGTTCCGTTGGGGGTAAAAACTAATATAATGGAATTTAATAAATTAATAAAAATGATTTTAAACAATTTTAAGAAGATATTAACACGAAAGATTAATAAAATTACGTCCGTTTATTCCTTAAAAAAATTTTTTTTTTTAAATATTGCGAAGATTAAAAGCATAAATCCTCTCCTTAAGTATCCCCGAAGGAAAAAGCCGAAGGAAAAAGTTATAAGTAGACAACTCTTGGGAACGTGGAGGCCACTGTTTTCTGCTGACAGTTCGTTCATTTTTGAAAGCTTCATGAACGCGATTCAGCGACATGTTTGATGTGTGACACGTTGCTCCGTCTTGTTGGAAGAAGCTGTATTCCTATTCATTATCAGTTAATTGCGCAAAGAATTCTTCGAAAATTGTGAGGTAAACTAAAGAAGATATTAAAAAAATTAAAAAACGAAAAATTAAAAAATTACAACCGTTTGTTCCTTTTTTTTAATGTCTGCATATCGAAATCTAATTACAAATTTTTACAAACACCTAAATTAAATAAAAGTTTTTTGGCCGAATTTAAAATGTTTAGGTTTATAAAATAAATAAATAATCTTCCAATCTTAAATGCAGGATTGTTAAAAAATGTTATTTTTTTTTATTATTATATTTTGCATTTAAAAAGGTCTTGATATAAAAATTAAAAAACACACCATAAACTCAGTAATTATTCGTATTATAAGTGAAATAAATTCAATTCAAAAAAAGAAAGGAAAATCTTAGAATAAACAATATAAGTGAGAATCGATTCACATCTTTACAAATGAAAAAGCAATTGTGAAAAAAGGAGCCAAATTCTTTGATCGTCGTATGAAAATGAATAATAAATCGCAAAAAAATTTTCAATCATAATTTACAACAATAAGAACGGAAATCGATGGAACTCAGTGATTTAAAAAGACTTAAAAGAAGTAAAAATACCTGTAGAAATAGTACAGTATAAAACAATGTTTATAGAAAATTGGTAAAATATTTCATGGCTTTCTAAGAGAAGGAGAAAAAAGAAACTAAAGACGTCTGATTTAGTATAAGAAGACAAAAACAAAGCGAAAGGATTAACTATTGAATCACTAGAAAAGAAAACTCCCCGAAGTTATTGAAATGAACGCAAAATATTACTTCTAGTTCTTACTCGGCCAAACTCAAAACTAAATATTATAATAAAATAAAAGCTTTGTCTTATAGTAATTAAAAATTAATTTCATTTACTCTTTTAGAAAATTTTTTAAATTCTGTAGTTTATTTGTTTATTTGCTCTCAATCAATAAATAATACGATAAAAAAGTATTTACAAAGAAAGATAAGATAAGTGATTTTACTGTTGGCGATTTGAATTTTTAGTATTCCCTGAGGAAGCTTCTTGCAACTTGTCTTTTTCTCGTCTATTTACAGCTAAATTATAAATTCTTGATTTAGATCACCTGTATTTTTTCTTCGTTCACTAATCCTATGTTTTTGTTAAGTCTTTGTTTTCATAGTATGCCAGAGCCAGTTAGCTTTCCTATGCTGTGTTATTCTGATTAAGCTTCTTCTCGATCACTATCTTTATAACTTGATAACATTTTATGGCTTCTTACGGGTTCTCAATTTCCATATTTTAAATAAATTCAGCCTTTCTTTTTCACTTTTTTTTTATTCTCTGTCTTTCCCAACCACACAATTCTTATCTCCATATAATATATCATTATTTTTTCTATTTATTTTTTATTTTTGTAATTAATTTGTTTACGCGGTTCTTAGTATTTTATATGCGTAGTTCTTCCTTCTTTTTTGAATATGGTTGATTGAATTTAGGTAGTGACATTTTAAAACTTAATTTTATATACTACTATGGAATTTATTAAAAAAACATTCTATTAAATTTTTTTTTTTTAAACAAAAATATAGATGTTTAAATAACTTAGAACGTAAAAGAATTTTCAGCCACATTTATGCATAGATAAGAAATCGAAATATCAATACTTGAGATGTTATAGTTTTGTTTGCAAATATTTACTCATAATTATTACATTTTTGGAATAATTTGAACTATTATTATAATACTAACCGGTCGGGTCTAATACTAGCCTGTCTATCCAGGAGACAGACCCGCTGGACCACCACTGTGTTCATTACTTTCATGCTTAAGAGAATAATACTGATAAACAACATTAAAGACTGTTCAATATATTAAAAATATTAGTATACTGTAATTTCTTCAAAGTAAGAATTTGATCAGCACAAGACTCGAAACTTGAGTGATTTGAAGTATGCAGGTTTCAGAATAGTCAGCTCCAATCTTAAAATTAGTAGTCGCAGCCCGTCCTTCGTACGGGTAAAAAATTATTTTCACTGTTCTAAACGTTACTCGACAAAAAACTACGAGGAGACCGTACTTTTATTCTCATTTTTTATTTTTTTTATTTACGTTTTTTCTCCAAGTAACCGGAGGCAGATGTAGCCAGTCGTGTCCCACACATAATAACAATGGCATTGGCTGTGTTGGTTAAGTCCCCGCTTCGGACAATATCGCACCTTTAAAGCTACTTTTCTCGATAACTGAATGATAGCCCAAAAGATAAAAAACCTTCGTTGAAAATGTAATCTCAAATACTGCAAGAGAGTCTCTATATTTGAATTGCCCAACGGTTTGGCCATTGTCGAATTGAATTTCGGCAAAAAACATAATCCATTGCTACCGGAAACCATTAAAATGACTACCATCTTAGAGCGGTGAAACATTTCATAACTGCAATAGTCGTATGTATTGTCAAGTAATTAAAACAATATTCATTTAAAATTTCAGCTCAATCTGTAAGTGTTTGCGGGAAACAGAAACAGACTCAAAAGATACCATTATATATATATATATATACACTAAATAAGTTGGAAAATTATCCAAATTAATAGAAAATTTTCTAATGCAATTCATTAGGTCAACAACAAACAAAATAACAAAAACAAAAGCAGAAAACCTCGACGTTTCGTCCAAGATATAGGACTTTATAAAGACAAACCACAAAATATAAATATATATATAAATTTAATTAAATATTAATATTTATTTATAAATAAATTTATATATATATATATATATATATATATCCCATTATTTATTAAAATAAATTAATCGACGTATGAATTTAAAAACATTTATGCAAAAAATACTTTTTTGTGTTGTAACTCTGTAGTTAAATGGATTTATTAAATGATTACTAATCAGTGAATTAAACTGTAGAAGTCTTTACAGGTATGGCTTTAAAGAAAAAAAAAATTCTCCAATAGTAAATAATACCCTAATATATTTCTTTATTTTATTTCATTTGTTTTACTGTTTTCATCTGTAACCATAAATTACATTGTGAGCAACTTAAAACCGGATCAATAACGTAAACGCTGCCGAATCGGTAAATTATGTTGGAATAACATTTTATGAATGATACGAATAAATTAAATAAGAAAAACATAAAACGTAATGTAAATTTTGAATTTATTTACCTTATTTTTACAAAAGATGTTCAAAATGACTTGCATCGATTCATTTTGTGCTCCACAGATCGCATTGAAAATCGACTGACATAAAACGTTGTCAATTGCTTTGATTTCTCATTGAATGTTCACCTTCAGTTCATCAATATTGTGGGAATTAAATGCATGAACTCTCTCCTTTAAGTAGCCCCCAAAGGAAAAGATTGCAAATAAAAAACTCTGGGGAACGTGGAGGCCACCGTGTTCTGCTGACAGTTCGTTCATTAGTGAAAGCTCCATGAAAGCGATTCAGTGAAACGTTTGATGTGTAACACGTTGCTCCATCTTGTTGGAAGAAGCTGTATTCTTTTTCATTATCAGTTAATTGTGCATAGAATTCTTTGAGAATTGTGAGATAAACTTGTGCATTGTCCGGTCAAAAAATATTGGTCCCACTATACGATTACCGGAAACGGCACACCAAACACTAATTTTCTCACGGTGAAGTGGACACACGAATATCTCGTGAGGTATCCTCGCCTTCTAATAACTGTTGTTATCCCAATTAACATGGACAGATAAATGAAACCATTCCTCGTCTGACATGAAATACGAATCGTTTATCTCTCCACCAACAATATTTTTGAGAAACTAGTTGCAATAATGAAGTCGTTTCGGTTTATCTGTCTCCTTCAGTTGTTGCACAGTTGTAACGCGGTATGGTTTCAATTTTATTTCATGAAGAATTTTACGACAGATTTGTATTTAACACCAGAATGTTGGGATAACTTTCGTAATGATTTTTTTGGACTGGCAGTAACTCTCCTTTCAATTCGTCAATGGCCTGTGGAGTCCTAATGTAAGGTTTCGTTTTGCATTTGAAACCGAACCTGTTGTACACCATTTTTTAACTAAATCCTTTATACAACTCTTTGCTGGGACACATTTGGCATTTAAACATTTTTCTACGAATACTAGAGGTAATTTTTCAAACGATCCAGAATGAATATAGGCCTCAACTATAACTATCCTCTCCTGGATTGAATAAGGCATTATACACAAACACAGCTTCTTTTTCCCCGCAAGACCATTGAGGATGGTCCAGCAGTTACGCATTGCGCATCCTCAGTGATTGCCTGACCTCTAACCTTCCGGGACCCCACAGGATCCGGCAATGCCTTGCCCTGTGGGGATCGCTCATCCAGTAGGCTGGGGCTCAGTCTTTTCTTTGTGCCATGCCTCAAACCGGCCCCCCTCCAAGTAGGGGATCTAGCCGAGTCTCTTGTCCTTTCAATTTTCTCCGTACTCAAGGGGTCCCCGGTCAATCATAGAACACAAACACAGCTGCACTTACAATACTGCACTGCTACAAAAGGTATACTGCACTGACACGTAACCATCTGACAAACGGCAGCAACAATCTGTAGTAACATATGCATCCGCTAGTCGCGGTACTTGTGTGTCTTTCATAATATTGTTTGGTAGCGGTTTCATTATCGGTTCGGTTTTATGTTGCTTACTGTATATATTTTCTTATTCTTACGTAGAAACGAAAGATTGTTGTTTCTTTGTTTTTTCTTCCTTTCAGGTTTATTCAACCTGCTTTATATTTTAATTCTCTTCCGTTTTTCTTACATTAATTGTTGTCACAAACTCATGGTCAAGTTTGATTTTATAAGTTTTATTTTAAAGCTTATTTTTCCTTTGATATTAAACTAATTTTGTTTGTTAAGAAGCTCTATTAGATTCTGTGTGGATGGTTTTTTAAATAAAAATAGTTTACGGTATTAAAGAAAGTAATGTGTATGAAGCTATTATTAATATATGATTTTATTTTAATGATCTAGATGAGGTAATTTCTCTATCTCAAAACCTATTATAATTTTATTTTCTACTTTTTTCGAATATTACTTTCTTTATCGGCCTCTTTCATTTTTTTCTGTCTAATTTCTTTTTCATCGTGTTTTTTTTCACTTTTTATTGTTGTTATTGTACCTCTATAGTATTGTATTACATTCAGAGAAAATAAACTGAAAATGTTATTAGGTATACTCTCCCTAAAATCTTCCTTTTGTCCTTTTAACGAGATCTAAATGTCTTTTCTTCACAATCCCAAAGAAGAAAAACATTTTTACTTCTTTTCATAAAAAATATTTATTTATTTTTTGTTCTTTTTGTTGTAATCATATTTAATTTATGTAAAAACTGTTAACTATTAATAGTTGGTTTTTATTATCTTTTTTTTTAATGTTACGTTGTTCAAATTTATAACTCTTTTGTTAATTTTAAAGTTGTTTTTTAAATTGTAGTTAATTTCATTATTTTTTGTTTTAGATAGACAAATTTTCCTGAAATTTGTGATAATATATTTAACGTATATGAAATTTTTTTTATTCAAATTAAAAATATATAGAAAATACACATTTTTTCTTATAGAAAATATTTTTATTACTTATATTAGAGTGATATATAATAATATAAAAAGAGGAAATGAAATTCACAAAACGAAAAAACTTTTAGGAATTTATTTTTAAATACTGAACAAAAAATTCTAATTTCATGTATTCCTATTTATAGGAATATTTTTACTTCTTTGTACGATGTAAAGGAAGAATTATAATCGTGTAAAATTTCCGTTTTTAGATTTTAAAGTAAATATCCATTTTGACAATCCATGAATCCATTATGACTAGGTTCGGCGTGACGTCTATACGTACGTATTTACGAATGTATCTCGCATAACTCAAAAACGATTAGCCGTATAATATTGAAATCTTGAATTTAGGAGTGTTGTAAAATCTACATGTGCGTCTCACCTTTTGATTGCAATCGACTGGACCAAAAGTGTCAAAAAAAGCACAAAATCCCCAAATAATTTGGATTTTGGATTTCTTCTTAACTGCAGTAATAAGCCCACATTGAAAGCTTTTCAACTACATATCATAAGTGGTACTTGTTTTCATTAGTTCATTTGAATTTCATTTATCTGCATTGGTTCCAAAGTTATAGCCGAATAAAATTTTAATTAATGAAATATTTGGATCTTACAAGGGGAAGGTACGTCGGTTCGAATCAGACTTCATCTCCTTTTCTTTTTTTGAATTTTTTTTCTTAATTTAAATATACTGATTAATTAATTATTAACCCTTGATTTAAAAAAAAAAATTACAGAAAATAATAATAAAAACAAAAAAACATGAAAAATTCAGATGTATTAGAGAAATAATTTAATATATAATAATTAATGTTTAATAATTGTATGTACTTTTAAAAATGTGTATATGTAATACATTTGGTGAAACAATTATTTAGTATTAATTGAAAATTAAAATTTAGAATCGTATAATTTTTTAATTTTCTAGTTTAATTTTATAAAATTATTTACATTAAAGTTAACTACAGAATGACTGAAAAATAGACCCTCACAAGAAAAACATACACACTGAGGCATACATGCTCGATCTTTAATAAATTGCAAAATATTCTTATCTTTTAGTTCATCACTCTTCTGATATTGTCGGACACTGTTCTCCGTTAGTAGGAGTTGATCTTCGTTTCGTTTATTTGTTTTTTGTTGCTAATCATTTAATCGTTCTTTGTTTTGATATAAATCTTCTGATCTTAATTTATGTACACGTTCTCTAGCTTTCAAATTTTCTCTGTCTTTATATTCATCGTTTTTTCTTAATTTTTTCTTTTTTCTTTGGTCTTAACATTTTTTCCTATTTATATTTATCATCATCCTCTTTTCCTTAATATTTTTTCTTAATTTTTTTATATTTTCTTTGCTTGCAACATTTTCTTCCTGTTTATTTTTTTATTTTTTTTGTTTTGTAACATTTTCTTTCTTTTTATACTTTCTTTGGTTTTAACATATTTTTCCTCTTTATATTTATCATCTTTTCTTAATTTTTTTATTCTTCCTTTTTTCCTAACATTTTCTTCTTCTTCATATTCATCTTCTTGTGGTTTTTTTTTTAAGATATATTTCTTCATGTTATCTTTTTTTCCTGAATGATTGTTTTTATAATTTTTTTTTCATTTTTGATTATTCACCAAATAATCCAATAATAAAAACTAAATATTTTACAACATAAGGTAGAAATTAACTTTTGTAACCAGTATACAGGAGTTCACTAAAACGGAATACTTGATTTATTATTAATTTTTATTTAAACGACAACCAGAAATCTAAATCTTCTGTTAATAAGCAACTCACAAAGATACGAATAATACTGATCTTTTAATACAAAAAATAAAGAGACTTTTATTCTATCCTAATATTTCAAGTAATATTGTTGAATTGATAATTGCATAAATATTTGATGTTAATAAAAACGAATATTTCAGCAGCTGTGTAACTGTCCACTTTATTAAAGAATTGGTGGATCGTATCTCACTTTCAAATGAAATAAGTTTCAATGAAGAGCAGCAAAAAATGTGTATATGTAATTTAATAGGCGCTCAATGAAGTCATGTAGTGTCCATTCCAGATTATTTTATTATTGTAAGGGATTATGTTACTGTGTTCCAAATGTGTTTTAATGACAAAATTACTAAAATAAATACATTTTTACTCTCTACAAAAGAAAAATTAAATTTTTTCATTTATATTTTTAATAAAGGAATGAATGAAATTAATACAAATTTACTCACATGAAAACAAAAACGTGGTTATATTTTAAAAAACAAAATATGAAAAAAATTTCTTTTAAAACGACATATCCCACTAATTTGTATATTAAATGACGATTTTTATCTAAATTTTTATCCGGTATATGACCAGAACGTTTTATCATGTAACTTAAATTTTTAATGTAGAATTCTGTTTTAGAAAAATGAAACTATAAAATACAATAACTACTTCTAATTACATAATTTTTTTTTTAAATACACCCACAAATTAAAATTTATACATTTATTTTATTTATGATTCAAGTTATGCATTGGGATCTTATTCAAATTTTCTTCTGTTGTCGAGGATATTAAAATTGTAGCCTTCGCAAAATTACATCAGAAGTAATTTTGATGCTAATTTTTACCTCGATTTCATTTTGTTTCTGATTAATTACTTCTGTAACATCTAATACATAATTTGTTTTATTGGCGGTTAGTTGTTGTAGAGGTCCAATAGAACTACGTTGTCCTTTTTAGAACTTTCCGAGAAAGTTAACTTGTAAGAAAGTGCAGTACGGTACTTTCAACGATGCGGTGTTCTATTTTGGGAAAGGGTGCGTCCTAATAAAATGTTTATGACTCTAAACACACGGTTCGATTGTTGGCTTTGTGTTAGAACAACTTACTGGTTGGAAATCGGTTTACGTAAGGGAACGTGGCTGGAGAATTGTAAGTTATAGAGAATTCAATAGCGTTGATTGTTTATTAATCGTGTAAGGAATATGCTACGACCAAATTCTGCTCCAATCAACTGACATGGAAACGGAAGCGATCACCGATTGAAATTTTTATCTGCGGGAGGTTTTTACTCATTCCTTAATCATTAACCCGGTTAGGTTCGGTGAACGTTCCGAGTAGAACATCTATCTATGTGTCGTGCATCTATAGCTGAAAACTTAATTTAAACCGGATTAATCCCATTAAGTGGGTGTTTGGATGAGGTTACAGAGAAAATAGTGAATGTTTCATATATGCTGTGCGGCATCGGTTTGTAAAAACATACAGAATTGATCACAGCCAGCATTCTGCTCGGTACAGCCATTATATCTGACATAAGGAGAGTGTATGACGGAATACTAAATATTAAGGTACGAATACTAAAGTGTTAATTATTCAGAGAATTTCGTTGATCCTATTAGGGTTTCGCATTCTTAAAGATCGAATCATTTTTTACTGTTACAAAATGTAGAAACAATGGAGAATGCAGGACGAACAGGGCAATTCCTATTTATAGGAGGAAACATCACAAAGTCTAATTCCGCATGAGGAAATACTATAAGATAAGTAGTATTGTACATTCCTCCCAACAGGAAATGTTAGTTTTTATTTAGCTGCATTAATAATAGTTTTAAAAGTTATGGGGGTGTTAAAAAAATACCCCATTATTAATCCTCCTGGGACTAACTTTAATTAATCAGATTTAATTTATTTATAAGGAAAAGGTAGTATCCTCAATTTGTATAAAAGTCAAAAACTATTGTTGTAACAAAATATTTAACAGTTAATCATCTATGAGTATTTTGCATGTTGAAATTTAAGGATAAATAATTAGTAAAAAATTGAAAGGAGTATGGAAAAGCTTCAAACAGTAAATCTATTGATGATGAAAAAGAAATTGAAGTAACGTCATTTAGATAGAAATTGTTTTTGTGATACACCAGGAATGTCAATATTTAAATTAAAAACAAAATTTCAGACGTGTAAAATGAAATAAAGGTTAAAAGAAATTATAAATTAGATTTAAGAACTTGTAAATTCGATTATCCTACCCTAAAGAGCATTTGTAAGTGTGTCTGTCTGTGTGTGCGTACCCCTTACCTGAGAACATGCTTACATGGTCGAACATACTGCCCGTAAAAAAATCATAAGATTTATTTTGAAATATTTATAAACAATAAATATCAACTTTAATTACACAATCATCCCACGACCAGGTAGCCAGTTGAAATCACTAGATTACGTTAAGAAGAACAAGATGTTTTTCATTCAGAACACGCTATGGATTAACAGAATGTAAAGTTCTTCTTCGTATGATCTAGTAAACTCAACTGGCTATCAGATCGAGGATGATTGTAAAATAAAAGTAACAAACTTTACTACCGTAACTCATTAATTCAATATCGTAGCAGACCTTAAAACTACTATTTTAGATACAAATAAATCGATACTGAAAATACTATCATTTTTCATTTAGAATCGTACATTTGATTTTTTTTTTTGCCTTGCAGTTACAATTAAATATACATATAGTCAAAACAGGTGGTCAAATCAAATGAGGAAGAGATGTAAATTTGGAACGAATAATATTAGAATTAAATATATTGTTATATTATTTATATAAAATAGCAGCTGTTAACAGGCCAACTGAATTGTAACTTATATAATTTATATGATTAAAAAGAAGGCAGTTAATTTCTATGTTTATAAATAATGAGGAGGAAATGATACGTATGTCTGAAACCAATCTAAACAAAATTTAATCGGGAAGATTTGCTGATAATGTTTTCTCTTTTCCTTGATCAATTTTGAGACAAGTGGTAATAAATTTTGGACACCTAATAACCTCATCCCAAGACGCCGCCTGCCAGGGCAACCCACTCGAAAGACCTAACGCGTAGGTATGCCCTGCAGCTAGTATTTTTATTCAAGCGTTTATTTTGAAGCAAAAATTTAATATAAAAAAATTTTAAATTCTAAGGTTTACCTTCAACTCCGGTAAATCAATTATAAATCATTTTTCATTAGTTAGCTCCTAGATTATTTTATGAATTTTAACTGAAATTTTACGTAAATTTTGTTTACGTAAATTTTAAGATGTATTTTCTTTTAAAAGTGGTCATCCTACATTCAAAACCCACGGGAAGTTACAACATCACTGGTAAGATTTCCCAAAGGACTTAACAGCATAGCGGCTTGTGTAAGCTACATCAAGAGTTACGTTCAACATGGCGACAAATTATCACTCACTCTTTTCTTTGTACTGTTTTATTTTACTTTATTACATAATATAATATAATTAAATTACTTTTAAAAATGTAAAAGTAATTACGAGTATTATTAATCGATTAAATCATCTCGCATAAAATTATAACATTATCGAATTATTATAATTTTAATCTTAATTGATCTTGTCTGTTCTCTTCCATTTATTTATTTTCAGTTTAAAATGAATAAGTTATAAAAAAAAGGAGCTTATGTTATTTTATAAATTCATTTTTTCATCTGACTTTTTTTATTTATTTTTTTCATTTAAACAAGTCTTTGAAACAAGTTTATCAGTTCCATCTACATTTACGTTTTTCTTTTTTAAAAAACAACTTTATATATGACCTTCAAAAAAAAAACTAATGTTAGAAATAAAAAATAAAAAAAGATGTTCAGAGAGATATTCTTGGTTTATCTTTTGTACCTACATTTTACATATAACTATGGAAGAACATATTAAAACTTTTATTGCGTAAACAATATTTTTAATACTATTGCTCAGAATTTGATTATTTTATTGTATAATTTAATCTATTCCTAGAATTTTACTAGAAAATACTTGAAATATAAAATTAAAATAGTTCAGGTAAAAAAGTAATATATTATCCATACTAAGAGAACGTGAGGTCAAGTTCGGTACAATTATTTTTATAATTTCTGTATTTCTCTTTTTAGTTATGACGCATATGTTGCAAATTTCTCGCTTTTGCAATTTTTTAACCCTTTTTACTTGGTTAGAGTTTTACATGTCTATCTGTATAAATATATATATATATATATTTAAAATAAAATAGTTTTTTTTTGTCTTGAGTCATTTGGCTGGTTTGATGCAGCTCTCCAAGATTCCCTATCTAGTGCTAGTCGTTTCATTTCAGCATCCCCCTTCAACCAACATGCCTAACAATTTGTTTTACATACTCCAAACGTTGCTTGCCTGCAAAATTTTTTCCTTCTACCTGTTCCTCCAATATTAAAGCGACTATTGCAGGATGCCTTAATATGTGGCCTATAAGTCTGTCTCTTCTTTTAACTATATTTTGCCAAATGCTTCTTTCTTCATCTATTTGCCGCAATACCTCTTCATTTGTCACTTTATCCACCCATCTGATTTTTAACATTCTCCTGTAGCACCACGTTTCAAAAGCTTCTAATCTTTTCTTCTCAGGTACTCCGATCGTCCAAGTTTCACTTCCATATAAATCTACGATCCAAACATATACTTTCCAAAATCTTTTCCTGAAGTTTAAATTAATTTTTGGTTTAGGCAAATTATATTTCTGATTGAAGGCTCGTTTCACCTGTGCTATTCGGCATTTTATATCGCTCCTGCTTTGTCCATCTTAGTAATTCTAATTCCGAAATAACAAAATTCTTCTACCTCCATTATCTTTTCTCTTCCTATTTTTACATTCAGCGGTCCATCTTCGTTATTTCTACTACATTCGTTTCTCCTTTCGTTTTGTTCTTGTTTATTTTCACGCGGTATTTCTTGCGCAGGACTTCATCCATGCCGTTCGTTGTTCCTTCTAAATACTTTTTACTCTCAGCTAGAATTACTATATCATTATCAAATCGTAGCGTCTTTTTTTTTCGCCTTGTACTGTTATTCAAGATCTAAATTGTTCTTTAACACCATTAATTGCTAGTTCTATGAAAAGATTAAAAAGTAACGGTGATAGGGAAGAAAGGGAGTCCGCCAAGGATATTTCCTTGTCGGACTCCCTTTCTTATAATAATATTAATAATAATAATAATAAAAAAATAATTATAACAAAATAAAATTAATTAAATCTATAAAAAATCTTGAATCCAACTTAAAAAAAAATTTGCAATATAATTTAAAGAATAGTAACTGTTTTAACTCTTGTTTAAAAAATATAATTTTTAAATGTAGGTTAAATTACCGTTTAGTAATTTTTTGGAAATATTTTTTTTTACATAAATTACCAACGGCTTAAACAATTAAAAAAATGTGGTACATATTGAAAATGATATTTAAAAAAATTGTTACTACAATTGTTACTTTAAAATGGGAATTATTAATTTTTTACTTTTTTTTCTATTTTCACATTTTTTAATGGAATATCAAAAAAAAAATTAATTACTGGTTCTAAGATTTCTTTATTTAGACTGAAATTATAACTGATCGATCACATGAAAAATGGATTACCTTAAATCATAATGATTTGTTAACTATAGAAAATTAAATGTAATTAAAATTCTTTATTTCAAATATAACGTAAAAAATATAGATTTAAATATTAAAATGTTTTAGATAATAGTAATGCTTTATTTATAGTAATAAAACAGAGTTGATCGGAAAAGAATAAAAAATTGAACAAAAATAATTTGAAAATATTATATTGTAACTAGAATGCTAAAACATATACTAATCGCTTTATAAATATATCATTACCGATGAATTTTTATCTTTAAGCACAATTAGTTTAAATCTACCTTCTAACTAATATTAGCAGCAACTTTTCAATACGGTAGTTAATTTCTGTTCTAAATCTTTTCTAAATTATCATCCTTCAAGATATCAGATACTACTTACAATACATTACTTTATTGCTGGTTTTATACTGACTTCTTCAAGGCGTCAGATTCTATATGCACCACGTCATAATAACAGTAAAAGCAATGTATATATTACGGAATTTTTAATAAATCATTTTTCTATTTTTGGCCATATTTCAAGAAAAACGTTATCAGTCAAGAACGGTTATTTAAATTAAAAACAAAATAGCCCATATTTTTAATTTTCTTTTAAAATTATATGTTTATAGTGTCTTAACGAATAAAATTATACGCGTATATAGTTAACTCGGATGTGAATATGGTACGTTTTCTATTCAGTATGTAATTTCAAAATTTGACATATTATTTACTTCTTTTTTTATTCAATGGTTTATAGTATAATTATTTTTTATTTCTGTTTACTATATGCTTTTTTTTAATCTCCAGCTCCACAGTCAAGCAATTCATTCTGCAGAGGATAATGAATGTTTTGTAGCGTTTGTGAAAAATGCCATGCCTGACCGGGGGATTCGAACCCAGGACCTCCGGGTGAAAAGCCGAGACACTACCACTCGCGCCACGGAGGCCGGCAACCGAGAACTAATCTAAAGTTATCATTGCTATTAAAGCAATACGTGTTCACGTAAATTACTCCTGGACAGTTTAGCTGAACAGAAAAAATATTTCTTCTCTAGCGTAATTTTAACTGATATTTGGTCATGATAAAATTTTATAACGTTAATTAATAGAGGTATGGAGAATCTTGCATTATTGAAGAGATATTGATTTTAATGCACGAAAATTGTTTTCGATTAGAATTGCTAATTTTAATTACATACCACTTGTAACGTACATGCATGCGAATATGTAACTTGTAAATTTGCATATTTTGATAAAAATATTAGATACGTATATGAGTTTATCGATTTTTCCCGGTTATGAACTTTTGTAATCAAAATTATTATCTTATGTAATGGAAAAAACTACCAAAACAATAAAATTGTTTAAGTTTCGGCGAGAGTTTGACGTCAATTGAAAACATAAAAATCAAAATTCAACAATTTATTTATTTCTAGTTCTTCAAAAAGATATTGTCCGAATCAAAAAGTACAGAAATATGAAAGCCAAGATAATAATTACTATATATTTTTCCTACTTCATTTTCTCAAACATAAAAATATACACCGTCGGATATTTTCTTCCTGCTCTACTAATGTTGCAACTAAATTATAGAATTTTTTAACGTAAAACATATACGAAATCATCGAGAAATAATTGGAGATAAACATTTTTTTAAATATTTGTTTAAATACTTAATAACACAAATCACATAATAAAATTTTTTTCAAATTTTCTCAAATATGTTGTTAAAACCCTCTATATAACATTAACATACATTCAAAATTTAAAACTGATATTTACAGTAGCACCTGAGAAATCTTACATTAAAATTGTAAAAATATTATTTTTCTAGTTATCTGCAAAAAATTTAACACTACGTAAGCAGTATTAAAATTACATTATTGTTTTTATATTTGTGTGCAAATAAGGAATTCATAAACACACAGGTTCTTTTGGATTATCTTTTTTTAAACTAAAGTTGTTCAATTCTTTTTGTATCAGAAATTCGAGCTGGTGAAATTTTTTTCGACGCCTGATATGACCTTATCAGGTTTTAACTTCAGTGTTAAAAGCACTTTATGGCTACTATAAAAATTTTAACGGGACACAGATTTACCTGTTTCTTTACAAATCCAACATTGTAAAAGATAACTCCTCAAATAATACGCTGTAAAACATTTTTAAATGTAACAAATGTTCGATCAGTCCCGTCTACATTTAGTTAAAAAAATCTGATGTGGACACCCCCACATTACTTCCTTGTACGCTTATTAAATTACATATACACTTTTTTTTCTAAATGAAAAGTACATAACATTTTATTTCATTAATAACTTCTGATATTTTTTCAAAATTCTTTTTTAATTGTTATTATTGAATTATTATTTGTTGTTAAATATTTTGTTACAATCAGAGGTTAATATTTATTAATAAATCAATCTACTTAAATAAAAATAATAAATGAAGTCCATTCGAGCAGATGTGCCTTTTCCTGGTAAGATCCAATTATTTCATTAATTAAAATTTTATTTGGCTATAATTCTGGAACCAATGAAAGTAAGTACCATTAATGGTATATCGTTGAAAAGCTCTCAATTAGGGCTTACTACTACAGTTAAGAAAAAAGTTTTTTTTCTTTTTTGGTTCAGTCCATTGCAATCAAAAGAGAAGGTGCATAACTACATGTTACAACAGTGCTAAATCCAAAATGTTAACATCTTACGTCTAATCGTTTTTGACTTTTGCGAGATATATAAATATATACGTACGTACGTGTAGACGTCACGACGAAACTAGCCAAAACTCAGGGATGGTCAAAATAGATATTTCCATTGAAATTTGAAATTTTTCACGATCACAATACTTCTTTTACTTCGTACAACGAAGTAAAAAATATTAAGAGTTTTGAGTTATATGTATATATTTTCAAGTTTAGAATCAAGTAATGTTTAAAATATTATTACTTAAAACAGCACATAATAGTATAATACAAAGTAATTGTTTTACATTGTCAATATACTAGTTTTAAATAGCTCTAGAAACGCGAAATTCTTCTTTAATTAGAACAAATGGTCAGAATTCGACAAAATAATGTAAAACTGATGGTTAATTTCTGAATCACCCCACCCGATATGTAACATATACAGACTTTTTTAATTTTACATAAACTTTCGTTAAAAACATTTGAATTATTTCTCTCACCTTACAATAATTTTAAAATCAATTTAATATTAATTTATAAAACTTCTGAAATTAAGTACTTCATTAATAATATTGTAAACTCTACCACCAACTGTTTAATCTCTGGCAGAAGCTCAGACGTTCACATTGTTCCCAGATGTACAGAATCATACATGAATTATTTAAAAAACATTCTGCAGGTAAAAACACAGAAGAAAGTTCACATAAACTGAGGTTCAAACAAGTTACAAGCGTCGGCTGGTGAAAAATTTTGCCCTGATTACTACACCTTCAGTAAAATTAAACCGGACTGTAATTTTTGGAATCAAAATTAAGAGGTAAATTCAGTGGTTTTATATGAAATCTTACCTAAAATTTAAAAAAAAATATGTCTAAGAATTATTATTAATTAAATAATTTAAAGAAATGAGAGGAGAGTGGAGGAAGTGTTAGGAGAAGACCAATTTGGTTTCAGGAAAAGTATAGGGACAAGGGAAGCAATTTTAGGCCTCAGATTAATAGTAGAAGGAAGATTAAAGAAAAACAAACCAACATACTTGGCGTTTATAGACCTAGAAAAGGCATTCGATAACGTAGACTGGAATAAAATGTTCAGCATTTTAAAAAAATTAGGGTTCAAATACAGAGATAGAAGAACAATTGCTAACATGTACAGGAACCAAACAGCAACAGTAGCAATTGAAGAACATAAGAAAGAAGCCCTAATAAGAAAGGGAGTCCGACAAGGATGTTCCCTATCTCCGTTACTTTTTAATCTTTACATGGAACTAGCAGTTAATGATGTTAAAGAACAATTTAGATTCGGAGTAACAGTACAAGGTGAAAAGATAAAGATGCTACGATTTGCTGATGATATAGTAATTCTAGCCGAGAGTAAAAAGGATTTAGAAGAAACAATGAACGGCATAGATGAAGTCCTACGCAAGAACTATTGCATGAAAATAAACAAGAACAAAACAAAAGTAATGAAATGTAGTAGAAATAACAAAGATGGACCACTGAATGTGAAAATAGGAGGAGAAAAGATTATGGAGGTAGAAGAATTTTGTTATTTGGGAAGTAGAATTACTAAAGATGGACGAAGCAGGAGCGATATAAAATGCCGAATAGCACAAGCTAAACGAGCCTTCAGTAAGAAATATAAGTTGTTTACATCAAAAATTAATTTACATGTCAGGAAAAGATTTTTGAAAGTGTATGTTTGGAGTGTCGCTTTATATGGAAGTGAAACTTGGACGATCGGAGTATCTGAGAAGAAAAGGTTAGAAGCTTTTGAAATGTGGTGCTATAGGAGAATGTTAAAAATCAGATGGGTGGATAAAGTGACAAATGAGGAGGTATTGCGGCAAATAGATGAAGAAAGAAGCATTTGGAAAAATATACTTAAAAGAAGAGACAGACTTATAGGCCACATACTAAGGCATCCTGGAATAGTCGCTTTAATTTTGGAAGGACAGGTAGAAGGGAAAAATTGTGTAGGCAGGCCACGTTTGGAATATGTAAAACAAATTGTTAGGGATGTAGGATGTAGAGGGTATACTGAAATGAAACGACTAGCACTAGATAGGGAATCTTGGAGAGCTGCATCAAACCAGTCAAATGACTGAAGACAAAAAAAAAAATAAAAAAAAATAATTTAAAAAAAATTATTAATTAATCATTTCTGAGAAATCTTGAATAAAAAATAAAGAATGGGTTTGATAAAACCACGTTATGTTTGAAATAAAATAACTTTGTTAAATGGATAATAAACACGTAGGATTTTTAAACAAACCTTGTAGAAGATTTCATTATTAGTAAAACAGTATGTACGTATAACTTTACAGAAATGAAATAAATTCTTGCTGTGTAGCTCGTGAGTTTTTATTGAAGAACCCATAAACGTCTGCATATTCTTTAATGGAAAATTGATGTAGCGATTTTAGATAATGACACACGTGCTATTCAATTCAATTATTTAAATGTTTGTTGTTATTCAAATTCAATATAAAAAAATCTGTTAATATTGCCAATTTATAAAAAAAATTATTTAAAAAAAAATGTAAATAATATTAATCTTTAAATAGATTTAAACACTTCTAATAAAAAATTTTTGTTAAGCATGGCTCGTTGCTATAAGTATATAATAATAATAAATATACAAAAAACCGCATACTAACAATTGAATTCGAAGCGTTCAAACGCTTTCGGAATTAAATTCTATCTTCAGGAACTCTCATATTCGTCCTATTTATAATATTAATTAAAACTTCACGTGTAAAATTATAAAAAAATCGTGATATTTGCTTAAAACATATCAGTTTTCGTCATATGTTTTAAAAATTCATGTCAACGTAAACGTCCTGTCAATTTGATGGTCTCAACTGTTGTCTCATAAATTATTTACTTGAAGTGTTGTTTTATTTATTTATTATTATTTTTATAAAATATTTAATTCTCTGGTTTTATCAAATTGTATTTTATCACTTCAAAATTTTTACGTTTGTATTTAGTATCTATAGACTTTATTCTACTATTTTATTAATAAAATCCACTCCAAGTTATATTTAAAACATTTATGTGTTATTACCCATTTAATAAATATTTTATTCCAAACATAAATACTGTTTTTTTCGACCTCAATCTATTTTTCTTTTACACCAGATTTCTGAAAAACGATTAAAATTACAAGGTCTGGGGTCTATTTTTTTCAATTTTTTTGTTCAGATTTTACATAAAACAATAAAGTTTACCCCTAATCTTAATCACGAAAATTGCAGTCTAGCTAAGTTTTACCGAAGACGAAGAAATGAATGTGAAATTTTCGTCAGCCAACACTAACTACCGAAGCGATCTTTATATGAACCAGTAGAACAGGCCCTGAAAGTTTTTTTTTTTAATATTCTTCATTAATCACTTTGTATATTTTCACCACATATTGGGATGAACATGTAAGTTTCTTAGAGGAGTTTACATTGAACATTATAGCGCAAAATTCTTTTTCTCTAGTGTTTGTAGATTACAAATTGTACAATTATCTTCGCCTACCAATTATTGAAATTTAGTATACATATTTTAATAGAATGAAAATTGAAATGTTTTCTGTAGTCACAACATTTGCCATCTTGCTGACATTTTTTGTACTATCTATAAAACAAAAATGAAAAAAAAGACTGGAAAAATAGATGTCAAACTTTATAAATTGGTGTTAAAAGTGAGAAATTTTTTTTTTTCAATTTATTTATCGTTATATTTGTATACATTATATTACATAACCAAATTTATATTATCAGTGTAAATTTTTATCTATTTTTTAAAGTATATTAATGTATTCATGCCAATAAAAATGTACAAGTATATCATCATTTGGTTAAAAATATTGAATAAATATATCTGACAACTTATCTAGTTTTACGACTTTTTTTTAGTATTATAAAATGTGATTTTATTTTGCAAGAAATAAACCGACTGATGTGACGTAATATCTTTCTTGTTCTTAGACATTTTCATACAGGTATACTATATCGATTGGTGTTGCTTTTTGAATCTCTTTTTTGTTAAAGTGAACATTTTTTTCCTCTTTATTTGGAATGTTTTATTTTCCAGCTGAATAAATTTATCGTGTTATCTAAGTTTTCTATCTTTAAAACAAATAAATAGGATATCAGTGTTTTCGTTAACATTGCATTTCACTATTATCCAAGAGAAATTTTTTCTTGTAATTTAAACGGCTTTCTAGTTTCAAATGAAATCTATAAATTCCTCAATTTATTTATTGATATATTTAAATATCTTTAAATAATTGGATTAGTTATCTACTATGATGAATTTACTATTATAAAAGTAGTTTCCATTGAAACCATTATAAAAATATTTAGTTTTACTGTTAATTGAATCTTGTATATCGAAATACAATAGAAAAAACTATAACCTCAGTACTGAATCTGCGAGTATTTAGATTACATCTTTACCTGTAGAAATATACTTTATTATGTTTTTAATTTGTGTTTTTTTTTATATAAAAAATTTTTATATCTAATTTTTTAATGCTTTTATTTATAGTCGCATCAACAATTAATGTCATTAGCGAGTTAGTGTAATATAATTGTACCGGTAAATCTGTATTCTTGAACAAATTCAGGTCCACCATTCCTGAGATGTGTGGTTAATTGAAACCCAACCACCAAACAATACCGGCGTCCACGATCTAGTATTCAAATCCGAATAAAAGGATCTGCCTTTATTACTATTTGAACATTAGAAATTCGATCTCAAAATCGCTGATTTACGACGACGAGTTTACTTGAAGACCGACTCGGTGAGTTAATATTGTAATTTATTATTTAATAAATAATAATTTAATTTTATATTTCCGTTTTAGTTTTTTAATCAGTATACTTAACATAATATTTTACGACTCTTAAGATTGTAAATTTAATGTAATTTATTATTTTAAACTATAAAATATGTCAGAGCAGAGCAGAGCTTAGGACGTGACTTACGTGACTTAGCACCGCAGATAAACAGTACTGGAAGAGACTGGAAAAGGTTTTTTTTAAACTAGTGATAAATTGATTGTATCTACGTTTAAAATTTTGATTTTAGTTTCAATTCAGAAAAGACTTATTATCTAATAACCGAGAAATATAAAAATACCAGCTGACCCGGTAATGCTTCGCCATTGCTAGATTTAAGTATATAAATGAATAAAAACGAAGTCCCGCTAAACGTTAAAAAACTGAACTTAACAAAATTTAATCTTTCCCTTTTTCCCATTTTTTCGCTTCTTCCCTTTTCCCCTTCTCCCTATTTCCTTTTAAAATTTTTCGTAAATTTTTTTATTTTCACGTAACTAATATATATTATATATTAAATATGATATTATTATTATGCTTTTACGGCCAACATGGGACCACTTAAGTCAATTTTTGTTGGATCTTTTCTGAGAAAAGCGTGTTATTTTACTCTTTCGAGCTGCCCAGTATTTCTTCATCCGTTCAGATCTTGCTTTTTTTTTCTTCATCTGTAAACACCCTCTACGTTGTATTTTGTCGTTTGTCTGTCTTTTGTTTAAATCTAAATATGATATTATATAATAATATAATTCATTTTGATAAACTCAATGACCTTTACCTCAAGGTCGAGGTAAAAGTCACCTTCGGATATTCGCCTCCTACCCACATAACCTTTGTAAAGTCATTTTTATGTTGTTTCCAAAGTTTTTGTGGGTTAAATGGAATATAAATATTCCAGGAAAATTGTATGACCTTCTAAAACGTTTAAATTGTGTAACGCTATCTCTGATGGTTAGCCGTTTGATATAAAAAAAAGATACGAAGTCATATGTGTGACCACATGTTCCAAAGTAAAATTTTCTGTCCTTTTCATTGGAGGTGTGATTCCATTTGAAAAAAATCGTTTTAATCTTGAAATAAACAACGTGAACTGCAAGATAACCATGAGGTGCATCGCTCCACTCATTTTTACTTTTCTGGTAGGTAGGGTTCAGTTTCTTCGTTCTTAGAAAGTCATTCAGTCTTGTTTGAGACTTAGCTGGATGTGTTTTATTTTGTTTTGAGTTTATGTTAGTTAGTAGAACACTAATGGGAATTTCGGTTGAGGGATTCGCATCGGCGGCATCCTGGCTGAGGCCTGACAGTAAGATGTCATTGCCGAGGTACTGAAAATGACCTCCGGTAAAGCCCATTCAGACTCCATTCCGAAACAGTCAGATGGAGGATGTCTGCCCCTATGGGGTTAAGATGGGTTTCTCCAATCTGAGTACCTTTTGTCTGGGTCATTTTTTTGTATTGTGCGTTGTTTACGAGTAAATCGTCTGGGCCATTAAAATAAAACACTCTTTATATAAAAACTTTGTATTAAATTGTCCATTTCAAAATTGAGGATGATTTCAGACGAGATGATAAAAGAATGCGATGTAATAGAAGATTATTTGTCAAATCACCGCTAAAATAATGCCGATCGTGATAAAGTGGCGGCGTCTTGACCTTTCTCATCCTTGGATCCCGGGTTCTTATCCTAAGCGAGGCATTTATTGTACACTAAAAAATTTCCATTCCATATTCCCATACATAGCTTATGTGGTGAATTAGTCACATAAAAATATAATAAAGTGATTATATGACCACCCCTTTTGTAACCATTCCTTTACCCAAACTGCTCTGGACACTATTTATTTTCCTCATTCTTGTGAGAATAACAATGAGAAATAACAAAAAGTGTATTCAGTTTATAAAAACTTCAGTGCATTGTAATTTCTTCAAAGCAAAGGTTTGATTAGCACAGAGATTGAAAGTTAGCTGAAGTATAAGAGATTCAGAACAATCGACCATCATCTTAAGAACGGTAGTTATAGATGGTTACCCGTACGAAAAACGGGTAAAATGTATTTGAGTGGTTCTTAGGGTTAACCGAAAAATATCACGAGGTGGGGACCGAACTTCGTTTCTTAGTTTTATGTATTTTAATTATGTTACGTATGATATTTAGTTAAATAACAGGTGAGATGGAGCCATTTGCAAATGGCAGAAAAAAAATCGACAGTGGCCGTGTTGGTTAGGCCACCATGCCATACACCGTTGCACATTTCAAGATTCTTTCCTTGATAACCAAAAGAATATCGAAAAAAATAAAAATTAGCCTTGTTTGGAGAACCATTAGTTTCAAATCCTATCAGTGGTCTTCTAATTCGATTTGGCCAACGGTTTAGCCATAGCAAAGTTGAATATCTGCAAGGAACATAATGTAGTTGCTATCGGAAGCCATAAAAACGGCCACCATCTTAAAACTGTGACAAATTGCGTAACTGCATAAGTCATATTTTTACGAGATATAAAAACGTATGTTACTGCAAAATTTCAGCTTAATCGGTTGAATAGTTTTGCGTGAAGGAGTAACAAACTCACAGACACCTCGACATCTACATATATCAGAATGATCTAAATCACTGCGCCATAAATTTTACAACGTCATACCTTAATATATAATAATTTAGGTAAAATTTCGTTTAACTGTTTTCCTTTCAATCATCGACTTTTTTTTTAATGCAAGGATATCTTCCCAACAATCAATCATTGTTAGGAAGATTGTACACCGGTCAAAGACCGGTGTATCATAGAAAATATGTTTATGATGTTACTAATACAACAATATTATTTTTTTACTGTATGAATCTTCAAAGTCAACTATATATGACAATGCCAATTTGCAATTTTTTTCACTTTATTGTTTCACTTGTATTGTAGAACTAAATTTATTAAATTGTGTACAAAATGAATCTAGTCTGCTACTGACAAAGTTATTTCATTAAACTCGTTTACATTTAAAAATTAAAATAAAAATTTAAAAAAAATATTTTTTTCATTTTAATTTCAACTAAAATTTTTGAATTTGGTGTCAAATTAAGGTATATTAGCTTGTTTGAACTTGTTACTAGTTTTAATTTTAAGGATTTATTTAACATTAAGTAGAATGTTTAAGTGGCGCTTTCCGGAACAGGGTGTAGAGTTTCGGCCTGCGGATTTGTCCGCAATGCGGACAATTGGACGATGTACATCATGTTCAGTATATTTGTTCAAAGTAGGGTTGATATACACGGAGATAATCTGTCGGCTCGAAATTATCGGGTCGGCGCTGGATCTCCGTGTCAATTAACGAAACCAGACTGAACGAATAATAGTTGAGAATTTCATACACTATTTGAGAAAATAAAGGATTGTCGAGGATATTTAGGTTTTCGCCTGGGCTTTCCCGCGTTCTTCTTTTGTTTATTTTTTAATTGGTAAGTTTTTGTTGTTGGTTTGTTTTATTGTAATTGCGTGTTGAACTCGCTTCTTTTACCTTACGGGTAATAAGTGGATTTAAGTTCTTTTCCGTAATTTTTTCACTCAGTCTTGTTTGAAACTAACGTAAGATGTGTTTTTTTTTTTAGTTTTGTTGTTTTTTTAGGGATGTTAGTACACCGATGGAAATGTCACATATGGCATTCGCATCGGTGGCTTCCTGACTCAGGCAAGAACGAGACTGAGAGATGTTTCTCGCCGAGGTTTTGAAGATGACCTTCGGTAAACACCATAAAGGGGTTACCGTGGGGATGGCGTGGCTACCGCAACTGTCTCATGGTGGGTGTGTTCCCCTACGGGATTAGTAGACAAAATGTTACTTATTTCCTTTCTTTTTTTTTTATTTTGATCTGTTTCAGTAAAATATTATTTTTATACAAAAGTTTCATTTTACCCACTTCAATTAACCTGAAAACGATAGAAAGTTATAATTTTTCTAAATGCAATTTCATGATAATAATATAATACAGGTAAACTAACCTGTTTATTTTTTATAAACTTACTGTATTACAGATTTTTTCAACGTAATAGTTTTATAAACATAGATTATGTAATCTTTGATAATAAACTATATATTTTCCTTTGGTTAATTATACGGAAAATAATCCGATTAGTTTATCGTTTAATTGGTTTCTTGTTTTATAAAATTGCTTTTATTATTTTTACAATTATTATGTTAATTTGAAATTAAATTTATAATATTAATCGTAACATTAAATCAGTTTATTTAATAAGATTTTTCTTTCATTACTTTCAAAAAAAAAAAACCTTTTATGCAATTACCGACCTACTTCTAATATAACTTACTTCTAAGCCTACTTCCTACCCTTCTTTGTAATATAACTATCCTTTTTTATAATTTTCCTTCTCGCTCTTTTCTCAAACCCACTTATTACATAGAACGTTCCCTTCTACTAACGTATAAAAGCTAACCCTTATTCAACTTTCACCCTTAGATACCGCTGAGCCTTGAATTCACTAATTATGTATAAGATGTACTCTCATTTCGTACTGTAAACCAACTCGGTTATTCCGTAACTTTTCCTATATCCTACAAAATTTTACCACATACTCGCTCTTTCTGCTTATCACACGTATCCACATATTCTTTTTACGTATAAATCTATACGATTGGCTAACCGTTTTAATATGGGGGTGAAATTTCAGCAAGAAAGTGATTGTAATACAAAAATACATCTAAAATGTGAAACGCGTAGTGTTTTTTTTTTTATTTTGCACAGAATGGAGAGACTTTAGGGCCACTGTGACGGACCACAGCGCAGTAAATGTGGATAAAGTCATAAGTGTGATGTTGGATGACAGAGATGCTTGGATGAGTACGACTGCGGTGTCAATCATAATTCGAAACAAGGTAGCGTTGGAGAGGGGCAGGCAGGCTGGAAGTCTGCAGTTGACCTGAGATGGAGCGATCGACGTCGGATGGCTGTGGGCGGCTATACTTAGGGGGAATGGCGGCGGGGGGTCCTTTGATTCCTTGTTCACCGATGATCTCCTGAGGACGTCGCTCTGGCTATTCTAATTCGGTGACAGCGCCCGGCTGATTGCGCAGGGACTAGGTACAAACCATGTAGATTGGGTCTGGCCCCTGAATGACTAGAGGGGAAGGTTTTTTAGCGGGTGAGAGCCTCGCACTCGCCGTCAGAGCGGGCCTGACGGCGGCTGGCAGAACTTTTTCCCCCTCCTACGAAAAAAAATGTGAAACCTGATTTCTTTTAGGTTTCTACTTATTATTTTATTTGATATATGTTTTTACTTTTTATTAGTTATTTAAAATAATTAAATTTTTGTAGTATTCGCTGTGAAGAGTAATTTGTCTTATTGGTTTTAAATTATGTATTTATCATATTGCAGGTAAAATAAAATAAAATAAAATTTTAAATAAGAAATTGTTTTTTCGACTAAGATAAGTTGGAATTTCTCTTTGGTAGAATATTTCTGTACAATCGAGAATTCAGATTTTATGATCTATATTTGCAGTGTTATTAATTAACGGAAACAGTTTCATATTTCAAAACTGAGGGGTACTAAGAAGTGTAGATCTACGTAATTATAAAATTACTACTTTATGATGTGTTTGAAATTTTTGTCTACCATCTTCGATCCGCCATATACAATCAATATTCATTTAATTTGGAAGGTGGACATCTGATATATGATTTTAATGTAAAATTTTACATGAAAAACGACGGTTAAAGTAGTTTCTCGATAAACCCCTTCATTTTACTTTCTCATGTACATAATTTCCCTACTTTCTTAATACTTACCCTTCTATTCGATCCGATTTGGGCTTATGTGATTTTCATCAGATCTTGACATTTTGACACCTAACGAACCCGAAAATCTGGATGGAAATTTTCCGGACGTTAATGTTCGTATGTACGTGTGTTCGTTGTTATCCTCCAAATCACCTTATATCTCCAGAATAACTGGACCGATTTTGAACAAACTTGATCAGATTACTTTGATATATAGAGCATTGATGCCATTAAATTTTCAACTTAAAAGGTCAAAGTGTGAGGCTGAAGAGCAAAGTGGGCTTAAGTGAGGCTTAATATCTCGATATTTCGTCTATTTAAGATCATATTTTTCTTAAGCACATTTGTTAACAATTAAAAAAATATTAATATTTGCGATAAAAAGTTTCCAAATTCTCATCTCCACCCCAAAAAATTCTGTTGTAGTCATCTGCTATGTTGTGACGTCAAAGGTGAGTATAGAATTAAATAAATTGATAATATTTAAAGTGAAGAAAAGTAACTCGATCTGGCTGGGACGTTATCACCCGGTTAACTTTTCATCTGGTGCGTTAAGCCTCGCGGCTACACCAGTCTATTTTAAATGATTAACATTTTATATGTAAGTATGTAAAAGCCATGCATCAGAAACAATCCACAGTTTTAGGACGTGACGGGAAAGTCCTGCTGTCAGCATTTTGAGTTATAATCAATTAAAACTGCAAAAATAAAAACCTGCTAGAAATAAAACAAGGTAAAAGGCCCCGCAGTAATATTTTTAATTCGTATTATCTCAAAAATTACATCCAGTAACAAATTTTAATCAATTAGGATTGAAATTAATAGATTAACCATTAATAAAGCATTAATAAAAACAATTCATAATAGCTACTAATTTGCAGCTCTACTAAACGTGTAATGGCTAGATCAACTTGTATTATTTAATTATCACAATATTTAATTAAAAATTTAGTTAAATTTTGAAAGCATACCATTCTGCACCATATGTTCAAATTGCTTTCCCTCTTCAGCTTGGCAATGTGCTAACCTTACGTAATATCCGTTTATACTTGTGTCATATTTGGTGGTGTACCTGCAGATTCTACAATTATACACGCCTTTTCAAATGCATATATATATATTATTTTTCATAAAAAAGAGAAAATACATTACCGAATTGTTTATTTCATAATACTGGTATGTAAAAATCAATAAATTCCTCTAAACATTATTTGTTTAATAATCTATCTATCTATAGTTTAATTTAGCAGTATTCTTTAATTTAAACCACTGAAATATTTTGATAACAGAGGTCAACAAACAAAAAATAATTTGGACTTAAAAGTAGTGAATCAATATATATTTTTCATGTTGAATCTTAAAATGAAATCAGTTTTTCTTCATCACCCTCAGATTTTTAGTTACGACCCTTTACAATATTGAGATAATTCTTAAATAATAGAATACAAAAATAATAATCTTTGCTATAGCGCTATCTAGACGGGATAGTAATAGACCAAAAAAGGAAATAGTTAAAAATTATTGTGAAAATAGAAAATTATATTCATTGATTGATTAAATAACAGTTTTTTGATGCTATCTAGTAATTTTAAGAATTTTTAATATTGCTAGGAATGCTTTGTAATTAGTAAATATAGTTGATAATTTTTAAGATTTATATGTCAGAATGGTCGGAAATATAGATACTAAAAAAATTATGATTACATTTTCTTGCGGTACACAAGTATTAGAGCTGCCTTTTTAGTAGCATAAAAAAATTGTATAAAACTATAAAAAAAATATTTTTTATTTTCTAACTAAACCTTGATGCCATAGTTAACCGATTATTCAGTTAACATTCACAATATAAATATTATTTACTTACAAACTTATAGTAAAATTCAACGAATTTGTTCCACAAGTATGTTATTAGTGAATCTAAGCTCTGAGTAGTTGTATTAATTGAACGGGCGTACTAAACAAATGTACGATATTCTACCAATATTAGTACTATTAATATTACAATCATTAGTCAATTTATATTAACTGATTGAACAGCAATGCATTTTGTCGGTTTCTAGCAGCTATAATTACAAACTCAACTTTAGTAAACATTATTAATAAACAACTTCTACTCCAATAATATTATTACCGTGTATTCTTTGAAGTTAGATCAATTTTGTACTCGGCCACTACAGAGGGATGTAAACTAATAAGAGGGATTGCGAAACAATCCATATCCGTAATAGCAATGATTCTTACAAAGAATTAATTTTAATATAAAACCACGTCCATATAGTTTAATATATATTTAATTTCAACTAAAAAAATTTCAATTTTATTTAATAACATTATTGTACTATAATTCTAATAAATATTATCGTACACTTTTTCTCTCCATTATTAAGAAACCTTTTACGTCTCACTGATTGAAAATGTTTATTGAATTTAAGTATTTATTTAGTTGTAAAAGTGTACTGAAATTAACAATTTATTTCATTGTTTTTTAATTTTTATTTTTGTAAACTTGTAAAAATATACCAACTATGACGGAGATTTTCTGTTTTGTTGGTAAAATGAAATACCTGGCAAACTGCAATCTATTGTTGTATATAATTACATCATCATCATTTTCAGTGCTCCTTAGTCCAAATTTCCTTGACTTGGCCCTTCTACAGTTTCTCTGTCTGCCTCGATCCATGAACCATCTCTATACCATTACTTTCACTACATCTCCTCTCCCGCACTTCCTCAATCACCATGTTTATCCATTTCATTCTTGGTCTACCCTTTGATCTTCTACGTGTTTCCTCTGCATGCATCATCTTGTTTGGTAGTCTTTTCTCATTCATCCTTTCAATATGTCCAAATTATCTTAGTTGCAATTCATCGTCGACCACTACCTGGAGAAGTCCATGAAGAAGAAGAAGATGGAAGAAGACAGAAGGAGTGTCCTGGCCGGCTCAACGTGGGACCTTCCAGCGGATGCCAACATCCCCGCCGGAGCAGCAGGGCTGGCCGGCCCGCCGAGGGAGTCGCTTGACGCGGACTCCACCTTCCCGCTCCAGCTCCAGGGCGCCGGGCTTCAATCGCCCGGGCCAGCGGACTCGGCAGCAGTAGTCGGCCCAGCGTGGGATCGCTCGAGGGGAACCACCTCGGCCGCACCGGCGAATGACGACCGACGGTGACCCGACACTGCGGGGCTCTGGGGGCCACCACTGCCACACTGTAGTGGGGACCCAACTGCCACTGAGGGAAAGCCCGCTCGGACTTCAATGGACCACAACTCCTCGACTTCGCCGGAGACAGCTTCCGGATCCATCAGCTCTTCTCAGAGCTAACGCAAAAAACGGCCCATTTCAGGGCCACCACAAGTTTATGGATTACGAACCGTCAAAGCCGTTCGACAACAACAGCCCTTCTCAGGGCTATCCTAAGATTAGCAATTAAACTAGCTGTCGAAGCTAATCGATGACAAAGACGGCCCTTTTCAGGGCCACCATAAGGTTAGTAAGTTCCACTTGCCGTCGAAGCCATTCGCCGACAATACTTGTACTGCTCCTTACCTTATCTTACCTTATCTATCCTTACCTTATTTTATTGTCTTCCTTATCATGCTTCTCTTGAATTTCATTTCTGCTGCCTGTACTCGCCCTCCATCTTTCTGCCGCCTCTCCAGGTTTCTGCCCGTAGGTAAGAATTGGTATGAAGTATACTTTATACATAACTCTCCTACCTTCCAAAATTACCTCCTGGTTCCAAACCAGACTTCTTACACTCTGATAAAATACACTTGTCTTCCTTACTCTTTTACTTATTTCATTAATTATTCTTCCATTCTAAGAATAAATTCTTCCCAGATAAATAAACTCATTTACCCTTTCTATTTCTTTACCATTCTAAGTTATGTCCAATGAATATCCCTTTTTTCTGCCTTGAACAATCACTTCATTGCTCTAAATACTACACTGCTTACCACATTTCTGAATATCTTAACTTCACACATTTATTGTACATTTCAGTTATTACATCCCTTTCAACTCCGCTCATATGACCTAGGTCGTCTGTAAGTAAGAAGTTGCTCGTTCCTTCTGCTGTTTCGTTTTCAACTTTCTTAAATATTCCATATATATCTGTTTATGAAATATCCTAACAATAATCCCATAATAACTATTATGAACAAAAGTGTAGATGTCACAATTCCTTTTTTCAGTCAGTTCTCTATCTCAAACCAATCTGATCTTCCTAGTCCTGTCCTGACGCAAATCTTGCTACCTCACACGTACCTTCAACCATCTGGATGTCCACTTTATCCACATTTCTTTCTTCTAGCAGCAGCCACTCAATTCTCTTTCCACTCTATCATATGCCTTTACAATGTCAAGGAATGCCATTATTATTTCCCTACTTCTTCTCACACACTTGTCTCAACATACTACTATCCAACATCTTGTCCCCTTTTTTAAATATGAGAATTATTATTACATTTTTCCAGTTTTCTGGAATTACCTTCATTTTCCGTTTACTTCTTAACAATCTATACTGCCACTGTAAAGCACAAACTCCTGCAGCCTTTACTATATCAGTGCTTACCTTATTAATTCCTGGTGCTTTGCCTCCTTTTATTCTTTTTAACGCATCCTCTTCCTCTTTCATCTTTATGTAACATCCCTCTTCCATCCTCACTCTTCTCACCCGTGTCCTGTCCTTTTCCTCACTTCTTTCTTCCATTCGATTTGGGTTTAGGTGTTCACTAAAATATTCTTTTCATCTACAAAGAATTTCTTCCTTCCTTACTATTACATGTCCTAAATTGTTCTTAAAAAAATTTGTATATTCTCTCCCTTTTCTTTTACATTTAATTACAACAAACAGCGTTTTTCCTTTTTTGAACTCTTTCTAACATTTGCTCTTCTCTTGGCTTACAACTTTCTTATATTTCTTTTTGCTTCCCTATATTTATCTGTTTTCATATAATCATATGTAAAATGTAATTATCAGTTTCTTACTACTTAATACATATTTCTCTTCACTCTTTTATAAACCAAAAGGAAAAATATTTTAATCACTAAACAAATGATTAATTTTAACATTTTAATTTTTTAGTAAATGATCACCTACTTCTGCCTTCTGTAACCGCTATCCTCTCCGAACGGACAGAAAAATCAGATAGCCAGAATGAATTGAAAAAGTAAAACCGCAGTAGAAAAGCAAAGATAAATTGGTACAACGTTTAATAAAGTAAAAAAATATTATCGTGTGAAATAATCTAAAAGATTCTATAAAAACTACATGAAATTCCAGGAAGTTCAAAACAGTTAAAAATGCAGATCTGGATTAAGAGATTGGAAAACGAGAACACAAAAGACATCGAAACAAATTTATTTTATATTTTTGGGGGGAAAAGTAAGGAAAAGGCTGAAAGAAATCAATTTGACTATAAATATACACAATAATAATAAACAAAATCATTATCTTAACGGAAAGTATTGTTAAAAAAATAAATTTGGAGGAAAATATAAAATGTTATACAGAAAATAATTACATTTTTTTTTTGTTGTGATTTTTCAATGAAAGTTTAGGAAAAAAATTAGAGAAAGTTATTCTTCCAGTTTAAATAAAATCATTTTACAAAGGTTAATTTCCGGATTTAAAATAAAACTTTTTTTGTTTGCTTTATTTAATGTTTTGTTTAACAGTGTAATTCCTACTTTAGAATAAACTCCAGTATTTACCCTTTTCTTTTCACTACATTATAAATACGTTAATTAATATCTTTTAGAATTTATTCGTTATGAATATGCTAAAAAGAACAAAATTAATAAATTCTTTTGATTTTATTGTTAAAAACAGTAAAATTTTTGCATCCTTAATGATTCTTATATAATATTATAATTACTGAATTATATAAGATTATTATTTTTATTTTTCCCATATAAATTATAAATACTTCTTGAATATAATACTGTTATTTGTAGTAGGGTTATACTTGAGACAAAGTAGATCAAATGTTTATGCTGGTTAATATATAGATTAAAACAATATTAATGAGGTTTAATTTTTTTTTTTCACCATCCAATATTTTCATCAAGACATGAAGCGAATGACTTCCTTTTTTCTGTTGATTGCTGCATAGTTTAAGTTATCAAGAGATCTCAATTAAACTTCCAGGTTGCCAATTCAGAAGTAATAATGGTTTTTTTATTACGTATTTAAAATAACAAAAATATGCAATAAATTTTATTTTGAGGTCCATAAAGATAGAAATTAAATATTAATACCACATAGATTATTACAAATGTATTGTGTAATATTTAATGAAGTTATAAAATATATAATAAATATTAATCATCTACCTACACAAGGATATTTTATAAACCAATAAATAAATAGGTCGTGTTTTATGATTTTTTTCTTGCCGATTAACCATTTCTATTCATTAATATAACTAAAATGTAGGTATGTATAAAATTTTATAACATATAGATATTTAAAGGCTTTTATGAACTGTGGTCCAGCGGAATAATTTCATAATTAATTGAAATAGTAGCTGGTAAATAATATGTAGGGTCCTGTATGAACTGCTGCTGGAAGTACAGTAATATTTTCTCGTAATTAATGATTACAACACTCCATTAATTAAATTTTGAACTAAACTTACTATATTGTTTTAATCACTAAGAAGTTTCCTTCGATTTTGATTTTATTTTTAAGTAGCCGGTAAAGGCTCGCTTCGCTCGGATTTCTCGTTTAGTCGGAGGGCTTAGCCCCTGGACCCCAACTGTGTTCATTATCCTCATTCTTGTGAGAATAATACTGATAAATAACAATTAAAACCTGTTCAATTTATAAAAACTTTCATAGTAATCAATTGAGAGTAAGAGATTGGTCAGCAATCGACTAGAAACTTTAGTGATGTGAAGTATTGCGAATTTCAAATTAGTTGAACCGTCTTACTAATAGTAATTATATCTGATTACCCTCCTTTGTAGTGGTAGAAAAGTATTTTGGAGGATCTTAGCGTTACCGGACTAACACTATGAGGAGTTTACCGTACTTCGTTTCTCTACTTTTTTTTAATATTTTTATGTCTAGTAACATCGGAGACAGGTCCAGTCCTTTTAGTCTTATTTCCTTTCCATTGGTATAAAATTTAAGTTACTGGAATATTTCAGCTAAATCGGTTGAGTATTTTTTGCGTGAAACAGTAATAGACTCACAGACACCACTAAATATATATATATATATATATATATATTTAGTGCGAGGTGCGACAATAAAGTAATGAGACTGATTTTTCTTTGCAAGATGTGGCAACCCTGCAGCTTGTGTAGGCACACCATCTTTGACCTTGGTCTATAAGCTACTTCTAGTCCAAGCGGCACATTAATGCAACTGCTCAATCGTGAGTTGTGCTGTAATAAGTGAACACGTGTTTGTGTCTCTCGTCACAGAAATGAGACCGTAAAATATTGCGCAACGGTATGCCATTTCTTTTTGCGTTAAATCGGGTGAAAACGCGACGACGACTTACGGTAAGCTTCAGAAGGCTTTTGGAGAGGAGGTTATGTCAAGAGCTCAAGTTTTTCGGCGGCATAAAATGTTTAATGAAGGCAGAACGAATGTTGAAGATGAAGACCGCAGTGGACGACGATCAACCTCACGGACAGATGTCAACCTGAACAGGGTGCGTAAAATCGTACGATCTGATCGAAGATTATCCGTGAAATAGATTGCAGAAGAACTCAACGTCGATCGAGAAATGGTTCGTCTAATATTAACTGAAGATCTTGGTACGTAAAAGATTTGTGCAAAAATGGTCCCCAAAAATCTCACACAAAAACAGCGAGAAACACGGAAAAATGTTGCAGCCGATCTGTTAGAACAAACGGAAATCAATCCAGATTTGTTGAGCCGTGTTATCACTGGTGATGAAGGTTGGATTTTTCAATACGATCCAGAGACAAAACGCCAAAGTTCGCAATGGTGCTCAAAGGGATCACCCAGACCAAAAAAAGGCTCGCATGTCAAAGTCAAAAGTGAAATGCATGCTCGTGTGCTTCTTCGATTTCTAAGGGAATTGTTCATAATGAGTGGGTGCCTCCTGGACAAACAGTTAACCGATATTTCCACAAAGAAATTTTAGAAAGACTTTGTAAACGAGTTCTTCGTGTCCGTGCCAACATTGCTGATAATTGGATTCTTTATCACGATAATGCGCCATCCCATACTGCTCTGTCACTACAGCAATTTTTAACCTCAAAACAAATTTCAGGACTACCACAGCCACCTTACTCACCAGATATCGCTCCGTGCGACTATTTTCTATTTCAAGAGTCAAAATGGCGGTCAAGGGATACCATTTTCAAACAACACAAGATTGGAGGATTGGGTATTGAAGGATATCACAGAAGATGAGTTCCAGAAATGTTACCATCAATGGCAGAAGCGCTGGAATAAGTGTGTGCAATCAGAGGGGAACTACTTTGAAGGAGACAACACTAAACATGACTAAAACGGTAAGCAACTTTTTTTTTTCACATCAGTCTCATTACTTTATTGTCGCACCTCGTATTTTATATATGGCATAAAATGTCAAAAATTTTTTGGTAGTGTTTTACGTACAGTCGAGTGAGCCTATTTATTTATTACACGCTTTTCTTTAGTTCACGTTCGTTCTACGGTTAACGGATAGTACACATGCGCAGTAGGTTTTTGGGATGAACATCTATGTAGTCGTTCAAACAACGTAACTCATCGAATACCCTTGTACGAGATATCGAAAACTCCCGTAAATATTTAAGCATCGTACCAATAAAAAGTATAAAATAAAAACATTTTAAAACGTGCTTTTAAACAAATTTAAAAAAAAATGGATTACCCACTAAACATAGATAAAAGATCATTTTGTTTTCAAGAAAATAATATGTATAAAGTTTTTTTATTTTCGCAAGACCACATTGAAAAGTATGGAGCACGCTTTCATATTCAATATCTACATAAATTATTTAAATATGAAAAAGTTTTTGATGAAAAAAGGAAATGATAGCTTCAATATACAATAGTAAATCTCTTTGGATGAAAAGTTAAGGTTCAAATAGAACTGAGTTCGCGCCCACGATTTTCACTGTGTACTTGTGAAAATAGACAACTTTCATATTATTTTGTTGAAAACAAAATTATCATCTATTTATGTTTACTGGGTAACCCATTTTTTTGATTTGTTTAAAAAAAATTTATTTTATTTTATTTAGTTTTTGATTAATAGTTTTCAATTTATTTTAATATTAATATAATTTTCAATTAATTATTAGTTATGCATGATATTTTATTTTTACATATTTATCTTTTCGAAAGTAAGTAAATATGTATGCAAAGAAGGTAAAAATAAAGCGTAATACGTTAACGAAAAATTTTATCAAACGGGTAAAACTTGAATTTTAAGCTCTGTTTATATAACAGTAATGAAGAGCAAAATCGATCAGCTCTAACGATTATTGCTTTGTTTGGGATTGCTATTTTTATGTATGTAAAAGTTATACATATGATTTATATCGATATAGAATATTAATAACTCTAAGTTAATCACTGCTGATCCGTTATCCTCATATATTTTAGTGTGAAGTAGTTTATATATCTGTAAATCAGATCCAAATTTTTCTTAAATCTACCTAATTCGATACAGTATTTTTTTCTTTTCTAAAGATCTTAAATTTTTTTCCACTTTGTAAACTGACGTTACGAAAATTTTACAATCAAGTAATTAAAATTCAACCTCATTACCGTTGATATAATACGGACCCTATTTAAATACGGGTCAGAGGAATTAAAAACAAAGATAATAGTTTTATAATTTATATGATTCGTATTAAAAAGTAAAATATTTCATTGCAGTTAGTAGATTTCAGAGCGAGGTTGGACTATATTTTCATAGGTGATAAATAAATCCAACGCCTTATAGCTTGTTGAAACGGTTTAATGAATAATCATTAATTAGTTCTGGTCATAACATTTTTTAGTTATGGTCTTGTATAACTTGACATAATTACGTATAAGTTGACATAAAAAATATAAAATTAAATAAAACATTAAAGTAAACGTTCATCCTAACAAAGTATGGAGTCCACTCGGACTAAGAGTATGACGTGACCGCCTTGGATCAGATTCGAGCGCCGAATGTTAGTAATTACTGATTGTCCATCCGGACGAAATGAACATGTGACCGCACCGCACAGGATTCTAACGTAGAATGCTAGTATGACTAACTTTCCGGTTAGCGCTAGCACCCACTAGATCGCAGCACCGGACGGCTCGATGTAGAACGGGAACAGTGTTATGGAAATATTTTTCGTGGATAGGAATATATATTTTTTAATTGGTATAAAAAAAATTGAAATCTGTTTAATAGGCGGATAATAAATATATGTTTTACCATAAATAAATTTATAAGGAGGTATGACAAGAAAATAATTTAAAACACGGGGAGAAAAATCGTATTTTTTTACGTTAGGGAAATTGATTGATGTCTTTCATTTTAGATTATTTTTCCTTTACTTTATAATAGTTGATTATTTAAAAAAATAGTAAGGACAGATTTAACAATACAAAGCAGAAATATTAATAATAATAGTAATAGCAATGACACATAAATTATAAATTTATTAATAAATTTAGTTTCATTTTGCTACAATATCAGAAAAACTTATGTAAACCAGTGTATCTGTGGACATAGCAGAATTTCTAGCTAACATTTTGTTTCGTGTTATGCTGAAGGGTTTCGTGCAGCAGCTTACTAGTTTTTTAACATAAAAAAACTTCTTCAGCTGTCGTGATGGCGGAAATGGCGCAGTTTGTTTCCTAATTCTGCCCTTTTACATTCCACCCTGTCTTTAATTATTTTTTGCTATTTAGTTCTTTTTTAGTCTTGGTTGTGATTTTTTCCTTATTGTACGAAGAAAAAGAATATTTGTAGTAGCGAAAAATTACGGTTTTCATATTTCAACGGAAATATCATTTTTGATCATCCCTGAATCCAATTTGACTAGTTTCGGCGCGCGCATGTATTTCTCATTACTCAAAAACTATTAGCCGTAAGAGATTGAAATTTTGGGTTTAGGTCTGTTCTAACATCTAGTTGTCCACTTCCAATTTTGATTGCAATCGACTGAACCAAAAGTATGCAAAAAAGACCATAATCCAAAAAAATTTGGATTTTGGACTTTTTTTTAACTGCAGTAATTATTGAGAGTTTTCCAACGATATATCATAAATGGTACTTATTTTCATTGGTTCCACAGTTATAGACAAATAAAATTTTAATTAATGAAATATTTGCATCTTACAAGGAGAAGGCACATCGGTTCCAGTCCGACTTCACATAAATATTTTTTTAAACTTTTTTTTAATATTTAAATATGTTTATTTATTAATAATTATTAACTTCTGATGGTAAAACAAGTTTTAACAATAAATAATATTCCAATAATAACAATACAAAAAAAAAAATGAAAAAACAGAAGTTATTAGTGAAATAAGTTGATGTAAAATTCAAAAAATTTAAAATCAAAGGTTGGTTAATAATTTTTAATAAATCAATATATTTAAATAACAGTAAAAAAAAATATATGTATATGAAGTCGGATTCGATCCGACACGTTCTCACTTACACCAAACATCTACTTGAACGACGTGAAGCAAAATTAATATATAAACCAATATAAAATGAAAAGGAAATTTAGATGTATGACATATTTATTAAATTAGTAATAAAGAGACTTTTATTCTATCCTATATTTCAGGTAAAATTGTTGAATTAATATTAATTAATAAAAAATATTTGACTTTATTAAAAACTAATATTTTAGCAATTGTGTAACTGTCCACTTTATTAAAGAATTGGAGGATCGCATCTCACTTTCAAATGAAAAACTTAAAATGAAATGCAGTAAAAAATGTGTATATGTAATGTAATAGGCGTACAAGGAAATCATGTGGTGTCCACATCAGATTTTTTATATTCTGTAGACTTCAGTAGTAAGTTTTTAAAGGCGTGGTACCTGTCTCAATTTTATACTATGTAGTTCTGTACAATTCCTTTCAACTTTTAATAAAGTTATTTTTTTGCGTTATATTTTATGTTAATTCTTTTTTCCTCGGAAATAGTATATAAGTTGTTAAATAATAAAGTTTGTAAAATGATAATTACCAGAAACACCTATTATAAAATGTTGTTACCCAAATCCGGAAAATTAAGACGCTATAAAATCGTCCTTTTAATGGATAATTTATATAGGGCTGAAGACCAACAGTATTTCTCAGGAAAAAATATAATAGAAGTTAAAAAAAGAATTTTGAGCAAAATCCATTACACAAAACTTTAAGATAATATTTATAAATTAAGAAAATCAGAAAACATTTATCATAATTTTGGAAAAGTAGATCACATAATTAGAAAAAGAAGACTCAAATTTTATTGCCGCTTACGTAGAATTGGTAAAACCAGATAATAGAACAAATATTATTTAAATTTAAAAAAATCGAAAAATCAAATAAGCTGGTTCAAGGAAATTTAAAAATATCCAAAATTATTAAAAATTAAAAAAAAAATAATTCTTTTGACTAGAAAATTAATGGATGAATCTAAATCTTCTGAGAAACATAAATGGAAAACAATGAATGAAGAGAAAAAGGAAGATAAATGTTAAGGAAAAAATGAAAGAATTTTGGATAAGTAAGAAGTCGGCCTATGCATGAATGTTCCCTATGAGGTCCGATTGCAGAAAAAAATTGTAATAATAATAATTTAAAAAATGTTGAATTTGTAGAAAAGATAATTATATTATAATTCAATTTTAGTATAGGATCAAATTATATGGTGATGATTAAAAATTAAAAATTAAACTACCAAATATATAAAGGGATAAATTTATTCGAAGTATGGTGAATGTATATTTGACCGTAATTTATTGATTTGAATATGAATCGGTTATTTATTTATAAAGAAACCTGTATTGATGAATGAAAATTAATTATTTGCTTATGAAAATTTCTGTCTGACCGCGACATGAACTATTAACCCACCAGATGAAAGGCACCGAGCAACCACTTCACCATGGATTACAATATCTATGGCAGATAATTACAATAATAATAGTAAAAATATATTTAATATTCAATATTGATTTTGTTCACTTTAGTGAATAATAAATTAAAAGATAAAAACTTTTTAACTTAATTGCTAAAAAGTCAATTGGTTCTGAAATATTATTTATAAAAATACTCATTTACGTCTAACTTCTTAACTTTTACATGATAATATATTTTTGTAATTTTTAATAAAAATCTGATGTGGAAACCACATGGACTTCGTCGTACGTCTATTAAATTATATGAACACATATTTTTAAAATGAAAAGTACATAAAATTTTTTTTTTCATTAATTTCTGATATTTTTTCATATGCTTTTTTATTGCTTTATTGAATTATTATTTATCGTAAAAATGTTTTTACAATCAAAGAATAATAATTATTAATAAAACAATATATTTAAATTAAAAAAAAAGTAAAAAAAAGAAAAAGATATAAACCGATGGGGCGTCCCTTTGTAAGATCCTAATATTTCATTAATTAAAATTTTATTTGGCTGTAACTTTGGAACCAATGAAAATAAGTACCACTTATGAAATATTGTTGAAAAATTCTCAATTACGGTTTATTACTGCAATTAAGTAAAAGTCCAAAATCCAATTTTTTGGGGGATTTTCAGCATTTTTAGACACTTGTGAGTCAGTCGATTGCAATCAAAAGAGAAGATGTACAACTAGATTTTACAGCAGTGCTAAATCCAAAATTTCAACGTCCTACGGCTAATAGTTTTTGAGTTATGCGAAATACATACGTACGTACAGATGTCGCGCCGTAACTATTCAAAATGAATTCAGGGATGGTAAAAATGGATATTTCCATTGAAATCTGAAATTTTCTCGATCACAATTCCTTTACTTCGTATAAAGAAATAACAAAAGCTATAATAAACGGATAATCGAATACAAATTCAAAAAAAAAAAAAAATTAAAAATCTGTAAGTTATTCATTTTAAGCAGTTTAAGAGTAAATCAAACTTCATAACGAAGACAGATAAAGAGATTAAATAATGAATAAAATCTCAAAATTCAGATATGTAAAAAAGAAAAACGAAGTACAAATATATATAATAATATTTAAATTATAATAAATATACTTACGAGAGATTATAAGAGTTTACTTAAAAAATGTATTGATTCAATTAATATTTATAAAAAAATATTAATTTTAGTACTAATTTATTCTACTTTCCCGTCTAGATAGCGTTATAGCTGTGGAAGGGAAAGTATTGTATTCGGTCCAATTTATGCATATGCGGTTTTCACGAGATCTTGACGTTTTGACAGCTAAGGAACCCAAAAAACCGCATGGAAATTTCCGGATGTTAATATTCGTATGTACATTCGTGTGTTCGGTGTTGGCCTCTAAATCATCTTATACCTTCGAGAATTACTTGACAGATTTTAAAATTGGTCATATTACTTGAATATGTGGGGCATTGATGCCATTAAATTTTCAACATAGAAGAAATTTTAAACAAGGGGGTGAGGATGTAGAGCAAGGTATCAGTATCAGGTATCTCAGTATCTCGAGATTTTGCTAAATAAGGTCATATTTTTCTTAGGAACACTTATTTGCTAACTTTTAAATTTATTCCTTTTTTTCTCATTTAAACAGCCCTAAGAACACCAGTCCGGCAATCAGGAATCTCTCGGTCACCTCAGGGTATCGTGGCAGAAGCCTACCCTCCCTGTCTAGCCCCCTGTAGAGCCATCCCATCGGGATCTCCCTAGCATCATCAGGACACGCCGACTTCCTCTTCTGGACAGTCAACCCATCCCTCAGCTGGAAAGCTGTCCTTCCCGTCCCTAACCTACGAAGCACCAGGTGTACGTTTCGCACATCGGGTGTTTACCCCACGCGGCTTGTCCTCTCAGACCTTGAGGGTCCATCATCGGGTAGCTCCTACCCCTCACTCTTGTATGTGGCTAGGAATGGGAGCTACCTCCCTAGCCCTAAACGTCCTCCCTGCACTAGCACTGTGTTCATTATCCTTAAGGTTGGGAGAATAATACTGATAAATAACCGTTTAAATCCTTTTATATATACAAATAAACTATCATTTTATTGTAATTTCTACAATGTCCCCTCAGGAGACTTTGGAGCAGATTCCACGTGTAGTTGTCCATGCAAGAAATATTTACTCTCTAAGTGGAGAGTAAAACAGCAAAAGAGCTTTTAGTGGAAAGTAGAGGGGGCCTGACTAATAACAACAAATTAAACGGCTATATAAACTGATATTATTTTCTATATAAAAACTAACTTCCAGTGTTAAATATCTGCTGATATTTGTTACTTATCGTAAATGAAACAAATCAGCTAGAAATAGTTACTTAAAACCTGTATTACAAATTTAGTTGATTAGATCAGCTGTTAATTTACAACAATGCAGTTTGTATTACGTTGAAACAATGCAACTTATTAACGCTTCATTTTGTAGTGGTTGTATTTACGTTGTTATTTAGTTTACATAACTATCCCTTTTATATTATTAATGAATAGGCTTGCCTGTTTGAAAATTATTTATTTTAAAAATTAATAATTATTAAGTGTGTATCTAAGTATTCGTGAGCGAGCGCTCTTGCTTCCATTTTAATAGATATTTTATGTTAATTAAAAATAAAAATAAAATTATTATAATAATTTTGAAAATATTTTTATAAAAATTACGTTACGTTTTTCTTTGTATCGAGAAAACAGACTTGTATAAATTAAAAGGAGAAATAAATTTTTAAAGAATTCATCTTTAAAATTATATCATCTTGGAAAAAGAGAATTATGAAACGATTTATTAAAAATAATGAAAGAGTTTTACGTAATAATGTTAACAATTAGTGTAAAATATTTTATATAATAAGTTTTAAAGTAATGACAGATCTTCTAATTATGAAAAAAAAAATTGTATTTGTAATTATAATAAAAAAATTAATGTCAATATTCTTTTTAGGCTTACGTAATTAAACTCGTAAAAGAAGGAGGACGATAACAATTCACTCTTATTTTCAATCAAATTTCTCTGTATTGTTTTGCAGTATATTATATTAGCTTCATTTACACTGCTTGAAGGTTCCATACGACCTAAGTAAGGCATGGGATGTAGTAAAAAATATTCATTTTTTACGTTATTAATCGGCTTTATTTTCGGTACACTTTTGTTTTCTGTCTAGCCTCCAGAAATACCGTAAGGTATTACTTCAGAGGATGATGCGTATGAATGTAAATAAAGTATAGTCTTGTACAATCTCAGGTTGACCGTTCCTGAGATGTGTGGTTAATTGAAACCCAACCACCAAAGAGCACCGGTATCCACGATCTAGTATTCAAATCCGTATAAAAGTAACTGCCTTTACTAGGATTTAAAACTTAGAATTCCCGGTACCCTACGGTAAATTTAAATTAATTTTTTCAATAACCGAAAGAAATATAAAACAAGACGGAGACATTTTTTTTTTTTAATTCAATTTCAAATAAGTTTTCTCGGGAGTCGATTTGACGAACAGTTTGGCCTTAGTACAGTTTAATGTCGGTAAGTAACATATTGCGGTTCTTATCGCAAGCCATTAAAGCGGTTACCATATTGTAACTGTAAAATCTTTCGTAATGGAAATAATCCTTCGTTTCTTACAGAGAAAAATTCAGTATTCGTGCTAAATTTCAGCTGAATCGGTTGTACAGTTTTTGCGTGATGAGTAAGAGACTGACTGACATCAGATTTCAATATACAGTAAGTATCGTTTATGGTGTCATCAGAAATAGTGACCAATAACTTGTCTCTTGGTTGGTTTGGTATGTTGTTAATCCATAAATACAGTATGTATATTGTTTATTATTACATCGGTTGTTGTGACATATCGGTTATTATGACTTATTTTTTCTACGCAATGCAACATTTTATCGCTATTTTGACGGACGGAAGTGATTCTTCAGTAATGTAGTATATCTTACATACCCACCGGGTTGGTCTAGTGGTGAACGCGTCATCCCAAGCGTTCACCACTAGACTTGAACGTCTTCCCAGCGTTCAAGTCCTAGTAAAGCCAGCTATTTTTACACGGACTTGAATGCTAGATCGTGGATACCGGTGTTCTTTGGTGATTGGGTTTCAATTAACCACACATCTCAGAAATGGTCGAACTGAGAATGTACAAGACTACACTTCATTTACACTCATACATATCATCCTCATTCATCTTCTGAAGTATTATCTGAACGGTAGTTACCGGAGGCTAAACATAAAAAAGAAAGAAAAAAAAGTATATCTTACATTGAAGTTAGAGAAATATTTTGACGGTTAAAATGAGTCAAAAAGGTGACTCATTTTTACCTTTTTAGCTGAATATGTGTTATAGTTCTCGTTTTTCTTATCTTCTTATTGTATCACATTATTGTAAACTGAAGCTGTCACATTCAGTTGTTATTAATCATTTGCTGTGAGCGTATCAATCGTGTGGGAGCAGTATTTTATGTATCCTATGTAATTCATTTAATAGTGATTTAATTATGACTTCGTGAAAAACATTCACGATAGAGGAAAAGGCAAGACCCATATTATCTGGCAGTTAAAGAATGGCAAAACTAATAAGGACGTTACCCAAGAATTGGCGTTGGTCATTCGACAATATTGGTGATATAGAAGAACCGTGAAGAAAAAAAAAAATTGAAACAAATTTTATGAAATCAAAAAAATTTTGCCTAGTCATCATAATGATGTAGACGAAGAGCTGGGAAAATGGTTTAAATACCAGAGCGCTAGTGATATCCCTATTAGCAGCTCTAAATTGAAAACTAAAGCGAACGATTTTTCTGAAAAATTCATTAAACCACGTCAAATAACCTCAGCTAGGAAACAACGGTTCCGTCAGCATTATGTTATTGTGTCGGAGGGAATAATCGACGAGGCCGCAGCAGCTCCAACCAGTGTTCAGAAAAACGGCTAGAAACCATTTGGCTAAAATTAAAGACGGCATTCGGACGAGAAAATCTATAATGCCGATGAATCCAGTCTTTTTTTTGGACTGATGCTAGAAAGAACCCTTCGGTTTAAAGGTGAAGCGTGTTCCGGAGGAAAATTATCAAAAAAAAAACAAAGACTAACAGTACTAATTGTTACAAATATGACTGGAACTGACAAAAAAAAAAGTTCTGGTTATAAGGAAAAGTGATTATCCCCGATTTTTAAAAAATTTGAAACCGCTTCCTGTTATGCGCGAAAGTAACAAGAAAGCTTGGATGTCAAGTGATTTCATTACGTCTTGGTTACGAAAATGGGACCGTGAGTTAAAGATTGAAAATGATAAAATACTGCTGCTGATTTAAACTGTCCGGTTCATTTACACATTGAAAATCTTTCGTGTGAAATGTTATGTTCTTACCACCGAAAACAACAGCAGTCTTACAACCCTTAGATCAAAGCGTAATCAAGTCGGTAATCAAGCTGAAGTCCACTTCAGCTAGTTTTACAAGTGATTCAGATTAGATAAAAAACTGGAAACACAAACAACTATTCTTTTTGCTATAATTATCTTAGAAAGATCGTGTAATGAGGTTTCTCCTTACAATTTTTCTCTATTTTATTTACTCTACCGTATTTGTTTTTATTATTGCATATTTTTGTTTTTTTTCTATTATTTTGTAGCAGAAATAAATTATCACTATTATTTTTAATGATTATTATTATTAGTTTATTAGAATACCCGTTTAGATGGCTTATAAAATAGTACCACTAAGCTATCTATACATCGGTTATTGTGACTACGGTTATAATGACCTAAATTCGTCGTGATGTCTCTTGGACATCACTATAAACGATATTTACTGTGTGTGTGTGTGTGTGTGTGTGTGTGTGTGTGTGTGTGTGTGTGTGTGTGTGTGTGTGTGTGTGTGTGTGTGTGTGTGTGTGTGTGTGTGTGTGTGTGTGTGTGTGTGTGTGTGTGTGTGTGTGTGTGTGTGTGTGTGTGTGTGTGTGTGTGTGTGTGTGTGTGTGTGTGTGTGTATACTATTTTAAATTAAAGGTTAAATAGAAAAAAAATCTCATATAGATTCCACATGACTGACTTCATTGGACGCTTAATAAATTGCATATACACTTTTTTTTTTTTAAATTAAAAGTACATAACATTTTATTTCATTAATAACTTTTATAATTTTTATTTTTATTGTTATAAAATTATTATTTATTGTTAGTTTTGTTTAAAATCAAAAGTTCATAATTATTAATAAATCAATATATTTAAATTAAAAAAAATTAATAGAATTTCGTGACTGGAGCAGGGAACAGCAGGTATAAAAAAAAAAGAAGAGAAAGATCAAGACCCGGCTACTAGCGGGGATCTGGGAACGGCATAGCCTGACTTGATTTCCCTCCCTGGTGGGTTGAGGCAGGCAAAAGGCAAGACCAAGTCCCGGTTACTGTGGCGGGACCCGGGAACGGCATAACCGAGCACGGTTACCCCGCCGAAGTGATTTGAGGCAGGCGGATGAGGTGAATAAAAGATCCGTCCCCGGGGTTGAGTATTGCTTGAACGTCGATTTCTGGGTAAAGGAGCAGGAAAAAACAGGAAATAAAGTCTGATGCTAGCCGATGTTTCTTCCCCTTGTAAAATCCAAATATTTCATTAAATAAAATTTTATTTGGCTATAACTCTGGAACCAATTAAAATAACTGCCGCTTATAATATGTGATTGAAAAGCTTAAGGACTTATTACTGCAATTAAAAAAAATAGTCCGAAATCTATTTTTTTTGGATTTTGAGCTTTTTTGGACTTTGTTCAATCGATTGCAGTCAAAAGGGGAAGTGCACAACTAGATATTACAACAGTCCTAAATCCAAAATTTCAACATCCTACGGCTAATCATTTTTTAGTTATGCGATACATTTGTACGTACAGATGTCACGACAAACTATTCGAAATGGATTTAGAAATGGTCAAAATGGATATTTCCGCAGAAATCTGAAAACCGAAATCTTTCGCAATTACAATAATTCCTTTACTTCGTACAAGGAAGTAATAAATAATTGTTTATTTTTATTCAATCGAGTATAATCTATTTAAAACTGGTATTATTACATTCTGTATTTTCCCAAAAAAAAATATTATTGTACAAAATGAGAGATTTGTATTTATGGTATTCTTTAAATTTACGTTCCTTACCTTATATTATCAAAGAATAAAGTATTGGGAAATTATTTATTATTATTCAAAAATAAATAATGAAATTGTGTGTGCGTGTGTGTATGTGAGCGCGCTCACATACACACACGCACACACGTGCTCAGTCGCTCTATCTGTCTCGCTTTAATAATGTATATATTTTTTATGTTAATATCTTGATGAAAATATTTCCATAATTATTTTTGAAAATATTTTTATTAAAATTAAATCTTTTTTTTTCTTTAATTAGAAAAGCAAGCGTAAGTAAATTAAAACGTGACAACAGTTTTAAATGAATTCAGCTGTAAATTTTCCATCACATTGGAAAAAAAACAATTAAAAACAGTTCGTTAAAAATCATGTAACAGTCTTAATATCACAGATCTTGTAATTATGAAAAAATATATATTTCTTGCGTTTTTTTCATAACAAAAAACAAAAAAAAAAATATCAAACTTTTTTTATAGGCTTAGATAATTAAACTCGTAAAAGAGGGAAGAACATAATAATATTTTCAAAAAAAAAATAAAATTGTATATTTTTCTCTCCTATTGTAAAATTTCAAAATTTTGCTTTATATAACAAACCTCTCTTGTTTTCAATAAAATTTCTCTGCTTTGTTTTGCAGTTTATTATTATTTCCTTTTACACTGCTCGAAGGCTCCATCCTGCTTATGCAAGGCGTGGAATCTGGTCTCTTGTTCTCTTATGGGAGGATATCGGCCTCTATATTAAGTCATATAGCTAATCGATGCAATGGCAGACACCGGGAGCTGCTGACTCCTTAGATTTTTCATCGGCTCACGTAAAAAAGTGATAGTTCCTCACAAAAAAAAAAAACATGTAACCAAAATTACGGGATTCTGAATGATACGGCAGAGGTTATGTGGAACATTTAGAGTTTTCAGCCTAGCCTCAAGGATTAGGCAAGAACTTAGGATTTTCAGTGACCCATGCAAAATTTTTGGTTAATCTAGGGTTTGTGGTCATTATAAGGACTACTTTCTTTCACCTTCTTCCAGATCTACCAGATCTCATTTTTCAAGATCTTGTATGGAGATAATTACAAAATTTTTTTTCTGCAAATTAGAGAGATCAGTGGCTTGGCACTTCAATAATCCAACATTTTCTTCATCGCCACAACCATGTCAGAGCGATTCTGCTTCATTTTCCTAATGACTGTGTGATGATAAAAGATCTTACAGCGATCTTGGGAGAGGGTAAAACCTCTCTCTCAAGTATCTGTTTCAATCTGTCAAACTCCGACTGACCGGTCAGGCAACGATTGGAGACGCTTTCTCCTCCTCAGGAAAATAAGTATCATAAAATACAAGATTATCATTTTCTTACTGTTTTAAAATTGAGTTAGAAATTGAGTTTGTTTAACTCTGTTAGATTATCTTACATATATGTGTGTGTATGTATATATATATATATATATATATATATATATATATAAAAATTAATGTTTGTAGGTTTGTTTATTTGTTTGTCCCGTATGCGTTCCTGTGCCACTCGTCCGATTGTGATGAAACTTTGATGAATTGTTGTGGGCACGTCCGCAAAGGTTTGTAAATTAGTTTGAACCCGCTAGGTAGCGCTGGGGTTGAGATATATCGAAGAATTATATTTATGGTCCGATTTGGCTCATATTCAGAATATATATTAGTTACCTAAAATGAAAGAGTTTTGCAAAACCTCTGCCTCTTAGGTGGCGCCTGTGTCAAATATTTACGAAACAAATATACATAGAGAATTTCTTTTCTGTACATTTAAAAGGCAATGTTCTTATGTGTGTCCGCTGTAGACCAAATCTACTGGACCGATTTACGCGCTGGAGAATCTGAAAAACGGAGCGGGTGAAAGGAGGAAATGGGACATGGAAAGGGAAAAGAGGAGAAAGGGAAATGGGGAAAGAAATAGGGAACAAGGAAACACAGAAATAGGTAAATAGGGATAAAGGGAAATAGGATAAAAGTGAAAGGTTAAATTTTGTGAAGTCCCGTAATGTTCAGTTTTTTAAGGTTTTATCAAACTTTCAATTGCGTTCATTTAACCTATATATATATATACTTAAATCTAACAATAGCGAAGCATTGCCGGATCAGCTAGTTTATTATACAACTTTTCACAATTGCTTTCATCATTTAAACAAATTCATTATTGATTAATTACCCGTATAGCATTAATTTCATAAACACTAGAAATATAAGTTATGATACAGATTAGAAATTAATTAATTTTTTCATCGTTTATTTATGGACGCATCAACAATTATTGTTTTTAGCAACTTAAATATAACTATATGATGATTAATAATTAAACAACAAACTAGAACAAGAATAATAGGTGATTATTAATTATTGGAACATCACCACTAGTCTATTTTCACTGCGCATGCAATATTCCGTAAGAATCTTACGTAAGCAAAACCGCTAAATCCGACCGTCAGAGAGTAACCTCAACAGTATTTTTATGTATTACTTCTGGTTTAGTGAACACTTCGAATCGACCCGAACATTGGGCAATCTATGAGCAAGTGGTTTACGGACCATTATACATTGCACGCCTCACAGTTCTGTTGAGGAGAGCGTGTAGATGGGCGTGGGTTAGCTTTTGTGTGTCCAATCCTCACCCGAGTTAGGATGACTTGGTCTCTTCTGTTGCTTGGGATAAAAGGTTTCTCGAACACGTTCTTCCGGATGTAAAGCCGTGAGAGCAACCAGAACGTATTCCACTGAGAACATAGTTTGTTTAACACCGACTGTTTTTATGAAGTCGCTCTCACATGTAAATCCTAATCAGAGTCCATTTTTTGCCGCTTTCTTGGCAGCCTCATCAGCCCGTTCGTTCCCGAGGATGCCAAAATGGCCCGGGACCTATACGAATTCCACTGCTTTTTTATTCTTTAAAGGGTAGCATAGATTTAGACGATGAGTTAAGATAGCCTGTAGTTCAAGCTCTCAAGTACACTCATACAGTCAATTATTATAGCGGGCGGCGTGTAGCTGTGCACATTGCGTGCGAGAGAGATAGACTGATACGACGGGTGGAACAGTTAGATAATCATTCCTTTATGAAAACATCTCGTATAGCGTCATATACTTACATAGTATGCAGTACATTATCAGAGTTATTCAAGATAGTTAATTGCGCGGTAAGCCTGCCGTCAGTTTTTTTTTTTTTTTAACCCTACTACTCCCCCGGGCAGGATTTACAGCTAAGTAGAACTCAGCTCGAGAGAGTGTCCTTATACTCTAAGGGGGAGTATAAGGACCCCCCCATCCACCGGCAGTATATCCGGCACGGCAGGTCAGCCCCCCGGTCAGTCAGTTCCGGCCTCTAATCCCCAACGTACGGTAACCGAGCCCGTCTATGTCGTTCCCGGGCCGCTCGACAGAGACCGGGACTCGGTCATAGACATTGATTGCCTTAAACCGCAGAAAGGAAAGACCAGATCCGGCTATGCCGTCCCAGCCCCTCCCCCTGGACGAGACTCGGTCTTAACTTATTCCCATACTATATGCCCATGGAATCCCACCCGATCTTGGAAGTCACGCACCTAGGCGTGCGACCCATCATCTGTGGGGCTGTCCACCCTTCCCTATGCTGATGTCCCCGTCGTCATCCCTTAGCCTCCTTGGCAGTCAGGACGTCGACCGCGAAGACTTCGAACTTACGCCAGTTAGCCTCGGAAGCTAGTATAAAAGTGAGGAAATCCTCCGGCCTAAGCCGGTGAATACCCGCTCTGGCCCGCTGAGATCGCCATTCGCTGCATACAAAGATGTTCAGCGTCGTCTACTCCGTCGCAGTACATGCAGCGGGGGGTTACGCGCCTATGAAACCTGTGAAAATAGCTCTCAAAAGCAGCGTGACCAAGCACTATGTGATATAATAACTTGTCTCGCCATTTTCTCTGTCAATCCATGCGTCTAAGTCGGGTATAAACCGCTTAGTCCATGAGGCGCAATCGTCAGCCCCTATGTACACAATAATACACCGCCCACTATACCAGGAAGCTGTCATCACTAATTATTTTTTTTATTCCGAAAATAATAAGTAAAATAATTAGTTTTTATTTTTTCAAGCTAGAAACAAGTTGCTTACAATAGAAAAATTTAATACAGCTTGTACTTAAAGCAAATTACGGTATGGTAAAACAAAGATGTTATAATGCATACTTTTTTTTGTTAACTGCTAATGGGAGTAGTGATTATGCATGCAACGGAAAAGTATTTTTGTAAATATGTACTTTACTATTTTACATCATTGCTTATACAATACGTTAAATTTTTAACAAAGTATATGTTTGTGCGCGCGCGTATATGTTATAATGGGTATGTACGGAGCAGTTACTTCTTTTCCTCATGAATTCTCTAGTCACTTGAATTCCATTTCACCTAAAATTAACCTGAATGGGTATGTACGGAGCAGTTACTTCTTTTCCTCATGAATTCTCTAGTCACTTGAATTCCATTTCACCTAAAATTAACCTGACTAACTACCAGTTTTAAGCTAGTTAGATACTTAAACAGCATCTACCACTGAATTCTAATAATACCAAAAAAATTGACCGAATAAAAATAAGGAGAAAGAAAAGAAAGTTGTTGGAGAATAAAATAAAAAAAAGAACTGGAAAATAATAAGATTGCTGGAAATTGGATATGGATTAACAAATTGTTTTCTTAAAATAAAGAAACATAAATATGAATGAACTATTAGAAGAAATAGAAAGGCAAGAAAGATTTATTTTATAATTAAAAAAAAAGAATAGAAAATATGTGTAACTATTGCTTAGAAAAAGAAATTTTTGATAGTAAACCAGATTTTAATTTTAAGATAAAAATTAAAATAGATAAATTTAGAACTAACTACCCAACACATAACAAGAACACAAAATTAGAACCGAGATTTAAAATAATTCTTTTAAAAACCAAGCCCGATTAGAATGATCCAGCAGCAAGGGACTCTGTCCAGGTTCTGCGATAAAGTAGGGAGTAATAAACTCCTGCCAACTTTGCATTCCATTCCATTCCATAACAAGAACTTTAGTGTAGCTTGCGTATATTTAGAACGTATAATTTTAAAATTTAAAATCGTTTACAATTTTCAACTAAACTTTAGTCATAATCTACATCTCTTAACATAAAAATTATAATTGTTTTTTTTTAACGTGGAAATAAGATTTACTGATTTACATTATTTTTTCCCTTGTTTTATCTGTAAATAAGAGACTAGTTTTTCTCATATTTTTCTGTAAAATATTTTGTCGTTAATTTTATTAATATATAAAAATTTTTAATTCTTTAATTATCTTTTGATTACTGCTAGTTAAGATCATCTCTTCGAATTTCTGAAAATGTTTTGTTATTTCAACTCGGCTGGCTCTAACAACATATTTACACATATTGCCTATAGCACCGTTAAAATTATTGTAAGTTAAAAAAAATATTACTCGAAAGTGGTCGTATAATATTATCTCTCTTGTTCAGATAAATTTACTATGGAAAGATTGTGGTACTTAGAGTATCACCACAGTAAAGATATGTTGAATAAGCAAGACCAATTATTTTTTCGTCTGGCCCCTCTCAATCATTCCTGTTACACCCAAACAACTGGCAACGGACACCACACGTTTTCAGTAATTCGTCTTAATAATTCTTATATATCCTTTGTTAATTATTAGATTAATGGAATTTTTAATACAATCACAAAGTTGAACATTATTAATTTTTGTTTTACTTTTCAGCAAGTTTATTTTTATGATAAAAGCTACATCGATTCATTTTTTAATTAAATATCTGAGCGGATAGTATCATTGCCAAATTTTTTCATCGTTTCGGTTTTTGGGCTGAATTTAATATTGAGTAATGAAGTTTTTTTTTTGTTTAACCTCCTGGACCACTGTTAGGTATTGCTACAGAGGATGAGATGAATGATTTGTAGCGTGTGTAAGAATGCCATGCTTGACCGGGATTCAAACCCGGGACCTCCAGATGAAAGGCCTAGACACTACCACTCGCGCCACGGAGGCCGAAAATGAAGTTAAATCATTAACTCTCCCGTGGTTGGATAGTATTTAGATTCAACGTTCTAAAATTGTTAAAAATAGCTTCAAAATTTTTCTTGCTGCATTTTACAGTAGAAATTTTACCAATATTTTGAATTATAATTACTAGTAAATTTAAATGTAAATTATAAAATGTTTTATTATAATATATACATCTCTTTAACAAATACTTCAATTCATATTTTATTTCTTCGTTTGGCAACTGATGAACAATCAATTGTTTTTATAAATATGTTTTTTCTATATAAAATAGATAACCAGTTTGTAATAAAAAGTTAATGATTAAGTATTCAAATACTTTTTTAGATGGTTTAACGTCAAATTATTATTATTTTTTTTTTTAATCAAAATATCATCTTTTGATAAATTTTCATCAACTAATGTGGAAATATATGCACCATTTAACATATCTTATATCAAAAATCGTTTCTTACATAAATTAGGTAAACAAATTTAATTAATCGTGCTTTTGCCCAGTACATTGTTAGGCAACTTCGGTTTCCAACTTTTTTCCATTGCATAAATTAAAGTAAGATAAATACATAGAAAACAATTATTTGTATTCCTTTAGGTAGATTTCATAAGAAAGGTAAGTAGCTATTTTAATGGATGGCATGATTCGACTTCCGGAAAATTTTGACATATTTTCCCGTTTCACATCCCCAAATCCCAAAACCACCGTCAGCTCAAAAGTTTATTTATATATATATATATATATATATATATATTTCACTTTCCTGTGAATACGATAACTGCTGTAATTTTGCGCCATTCACTTTCAAATTGTTCCTTTAAAATAACTCGTTCCAAAATCTCTGCCACTCTCCGATCTGATGCGAGATTTCAATCCGTGTCCGAGGTGGGGGTGGCGCAGGCGCGCAGACTGTTCGGGAGAGCGGCTGTGTCCGAACACAGTCATCTTCGGGACATCTGCCGAGAGGACTCAACTCCGACAGTTGTAAGGAAGCGGCCTCACGCCGTACTGGACGAACCACCGTGATGGTGCGGTGCGGTAGCCGAAAATCGACAAACCAGGCTTAGGGGCCTCCATATCGCATGAGCCATAAACGGAATAGTGCGTCAGACGCGTTTCCGGGGTCGCGAGTGAAAAGTTTTCGCGAGTTATATAGTTTGAAGATGTCAAACACGGTAAGTCGCGCATAAAACAAAAACGCGGTCTAAATTTAAAAAAATTTACAGTAAGACAAAATATCCCAGCAATTGCGACTCCTCCGGAAAAGGGGACGCATTGCTCCCTCCTTATAGCTAGTGCCCCGTTGTGGCGTATTCCTGCTAGCCTATTAAAGAGTTAGCACCGAAAGGACTTCAGTGGACGGTCTGAAGGGGAATTACGTCGGGAGGACAGGCTTTATAAGCTTAGCCTTCCGCGGTCGGCCCATGAAATGGGTTCGATAACGCTGGTTTAACAACGGATTGGAATGCAATTAAATCCGTCTTAAATTCACTAAAATAATAATAGACAAAACTTGAAAAATTAGATCCGAGATTAAAAAAATAACCCTTTTAAAAACAAGCCCGATTAGAATGATCCAGCAGCAAGGGACTCTGTCCAGGTTCTGCGATAAAGTAGGGAGTAATAGACTCCTGCCAACTTTGCATTCCATTCCAAAATCTCTATCGAGTTCGTTAACGGCCAAAATCGGACCATGGGGGTGGAATTACGGGGCTTTTTCAACAAAAAAATATCGCTATAACTTTCTTATTAAGTAAAATATCGAATTCGTTTAAAGTTCCTACTATTCTTTGAATAAGGGCCTAAAACGTATCTAAGTAAATTTTTTTGATATAACCAACCCCGGCTTAGGGGATTGAAAAAATTGGGTTTCGAGACAGAAAAGAATCATACCTTTCTTAATAGGCACAGTATCGAATCGATTTAAAGTGATCGTTAGTCCTCTAAAAATTACTTAAAATTTTTGTTTGAACAATTTTTGATGCGACCAAACCTTACGGAAAGAGATGACCAAATGTATAGTTGAAATTGTAAGAAAATGGAGCTTGTCGTGTGATAAACATATGAAACTTTTTTCACACGCAACCGTTGTCGTATTGATTAAATTTAAAGATTTTCGTAACTTTAAAGTGGAAATTTTTTTTATCCTCTACTTATAGGATAAATCTACCTCCACCTTCTGGTGTGCGGAAAGGAATTTTTTTGGTTGGTATGCGTTATAAAAACCCGCAATTTCCCTTTTAAGTGTTTGTATTTTATAACTTTTATTGGTAGAGTAAATTTGTAACATCAAGGTCAATTTGTGTGTCACTGTATCAGTTTGCGCAACGTTGATATTGCCAACATGAGTAGTCCGTCAGATCCCAATCGACAGGTGACAGGCCGACACCGGTAATGTTGAGAATACCTGTACAGAAGACCTTATCTATAATTTAATTGAATTTGTTAAGAAAGGGTGCATTGATATCTTGGAAAAATTTAATGATTTTATAAGTTTCATTGATGTTCTGAAACATTATACCGTTCACATTCTAGTCATATTCTTCTATGAGAACGAAAGGTTATCTATTAAAATATCCCTCTAAAACGTAAATACTGTCATTACAGCCTGTACACTCAAGTTTTTGTAATGTCCATAGTCAACATATTGTTCAAATTCAAGTAGGTGTAAATTTTCAACCCAAAAAAAACCATAGACCATTGATCTAATATATATATATATATATATATATATATATACATAGGTAAAATGTTTCTTGTAATTTAAAAATTTCTAAGCTTATTGTTATAACTATCAAGCCTTCTAATTGGTCCATAGGGTAATAAATTATAGGATACCAAAGTGGGTATTAAAAAAAAAAAATGAAGATAACCATCAGGTTGGTCTAGTGGTGAACGCAACTTCGAAAATCAGCTGATTCCGAAGTCGAAAGTCCTAAGGTTCAAATCATAGTAAAGGCTTTTATACGGATTTGAATACTAGATCGTGGATACCGATGTTCTTTAGTGGTTGGGTTTCAATTAACCACACATCTGAAAAATGGTCGACCTGAGACTGTACAAGACTACACTTCATTTACACTCATATATATCATCCTCTGAAGTAATACCAAACGGTAATTCCCGGAGGCTAACAAGGCAAAAAAAAGGATATCGCTTGTTAAATTTAATTTGCGTAAGCAATTCAAAATAAGTTTTATTTTTTCTGGGTATTTTAAATTCCTTTTCATTGACCTCAATTTGCAGGAAGTGTTTCATCATATCTGAATTTAAAGACTTGCCGAAATTTCTTTCCGTTGTTAGGAAAACGGTTTTCTTTACATCCTCTAAGAATGTTTTATTAGATGTATTTTGTCTACAAAATATTTATATTTGACTGCACTTGGAAAATCAGGTTCAAAAGGAAATTCCAGTTCATATACTTCCTGTAAGGGAAGTAATTTAGTAGTTACTTAGTAATTAAATTCTGCTTTCATACTTAATTTTAACAAAATTATAACGTATAGAAAGTGTTTAACAAAACATTTAATTAACGCTTAATTTTACAGTTAAGAGTCTTAAAACATTTTACTTTTCAGTTAAAAGTTTAATTAATTACACTCATTAAATTAACGCTGAACGTTACTGCTAAACGCTGAAACAAGGTTAAACATTTTTTTAATCGTTTACTTAGCGTTTAACATAAAATTTAAGCTCTGAAATAACGTTGAATAAACGTTAAACACTCTTTTATCGTTAACCTGCAATGTCGATGAAGTATTCAGTTATATATATAAGGCTATACGTTTTCAACGTGAAAATATACAAGGCTAAAGTCCTCCCTATTTTTGGTATTTATAGTTTACATTTATACGTAAGGAAAAATAAAAAAAAAACGTTTAGGTGAAATAGAATAATTTGCCGATGTCGTTTTAAAATAGAAAAAAGAGATAGTAATGAGTTCTTTTATTTTTCGGCTGATATTTGTTGGTGATGGGTCATCACAAAAGAGAACTTCTTATCATCATCTCTCTCTAATTATCAATTAGTCTGCAGTGTACGTTGCTTTGCTATCAAAGGAAGATGACGCATTTAATCTGGGTCTTGTTTTCCCTTTGTGTAATATTGTACGTACTACCAGTGTCTTATTCACATTTTCACTTTATAGATCGTAATAAATAAATATTTATTTTTAATGTCATCTCAGTGTACAAATTACAATTTTTTTTATAGATTTCTTTTTGTATGCTCATTTACACGAGCGTGTGTAGGAATTTGTTAATATGGGCATCACAAAAATATAACTTCATATTATACTGGCTTCAGAAATTATTAAAATTAAAAAAGGATGGTTTATTATTTTTAATCTGCTACGTCAGTATATTAACGTAAAAATGTCATGACCATTCTACGTCTCAGACATGCACCGTCTAAGATTCGTTGGATTCAACGTAGAACAATGGAGTGCAATTGATGAAAAATGGATTGTTGCTAGAGTGCAATTTTATGTTTTAAAAAATTTTAACATTTTACTTATATAAACCAAGTTTTATTTTTTACAACCATAAGTATTGTTTTTTAAATAACTAAGCTAGTGATTTGATATGCAGGTTACATTTTATTCGTAAATAGGGTATTTGCTATTTGTATACATGTTAATCTTAAATAAATAACTCAAAGATAAAAATATAATTCAATTTTACTAACGCATCATAATTTTAGGGATTGCTATAAATAATTAAGTGGTTCTTGTAAATATTTTCCATATTAATTTTTAAGTGCTAATAGTTTTTAAATTTTAAAAATATATCGCTTTCAATTTGTTTCAGACAAAAACTTTGTGTTGAGATGCAATTTTAAAAGAATTAATTAGGCTGCTAGATATTATAGTAGATTATCACTTATGATAAGCCACTTATACGTAATTATTATGCCGCAAGTATCTTCTTTGCAATTTTTTACAAGAAAGATTAGATAAGAAATTATGTTAATGTTTGCCATCGGCCAGATAAGCTTCAATATTTATCCTGTCAAATTATTGGTCCTATTTATTCCATAAATAAATATATTCAAAAAAATTTACAGAAACATCTAATGTGGATACCATATGACTTCCTTGTACGTCGCCTAATAAATTACATATACACATTTAAAAAAAATGAAAAGTACATAAAATTTTATTTCATTAACATCTGATATTTTATCATATCGTTTTTTTATTGTTATTTTATTAAATTATTATATACCGTAATTTCTTTTTACAATCAGAGGTTAATAATATTTAATAAAAATATAATATATAAATTTAAAAAAAAGTCTGATTCGAATCGATGTGCCTTACCTTTGTAAGATCTAAATAGTTCATTAATTAAAATTTTATTTGGCTACAACTCTGGAACCAACGGAAATAAGTAACACTTATATCGTTGAAAAACTCTTATTGAGAGCTTAGTGCAGTGAAGAAAAAGTCCATTATTCAATTTTTTTTTTGTAGTTTGGGTTTTTTGGACACATTTGGTTCAGTCGACTGCAATCAAAAGAGGAGGTTCACAACTAGATGTTACAACAAATCCAAAATTTCAATATCCTACGGCTAATACTTGTTGAGTTAGGCGAAATATCTCTCATAACGTACATACGTCACGCCGAAACTAGTCAAGACCGATTCAGGGATGGTCAAAATGGATATTTCCGTTGAAATCTAAAAACCGAAATTTTTTACGATCACAATACTTCCCTTCCTTCGTACAAGGAAGTATTTCCTATTTTTGTTATCTCTAGCAAAAATGTGTATAATAGTCTGGAAATAAATAAAACATTTTAACAGACATTTATAACTAGCCAAGTAAATTAAAAATACATCAACAATTAAAAATTCCATTAAAAAAAAACGGATTATATTTATCTGGTGGAGATTTCTATATGTTATTTTAATACTTTATCTAGTTCACAAAAAGATGTAAATTATTAAATTATCCTGTTTGTCTTTTACTAAGAATTGAAAGTTGTTGGTCCAAGAATCTATGGATATTTGTAAATATAAAAAAGTATGCGTTGATTATTTTAATAGATGATATAAAGAAGGGTGAGGAATACATACAAAAATATGGTGATAAAAATGAAAGAGTTGATGCAATTTTATGTAAATTATGTTCTTATTAATACTGATCCATTAAAACCTATGAAAAAATTTATCCATTTAAGATTGAGATAAAATATTGTAAAATGTGTATAGATTGGTCCATAATGGTACATCATTTTTTAAATAATAACTTAAAAACAGAATGATTATTTTCATTAGTCCCATAGTTATAGCCAAATGAAACTTTAATTAAGGAAATATTTGGATCTTAAGAGGGGAAGACAGATCGGTTTGAATAAGATTTCATCTCCATTTTTTTATCTTTTCTTTTTTAATGTAAATATATTGAAATTATTAACCTATCATTATAAAAAAAACAATATATGATAAATAATAATTCAATAATTTTAAAAAAATATCAGAAGTTATTAATGAAATATCTGTAGAATTACTGCGCAGTGCAGGTGAGGAAGCGATTGATAGATTATACAAACTGGTGTGTAATATTTATGAAAAAGGGGAATTTCCGTCAGACTTCAAAAAAAGTGTTATAGTCATGATACCAAAGAAAGCAGGGGCAGATAAATATGAAGAATACAGAACAATTAGTTTAACTAGTCGTGCATCAAAAATCTTAACTAGAATTCTATACAGAAGAATTGAGAAGAGAGTGGAAGAAGTGTTAGGAGAAGACCAATTTGGTTTCAGGAAAAGTATAGGGACAAGAGAAGCAATTTTAGGCCTCAGATTAATAGTAGAAGGAAGATTAAAGAAAAACAAACCAACATATTTGGCGTTTATAGACCTAGAAAAGGCATTCGATAACGTAGACTGGAATAAAATGTTCAACATTTTAAAAAAGTTAGGGTTTAAATACAGAGATAGAAGAATTGCTAACATGTACAGGAACCAAACAGCAACAGTAATAATTGAAGAACATAAGAAAGAAGCCGTAATAAGAAAGGGAGTCCGACAAGGATGTCCCCGTTACTTTTTAATCTTTACATGGATCTAGCAGTTAATGATGTTAAAGAACAATTTAGATTCTGAGTAACAGTACAAGGTGAAAAGATAAAGATGCTACGATTTGCTGATGATATAGTAATTTTAGCTGAGAGTAAAAAGGATTCAGAAGAAACAATGAGTGACATGGATGAAGTCCTGCGCAAGAACTACCGCATGAAAATAAACAGGAACAAAACGAAAGTTATGAAATGTACTAGAAATAACAAAAATGAACCACTGAATGTGAAAATAGGAGGAGAAAAGATTATGGAGGTAGAAGAATTTTGTTATTTGGGAAGTAGAATTACTAAAGATGGACGAAGCGGGGAGCGATATAAAATGCCGAATAGCACAGGTGAAACAAGCCTTCAGAAATATAATTTATTTACATCAAAAATGAATTTAAATGTCAAGAAAAGATTGTTGAAAGTATATGTTTGGAGCGTCGCTTTATATGGAAGTGAAATTTGGACGATCGGAGTATCTTAAAAGAAAAGATTAGAAGCTTTTGAAATGCGGTGCAATAGGAGAATGTTAAAAATCAGACGGGTGGATAAAGTGACAAATGAAGAGGTATTGCGACAAATAGATGAAGAAAGAAGCATTTGGAAAAATATAGTTAAAAGAAGAGACAGACTTATAGGCCACATACTAAGGCATCCTGGAATAGTCGCTTTAATATTGGAAGGACAGGTAGAAGGATAAAATTGTGTAGGCAGGCCGCGTTTGGAATATGTAAAACAAATTGTTAGGGATGTAGGATGTAGAGGGTATACTGAAATGAAACGCCTAGCACTAGATAGGGAATCTTGGAGACCTGCATCAAACCAGTCAAATGACTGAAGACAAAAAAAAAAATTAATGAAATAAAATGTTATGTACTTTTCATTTAAAAAAAGAATTGTGTATATGTTAATTAATACGCATACAAGGAAGTCATGTTGTGTCTACATCAGATTTTTTTTTATTGAAGAAAAAATGACGTAGCATCTTGATTTGCATGTAGTACGCCTTTGCGATATTGGATATTCCTTGCCCACCGTGTGTTATCGGTAGCAGAAATCGTTTGACGGAAGAATTCCAGTAATGATAGCGAAACTCTATGCTTGTTATCCTTGTTATTCCGTTCATTTCTTCGAGCTTCCTGTTGCTCCATTTAACGACTCCGAACGAAATGGCCAATGACGGTAGTAGCTGTTGCTTTGTTACTACACCCCCCCCCCCCCTTGCACAACCATTAATGGATAGCTCAGTCTTTTGGGTTTATTTCAATCGGTTGATATATTTATTGTTCAGTTAATGTTTGATTGAGCCATAATCAGTTTAATTGACTGCAGGTATCCTAGGTATTTATAAGGTTCTCCCGTTTTCATGTGCTCGGTCGTTTCAATATGTTAGTAATAAATTGTTACATATATTATTGCAGCACTTTTTCTGTAAAATATAATGCTAATTTACTTGCCGAAACCATTTTGACCAGTTTTGGCGTGACGTCTGCACGTACGTATGTACACATTTTGAGAAGGAGAGAGTTAGAGAGAGAGAGATTGAATGAGAGAACGTAGCGCTTGATACGAAAATTTCCGTCATTCGCCTACTTAAAAATATTGCTTGTGTTAGTGGTTCCCAGACTTTTCCGAGTCATGGCACTCTTTTTCAATTAAACTTTTTCCATGGCGCCCTACCCTAAGTAAAAGTATTACTACTCATAAGTAAGAGATAAATATAAATAAAATTCTGGTATATTCGTTATTTTTATTATTTTTTTTTTTTTACTTTATTAACATTAAATTAATAATTATAAATGTGTTGGTTCAGTTAATTAGGAAGTGCAATATTTCGCGGCGCCCCTGTCAAGAGGCGGCGGCTTCCCGGGGCGCCACAGGGCACAGTTTGTGAATTACTGGCTTATGTAATAATATATTACATAAGCAATATATAAAATAACCAATATTTTAATGTAAAATATGTTTTATGTTACCCGTTATCTCAGTAACGGTATACTTGATTTAAAAAAAAATATATATATATATTTTAAATTTAACTAGCAGGATCATTTTAGCTACTCTTGTATAAAACATGATTTAAGTATGCAATTCAAGTTTAAAAAAAAATAAATGATCAGTAAAATACGAGACGGTCATAGTTTGAGTTATACTTCTCCTTCAGTAATGATATTTTCTATTTAAATGTAAGCCTTAAATCATGGTACTCCATTAAAATCATTAATATAAGAATAATCCAATCCAAGTTAGAGGTATATCTTTTAAGCCAATATAGTAGATACGTTAGCATGTTTTGATTCGTATATAAAGATGTAAACTTATTTAATCGCTTTGTTATAAAATTAAAAACGCAAAGTAGTCGCTTTCTTTCCTAATTAGTTTTTTGTCGAAACTTTTACAATTTATTTTTATTTTTTATCTTATAAAACCATTAAAAACTAAACTTTTTATTGGAGTTATCATAATTGCATAACTTTCCATGTCGAATTAAATTAAGTTCATTTTATACGCTTCATTAAAACACATTATTTTGTTCATACGTAATCACATAGAGATAAAGATAAAAGATAGGTAGATAGATTTTAACTAAAGTTATGTCTAAACTAAAGCAAAAGATATTTTTGTAAAATGTAATTTCCACTTACCAACAATTTAAAAAGTGTAAATCCTAGTACATTCAGAACTGTTACACCATCTTCAGGTATTTTCTAAAAGATGTTAATTTAAATTCAAATCGATAATCGTTTTAAAAATAAGCTGTTATTCTTTAGTCAAGAATAAAATTAATTCGTACGTCAATAAGACAGTATAATAGTCGCATAGATCTTACAAACATGACGTTATTATCTTATTGACGTACGAATTAATTTTATTCTTGACGACAGACTGTTATGAACTCAACAGTTTAATTTAAAAACGATTGATTTGAATTTAAATTAACATCTTTTAGAAAATCCCTGAAGATGGAGTAACAGATCTGAAAGTACTAGGATTTACACTTTTTAAATTGTTGGAAAGTGGAAACTTAATTTATACAACTGTATTAATACCAACGGTGCCAAATTCTTAGTAAATTAAATCAAAGCAAATTCAAATTCCTCTTTTAGCTTTCCAATTACGTAACTTAAACCGTCGTCATCTCATGAAGAAAAATTTTGATATCGGCAAAGTGCAGAATAAATATTTTCCCCTTATTCCATGGAACAACCCATCACATTTTTTGTGCTGTTTCATTCTAATCAAACCATGATACATTGTGTAAACATAATCAGAGAAAGGTACATCCCCTATCTTAGTCCTTTGATAATATAAACTTGTCCATCAGCCTATCTTAACATTTCCTATCTTAACATTAGCTATATTATTTTTGTATAATAAACATGCCAGTAAAAAAACAGTTTCAATAACCATCTTAGTTAACTTATAGTAGAGTAAGCAAATAAGTACGCTGTTGTATGTTTTTTCTAGATCATTTATAGCAACAAAACTGTTCAAACTTGAAATAGCTTATCCAATAATTTATTGCCCTAAATCGTGCTTGCTTATAATTCTCAAAAAGGTATATTAGAATTCTTGAGCATAACAATCCAATGAAAGGGATAATTACAATTCTTTATAATCCTGTGATAATCATTGGATACTCTTATGAATAAAGTAATACAATAAGATCACCAATTTTCCAATTCCACCTCTCCATTTAAATACCTTTGAAAAAGGTTTATTTCTGGAAATGCAAAAATTCATCTGGTCCGTTCTTTACCAGTAGTGGATAAACCGAACTAAAGCTGGAAACTTCGTTATTCTCGGTATCCTTAACTGTATTTCTCCCATCCTATAAATTCAGAATATATTGTACATCTCCGATAACTTCTTACCAGTACTTTAGAAATAAATTTTCTTCATTATTCCTGTAATAGGCTATATGCCTTCAAAATAGGTCTTCCTTTCACAGTCCAAAATAATATGCTCTTTATACTTGTCTGTTTTAACGTCTGACTGATGGTTTAACAGTCTTCATTGTATTTCATACTTAATCCTCAACTCATTTAAATGTCCTTTCTAATTTCTTTGCAGATGTAATTTTGATGATTTGGAAATACGATTGTGTGTGTGTGTGTGTGTGTGTGTGTGTGTGTATATATATACATATATATATTGTGCTATCGAAAAAATCTTCAGTTGCCTATCCCAGAATGCCCGTCCCAGAATCACGTCTCTTACAGATCACAGTCAGCCAATCAAAATCTTGCTACATTAATTTGATGACATAAAATACAATACTATTTGTTCAATCTTTACAGCTTACTCAATAGTTTACGCAACTGGATAAATTTACATCTCCAATCACTCATAAATTTCAATAAGTATATCATTAAACAATCCATTCAGAATAGCTTTGTGGTTATTAAATTTAAAAAAGAAACATCGATATGTATAAAATTACACACGAAAATTTTGATTTGTATGTTAAGTTCTGTGTATGACTTTATAAGTAAGATTCATTAAATAGTCACAACTATTTTCTAGTATACATATAAAAAAAATTTCATGCGTAGTCGCTTACATAAGTAATAACCTAATTTAACTTACGATTTATAAATTTTCTTGTAAAATCTAACTTCAGTTTCTTACCTGCAAAGAAAATAAAAAAAAAATTATAAAATTTAAAATTATATTTTTTATTACCTGGCAATAAAGTAATTATAAAAATTTTTGTTTAGATAGTATGTCACATATTATATAAATTGAATGTTTATTAACTACAAACATTGCGTCAACTCCAACGCTGCTGAATCATTAATTTCAATTTGACAGATTTTGAATTACATTTATTTAAATTGTGACAATAAATTAAATAACATTTGTAAACGTTACGGTATTTAAATTATATAGATGTGCTTTCTCAATGAAAGATAGATTGAGAATGAAAGAGAGAGAGAGAAAGTGAGCAAAATGGTGAAAAATAAATAAAATTCAAGACCATTTTGGAAGCAGAAACTAGGAAGTAGTACAATACAGAGAGTACAGTAGTATTTGAGGTGAAGCGAAGGCTATTCCCAAAACTGGATACAATTAATCTCTTACCAGATCCAATTTGAACCAAGTAGAGAACGGTTTTCCCCTTACCCACCAAACACCACACCCTCTTTCTCCTTTACACATACCTATACAGTAGGTGACCTAACTTAGGGTTATGAGAAGGGATGGACAGATACTGTATAAATGGAGTAAGTTCGTTCGCTAGAACAAGAAGTTAGTATACAGTATCGAATCGGAAGGGAAAACTATTGATTCTATCATAAACAGTTTTTTTATTAACGAAAAACGATTTTATTTTTAGATAATTCCGAAAAATATAACTTTTACAAAAGAAAGTAATGAAATCAAAAATATTTTTTTGAATTGCTTAGAAGACATCGGTTTATTTCAATCATAAAATTTAATATACTTCTTTAATAAACAACGCATACGTACTCACACAAATACACACGATGCATGTGTCCTAAAAAGTGTTGTTTAATTAACAGGCTGCCAGTTACAGGTAGATGAGACAGGCTGACATCCACTTTAACAGGATTTAACTTGAAAACATTAATTTCATCTGTGAACTCTCAGAATAGTGACTTCTGAACCAATTTGGGAATCTAAAGCTTAAAATAGTTCATGAAAGAACCGCTTTACTCGCGATACGGTGGTGGAGGTCAGAAATTAACTACAAAGGTTGGTTCAATCTTTAAGTGGATTAAAATGAACTCGTTTGCCTCGCCAATAGCTTGCAAAAGTTGGAAATTTGACTGTTCATTGACTACGATGAAGCTGCCGAGCTTCTCTTTGTTAAACATATTCTTCATTTCTTCAAGTTTGTCTAGTTTCTAAATTAAAAACCATCAGGATTGGCTGTGCAGCCCAGATTATACAGACACGCTCTTTTATAGGTACTGGATTTCAGTGATGAGAAACTTTGGAGTGGCCGAGAAGACGTTCAGCATTGATCAAAATAATGAATATTCTTATTGGTTGTTATGATCCCAACACACTTTTCAGTTAGTTGCTTTGATCAACTGGTTAAACGTCATCTGATAACATCGGCAGCCGGTAACAGAAATACAACATTTTTGTATATTTTCTAAATAAAATTAATTTACAAGCAAAGGAAACATATAGTAAACTTCTTTTACTTATTTTACAATAACAATTACCTTTTTTTTTCATTGAATACTGTCTAATTTTTATAAATGAATTATTATAAAGTCTATTAAAGATGCGATAAATTAGAATAATGCGTTAAATGCGCAGGCGATCAAGAAGTATCGATTGCCAACGGAAGCACAGGAGCATGCATCTGTGCGCTTTGCCATCAGGATCACCCGGCAAATTATAACAGTCGTCGGGTATATAAAGTGTTTTTTGAAAGAAAGGAAAGACGTGAATGAGTTATGCTCCTAAGATTGTGTCTAAAAGACCCTGGGCTCCCAGGATAGATCAGTTGATGGTAACCAAAATAAGGGTACAACTAAGAATCTGATGAACAATTCGGATAATTTCACTTAACATCACACAGTTGGATCGCATATTTTTTCATGTGCTTTGATAAGATTTTTTTTTCCAATTACCTCTCCGTACGGGTCCGCAGTGAAGCAAATAGGGTCGCATCAGGAGAGGTGTTCTTCTGACTAACAGGTCATCCCAACCCTTTATGGGAAGACACCCGCTGACGTTCCGGCCGCCACACCCTCCCGTTCTTTGCCCTATAGGCCTTTAACGGGAGTCGTCTATCGCCCTTTGACATTTTACATCTCATAGTAATAAGCCTGGCCTCATTGGGATGCCACCGATGTAAATGCCTCGGTAGACATTTGCATCGGTGATTTATTAACTCAGCTTTTGCGTACGATGTAGCCCTCGTCCGGACATCTTGAATGTCCTTGCGGAAGCGCAAACCACGTCCTAGTTCTACTTATTATAAGCCAATTTCGTGAACGTCTTGTAATTCGAGGCAAATCAAATACAACATATCACCAAAAATGTTGATCGCAACAACGGAATTCAATTCTAGTTCTCTGGCAAGGCAGGTCAGCCCATATAGTCTGGGCCGCTTTTTATTTTTATGTATTTTTTCTGGCCCATTTTTCTCTGGCGTGGGGAAAAACGATGCCAAGCCTCCACTCCAACGTTGTTTGTGGGGCCTTATCTGTATTTTAGGGTGTTCGGTGCTCTGTATTATTCGACTTCACAGCGGTTGTTCGTGTGCGTCAATATTTAGTTTTGCCGCCTCCAGTCTGAGTCTATCAGTCGAACCAATCCCGGCTTTCTTCTTCTTTCATTTTGATGACCTGTGTACCATGTAGCTGTATTGTCAGCCAGTTTTTCTGGTTTCTTACCATGTGAGATACTATATGTTTTGAGGCGTTAAATGTCGTATGTTCAAGGCGGTCCGAGGTTCTGCCCACCTTGCACAATCGAAGAACGTGTGTTCCGGGATATCTAGTTCTTCACAGTATATACAATTTGGGAATGAGCGTCGTGCGATTCGGTGGAGATAGGTGCCGAACTTTCCGTGTAATGTAATACAACACTTCGACATGTGGTCTGTCCAGCCACGTGTCCAGTCGTGGTATGAGGGTATGTGTCCATGGTCCCTTCATCGATGCGGACCACTCCTCCTGCCATTCTTGTCTTAGTAACCTCTTGGCTGCTACCCTGTCCATACCCTCGTATACGCGGTTGTGGTATCTCACCTGTAGGTGTACGGGTGGGGTTTTGCCACCACGTTTGCCGGCTCTTTCGAAATTGTTCTGTACCCCGATACTATATGTAGTGCCGTTCTCCTCTGCAGTGCTGAAAGCTTTTGGACGTTTCTCTGTACGTTCAGAGCCGAGAACCAGGCAGACACAGCGTACAGTATTATAGCCAGGGGGGCTGACATTTAACAACTTCGTCTTAGATGCCCAAGGAACAAGAGGCCCCTTGTTCTTTCCATGAGCTTTGCTAGGATTTGATAATTCATAAATACAATGTGTATGTTGTTTTGGAATATTTTAATGATTTTATTTTTTAAAGTTGCATCCTCTTTGTTTTATTCTAAGAAAAACATAAAAGATTGGGTTAGATCTTCGAGTTTGTTTTAAGTATTATTTTTTCATCTTCTTTCCTTGACTTAAATCCTAATTTTTATCGTGGTTTTACGGAGGTGCTACATAATCGGAATTCTGATGTAGTGTGTGTGTGTGTGTGTGTGTGTGTGTGTGTGTGTGTGTGTGTGTGACAATATTTTTACTTTTTTATTTTGTTTATTTTTTCTCGACTGTTCACTTTTTTTTTAATAACGCAAAAGTGCGTTGTTAAACTCACTATGATCTTAATCATTTGCTTAAGTTTGATAGGTAATAAGTTTGATTATGTTCCATTCAAATTATGTAAATTGAATACAAGTTTTACTTATTTATTCTCATAGGAGTTTTATACATAACAACCCTTTTGAAATACAGAACCATTAATAGCATTATTCATCGCGCAGAGTGCTGTATCCACTGTGGTAGAAGACATTTTTAGCAGGTTTTTTTTTAATTTTTTTTTGTTTGTATTTTTATTTTTATAGAATATTTTGTTATTTGGCTTTGTAATATTGATAATTTAGTTTTGTTAATACCTTGTTAAAATCTTCCACATCTTGATGTATTTTGTTTTCAATTGACATCAAAATTTTTAAACTTTGTATTTAGTTTCTGTGGATTTTATTCATACCGTTTTACTCAGAATTAAAATCTCTAAAAATTTTATTTAAAACCTTATCATTTTTATTACCCTTTTAACTAAGTTATATTTCGCCATAGATAAAATGGGTCTTTTCAACGCCAACATTTTCTTTTCTGAAATTTCATTAAAACTATTATAAATACAATTCCGGGATCAATTTTTTTACAGGTTTTTTAGCTCCGAAACTACTAAATTTATTCCTTAATTTGTGTCTCAAGACTTAGAAGTCTGGACGAAATCTTTCGCCAGTTAACATTCGGTAAGCGCGTTTCCGAACCTCTGCTTGTTTGAACTTTTTCCAGCAGAACACGTCCTCTCATGTCACTATATATATTTAAAAACTTTTTTCAGGAAAATATAACCGATTAAAAACATTTAAAATAACGTCTCTATAAAAAAATTCTTGAAAAACATTTGTGTTATGCTGCTAACGTTTTTGTAGATTTTGTATTCTACAAAAAATCTCGTAAAAAAATAATAAATTTAAATATTATTAGCAAATAATTTTATGTATTCGTTTTTAATTTTGAAAGAGAACGTTCAAAATACCTGTCCTTTTCTAAAAATTGTTGTTAAATTTTCTTGTGTTTAATTTTTTTTTCAAAATTTTAAACAGAAGAAAACATAATTTGCAGAAAAATTTACCAACGTAAGTATTTTAAATGTTAGTATTTTTATCTCAAAACTTTTAAATAACGTATAAAATTTGTCTGTTTTTTTTTTTAATCATATATGTTTATAACATCAATATAATTTACATGTGCTTAAATTTTGCTTTTCCGGCAATTGTAAATGGAGTAAAATGGTATGGAAGTAAATAGTATCAGAAATTAATTTCCTTGTTTTTGAATTCAGCGGATCAGGAAAGTCGAGAAATGAAAAAAAAAAAATAGTTACAAAGCAAATTCTGTTCATATATAGTGAGCGTGTTTGTAATTTAGTAACCCATGTAAGGCTAGGTTAAATATTTTATAAATTTAACGTCTTTGTTTGGAGAATAGATGTTATTTTGGTTTGAAGTGTGGGTCTCTCAAGGATAATAGATGAGGGTCAGAAGTCATATATTCTGTTATATGCCGGGAACATTTTAGCGACCCGGTTGAATAATTTCAAAAAAAAACTTTTATCTTACGGTATTCAAAAATGCAATTCAGTGAAATAATATATAAGCTTATAATTAGTTAAACTATAGGATCAACTAATAATTTTGTAAATCTGTGTAAATGTGCATTCTAGTAAGTGCATGTTGTGAGTATTTGAGTTAACTGATATTATAATTGTAACTTCTAGGTTTATCTTAAAACTATCTCTCCCTAAATGTATTTTTAATAAACGACATTGAAAAAAAACGCCCTGAATTATTAAAAACAATTTTATTTCACTCTTTTTTTTAAATTTTGACTTCTGTAAGTCGACATTGAATTAAATCAATCACACAAATCTTAAAAAACCGTAATTTAATGCCAGTTTTAATAATTTAATCAAGAAATGAGAAAAATATTATTTTTCGTTTTCAGAGCAGTTTTTTAAGTTAATTTTATTTACGTATTCTTTAAGGTTTATTATTTTTTTTGTTTCTTTAAATTATAGGCAGCGTTTTGATTTGAGAAACGATGTAAGATTTACGACTTACGTTGAGAGAAACCTTTGTTCCAAAATAAAAAAAAAATTAACGGATAACAGGAGCTAATATAAATAGACTGATATATTAATTCTAACTAATATACATATATAAATCTAATAGTATCTGTTACACTGTCACGCAAAAACTGCTCATTCGATTGAGCACAAAATTGGCATAAATATAATTTTTATTCCTTAAAAGAACACTTTTACTCTCTTTAGAAAATGTTTCATTGTTTCAAGTTGGTAGCCATTTTAATAGCTTGCCGTAACTATTGGATTCCTTGCCGATATTCAGATTAATTAATGCCAACCCGTTAATCAAATCGAATTTGGAGTTCACTTGCAGTATTTAAAATTAAATTTCATAAAAAAAGCTCTGTTTATCTTTTTTCAATTTTTTTTTATTATTAAAAAAAAATGGCTTTACATATGTGACAGTGTATGGCGCTGCAGTTCAACCAACAAAGCCATAGCTATTATTACGGTTACTGTATGCGCGACGCAAATAGTTGCACCTGCTACCGTTTACATGACTAAAAAAACCATAGAATAAAAAAAAAATCAGAAACGAATTATGATCACCTCCTTTTGGTGTTTTTGGATAACGCTAAGAACCGTGCAAAATAATTTTTTACTCGTACGAAGGACTGGTAAATTCCTAAAACTATTATTTTTAAAATGGAGGCCGACAATTCGGAAAGCCGCATACTACAGATAACTCAGAGTTTTGAATCCTGTGCTGACCAAACTGTTGCTTTGAAGAAACGGCATTACGTTGATGGTTTTTCTAAATTTAAGTTGCTTTAATCGGTATTTGTCAGTATTATTCTGACAAGCATGACGATAATGAACACAATAGGGGTCCAGGGTGCTACGAAATAATCGATAATCTATGAAATAATATTTTAAAAATACTTTGAAGACAGTAAAGTTTTTTGTTTAAAAATATTTTTCCTTCATTTTATAAAGAAAAAACTTGCAATGTTACCATAAGAAAAACTTCCTCATTCATATGCAATACAAAAAAAAAAAATATTGGAATCAGTTCATTTGTATGCCAAAATAATGCGCGCGCGCACGCGTGCGTGTGTGGCCAGAAATCAAATTATTTCTTGTTTATTTATTTTAAACAGTATAGTACATTTAAATTAAATTACAAATTTACATTCTGAATTAGAATTTAATGTGAGCACTGTGATTGTATAAGTTTAGTAACATCGGAAAAATCTGGTTTGATATGTCCTCTTTTAATGCAATCTATGATCTTGTTCTACCTCTAACTTGTTCTAACTCTAATTTATTTCTGTAACTGTTAATGATTGTAGAAAACACTACTTAACACAGATATGTAGAATCAAATGGTACAGTTGCATTCGTTGCTGTGTTTACTAAAACTGGATATTCGGTTTTCAATCTCATGCACCAATTGTTCTTTCTCTCATGTCAATTAACTGTTCTTGACCTGCATTCGAAAGATTTTTATTTTTAAATTTGCAACAAACGGGTTCGTGACCCATTGAAACTCTGTTTTAATACTAGGAAGGTATATAAATAGGTTGCAAAACTTTAGCTCCAGGAAGTGAAACCAGACACTAGCATCTAGGGAACTCAACATCACAAATGCACCGGCTTTAAAGAGTATGCTCACAAAGATAACAGTTTGCTGTTGATGTTCAGAGGTATCTTCCATCCAAAGGCATAGCTCTACGCTTTCCATAAATGTTCGTGCGCATGCGCTTTAAAGCCGGTTCATTTATGATCTTGAACTCCCCAGAAGCTTGTAAAACCAGACACAGCGACCAATGGGAGAAACTTGCACTCACGTGCTACACGATCGTACACTCGCAAGTCATCGTGAACTTATTTCTTTGGCGTACTCCCAAGTATCACTTTGCGTACTCCACTTTGGAGACAACTGGTGTAGATTATACTGGAACACAAGTAAAAAAAAAAAAAAATTGGATCGATCTGAGGCTTTTAAAATAGTTTAAAAAAATTGTTATTTATTAAGATTTGTGACTAAATTATTCCCTTAAGCTGGAATTATCTAAGATTTTACTTATAGTTTTTAAATATATTTTTAAAAATAGGGAATTTTAAGAAAAATATATACATTTATTCCTGTTATTTTATGTACGGTAATTTATTATTCACTGCTTCTACTTCAGAAAATAATTTACAGACAAATAGTCGATTATAGATCACACAAATGACGCTATGCATTAATCATCCATGCTGTTTATTTATTGTTCTTTTTTGTGGGGAGGGAGGAAGGATTTTTTTCTCGTTTTGTTATAAATTTTACATCTCGTTTGGTGCAATCAAAAATATATTTGTTATTCATGAAAATTCATTTTCCAGTAAAGAATTGTAAATGTATTACATTTATTTTTGACAACGGCCTGAAAATACACTTTATTGCTTTTTATTATTATTATTATTATTATCATATATATTCATTTTTACTTGATATAAAGTAAGTGTGAGTTTCATTTCGTTATAGTACATTATAGTCTTAACAGTATGCCTAGTTACCATCCTACTGCTGTCAAGGGAGACATAAAAAGTAATGGTCGAAGTGTAATGTTGACTAAAAAAGAATATTAATTAAAAACTTAAGTCATACTGTACAATAAATTACATTATACTTTATTAAGTAGATCATATTTTTTTGTTTTTTTTTTGTTTTGTTTTCTTCATAATTTAAAATTACATAAATATTATAATAAATGTACATTTTTTATTTGTGGTAAAAATTGAAAAATTATAAATTATTGAGAAAATTTATCCGTATAATCGACCATTGATTATTGAATAATTGTTAGTTAGCCGTTGTAATAATTTAAATCAAGGAACGAAAAAACCTTTCCATAAATAAAAATTTGCACAGACAGTGACACAGACTCTCTTTTCCTTTTTGTGAGAGGGGGGGGATGGAAAAGACCATAGTCCTAGCAGGGATGCTGCCCTTTTAGATGTTTCTGTTAGAGGCAGGAAGGCATTAAGATCGAGTCCCGGCTCCTGGGGGGGGGGGGGAACAGGAACGGCATTCTCGGGCCTGGTAAGCCTACCCCAGGAGTTAGGGACAGGCGATAGCATAAGTTCCGACCGGGGAGCCGACCTGTCCTGCTGGTACGTGAGGTGGCTTGTTAGAGTAAATGGATACCCCGGGTGTGTGCTTCGTTGTGGAATCCGGTCCGGAGAAGGGGAAACAATTTCCAACTTATCTTTTATAAAACAAGTTTTCTGATATCAGTAATTAATTTACAGTTAAAATATCAATTATTTAATATATATCGTATACATACATATTTCATTAAAAAAATCTATTAATTGTATACTACGGTGTGCGATGTGTGTGTAATACATACAATGAATGAGTGGGAAAGATTACTGATTAATTAACTGTTTTATTATATTATATTGTTTTATTATGTTTGTGTGTGTATATATATATATATATATATATATATATATACACAACATATATATATACACAACAAATGAAAAAAAATGTTTTTTTTATTTAATTAAATTTAACTATGGTCTAGTAGTAAAAGTAACCGTAAATCAGCTGACTTCAAAGTCGAGGTTTCTGAGCTTCAAATCTTAGAAAAGTTTTTGCTTTTATTCGAATCTGAATACTACATCGTGGATACCGTTGTTATTTGGTGGTTGCGGTTCAGTTAACCTTACGCCTCAGGAATGGTCGGCCTATGTCTAATCATGACCGGTACATTTATAGTTACACAACAGTCGCTGAGGAGTTTAATTGTTGATTCAACTATAAATAAAAAGAAGTTAAATAAAAAAATTAATCAATTGCTCAAACGGATCCCTAGAAGCTAGGTAATATATATTACCTAGAAGAAGGTAAAAAAATTAAAAAAAATTTCATTCTCCTACTTTTTTGTTCTCTATGCCTAAATTTTACGAAATTAATTGTAAAAATTTAACTTTTCTATGCTTGATCAATTAATTCACTATAGAAGCTTGTTCATTAGAATATAAGAATGGAATTTGGTAGTGTATAAAAAACATTTCAAGACTTGACAGGTATTCTACACTGGGACTCCCAGAAGAAAGGTCATGCCACTACGACTCTGCCACGGAGATCAGATTTAAAAGTTAATATTATTACTTAATCAATAAAAAATATAACTCTTTTTTCTATATCGAGTAGGATTTATACATCTAAAAAATAGATCATTTTAAACCCTAAAAAAAGCGTTTCTAGATTTGTTTTGTATACTATTTCCTACTTCAGAAATAACAAAGATGGACCACTGAATGTGAAAATAGGAGGAGAAAAGATTATGGAGGTAGAAGAATTTTGTTATTTGGGAAGTAGAATTACTAAAGATGGACGAAGCAGGAGCGATATAAAATGCCGAATAGCACAAGCTAAACGAGCCTTCAGTAAGAAATATAATTGGTTTATATCAAAAATTAATTTAAATGTCAGGAAAAGATTTTTGAAAGTATATGTTTGGAGCGTCGCTTTATATGGAAGTGAAATTTGGACGATCGGAGTATCTTAAAAGAAAAGATTAGAAGCTTTTGAAATGCGGTGCAATAGGAGAATGTTAAAAATCAGACGGGTGGATAAAGTACAAATGAAGAGGTATTGCGACAAATAGATGAATAAAGAAGCATTTGGAAAAATATAGTTAAAAGAAGAGACAGACTTATAGGAGACATACTAAGGCATCCTGGAATAGTCGCTTTAATATTGGAAGGACAGGTAGAAGGAGAAAATTGTGTAGGCAGGCCGCGTTTGGAATATGTAAAACAAATTGTTAGGGATGTAGGATGTAGAGGGTATACTGAAATGAAACGACTAGCACTAGATAGGGAATCTTGGAGAGCTGCATCAAACCAGTCAAATGACTGAAGACAAAAAAAAAATTCTACTTCAATATATTATATTTAAACCATAAAATACATATAAATAATAATTAAATTTCAAGTAAAATGAGATGTATTCGTTTGACAAGAGAAATCATGTTATACTCATTTTAGTTACGGAAGAAAATACGTCAAAATTTATTTTATTTAAATAATCAGGCGTTGATTATGAATCAGTCACGGAATGTTAGATTATATTTATAGATATTACGTAGCTATGTTTCTTTCATTTTTTGGTGAAATGTCGTGGATACATTTGGAATGTTTGGAATAAAATTATTTTGAAGAAAGGTATCTAAAAAAACTATAATGTAAAAAATATTTAGAATTTGTATGCCGTAGTTAAATTTAGTTCGTCTTTCTTGAAATGAAAATTTTAATAAAAACAGTACAATTATAAAATTAAACCTAACAAAAATGATACTATTTAAGACTACAAAGCATTTTAAATAAAATTATATTATTGCGTAAAAGTACATTTTTTAAAATAAAAAAGTACAAATATGTACTAGTAATTTAACCAAAAATATTGAAATTTTCAGAAATTAAATACGCTTTGACATTAAAACCCCGTTTTGTAAAATATATATTTTCTTTAGACGAAAATAATAAACGCCCGTAAAATTTAACTTGCATGAAAAGAAGGAAAAATCAATATTATCTTAAACAAAATCCCTTTCGGCGCACCGAAAGGCGGAGGTAGATTTCACCGGTGCTAAGTAGCGAATAAAAAATATTTCCACCATAAAGTTAAAAAAAAACTTCAAATTATTCAATACGACAGTGACTGCATGTTAAAAAAAGTCACATATTTAGCGAACGACAAGCTTCGTCTTCTTACATTTCCAGCAATATTTTGGTCATCCCTTGTCGTAAGGGTTGGTCATATCAAAGATTGTTTCAGGAAAAAGTTAGGTAATGTTTAGAGGACTAACGACTACTTTAAACTGATTCAATGCTATGCCTATTAAGGGAGGTATGATTTTTGTCTTTAAAACCCCATTTTTCCTACCCTCTGGGCCAATGGTTGGTGATAATGATCTTTACTTATGTAAGTTTTAGACCCTTATCCAAAGAATAGTAGGAACTTTAAACTAATATAATATTTTACTTAATAAGAATGTTATGGCGATATTTTGTTTTTTCGGAAAAGCTTCCCCATTTCCACCCCTACCGTCCGATTTTGCTCATTAACGAACTCGACCGAAATTTTGTGTCGTTATAATTTATATATCAATTTGAAAGTGATTGGCTCCAAATTACGGCAGTTATCGTGTTCACAAGAAAGTGAAATATATATACATATATTTCATGCATATATAAACCTTTGCACTGAAGGTGGTTTTGGAGTCTGGGGATGTGAAACGCGAAGATATGCTGAAAAATTCCGGAAGTCGAAGCATGATAGCCACTACAATAGGTAGCTTTCTTATGAAATCTATCTAATAGGCTTTGAAGCCTATAATTTTCAACGCAAATTACACAAGAAAATCAAGAGTGCAGGAACTGGTATGTCTTTCTATTTTATATAATTTTTTTTTTTGAAGAAATAAAAAATGTTGAGAAACTATATTCGAAAAATCTTTGTAAAGAAAGTAATGAAATTTACGGAAGACTGAAAATATTCTCCCTTTATCAATTTTAGTCGAATAAAGACAAAAAAAACAAATTTTATAAGGTATTTTAACTAATTTAAAAAAATATATTATTTTTGTTCATATATCAATATTTTCATCTTTATTTAAACGATACGTTTAAATCATATTATCCCCATATAAACCCAATTTTCAATAAAATTTATAGACAGGATCTTAAACGGTAAGTGAAGAATTACTTACCGTTTAAAGTAATTCTTCACATCTCATAAAAAATAAAAAATCGTGGAACAAAATATTACTTCCTTTATGATGATTTTTCCCTTTTTTAATTTTATGAATATGTTTATGTACACATAATTATAGTAAAAACTTAAGAAATTAATTTATTTAACTGGAATAAAAATAAATACCTAAAGGGAATTTTTATTTAACGTTAAAATATATTTCTATTTATTTATTGTAGTAAAATATATTTTCATTTTTATTTCTTTACTTTTCTCGGAGATTTTAATTTATCTTTATTTTGCTATTTTAACAAAATAAAAGACTTTGTACAACTGTAATATTAAATAGAAGTACACTCGTGTTATTGCAATACGCTACTTAATTATTTAGTTTTTTTTTTTCTAAACTTCCTGCAGAAATTTTTATCTTTGATGTATAATGTTCATGCACCAATGATTTTTACTTGTATTCATTATTGCTATGTTTATGATAATCATATTTATATATTTAAATACATTAAATTATTATTATTTTTTTTACCTTAAATTAAAAAAAAAATAAATATATTTATATCTTATTTTTATATTTTTATTCCCACCTTAATTTTAACATTAATATTATTTTATTGAAAAATATTTATTTAAAGTATATTAATTTTTAATTTAACTGTCCAATAAAAATGGTTTATATTTTGTAATTTAGACAATTCTATAATCTTAAGTAATAGGTCCAACAGAATGTATGTTGTTTTTTTTTAAATTATAATCGGTATAATTAAAATCATTATGGCTATAAATTACGTAGTGCTTTTGGTTTGCTCAAAAAAACTTGGTTTGAAACCGCTGTAAAATCTCTATATTTAAATTAATGGTGTTCAATATATGGATTTACACCAAATAATTTTCTTAAGTGAAAATTTGGTGGTATTCCCCAAAATCAAATCTAATTAAGACTTACGATTTTATGTGTAATTGCTTCAATTTTACCGATACGTGAATTATTTAAATTAGAATAAACAATTAAGTGCCAACCTCCATGGCTGAGTGGGAGCCGTCTTGGCGTTTGGTGCGGAGGTCCCGGGTTCGATTCTCGGTCAGGCGTGGCATCTTTTCATACGCTAACAACTTCCACTGGACCGATGACAATAGCAGTTGATGCCCGCTCTTTCATAAAAAAAATGATTCTTTCATTTGGTTTCAGTTTTTGAAATTTTTTACATTACATACATAAATGAAGAAAATTATACAAACTGATATATACCGTGTGTTCCATGAAGAGTACATGCTTTTGATTTAATATCACTAACCCATTTCCCCACCGATACTGTTGAAACTTTACAGACCTTTTAACGAAGGTTGTAAAAATGTTCTGTTAAAATTTCAACCGTCTAGGATTTATAAAAAAAAAATGGCGGCTTTCAAATAAAATCATCAATTTCAGGTTTATTTATATTAAAAGTCCGTAAATAAGTATTTACAGATACTTAATCTGATAACGGAAGTTGGTCATCGCAAAGAAAATATTATATAAAATATATTTATTAATTATTATTTTTTAATGATACGTTGGGGTAATATATACATAAATAATTCATAAGCCTTACATTACGAGATCTATTTGTCCAAGTATGATGCAAGGACGTTGAAAAAATTTTAATAAAATTTAAACAGTGCGTATAAATTTACATTGAATCAAAAATATGTCTAGGAAAAAATAAAATCGAATAATCTTTTAAATTTTGAAACATTTTTGTCCAGGATGTAGTATTAAACAAAATTTAATTTCAAAATAAGATTAACGTTCATGTAATTTACAAAAGATTTATTAGAAAATTAGGTTTCTATTTAAGGTATATATATATATATATAATAAGGTATTTATATATAAGCTCCCCTTCACAGCTTTTCTCGCGCTATATGGTTACTATTTTCCCGTTGCGGTCAATCTTTTTTTTATGTTTTTTACTCAAGTAACCGGAAACATGAGCAGCCAGTCACACATATAGTTACGGTGGCAGTGGCTATGTTGGTTGAGCCACAACGCCGTACAATTTCGAACTTCCTAAAAAAATCGGAATTAAAAAAAAATCCGAAAATTGTTTTTAAATATAGAGTCAATGACGATCGGAATTATGACTATACTTATGGTCTATGGTGAAACGCAGGTAATCACTGTGGCTGTGCCGCCCATCCTTGCAGATAAATTATTGGTTGTATTCGTATCGGATGAGTAGCTTGTAGTGTTATGAGACGTTCATTTGACGACCTTTGTTTTCGCTGCTGAAAGCCAGGCCACAGGGCCAATTCGTGTACCGGACCAGATCGTAATGGCTGCTGTTTAACCTGCGGTAAGGCCGGTCATCTACGGAAGGACTGCCGGCGAGAGGCTGGATGTTCTTCTGTCGGTTGCATGAACATGCACCCGGGGGTAGGGGATGCAAGGCTTCACCTGCGATATGAAGATGCGGCGCCTGTTCGGTGCTAATGAGTGTCTGTGGGGGAAAGCCCCGTTCAGGAGGGGTGGGAGGCTCCTGCGTCCCACCATCAATGATTGAGCGGGGACTCCTTCGCAGCACCTCTGGGGATGGGAGTGTAAGGTCGCAGTCCCAGTGGGAGATCCCCTTGGGGGTTTCCCATTAGAGGCTGGGCATTAAGACAGGAGTCCCGGCGAAGGCCCCCTTCAGGGTCTCTCACTAGAGGCAGAAGCGTGGCATGTTGGCAAGACCGAGTCCCGGCTACCTAGGCGGGACCTTGTGTTCTACTGAGGTAGTTTGAGGTGAAGGCAGCCCGGAGCTGAGTTATGCTTCGACGCTGCTCTACCAACTCCGGGGGCGGGGTAAGTGAAGGTGAACAAAAAAAAAGATGTATATTAATGATAAACAATTTTTTTTAAATGTTTTTTTGAATTGTATTTATGTAATCAGAAATTTTGGTCTGAAAATATAATAAAAACTCGCACCTGTATGAAGAGTACGATATTTATAGATTGTTAAGGGATAAATTGTATGGTTCTTAAAATATAACCTACAAATTTAATATTATACTCGTATCTGTGAAGATTTTATTTACAGTTTTTGATAATTTTTACCAATCAGATGTTATAACTCAATTTTAAATAAATGACGGTCAATAGAGGTTAATATTATAAATAAATATATATATAAAAAAAAATTAAAAATGGTAAATATGCATTATAGTTGTTTATTGATATTTATATGTATATTTGCAAACACTAGCATTCCCCATCGTGGCTATACAAGCACTACATGCGTATAAAAGTTTGAAAATTCGAAAGTTTTAAAAAAATTATATACGGATATTTCTTTCTAAATTAATGTTTTTACCTTGTAACTTATCGGATAAAATACAATGTTTAGATAAATAATGTGTTCCCAAAATCAGTCTTTTAAAGAAATCAGGGGAATATTGAAATTGTTCAAGAACTGGTTTACTCCCAGCGCAGTGAAGTCCAGGAGTTTCATTATTCCATTTTTTGGCATTGCAGTGATTAAATATTTTAATCGTATTACCTGTTTGAATATCTTTTAAATTTAGAAAGTCAATTTCAGTTTGATAATCAAAAGCTGATCTGAGACCTTAAAATTTGAACAATATTTTGAGCCAAGTGTAAATTTTTCTCAAGTCATTGACAACGTTCTGACGTAGATTTATGTTGTTTACGATAATAAATTCTTCTAGCCCTAGAATTTCTTCTTTATTTTGTAATCTCGCCGACCTGGACATTCTGAAAATATTAATACCAGATTCAAAGTCGAATCTATGCCAGTTATGTGTATGGCCCGCCCGGATGGAACTTCTTAGTTCAAGATGTAAAAAATTACAGAAAGGTACTTTTCTCGCGTGAAGAGTTACTCATTATAACTAGTTCAGCATAGGTAGGACCGGAAGTATTTAACCTATTTTTATATTCGTTATCATTGTTATCAGAGGGTCCACACATTGTAACTTTCTCAGTGTAGGTAGGACCAGAAATATCCAGCCTATTAACAAAATCAGTATTATTGTTATCATTAATGTTATTGCTATTACAAACATGAGAATCGGTGTCACTCGAGCCAGTTAACGCACATCTCCTCCTTTGGCACGCGGAGTGTTATTGACAGTATCATTAGTATTACTGCCATTAGAATTGCTTGTATTTGAAACTCTGGAAGATAGGGTGGGTTTGGATGGATAGACTTTAGTCTTGTATTGTTGATAAATTTTACACCCTTTGTAACTCGCTGGGTGTTGGTTGTCGCAGTTAACGCAGGAAGCTGGAACCTGTGGTGTCTTAGAACAGTTTATAGTTCCATGATCTGCACCACATTTTACACTTCGGGGTGGACTATTGCATTTAAAATTAATTGCACTGAAATTAAAAAAAAAATGAAATATAGATATTTGTAACGATTCATCGTCTGCATTTTCATTCCTATCTAAATAATAAATAATAATAATAATATGAGTAATAATATATAATAACGAAACCTTTCGTTCCTTTGAATTTACTATGTATACACCCAAATTAATTTGATTCATACATATTAATAGATACAGCAATATTTAATGTTTATCTTCGCAAAAATGTAATATAAACCAGCAGAAATATTAAAAGCAAATAACTAACTTATTTAAATTTTATTTAAATTCAGACCATTGTTATTTATTCCCCTTTTCCTTGCTTATCTTACCATTTTAGAATTTTCAAAAGAAAATAGTTGAATGTAATCCGAGTTAGAAGATACGTTAAATAAATCACTGTATATTAATTAATTATTTTTTTTAAAAAGAACATATTTTGCCTTCAATATTTAAACATTTTTTTTTAAATTTTGTTTGCATAATTTTCACGTTTATTCTAGTTATAATTTGAATTTAGTCTAGATTAATTAGAATGTCCTTTTCTAATCTCTTTGTATTGAATAAAAATCTGCTGTGGACACAACATGACTTCCCTGTACACTTATTAAATTACATATACACATTCTTCCAAAATGAAAAGCACATACAATTCTATTTCACTAATAACTTGTGATTTTTTATTTTATTGTTGAATTATTATTTATTGTAAAATCTTTTTTACAATCAGATGTTAATAATTATTAATAAATCAATATATTTAAATTAAAAAAAAGTTAAAATAAGGTAATGAAGTCGGATTCGAACCGATGTGCCTTCTCCTTCTAAGATCCAAATATTTCATTAATTAAAATTTTATTTTGGTATAACTCTGGAACCAATGAAAACAAGTACCACTTAGGATAAATATATCGTTGAAAAGCTATCAAAGAGGGCTTGTTACTGCAGTTAAGCAAAAGACCAAAATCCAAATTTTTTGGGCTTTTTTAACCTTTTTGGCAAGTCGATTGCAACCAAAAGGGGAGGTACACAACTAGATATTACAATAGTCATTTGAATTTCCAATAGTTTTTGAGTTATGGGAGATATATACGTACGTACAGACGTTACGCCGAAACTACTGAAAATGGATTCAGGGATGGTAAAAATGAATATTTTTGTTGAAATCTGAAAACTAAAACTTTTTGCGATCACAATACTTTCTTTACTTCGTACAAGGAAGTAAGAAAAACTTAAAGACAATTATGTCCCTTCTCTATTTTTACTGTTTGTAACTTAATTAATACCAATTTAAAAAAATATATATATTATTTAAAGTTTGATTTATTATGTATATGAAAAGATACTACATAGTACACACTATTTTGAAATAAATATATTTTTAGTCGAGTATAAAACGATGTCTTTTGTCTTTACTATTAAAAATTACTATGAAAATTATTTTTGTTCAAACAAATTTTTTATTCTTATTAGGAATATTTAATTTAAGGTAATATTGTTTGCGCATAAGAATATATTTTTTTTTAATTTACCATTTCAATTTAAAAATAAAAACTCAAAAAAATTATAATTTTTATACTGTACTCGTATATTTTGTACGTTTAAAATAAATAAAAAAATTCTAACAAATAAAAGTATATTTGTTCGGTAGTACGTAATATATATATGTATATATATGAAATGGCCAACAAGAGGAAAGAATAGCGTCAATATATATGGTTAAAACATAGAGTACCGGTAGAATCACTTTTTTTATTTATTACATGAAGCTTGAAGCTTGTGGTTGAGAATGTGATATATATTTAAAATTAACATAAGATTTAGAGCTTAGCATATCGTAACGTGACTCGAATTTGTACTCAGTTTATTATACATGAAAAACGATACATTCCGCGACAGGGGACAGGGTTGTTAAAGGGTTTTTTTTTAATATATGTATATATATATATATTTGCTCATACTTGTTAAAAGCAGTGAACTAATGTTTTATTTTACGAATTACTTTTACCAAGTAACCTGTAGTGGATTTAATTAAAAGCTTTTATTTACAGCTGTTTATTTATTTTCCTCTTCCTTTTTTTAAACATTTTTCGGGGTTGAAGTATAAATAGGAAATGTGACTTCATATAGTAGACTCTACACTCTAGAGAATGAGTATTGAAGTGTATTAGAAATAGGTGTACAGGGTAAAAAAAGGGTGAGATGCTTTCCAAGGGAAAATGTGTGAATGAAAATAAGAGGAAATTGTAAAAGAGGGTGGGAAACAGGTCGAAACTTACTGAATGAGTAGAAAAGGGGCAAATAAGAGAAGTAGTTGATGTAATGTAATTTGCTTAAGTGGAATCTCTTGAGAGAAGAAAAAATATAGGGAAAAAATCAACCCCTTTATTCTATGTATGTTTTTTTATCTTGTTCTGTTTAAATATTAGGGAAGAAAGAGATAATAAACTTTTAAGATAGAATTTCAGTATTGTTTGTTTAAACAAAATAATACTAGAAGATATGGTAGGTAGGTACTCTATTTCTAACATAATGTGCGATAATAAATTTATACATTAAGTTACTTAGGTGCGTTCAGATAGGGGTGATGTCCTTCCCTTCCACTTAGATGAATCATCATCTGCATATTGTGTTAGAAACGTAATTTTATCCATCTGTCCTCTTTAGAAATTCTGACATCATGAATTTGTCTAGTATAAAGTATTCTGCAAGCTTGCTTCATTACTAGCGTATTGGTAAAAACATTTTTGAAGATTACCCATGATCTAAGTATAATATAAATTTTTCATGCCATGTATAGTTTTTATTTGTATTCATTTTTTCTTTCAAATATTTATAATGTATTCTTTTACCTACAGAAAAACAAGCGGATGTTTTATGTTTTAATTATTTCTATATATTTAACAGATTCTAATTAGCATAAAAATCAAATTATTTTTTACTTATAAGAAGGCCATAAAATAAAGTGATTTTTCTGACGGAAACATTAAAGATAAACAAATAATTGAGAATACGTAAAAATGGTTTTTAATGATAAATATAGGAATTTACGGTAAATATAAGTCTAAAAAGAACTAGAAAAAGTAATATTTGACCTCATTACGTAGTAAATAACATGGTTTAAAATTAGAATAAAAAAAAGCAAATAAAAAGTATGTTCCTCAACAAAAATAAGGTTAAAATTAATAAAATTAAAACTTCTAAGTGCCTAAATTTAATTTAATTTAAGAAATATTTTTATAATTGGTTATCTTAGAATAATCTATTAGATTTTTATCTTAACCAATCCTATGTAAGGAGACGAGCATCAGGGCGTGGCGACCAGTTGGAGTGGGGAGATTGTGTGGTTTTGATTCGTTTTGGTTGTTTTTAAATGGTGTACCAAATTCATTTCCCCCATTTTTACTATCAACGCAATTCAAACATGAGATAGGTTATAGAATATTGTGTAACTTAACGGGCGTTTTTTTTTTCTTTTTTTATAAAAAAATGTTAAAGCTGTATTTTTATAGCATTTTTTAGAATTGGTTATTTAATAATCTTTAGTATGTTTTTGTTAGTCAATTTTTTTCACATTTATTTGATTTATTTAGGTCTTTTAACATATAATTTTATTAGTTCCCTGTTTCAACTTTTTTTTTTTATTATAACGACATAGCAACTTTACAATTTGTTCAGCAAGATAATTGAACAATAAGTAAATAAGATCTATTTGAACTAACATTTAGTAGTCACAGACTACTGAATGCTGGTGACTTCACGATAACAATGAAACGAAATAGAAGAGCACTCTGTACAGCCAGACCATAAAGTCACCTAATTGAAACTATAAGGCAAACCAATAATATTGCTCCTTATCAACCTCAAAAAATCACTATCGTGTTATCCTGTAAACTGACCGCCAAATAATTCGGGCACCGATCCAAACGATTTTGATACCGTAGGCTGACCAGAGAGATTTCCTGTCGAACGGTTCGCCACTTAAGATCATTGTACATAAGACTATTGCTTACGTACAAGGGTATGTGTAGAATTTTTGGCAGTGGTTTTGTCTGATAGCGTTCAAGTATGTCATTTCTGGAATTGCCCGCCGTACCCCGTAATTCAAGCCCGTAAGTTCAAACAGGCTTCAAAACTGATTTATAAATCAATAATTTACTTTCCGCTGAAAGCCGAAATCTATATCCTATCAGACAGTACATGGTTTTAAACTTGAGATCCAACTGCTTCCTCTTAGATTTGATATGTTTCGCTCAATTAAGTCGTCGATCCAGATGTAAACCCAAATATTTACAGTCCTGAGATTTCGAAAACGGAATATTGAAGATAGAAACAGAAAGACAGTGTTCCCTACGAAGGGTGAACATGACGTGATTTGATTTTATTTCGTTTATTTTTATCTTCCAACATGTAAGCCACGATTCGAGGAGAGTGATATAGTCTAAAACGAGACGCAGTGGCCAGATCTTCGTGGACAGCAAGAATTGCAGAATCGTCAGCAAACGTTGCAACTATGGTATCTACCGTAATTGGCAATTCAGCCGTAAACAGAACATAAAAGATGGGTCCGAGACCGCTTCCTTGAGGTACCCCTGATTGAATAAGGAATAAATCCGTCAAAACCTCTCCATGTTTAACCTGAAAATGTTTCAACTGATAACGGTCTAACATTTAAAATGGACGTTTAATTTTATATTTTCATTTAATTACTTTAACCTGATAATTTTGAATTCACACCTAAAGAGAATTCTCTATTAATTTTCCTCAAAGTAGTATTTTATTTTTCCTGTTTATTTTTACAATGCTAATCTTATTAATAAAAAAATCTTCAATAATTCTGTTTGTTGTAGCGTGTGATATATGCAAAGATATTTATTTGTTATGTACAACGTTGTTACTGACATTGCTTGACGGACCGTTGGTTGAAACTGAATAATTATCGATGTTCGAGAGCGTCGAATCTTCCTTATATTCAGGGATTTATGGTTTTGTTAGTGATTTATTACTAAATCGTCTTCATTTCAAGCTTCCTTTATTCAATTACCGAACTAAGGTTATTTATTTTTTAATATATTGAAGTTATAGTTATAGCTAATAAATTATCACATTGATTGATAACATAGGTCTCGAAACATCAGATTTCATACTATTTTTCGTCTTTTCCGCTTCTGTAATAATTTTTTTCAATAAAAATACTTTTGTTCATATTTCACTACCATAAAATTCAAAATTCCACGTAATATTTGATACCATAAGTTTTTTCTCTCATTCTCCTTTTTTTCCATCCATTGTCGTTTAATACATAAATAATAAAATTCACTAACTTCTAATTTACGTATTATTGACCTGTACTATAAAATTTAATTTTAACTTTTATCACATTTTATCATCTTTGTTTTATCCTGATTTTCTTTCAAAGTGAATTTTTGCCTTAGAAATAAATCTACGCCTTTCAGAAGTTCTAATTTATTTTTTGCTCCAAAAATACACAATGTCATCAGTGAATCATAAAATTTTTATTCTCTCTCTCTTATATAGTAACTCCAATCTAAAAATGTATCCTTTCAATTCTTATATTGCTTCTTTTATATATTATTTGAAAAGATATAAGGACAGACTACATCCTTTTTCTCGCTTCATATTCAATCCGTGATTGACTTTTTTCATCTTCTTCTGTTATAACTGTTACGTCAGTCTTATATTGATTACATACTAGTTTTGTATTTCTATTTATTTAATTTTTACAGCTTCATATTGTAATTAAATTTAATAATTTCAAAGAAAGTATCTACTACTGGAATGTCTCTTACCTAAGGGGATTTATATGCATTATAGTTATATCTGTTGTAAAGCAATATATTAATGTATCGCTTTATGTCATACAAAACAACGTAATTTACTTGGAATCTATCAAAGTATTACGTAGTAGTATTTACTACTAAATTTCAGTAATAATTCATACATTAAGTGCAACATTTTTGCCTCAAAATAATATATTTGTGATTTATATGTTGTTCCATTATATCAGATATATATAACACCGTAATTAACGTTAGATATCATTCCATATACGCTAATAAGTTTATTTATGGTAAATGCACAATCATGTAAATTTGTCAAACATTATTATTCAGATCGTCACAATTTCTCTAATGAATAATAGGAGAAATTGATTGTTTCAAATGAACTATATTAATCATGAATAATTAATAAATTGCTTATTTACGTTATTAATTAATATTTTAAAACTTAATCTTAATATAGAATTTTTTTACTGATAATAATTAGATAATTTGTTTTACTGTTCTAAAGTTTTAAAACGTTTTTAAATAATTTTTTTACTATTCAACAACATATAAAAAATAAGTAAGAAGTTTTAAATTCAAACCCTTTAGGATATCGAAGCTCTTTAAATATATTATTAAATTCGTTTTATTTTTTTATGTAAGTACAATTATTTTTTTTTTTTAAATAATGATTAATATATTTAAAAATATAAATAAATATCTTAACAAGGAATATACGAGTTTATTCAGAAAGTAACGAACATTATTTTTTTAATATTTATTATTAATTTTACAGATTATTCATCCTTGTTCCCTTCAAAATACTCCCCTCCCCTATTCAGACACTTTTCCCAGCGGTGTTTCGACTTGGCGAAGTAGTCCTGGATAGCTTCATTTAAAATTGTCTTTATGATCCATGACGAGTTTTCTTTAATATCATCAATAGTCTCAAAACGGCGTCCTTTCATCACTGATTTTAGATACGGAAATAACAAAAAATTGCAAGGAACCAGGTCTGGCGAGAAGAGTGGCTGAGGGAGAACAGTCATCAAATTTTTGGCCCAAAACTGACAAATTGGGAATGCTGAGTATGCGGGCGCATCGGTATGGTGAAAGTACTATGAGTTTTCTCGACACAAATCCGGTCTCGTTTTGCGGATTTTTTCACATAACCGTTGCAAAACGCCTTGGTAGTAGACAAGGTTCACTGTTTCACCTCGAGGCAAAAATTCAAAACGCACAATTCCATTAAAATCGAAAAAAAAAACAAAGTGCTTCACTTTAACATCATATCGAGACTGATGTTCTCGGGGCGCGGAGAAACTTTGACGATCCATTGTGATTGAACTTTTGTCTCGATGTCGTAGCCGTAAACCCGGCTTTCATCTCCCGTTATTATCCTTTGCGGGTATTTTACATCGTCATTTGCTTGTTCAAGAAGCTATCATCAAACATTTGTTCGGTCATGAAACGAGGAACAAACTTCGCTACAACTCGATGCACGTTCAATTTTTCAGTCAGAATGTCATGGCATGATCCAATCGAGATGGTAACCTCTTCTCCAAGTTCTCTGATCGTCAATCAGCGATTGGCTTGCACCAAATCGTTGATTTTCTGAACGCTGGTATCATCAGTTGAAGTCGAAGGCCTTCCTGGTCGAGGGTTATCTTCAACTGAATGACAACCACTTTAAATCTTGAAAACCAGTCGTAAAATTGCGTACGACCCAAAGCATAAGCTCTCCATAAGCTTGCTTCGAAAGTTGAAATGTTTCTGTGAACGTTTTCCCCAGTTTTACGTAAAACTTTCGCTGTCCCGGTTGCTCCCGAAAACCGCACATTACAAAAATCGCTACTAACACTTAAACACGTTCCATTCAAATAACGATAACAAAACACGAGATATCAACAATCCAAGAACATTTGGTTACAGAGGATGGTATGTGGAATCCAATGCTACCAACCGCACGTCACTAAATATCTCTGTTGGCGAGTAATTAAAAATATTCTATTATTTTCTGAGCAGACGTTGTAAACCAAATAAACAAGCTGAAATGTAAAAATGAAAACTGAATCCTATATTATTAGTTGAATTTGAAACCAGGGTTATAATTGTTATTCTGTTTATATTATTTAGACTCAAGTTTATAAAGTAAAAATCCCAAATAATATAACTAATAATAAAAAAAAAGGTAACATTAATGAAGCAAGTTAGCAGGGTAACAACTATACCCAAAACAACAATACTTGACTACAGTACTACAAATTATTTTCCCCCAATGGCCTTTTCTTTTCAATTTATCCTTTTCTAGTCTATCTCAAATTCTAACGATTTCCGTGGCGGAGTGGTAGCGTCTGGGACTTTCATCAGGAGATCCCGGGTACGAATCCCGATCAGGGATGAGATTTTTCATACGCTACAAAATTCCATTTTCATTTTTCACCTACAAGCTTCAAGCTTATGTGGCGATATCATCAATAAAATAATTTCTGTATTTATAATAAAAACAAAATCGAAATAAATATGACCTCAAAGCATTTCTCTGCGTGAAACAAAAATTTGTGCCTGAGAAAAGATAAATAAATAAATTCAGCGAATGATAAATAAATTGGGATGTTATAATTACAGGAGGAGTTAAAGCGGTAGCGGTCTCCGGCTGTCATCCTGAAATTCCTGGGTTCGAATCTCGGTCAGGCATAGAATTTTTACATAAGATATGAATTTCCATTTTTACATTCCTACTAAAAGATTCTGAGGCGAATACAATTCTGTGGCTCAGAATATGCGTTAATATGTATTTTACTTTTTTATTGTATAATTAATTTTAACCGATATTTTTTTATATCTTTCTAAGCATATTAATAGTGCAAGAGGCCTTAACAATATTCTTAGTGTGCAATGTTGGGGGTGAAGCCGATTGAAATTTAAAAATATAGATTTTTTTTTTAATTTTACCATTTATAAAAGAAAAAACAGCCCATGCCAGGAAAAAAATATCAAATTTGTGGTTAGTTTCTTTATTTTATTACATACTTAAATACTGATGAAAGAATTTTATTTTATTTTTAGAATGGAATGTTCTACAAAAGAGTTGCTAATTTTATGATAGGATATTTTTCGGTAGATTTCATAAGAAAGCTATTACTTATTGTAATGGGTACCATGGTTCGACTTCCGGAAAATCTCGACATATCATCGCGTTTCACATCCCCCAGACCCCAAAACCACCGTCTACTCAAGGGTTTATTATATAGATTTATATATATATATATATATATATATATATATATTTATTTCATTTTTTTGTGAATATTATGTTAACTGCCGTAATTTTGCGCCAATCGCTTTGAAATTGTTCCTTAAAAATAACTCGTCCCAAAATCTCGGTTGAGTTCGTTAACGGCCAAAATCGGACCATGGGTTTGGAAATGGAGGGGCTTTTCAAAAAAAAAAAAATAATAAAATAAAATATCGCTATAACTTTGTTATTAAGTAAAATATCGAATTCGTTTAAAGTTCCTACTATTCTTTGGATAAGGGCCTAAAAATTATCTAAGTAAATTCTTTTGATATCACCAACCATTGGCCCAGATGGTGGAAAAATGGGGTTTCGAAGACAAATAAGCATACCTCCCTTTATAGGTACAGTATCGAATCTGTTTAAAAAGCTCGTTTTCCTCCAAACATTACCTAAAACTTTTGTCTGAAACAGTTTTTGATATGACAAATCCTTACGGCAAGGAATGAACAAAATGTTGCTGGAATTGTAAGAAAATGGGGCTTGTCGATGCTAAACATGTTAAACTTTTTGCACAAGCAGTCATTGTCATAATTGAGTAAGTTTGAAGTTTTTCTTATCTGTAAGGTAGAAATCTTTTTTATCCCCAACTTAGCATTGGTGAAATCTACCTCCGGCGTACAGAAAGGGATTTTTTGTCTTTCATTGTACAATTTAGTGCTTTTTAATGTTAAAAATTATTATTAAACAGATGGTTTTATGTAAATTAAAAAAAAAAAGTTTTGAATCGTGTGTAGTAGTCGTTGAATCATGACACATATGATTCAACATATACTCTAACTTGATAATAAAAGTGCAATATAATTTTTTTTTGTTGAAGATCGTTTTTGTTTACAGTTTGTTTATTTTGTTATTTATGTTACTGGCATTATTTCATTAAAAAGCATTCTCTGTTGTTTATGAAATGGTATTACTTTACAAATATTGTTTACTCGGTAAAAAAGAAAAAAAAAAGAAAAAATAAATTTCTAACTATACTCTGATTTTGTATACGTAATTTTACCAATAATATGAGATAAAATTTAAAATTCGTGAAATAAATTTCGAAGCAGTTTAATTAAATGGTTTCTCTGTTTTATAAATATTTATGGAATACGAATTGGGTAAGGGAACACATTTGCATTCGTATGTGTTTGTTTTCATTTCTGTGTTTTCATAAACATACAAACATATCTGAACAAATACACACAGAATAACTGAAAGTAGAGAGAGCGCTTCATATGTATGTATCTTGTATACATAAAATATTTTACATAAACATATATACATTCATTAAAAAAAGGAGAAAAAAAAAACAAAAAAAACCTGTAATATATCTAGTGAGTGTTTCGAAATTAATATTTTTTCCTAAGGACTATTTACAAAAAATCCTGGACCGGATTTAAATTCTAGTTGATATTTTTTTCTTATTGTTTGTTGTTATACATTCAATTTATTTGGTTAAACTTTTTGTATTAAACTTTTTAAGTAACAAAATTTCCTTTTTCAAAAGAACAAACAGCGCATTTATCTTAACTACTGTTACTTTAAAGTGTAAAAATATCATTGTTGTGATTATGTGTTCAGAATTACTGTTTCGGATTTATCTATTTCTATTTTGTTTAAAAGTGATTTATTTCTATTTTATTAATGGTACTCATTAAGTTTTTAATGAGCAAATTAAAACTTTTTGAGCTTTCAGAGCAAATTAGCCCTGACCAGCCGGTGAGGGCTAATTTGCTCTCCTTTCCCATCTAGCTGCACCCTGGGTAGTCTAGTTGGACCCTCATCATGTTCGATGTTCTTATGCTTGTGAGAATAAATTTGATAAATAACAATTAAAGCCCGATCAGTTATTAAAAATTATCAGTGTATTGTGTAATTTTTTCAAAAAAAGAGTCTGGTAGAAAATTTAATTTCAAATATTTCTTGTTACCCCCGTATGGGAATACTACGCCTTGTGACGATCCCGGACGCCACACCAACCCCTACTTCCTAGCCGTGAAGGGCTTTCTAGACTTTTTTTTAGACCCTCTAAACTTGATAAAACATCAGTCATAAGTTTGACCTCTGTCAGGATGCTACCGATGGAAATGCTTCGGCAGATATTTCCATCACTGTATATACAGAACCTATTATATCGCCTTCGTATGGCTTCTTCCAACCACGACCTCCTTCCATAACTTGTAACCCTCAGCCTTCAAACTAACCATTACGCGGACGCGCGATTCCGGCATCTTCCTTTAAAACCGAAGTTTTCACAAGAAAACTCAGTTTTCACAAATTGATTAAGTCTTTTAAATACAAAAAATACTGTTCTTATACCAACAAAAAAAGTTTTGATCGTAAAAATGTTGTCCTACAATTCAATTTACTCAAAAGACCCATTGACTGACCAAATAATCAAAAAACAAATTCACAAATCTATTAAGCTCTAAACGAAAACACGTCCTATCTCTCTCTACTCTGGTCCGCTTTTGGGAGCGAGGTCAGTGCCTACATCCTACAACACTCCAACTTCATTACAGAGTTCTCCATATATCCATTATTTTCATAAAAGCGAATATCTCAAGTAACCGGGGTTCAATGCCAAAATGCCTATTTTGGTAAAGTAAACACTCTAGTCACCCGGGTTGCTTTTCTAACTATGCATCCATAACAGCATCAGACCACTTTAGCCATCCTCCACAGCGCTAAGAATCGCAGGAAGCCGGCAGTTTTGTTCGATTCCCTTTCGTTTTTCCAATTAACTTGCAGATGAAAACCAGAGTTGATCTTCGCAAACTCCCTAACTATTTTGGTTTTAAGCTTCGTACCCGGGGCAGACGTATAAGACATGGGGCATATTGTCAATGGCCCAACACTGCGGATACAAGCCTGAATTAATGAAACCATATCTCACCATCCCAACACCGTAATGCCACCCCCCGCCCGTAATGTGCTTTAACGGGAGTCGTCTTTAGCCCTGTGACTTCTTACATTTCATAGTAATAAGCCAGGATTCGTTGGGATGCCTCTGATGTAAATGCCTCGGTAGACATTTAGATCAGTTTATAAACTCAGCATTAGGCCTCATTTGGACATCTTGAATGTCCTACATTTTTGCCCTCTGAACTAGCTAACCAAATTCGCGGAAACACAAACCCCGCGCCTAGTTCTATATTTTATAGAGCCAATTCGTGTGTAAATGTCTCATAAATTCGAGGTAAATGAATAATAACATACCACTAAAAATGTTGTTCGCAACAACGAAATTTATTTCTAGTTCCTTTAGTGAACTCAAATTTTGTTCATAATCTTGACTTGGTTTTATTATGGACTCCGGTCTGGTCTACCACGAAGAGGTGGACAGACCTCCTACTCCCACTCAGTTCTATCGCGTCTCACGTGACATTTATTTTCACTTACTATCATCGTCGAGATGCCGCTACACCTCGCCGCTGTATGGAAATCCATGCCACCATATCTCAAAAATTATGGCCATTTTCTATTGGCCTTAGTAAAGTTGAATATTGGCCATTAAATCAATCACCATTTGGAAACGGTGAAATATTTCGTTGCGGCAATATCCTCTTTACAGTTCAACCAAAATTGCAGCACTATCGGTTGAAAGGTTTTTGCCCGAAGAGTAACGTATACATGGATATCATTAGATTTATATTGACTTCTGCCTTTCTAGATGAAAAACTAGAAACGTTTACGTCCTACATACACAAACAAATCAAAAGGCACAACTGTTATAAAAAATATACAATTTTAAATAAAACCAGGTAAAGAACATAAAAATTAAATATTAAACAATTTTTTTTTTATGAACCTTGCTAAAGTGAAAAGTAAAACCCGAACAGCTTGTCATTGAAACGAACAGAAATGGAAAAAAAAATAAAGATTGGTTTAAAAAATGTTTTGAAATTGGAAAAATCTTTAAAAATGAGTCAACCTTTAAATAAAAAGATTTATTTATCAAACTATTTAATTTCTAGAAAATAATTCTAATATTACCTTTTTCAAAAAAGAAGTATTTTCAAAATTCGGACCAAATTTTCGTTTTTTGTGTTATTTCAAGTCTTACACTTTACAATAAACAGCAATTATAATTTTTTTATTTTAAAGAATTATCTTCTGGTGGTCCCGTTGTATACTTTTGGAAGTAAACTTAAAGAAAAATTTTTTTATACTTTATCGTCGTATTGTTTGGTGTTTTGTTGTTATCATATAATGTATAGCCTGATATCTGATATTTAAAATTCTGCTTACACGAAAATTAAGAATTAAAACATTATAAATATACCACCTATTTTATACGCCTTAGCTCAAACTTAGTACTATTTTTTTGTTACAACATTTGTCTATATTCCTTTTATCATTTAATCAAGCCAAAGATTTCTTGTTTTTTTTTATTTCTTGTAAACTGCTTCTTATTTTCAGTCAGATATCAAGTTAAACTTATTATTATGATTTTTTTTTTTTTTTTGGAAGCGTACTTTAAATAAAATTATATTTAAAATATACTTTAAAAAATAAACTTTGACTTCTATAAATAAGAAATTATGCTAAAAAATAATTAATAATATTTTGTGTTATTTTTAGATTTAGGTATAATTAAAATTAAATTATTTTAAAGTTAGACTCCGAGTTTATTATGCAATTTACAGATGAATTACAAATAATTTATATAATTTTATTAAACATGGCCCGTTGATATCATAGAATAAATGATTAAAATATAAAACCCTCTTAACAACAAATCTTTTTATGCGTTCAAGCGCTTTCGGAAACGATTTCTATCTTCAGGAACTTAATTATTTTAATATTATTTACTTAAAAAGAAAGAACTAAAACATTGTCATCATAAGTAGAATTATTATGTAAAGTGTGTAAAACATATAACAGTGGTCGTTATGTGTTTAAAATTGTGTCGACTTAACGTCCTGTCATTATGAGTGTTTCCACCGTTCCTAAAAAATTTAAGTTCCTAAAGATGGAATTTGTTTCCGAAAACGGTTGAACGCATAAAAAGATTTGTTGGTAAGTGGGCTTTATATTTTAATTATTTATTATATATTTTAGTGAATTTTTTTTTTTTTAGTTTTATATTGTTCTAGTACCTTTATCCAAAATTAGTTTGATTTTGATGAACGATCAATATTTTGATAAGTTTTTACTTTATTATTCTTTTCCGTAAACCGATTCCTTCCTATGTGTAGAGTTTTTTCTTAATACAGTACTTACAAAATAAATGTAAAGATTTTACTGTATTGTAATAAAAATGAAATTTTTCTTTAATATTTTTGACAATGTATTTTTTTCGAAAAATTTATACAATTTTTTTTTTACTAAATTTCTAACAGTTATTGTAAAACAAACAATTAAAAATTGATTTATACTCCTCATTAGTAATTTTCTATAAGTCTGTTAATTAGTTTAATACAACACAGAATAAGTTTTTTGATATTATTAATTTTTCTAATTTTTTTTGTAGTATTGCAGTAAGCACGAAAGAGAATTTAGTTAAAATTTTCCCATTTTTCTTTGATTTTTTTTTTACTCTGCAGTAATTGCACTTTTAATTATTAATGAATTAATATGAAACGTCAAAGTGTAGGTCATGAACACTCGAGATACAACTACATCTAATATGATTTAAGTTGCTATTAAAACTCAAACGCAAAAGCACGTACACATGCTTTAGCCGCAACTACCAACTTGACAAACATTTCGCACTTCAACTGTAATCATGACGGATTCATTACATCCTCGTCAATGACATATGTATGTATATTGGTATGAATTTTGTATATAGTAATTTACATAGTTTGAAAGCTTTACCTATCCTGAGGTCGAAAATTACTGTTATTATTTCGTTGATGTCTATTGTATAATGTATTTTACGTAAATAATTTCAATTATTCGTCTATTGAAGAATAATTGAAAAGTATATAAAAATATAAATAATTTGGAATGTACAATATATTATTAATTTTTTTCTTTTTTTTTACAGAAATAATTCCAAAATTATCTTTTGATTTGATAACTAACTGGTAAAAACCCTTGATGCCTATATATAACTGATCAGGAATTCATTGTGTAAAAAAATGATATTTTTGATCTATCTAAATTAAAAAATATGCCAATCGCCGAATAAAACAAAAAAAAAAAAAAAAAATTTCAGCCGCAAATATCTTTTACTAAAACATATCGCTTTTGTTTAAAAAATTATTTAAAAACTATGTGAATCAAATCTTCTTTATTTATTTTATCTGTCATCTGTATTTATAAATATAATAATGCAGTTTTTAGGTAGATTTCATAAGAAATTGTAATGGGTACCATGATTCGACTTCTGGAAAATTTTTGACATATCTTCGTGTTTCACATTCCCTAGACCCCAAACCCAGCATCAGTTAAAAATTTTATATATACATATATATATATTTCACTTTCTTGTAACACGATAACTGCAGTAATTTTGCGCCAATCATTTTCAAATTTATACATAAAATATAACCATCCAAAATTTTGGTCGAGTTATTTAATGGGAAAAATCGGACCACTGGGTTGGAAATCGTGGGGAGGTGCTTTTTCAAAAAATAAAATATCGCTATAATTTTCTTATTAAGTAAAATATCAAACTCGTTTTAAGTTTCTACTACTTTTTGAATAAGAACTAAAAATTGTCTAAGTAAAGTATTTTGATATCACCAAAAATTGGTCTGATATCTAGATAAAATGAGAAATATTTTTAATTAAGTTGTGTTCGTGTGTGTGTGTTTGAGTGAGTGACAGAGAGAGATTGTTTGCAGGGTGGGTGTGGGAGAAAAAAAAGAGAGAGAAAGAGAGTGTGAGAGAGTGAGGGAACGAGTGAGAGAGATTTTGTGTGTGTGTGTGCGCGCGCGCGCGCGTGTGTGTATGTGTGAGCCGTGCATCAGAATAAAGCCGCTTAGCTGGAAGGTCCTGCAACTATGTTTTCAGCTTTTTTTTTGTTTTTATTATAAAATTATAAATTTTTTATTAAGCTATTTTTATTAATATTCAATATTTACTTACAACTGGTGGAAAATGTAAAAATTGTTAGATATTTTATTGATAAATACATTGGATTTCTCGCGAATATGACGAAAGTTTTTTTTTTAGATACAGTCTGCTTATGCTTTTATAATTAATGGATGGCTCGAAACGTGTTGATTTACTTGAATCAGGTAAAATATGTACATGTTATCTAACAAATAATTTATTGTCCAGTTGCTTTGTTGAGTTGTTAGTCCAATATCTCTGAGGGAATTTACAAACGTTAAATATATTGTGATGTGCAATGCTGGTATATGTTTGTATTTAAAAAAAAAAAATTGATGTGGTCACTACATGATTTCCTCGTGTGCCTGTTCAATAACATAAACTCATTTTTAAAGGTACAACATTTTATTTCACTAATAACTTTGATTTTTTTCATATTTTTTTCTTTTTTTTATTATTGAGTTATTATTTATTGTAAAACGTTTTTTACAATCAGAGGTTTATATTTATTAATAAATCAATAAATTTAAATTAAAAAATGGAAATGAAGTCTGATTAGAACCTCTGTGCCTTCTCCTTGTAAGATCCAAATATTTCATTAATTAAACATTTTTTTGGCTATAACTCTGGAACCAATGAAAATAATTACCACTTATGATACATCGTTGAAAAGCTCTCAATGAGCGCTTATTACTGCAGGTAATTCGAAATTTCAATTTTTGGATTTTGGGCTTTTTGGACACTTTTGGTCCATTCAATTACAATCAAAAGTGGAGGTGCACAACTAGATGTTACAACAGTCCTAAATCGATAATTTCAACATTCTACGGCTAATAGTTTTTCAGTTATGAGAGATACATACTTACGTACAAACTTCACGCCGAAACTAGTCAAAATAGATTAAGGGATGGTCAAAATGTATATTTTCATTGAAATCTGAAAACCAAAATTTTTCGCGATTACAATATTTTTATTTCCTTGTACGAAGTACATGGAATTAAAAATTCGTATCCAGTCTGCCCGAAATAGTGTTTAATTATTAATTTAATTCCGTTTAATTTGTATATTTTTGTATTGTATTATTCCTGTGAATTATTATTAGTTTTGCCGTTTCCTGTGCACTTATGTTAGTGTTGTGTAATTGTTACGTGACATAATGTAATATGTCCCCGTATATTGTGTTACTTTAGATGTTATCTTATTTTGAGTCAGGGCTCCCTCTGCTCTTCTTTCCTGCCTAGTCAGACGGGAGCCGTCTGATAGGGTTTCAGGGAGCGGAGCGCTCCCTGAAACCCTAATGTGTATTATCACAAGCTTGTGAAAATAATTGATAAATAACAGTTAATGCCTGTTCAAATTAACAAAAATTATCAATTTATTGTAATTTTTTCAGAGCGTTAGTTTGCTCAGTACAGTATTCGAAACTTTGATTGATATGAAGTATGCTGGTTTGAGAATAGTTGGCCCGCGTCTTAAAAATAATAATTATAATTGGTTACCGTCCTACGTACGGGCAAATCGTACTTTCCACGATTCTTAGCATTACTAAAAACACCACGATGATCACACTTCGTTCCTCATTTTTCATTTTCTTATTTTATGTTATTTTAGTCAATTAACCGGAGGCAGGTGCAGCCACTCGCGGCGTGTCGTGTTTCACACAAGTAACAGTGTCAATGGTTGTGAGCCGCCGTTTATCCACATTTTCGCACATTTAAATCTACTTTTCTCGATAACTTAAAGAAATATTGAAAAAAAAGTCATTTTTATAGAACATTTAATTTCAAATACTGCAAAAGGTCTCCGTATTCGATTTGACCAACAGTTTGGCCATAGTAAAACTGATTATTAGCAAGGAGCATAAACTGGTTGTAACCATAAGCCATCAAAACGGTCACATCTTAAAAAGGTGAAACATTTCGTAACAACAATAATCTTTTGTTCTTTCTAGGTGAGAAAAATATGTTTTTATAAAATTTTAGTTTATTTATATATATTTTTGTAGTCCATATTTCCTTTGTACGTAAATTCTAGCTAATTACAAAATATACACTTTTCTGTCGCTCCACAAGTACAGAAATAAAGAACACTCTTACCTCAATTTTCTCTTTCCATCAAAGCGCTTTCGAGCCTACGCCCATCTTCAGTAATGTTTTTTTTTACATTTTTCTTCTTTTTTTTCACATTTACATTTTTGATAAATTAAAATAGTTATACTTAAAATTTATTTAACATTTCATCTAATATTAATTTAGTACTTTATTGATTATCTGATTTTTTTATTTAAAATTTCTTTTAAATTTTCTTATAAGTAATATTTACAAGAATGTCCCCATCAAATGCTGTCTGCAGATTCATTGGGCTGAATTTATGTTTATATATGTAAAATCATTCTAAAATTTCTATTTTTTTTTTATTAACTTCGTGTTCAACATTTAATTTTCAATTTTTTATAAATTATTTTCTAAATTAGTTACGTTTGTTAATTATTAAATGGTCTGCAACATTTAAGAAACTATTTTTTTATTTTTAAAGGAAATGTTCATTAAATTTATCTTTAAATGATTTAATTTGTTTTTCCTTTATATATATTTTTTTTCACAATCATAGCATTTTATTTTATAAATATCAGAATTGTCGTATTAATTTTTTACTATTTTTATTATTATAATATTTTAAATGCTTTATTATATGATTATCAGGTTTATATTTTTTAATATTATAAGTATTAAGTTTTCTATAATTTTATTTGTGTAGGAGTAATTCAAATAAATATTTTCGTTGTATACATTTTCATTTATCGGTTTTAACGTAGTGATATTTGTTTAATAGAAACATTTGGAATTTTGTTTTGTATATGTATTATCAATCAATGAGGTATCATATTCATTTTTTACAGTTATATTCTTTATACAGAGTGATTTTTTAGACCTGTTACCCAATTTTAAATGTAATTTAAGAAAGGGAAATTTAGGTGGAATAAAAAAACGTATTTGTTACTTACAAAAGAGATTTAACAAAAACCTATTACTTACGTAATTGTTAAAGAATATGCTCAAAATGCCCACCCCTTGCGGTTATGCATGCACGGACTCTTTTCAGCATATTAGCAGAGACCTTTTTAATAGTTGCATTGGAAATATTCGTGATTAAGTCTGTAATATTGACTTTAAGTTCATCAATAGTGTGAGGATTGTTTTTGAAGGCCTCGGACTTAATATAGCCCCACAAAAAGTAGTCAGGAGATGTGAGGTCTGGGGACCTTGGAGGCCATAAGCCCTTGCTTATTATTCGATCATCAAAGAACTCTTGCAGAAAATCCACGGTTTCTCGAGACATGTGGCATGTAGCGCCGTCTTGCTGAAACCAGCAATACCGTTCTTGAGGTTCCAGGAGGGACACAAATTGGCGCACAATATTCCTGTATAATTCACCATTTACTACTGTCTGTTCGAAGAATACGGGTCCGACTATATGATGACGAGATATCGCACACCACACAACAATTTTTTTCAGGATCCAAAGATTTGTCTTGTAAAACGTTAGGATTTTCAACGGCCCAAATTCGACAGTTTTGACTGTTCACATAACCATCCAGATGGATCCAAGCTTCATCGCTAAAGAACACTGTGTTTAAAAATTCGATTCCGTTATCATTTACGAGAGACCTAAATCAACGGCAATATTTCAATCGCTTGTTTAAATCTGGAGGCTGAAGCTCTTGGATTAATCGTACGCGATACGGATACAATTTCAGTTAATAAGCAACTTTCTGAACGATCGAATATGACAAACTAACTTGCGTGGAAAGTTTTTGTGAACTTTTCCGTGGAGAACTGAGCAAGCTTGTTTTCACATTCTCTAAAACGTCATCTGTCAAGCGAGTTGTCGAATACTACATTTTCTGTCGCAAACACTACCTGTCTCTCGAAATCGGTTTGCTAGCCTAAAAATTGACATTTTTTTCTGGCGGAGGAACACCAACAGATTTAATTTGAAATGATTCTTTTACACTCGCGTACGATTTAGTAGCAAAATATTTTTCAAGAATGAAAACTATTTGTTCTATGGTAAAAGACATTCTGTTCGTTACACGACCGGAAACGGCACAAAGTTTACACAGCTGAAGGAGAATCAACATACACTGCCGTATCTATACCGGTTGAGTAGTGCTACCAACTTCGTGTCACAAAACAAAATTTACCTTTCTTAGAAAAAAATTACCAGACATTAACAATTGGGTAACAGGAGTAAAAAATCACTCTGTAGTATTTATTTCATTAAACAAATCTTGTTTATCATTTGTGTATTTTATTGTTCTGTTTATAATGTTTTTAAAAATAGTAATTTCTTGAGATGAAGGATGGTATTAGCATTTTTCTTTATAATAATTTCGTTTTGAGGTAGGTTTTTCATACACTCCAGTTATTATTTGCTTATTTTCATTTATTTTATATTTATGTCTAAATATTTTATTTTTCTGTTATGTTTTATTTTATATGTTAATTTCAAAGTTTCATGAAAAGGATATAATTTATTTAAAATTATTTCGTGTTTATTATTTATATTTGGTTCATATATAACTAAAAGTTCATCTACGTATCTGCCCCATAATAAAATTTTATGCACATGATTTATACCATAGACAATTTTACTTTCAGACTCTTGTAGATATATTTCTGACTTTACCGCAAATAAGGGGAAACCCATAGGTAAGGTGTTTTCTTGTGTATAATCTTGAGAGTGTGTATGTGCGCGCATGTATATATATATATATATATATATATATTTAGAGTGTTCATAAAAACATTTTTCACAATTCAGGAGATGATCCCCTAAAATCGAAATAAAGAAAAAAACGTTACTATTATATTCATATTATTAAATTATTATCATTTATTATATGATAGCATTAAGAGAGTGTGTTGAGGTATTTAATTTTATTCAGGAGAAAATGAAAACTGGTTTTTTAATCTAGAATGACTCACTTCTAGAATCTATGCCATAACTTTGTTATTTATGAACGGATTTGAATAAAATAACGCGCCGTTTTCTTTGCTATAAAACGCTTAATATTTTTTTATAATAGCATAACCTATAAATTACCAGTAGTTGCAAAGATATTAACAATTAAAAAGTTTACAGACCGCCATTTTGAAATGGATTTAGAGATCAAGTTCATTATTCTTATAAAAGTGAAGCTCTACTACGTAGCCTACGATTATGAAACTTTCATCTCGATATGATTAAACATTCCTGGAAAGTAAATTTTTATTTTTAAAATAAAAAATCTGATGTGGATACCATATGACTTCCTTGTACGCCTATTAAATTACATATACACATTTTTTTTAAATGATACGTACATAAAATTTTATTTCATTAATAGCTTCTGATTTTTTTTTCATATATATATTTTTTTTTATTGTTATTATTGAATATTTTTTATTGTAAATATCTTTCTAAAATCACGGGTTAATAATTATTAAATCAATATATTTAAATGGAAAAAAAAATCCATAAAAAACATTAGGAGATGAAGTATGATTCGAACCGATGTGCCTTCCCTTTAAGATCCAAATATTTCATTAATTAAAATTTTAATTTTAATTTCGATTAAAAAGGGAGGTGCACAACTTAGATGTTACAGTAATGATAAATCTAAAATTTTAACATCCTAATTTTTTTTTGTTATGCGATATACGTACGTACGTACATACAGACGTCACGCAGAAACTAGTCGCAATGAATTCAGGAATGGTCAAAACGGATATTTCCGTTGAAATATGAAACTCGAAATGTTTCACGATCACAATACTTCCTGTACTTCGTACAAGGAAGTAAAAAAAAAGTTAAAAAAAAAGAAAAGGAGATGAAATCTGAAGACCGTAATTTTTCGCGATCTCAATAATTCCTTTTTTTCGTACAAGGAAGTAAAAAGGACGGGTATCCGGAAATTAAGCATTTCTGGACAAATATTTTGAAAAAAAGTTATTTCTCTATTTTGGTGTGAGAAACCATCCCTGAATTCTTAAAACGATTTTTATAAACATTCTCTCTCACTCTATATATATATATATATATATTTTTTTTTTCCTGGAATTTATCTACATCATTATGTATTTGTTCTTCTTTCGTTTATAATTTCAGCATATCTTTACCAACTCTGTGTTTCATTTTGTCAAATTAGTAATCTCAATCGTTAACAATTTACTTATTTTTATTAATACACAATAATTCTGATAAAATTGTGCACTGTATTTTTATTGGAATTTAATATTTTATATATATATTTTTTAAATTTGTAATTAAAAATATATCCATCAATTATTTTAAACACTCTGAAGGTAGAATGTGACACTTACATTTTCCCCTTTCCTTGTTATTTAATTAGGTTTTTTTTTTTTGAATTAAAACAAAAAGATAAATACTTGTTTTTATTTTATATTTATATTTTCAACATTACTTTAATAAACAGAAATACAATTATTACTATTATTTATTTTATGGTTTAAATTTACACAATTCGTCAAAAAAGATATACCTTTTTAATAAAAAATAAAAAAAAACTTCATGTTAAATAAATAATTGTAACTTAAATAAATAAGGAATAAAAATAGAGATGTGTTGTTTTTTTTAGAATAATTCGAACAGAAGTACTACAAAAAATAATTTATTTTTTCTAGCTTATGAAATATCAATATTTTCTTTGCTTTAAAAAACGCTGTTACGAGTAAAAACATCAGTAGAATTATTTTGTTTTTTTTTTTATTCTCTGTAAAAAGTTTTTTCATTAGTTGCCAATCGGAATATTCAAATGATAAATCAATAAAATATACATGTCTACAGGAGTTAATAAAAGTATGTTACTATACTAATTAACGAGATGTAGGAGGGTGATTTTAATTCCAACTTTATAATATGTTGGAATGACCTACGATCCCTTATTAATATTTTTGTATTAGAAAATTAATTAGTTTAATTAATTTATTATTACTCTATCAGATTATAGAATTAATTATTTTATATACAATATTAAAACCATGTGGATTTGAATTCAGCAATAAATTTATCATTTCAACTATAATAGTATAATTTAAATCTGTATTTATATCAGTCGAAGTGTTTCGGTTTATACGAGAAATACTAATTATTGTTCTAATTTCTTAATATTGTGGATTTATTTGGCAACTTAATGAAATATTTGTATGGATTTATATGGGGTAAGTCTTCCTTTTTAATTCCTTTTGAGATTAGTAAAAAAAACTTTTCTTTACCCTGCATAAAAGAATTCTTAATAAAAACCATGAAAAATTTCAGTTTTTTAACTTTATGAGAAATTACACGAAAAAATATCTATCAGTCAATGAAGAACTTTTTATTATTTTTTTGTCCGAGTCACTTAATTCCTTTTTAAGATCCCTGACATTAACCCACCGGGTTGGTCTAGTAGAACGCATCTTTGCAAATCAGATGATTTCAAAGTCGAGAGTTCTAACGTTCAAATGTTAGTGAAATCAGTTACTTTTATACGGATTTGAGCACTAAATCGTGGATACCGGTGTTTTTTGGTAGTTTTTTTTTTTTAACCTCCGGGGCCGCAGTTAAGCATTACTGTACAGAGGATGAGATGAATGATTTGTAGCGTGCGTGAAAAATGCTACAAATCATTCATCTCATTTTTGGTAGTTTGGTTTCAATTAACCACACGTCTCAGAAATGGTCGATTTGAGACTATCCAACACTACTCTTCACTTACACTCATACATATCATCCTCACTCATACTCTGAAGTAACACCTGACGATGATTCTTGGAGGCTAAATAGGAAAAACAGATCCTTGAAATTGTCAATGAAAATATTTTTATAAAATTTTCAAAGAAAAGAATCCATTACGAATATAGGTGTCCGTTGAGAAGTAAAAATATTCAATAAAGCAAAAACAAATTATTGAGTGTATTTCTTTTCTTCACTCTTTTAAAGATGGTTAAAAAAGAAACTATAGATTTTTTCTGTGATGTTGGATCTATTGTGATTCAAATATTAATTTTTGTCACAAATTGATTAAATGATATTCATTATCTACAAAATTTACTTTTAATCCAGTATTGCATGAAATGGTTAAAAAAAAAAACAGAAATTTATAAATATGTTGTATACAACTTGTTAAATTTTAAGCTTATCACAGCTGATTCAATAGATCTATAGAAAATAGGGTATTCAGAGTCATTCCAGTTTAATTTTCTCATACAGAATTTTCAGGAAATTTTGGACCTTAGTATAAATATCATCTTCTATATGTATAGAAATCTGATGTGGACACCACATAATTTCCTTGTACGCCTATTAAATTACATATACATTTTTTTTTTTCAAATAAAAGGTACATAAAATTTTATTTCATTAATTACTTCTGATATCTCTTTATATTTTTTTTTTATTGTTATTATTGAATTATTATTTATTGTAAAACATTTTTTACAATCGGAGGTTAATAATTACTAATAAATCAATATTAAAAAAATGTTTAAAAAAATATTTGATGTACCTTCCCCTTGTAAGATCCAAATGTTTCATTAATTAAAATTTTATTTGGCTATAACTCTGAAACTAATGTAAATAAGTACCATTACTGATATATCGTTAAGAAGCTCTCAATGAGCGTTTGTTACTGACTGTAATTAAGAAAAAGTCAAAAATTCGAATTTTTTAATTTTGGCCACGTTTGATTCTGTTGATTTCAATGAAAAGGGGATTAGCACAACTAGATGTTACAAAAGTCCTAAATCCAAACTTTTAACATTCTACGTTAATCCTTTTTGTATATGCGAGACACGTACGTACTTACGTACAGAAATAACTCTGAAACTAGTCAAAATTGATTCAGAGAAGATAAAAATGGACATTTCCGTTGAAATCTGAAAACCGTAATTTTTGGCGATTACAATATTTCCTTGTACTTCGTACAAGGAAGTAAAAATGTTTGATAAGTAAATTTTACGTTAATTATTTGGAGATAAAAAAGTTAATGGAAACGTACAAGTGATACAACGTGATAAAACATATATCAATGGAAACCTGATAGATTTGGTACAACCTTATAACAAAAATAAATATATTTATATAGAATTTTAGAAAACTATATAACTAATTATAAAATTATAGTTATAAAAAAACTGATTATATTAAAATGAAAGGATGTGGAGTTCGATCTCTGATATCTCAGGTGCTATTAGAACACTAGGCGCTAAATTCATTTTTGTAGCAATTAATATAAAAATTAAAAGTACATATATATATATATATACATTTTTTTTTTTAACGTAATATTATAGTTTAAAAGCTGTAATCATAAAAAAATTAAAAATTTTTTTTGCTTTTGAAAAAAGATAAAAAATACATATACATATGTATTATAATAATAATATATAATAAAATAATTTATAAATATCTGATGCAGACAGTGCATGACGTCCTTGTACGCCTATTAAATTGCATTTACACATTTTTTTAAAATGAAAATTACATAAAATTTTATTTCATTAAAAACTTCTGATATTTTTTTACCATTTTTTTGTGTTATTGAATTATTATTCAACTTAAAGATTTTTTTTTATAATGAGACGGTAATAATTATTAATAAATCAATATGTTTAAATTTAAAAAAAAAATCTAAAATAAAGGAGATGAAGTCTGATAGGAACCGATGTGCCTTCCCCTAAGATCCAAGTATTTCTTAATTAAAACTTTATTTGGCTATAATTCTGGAAATTATAATTCTAAAAATAAGTACCACTTATGATATATCGTTGAAAAGCTCTCAATAAGAGCTTATTACTGCAGTTAAGAAAAATCCTAAAATCCAAAAAAATTTTAATTTTGGGCTTTTTGGACACTTGGACAAAAAATGTCCAGTTGATTGCAATCAGAAGGAGAGGTGGACAACTAGTTGTTACAACTACGTAATCCAAAATTTCAACATCCTACGGCTAATCGTTTTTGAGTTATGCGAGATACATACGTACGTACAAACATCACGCCGAAACTAGTCGAAACGGATTCAGCGATGGTCAAAATGGATATATTCGCGATCACAATACTTCCTTTACTTCGAACAAGGAAGTAAAAATAGATGTTTGTTTGTTTGTCCCGTATACATTCCTACGCCATTCATCCGATGGCGATAAATTTTGATAAGTTCATGTGCGCACGCCGGCGAAGGTTTCTGAATTAGTTTGGACCCGCTAGGTGGCGCTGAGTTCGTGATATTTCTATGAATTTTATTTATGGTCCTATTTGGCTCATATTCAGATGTGTGTTGCATACATGGAAAGAAATACCTCTGCAAAAAATGGACCTGCTAGGTGGCGCTGGGGTTGACATTTTTTTTTTAAATTATATTTTTGGAGTATTTTCTGAGGTGTCCTAAAAATTCTGTTAGAAAGGCCTGCCACTAACAAGCAATGCCAGTAATAACAGTGTGCAATATTTTAAGGAAACATTTACATATGCATCCACAGTTTACATTTACTCTTTATAGTTGTTGCAGTGTTTGAAACCTACCCCGACTACGTTATACTTCGACTTCGCAGTCGAAATGTTGCAGCATGAATATGTTGACTTTCTTAATCGTATTATGCTTTAATGTTGAGTCAGTATTTAACTACTTATCTCTTAACTTTTCATAACTTATCGCATAACTTAAGAAAGATAATATCCGTATCTGAGGATGAGAAAATCCAATAAACTCTTACAATGCGGAAGGGATTCCTTAATATTAAATCTTTCTTGATACACCTCGATGGCAAATAGGTTGTTTTTTCTGTGACGCAAACGTAACAGGAGTTATTTATTAGATATTTTTCATTCGTGTTTCTTTTTCTCTACGGAACAATGGACCAGGGAAAAGCAACAAGCAGGTGCGCATTTTCAGCGGCATAACTCTGTATGGAATCGGTTGAATTCTTTGCCCCGACATCTGGATTGTTCAGCATGGACCCCATGATAGAGCTTATTTCAGGTGGCCTCCTATTTGAGCTGATGTTATCTCATTGATTATTTTTACTTTGGTTTTTATAAAAGAATTTTTGTACTTGCCTCAGCTATCTACTAAATTGCTCAGTTTGAGACAAAATATCTAAGAACTTGTCGCTTACATTATTACAGACATGCTGGTTAAGTACGGGAAGAACTTTTCTATGGAGCAGATAAGTGCTATCTAACGAAATGTACACACATTGAACACTTATGGAAAATCTTTAACTTTCACTTTAATTGTGATTCATTTTATCAGTCAAAATTAAAAGATATTAAACAGCTTTAAAGCCCGATATTCCTTTTTTTACAACCTGTACTTCGATATTTAATTAAATACTACTTCAATTATTCAATATTTAATCGTAACACTGCTAAATAAATGATAAGCTAGGGTTGAAAAACTATTTTATATCTTTTTTACTCCGTGACAGATTTAGGGGGGAGGAAATTGCTAATTATTAGTAGCTTACTACCTACGGGAAACATTTTTACAGGTTTAAAATTTTCAGCATTTACAGTCTCGATAACTTTTTTATTAAAATTCTTGAGTTCCTTTTTTAAGAAATTGGCAAGTTTCCTAGGTATTCGAGAAATGGAAGAATTAGCGAGAGTAAACTCACAAAGACTACAATTTATTTATATGATATACTCGCATCTTTGGTACGATAACCTAACAGATGTACTAATTCACAAGAATAAAATGAATCCCCCTCCATACTAAAGATTTAAAGGAAATTAATTAATCAAAGAATGTATTATTGCCTTTTTTTTTTTAATGAGCCATATGTATTATTGCAAATTAATTTATTTAAAAACCATCTAAGTTTAGATGAGATCATTTGACTTTATTTAATATAGAAATTGGGTGGATAATGAACGTGATTACTCACTGAGAAATCAAGTAGATCCAATTAAGTTAGAAATATATGATATATATCATTATGAAAAGGAATGATCTTGAAAATTACTGATCTATCCTTGATAGATTTTAGTATATATCTAATTTTTGAAATTTTACAACTAAACTTAATAAAATCAACATTATATTAATGTTGTAACATACGTAAAAAATATTACTTGACGCCTGACCTTGAAGTAGTAAAATCAGCAACATGGTAGCCGTGGCATTTACGAATTTTCACACTGATCAAACAGCATTCTATTTAATCTACACTTTATTTGTTATTATAATAAAATTATACATCATTTACTTTGAAAAAAAATAATAATTTAACATGTATAGCAGATACTTAATAAATTATTCTACCTTATTTTCAATTTTAAACTAGAAAACGTGTTTTTTTTCTGTTTTCTGTTTTTTTTTCAGAACGTGATTATATTTTCTTTCGTATTTTCTTCCCATTTTCTTATAATTTCCCTTTTCGTATTTTCTGTAGAAATATAGCGTTATGAATATCGTAATTATTTAAAATGATTTTTGCCAACAGATGTTTTTGATAGCTTCAGTTACGTAAGAATATATTAGCAGAGGGTTCAAGCAAAATATACTTGAATCAAGAGTGGCTGTAAAAGTGGGAGGAGGGGAACGAATGAAAGAAAATTAATATAAAAGCAAGTAATATGGTAGGATTTATTTTTGGATAAAATGAATAAATATGTTAACTTTGGAAAGAAGGAAACAGATTGTACTAAATTATAAAAAAACAGAATGAAAGATTTGATAAAAGCTTTTGCTAAAGAATTTTATAACGATTTATAAATTCATGATAAAAAGAAGAAAAGAATGAGTTTAGGGTAGCAATACTGTACCGCACCCTCTGTTCGGTCTGTACTTGAGTTAAAATGATTTTTCAACGATGTTGAAGAAAGTACAATTTACTAAAAATCAGCTAAGAAAGAAGAAGTAGGTTTAACTTTGAATTAAAACACCGTTTTAAAATTACATTACAAAATGGTTTATTCCATAATTTACTAATTAATATATATAAACTAATTTTATTTATTAGTTTACAAGATGTTTTTTCATTATATTTTTTTAATAAAGTAATTTCTTTCAATTCATGAAATATCGTTGTATTTTTTTTTTTTGCAAGCAATATAAACGAAAAATCTCTTTCCTATTTTACTTTCGATAACTTTACAACGTTATCATAAATGAATTCTCCTTTAGTGAGTAAAAACATATCCTCAAAATCGGTATATTTGGTGAAGAGTTCTGTATATTTACTTTTTTAATTTAAATTTATTTTATGAATATCGGATATCATTGTATAATCAATAAATTAGATATTAAGACGTTAAAATACATACAAACCTATTTGAATAGTCCAAAATTATCATTATTATTTGAAAATGGAATTTTTATGAGGACTTTCATGAGATTTCAGTCGTAATTTAGCTGAAGAAAAATATTTTTATTCGGGTTTTTAACAGTAGAAGTTAATTTCAGAAGTTAAAAAGTTAGAAGATTGGATATGAATAACAACCATGTTCTAATTTTAGTAAAGTGTAATTCTGTGGCATACACAAAAGGAGTGTAAGTTCAATTTTCTTTATTTTGATTTTTTCTATTAATCTTCTATAATTTAGATAAATCGACGCATTACTTGACTGCAATCCTGCAGGAGGCAGCTTGGCGGTCAACACCAGAGAATAGATATGGTGGATATGGAGACACGACCTACTCAAATGTTGGTTATGGATCTTATTTCTACAAAGAGGAGACTTAGAAGGTCTCAATATTGTTGAAGGCCATCATTGAAACAGGGCTGATGTAGATTAAAAGGGCTGCTGGGATCTATTAAAACGAACTTTTAGAAACTTGCTTGGGAATCTTTTCTCTTTACAAAACGACGATTACTCACTTCAATAGACCACAACAATCGTTCCCACCTTTGAAAACGTTCGATGGGTCGAAACGACAGAGAGAAAGCTGACGTATTCCAAAGGTATCTTAAGACGATCTTTCAGCCTTTTGACATACGAGTGGCTGGTGAGGAAGAAATACTCGAGTACCTGAGTAGCCCAATTCCTATGATTCTTGCGGTGAAACCTTTTTCGTTAGCCGAGGTTGTGTGAGCAATCACAAGAGGAGGAAATTCAAAGAAAGGTACCGCGTATGACTTGTTAACTAACAAAATGCTTTTTATGCTTCCAATCAAGTTCATCCAATATATAATACATCTCATTAATGGCGTTATTCGAACTACGAGATTCTGGACGGAATGGAAGTTGTCGCAGATGGCAACGGTACAGAAACCGTGTAAGCCAACCCATGATGTAGTTTCATGTAGGCCAATAAGCGATATACCTAATCTATCGAATGTATTTGAAAGCTTAACCCTTCTGAAGCTATGAGCGATTTTGAGGAAAGGGCATGTTATTCCTGATCATCAGTTTCAGATGCGGTCACTCAATAATCGAACAAATACACACGATTGTCAATATTACCAGCAACAGCCTAGAAGAGAAAAAGTTTTGCTCGACTGTATATTTGGATGTCCAGCAGGTCTTTGATACGGTCTGGCTTCCTGGCTTACTTTATAAATTGAAATGAAGCCTTTCTCAACCATATTACGTGACCCTACAAATTACTTGAGCTACCTGGATGGTCAGTTTTCCTAAAAGAAATATAATCATGACTTGCTCTATTCTTTTATACTAGTAGGGTGTTTCTCAGGGCTAAGTTCTGGGGCCGGTTATATACTCAGTCTTCACTGCGGAACTCACGTCTCCTGAGGACATCACAGTTTGAATCATTTTCGAATGACATGGCGATCCTGGTTGTGGATCCTGAATCTATTGAAGCTTCTGGTAGATTACATACTGCATGGATCTGATTAACGAGTGGCTAGCTTAATGGAACATGAATTGTTAATCTGATTATGTTTGCCATGAAGGTGCGTAACAGCCCGTGAGTATAACTTAATATTATTTTATCCCACATGGTAACAGCGTGCGATACCTAGGACTACAACTGGATCGCCGTCTGTCGCAGAGGAATCGTGTAAGGATAAAGGGATGCAGCTTCACGTTCAGAGAGCTGTACTGGTTATTAGGCAGGGGCCACAATACTCATTACTTACAAACAACGGTTGTACTCTGGCCCTGAGATTGATTTTGACTAATGGAATCGAAATGAAGGGTATGAAAAACAAGAGTAACGTCGAAGACGTACAGTGATTCCAGAATAAACCATTGAGTAATATAACAGAAGCGCCGCGGTTAGCAAAACACACTGAAATGCACGATTATTTGGATTGCCAGCTGTTTCAGTGTGTATATGGTTCAAACTTTAAGTACAAAATACAGAATGGAACTGCATAAACATTTGAACTGGCTTTTGGATAACAGTGAGGACGTTAGACCTAAAACGACTGCATGTATTAGGTAGATTTCATAAGAAAGCTACCTATTTTAATGGGTACCATAATTCGATTTCCCAAAAATTTCAACATATCTTTGCGTTTTACATCTTTCAGATCCCAAAAACCACTATCAGTTCAAAAGTTATATATATATTTTTTTCGCTGTTTTGTGGACACGATAACTACCATAATTTTGCGCAAATCACTTCCAAGTTGATACATGAAATATAACAACCCAAACTCTCGGTCGAGTTCGGTAACGGGCAAAATCGGATCATGGATGTGAAAATGGGGCTTTTTCGAAAAAAAAAATATCGCTACAACTTTCTTATTAAGTAAAATATCGAGTTCGTTTAAAGTTCCTACTATTCTTTGAATAAGGGCCTAAAATTTATAAATGTAAAGTTTTTTGATATCACCAACCATTGTCCCAGCGGGTGGAAAAAATTGGATTTCGAAGACAAAAAAATCACACTTCCCTTAAGAGGTACAGCATCGAATCAGTTTAAAGTGGTCGTTAGTCCTCTAAGCATTACCTAAAACTTTCATCTGAAACAATTTTTGATGCGACCAACCTTTACGGCAAGGGATGACCAAAATGTTGCTGGAATTGTAAGAATATGGGGCTTGTCGTATGCTAAACATGTGAAACTTATTGTGCATGTGCAATAAGTTGTATTTAGTAAATTTGAATTTTTTCTTAACTTTAAGGTGGAAATCTTTTTTATCGTGTACTTAGTACCGGTAAAATCTACTTCGGCTTTCCGGCGTGTCGAATGAGATTTTTTTTTATTTACAGTGATATTGCACATTTCATTGAGTTGTGTCCTGTGTTTTATTTTTTTTACAGGCTTTTATTTAACAGACTTTTATTCAAAAATAATCATTGTTACAGAGAATAAAGCTATGAATCTCAGAGTCGACTGGGTGGAAGGAGATGTGGGTTGAACTTTCACTTTCAGCTACCCTAGGGTGTTACCCGGGTCGGTTACCCTTAGGTCGGAGGTACCCTAGGTGGTGTCAAAATTCTTCATTTCGTTTTGCCACTTACTTTTGTTGGTTCTCAGATTTGTATTACTGTTTCTTTGTTTGAGTAGATATTTTTAGTGTAATAGATAAAAATCTTTTTGGTATTTTCTTTGCTTTTATATTTTGAATTTATCACGTTCCTTGGAATCATCGTTTTCCGTAATTATTTATGATTATTATATATTTTATATACCGTATAAGATATGCGTGGGGATTTCAGTGGAAACTGAAATCACAACATTTTTTAATTCAAATTTACATATGGTTCCGGTAAATTGAAACCGATTGTAAATTAAACATGTTGGCCAAAATACTTCTACAAATCGGACTGTCGGAAAGAGATAAATTTAATCATTATTTAATAATTCCACTATGAATTAGAGGAAACATAGTTTTCAAGAGTAAATTCTTGTTAACATAGCTCAGAAATTTTTATTTATTTTCATATTGAGTACACTGCAAGCTGTTCAACTAGTGAACAGTATCTAACCCCCTCCATGGCCCAATGATATGTAAATAAGTTGTAGTTTTGTACAGATTCAGGCTGACCATTCCTGAGATGTGTGGTTAATTGAACCCCAATCATCTAATTACACCGTGTCTACTGTTTTCAAATCCGTATAAAAGCTAATAAACCTTTACTAGCGAACCTTAGAATTTTTTATTAAAAAAATCAGCTTGTATTACTTATAAATATAAATCAAAGTATAAAGCCGCGTCAGTTTTTAGATTGCTTATTAATACAAGAGGACATGTTTCCATTTTTAGTTTAAAGGAGACACGTAATATATTTTTTTCATTTGATTCCATTTCCATTTTCTCTCGGCATTCTTTCATTATATGTAAATGTTTTTTCATACGTGGTATCGTACAATGTCATCAGGTGACAGTCTCTTTTAATTTTATTTATATAGTATATAAGGCTATAGTATATTATTGCGTTATATAGTATACGTAGTTGTAACGTAGCGTAGTAGCGTTATATAATATTAATGAAGGCTTTTATTTTAATAGAGCAAGTTTTCAACGTAATATGTAAAATTATTAAATGCATATTAATGTTTGAGCATAAAGTTGTCATAAAGTGGTTATTTTTACGTTGATTTTAATAATTTTATTTTTTATTATTTTTCAAATTAAATATTTATTTATTGGCAGAGACAATTTGAAGATAATTTTATTTGACAGTCGTCATATGTATGAAGCTTTTTATACATTTTGTAAACGTTACGTAAGCCAAAAAATCTGTTAAAAATCAAATCACATCTCAATCGATAAAGTTATCTTTAGTTAGACTCACTGGAAGTGTTGTTTTTCTAAAAACATATTCTTTTGTTGTATATTATTTAACAGCTGTGGTTTTATAATTCGTTCATTAAGCGCGAATTTTTTGCCACGGTCTCAGCAGATTATTTCTCGTTAACAATTAAAAAATCTGAAAATAAAACTGCTCATTTGTTGGATGCATTTATATTAAAGAGAATGGTTATTCATTTTCTTTTGTTGTTTCTGTAATTAACCTGGAATTTACCATATTTTATACCCCATTCTTTTCTTTGAATTTCTATTATTTTATAAACAGATTTTCCATCTTTCTTATAGCTTGATTTTTTTTTTAATATAACAAATACGGTTTATCTTTACAAGGTTTACCTAGAATTCAAATAAAGATATTTAAAATAAATTTTAAAAATATGATGGGCTTAATAAATCGCAAGAAAGTGTTAAAAGTAAAAAAAAAAAATCCCTTTCGGCTCACCTGAAGGCGGAGGTAGATTTCACCGGTGCTAAGTAGGAGATAAAAAAGATTTCCACATTAAAGTTAAGAAAAACTTCAAATTTACTCGATACGATAATGGTTGCATGTAAAAAAGAGTTTCACATGTTTAGCATACAAGCCCCGTCTTCTTACAATTCCAGCAATATTTTGGTCATCCCTTGCCGTAAGGGTTAGTCATATCTAAAATTGTTTCCGACAAAAGTTTTAGGTAATGTTTAAAGAACTAAAGATCACTTTAAAACGTTTCGATACGGTACCTTTTAAGGGAGATATGATTCTTTTTTCTTCTCGAACCCCTATTTTTACAACCTTCTGGGCCAATGGTTGGTGATATCAAAAAATATTGCTTAGATTAGGTTTAGGCCCTTATCCAAAAAATAGCAGGAACTTTAAACGAATTCGATATTACATTTAATAAGAAAGTTATAACTATATTTGGATTTTTTCGAATAACCCCCTCCATTTTCGCCCTCATGGTCCGATTTTGGCTGTTAACGAACTCGACCGAGGTTTTGAGACGATTTATTTTTAAGGAATATTTTGAAAGTGATTGGTGCAAAATTACAGCAGTTATCGTGTCCACAAGAAAGTGAAATGTGTGTGTGTATGTGTGTGCGTGCGTGCGTGCGTGCGTGCGTGAATATATATATATATATATATATATATATATATATATATATATATATATATATATATATGTGTGTGTGTGTGTGTGTGTGTGTGTGTGTGTGTGTGTGTGTGTGTGTGTGTGTGTGTGTGTGTGTGTGTGTGTGTGTGTGTGTGTGTGTGTGTGTGTGTGTGTGTGTGAAAATGAACTTCTTTTGAACTGAAGGTTTTTTGGTATGATGGATGTGAAATGTGAAGATATGTCGACGTTTTCCGGAAGTCGAATCATGGTATCCCTTACAATAGATAGCTTTCTTATGAAATCTACCTAAAAGTGCTAAAATACAGTAAGTGCGGCGTGGTAGAAATAATTTCTTAGGAATTAGTTGAAACACACAGAAAGTGGGGCGTAACTGCGTAAGGTGAAGCGCAACTTTAAATAAATTAAGTACGTTTAATTTTAAGATACGTCAAAAGAGGTGGTAGGTGGCTTTTTATAACATATTTCAGAGAAGATCGGTCTGGAACAGAAAACAGTAAACCATAATACCTTGGAAACTGTAGAAAATTTGTAAGTGGCGATGGTTTTAATTTGAGAAAATAATTAGTTGTGAAGTATTTAATAAACTGTTATCTAAGTTAATCTATTAACTTAATTATAAGTTAAATGGTTAATACTCTTCTACTCAATTTAAATATGAGTAGATTAACCTTTTTTCTATTATGTAACTGAAGATACACAGTGACGTCCTCTTTTACTACAGAACATATCAGGGTGTCGTATCTGTAGATTAAAAAAAAAAAAAAAAGACTACAGCAATCTCTCTGTGTGACACTCTGGTAAAATTGCCTTGTCCTTATTCTCATCTCTTTCTTTTTACACCCTGTAATTTATAAAAACATTTTTGTATAGAAAGACGTTGCAATCTTCTCTAGGCAGCTTTACAATAATGAATAAAATGTGGTAGTAGCTTGTGGCGCCGTTCCGCTTACTTAGTGTTTCTGTGTTTTACTTCGCTCTCCGCTTCGAGTCGCTCTACGTCGCTTTCTCTGTATTTTAACAATAATATTTCATGAACTATTTTAATATGGAATTTTTACCGACTCTTTGAAGAAAAGTACAGCATTAATTTTGGTCGCATGGTGGTAGTAGGGGGGTGAAAATGAATTATCTGTACGTTTTGAAGTATGATGAGTACGAAAACTACTACTCACTTAAAATGGGGTTTCCTGATATAAATATATATATATCAGGAAACATATAGGTATAATATATATATATATATATATATGTATGTATGTATATATATATGTATTTATATGTAGAATCCTATGTATAAAATTTTGTGGCTGGAAAATTTCCAATCTACTAAATCAACTTCATTAAAATTTAGATATTCTGTAGGAATGTATCGGAAGTTGTGTATATCAAAATTTGATTATGATTGATTGAGTTGCGCTCAGTTTAAGAAGGAAAAAAAATTGAGGTTATGTTGAACATTTTTTTTTTTAGGTATAGTAATGCGCATTTTTCATACGCGCTTATGCAGGGAGTTATAGTATTTAGCGAGATAAAATTTGATGCTTGTGTATAGATTCTAATGGTTATTCGAAAAAAAGAAACAGACAAATCTTCAAATTAAAATTGAAATAGTAGTTTATCGTACTCTGAAAATTACTGCATTTCTGACTGCGAAATAGTGAGTGCGTTGGAAATGAAAAATCGGTCTTCTTGTGTAGAATTGCGCAAGATTTTTATAAGATCTACACCATACAAACAACAAGCAATTTTTTTTTGTAATTTTGAGAATACCTTATAAAAAATTTTAATTTTATGAAAAATTATTGAAAAGTGTTATTTTTTATTTTATTAATCCACAAAATTTGTAAAGAAGGTTTTGTGGTCGTAGTGTTTTAAACAATTTGACTTTTATATTGATGAAATATTGTAGGAATGAATTGCCTCTTGTTACTTTAAAAAGTGAATATAAATGAAAATGTAATAATTCTATAATCCATTATGGTATACTAAAAACCTGTACACAAATTTTTTTTAGTTTTTTGGCAGTTGGTTTATGGAAACCAAAAAATTATCGGGTTTTACAGATTTTTTAAATAATAATTTTTAACATAAAAATTTTATTTTAAATACGAAATTTTGCAATTTTATTTTATGAAGTTGTATATTATTTTTAAATAAACCGTGGTAATTAAACTGGACTAATTTTTCGCGCTCTCCGAGTAGCTTCTTGATTGTTATACGACTGCTCAAAAAGGAGTATAATGTATTTAGGATGTAAATATGTATGTTTGTTCCACCGTAGTAGCTTAAGGACTGAACCGATTTTGATGTTTAACCTCGCGTTAGAATCGATACGTCACCGGAAGTGTTACAAGCGATATATATATATATATATATATATATATATATATATATATTTATATGTTTAATGGATTTAAAAAATTAGAAAAAATATATTATTTACAAAATTGTTACCTGCCCGCTCTTTAATTATCCAATCTTAAACAGCAGTGCTTGACAGCAATCGTTTTTTTTTGGCAGTTGTGATTTTACTTCCTTGTACGAAGTAAAGGAAGTATTGTGTTCCCGAAAAAATTCAGTTTTTCAGATTTCAACAGAAATATACATTTTGATCATCCTGAGCCATTTTGACTAGTTTCTCCGTGACGTCTGTACGTAAGTACGTATCTCGCATAACTCAAAAACGATTAGCCGTAGGATTTTGAAATTTTTGATTTAGACATGTTGTAATACCTAGTTTTGCACCACCCCATTTCATTGCAATCGACTGAACCAAAAATCCACAAAAACTTGGATTTTGGGCTTTTTCTTAATTGCAGTAATATAATATATGATAAGCGATACTTATTTTCATTGGTTCCAGAGTTATACCCAAATACAATTTTAATTAATGGAATATTTGGATTTTATAAGGAAGGCACGTCGGTTCGAATCAGACTTCATCTCCTTTTTTTTAACTTTTTTTAAAATCTAAATGAATTGATTTTTTAATAATTATTAACTTCTGATTGTCGAGAAATTATTACTATAAATAATAATTCTTTATTATTTATTTAACTAATTTTTTTACTATTTTTTTTAATTTAAATATAATGATTTATTAATGATTATTGACCCGTGATTATAAAAAATGTCTTACACTAATTAAAAATTCAATAATGACAATTAAAATCGTTTAGTTCATTACTCCTCTGATATTATCGAAGAATATTCTCCGTAAGTCGGAGTTGATCATCATTTCGTATATATGTTTTTTGTTGCCAATCTCTTAATCGCTCTTTGGTTTGATATAATTCTTCTGATCTTACTTTGTGTACAAGTTTTCTAGTTTTCAAATTTTCTCTGTCTTAATATTTTTATCCTCTCTTAATGTTTTTATTCTTTCTTTTTTCTTAACGTTTTCTTCCTCTTTATATCTATCATCTTCTCTTAATATTTTTATTCTTTCTTTGTTTACAACATGTTCTTCCTTTTTATTCTTTCTTTAGTTTTAACATTTTCTCTTTTTTATAATTATGTTGTTGTCGTTTCTTTGAGATATATTTCTTTCATGTTATCTTTAATTTTCCTGTATGATTGTTTCTTTTTCATTTTTGATTATTCACCAAATATTCCAATAAATAAATCTGAACATTTAATTTACATTAATATTAGATTATAACATTAATAACTTTTATTTATACCACAGACCAGAAATCTGAAACTTTTGTTAATCAGCAACTCACGAAGATGTGAATAATACTGATCTAGTAATACGAGTAATAAAGGGACTTTTACTCTATCTTAACACTTCGTGTAAGATTGTTGAATTAATGTATAAATATGTGATGTTAATAAAAACTAATATTTCATCAATCGTGTAACTGTTCACTTTATTAAAGAATTGGAGGACGGTATCTCATTTTCAAATGAAATACGTTTCAATGCGGTAGTCCACTTGTGTATTTTATATTTTGATAATAATTCACAAAATAAAGTGAATTTAATGAGTAATAAAGTTAGACAACGATTATCGATTGTCATTCAATCTAACAATTTTTAATTTCAAAGCACGTTGTTGAAATCCGATAACTCTTTTATACGGAACTCTTATAATATGAATCTTATGATAGATGTTGATTCATAACAGTTATCTTTAAAATTAAGTTACACAATTACAATTAAAATTTTATTTTTCAACTTTCATATTGAATATTAAAAGTAAGGCTAATAACTAATTTGAAATTTACTGAAATTTGTATTTTACTTATGTAAAATCCTATTACTGGGAATTAACAATTCATGAGCTTAGGTTAAATCTATCCATGAATAACAAAACCTCATTAGCAAACCAAGATAACATAAACAAGCAGGATAACTAAACATTACGTATTATTACATATTAAACGTAAATTTTCGAAAAGTTTACTCCCCCCCTTACTCAAGATTTAGATTATTAGGTATGAAATTTTAGTTAACATAAATTATTCTATGTTAGATTGACTAATCAGAGACGTTTATTGATGGATTACTTGGTATGTTCCTTACATTTGGGAATAATTTATCAAACGTTACGGGAATTCAGTTTGGGATTAAATAAAGGAGATTCAAACTTACAAATGACTATATTGGTTAGAACTGTAGATATTATGATAAAGTGATATAATGTGCACCAAATTAAGAAACAAAATTTAATTAATTAATTTATTATTTTTTTACTATAGTTTGAATAATCCTGGATGTTTCATTTATAAACACACACACACACACACATATATATATATATATATATATATATATATATATATATATATATATATATATATATACATTTATGAGAATATTAAATAGTTTACAAATATTCATTAAAGAAGAAAAAAATTAGTCTTTTTATATCATTATATTTCTGTTGCCATGGTAGTAGAAATATAATGAAGTAGAAGGATTAATTTTTTTTTCATGGATATCTTTAATATCTTAACCCACAATGGAGCTAGGATCTCAAACAATGGCTTAAATCCTTTCTTGAGAAAATATGAATGTACTCGTATCGTAAAAATTTGAAAAAAATCGGGTTTCCACTGATGCTGTTGAGGGGTTTCCTCAGACTGGTAAGAGGAAACTGTTGGCCAGTGTGTACTCTTCTGTGGTGTTATATGGAGTTCCTGTATGGCTGGGAGCGTTGTCGAGAGCAAGGAACGTGAGGCGTTTGGTTATGCAACAACGTAGGTTGAACATACGTGTCATCGCAGGGTATCGAACGATCAGCGCCGAGGCGGCTTCGGTTATAGCTGGAGTACCGCCCGTAGACTTACAAGCGCAAATGAGAGCTGCAATAGTGAATGGAGGGGACAGAAAGGAGGCAATTGACGGTCTCTACATGGCTTGGTGTGACAGATGGCGAGATTCAGACAAAAGAAGGTGGACCTATGGGCTCATACGAGACGTCAGGAACTGGGTGGAGCGAAAGCATGGTAATACAAGCTACGAATTCACCCAGTTCCTGTCTGGACATGGATGTTTTCGAGATTACCTGTACAGGATGGGCAGATGCCATACACGTCGCTGTCACGATTGCGGCGGACTGGATACAGCAGAGCATGTAGTATTTTTTTGCCCTAGATGGCGCAACTTCCGCGTAGTGCTCGAGGGTCAGGGTGTGGAGGGGGACCAACAATATAATCGAGGTAATGCTCAGCAATGGCAACAAGTGGGAGTGTATCTCTACTACGATCGCATCACTGATACGAGAGAAGGCCAATGAAGAGAGGCGACGGCAGGATGAGTTGATGCGACTTTATGGAGGCTTGGAGTTCGATGATGGGTGATCAAGGGAGGCCAGTTTCTGGTGGAGGGCGGCGAGGGCTCCTCGGAGTCGTCGCTCGTCGATCGCCCCCTGGGGACGCCTTCCGGTCACACGGATTCGGATATTGGAGTGCCTGGGTGATCATGCAGGGGCTGTACATACCATATGGCTTAGATCCAGCCCCTGCATGGTAGAAGGGGAGGTTTTTTAGCGGGTGAGAGCCCCGCACTGCCGTCAGTACGGGCCTGACGGCGGCTGGCAGAGCTTTTTCCTCCCCTACGGAAAGAAAGAAAAAAATAATAATAACAATAAAAATAAATATATGAAAACAAATTAGATGTTATTAGTGAAATAAAATTTTATATACTTTTAAAATTGTGTATTTTTGATTTAATTGGCATTATTATATATGTGTATATGTAATAGATTTGGTGAAACATCTAATTATTTAATATTAATTGAAAATTATAATTTAGAATCGTATTATTTTTGGATTATCTAGTTTAATTTCTTTTTAAGTTTGTCTACATTAAAATTATCCACAGAGCGACTGAAAAATAGACCATCACAAGAACAATATATACACTGAGGTATACATGTCAAACTTTTAATGAATTGCAAAAAATTCTTATCTTTTAGTTTAATACTTCAATACTTCTCTAATATTGTCGGACAATATTTTCCCTAAGTCAGAGTTTATAATTCTACTGATCTTTATTTGTGTACACGTTCTCTAGTTTCAGCAATTGTGTATCTGTCCACTTTATTAAAGAAATGGAGAATCATATCTCACTTTCAAATGAAATAAGGTTAAATGAAGAGTTGCAAAAAATGCGTATATGTAATTTAATTGGCGTATAAGGAAGACATTTGATATCTACATCAAATTTTCCATTTTATCATATGTCATTAATAAACGATGGATTTGGAATTTTCTCATATTGTACGCCGTAACCAGAGAAAAAACGCTGTTCATTTTAAAAAAAAAAAAAACGTAAAGGGTGTTGTTGAGAAAATGGTTTTTTAAACAATAAAAAAGATAAATGAAAACGATATTTTTTAAAACAAAATTCCTCGGAAATTTTTTTTTTGAAGTAGAAAGAGAATTTCTCTTTATAGATACCAGTGATTCGAAAAATAACTCTGCGATTTTAATTTAAATATATTTTGAGTTACATGTTACATTTAGAGTTAAAATATATGTTTTATTAAATGAGAGTACTAAAACTAAAGGTTTTTTGACCTCAATATAACAAAAGTGAACATTCACTTTTGGACATTTATGAATGAATTCCAGCTATTCGTGTAAATTTCTCGAGCACCGTAATTCGACAATTATGGCAGTTCTATTAAAATGAAATGATCATTCATCAGAAAATAAAATGTGCTGCAGGTATTTTTTATCACCAAAAAAGAAGTCTAACATGCTCGTTACAAATTAACCTTTTTATGACTTATGATCAGGTTTAATTCAGTGGAGTAACTGCAGTTTACAAGCACCAAGTGTTAATCGCTTGCGAACAACATCATAGACAGTGCGTTTAGGAATGAGTAATTGACAAGTCATCCTAATACTGAAATTTTGTACTTATTTCAAAACGCCTCCCGTTTCCAAAAACTGTTCATATCACTTCCATATGCTTATATTACTCGGGAAAGTTTTACCGTAAATTCGCTTATAATTTCTCTGTATGACAATAACCGTTTTATTTCTGTAAATCAGTAAATGCATTGTTCTTTCTTTGGTGGCGACGTCATAGTACTGAATTCCGGGGTCATAACACTTTGGCCTATGCAGTAGTAAAACGCAGCTGCTATCTGACGGATGATGTGTAAACTAAAAAGTTCAATAAAAGTTCTTGCTTCAAGATAACCCGTAAAACACTCCTGAGTACTGCAAACTAAAAATTACATTCTTCTTGAAATACCAGAAATTCTTTTTCTGGAAACCTGGAATATTTTTCCGGGATTAAACATTTTTTTACTAATTTTCCATTCTAATCTTGCAGCTTTTCTCTTACGTTTCCTTTTGTAATTTTCCTTTACACAAGAAGGTATTTCTGTGATTTAAATATAAGGAAATGTTTTTAATTCAAGAAATTATTTATTTACATAATAACAACAATCTTACGGCCTCTTAAAATTATTAGATGAATGATAAATTAATTTTGTAGCCTGTGAAAAATAACATGTCTGACCGGAATTTGAGCTCAGGACCTTTGGATGAAAGGCCTAAACTCTACCGCTCCACCACAGAAATCGGAAAATTATAAATATATTTATAGAATAAATTCCATTACTTATATCTGGTGCTGTTATTTCTATCAATTTTTCTAAATTTTTTTTGGGTTATCGAGTTTCATCTAACAAGGCTTACAAAGTAAAATATTTCATGTTTAATCCCAATATACTTTTTTAGCAAATTTTATTTAAAATATTTTTTATAATTAAAAGTAACAGTTTTATGATTATTGCTTGGAGGGATAAATATCTTCCTTCGTAACATTAGTTTTTACCGATGATAAAGAATTTTTTTTTTTAACATTACAATCTGTTCAGCAAGATAATCGAACAATAAGTAAATAAAATCTGTTTGAACTAACATTAAGTAGTCACGGACCCAGCGGTTAGTAATATAATTAAAAAAGTGATGAGAAGAAATGCTGAAATATATGATTACAAGTGTATATATTGTTGTTTCTACCCATGATAAAACAAATGTATTTCTTATTTCTATTTTTATTCTTTTTCTGAGTCTCCTCGAACTGTTTTCAAAAGTAATTATTTCTCTGTAATTTTAAATAGAAATTTCTTTACCATTCTTACAAGAATATCTTCTTCATGTATTTGTTTTTTTTTTGATACAATTATATTTTAATAAAATATTTCACGTTTCAAGAATTAAGTTAAGAAAAAAAATGTGTTACGAAATTGTGGAAATTTCAACTGATTATCCTTACTGGGTAATGGAAAACAAACCTGATATTCCGGGAAAGCATATTAGATTATTATTATTATTTGAAATTCCTTTAAAAAATATGTTTTATATATATATTTTTTTTTTCAGTCATTCATTTCTTGTATGAAATTGGAAGTAATATAATGACAAATTAAAATTGGATATATTTGTTTGATTCGATTTTATATGAAATGCAAAGATATTTAAACATTACCGATTTACAAATAAATGTTTTTTTCCAATTTATTTTTCAGACCATTTAATTATATAAAAATAAGCTTGGATCATTTTTTATTTCCAATATATTATACGGTAAAAATGAAATTGCGTTAAGTGGTGTAAGAATACATTTTTTACGTACCATGAAGAAAATAGTTGAAAGTTTTAGTCAATGTATTGTTGTTTGGTTAGGTTAGAAATTTCGTATTTCCATATTGACAGAGATATTCTCGGCATGCTATAAGCTGTTTACAACCAAGCAGTAAAGTTCCCATTTCCTAGCTTATAGTTTGTTAATCCAATATAAGTTTTGTTACACAAAAAGAACCGTGTAAAATTTCTGGTATACTTATTACATTCAACGCTGTATTTAAAGTGTTAATTATTATTTTCTGTAGTATTATTTTTATAGTTTAAAAAATGTAATACAAAGTAGATGAGAAATATCTGATAATTCGTATTCCTTCAAAAATTATACAATAAATAAAAATTTATCGCTTTAGTTGCGGTTGCGTGAACGCCTAATATATTAATTAACCTGTGTTCGCTTCATGGATATCGTCTAGACAGTTTTAATGAGTCAACACCAATATTCTAATAGTTTTACTTATTTGTCTAGGAATTTAATTATTAAAATTTGTCAATATACATTATTTTGGTAAACTTTTAAATATTTATTATTAATTAAAAAAACTTTTTTTTATTTTTTCTATTTAAATCGGACATGTTTTAATTCAACCTGCATTTATTTTTTTAAACTTTGTTTCTTATATTTCATCAAACTGATCGGCATAGGATAAATGTATTAGATAGATTTCAGAAGAAAGCTACTTATTGTAATAGGTACCGTGATTCGACTTCCGGAAAATTTCAACATATCTTGCATTTCACATCCCCCAGACCCCGAAACTACAGTTAGCTCAAAAGTTTATAAATACAATTATATAAATATATATTTCACTTGTGGACACAATAACTGCCGTAATTTTGCGCCATCACTTTCAAATTGTTTCTTAAAAATAAATCGTCCCAAAATCTCGGTCGAGTTCGATAACGGCCAAAATCGCACAATGGGGTTGGAAATGGGAACTTTATCGAAAAAAAAAACAAAATAACGCTATAAATTTCTTATTAAATTAAAACATCGAATTTGTTTAAAGTTCCTACTAATTTGATAAGGGCCTAAAACTTATGTAAGTAAAGTATTTTAATACACCAACCATTAGCTTAAGGGGGTGGTAAAATTGGGTTTTTAAGAAAAAAAAATCATACCTTTCTTAATAGGCACAGTATTGAATCGGTTTAAAGTGGTCGCTAGTCCATTAAGCATTATCTAAAACTTTTATCTGAAAAAAATTTTAATGTGAAAAACCCGTACGGCAAGGGATGACCAAAACAAAAAAAATATATATCGCTATAACTTTATTATTAAGTTTTTTTTTTGTCCAGTCATTTGACTGGTTTGATGCAGCTCTCCAAGATTCCCTATCTAGTGCTAGTCGTTTCGTTTCAGTATACCCTCTACATCCTTCATCCCTAACAATTTTTTTTTTACATATTCCAAAAGTGGCCTGCCTACACAATTTTTTCCTTCTACCTGTCCTTCCAATATTAAAGCGACTATTCCAGGATGCCTTAGTATGTGGCCTATAAGTCTGTCTCTTCATTTAACTATATTTTTCCAAATGCTTCTTTCTTCATCTATTTGCCGCAATACCTCTTCATTTGTCACTTTATCCACCCATCTGATTTTTAACATTCTCTTATAGCACCGCATTTCAAAAGCTTCTAATCTTTTCTTCTCAGATACTCCGATCGTCCAAGTTTCACTTCCATATAAAGCGACACTCCAAACATATGCGTTCAAAAATCTTTTCCTGACATTTAAAATAATTTTTGATGTAATTTTTGATTATTAAGTAAAATATCGAATTCCTCTAATGTTCCTACTATTCTTTGGTTAAGGGCATAAAACCTACTAAAGTAAAGTTTTTAGATATCACTAATCACTGGCTCAGGAGGTGGAAAAGATTGGATTTCGAAGACAAAAAAGAATTATACTTCCCTTAATAGTCGCAGTATCGAGTCGGTTAAAAGTGGTCATTAATCCTGTAAACACCACCTAAAACTTTTCTCTTAGACGATTTTTGATATGCCAACTCTTACCGCAAGGATGACCAAAATGTTGTTGGAATTATAAGAAGATGGGGCTTGTCGTATGCTCAATATATGAAACTTTTTTCACGTGCAACCGCTGTAATATTGAGTAAATTTGAAGTTTTTCTTAACTTTAAGGTGAAAATCTTTTTTATCCGCTACTTAGCACTGGTGAAATCTACCTCCGTCTTTCGCCGTGCCGAAAGGAATTTTTTTTAATAGAAGAGATTCTTCTGGTGTTGTAACTTTTTTTATAAAAAACTTTACGTGAAAAGTTTAAAAAAAAATACTTTTTCTACAAAGACTTATCTATATATATTTTTTTCTTCTTTTTTTCTTTTCTTAGAATCTTACCATTATATTGTGTTATGAAAGTAAATATGATGGTTAAATCGGTTAAATCATTTAAAAAAAAACCTTGTTGAATAACCATCGAAAACGAAATCTACATTCTTTTCATCACAGAAATCTTTAAGTTGAATTAATATTCTTATTTTAAGAAAATAAAATTGATTTAAAAATAAAACCAACTGACCAAAACCTAAGTAATATTATTACTTTATATATAAATTAAAAATTATGTTATAAATTTTTTTCAATTATTTTTTTTTTTTAATATAATTTAATGCCACTTTTACATTGGTTTTTAATTTACTACTTACATTAAATTGAAGGAATATTTCTTTAAAAGTTAAGTAACATTGAGTATGATTTTGATAAGGATGCATAATTTATCAATGCCAACATTTACTACTAACTTGAGGAGGGTTGCACCCTAAATCCTTCTTTTCTTGGTTCCGAAAAATTGTAATAAATTATTAAATTTTTAAACAGTTGATGAATTTGTCATAATATTGTTTTTAGGGATGTGTAATTAGTTAACATTAGTTAACATTAAGTTAACATGTAATTGATTTAAAAAATAAAAAAAATAAAAAAAAAGGTAATTTATTATCTATGTTTGTTGAAATACCCTCTAGGGTATGTAATATCACACGGCTAAAAAAGCGTTCTAGGAAAGACCTACAAATGCGGGATGTTTCTGATGCACGGCGTACACACACAAAACTAAATTTAAAATATTAATCATTTTATTTAAATACAATATTTTTTTTCGTTTAGTTCAGTGATTCCAAATAAAGCGCGCGCGGATACCGTATTCAATTCGCGCGAATGTGGCGGTACTAGCGGCGTCAGTCGTCACTAACTAAACTAATTAATTTCACAACTTAACATAGAACAGATTTTGTTTGTGCAGTCGGCAGAGTGGTGTAACCGCAAGGCTTAACGTACGAGGTACCGAGTCATCCGGGCAAACGAGTTTGAAACCCAGCCAGATAGTGTTACTTATTTATACTATAAATATTATTTTTTTATTTAATTCTACCACTCACCAGTGAAGTCACAACGTATCAGTAGTTTAGAACATTATTGTGATAGGGTTTTGATGGGGTTACAAATTTTTTTTTTTGTAAATATTTTTATTTGAAAATGTGTCTAAGAAAGATATGAACTTAATTAGACGAGATCTCGAGATACTGAGGATGACCTTGCTTTATAGCCTCAACCCCTTGATCTTATAAGTTGAAAATTTAATGACATCACTGCCCCATATATTGAAGTAATCTGACCAAATTTGGTTAAAATCGGTCAAGTAGTTCTGGAGGTATAATGTGATTTAGAGGCCAACACCAAACACGCACGCGCGCGCACATACCAACATTAACATCCGGAAAATTTCAATCCGGTTTAATGGTTTTTTGGGTTCCTTAGGTGTCCGAACGTCAACATCTGGTGAAAATCGCATATTGGCCTTATTATAATACTTCCTCTTCTAGAGCTATAGCTCTGCTATCTAGACGGGAAAGTAAAAGGTAGGATACATTTATATTTTACAATGTACAACCTTTTCCACTATTTCTTATGATTTTGTATTTTATCTGATAGTAATGATCTTCATTGTACAGACATCCTCTAAAGTGAAAAGAATGAAATTCCAGTGTAGGGTTGAATATTATATTTTTTTATTACCTATATATTTTTAAAAATTAATTATATTCAATGTTTTTAATTATAAATACGATTAGTATATGCATATAAACACCCATGTATGTAAACATATATATATACATACATATATACAGTTCTTTGAGGGATTTCAGTAGAAACCCCTCTCTGTTAGCCATTTTTTGGTATTCGGTTTTACTTATGGTTCCAGTAAATTGGAACCTTTTGTAAATTAAACACTGCGAAAAAAAATAAAAAACGACTTGAAGAAAAAATCCTTATAAATCGAATTTTAAATTGTTTTTTTTTGTTCAGCTTAAGTTTCAAGTGAACTGAAAATAATAAAATTTTTTTGTAAAATAATAGTTTCTTATTATTGAAACTGTTCTGACTAATTTAATTTTTATTAAATTGGCTTTATATTAGAGTAAAAATGATGAACATATAGTAGGAAGTATTTTGATAATAAGTGGTGGATTATGGTATTGTGTCTGTTATAAGTGGAGAATATGTCATTTGAAAGTAGGAAAATATTTAGGGGTTGGATATGTATTATATAATATATATTAAATGGGATTGAACTTTATTAAACAAATTTTATTTGATTTAAATTGTTGAATATTCACAAAAAAAAAATAAATTGTAATTTTAAAAATATTTCTACTCTTCTCATGTAACGTATGAAGTAGAAGTTTTGTTCGTTATTTAAAATTTTTTCATGAGCAGATTAGTTCTTAAATTTGGTGTAAGGGATACTACGGGTGATTAAAAAAATACATTTTAGTAAAATTTTGTAAAAATTCTCCCAGTAATTTTAAGCTGTGTTAATGTAACATTAATTTGTTAAGGACATATTAATTAATTATTAATAAGAAATTATTAGATTTGAGTAAATTGTTTTATTACAATATAACAGTATACTAGTAACACCCGGACAGTCACGACTGTTTTTTAATTTTTAACTATGATTTTTTAAACTTTTTACGGCACCGAACACACACACACACACGTATATACCAACATTAACATCCGGAAAATTTCCATCCATTTTAATCAAGGTTTGATTTCAAGGTCGTTTTTTTAACCTATTAATTTTAACTCCTGATGATGGCTTGCAAATAAGCCAAAAGATCTAGAGTACATATCAACGTGCTGGTAAGGTGGATTATATTAATTGTTAATTTAAACAATATAACAATTTATCGCATGCGCACGCTCACACACGATTTATCAATCACACACACACACACTTATGTTTCACATAAATGTAAGTTTTATATGAATCTAAGCAGTGCCTTTGGGTAAAAAAAAAACTTTTATATCATAAATGGGAGGAGGGTTAATTTTTTAATTCTTATTGCCGCGAAAATTTTGAAAAAAATTATATTCAATTGTTCAACTGGTGCAATATATTTTAATAAAATACATCCATACGTTTCGAGATATTAATTTCATTTAAAAAATTATAAATATTGAAATGACAAACAAATGAAAGCGTTTATATTCGTTTATTTATGAAAATGTTTTACTTACATTGACGTGAAGTTTACACTACATGAATTGGGAGGGAAATATCTATTTCACATATTAAATACCCACCACAGGATAAATTTATACTTTATGTTATTTACATAAATATTAAAAAACATTTTAATCCTAAAGTGGAAATATCATATCGTTTTTATTAAATATTACTCCTTCTTCAGTTAATAAATTTCAAATTGCTATATGCAAATTTATCAGTATTATAAATTATGTTTTAATGCTGTACTATAACCATCACATTCTACGGTAGAGAAAGGAGTTCTGTTTCATGAAAATGTAACATATGGTATTTACGCAAAAGGTGAGGGAAACTATGAAAACATGTATGCTTGTAAATTTTCTGTCCTATTACATACGATTATATATTTAAAAAGTAAATGCAACGTTAAATACATTTGGCTTTTTTAACGATTTTTTATGCATTAATTTGTATTGTTTATTCACGCTGATAACTACAAGCTGATTCCCAATTACAATTATTTTTCATTATTATGACATAAAAAAAAAAATTTTTAAAGCATTAAAATTGCTAAGCAAGTCTGGAATTCAAATCCAGAAATTCGGCATAAATCATTTCGTCATTGATTGGTTATAATGTAAGATTATAGGATAAAAATATTATTCCGCAAATTTTTACCTTATCTATGTAATAAAGTAGAACATTATTAAATACGTAGTTAAACAGTTTAAAAAAATTATAGCTGATTTAATTCAAAATCACATTACAATATTGAAAAATAAAATTATTTTTTAATATTTAATATAATTTTTTAAACTTTTTTTTGTTATAACTTTTTTCAGAATGAATACGATTAGGTTAGATTTAAACAAATTTATTTAATTAATGTTCTACGTGATTTTAATATATAATTTTTTTATGGTTTCGTTTGGAGAAACCGAATGTAAATTTTTGTTCTACAACAAAACGAAAAGGAAAAATTAAAATCCTGATATAGAAATAAAGTTTCCTTGACGTTTCTAATCCCGTCATTTCAAAAAATAATAAATGCTGGAAAAAGTTTAAATAGTTTTATTGATATCGTTTTAGAGGGTTTTCATTCGTTTTTATTTTTTTTAATTTTACTTTTTTTCCGATATATAATCGATGCAATGTAGCGTATCTAACGACAAAGTAATGATCAGATTTGTAGTAATTAAAACACTTAGACGAAAAGATTGACTTTGTTTATAGTGCAGCTTTTACATATTACATTCGCTTTAAATTCTAACTTTAAAAGTTTTCATTTGGAAATAATGAAAATAAAATTTTTTGTGATGAAATTAATTCGTTTATTATTATTATTATTCTCTTTGAAATAAAAAATTTACTTTAAAATTATAAAAATTATACTTAATGTATAAAATAAATATTATATGTGAAAGATTTAAAATAAATAGGTTTTCTCTCAAATAGCTTGTAGCTAGAGAGACAAATTATTTGTATTGCTGTGTAAGATATTGTATTTGTGTTTAAGGAATCAAAGAATTTGAATTATTATTTATTTAATTGATATATGTGTAGAATTTATTCCTTATGTATTAACATAAAGTAAAATTAATTTTTTCATTTATTTATAATTTGTTTTTATTTTTCTCTTCACTTACCCGCAGTTTCATCAGAACGTATAAACACTTTATATGAATATCCAAATTAAAAGCGTACTGAAGAAAATTTAAATATGGAGAACATGGAAAAGAAATATATACATATATACAATTTTTATAAATAATAACTTTTTTCTGATACTAGGGTGAAAATTTCTAGACTGTTTATTAAAATTATAAAAATAATATGAAAATTTAAAAAAAAATTAATGTGACAAAATATAATCAAATACAGTGTAGAAGATTTTATATATATATATATATATATATAAGAAATACATCTAAGTTAACGTTGTTTCTTATTTTCTTTTTTAGATTAAAAAATAAGTATTTATTTACTTTTATATTTTATCGTACGTAATGAATGTTTATTTTACAGTAAACTTTAATAAAATAGATCATCGTAACTTTCATTAAGTTATATTCTTATTTAATACCTTTGTTTTTAATATAAACTTACCAACTTTTTTTATTTTAGGGTAGGAAATCAGATAGTATTGCTATTTTTTTTTCTATTATTTTTTTTAATTTTTTACTTACCGAAATGTGAGAGTTGTCAGAGGTCTATATGATTTATGACTATTGATATCACCCATCGGTGTACCCCAAAAATCGTTGTTGAACAAATTTTGAAGCGGGCTCGTGCCCAACACGTCCGGATTAGTCGTAAGAGCCGGTATATCGTCATGCACGAAATCACCTTGAAGGGCGTTAATATAACATAATACGGCGATCACAATCACAACACTATACACTCGCGCAGCGCCCGCTTCCTTCGCCCGGCGCCCCATCACTACCATAAAATGAATCGCCTCGCCCTTTTAACCAGCCGTCCTAAATCGGACATGCGCCCTTAACAGTAAACCCCTTCTCTAACTAGACCGTGTATATCTATATATATTTATAACCCATACTCTCAGACACCCTTCCCAACCCTTAGTTTTTACTCATACTCATCCCTAACCTAACCTTAGACACATCGCTCCATTTCCTTCCACTTCATCTCACTAGGTATTACCGCAAATATGTTAGTTCTCTTCCGTACAACCTTACAAAACCATCACGCTTCTTCCATCCTTCTCTTCTATTTTAGTTTCTCGCTCTCTCTAGCTATTACTTGTGGTATAGGTCCCGCAACAAAACACTTATTCATTAATCTATATTAATTTTATTCCTACATCATGCAGTAAAAGTGTTAAAGAAATTTTCGTTAAATTGTTTTAACCTTCCATTAAAACCAAAGATTTATTAATTTTTTGATAAAATGTGGTTTTTATTCAATCTTCTAGGGATAAAATTATAATATTAATTGAAAATAAATATACATTCTAGAAATGTTCACAGTGAACAAGATTTTGAAAATTAATTGTACGAGAATTGATTATTTTAAAATTTTTGCTTACGTTCATTATAATTTTCCAGTTTTATCATGTATTAAAAGAAATTAAATTCATAAAATATTCGTCTTTAAGGGATTTAGAATCTTATCTTAAAAAATAGTGCTTTTCTTTTCTTTTAGTAACTTACTTCTGTAAGTTGAACCACCTCGGTGAAATGAGGTCGTACTGAAATTTTTGGAAGTTAATTTAGTGATTTATTATGGATTTTGCTCTGAAAAATCGAATCAAATAGGTTCCAGAGCCGTATCTGCTGGAGTTTTTTTAAAAAATCCTCGGTGAAAAACAAATAAATTGAGTAAAATCCCTGTACTTTTTTTATGTTTGCGGTACAATAACTTTTTCAAATGGTTATTAAACACATAAAACTTTTAATTAATTTAATTTTTAAACAAAATAGTGTGCACGTATTAACGAGTAATACGTTTTTTATTGGTATTATTTACCTATTGGTTTATTAAGTTTTAAAAGTCACCAGAAATATTGAGTGATGTTTCAGGAATATAACTCGATTTAGTTCATCACACAAATGATGATTTTCAATTTTCAATAAGTCCCCGTTTGCGATATTCTTTATTGGATCCTGTCGTTTCTCTCCTCTTTAACAACTCGTAGCTCCTTTTCTTTTTAGATCATCAATCATCTTAATCCTTCTTTTTCCTCTAATCGCACCTCATCATTTAGCTCTCTTTTCGACGCCATTTTTTTTTTAAATATATCTTATTCAGTGCCTTTTTCTTGATTTTATTCCATCTAATTATTTACTCATCTATTCTAGTCTTCTTAATATATCTTCACCTCTGATCCTTTCCATCTTTTTAACCATTAAAATTTATTTCCACTGCTATATTCCAAGTATTTTCATTTTATTATTTTGTTTTTTCAAAAAATTCTATTTTCAAAGCCACACCATAAATTACACAATTAGACAACACAAATATGATTTACTCAGTTACTTTCTTAAGTGGGTCACTTCAGTTATCTAAATTACTGATTTCTTTTATATTTAGATAATATTTATTTAATTGAGAGCACTATATTAGAAAGATTATGTAACTAATTTTTGAGTTTCTAATGAAGTTTTTTGGAAAATTAAAAAAAATGTCTCAAATTCAAAATATATCTCCAATATTTTATAAGAGAATAAAATTCAAAGATTTCATAAATAAATTTTTAACGTAACTCAAAACTAATTCATTTCTATTTTTTGACTCAATAAAATTCTTAATAAAATTGATATATATATATATATATATATATTTCTTTATATAAATTCTCTCTTTTTCTGTTTAGCCTCCGGAATCACCGTAATGTTTACTTCAGAGGATAATATGTATGAATGTAAATGAAGTGTTTTGTACAGTCTCAGGTCGACTATTCCTGAAATGTGTAGTTAATTGAATCTCAAACATCAAATAACGAAAAGGTGGAGGGTGCTATTACGGCTCTGACTGGTACGGGGGGGGGGGAGCAGAAGAACCCACGTCCTGATTATAGTCGTGGATGCCCTCACGTCACGGGACGAGTTGCTTCGGGAGGGTCGCAAGACGATATTGTCCGCAAGTCTGTCTCTATTGACGTCCTATTAATGCGGCCGGCTTACGGCTTCACCCAAATGGTTTTTACACTGGCAGTGCCGCCAATCCTAGCGGACAAGCTACTGTCTTTTGGATGGTATCGGATTGGGTGAGTAGCCTATCGAGTGGTGCGGCGTACTTCCGACGACCTTTGCTTCAAATTGCCAGACCACTTAGCCAAGTTCTGTTCTAGCGCAGACAGAAGCGGCCACTGTTTTACATATGGTAAGGCTGGCCATTTACGCAAGGACTGCCAGCAGGACCCTAATTGCTTATCCTGCAAGTCAATGGTCATGCGCCTGGGGATGTAAGATGACTCCGTCGCATCAGGAACTGCTTCTTCGTAGGAACATCATGGTGTCTCTGAGGGACGGCCCCATCCGGGAGGACGTGGGAGGTCTCGGTCTCCCGCTTACGATGATGGGTTGAGGACTCCCTTGCAGTACCGTCGGGAGGAAAGTAAAACCTAGTCCCGACCGATGGGGGATCCTTTCGGGGATTCTCTATTACTGGCAAGGCATAAAGACAGAGTCCCTGAGGGGGGGATCCTTTGAGGTTCCCTCATTATTGGCATGGCGCCTAAAAGACCGAATCCTGGCTATCTGGCGGGAACTTTGTTCCCGACGAGGTAGTTAGGGGCTTTGGCACCCCTCGGAGCCGAGTTTATGTTTAGTTGTGGATCCGTTCCAGGGGGGCAGGGAAAAATACGGTGGGAAAATACCATTAAATAACACCGGTATTCATGATCTAGTATTAAAATTCATATAAAAATAACTGCCTTTATTATGATATGAACCTTAGAACTCTCGACTTCGAAATCAGGTGATTTGCGATGACGAGTTTACCACTAGACCAACCTGGTAAGTTTATATAAATTATCTCGAAGCAAATAAAATAAAATTTTGGTAAATAAAGTAGTGCGAACATTTCTGTAAAAAAAAAAAAAAAAAAAAAAAGCACGTGTGATACTTTATTTAATGTACCGTTTTGTGTCTTGTAATAACTAACCAATTAGAAAAAATAATTTTTCTGTGAAAGTTAATTTACTTTTCAACAAACTTTTCTTGGATAATAAGCAGAAAATTACATAATTATTAGAATAGAGAAGTAAATTATTGCGGTGATGGGACGAATTTTAGCAATTATAAAAACCAAGCTTCTCAAGCAGTTAGCTGCTACCTCCAAACTTTTTTCATCCGAAATCGAATTGAGCATCTCTTATAATAACTGCATTGAAATATTATTAACTTTTTTATATTGCCATCGAATATATTAAAATCTTTTACAAGTGATGATGTAGCTAAGTTGGTGAAACTCTGATGATCTTCCTTTACTTAAATTATTTTAAATTTGATTTATCCTGTGTTTTTATTGTAAAGTCACGTAATCTTTATCGATGACTTTGAAATTTATTCCTTTCTTTTGCTATCAACCTATAAAATTTAATTTCATTATAAATTATTTTGTTCAATAATTAATGAAAAAATACAGAAAAGTATTTATTTAAACATATAAAAAAACAATAAAAAGTATTTTACAAATTATATTTTTTAATAACTACTTTAACAACTACTCATTTCATGTAACCTTTTTTAAGATGTTAAGGATGTCAACCTAGTAACAGATCATCTTAGGACGAAAGGGTCATTATCATATTTGTTTTCTAAACATAATAAACAAGTGAAGTCCAGGAAAAAAATTACAAAAAATAGTTTAAAATATTTAAGAAATTATATACAGAACGACAAAAGAATGGAATTAACTTCATATTTCAAAACTGAAGGAAACTAGGAGATAGAAACAAGTCCGGATCTACGTAGTTACATAATTATTACTTTATAATGTGTTTGAAAGTTTTGTCCTCGATCCTCTATAATAAATCAAATCGTCTTTTTTAAATAGGAAAATGATCCTATTGTAAATAAGAATATGATCCTCCTATTGTAAAAAAAATATATACTATAAATAATAATTCAATAGTAACAATAAAAAATATGAAAAAAAAATCAGAAGTTATTTGTGAAATGAAATTTCTTGTACTTTTCATTTTAATTCAAAAAATACATGATACTTAATTTTATTGTAAAATTTTACGAGAAAAATTATAGCATAACTGTTTCTCGATAAAATATTTCATTTTCCAGCTGTAAGAAATCAAATTTTCAAAAACGGAAAAATCGCGATAGTAATAATATGAGATTTTTTTTCCTTTTATTTCCCCCGGACCGGATCCTGCAATTAAGTATTACACAGCCCAGGGTAGTGTCCTTTACTCTAACGGGCCTCCACGTCTCGGCCCTCATTTGGTCGGATCTCACTTTGCGCCCGCCTCAAACCCCCAGAGTAGGATCCACCAGGCCCGGCTATGCCGTCCCTGGGTCCCCACTCCAGGAGCCGGGACTCGGTCTTTATGCCAATGACTCTAATGGGGACACCCACTGTGGGGCATCCCCGCCCCACAGTGGGTGATAGTTCCTTTTACTTTCTTCATCATTAGCATTCTTATATTTTCTACGTTCATCCATCAGCTGCAATATATCGTCTGAAACGCAAGGTTTTCTACCAGTTCTCTTTATTCCGCCTAAGTTTGCTTCTGCTGATTTAAGAATTTCCTTTTTAACATTCTCCCATTCTTCTTCTACATTTTCTACCTTATCTTTTTTACTCAGACCTCTTGCGATGTCCTCCTCAAAAATCTTCTTTACCTCCTCTTCCTCAAGCTTCTCTAAATTCCACCGATTCATCTGACAACTTTTCTTCACGTTTTTAAACCCCAATCTACATTTCATTATCACCAAATTATGGTCGCTATCAATGTCTGCTCCAGGGTAAGTTTTGCAGTCAACGAGTTGATTTCTAAATCTTTGCTTAACCATGATATAATCTATCTGATACCTTGCAGTATCGCCTGGCTTTTTCCAAGTGTATATTCTTCTATTATGATTTTTAAATTGGGTGTTGGCAATTACTAAATTATACTTCGTGCAAAACTCTATAAGTCGGTCCCCTCTTTCATTCCTTTTGCCCAGCCCGTATTCACCCACTATATTTCCTTCCTTGCCTTTTCCAATGCTTGCATTCCAATCTCCAACTATTATTAAATTTTCATCTCCTTTTACGTGTTTAATTGCTTCATCAATCTCTTCGTATACACACTCTACCTCATCATCATCATGGGCGCTTGTAGGCATATAAACGTTAACAATCGTTGTCGGTTTAGGTTTTGATTTTATCCTTATTACAATGATTCTATCGCTATGCGTTTTGATAATATTATTAATACACAGTAATTAATAATTTGCAACACTGTTACAAATTAAATGGCTAGTTCAACTGGTATTTAATTCAATTATCACAATGTTTAATTTAATTTGTTTTTTTTAAATGTATTAGAAATTTATAGTAAATCAGCTGTTAATTTACAACAATGCGAGTTTTTATTTATTTCAACACACAAGTAATATTTGCATAATCATTAAATTCATTAACGTTTGTTATTAAATGTAATTCTTAACGTAATATGAAATACAAAAGCTACTAAGGAATATTTTACCTCGTTTTATTACTAACAAATCTTTTCCGTTTTTGCAAATTTAATTGCTTATAATTCCAAAACAAAGATATTATTAGAGAAACTATTTTGTCCATCTTTTTCTCGTACAATTTTACATTAAAAGAATGTATAATATGTCAATCTTCCATTTAAAAAATGGTTAACAAATGTGGTGAACAAAAATTTCAAACACACCATAAAGTAGTAATTTTGTAGCTATGTAGATCCGAATTTTTGTCAACCTCCAAGTATCCTTCAGTTTTTAAATATGGAGCGGTTTTCATACTTTTATATCCCTCTGTGTAAGGGAAGACCTATTTATTAATAACTGAAACATATTATGTAAGGAAAGATAAAGGGAAAACATGTTATTTGATGACCAAATGTTTTCGTGCTACATAAATTTCGGAAATGGACCGAAAGTATCTAAAATCAATTATTTATAAGAAATGGTTAATATTAAAATTCTTAGTAAAATATTTGATCTTCGAATGTAAAATTATAAAGCAGAATTTTGAGTACAAAAATCGGTATTAAAATTTTTAATTAATTACTTACTATAAGTAAAAATTATACCAATAATTATTTTACGTGCTGTTTAAGATTTCTTACGTACATGTTATACTGCAGTTTTTATCACATATTTTAATATTTATGGATTCTAATTATGTTTTGGAAATCGAATAACTGTTGTAATAATTACAATAGTAACTCTCCAATAAGAATGATGTTGAATTAATTTGTTTACTCTGTGTTCACATTTTTATTTTGAATAAAACGCTACCATCTAGCGGAAAAAATTGAACTAATAACTGTATAATAAATTGTACTGTATACAATAAACTGTGCGTTGTTTACATTAACATTTATTAAAATTATTATTTTTTTACATTTTCTTTAAAAAAACTTCTATAGGCATAAGCTTTTTTTAAATTATTATAAAAATAAGTGTAGAAGCACACTGCATCTTGCTACGAACGATGTACAAATATATATATAATATGTAAATTTATTAATCGTTTTACTTCATTATAGTTCTGTCACTATGGCAACTGGAATACAATTAAGTAAAATTATTAATCTTTTTTACAAAGTATTGTAATCACGAAAAATTTCGGTTTTCAGATTTCAATGGAAATATCCATTTTGACCATCGCTGAATTCATTTTGACTAGTTTCGGCGTGACATTTGTACGTACGTACGAATGCATCTCGCATAAGTCAAAAACGATTAGCAGTAAAATGTTGAAATTTCGGATATCGAACTGTTGTAACATCTAGCTGTGCGCCTCCCCTTTTGACTCAATCGACTGGACCAAAAGTGTCCAAAACAACCCAAAATAAAACAAAAAAAAACTTGAATTTTGGACTTTTCCTTAACTGCAAGTAATAAACCCTCATTCAGATATTTTCAACGCTATATCATGTAATTATTTTCATTGGTTCCAGAGTTATAATCAAATAAAATTTTAATTAATGAAACATTTGGATCTTACAACGGGAAGGTACATCGGTTCGAATCCGACTTCATTTGCATATATTTTTTTTTAACTTTTATTTTTAATTTAAATATATTTATTTATTAATAATTATTAACCTCCGATTGCAAAAAAATGTTTACAATAAATAATTCAATAATAACAATAAACAAAGAAAAAAAATCAGAAGTTATTAGTGAAATAAAATTTTATGTATTTTTCATTTTAATTCAAACATATTTACAGAGGTTAATAATTATTAATAAATCAATATATTTAAATTAAAAAAAAGGTAAATAAAAATATATATATATATATGTAGTCAGATTCGAACCGATATGTCCATGGTTATGACAAATCCAATACCACATAATTCCTTGAGCGGCGTGGAACAAAATTAATATATAAACTATTATATAATGCTGATACCGACACCACAAAAAAATGTGATGCAATTTGGTGTCCATCACAATGCAGTTGTGTTACTGTCCACGTTATTAAAGAACTGGAAGATCGTATCTCACTTTCAAATGAAATAACTTTCAATGAAGCGCAGCAAAAAATGTGTATAAGTAATTTAATAGGCGTACAAGGAAGTTATGTGGTGTCCACATCAGATTTTTTCTTTATTGACTCTCTGTGAAATACTTAATATTCTCATAAACATGAGGATACGAACGTGTCGATAGTTCAGGAGGCGGTCGAGTGAGCGAAGCGAACTCTGACTGGCTAGTTATTCAATAAAAAGAAATGTTTTACATGTAAAAATTTTATGGCCGAACAAAGATGTACGATAACTTTTTTTTTCTCGATGTATATATATTCATAATTCAATGCTTTGAAATTGCACGTGGTAATAGGGAAATGAGATTTTTTGCATATGAAAATACCTCATCGAGATTCGAACCTGGGAACCCCGGATGACACGCCAAGGCACTACCACTCCACTTCAAAAATCGAGAGTTCTGAAAGGAAAAAAAAGTTAACAAAAAATAGATCTGATTATATACTCTGACATGAAAAGGCAAAAGTAAATCGAATAAATTTGTTTTTATTATATGTACATATAACCCCAATAGAAATCAAAAATTCCCTTGAGATAGCATAAATCGAAAAGTATTACCAAAAGGTTATACTCTTATCCAAAATATATTCCTTTTACAGTGTTTTGAAGTTTTGTTTATTTGTTAGTATTATTTATTTTTTGAGATGTATTTATAAGATTATAATTGATATTCAAACATATTAATTTTATATATATATATATATATATATATATTTCCTTATGTGTAGATTGCAATATTTTCAACTAGTGAACAATTACAAAACCCCCTCACAGCCGTGAAATTAGATGAAGACAACCTAATCAGGCCAACCATTCCTGAAATGTGTGGTTGTACTAACACCAATCACTAATGTACAACGGTATCCGCTGTCTAGTAATCAAATCTCTATAAAAGAATCAACCTTTACTAGAATTTGAACCTAAAAATCTTCGACTTTAAAAATCAGTTGCTAAACAAGTGATTGGCGTCACGAAGTTAACTCCTTGACCTGATGGGCATATACATAAACGTATGTATATATATTCTTTTTCCTTATTGTCTACTATTGAGAATTGTTTAACAATCGAAATGGTCATTTAGTATTTTGTAAACAAATTTGAGCTTAATCGTGTTTAAGAATTAACTTAAATAAATTTTTTCACATTAACTTAATTTTATTTAAATATTATTAGTGCAATAAACTTGTGAAGATTGTTAGAAACATGGTTTAGAAATAAAACCAAATCATGTTTGATGTTTACTTTTACTGTTGTAGAAATTTGAGTTTTAAGAAGTAAATTAAATGAGTAGATATAACACAACCTTTGTAAATGAGCATTCCATTTGATAAATTTTCATCTCAGGTAATTAAAAAATTTTGTAGGACTTTTACAACATCTAAACCGCAATTCATATTAAAAATCTTATTTTACAATGTGTTTAATGTTATATAATAATTTTATGGTTTTTTTATATATATATATATATATATATACATATATATATGTGTGTGTGTGTGTGTGTGTATATATATATATACATTTTCTTACGGTTTCGGTCGCAGGGATTTTTTTGTTATACCTAGAGTAAGTTTTTAAAAGAAACAATACAGTTTTATTAAAATTCTATCATAATTTAAATGCGGCTGGTTTAGTGAGAATATTGGAAATTTATTTTATTTAGGCTTAAATTAATCTAAATCGTTTTTGAACGATAAAGTAACAAATTTTAATTATATTGAATTATTAACCTCTGGCTGTAAAAAAAGTTTTACAATAAATAATAATAATTCAATAATACTACTAATAAAAAAACGAGAAAATCAGAAGTTATAAGTGAAACAAAATTTTATGTAATTTACGTTTAAAAAAAAGGGAAATGAAGTCGGATTCGAACCGATGTACCTTCCCTTTGTAAGAGCAAATACTTCATTAATTAAAATTTTATTTGGCTATAACTCTTGGACCAATGAAAATAAATACCACTTATGATATATCGTAGAAAACGATAACTGCAGTTAAGAAAAACTCCAAAATTCGAATGTTTTGGATTTTGGCTTTTTTATAAACTTTTGGTCAAGTTGATTTCAATCAAAAGAAGAGGTGTACAATTAGATGTTACAACAGTCTTAAATACAAAATTTCAACATTACACGCGTAATCGTTTTTGATTTATGCGAGATAATACGCACATACGTACGTACAGATGTCACGACGAAAATAGTCAAAATGGATTCAGGGATAGTAAAATCGAAATTTCTGTTGAAATCTGAAAATCGAATTTTTTCGCGATTAAATACTACTTCCTTTACTTCGTTTAAGGATATAAACATCGATATTTATAAATAACAGTTAATTATTTTATTTGGTCCCAAATTATTTTTATTGTTAACTGGTCCTCAGTTACTGAATTCACTGCTGTAACAATTCGATTTCACAGATCGTAAAGAGAAGTAGGCTTAATTCATAAACCCACTGGGTTGGTCTAGAGATTAGCTCGTCATCACAAATTAGCTGATTTCGAAGTCGACAGTTCTAAGGTTCAAATACTAGCAAAGACAAGAATAACTTTTTACGGATTTGAATACTAGATAGTGAACTGTTATTCACTGTATTCATGTTCTTTGGTGGTTGGGATTCAATTAACCACACATCTCAGGAATGGTCGACCTGAGACTGTACAAGACTGCACTTCATTTATATTCATTCATATCATCCTCTGATGTAATACCTTACGGTAGTTCGGGAGGCTAAAGAGAAAAAAAATATAATAAACTTGAAGTAAAATTTTACATATATATATTTGTTGTTTCATTCTAATGTTGACATATTACAAAATAGAATTATAAGGGAGTGTTCCGGTGTAAAGTAATAAAAAAACATTGTAACATTTGCTATTTAAAGATTAAATTATCTAATTAAAATTTAAAAAGATAAAACATTTCATTAATATAACATAATAATATTAAAAATGCCTATCTTATAAAAACAAACTTAATAAAAAAATTCCAATAAGTACACGCTTAAAATAAATTATAATATGAAAGAGAAGTTTTAATTTAATATTATATTATATTACAATATGAAAATCATAGGGCAGTTTATACATTAATATCAACGCATCACTTTATATTTAAATGACTTGAAAGTAATAAGGTGACATTTAATAATTAAATATCTGATTTTTATTCTAATATAAACTAGGTCTTGGTTTTAAATTAACATTTATTCAAAATCAGTAAAAGATATTTAGTAATTAAAAATAAATTATTGTTTTTCATTTTATATGAAATAAATATCGACGCATCACTTAATATTTAAATTACACGAAAATAATGACTTTTTAATAATTAAAGGTCCGAAGTTTATTCTAATATAAACGAGGTGATGGTTTTTAATAGATTTTTATTCAAAATCAGTACAAGATCTCTAATAATTAAAAATAAATTATTATTTTTACTTTTACGTAAAACATTTTTTTTTTCAAACCGAATTAACTATCAAAGTTTAAGAGGTTGCAAATGGATAAACTCCTATAATACAAAAAAGTTTATTTCATTATATTTTTGGATAATCTAATATTTCATGTACATTTCAAAACACAGCTACTGACTGTAATGGGTACCATGATTCGACTTCCGGAAAATTTCGACATATCTTCGCGTTTCACATCCTCCAGACGCCAAAAGCACAGTCAACTCAAAATTTTATACATACATTTAAATATATATATATATTTACTTTCTTGTTGACATGATAACTGCCCTAATTTTGCGTCAATCACTTTCAAATTGTTCCTTAAAAATAACTCGTCAGAAAATCTTGGTCGATTTCGTTAACGGCCAAAATCGGGCCCCATGGGAATGGAAATCGGGCGGGGGCTTTTTCGAATAAAAAAAATATCGCTATAACTTTCTTATTGAGTAAAAAATCTAATTCGTTTAAAGTTTCCACTATTTTTTTGATAAGGGCCTAAAACTTATTTCAGTAAAGTTTTTTTTGTATCATCAACCATACGCCCAGGGGTTAGATAAAATTTAGTTTTGCAGACAAAACACATCATAACTCCCTTAATAGGCACAGTAACGAATCAGTTTAAAGTGGTCATTAGTCTTCTAAATATTACTTAAAAGTTTTATCTGTAATAATTTTTGATATGACCAACCCTTACGGCAAGGGATGACCAAAATTTTGGTAGAATGGTAAAATGGGCTTGTCTTATGCTAAACATGTGAAACTTTTTTTGACATGCAACCATTATCGTATTGAGTAAATTTAAAGTTTTTCTTAATTTTAAGGAGGAAATCTTTTTTATCCTCTACTTAGCACCGGAAATCTACCTCCGCCTTCCAGCGTGCCAAAAGGGATTATTTTTAATTTTTTTTTATTGAAATATTTTGATTTATTAATTATTAACCTCCGAGAGTAAAAAAATTACAATAAATATTAATTCAATAATCAAAAAATTAAAAATATGTAATAAAAAAATGTATGTAGTTTAATAGGCGTATAAGGAAATCAGGTGGTGTTCACATCAAATATTTCGATTCTGTGAGAATGTTGTTTTGCGTTAAAATTATTTATCTTTTTGGAAATTGTTGCAGTGTTCTTGAACAAGCTTGAGAGGCAGGTGATCAGTCTATAGTTTGATGGCTTTTGGTATTTTAATTTTGTGTTTGATAAACGTTATGCCTTGGTGAGGAATTTAGTGAGTGTGTGAGGTATTTTAATTTTTTTAAATTTTTTTATTGGATATATTATTAGTTTTTTAAATGGTTTCTTGGGATAATAATTATAGATTATCCTTTCAGAAAAAAAAAAATTTGTGCAGTATACTGTTTTGTTTTTTTTTTTTTTATTTGATCTAAAAGATAAATGGGTGAAACTTTTGTAAACATGGCATGATGTTACCAAATAAAAACATGTAAATATTACCCTATTTCTGCTCTAATATTCTGTCAAATATTAAATAAATATTTTATTTTATTATTATTTTTTAAATTTACCATTCTGTCTGTGCCGATAGAATATCAAGTAATATTGTGTTAGAATTTATAAGTACTTAGCCGGCAAGCTAGCTTGTACGTTACAGCATTGGTAATTTATAATTCAAGTAAATTGCCTCTGGTGTATAGTTTTATGAAGGACATTACATGAATAATTTCCCTGCTGTGATAAATTTGAATTGTATAGAGAACACCAATGGGTAAGCGGGGAAGAAGTTTAACATTGTTATGTAACCGAACGGTATAAGGTGCTATTCTATTGCCCTCAAATGACATATTAACTTGGCCGCTGTTTTGCAATATCCCTTATGTTACAACTTACAAACCCTTTAGTTTTCATACCTCTTAAAACAAAAATATTATGAAACGGAAAGTGCGCGCGTGATTTTAGACACGGTATGTGTTCTATTTATATATAGTATTTATTATATTATATTATGTATATATTAAGTATATAATTTCTCGTAAGTTTATTTCTTTCAAACTTATTAATTATGTCATAAAATTCGGGCGCGTGTGTTTATTATTTTATTTATTATTTTTTTTTAATTTTCTTTCATATTAGAAGAAACCAAATCACGTCACGGTTTAGTTCTGGTTGTTTCTAAGTACTGCAATACTGATAAGTTAAAATAAATTGTTTCAGCCTTTACGTTATAAAAACATAACTGGATGATAAGAAGTAAATTTTTGTAAAATATTTGTTACTAAAATATTGCATTGTAAATATCGAAATAAGTTAATTGTTCGTCAAATTTATTAAATACACAATTACTAGCTGGCCCCTCTTGCCAGAACCTCTACCCTCGGCGCTCAGGTCAGCCCAGGTAAATTTCCACTACTACATCTATATATATATATATATAAAATATATTTGAAAAAAAAAAATTTTTTTTCATTGATTTTTCGAGATGAATTATGTCTAAAAACCTTCTCAGTTATGCCAAGAAACATGGAAAACAATTTTGATGCGATTGATAGAGTACTTTTTTTTTACTTTCTTGTACGAAGTAAAGAAAGTATTGTAATCGTGAAAAATTTCGGTTTTCAGATTTCAACGGAAGTATCCATTTTAACCATCCCTGAATCCATTTTGACTAGTTTCGTTATGAGATCTGTACGTACGTATGTATCTCGCATAACTCAAAAACATTTTAAAATTTTGAATTTAGGATTGTTGTAAGGTCTAGTTGTGCACCTACCCTTTTGATTATACCCAATTGACACTGAACCAAAAGTATCCAGCCCAAAATAAAAAAAAAATTGGATTTTGGACTTTTTTATAAGCCCTCATTGAAAGATTTTCAACGATATATCACAAATAATGGTACTTATTTTCATTGGTTTCAGAGATATAGCTAAATAAAATTTTAATTAATGAAATATTTGGATTTTACCAGGGGTAGATTCAGATTTCATTTTTTTTAATTTAAAAATATATACACATGTATGCATAATGTTTGTACTCCTTTTTTTGAGTTTTTTTTTTGCTTACGAGATGAATAAACTCAACACATAAGTTTGAATCGAAGTTTTGGCGTGGGAAATATGTAAATTAAAATTTTTTTTAGTATTGAAAATAGCGTATCTGATCGAGATTAAAACCCGGGATCTCAGGATGAAAGTCCGAGACGCTACCACTATAGATATTGGCAATTCTGATATTTCGAAAGTTTTTAATATTATTAATTTCCGTTTAAAAAATAAAAAGGCAAAGTAAATTCGAAATGTAAGCTTTTTGGGTATAGTTCATGAGAATTTATTGTTATATAATTACCCAAATTTATGTCTTAAAGTTGTGACGTTTTATCCTCTTTCTATAACTATAAAAATTTATATTAAAAAAAAAATCATAATTTTTGTATTCTCTACATTGCTAGGTGTTCTTTTTTTTAATTTTTTCGTAAATTAAAACGAGACATTTTTATGAATTTCGTTGATTAAGTTCGGATTTGTATATTTTACATCCGTTAAAAGTTCTAAAAACATCTGATTTGTTAATAAAAGTTGTAAATTTGGAGTTTTTATTAAAAAAATGGAACAAGAAATAATCTAATCAATTAAAATTTATAGAAAAACTTTTCACTTCGCAGTTAATTAAAAATACCATTTTAATTATAAATAGACTTAAAAATTTAATTAAGAATAATAAATGATAATTATACAAAAGTGTTCAATTATAAAATTACAGTATTTTCTCTTGACAAACTCTGAAAAGCTATCAGTGCTTTTTACTATTTTATATCTACCATTATAACTTCCTAATTACTTAAATAAATTACTTAAAATTTCAGTTGCGTAGCGATAGTTTAGATTTTAGCTTTAACACAAAGTTTGACTGAATTAAGATTTTCTGTAATTTTTTTAGGATTAAAACAGACTGGTCTTTATTATTTAATTTTAAGTGTATGAAAAAGTAATTAATTTTAATGACACACACACACACACACACACACACACACACACACTCTCACACACACACATACTCACGAATAATTTATTTGTTCAAAGAGTACAAAGATGAAAAGGACAAGGGAAAGCTTCGTAGAGGTAATTTTAGAGCAATCGAAACTTTTTTTTACGTAATATTAGGATTTTTTTTTTATTAGAATGTATATCTTTAATTTATACTACTAGTTTTATACCTTTTCTGATCAGTTTAAAACTTAACTGAATCAAAAAACGGTAAAAAGTCAAAAGTTTTTTATTACTTTTCAATCTAATACAGCAAAAAGGCCGTGTAAAATACAGAAAGATTATCTTAAAAAATATCTTATTAAAACTAATTTACAACAAGTCAGCTTCTTTCATGGCCCCACACAAATCGCCCAAATTTAAAAAAAAAATTGCATTTTCTATGTATTAATTCAATGGTTATGTTTTAGAATAACTACAAATTCATTACAGTTGAGACAGAAAAGTACGACAACAATCACATAAAAAATAGACTACATAAAAAAACTATGTTTTTATGCATAGCTACTTTTAATTTACTAAGCATTTGGCACCGTTGATATTAATACAATTGCATAAATTAAATTTCCACTTACCAACAATTTAAAAAGTGTAAATTCTAGTACTTTCGGAGCTGTTACTCCATCTTCAGGGATTTTCTAAAAGATGTTAATTTAAATTCAAATCAATCGTTTTAAAATTAAACTGTTGAGTTCATAACAGTCTGTCGTCAAGAATAAAATTAATTCGTACGTCAATAAGATAATAACGTCATGTTTGTAAGATCTATGCGACTATTGTACTGTCTTATTGACGTACGAATTAATTTTATTCTTGACGACCGACCATTATAAACATGACAGCTTATTTTTAAAACGATTATCGATTTGAATTTAAATTAACATCTTTTAAAAAATACCTGAAGACGGTGTAACAGTTCTGAATGTACTAGGATTTACACTTTCTAAATTGTTGGTAAGTGGAAATTACATTTTACAAAAATATCTTTTGCTTTAGTTTAGACATAACTTTAGCATAAAAAAACTATGTTTTTATGCATAGCTACTTTTAATTTACTAAGCATTTGGCACCGTCGATATTAATACAATTGCATAAATTAAATTTCCACTTACCAACAATTTAAAAAGTGTAAATTCTAGTACTTTCGGAGCTGTTACTCCATCTTCAGGGATTTTCTAAAAGATGTTAATTTAAATTCAAATCAATCGTTTTAAAATTAAACTGTTGAGTTCATAACAGTCTGTCGTCAAGAATAAAATTAATTCGTACATCAATAAGAAAGTAACTTCATGTTTGTAAGATGTTTGCGACTATATCTATATCTATATTATCGATAATAGTCGCAAAAATCTTACTTACATGACGTTAGTAATATTTTAAAAAATTACACGAGCTATATTTTTTTTAAATTTAATAAGCATTTGGCGCCGTTGGTATTAATACAATTGTACAAAATAATGTTCCACTTACGAGATATTTTAAAAGTATATATCCGAGCACTTTCGGAGCCGTTACTGCATCATCAGGGATTTCCCAAAAGATGATAATTTAAATTCAGATGTATAATTGTATTTAAATTAAAATTGTTACGTTCATATCGATCGTCAAGAAATAAAATTAAATTGTACATCAAGACGGTAACGGCATGTTCGTAAGATGTTTGCGACTGTTATGAAATTGTGTTAATATTACATGTAATAGTACCATCCTATTAATAATTAATTATTATATAATTTGTTTATAAAGGATATCATTATCGAATCTAACCTGTTCATTCTTCAATTTATTATTATTCAAAAATACATTAAATTTTTCTATGATACTCGTTTTATAATAATTATTATTGTATTCTAATATTTTAATATTGCGTTAGCATTATAATTACTTTCAGTTTCTAATGTGTGTTAGCGAAATTAGATTTTTCTTTATTATTTTTAACAATACAATTAATATGTTCTTTAATTCTAATGGCAAATTAGAATATATTTTAATTCAATATATTTTAAGTCATAATTTTCTTCAAATTTTCATAAATTATAATTATTATCTTGATTTATTGTAATAGAAACGTCTTCATTATTTACGTATTTTATTATTTATTTATTATTACGAACATGACGTTACGGTCTTATTGACGTACAGTTTAATTTTATTTCTTGATGACCAACTATTATGAACGTAACAATTTTAATTTAAATACAATTATACATTTGAATTTAAATTAACATCTTTTGGGAAATCCCTGATGATGGAGTAACGGCTCCGAAAGTACTCTGTTATATACTTTTAAAATTGCTGATTAGTGGAACTTTATTTTGTACAATTAAATTATTTTTATTGTGTACTATTAATTTTAAGAATGATAGTCATGTAAGTACCATTTAATTAAATATTTCAATTGTTTTATGTTATTACTTGAAAATTGAATTAATTTCTTGAATTTTAGACCTTTGTGGTGGTACTAAATAAAGTACAATCACCATTATTTGTTTTTATTTTTCTACGTTAATTTTCACAAAAACCCCTTTTTCTCATTACATACGTCGTGACTTAACACCACTTTCATTCTCGCAACTCTTCTTTCATTTTGACAAAAAATGGAGAGTAGAATTAAAACTCGAATTAGCATATAATGTCCGACCAGGCATACCTTATGCTAAAAACGATTCATTATCAGTGTCATAAACATTATCACAGTTTTTACCAGTCCACTACTCTAGTTTTGTGTCACATTTTTTATACTTCTTAAATTTTTATGAGTCACTACCTGTTGGGGATGCAAATAATGCAGAAAAATTATTTACCAACAATTCTTTTATGCACCTTTTAAATTCTATCACTTTAATTTGTAGTAAGTGATGTACCTTACTAAGATCAGTTTTTGTCAATATTCTTGTTCTTTATGTTGCTGTATATTCTTTTAAGTTTTACAATAGTTTTCGTTATTGCTGATTATAACAAATCTTTCTTATTCTTCTTTCAATATCTTCTTATTCTTTATTCTTATACATTTTATATATTCATGCATTTTATACTCTTGATATTACATATTGTTTACGCCAACGCGTAAAGCAGTTGTAAGTTAATTGTTTGGTATTTGACTTATTTTCATCTAAAATTTAACAGTATTTCGATGTAATGAATATTTCAATTATAAATAAGAAATTTTTCATACACTGAAATTTATGCATTCCGTTCAACGTACATATAAATATATGCTCAGCTGATTTTTATTTATGCCTTTTGTATGGATTATTTATTAAGATTTAATTGTGTATTATTTCATGTTTAAAATGTTTAAAAAAAAAAAACGTAAAACATGTTGCATTCACTCGACTCCTGATGATTCACACAGCTCCTGGTGGTTCACTCGGCTCCATCTACACTATATAAGCCGGCTCCCCACTAGAGTCAGTCAGTGTCTCTCTTCGACCATCGTCTCTCTCAGTCTCTCTCTGATCACAGTCTCTCTCTAACCACAGTCTCTGACCATCATTCGAAGAATCATTAGTGCGTCTTACAATTCTAATATTGTTTAGTCAAAATTTACACTTCATGCAGTTAACAAGTAAATTATACACATATTCTTCAACAATGAATCTTTTTTTTTTGTATGTTAAAAATCCTTTAAACATTATGTTTGTGTTTTTTCTTCTCTATAATTGTATGATAAAATATTAAACTTAAAAGAATTTATGTAGATATATATAAAATCCACGATTGTGAGATTATATTTTGTGCAAGTGAATATCAAGATGTTAATGTTTTTCATTCTACAGTAATCGTCCGTTAAACTCTCCGTTATGATAATCCAGATTACATCCTGCGTAAGTGAATATCAGAATATTAATGTTTTTCATTCTACACTAATCGTCTGTTGAACTTTCTATTATGATAGTCCAGATTATATTCTGTGCCAGTAAGTATCAATATATTGTTTTTCATTAACAAAAAAACAGTAATCGTCTACTAAATAATAAGGTAATCCTCTGTTAATTAATAAGATATTATTATTATTATACTCTGTATTGTTATTATATACTTTGTTTATGTAAAAGAAATATTTAAGGTAATAAGTTTACCTATACTTTACTTACGGATTGTTGTATATAAATATTTCACAAGGAAATTTTATGCAAAGCATTTATCTTAACAAAACAGTAATATCTAATAATGTATTTACGCTTTTTTTTTGTTTTTATGAATATGGTTATATAATTCTGATTTTCATTCTGTTAAAAATAAAGTCCAATTTTCTTTTGGCAAAAACGAGCTATGTGTAATTTTATTTTTGTAACTTTCTTCAACACACATACAAAAAACAAAAATTACCAAAATTTGAATAAGTTTAATAAGTGATTTTTTTTCCTACACCTCAGGACCGAATCTGCAGTGAAGCATAACTCAGCGTGTGTAACTCAGGGGTGTGTCCTTGCGACTCTAATGGGCCTCCCCGCCTGCTGGAAGTAGGTCCGGTATGGCAGATCTTCCATACCGGCCGTAACTAAAGAGAGGGGGTAACCGGGCCCGGATATGCTGTTCCCGGGACCCCTCATCTGCCGGGACTCTGTCATTTCTCCAATTTTTTTTTTTGAACGGCAGCTCAGCAGGAGGAGGTCCTTTCCCTTACGTCTTCCACCCAGGGTTTAGTCTGCCCCCCCCCCCCCCCCATTATCTGTAATCCTTTTCTTTCCTCTTTAGGATCAGCTTCTCCATGTTTAGTCATTCCCTTAAACCCTTTAACATGTATTGGACAGCGGTTGCAGGTTTCATCCATTCGAGATTACAATTTAACTTGGCCCCATTCCACCGAATAATAAATCACTTATTTTGGCGATTTTGGGGAATTATCTCTACCGGTTTGGTAGAAGGATGTTTCAGAGTTACATATATTGTGGGCTGCAGGACGCCCCTTACCATATCCTTCTTTCAGTGATTTATTCAACTAATTATGTGTAGGTATGTTGTTTCTATACGTTGAATGATAATTTAATATTTTTCAGAACTTTTTTTACTCTTTTGTTTTAGGTAGAGCTTTCACATAAAAACCTATTGATCCAACAACATTTTCTCTACAAGTTAGAGGAATTGGATTTTCTTTGCTTTTGTGTTAATACATGAAATTTTTTTAAAAGGTACATTTTTTACTGGCTTTAAAATTTTGCTGGATTTATATGAAGTTGTAATTTTAGACCAAATTTTATTTTGTTTAATGACAAAAAACTCATCCAAGTAAGTTCAAAAAATGAATGCAAAATTATGGTAATTGCAAAAAACCTATTACTCAAGCATGATACAACTATACCACCTTTTTCTTCATCCAAAAGGCTTCTTTGCATTTCTTTTCCTTTTTCAAGTTTCTTTCACCAGAATCCACCGAATTCTCCGAATATGAGCGTTCTTTTTTTCAGTCCTAGGACAGTATTATTTGAGTTTGATGATAATCACAATTTAATTGATAATAAAAATGAATATTTATTACTTTGAATTTATTGGGGAAAAAAAAATATTCTGTTAAAATACTAAAAGTAAAAAACCAAGCACGATAAAATAAATTTACTATTCTAATAAATCCCATCACCATAATCAGGGTCATTAACACCTTCCAATTTATCAAAAAGGCCTCTTATTACGTTTCCTTTCCTTATCTACAGGCTTCAGAAAACGTTCACCTACTAGGCGAACTAGGTGAACCATCAGTTCCACCTGTCATCGCAGAGATTAATAGCATCTCTGCTTCCATCTGGATGTTTTGCGTTCAGAGTCCAGTTAATATCTTTTACATTGTCTTTTGTTTACTAAATTAACTTTTGTAAAAGGCAGTTAATTATCTTTACAGATCCGAATGGTCAATTATTTATCTTCGGATTTTCAGAGAAGTTTCAGTTTCCAGTTGGGATTTGCAAATCAAATACAAATCCCATAAATTTGTATAATTTTACTTTTTTTCTACACCGGGGAAATATTACCAGTTTTTTTCCGTGCTTTCTTCATTTATTTTAATAGTAATCTTAATAAAAGAAATGTATAATTACAGTCCAAAATAGATAGTTACAAATAGGCAATTATAGTCCAAAATATTCCCAAAAGGGGGTATTATTATAAGGTCAATAAATACAAGAAAGAACGTAATAGTAGTTGTAGGAAAAACGAAATAAAAACTTGATTACATTGTACAATAAAATAAAATAGCTATGTATTTAATAGTAATAACGTACACACCGCCTTAAACGAAGTCTTTTTTCACTCTAAATTTTCTTTTGATTTTACTACTGTCAGCAAAAGAAGGAAAAAAAAAAAAAAAAAAACGGATTTTAGAAATGAAAATCGCAACTTACAATTTAGTTTACTTACTCTTCCTTCCAATTTATCATGCATTAAATTCTTTCTCTTTTTATATGCTGGATTTATTTTTTTAAGTAGTATAACCTGATATAAAGTTAATGAAATTGAATTCATAAGCGCAATAAAAAAAATGATACGTTGTTCTCTACACTGTTGTTTATATAGTTTTTATGTTTGTACAAACGTTAAAATTTTGTGGATGATTAAACTATACATTATAGAGAAACAAAAAATTTCACTTTGTAAAATATTATTAAAAAAAGAGGAAACCTTGCAGTAAGTTTCGTGTAAAAAATAAAGTTAGATTTTGTATAAAAATAACACCGATATTTGTTTTGGTAAATATATATTTGAATCTCGTGTAAAAAAAAATTAATTAAAATTGGTTTTTGCCTCGATTTGTATATAGAAAAATTCATAAAGAAAGAGAACAATCTCGGAACCAATTCTGTAACTTGAAATAAGGAAAAACCTTCATACAAACATTAGTCGGAAAATACTCTTCCGCCGATCATCGTGACGGAGTGGTAATCTCTCCTCTTCTTCCGGGGATCCCCAGTTCAAAACCCGATGAGGCATGGAAATTTTATATGATTAAAAATTCAATTAACATATTCCACACGCAAAAATTTCTCTGTCATCTTCTGTGTGTGTAATAATTCATCAAGCACAAAAAACTTGTTATTAACCAGATTATTTCAGTGAAAAAAAAATCGAATTCATATTGGCATCGACTTTTTTTATGTTTAGCATAAAGGAAAGATATCGGTTCAGTTGTTCTTAAAGTTTATTGAATAAACAAAGAAAATTTTTTTACGTCAAGAACTTAATAAATACCACAATGTTAATTTCGTCTATAAGAGTTTATTCCTTGCACTTTTTTGAATCGGTGCAAAAATATATATATCTATTTGGTACATGAGTAGACGTATAGATGGGGTATATAAAAGGACATAGTAACCGCAACGGAAAAGCAATCAAAGCGCATAAATATGAATTCCACTGATGTATTATCGGTATTTATGAAGTATTTGTATATAGCATTATAGAAAAAATTTATACTATATCTAGAAATTAAATTGGTAGAAGCAGGCACCAATTCAAAAAGTGTCTAAGGAATTAAGTATTTCAACGGGATTATTTCTTACTTTTACTCCATTTTGTTGCTGGTTCAATTTCTTTTTAAAAATTATCTTTATTTTGAAGCAAGCTATTAAAATTCAAACGTATCAGTTAAGATATAATACAACTAGTGTACTTATAAATTAAGGATAACGTATATTTTCATTAAAATAAGTAAAATAAAATTTCCTTGGCGGAGCGATACGTCTACATCTCCTAGAAGGAGTGGCATCTCTGTCTTCATATTGAGGTCCCGGGTTTGAATCCCGGTCATGCATGGAATTTTTCATACGCTAAAAATATTTATTCTCATGGAACAAAATTATTATAGCAGTAGATGCCATCATCTCAAAATAAAATAAAATATTTTAATAATTAACACCCATATTCTATTTGTTTCTTATTTTTTTAACTATAAATTATTGATATTACCTTATGTTTGAAATTAATTTAGATTTAGTGGACAAAAAAAATTAAAATTATAATAAATAAAATATTATTCCATAAACTTATATATATATATATTTAGATTCAGCATTTGTTTTCTTTGTCCTCTTGCGTAATGTAAACTCCTATCATCCTCTTTCTTCTTGTTTGTTAATGAACCAGCTGATCTTAATTATTATTAGAATTAATTGTATGAATTTACTTTCCTTTAATATGTATAGCAACACCTCAAAATTTTTATTGTTCTAACATATTTAATATGTATTTAAAATTGAATAAATGTGAACTTAATTAACGTAAATTATTTAAACATATTGCAATGTTTAATTAATGAAGTGTAAATTTTGAAAGTAAATAAAGGAAGTGATTATCAATGATTGGTTATCCGGCATTACTTAATGTAAACAGTTTACACAACCAACGAATTGCTCCTTGGCTGAAATTGTTGTGTGTGTGTGTATATATATATATATATTTAATTGTAATATAAATTTTGGAAAGAAATAGTTTCTTAAGATATTTATAACGTTTTCAGAAAACTTATGACAGCTTACCGATCCATTAGTTATGTAAGGTGTATAATATATCTATACATATATATCCAAATAGGGCCATATATTTTATCAATTCTCTGAACACCTCTATTTCATCCAGTTCTTTTGGTAAAATATCTTTTAACACAAATATATGTATATGAAGAAACAAGATATTACAATATTTTTTAGTTTATATAGACAGATTTTAAATATATAACATTTTTATGCGTTAGAAATTATGAAAATTTGTTACATATTGCATAGAAAAATTCTTATACATAATAAAAACTGTATCACTGGGAATGTATTTCTTTTTACGGTTGATTAATATTAAAATGGAAAATTAAATTTTAAAGTTTACCTGAAGACATATATATTTATTCGTTTACTTATTCACTTATTAGTTACCAGACTAGTTTAATTTTCCATCCTTTCTTTTCTTTATAAATATTTTAATCTCTATATAATTATTAATCCTTCGTTTGTGATTTCCTTTTTCGTATATTTTATTCATTCTTTTCTTCTTTTAACGAGAATTTACCTTCTACTCGTTCATCTAATACTAAATTAACTAAATTAAAATTACACGTCATTTTAAAAATATCTTTACAATATTCCATTTGATTTCCTCAAGCGCTTTCGGCTATTCTGCCATCTTCAAATGGAATTTATAATTAAAATACATAAAAATGTAAAATTCAAATAAGAAAATTAAACACGTAATAATTAATCGTTATTTTATATGTTCATAAGTTAAAATAACTATCTCCATTTTATAACGGTATCACAATAGTTATTTTAAACAAAAAAAAAAAAAAAAACAAACTAAAATTATGTTTCAAATAACATATTTTTTTAGCATTTTTTTTTTTTTTTTTTATTATCAGGACACAGCAACTTTACAATCTGTTAGCAAGATAATTGAACAATAAGTAAATAAGATCTATATTTGAACTAACAATAAGTAGTCACAGACCCAGCGGCTGCTGACTTAACGATAACAACGAAATGAAATAGAAGATCACTCCGTACAGCTAGACCATAAAGTAGCCTGATTGGAACGATAATGAAAACCAAGAATATTGTTCCTTATCAATTTTGAAAAATCACTGAACGTGGTATCCAATAAATTGACCGCCAAATAATTCGGGTGCCGATCCAAACTATTTTGATACCGTAGACCATTGATTCCCAAAGTGGTCCAGGTGGACTCCCAGGGGTCCACGAGAGACTCGACGGGGGTCTACGTTGGCGTTACAAAAAAATGGGGGTTCACAATTCGTAAGCGGGGGTCCACGAAAATTTTCTTGGAAAATTGAAATTTATGAAGCAAAATATTAGTCGGCGCGTATTTTTCCAGTTTTCAAACTTGTCACAGGTAGAATGCCTTGATGAGGATATTCAGACATACGTTCAACATTTAATCGCCCTGCATGATGACTTCAAACTCAGATTTGAAGATATTCTGACGATGGAAATACCACCACGGATCATAAATCAATTTGATTAAACGGAAGTGGAGAATGTGATATCACAAGAGGAGCTACTCGAGCTTAGCACTAATAAGGAGCTGAAGGTGAAATTTAAAAGAGGGTATCAAACATTTTGGCTGCAGGCAGAAATACCAGAAAAATATCCTGGACTGTGGGGAATTGCGAGAAAGCTTTTGATAGCGTTTCCCTCGTCATATCTTGTCGAAAAATGTTTTAGTGTCGTTATAAACCTTTTATCAAAAAAAGGAGCAGATTCAATATCACAGAACGGGGAGATTTGCGCTTATTCCTAACAAAACTGAAGCCAAATATTGATAATTTGCTTTCAATCTATCAAGTACATCCCTTCCATTAAAATTGTAACTATTTTGTGATTATCATTGTGGAAGTTACATTACATTATTAATGTTTAATTTTAATTATATTACGACAATTTTATTATATTACATTGCAATATGATAAAAATAATAATTAATAGCGTAATGATTACATATTTGAATAAATGCAACACAAAAAACTATACTAGTTTTCTTTTGCTTTTTACCACTCTGAATGGGAAGTTTTCTAAATAAAATAAGTGAGAATCGATTGCTTTCTTGTGCTGTGAGTAGATATCAAAAATGTAAAGTTAGATGGAAGCATTTTTTTTTGATCGGCCAACTTTACTTTTTTGACATCCACTCACAGCACATTCAATCAAAAATTAACCAATCAATTCTCACTTTTTTCGGAAGCTGTTAGTTCGTGAAACTCAGCCGTAACGCAAATTTTCATAGTTAGATCTAATCTTCATATTTTCCGTCGACTGGAAATATGGTAGAAATGTTGCTGCAGGGGGTTCACCGGAATCAGCAAAATTTTGAAAGTGGTCTATGAGAAAAATAAGTTTGGGAACCTCTGCCGTAGACTAACCAGAAATATTTCCTTCCGAACGCTTCACAACCTAAGATCATTATATATGAGGCAGTTGCTTATGTACCAGGGTATGTTTAGCATTTTTCGCAATTTTTTCGTCTAGTACTGTTCAAGTATGTCAATACTGGTGTTGCACGCTGTACCCTACAATTCAAGCCCGTAAGTCCAAGCAGGTTTCTAAACTGATTTATAAATCAATAATTTACTTTCTATTGAAAGCCGAGATCTATGTTCTGTCAGCAAGTACATGCTTCTAAACTTGAGCTCCAACTGTTTCCGCTTAGATTTAATATGTTTCGCCCAAGTAAATCGTTGGTCAAGATGAAAAACAAAATATTTACACTCCTGAGATCTCGAAACATTAAAGACAGAAACAGGAGGACAGTGTTCCTTACGAGAATAAATAAAAATAATTTCTAATCCAAATAATATTAATTCTTGTAAAGAAACTACACAAGATCTTCCATTTTTCTACTCTCTTTATGTCCTCTCAATTTCAAGTTTTATTAAGCTCTCTAATTTTCAGCATCCTTCTTCAGCACAATACTTTTAACGATTTTAAGTTTTTCCTGTTGTCATTGTATAAAAGCCGGAAAAATATATTCCCCACCACCCAACGTATTTGGTGGTACCTAAAATTAACCGTAATTTCTTTTTTAAAAACCTTCAGTCCCTTTCAAAATTAAATTTATTATTACATTTGTCCAATCCATTATTCCATTGTTCAAAACGTTTTTCCAATTCGTCTATTGTGATGCCCGACAGCACCTTCCTCGTATTTTTTATCTAAGTTGGAAAAACGCTTTCCTTTCTTCATTCGCTGGAACAAAAAAAGATCTTACAGATTTATATTAGGTGAATAATGGTGGAGGAGCAAGGAAGTCTTGTGATATTATTTTTAAACGGTGGCGCACTGAAAGAACTGTATGAGAAGGTGTATGTATTGTTAATGGTGGAAAACCAGTCCCCGATCAGCCAGAAATCGGACTTTTCTCCTGAAAACTATTGCACAACTTTCTCAGAAATCCCAAGTAGAATCCGTGGTTAACAATCTGAGCTGGTGGAACAAATTCCAAATACACCACTCCTCTCGCATCGAAAAAAATAGATGTGCATTATCTTGATGCTTGACTTCACTTCACCAGCATTTTTTTTGGAGTAAGGTAACGTTGCGATATTCCACTGGCTTGACTGCTGTTAGGTGATCTTAGAAAATAAATTTGGAACGCTTTGGGACTGTCTTTTAAAGCACATGCTGCTAGAAGCAACCCTCTTTTTGCCGAGCAGCCAGGGGTCGAGGCAAAAAAAGTACAGTGATTATTGTTATTCCCAAATCTTCGAATAAAATTCGCTGCAACTTGGAGCAACTCAGCTCCAAGTTGTTCCCCACAACTTATCAATTTATTCAATATTCGATAATATTCAAACACAATTTTTTTAAATATTTTCTTTCGTTCGGGAAGATAGACTTACATAACGAGATTGGTTATCCATGACATTGCACCTTTTTTGAAACACGAAAAGCTCTTTAACTCCTGAGTTTTAACAACAGCAGTATCCTTAAAAGCTGATTTTAACATCGCAATAATTTCTGCCGAGCAGGAATTCGTATCCTTTTCATTAAATTCTACCACGACAACAAATGAAAAGCAGGCGAAAGAGGTTTCACAAAAAAATTAACAGAGACACATACTTATCAGGTGACGAAGGACTGACACAAAAAAAAATCCCTTTACTCCGCCCAGCGCAATGGTATTCCGGTTATTTTTGGGTACTCCCCTCCAAGTAATTTGTTTTTAATTCTTAGATGCGTTCTCTCAGCTCTCCTTAATTACCCCAACCTTTTTTTTATTTCTGAATTTTTTCATCTGTCATTCTTAATTTTTCTTCCCTAATTATACAGATAGTGCTGAAATTAATGGTTTGCGATTTATGACTGAGCTTGAGATTTGATATTTGACTTTAAGTTTGCTTGCAACTGTTTATTTGTATTATTTATTTTGAGGGTTCCTTAAGGATCACGTGCTTTTGTCAGGAAACTTACTTATGAATCCGAAGGAAAGCCGATTGAAATTATAATTATTTTTGAGTAAAAAAAAAATTAAACTGAAATTTTTCACTTATATATTTATTTATAAAATTTAATTTTCCGTTTATTGTTTATTCATTTTTATTTTCATATACATTTAGTTATTTATAAGAGATCCTTTCTATGTCAGAACGGATATATAAAAATTTAAAGTAAAAACAATAAACATTATCAAAAAATTGATACATATAAATATTACGTTTACATCTCAGTTCCGTTTCAAAATTTAAAATATTTTATATATTTTGATTTTTTTGTAACTACTTTTCCTCTTTTTTCCTATTTAGTATCCGGGAATTACCGGCATGTAATACTTCAGAAGATGAATGAAGGTGATATCTATGAGTGTAAGTGAATTGCGGTCTTGTACAGTCTCAGGTCAACCATTTCTGAGATGTGTGATTAATTGAAATTCAACTATCATAGAACACCGGTATCTACGATCTAGTATTCAAATCCGAATAAAAATCTGTGTCTGCTGCGCGTGTGTTTGCTAGCGTGCGTCAGCGGAGTGACGCAGAGGTGTTTACCGTGCGAGAAGCGGCGCTCGACTGAAGAAATGTGGGACCGACGGGGTCTAAAGTTGTCCGATTGACCAATCGAAGCGTTGGAATTAGAATCGGCGCATGCGCACTAGCCGTTAGTGCGTACGTGCGAACTGGATAGTCGTTACTAATAAGGGCGGATGCGATAAAGAAATTTTTTTGATAATTATCGAGTCACTACTACAAAAGTGTCTTGAGTTATTGTAATCGGTTAAATCTGGTTGTGTCTGGATCTGTAAAATAAAAAAAATTATGAAATGCATTTATGTGTTGAACACACTCCTCACCATTCGCAAGTGTAATTCGACAACAGATGGTGAATCTGACGTCGGATTACACCGCAGGCCTTGGAACCTTCATCCAGTAATGACGATCGACTAAATTTTATTTCTAAAAAATAGTTTTACATTACTGTATGGGGGTTTAGAGTGTTGTTGCATTTCCACACCACCCCAGAGGTAGCAACCGCGGTGCGTTGAGATTTTTTTTAGAATGATATCTCTCCCAGTAGGCCTACAAACACTCGACTATATATATCTTAAGAAACGTCTTCATGATACTTCTTTACAAGACCGGGATGTAATGAACGACAAATGCAGATGATGAGTAATGATAAACTTATACAAGAAAGAACATCTACGTGAAACAAAAAAATCCCAAGATAACTCTCTAATTTATGTATGCGATACCTGCCTTCTTGTGCAAGTTTATCACTACTCATCATCTGCGTTTGTCGTTTATAACATCACATTCTTGTAAAGAAGTAAAGAAATAATGTTTCGCATACATAAACGTAATATTGCAAGCATATGTCTATCGCACCACTTCCTTCTATTTTGAAAATACTTAAAAAATTGTTTAAACACTCCTCACCATTTGTAACACAATTGATAGTGGATAAATCCAATATCATATCATGCCACGGCCTTGGAACCATATCATACAGTAAACGTAAATAAATATAGTTTAAAAAAAAGAACAATAGTTAGTTACAATTTATTGTATGGGGGTTTAAAGTGTTTTTTGTTTTGTCTATGTGTGTAATTTTTTTTTGATTGTGTAATGTGTTATAGTCCTTAAAAGGACTTATTTAAACATCGTAGAAACTAAAACATTCGTTGACGGTTTTCTTTATCCTCTTCTTTGCGTTTCGTATTCTTGTATAAAATAAAATAAAGAGAAGCGATGTGACGTCCTTTCATATATCGATTGGTTTTAACGTAATCGAATTCTGAATTTTCATTTGTGTCGTACGCCACCAACAGCGGTTGGGTATCATCGTCACAACCATCGGCAGAACAATCCACCTCATCACGACCTCTGAAGAAAAGTCCTCCGTCCGTCGCTACATTAGCTGTTACTCTTCTTCTTTCGTTTGCAGCAAACACGTTTACAGCGAGTACGTTATTTTTTCGATGCGACGTATTGAGATTTTTAACACGGACGCATTCAACTTCACATTCGACGAACGATTTAATTTGAACGCCTTTACGTTACCGTCGTCATCGTAGAATCCAGAAAACAGTACTTCTTTGCTGTGACTAAGTGCGGTAGCTTGTTCACCGCATTCAAATTCGCAATAATATTTTCGTCCATATCCAAAATCATCATCATTGTAAACCACTCTTACGGTCAATTTATCACCGTTTTTATCAAAATCATCTTCAGATAAATCGACAATATATACGTAACTGTGTTTTAATTTAAAACACATAGTCGTCAGTTGTTGGTCACCGACGCGCACGCGTACATCTTCTTCACTAAACTGAATCATGTTTACACCTCGAACGTTTCTCAACGAATAAACTGCATCACTCAGTTACACTGTATTTATAAGCTCCTCCCCACCACTACAACTACCACACCCTGCTACCAACGAATCAGAATGTCACAACCTCCCCCCAACAATTCGAAAAAATTAATCTGATAGGTATGGTGATATCCTGACAAGTGCATTTTGTATGATTTGAAGCTACAATTTTTTTATGATACATTTTCAAAGTGTTATTAATAAACTGTTCTGTTATGTTAATTTCGACTATCACTTTTTCGATACCGTAAACATCTGGTTGGCATACGAATTCAGGACTCTGACAACAACCCGAACCTATATCACAACGATGTAGAACGACATAAACCGGTCTGAAAATAAATCTTTGAGAATTTAAATCTTTCGAAAGACTCATTACCAGTACGGATCTTTTTTGCGGTATTTTACACCGAAAAGCTAACGTTTGCATATACATTTCTTAGAATAACGAATGGTGACACTCTACAGTAGTTATAATATAAAACAAAATCTGAACACACAATAAAATATTCATTTTCCCGATGTTCAACCGTTCACACCAAATGCAGAAACACGAATAAATTTATTGTCGTTAGCAGACGACTAAGACGCCCCTCGCGAGAAGTTTTAAAAACAAAGAACTAAGATCGTTTTTGTTTAAACACTCTCCTCACCATTTGCAACATAATCTGATAGTAGATAAATCTATTACCACATCATGTCGCGGCCCTTGGAACCACTACATTCAATAAATGTTAAAAAAAAAATCGTTTTTTTTGTTTAAAAAAACAATAATTAGTTACAAATTTATTGATGGGGGTTTAAAGTGTTTTTTGTTTTGTGTATGTATGTGTAATTTTGTGTTGTTTGTTTAATGTGTTGTTGTCCTGAAAAGGACAGTTTGAATAGCTACCTGGTATTATTCGAATACCACATCGAAGGCTTTTCCGATGCGTCCTTTGAAGATGAGTTTAAGTTTCATTTCTATTATCGTGTCAAATTCGTCCTCTTTTAGTGTTTCCGCTAACCTTCTCGGCAAGTACACATTGAACGTCGTTTCCTCACCATCACGTAAACGACACACGATACTTTTTCTATACCGCGTTGCAATTTTTCTCAACCATACAACCTCGTACGGTTTCCCAATTGTTACATCACCAACGCTCTTCGTCTCTAGGTTGGTTGCAACCAGACGCTTATTCAATTGGTGAATAAAATCGTTTCTACCATCAGTCATTATGGTGTTGTTATTTCTTCAAAAGTTAGCTCTAGAATGAGACTAGGACGGTTACGAATGGTTATTTATACCCACAAATCTGCTTATCAACATCCGCATTCGGTATTCCAAGAATCGACGAATAATATTAATTTTAATTTTTTATCAAAGCGATAAATAATTCTACGAATTGTATTTATTTTAATTTCTTATCTGTTATCCACATCCGGTCGAGCCAATTTTTTTTTCTTATCGAAGCGATAAACAATTTTTTATTCTTATCGTCACGATAAATAATTCCATGAATTGTATCTATTTTTAATTACTTTTCTACTACCCACATCCGATCGAGCCAATTATTTTTTTCCTTATCAACGCGATAAATAATTTTTTCTTTCCAAACCACAAGCCGAGTTCTAGTTTTTCCATGCAAGTACAAATTGGTGAATGTTGTTTCTACTCCGTCTTCGAGATGTGTCTGTTTCATCAACTCAACATTTACAGCAACGTACCTGTTGAAACAGAATAATTTTAGTACATATTGACTACTTTTTTTAAAGATAAAAACAGTACATTTACAAAAAAATATTAACGTTTTTTAATTACCATTTTATGTTGCCATCAAAGCGTCTGCCTTCTTCCTTCAAACGATTCAGGATGTTGGTCTGATACTGCAAAAGGGTTGAATGAAGGTATAATTCCTCAAAGTCAGACAGGTCCCGTCGAAGACGGATGACGTTGTTATTTATTGCATGGATAACTACCGGTGATACCATTTCAATTTTTTTGTAATATCTGAAACAAATTAAAATAACATATATCGTACCATTGTTTTTTTGTGTGTGTCACTCCGCTGACGCACGCACGCAAACACACGCGCAGCAGACACCGCTGCCACCGCCTCCCGGTACACGATCTACGACGAGAACCTCTCTCCTTTGCGGTAACGCCTCCTGACGCCATCGCCTGGACGACCAGGATCATCCTCGAGGTACAACTAATTTTTTTTTTTTTATTCACTTGTGTGTATATATATGTATGTATGTGTGTGTGTGCGCGCGCGCGCGCGTGTGTGTGTACAGACTGATGTGACGTTAAAATTTACAGCTTATGTAGAACATTTTTCACTCATCACATCAGGGAGTCACCGCAGCCGATTGGTTTAAGGCGTCAGTCGGTCGCGTCCCGTCATGACCGGGTTCGAATTCTCTAGCCGACCGAATTTTTTTTCACTTTAAATATTATTTATTTATTTTATTCAAACCAACCGTTACACAACAGTGATACCAACTTTGAAATATTACTTCAATATATAACAATGCCAACACAAAATAAATCAAGTTGGAAACACTGACAGACTGTCGATACAATATAAATCAAGTTGAAAACACTGATGGGCTACGGCCGCCAATGACGTCACAATCCAAGATGGCCGACCACCGCCATATTGAATTAGTGACGTCAGAAGTGACGTTACTAAGCCGTCATCCAAGATGGCGGCTGTCCGCCATCTTGAATGACGTTATTTCCTGGCGCCGTACCCCTATTTCCGTACTACTATAGAGGTAAAGAGTAAAAAAAATACCAGTAATTAAGTGGGAAAAGTTGATTTTTATGAATAATTATATAATACTGGTATATATTTTTGGATTTTTTAACATCAGAAATATCTTTTCTGTCACAGTTTATTTTTTTGATTTCAATATTGCTAATAAGTCAGTTTTAGAATTTTTTTAAAAGATAGAAAAAGATTCCATCGGTGAATTTTAACCTCACTTTTTCTTCTTTGATGGGTAGTTTATTCTCAGTTTTTTACTCAGTTCATGTACTACTTCTTCTATATATAAAATTTCTTGGTACTTTTTCGTTTTAGTCCCCCAACTGTATTTTTTCACATAAAAATTACTTAGTATTTCATGTTTCATAATAATTGATGAATAAAATATTAGAGAAGTACCGCAGTAACCATATAACTCAATAAAAATAACCCAGTAATACATACACTTAAAGGATGCTTTATACCGGTCATTTTAAATATTCTCCACATTAATATAATAAGTAGTACTGCTTATAATTATAAATATAACGTAACCAAGCTTAACCTACACTTGTTTCGCTTGCTAAATTTGACTAATTAACAGTAATATTTTAATTATTTAAATAAAATATAATTGCAGTAATTACCGAATTTATTATTTAAATAATCAAAACATTACTGTAAATTAGTCAAGGTTAGCGAGCGTAGGTTAAGGTTTGTTAGATTATAATTATAATTTCTTTGCAGATACCACCAAGTACCCACTGATTAAGAAGAAATCTGCCTCTATTGTATTTTCTTTTTGAAAAAGGACTAGTCTGTTTTACCGTCACTCCTGTACCAGCAACCTTTTTTGGGGTTTTTAATAAATGGTCAGCACACACACCTCTCTCAAATATATTTTCCGATCTCTTGTTGCTTTACTTGACATTAACCTACGCTCTTTTCAATCACTAACCTTGACTAATTAACCTTGAGTAATATGTAAAATATGTTAGTATGTTAAAACTGACTATTATAAAACAGCATGTTAGTATGCTATCGCTAATGTTTTATTCTTCATAAATATGCTATAAAACACTTTTTAAAACATGTTATAATATAATGTTATAAAACATGTTATATTAAAAAATCTTTGGGAAAAAATGCGAAAAAAGTGGGGAGCATAAAACGAAAAAGTACCAATTTCTATCTAGTATATCCTATTTTATAGTTTGTTTTTTTTATTGTTAATATATATATATATATATATATATATATTTATATACATACATACATACATGTGTTTGTCCTCTTGATTTTATTCTAAGATAACTCATTAAACTTTAGGCAGTTTTATCATATCAAAAGAATTTTCCCTATCATAAATTCCTCATAGTAACTGTCCCCAGAAATTACCTAGCATAAATAATTATTATTGTTGTTACTGTTATTGTTTTTTTTCAAAATGGGCATCTCTGAACCGCGTGAAAAAAATTTAATTTTATTTTGAAGATTTAATTCTCTGCCATCTGTCAGTGTACCATTTTTCTTAACCTTTTTCTGCGGTTATCTTTTTGTTGTTTCCTCTTCCGTTATTAGCCACTTTAAACCTTTTTTAAACTCTTGTACTTTTTTCTCGAATATTTCCCTGTCTAAAATTTATTATCTTATTTCGATCTTTACGAGGCGGTTTCCTATTTCTTACTTTTGAGAGTATCAAAAAATTTGAACAATTTTTTTGCTTTTTTGGTATCTCTCATCATTCAGTTTCTTTAATTGACTACAATTCTTAATTTGGACTTAATTCCGTTCTTTAATTTTATCAATTATGTTTTCAAAATCTTTATGAACTTCGTAGTCTAATTGTAATGCAGTTTTGTTATTTTCATATTTCGGGCCAAATATTATTTTTCAATGTTTCTTTCCTTTTTCAAAATATTTTCTAGTCTTCCTTGATTATTTAATTTTGAAGTTTCTAACGGGTAAAACCTGTCAGGTTTTATAATCGTTTTGTAACGTTAAACGTTATATGTGAATTCACATATATACGTGAAAGAAATCGTTTTTTATTTTAAAGATTTTCATTAGTTGAAGAAAAATCATTTCCATTTCCCAATTTTCTAAACACATTTTGTTTACCCGATTTTTTTTGGATTGCTCTAATTTTCTCAAATTTTGAGAAAATTAGAGAAATCTAATTGGGTGTTCTTTTAGATTTTTCGTTATTTCCGTTATATTTTTTATAAATGAAATCTGTAGTCTAGTTCATTTAGTGATTTCCTGAATTGCTGTGTGTTTTTTAATGTTTGAGCGTCGACTTCTAAGGTCAGACAGTTTTATCTTATCTAAAGAACTTTCCCTATAAGAAATTCTTCCGAAAATTGAACCCAGAAATTATCTAGCGTAGATTATTTATTTTCCCCTTGGTCATATCACAATTAATGTTCACTCACATTGTTTAAAAAGAAACAAAAATCACCAATACAACATACAAACTGCTAGACAATTAAAAAATTATTATATATTATATATATATTTACATATATATTATTATTATTATTATTATTATTATTATTATTATTATTATTATTATTATTATTATTATTATTAGTATTATTATTATGCTTTTACGGCCAACGTGGGACCACTTAAGTCAATTTTAGTTGGAACTTTACTGAGAAAAGCGTGTTATTTTACTCTTCCGAGCTGCCCAATATTTCTTCATCCGTTCAGATCTTGCTTTCTTTTCTTCATCTGTAAACACCCTCTTCGTTGTATTTTGTCGTTTGTCTGTCTTTTGTTTAAATCTAATGTTTTTGTCTTTTAGCTTTGTAATTTTTTTAGTTTTATTCTGTAGGTCAGTCAGGGAAATTCCCAATTCTTTCATATCTTTGATTCATCCTACTTCTAGTTTTTGGAACCAGAGTTTTCAATGATATTTCTTGTAACTCGGGAATTTATTCCCACCCAAGGCTGACTTGCCTTTGAAAGTCATATATATATATATATATATTTAATTAAATGAGCGCGATATCTATAGTCATCAGCCCACGTCACATTCTTTAAAAAGAGATTAAAATCACGCGTAGGATCGACAGATGTAATGGTGTATATGGCCATTACATTATAATAAAACACAAATAAGCATTGCATGAAACATTTAAACAAAATACCCTCACATATATAACAATAAAAGCGGATAAAAATCCCTGAAATTACATAAAAAGCAAACATAAAACTAAAACATTAAACAAAAGAAAAAAGAAAATAAACAAAAAAAATGTTGGAGGATTCAATTGTTAATTTGAGAACGTTCATGTTAATTTTACACATTCATGTGCAAAGTTTTTGGCTTATAGGATTCTCAGTCAAACATAAGACACACTGACTAGGTTGAAGGCTTTTAGTAATTTGCTGGCATGTAGGTAAGCAACTATTTTTTCTTCTTTGCCGTTTACTAAAACAGCAGTAATATTATCTCTTAATTTGTACCTATTTTTAAGGTTTCATACATTGTATACTGTTTAAGTAAATTGTTAAATGTATGTCGTTTTTGAAATGTAGGTGGTATGTTCCAGACATGGGGATTATCTACCGCAGGGAATTTTTGTTATTGTTATAATTATTATTATATTTATAAGATTTGTAAAATAACGTGAAGATAAGGTGTTGCGGTTTCTTTAACTAATTTAATTTTAACCGAGTACATTGTTTATTTTATCCATTGGCAATTTATAAAAAATATTTTCGCTGGTTCCCTTTGAAACTAAATTCGATGATTCTTTTCTTTCGATAGACGTTTTCGAATTTTTATCTATATAAACGTAGTGGAATGTACTTAAAAATAAAAACTTATATGACAAAATAATACATATCATTCCCTTCCAACGAGCTTATCATTCTAAAAAACAATTTTTTTAAATTTATTTATTTGAATTACTTTCCTTATTTTTTATCAAGAACGAGTTTCACATACGTTTTCCTTAAAATCCCAATAAAAAATTAATACAAATGCTTATAAGAACAAACAAACTCCAAATAAATTTTTTTATTATGTCTCATTATATTAAAACAGCTTACATTCCATCGTATTAAAATTCTTTAAATATCAACTTTCTTTAAATCAATTTATTTACCGTATTAAATATGTATACGAAGGACGATTTAAACTTCTGAACAATGAAATAACATATTAAAAAAAATTATTTTATTTTTAGACAGATTTCTGTATGGTAGAAATTACTACAATGTAATGTAAATTATACAAATAAAAAAAAAAAAAAAAAACAGTCAAGGACCGTTAATAAAAATTTTAATTTTTATTAAGATTGAAATTTAAATATTTAAACAGTCATCATTTGAGGTAAACAATATAAAAAAATAATAATAATATAGACAATAAAATTTGGAAAAACCGAGAAAGAAACATATTTCACTTGATTTATTTTAGTTCAAGGTAGAAGTAAAGATTAATTTAGAAAATATTCCATACACTTAGCCTTTTATTCATTTTCTGAGGGTTGAATTTTGGGGCCATATTAATGAATTTAATTCTTTTAAATATGTGTTTAATGTTTTACTTTTTTGTATTTATTAAATTAATTCATTAACATGTAGAACCACTTACGAAGATTGTTGAAAAATGAAAATGCGTATTTAATTAGATGTAAATTTATTTCCAAATTATACGTATATATTAAAAAAATTACCAAAACAATAATTTTTAAATTGAAATTAAAACAAAGTAAATGTAAAAAAATAATTAAAATTAAACTTTTGAGTTATTAATTTAAAAAACTACTTAACAATTAATTAAAGTAATATTAATTATAAAAATACGTATAAGAATGAATAACAAAAATTTTACGATTAAATACAGTGCTTATTCAAACATTTTCAGCCATAGGGTTCATCAATAAAAAGTAAAAACATACAACAAAAAATTAGCTCTTTTTCTACTAAATTAAAACTTATCTTGAATAATATTTATTTAATAATTATGAAAATGAATTTTCCGAAAAGAAAAAACAATTTTATAAGATCAAGTCGTTCGGTAGGATGACGCCGGCGAGAGTTTGTCCGACGGCGGGAACATCGAAGACTTATTTATTTACTCTGACCAACTAACAAATCGGCATTTCAAAATTTGTAACTGTTTAAAGTATAAAAAAAATAATAATTTTACCATCTGAGATTAATATATTAATGAATATAATGGTTTATTAATGAGAATAATAAATTAATGAATGTAGGTTTTTTTCGATACATATGTGATAATCTTTGTAATTTGAAAATGTGATATCTTTGTTCTTGTACCCTTTTTTTTTTTTTTTTTTTTTTGACTCTGCTCTTCTGGGCCGGTCCGACTGGTTGGTGGTTGGTATAGGTCCGGCCCACCGGTCAGGTCTTTTGAGTCTCATTTGCCCTTCTGTATCGCTACGCCATACCTTGGAAAGTCGTGACGCATCGATGGGTCTTTTACACTTGTATAGACCTATTCTCCCTCGGAGTCCCCAGTGGATCCTTTGAACTGACACACCTAAGCATGCCAGCCCTCACCACTGGGGCTATCCACCCTACCCTAATCTATTCACTCAGAAGCCCAGTTTCCTCTCGTCTTCGTTTTTTACTGTTAAGATATTCCTGATAGTTCCTTCAATTCTTTTCCAATTGTCCTCACTATGTAGCATGTTACTCGTAATCTCCTCAGGTCTCATCGTGTATAAATTTGTGTCCCGTCATTTTGTATCAATCTGATGCATTCCTTGAAGGTATGGTCTGCATCGTCCTCAATGCCGCAGTACATACAGGCCGGCGTTTGTTTTCTCATTAGCGTGGCCCGTAAAGTACTGCGACAAAAAGAAGTCCACCTCCCCGTGTTTCCTATTGATCCAACTCTCAAGGTCAGGGATTAGCTGTTTTGTCCTGCTAGCAGGTCCTACCTCCCTCCACCTTTCTTTCCACCTAGTTATCATCCTATGCTTAGCCTCCTGAGTTTCCAGTCCTTGCGATATCTCTACCCTGTAATGGGCCATTAAGTCGATTGGAGGTACCGCTGCCAAAACGCAATGTGCCTGATAGGAGACTGTTCTGTAAGCGGAAACCACTCCCAGCAACAGCCTCCTACGCGTTCTCACAAGTCTATTTTTGTTTTTCTTGATTCGCAATGAAGTCCACCATACAGGCACTGCATACAATAAAGATGATAAAACTGCCGATGCTGTCACTTTTCTTTTGGACGCTCTAGGAGCCTTCTTTGTTGACATGATCATATTTAACCCTTTTATCATGTTGTCCGCTTTATTGCATATACTATTAATATGTTCAGAAAAGGCACAATTTCTCTAAAAGAGAATTCCCAGATATTTCAGGCAGCTTGTCTACATTATTTCCTGTCCATTCACAACAATGTTCAGACGTTCTATAACTCTTCTACCAGTAAACGTGATGAACTTACATTTATTAATTTATAACATAAGTCCCTTTTCTTGCAACCATTCATAAATCTTTGCAAGCCTCATATTGGCCTTCTCCTGCACCTCCAATCCCGTCTTGCCCTGTACAAGGACTGCCAAATCATCAGCATAGGCTATTCTTTCCACACCAGGCGGATAGTCCAATTATAGAACGTCATCAAAAGTGAGGACCCACAAAAGAGGACCCAAAACCGAACCTTGGGGAACTCCACCGTATATATTGAATATCAATTCTCCTTCTTGTGAATTCACTGTACAAGTCCTTTCTGAAAGGTATTTCGCCACCTGTCTCCTCAAGTACGGGCTGATGTTTTTTGCCTGTAATGCCCTATGAATCTGACTCCACTTTACTGTGCCGAAAGCATTTCTAACATCTAAGGAGACAAGAAGCGGAATTCTTCTAGTTCTCCATGTACCACTTTTTACCTCAAGGGCCCAATTTATTACCTTCTTGGCAGCTAATACGGTGGAGCGTCCCCTCCAAAAACCAAATTGATTTGGGCTAATTCTTTCACCTTCTTCAACTTCTCTAGTAATTCTGGCGGCCAACATTTTTACAACCGCCTTTCCCAGATTTTTCAATAGACTAAGTGGTCTATACTTCACTTGACCTTGTTCATCATTACTGATCTTGTACCTTCATTATTGTTCTTGTACCCTGATTTTTTTTTTTCCTAACCCGTTTACGAATCGCGTTGCTAGATAGCACTACTTGATAATATTAGGTAGCGTATACTTTAAATAATAAAATTTAAAAGAGATTACACTAGTTTTATTAAAAAAGGAATAAATAAAACAGAAATAAATTTGTAAAACTTTTTTTCTACAATCAGAAATATTTGGTGGCGCTGGGATTGTGATATATCGAAAAATTGTTTTTATGGTTCGATTTAGTTTCTCGATAATTTCGTGTTTGTTTTATATTAAAAAAATGTCTATTATTCAGTTACAATATTAGCAGGGCGGGAAGAAAATATTTAACAGTGTATATTTTTGTGTTTGAGAAAATGAAGTAGGAAAAACATATAACAATTATTAACTCCCCTTTCATATATATCTGTACTTCTTTAATTCGGAGAATGTTTTTTTGAAGAACTATAAATAAATTATTGAATTTTGATTTTCGATGTTTTCAAATGACGGTAAACTTTCGCCGAAACCATAACAATTTTATTGTTTTAAGAGTTTGGATTTCATTAACGTGAATTTGTTTTAATTTTCATGGAAGGATGAAAATATTTTTGGATGTCATCCATTTTCAAGTCATGTTGAATCAGAATCTATTAAGCATTAGGAAAACAGTCAGCAACAAACCAGATATGATAGTGGTACATTGAACTCGTGGATTGCTATAACATACGTCTCTTAATTTTTGGTAGGGCAAGGTAAGTAATTTAGCTAAGTGCATTCAAGTATTATATTATTTATAAAATTAATTTTTCTTTTTCCTTTTTACTCATTCCATATTTAATTTATTTGTAGTACTTTCACTCCAAGATCTTATCAGATTTCTTTCTTATTATATTAATATAGATTATTAAAAACATACAGTTTGAGATATAACATATATAAAGAAGTGTAATTTCAAATATTTCCTTAATTGAATGGTATACTGAAATTTTATTTGTTCATTACTTGCATTATATTCTGGAAAAATTGAAATATTTAAATATTAGAAACTGAGCAAAAAAATTTAATTACGTACTCTTCAAAAATTAAAACATTTTATAATAAACGAGTAAAGCTTTGTAAATGACGATTTGATTAGCGAAATATAATAAATTAAAATTAAATTACTTACATTTTTTAAATATATATTCAACTTATGATATAGAAAACAGTGGTCTCATTATCTTTCAACAATTTATAATAACAGCAGAAACGTTTATTTTATACTGTGAATCAGAAGTCAAACATACAAAATATTCTGATAAGATTGTGATCTCTGCCTAAGTACTAAAACATCGAAGAGAAAATGAAATCAATAATCCAAAAATTATGGAAAACATTTTGATAGGAATAAACAGTTAAATTGTACGAGTATTTAAAATTACGAAATAATTGCAATTAAGTTTTAATAATTAGTGACTTTTTCTTTGCTTTTTTTTACCCCTACTTCCCTGATCATGACATACAGTTAAGTAACACTCCGTCCAGGGAAGCTTCCTTAAACTCTAAGGGGGCCTCCCCACCCATCAGCAGTTCTGCCCCCCCCCCCGGGTGGATCTTTTAAATCTTTGCCTGCCTCCCATCCCCATGAGGGAGTAACCGGGCCCGACTACGTCGTTCCCTCTCAGGAAACGGACCTCGGTCTAAAATCGTACCAACCTCTAACCGCCGGGGAAGGGAACCAGGTCCGACTATATCGTTCCCAGAACCCCATCCAGCGGCCGGGTCTCGGTCTTATATTTCTCAATCCTAGTAATCTCCCTCGGAGTCCCCACCGGAACCAACACAACTGGGCATGCCGGCCCTCGCAGATGGGGTTGTCCGCCCTTACCTATGATAAAAGCCACGACGCCTCCCCTCAGCGTCGATAGCGCGTAACACTTTTATTGAAAACGTGTCAAAAGCCCTCCAGTTATTCTCTGAGGCCAGCATGAAGAATGCCAGGTACTCAGGTCTTAATCTTTCAATACCTGCTTCGATTCGCCATAAGTGCCATTCTTCACACTCAAATATGGCGTGTTCTACTGTGTCCTCCCCGCTGCAAAATATGCAACAGGGAGAATCACGTCTATCAAATCTGTTGAGGTAATGTTCGAATGTCCCTTGCCCGGAAAGCATGTAATAAAGAAGTTAACTCCCCGTGTCTTCATTTCGTGCAAGTATCTAAATCAGTAATTAATCTCCTAGTCCAAGCAGCGTCATTTCCTGTCGTTCACCTTTCTCGCCATGCTACCTCCACATTTATATCTGCCTCGTTCTTCCCATGCCCTCATAACAAAGCTTACGCTTCCTAATGTGAAGATCGATTGGAAAAACTGAGGCCAACAAATACACCGAACTGTATCACATTGATCTATTTCCTGCTATAACGCCCAGCAACGTGCGCCGATGAACGCTCTACACACGTACCTGGTTCTTTCTGACTCTCACTGCTGCACCCCAAATCGGAGCAGCATATAACAGAACGGAAGTAATCGACGACATTATTAGCTTACGTTTGGATGCCCGTGGGCCCGTCTGGTTAGTGATCAACATATTCAAGATTTTCTCTGCTTTTGAGCAGCTCTCTACTGTGTGATGGTTGAACTTAATACGTTGTCAATATGTACGCGCAGATACTTAACCTCATTTCAGCTTTGCAATGGCTTTTTTAATATATTTTACTTACACGGCTTTTAATTTTTTGTAAAAGTATCGAAGCAAGAAGAGTCAAATAAATTTATTTTGTTTTTATTTCATATATCAAAATGTTATTAATAATGTTATTCTTTGTTTTAAGAAAATATTTTTTTTTTTTACAATAATAAAAATGGTTTAAATTATCAATTTTTTTTTCAAAAATAATAAATGACAATTTATAATTATATTTTTATATAATTTTTAAAGCCTGAGCTTTTTCACATTAGATATGTTAAAGAACAAATTTTACTTACTTAATTTTATTTATTAATAATGTATTTAAATTTTTAATCTTTTCAAAATTTATTATTTTTTTACCAAATAATATTTTTTTTTATTCTTGAAACGAAAGAGATCTCATAATATGTAAGAAACTCTTTATGTACGATTAATCTCGAATGTATAGAAAAAATAAAATATTAAAAAAAAACATTTCCATTTTTAACTTAGACGTTTACACAATTAAATAGAACGCATGCAAATGCTTACGTTTTTCTTTTTGCTTGAAAATTTATTTCCCGTGGCTTTTATATTATCACTAATTTTTCTCCTTTTAAAATGTCATCAGATCATTAAGATATTTTTTATAGCTATATTTTTTCTTTACAAAGAAGAAGGTGTAAAATTTTTATAAAATAAAAAAAAATGGTGGAATATCTTTTTAAAAAGAAGACAAAAGGTGAAATAATTTGGACGTAAAATGAAGTTGTATGATTTATTCATAGAACAGAAGTTCTCTTTTTATTATAAAAGAAGAAGAAGAAAAATAGTAATAAAGAAAACGGGTAGACTGGTTTTTTTAAATAGGTGGATTTTAAAAAGATGGAGTGAGAACCTCTGTATGATAAAACATTGGTTGGTTTCATTCAAACACTTACTTGCATTTTATTCACAGATTTTCTGCTAAAACGGTTTTTGTACAGTACCAAGACTTTTATAGTAAAGTATAACCCCTCTGGTGAAATGCAAAGTTTTCTCAACAGTTTTTTCACATATATATATATATATATAGAGAGAGAGAGAGTTTAAATTTGTGTTTATAAATGTACATTGTTGTGTATTGATATAACTCAAGTAGTACTACATCTGCACATAAATACAACCACAGAAATTTGTCGGTGTTTATTGCTATGTAAGTTTACATACAATTCCTTACGTTTAAGCACGCAAATACATGTTCTTATTTTCTTCATCCTTTTTTGTTTCATTTTAAAGGTAAGGTTTTTTTTTTATATAAAATATGTCTAAACGAATTAAATTAAAAAAAAAAAAAAATCATTGGTTTATTTGCATATATGTTATTATTTTTAGTAAATACATAACATACATTTCTGTTTATTTTTGAAAGGAATTTTATTATGAAGCTTTTATATTTATTCACTGGGTTTCATTCATTAAATAAACATAAATCGTCGGTGAATGTACAATATATGTACAACAAATATTTTAATGAGATCTGAAATTGGTAGAGTGTAGAATTATTTATCTTGCTTTACATCTTGAATATACTTAGTCTGTGTTATTTTTTGTACTTAAAAACACACTAATTCGGGAATAAATATGCACAGCTCTATACAGGTGTGACCGAGAGTTCACGTACGCGCACGCGCTCTTACAAATATATTTTTATTTAAAATTTAAATCTACAGTTTGTTTTTACATTCTATTTTGTAAAATTATATTTTCGTTTTGTAAAAAATAATAAATACAGAATACGCAAAAAGCAAATAAAGAGATAAAATAAAAATTTTCATTATTTAATGTTAAACCTATTTTAAATTATAATTGTAACTTTTTTGGATTAAATTAATTATGAATCCCCTTTTTATATTAAAATATCCTGTCGTAATGATATTCATCTCGTCTAATTATTCTCAGAATATGATTCGATATATATTCTCATACATTATATTATTTATATATATATTATACATTCTCACTCGTCACGGTACGTTTATAAACCATGAAAAATAGGATTGAGACGTATTTTTCTTCCTTCTTCATCGGTCGCTAATAATGGAAATATAATAATGAAACTAAATTATCTTCTTTTATAACATTTTACAAATAGTTTCGTACCCTCGTTTTCCCAGTCTATGATATTGTAATATATGAATGTGACTAGAAATATGTGTTCATCAATCGGTATTAGAATTATTTTTTCCAGTAATTATTAGGAAATTATAATGTGCCTTTAAAGGCCTTTTATTAAGCAAATTATGGGAAAGAGTATAAAGATGACTTTATAGTACCGTATAACACTATCTCTGATGGTTAACGTATGACCTTAAAAAAAAAGTTCAAAGTCATATTGTTTGGCCATATATTTCAATATAAAATTTTCTGCTATTTTCATTAGTGGGGTCAAAAATAAGTCATCCAATTAGGAAAAACTCGTGTTAACCTTGAAATAAGGTTAAGTTCAATGTCAAATCCAAGGTCATCATGAGGTGTTCCTCACCAATCTAACTGATTTTTGTTTATGCAATTTTTTTGTATTGTGCGTAGTTTACGAGAAAATCTTCTGGTACGATTAATATGAAACACCCTGAAAAAAGGTCCAAGGTCATATTGCGTAACCACATATTTCGGTGTAAAATTTTCTGCTCTTTTCATTGGTGGAGTGCAAAGTAGGTCATTCCTTTAGGAAAAAATCGTGTTAACCTTGAGAAATTACGTTCAAGTTAAAATACAAGTTCATTTGTTAATTCTTTTTGTATTCGTAGTTTACAAGAAAATCTTCTGGCGTGATTAAAATGAAACACATCTTTTACTGTGATCGTTACGCAATAATATATCTTATATAAATCACTTCATATAAGACAAATTATTAAATTTGTAAATAAAAACAAATTATAATATTAAGCATAATATGATTAAAATCTTTAATATTTATTTAAATATTAACATATGAAGTATTGTTATTACAAAATAATTCAGATTTAAAAAGGACGCTATTAAGTATTATTTGAGCTCATATTTACATTAATGTGGATACAGGGAATGAGAGTTTTTTTCTTCTATTATTATTATTTAAAATTCATTAACAGAGTATTATTGTTTCTATAAAAAAAAATCTGTAATTGTATTTTAAATAAGTTGACGATATACAGGAAGGTTTGAATTTATTGGATTAAAAATAGCTGTTTTTAATTTTTATAGATTCATAACATTTCTCTATTAAGTTTTGTTCTGTTTTGTTTTTAATACTCGTACAAAAGTTAATCCTTTTTCATAGACTTTATTACAACAGATTTTCTCAAAATTAAGTTTTCTAAAAGTAAATGACCAAAAAAGGGGTAAACAAAATTTACGCATTTTTTAGTCATTTAACAAAGTTATTGTACTTCAAACCGAAAAAAATATGATTGTGTTCATAGATTTTTTTTTACGTTGGATATCATGAAAAATACGGGGTACACAGTCTTTAAACCTGTTTTATTCGATTTTTAAGGTCAAAAAATATTTAAAAAAAACATCAAGTTTACCCCTTATATAGCACTTTAAAAATTTTAGTGTGACTTCATTTCATCCGGAAAACAGAAATCCTTGCGTAAGTTTTCAGAAATAATAACTGGAATAAATGGTAACAGGGTTCAAGAATAAACAAAATGAGTAGATAGTGAAAAATAAATCTTTTCGTCGCTTTCTTTCTTTTATTCCCCATTTAGAATCCGGGAATTACCGTTCAGGTATTACTTCAAAGGATGATATGTATCGGTGTAAATGAAGTGTAGTCTTGTACAGTCTCAGGTCAACCATTTCTGAAATGTGTGTTTAATTGAAACTCAACCACCAAAGAACACCGGTATCCACGATCTAATATTAAAAACCGTATAAAAGTAACTGCCTTAGGATAAAGTATAAAGTAACTAGGATTTGAATGCTGGAACTCTCGACTTCAAAATCAGCTGATTTGGGAAGACGCGTTCACCACTAGAACAACCCGATGGGTGTCGGAGGCACCGCTGTGCAATTAAACACGCACAAGCAACGGGTAAGCAATCTCTAAATTTTCGTCGACAGATACGGGAAGTTTAACCCATATGTTTATAAGCACTATAAAAAATTTATTTTCCTCTAAGGATTTAAATAATCTGAAAACATCTACAAAGTTTGTTGGAAATTATTCAGAAAAAGGGAATAAATATTTGAACTACAAGACATGAGATACGGGTATATTAACGTGTATATTTGATCTTTATATACGATGAAGTTCGAGTAGAATGTAGGTTATTTCGACTTTTGTATTTTGTATTTTTAATTAAAAATAAGTAATTATTGTATTATTTTTTAAATATTATATATTTTGTTTATTAAAAATTGTTTTCCTTTTTAATTTTATCAAATTATTTGCATTCATTTTTTAATTATTCTTTTGAGTTAAGATACAGAGCGCATAATTTGAAAAGAGTACTGAATACAAAATATAATTTGAAGAGCTATACTGAAAGTAGATGTAATTGTTTAAATACGGACATTCACATACACGCAAACACACAAATACATATATATGCATATATATTCACATGAATCTTCCATAGTATTTTAAACCTTCCACGACAAAATAAAAATTTCTTGATCCATGTTATTACATTACGGAATTTATTCATGTTACATCAGTAGCGCTACTGAGCAGAATTTTAAATAAATTAACTTTACATTTCGCACTTAGACACTCTCATACTACCCCTCAACCAACCATCTCATTCCTGCTCTCTCACTCTCTCTGTGACTTCTCCTCTTTTTTCTCTATTTCTTCACCGTTTTCATTTTTTTTTTATTCTTTTTTTGATGTACTGAAATACTGAAAAATATCTAATTTATTTTCAGTTAATATTATTATTCTTTTAAATTTTATTTTTAAAAAGATTATATTTGTTTGTTATTTGCATATAATTATTTATCTCAACATTTTGTATATGTTGATAACAGAGTATACTTGACTGATGTAAATCTACATTCTATTCTGTAAGTAAATCCTATATAGTGTAACTTTAATTAACAGTTAAATTAAGAAGAAGAAAAAACCGAACTGGAAAAATGTTATTTAACCGCAGTAATTCATATGATTTCTCGTAATTTTATGCAATAAGAAAAAAATATTTAAAATTAAATTAAAAAACCTGTTGTGGAAAACACATTACTTCCTTGTACGCCTAATGAATTAAATTCTTACATTTTTGTAGGATGAAAAGTACAAAAAGTTTGTTTCATAAAAACTTTTCTTCTTTTTTTTTGTTATTATTCAATTATTATTCATCGTCAAATTTTTTTTTAACAATGAGAGGTTAATAATTATTAATAAACCAATATATTTAAATTAAAAAACGGGGATGAAGTCTGATTCAAACTGATGTCCCTTCCCCTAAGATCCAAATATTTCATTAATTAAAATTTTATTTGGCTATAATTCTGAAACGAATGAAAATAAGTACCACTTATGATACATCGTTGAAAAGTTTTCAATGAGGGTTTACTACTGCAGTTAAGAAAAAGTCCAAAATCCAATTTTTTCGGATATTGGGCTTTTTTGGACACTTGGTCCAGTCGATTGAAATCAAAAGAGAAGGTGCAAAACTAGATGTTACAAAAGTACTAAACCCAAAATATCTACATTGTACGGTTAATCGTTTTTGAATTATGCGAGATACATACGCAGGTACGTACGTACGTACGAACCGACATCTTGACGAAACTAGTCAAAATGGATTCAGGGATGGTCAAAATGTATATTTCCGTTGAAATCTGAAAACCGAAATTTTTCAAATGGAAGGAATTTAAAGCACCAGGCGAAGCTGTGTAGTGGTCAATGTTTTAACTGGGAGAGTTAAATATGCCAGAAGGAAGCCCGCTGCACTTCCTGCAGAACCTCTGGCCACGCTTTCGGAGGCCGAGGTTGCAGAAATTTACACCGGAATGAAGGTCTAATCGCTGTGGAGCATAGAATAATGGTGGGTCCTGCGCAGGATAGCCTCGTAAGGTAGTGGTTGGACGCTCCGGAGTCTCATCACCGATGAGTGAACGGGGACTCCTAGCGGAGCTGTGTGGGAGTAAATAAGACAGCAGTCCCGGTGGGGATCAATTTGGGGGTTCCCGACTAGACGCAAGGCAAAGACCGGAGTCCCGGTGGGAGAATCCCTTCAGGGTTTCCTCATTTGAAGCATGGCGATTAATCGAGTGACCGGGTCCCGGCTATCTGGGTGAGACCTTGAGTTCTACCAAGGTAGTTTGAGGGGATGGTACCACCGAAGCTGTATTTATGTTTAATTCTGAGTTCAGCTCTGGGGGGCGGGATAAACAAAAAGTAAAAAAAAAATATATGATATGATAATATGAAAATATATAAGAAATATGATAATATAAGAAAAAATATATAATATGATTTATAAACAACAATAAAAACTTAAATGTAAACTAACTAAATCGATAAGTAGATCCAAGTTATTGGAAAACAATTGTAATCTATATCAGTTGTCTCGCCAAATCTAATTTTTTTCAAGGAGAACCTTTTTCTTAATTTTCTTGATACTAATTTTAAATATTTATTAAATTTTTCTATTCATCTGTAACATTTATTACTTGTCTTTTAATTAGAAAACTTTTAAAGAAATTTTTTTCCACTTCATCTATCGAAAATGAACGTGTTTCTATAAAATTACCATATTTTAATTAATTAAAAGTATTTTCGACATTGATTCTTCTATTAATATTAAAATCATATATCGTAAAAGAAAATTAGAGATGACCACTCTTTTAACGGTTATACATTTTGAGATATATAAATTTAGCATGAAATGCTAATGTAGTTAGTTAGTTATTTTTTGTATTGTTAACCGATGGTAATTGCCGGCCTCCGTAGCGCGACTGGTAGCGTCTCAGCCTTTCATCCAAAGGTCTTGGGTTCGAGTCTCGGTCAGGCATGGTATTTTCACACACGCTACGAATGATTTCTCTGAAGCAATACTTAACGGTGGTCCCGGAGAGGGTTAAAGAAGAGAAAACAAAAATCTAATTGTAATTGATTAAAATATACTCCTGTATATTTTTTTAAATCAAAAGTTAATTTTAACAAAACCAGTATTAGTAATTTATCACGTAATTGTCTAATTCGCCCGACAATTTCTTATTACAAGTACGCTGAGTTAGAATTCGGGTAGTGTAATTGTTAACTGCTTATTATTGAATTAAACTGTTTTGAAAGTTTAAAAAAATGCATTTTGTAATAATACGCTCTCAAATTGTAAAATTCTACAGTAAATTATTAGATAATTTTTTTGAAATATGGTACAATTGTATCTAACTAATAAATTAGCATACCGGACTGATCTAGTAATAAACTCAACATCGTAAATCAGTTGTTTAACGGTTGATTTTCGAAGTAGAAGTTTGTGAGGTTAAAAAATTAATAAAAGTTACTTGATTTTATACGGATTTGAATACAAGACAGTGGATACCAGTATACTTTCATATTTGGGGTTCAGTTAACCACATGTCTCAGGAATGATTGGCCTGAGTCTATACAAGACTTCTGCCACCAAATTAACATATCATCCAATGCATGTGCCGTGGGGGTTTGTTTATTGTTCACTAGATAGTAACTCACAATTAGGAAAATAAAATAAAATATAATAAATTTTCGGAATTAAAAATTTTATTTATAACTTTGTTTCAACGATTAGATTTTACATTTTTAATTAAAAATTATTAAATAATTATTATTAAATAATTTGTATATAATATAAAAATACGTAATAGAAATAAATTTGTTTGATATAAGCGTGTTTAGTTTCGTATTGTTGTTTTTTATTCATGCAATATTTATTCCAATGGATTTATTGTTGAAAATACCTCGTATATAAATCCGAACGATATGCATGAATAAATAAACGTATAGGCATGTATTTACAAACATATTTTCTGTGAAACGTTATTACGAAGAGAGTTTACTGCTATGATTTTCGTAACAGACCACAAATTCTTTTCATAACTTTATAATTATCGTATTTGTGATATCGTTACTAACATCAATAAATAAACGATTTCGTTATTTTATAAAGCAATAAAATGAAATAACTTTTACAATTTTTTCCTAAATAGTATAATATTATGTGATTAAATATTTATTGGATAAATTATAAAATATACAGAATGTTTCAAAAATGGTGAGCTGGCTATACTTTTTCGGATTCTGCTTGTAAAACTAAACAAAAAATATCCTTAGGAAAAATGACAATTTCTCCTCCGTTCTCCCACTGTCCGCCATTTGGTTATTTTTACATAATAAATTATTGTACCTCAAGTTCAGATAGACGAATCACATTAAAATCTAGTAAGCAGCGTCTTGGTAAAACGTTTTAAAATTATCAAAAAAATCCGGACTTAAATAAATTCGCAAATTATAAAATGGCGGCCATTTTAATTTTTCAATCCTTTATATCTCAATAAACAAGAAAAAATCGAAAGTAATGAATCTAGTAGAAATAACAAAGATGGACCACTGAATGTAAAAATAGGAGGAGAAAAGATTATGAAGGTAGAAGAATTTTGATATTTTGGAAGTAGAATTACTAAATATAGACGAAGCAGGAGCGATATAATATGCCGAATAGCCAGACGAAACGAGCCTTCAATCAGAAATATAATATGTTTACATAAAAAAATTAATTTAAATGTCAGAAAAAGAGTTTTGAAAGTACGTATAAGTTTGGAGTATCGCTTTATATGGAAGTGAAACTTGGACGATCGGAGCACCTGAGAAGAAAAGATTAGAAACTTTTGAAATGCGGTACTATAGTAGAATGTTTTTTAAAAATCAGATGGGTGGATAAAGTGACAAATGAAGAGGTGTGGCGACAAATAGTTGAAGAAAGAAGCATTTGGAAAAAGTAGAGAGTATAGCTAAAAGTAGAGATTGACTTATAGGCCACATATTAAGGCATCCTGGAATAGTCGCTTTAATGTTGGAGGAACAGGTAGGAGGAAAAAATTGTGTAGGCAGGCAACGTTTGAAATTTGTAAAACAAATTGTTACGGATGTAGTATATACATTAAAATGAAACGACTAGCGCTAGATAGAGAATCTTGGAGAGCTGCGTCAAACCAGTCAAATGACTGAAGAGGAAAAAAAAATATCTCAATAAATATTATTTTTATCAAAATTTATGTTATTTGCTAAAATATTAAGAATTTTATTTAAAACAAACGACATTTTTTTTTTAAATCGGTTAACAAATAATCGAGTTATGGAAGAAAATTGATGTTATAATTTTGTGTCATAATTATTAGGTCTGTTATCGTAAGAAAATTATTACTTAATTTGATACTAATATACAATAATAGGATTCACAACAAATAAAATCAATTAATATTTCATCTAATTGAATGTAAGGTGGAGGACATGAAAACAGACAAATAATTACATCAATTTTCTGCCATAACTTGGCTATTTGTTAACCGATTTTCAAAACTAAAATGTCATTTTTTTCAAAATAAAAGGCTTAATATTTTAGTAAAACATACATTTTGATTAATCTATTATTTATGGAGATATAACGGATTTAAAAATATACATGGCCACCATTGTGTAATTTTCAAAGGTATTTAATTCCTGATTTTTGCTAATTTTTAAACTTTATTACCAAGACGCTTGTAAAATATTAATATGATTCGTTTATCCGATATTGAGATATAAATTATTATATAAAAATAACTAAATGGCGGACAATCGGAGAACGAAGGCGAAATTGCCATTTTTCCTAAGGATATTTTTTGTTTAGTTTTACAAGTAGAATCCGAAAAGTATAGCCAACTCAACTGTTTTAGAAACACTGAATATGAAAAATCTTATGTGGACACCACCTGTGGACTTCCTTGTACGCCTATTAAATCACATATACAAATTTTTTTGTATAAATGAAAAGTATATAAACTTTTATTTTTTTTACTTTTTATTGTTATTTTTAAATATTATTTATCGTAAAGACTTTTTTTTAAATCGGAGGTTAATAATTATTAATAAATTAGTATATTTAAATAAAAAAAAAAGAAAAGAAAAAAAGAGATAAAGTCTGATTTGAATCGATGTGCCTTTCCCTGTTAAGATCCAAAGATTTCATCAATTAAACTTTCATTTTGCTATAACTCTGGAAGAAATAAAAATAAGTATCACTTGTTATGCCTTCAATTAGAGCTTATTACTGCAGTTAAGAAAAAGTCCAATATTTTTTTTTATTTTGGGCATTTTTGGACACTTTTGGTTCAGTAGATTGCAATCCAAATGGGAGGTGCACAACTTCAAATTACAACAGTCCTAAACCCAAAATTTCAACATCCTACGGCTAATCGTTTTTGAGTTATGCAAGATACATAATACGTACAGACGAAACTAGGCAAAATGGATTCAGTGATGGTCTAAATGTATATTTACGTTAAAATCTGAATTTTTTGCAATCACAATAATTCCTTTACTTCGTATAAGGATGTAAAAATGACAAATAAATATTATTTACGTAAACGCATTCTGGTGGGATATCTGGTTATTTGAACAGTACACGTTGTTAATTTTGAATTTAATTTAACAAACTCATCTATACACTAATTTGTTAATTTTTTTTGTGAATGGTTATACCAATTTCAAAAATAATCTTTCTGTACCATTAATATCGTAAGCACCATTTATAGTGACATTGAATATTCCAAATGACGACTGTCGAAGTAATTTTCCCAAATTTTCCTTTTCTTCTATATTTAAAAACAAAATAAATAAAATTAGGAAGGGAAAAAAGATAAAAATATGTTAATTGAATAACCAGCGTAAAATTAAGTTTATAATTTTGTACCAAGTAAGACACGATACTAGACAGTTGTACGACATCTTTCTCGTAGACAAATATTACATAAAATACAGAGTAAAAGAGTGAAGTAACTAATCATTATATTAATGATTTGGTTACTGAAATATCCGCTACACCTTATTACACCTTCGTCGTCTTTATGAAACGTATCACAACCACATCCTACCCTAGTAAAGAGAATTTGTATGTGTGTGTGTGTGTACGTTCCCCTTAGCTTAGCACCGGAATATACCGATCACTAGCGGAAAATTCCGATCCGTTAGTACATGTCTCGTGGTGGTCAGGTGTTTATTTATTTAGCGTATGGCACCAAGACACAGCACCAATTACAGTAAAAAATTACAAACAAATTAATATAAGCTTCTGATTCTGGAGTCGCCATCAGAAAATCTTCAGGAGTCCCTTCATAAGCTGTCCAGGGCAAACTTCTGTGATGTGTTGAACAGTTTGAATTTCACTACACTTGCAAAGGGGCGTCGGTGTTTTACCCCATTTATACAGGAAGTATGCGCACCTACCATGCTGAGTTCGTATTCTGTTACCTTGTCTTACGTGGCAAGTCAAAACCCGGCGGCTTTTGAGTAATACATGGGATCTGGTTAATCTGCTTTGTGGTCCATTCTTGACGCCAGGCGTCAGTTATCCTTCCTCTGTAACAGCGATTACTGTTTTGATAGGTGGCTTTCTAGATCGAAGGCTACCACCATGATTAGCATCCTCAATGTCCTCATGTATTGACAGGTTTCAATTGTTACTTGTCGGTCAGGTGTATACTTGTTATATTATTACATATATTCGATGTATCGCATATATATGCCAAAAATATATTAATAATATATTTTTTTTTATTTATGTGGTAGTTTTTCTTCATAAAATAATGAACTATAACCAAAAAGTAGGAACCGGAATGTACCGATCACTGGCGGAAAATCCCGATTCGTTATTATCAATTTCTAGAGTTAAATTTTTAATTTAACTTTTGTTATTTCAATTTTCATCATTCAAAAAAAAAAATATTTTTACACAAGAAGTATCAATTTTGGACAGTTAGTAATCCAATTCCGAGACACCACCCGCCAGGACAACTTGCCCCGAGGGCCTAGCTGCGGAGTTCATGCCTACTGCCTCTGCAGGTAGTTTAAATAGAAAACGTTATTAATATTCGTTAACCATATCTATATCTACCTAATAAGAAAGGACTTTACTGAAAATTTTCATTAAATTCGGACAACCCGCTTAGCTCTAAGTGAAACATATGAAATTTCAAATTTAAAAAAAAATTCTTGCTTCGTTTTAAATTGTAATTTATTTGATAGAAAATTTCTTTCGATGGTACAATTGATCTTTAAAGTCTTAAAAAACATGAGTAAAGATTTTAAATATTATAGAAGTAAATATAAGTAATGCGTTTATTTAATTTATGTAATAGTTTACTGATATCAAAAATAAGAGAAAATGGCTATGTCAATTCCAAAAATGGAAAAACCATTTCAAGAATAATAAACATATATAATGTTAGTGTTATTAAAAAAATTAAATTGGAAATTGTTTCTTATCATAAACTTCATCTTTGTACATTAATAATACACATCTGTCGAACTTTAGTTTATATTCAGCGCTAAGCAAAATACAGCTTCATTTTCTTAATCACAAGAAATGGCCTTAAAACATTATTATGCTTAGAGAAAACCACTTCCAGCAGTTTGCTCTTGTACTTCATTTTTCTTTATACCCATAACATAAGAAATACCTAATTATGTAATTTAAAAAGACGATCATAAATGTAATTTACATATGAGTATTACAAATAAATTATAAATATTATTAATTTACGAGATAAAAATCAGCAAAAATGTTGTGAGTATACCGTATAAGTTATTATGTTATTAATAATAATCATATTCAAGTTACAAAAAAGACGAGGTTTGATAATTTGTCTTTCTAAAAATAAGACGATATGCTTGGATAAATATCAAATTTCGACTTTAACAACTGTGCATTCTAGAGTACAATAAATATAATAGCTTATAAATTATAATCCCTAAAAAATTAGAATTTTATTTAAATTAGTTTTTTTTAAATCTATTTTATAAAATATTTTTCCTTTTTTTTCATTTTTTTTCTTTAGCTTAAAACTGATAGTTTATTTTTTTATTTAATTAACTATATTTATATCGTAATTTTAACGCATTTTCTGTGTTGTAATAAACGTGAAAAACCATTAGCTTGGTGACAGGAATTTTTAAAATTTTAAATTAATATTATATACATGCTGATAATTGTCTTTTAAAAATCAAACTTTTTGTCAGTCGGGTTTGAAACAAGCAATAAAATGTTAACTTTAAGAAAATGATTGAAAAACGTTTAATTTATAAAAAAAAATAGCATTCCTCGTAGCGGCGTTTGTCGCGCTAAATATGAACAGAACTTAAAATAATTTCTTTCGATACGCCGGGCGGAAGTAGATGTCACCTGTGCTAAGTAGGGGATAGGTTTGCATAGATTCGGCTGACGTAATTCCCCCTGCTGCATGTATTGTAATAGGGTAGATATTGCGGAACATAAAATCTTTGATGAGGAATGGCGCGTTTTACGTAGGCAGGTTGGACTGAATGGGCTCCAGCAGGAGACTTTAATATAATTTTGACATCAGATGAAAATTGGAGGGTTTTTAACTCGTTTGCCACTAAAGTGCTACGCAACAAAGTCGAGGAGAGGCGCCGGCGTGGATTTTATAGTTAGATAAAGGCGTATAGTCCCAGTTGTGAGAGCCGGCAAGCCGAGGTGTGTCGGTTACGATGATCGATCGAGGACTCCGGGGTCTTTAGGCTGGGATGGAGCAAAATAAAAGACCATGTAGGGTTGGGTGGCCGGGGGCGTCTTGGTCAAGTCCGGTTCTCCCTGCTCAGTGGTTAGAGGCGTGAGGCATTAAAAAGTGTAGAAGACCGAGACCCGGTCTCCGGGGAGGGACCCGAGAACGACATAGTCGGGTCCGGTACACCTCTTCTGGAAGGCAGGTGATAAAAAAGATCCATAGAGGGTCTGAACTGCCATGCCGGACGTACTGCCAGTAGGTGGGGAGGTTCTCTTAGAGTTGAAGGACGCTCTCCTGGGCTGAGCTTTACTTGATTGTACGTCCGACCCAGGGGAGTAAGGGGTAATGAAAAAAAAGTAGGGGATAAACATTTCTTCCTTAGAGTTAAGAAAAACTTCAAATTTACTCAATACGACAATGGTTGCATGTGAAAAAAAGTTTCACCTGTTTAGCATACAACAAGCCGATCTTATAATTCCACCAAATATTTTGGTTATCCCTTGCCATAAGGGTTGGTCATATCAAAAATTGTTACAGACAAAAGTTTTAGGTAATGTTTAGAGGACTAACGACCACTTTAAACCGATTCGATACTGTGCCTATTAAGTGAGGTATGGTTTTTTGTCTTTCATACCCAATGTTTTCCACCCCCTTGGCCAATGGTTGGTGATATCAAAAATCTTTACTGAAATAAGTTTTAGGTCCTTATCCAAAGAATAGTAGGAACTTTAAACGAATTCGATATTTTACTTAATAGGAAAGTTTGTGAGCAAACTTACACAAAATCCTTTTTGAGCAAACAGTATTTCAAGAACACATGCAGTTTTATAATTGTTATTAACTTAAATGAAAATATATAGATCATATTAATAAATGAAAATTGGAATATTGGTTTCGAAGATATAATTACATTTCCCATTAACAATGATCTGTTAAGATCGAGAGTGTACCTGATGCATGCCAATTAGCCTTAAAGCTACTAACAAATACCCTGTTTGAATTTTCAAAATCGGACGTTTGTTTACAGAGATATTATAAAAGCACACTAATGCATCTCCCAAAAGAGTGCCCTAGCGGCACACCGTTTGTTATCAGTTGATGGTGATGATTGATCTCGCCACACACGAGGTGCTTGCATCACCTCACCACTCTAGCCTTACACGCAGTCCCCACTGGAACCCTATTACTATTAATTTTTTTAAAAATTTATTTAATATTATTTTATTTAACGTATATTTAATTTTATTATTTTTTTTTAATATTATTCATTCCACTGATTTGAATCGTTCAGTTCAAACCCAGCTCACACAGAGATAGAGGCTCATAGTTCATTAATTCAATTCATTAAAGTTTGTGCTTCAACTGGAAAATTTCCATTACTACATACACACACACACACACACACATATATATATATATATATATATATATACATACTATTTTTCTGAAATCGATCCTTCCGGGAATCATATTCCTCTACAGTATACAAATTATATCAATCCGAATAAGATGATATCTACCTTATTCCATAATCCAAGCAAGAGCGTGGCACAATATTTATATGTATATTTTTTTTTTGTCTTCAGTCGTTTGACTGGTTTGATGCACCTCTCCAAGATTCCCTACCTAGTGCTACTCGTTTCATTTCAGTATACCCTGTACATCCTACATCCCTAACAATTTTTTTTACATATTCCAAACGTGGCCAGCCTACACAATTTTTCGCTTCTAACTGTCCTTCCAATATTAAACAGACTATTCCAGGATGCCTTAGTATGTGACCTATAAGTCTGTCTATTCTTTTAACTATATTTTTCCAAATGGTTCTTTCTTCATCTATTTGCCGCAATACCTCTTCATTTGTCACTTTATCCACCCATCTGATTTTTAACATTCTCCTATAGCACCGCATTTCAAAAGCTTCTAACCTTTTCTTCTCAGATACTCCGATCGTCCAAGTTTCACTTCCATATAAAGCGACACTCCAAACATATACTTTCAAAAATCTTTTCCTGATATTTAAATTAATTTTTGATGTAAACAAATTATATTTCTTACTGAAGGCTCGTTTAGCTTGTGCTATTCGGCATTTTATATCGCTCCTGCTTCGTCCATCTTTAGTAATTCTACTTCCCAAATAACAAAATTCTTCTACCTCCGTAATCTTTTCTCCTCCTATTTTCAAATTCAGTGGTCCATCTTTGTTATTTCTACTACATTTCATTACTTTTGTTTTGTTCTTGTTTATTTTCATGCGATAGTTCTTGCGTAGGACTTCATCTATGCCGTTCATTGTTTCTTCTAAATCCTTTTTACTCTCGGCTAGAATTACTATATCATCAGCAAATCGTAGCATCTTTATCTTTTCACCTTGCACTGTTACTCTGAATCTAAATTGTTCTTTACATCATTAAGTGCTAGTTCCATGTAAAGATTAAAAAGTAACGGAGACAGGGAACATCCTTGTCGGACTCCCTTTCTTATTACGGTTTCTTTCTTATGTTCTTCAATTGTTACTGTTGCCGTTTGGTTCCTGTACATGTTAGCAATTGTTCTTCTATCTGTGTATTTGAACCCTAATTTTTTTTAAAATGCTGAACATTTTATTCCAGTCTACGTTATCGAATGCCTTTCTAAGTTTATAAATGCCGAGTATGTTGGTTTGTTTTTCTTTAATCTTCCTTCTACTATTAATCTGAGGCCTAAAATTGCTTCCCTTGTCCCTATACTTTTCCTGAAACCAAATTGGTCTTCTCCTAACACTTCTTCCACTCTCCTCTCAATTCTGTATAGAATTCTAGTTAAGATTTTTGATGCATGACTAGTTAAACTAATTGTTCTGTATTCTTCACATTTATCTGCCCCTGCTTTCTTTGGTATCATTACTATAACACTTTTTTTGAAGTCTGACGGAAATTCCCCTTTTTCATAAATATTACACACCAGTTTGTATAATCTATCAATCTTCCTCACCTGCACTGCGCAGTAATTCTACAGGTATTCCGTCTATTCCAGGAGCCTACATATTTATAGGTTGTACATATTTATATAAATGGCTGCAACCCATTGTGGACATATATTTTACGTTTCCAATTTAATATGTGAAACAATATATTTCTATAGATCTGACGCTATTTGACAGATGTAAACAAGAAACCTTTTCTAGGTGACATATTAACGGATTAGCAGTTTTATTATTTATGTAATCGTAAAAGCAACAGCAATATCTTTAGCACTCGAGGGAGTAGGAAATGAATTTTCTCGGAATTGGAAACAAATTTATAGTTCATGTCACATACTTTCAAGTCAAAAAAAATTAGGCGATATAGAGCGGTGTTTAATTTGTATTGTTCACCAGAAAATGGAAGTTGATCGATACACAAAATTGTGTCAAAAAAAGTAAATATAGCTAATTTTACACATAGATACGATAGAGTATTTAGTTTTTACTGATGAGTCGCAAAACGGTACAAAATCGACCCTAAACATTTTGCATTCAGTCTGTAAACGCGGCTCGACTGAGAGATCACTATTTTTGTTAGGTTTATAGATCAGAACCAACAGGATTGAGACTTATTTTCTCACATGATCGGTCGGTAACAATTCAGACATAATAACGAAACTAATTTTTGTTTTGTTAGAAAAATTGCTTTATAACATTTTAAAAATAGTTTCGTACTTTTCAATTTTCCAGTGTATGAAATTTTAATATATGGATTTGATTAGAATTATATGTATACCAATCCGTATTTGAATAAGAAATTATGTTTTTAAAGTGAATAATAGAAAATTATAACGTATCTTTGAAAGTTAAATTGTCGACATTGTAGGATGCAAATGTTTATAATATTTTACGGTAAACAATTTATGTTAAACTCATCATAACAAAAAAATCGCACACAAATCTTTAATAATTTTTTTTTTTTTATTGATTAACTGACAAATAGATCTATTAGCTTCACGATCGAAATTGTTAAAACCCGATTATTTACGTTATTTTAACCAAACCACCACAAGGGAGAAATTACGCGGGGGTTTCCAGAATTACATTTTTAGACCTCATAATAAACAAATGTAGTTATTTTGATTTTATAAATAAAATCTAAAAGATAAAATATTAAATTGAAAGGAATAGAAAGGATAACAACATTACATTGTTGAGGAAGAAGGAGGTGTTAAACGTACCGCTGATGTACGATTAGCACAGAAGATAACGTGTCTTCCCAAATCAGCTGATTTGGAAGTCGAGAGTTACAGCGTTCAAGTCCAAGTAAAGCCAGTTATTTTTACACGGATTTGAATACTAGATCGTGGATAACGGTGTTCTTTGATGGTTGGGTTTCAATTAACCACACATCTCAGGAATCTTCGAACTGAGAATGTACAAGACTACACTTCATTTACACTCATACATATCATCCTCATTTATCCTCTGAAGAATTATCTAAACGGTAATTACCGGAGGCTAAACAGGAAAAAAGAAAGAAAAAGAAAGCACAGAAGACTGAATTAGTGTACAATGTTATTATACTATAGTTGCTCCAGAGAATCTACGAGCTTGCGACATCACACGCCGACATATCTCATTATATTAATGTTTTCCAAAACTTTATTTTTGCCCGTAATTATTATTTTTATTTCATTTTTCGATTTACAAACAATACGACCGCCCAAACAATACATTTATATTGTTGTATATTCAATTCTTTCCACTTCAGTTTATTATATGTATAAAAATGCTAAATGACTTAATCTTGTAAACAATAACAATTCCTTAACCGATGAATAATGCTCTGATTGGTATTGTGTACAGGCCTATAAAAAAATATGCGTACACATGCAATTAGAAATGATGCCTTTCGTCATGATTATATTTAGATCCGTCATTCGTAGTACACAATGTGTGTATGAAGAAATAAACTTTAGTCCAATTTATATCGTGTTCAGTGAAGGTATTCGGATAGTGTTTTTGTGCGGTCATGTTTTTTTATAATTACTCACTGTTATTTGCAAATTTTTTGTAATATATTATTTTTGTTCGTGTGTCATTAGTGCGGTTTGTAACGGCAGAATTGAAATCCATGGTTAATAAAAAAAACGTAAAGAGTCAAGCCCGTGAAATTATCACTAATGTTTATGATTTTATGAAAAAAGAAGCTCTAAAAGTAGGTAAATTAACCGACCACAAACATATAATTGGAATTCAATAATGCGAAGAAAGAACTGCTGCTGCTTGTGGGATATTAAGAACACAGGTTCAAAAACTCAGAAGAGAAAAAAACATGATTCTTCAATCAACATCCCAATCGTGTTCTTTCAGCACGCCGAAAAAGTATAAACGACGTTCGAAACCTGTCGGTGGATTGGACAGTTTTAATCTAGATGTAGTTAAAAGAACAGTTAATGAATTTCATTCACAGAAGAATGGATTACCTACTTAAAAAAAAATAAGGTAAGAAAGAAGTGATCTATTGATTTTAAAGGCAGTGAATCAAGTTTAGCAGTTATTTAGAAAGAGTTAGGTTTCAAATGGCATAAAACTGAACATAACAAAAAACCTTTAATTGAAATCCGATCTCAGGTGGAAGAGAATTGAATATTTGCAGTCAATGGTTAAGTACAGACAAAGCAATGCTAAAATTGTTTATTTGGATGAAACGTACGTTTTAAGTTCGCATTGTTCGACAAAGTCGTGGTCTTATGGTGTTGTTGAGGGACTTCATGTGTCGATTATAAAGTTGGACGTTTAATAGTAATTCATGCTGGAGGAGAAATCGGTTTTATTTCGAACGCATTACTAACTTTTAAAGACAGTTCGAAAAGTGGCGACTACCATGACAACATGAATACAGACGATTTCATGAAATGAACGCGTGAAAAATTGATTCCAAATTTTCCACCAGTGTCAGTAGTAGTTGTTGTTAACGCCCCTTATCACAATATATGTATTGATAAAGCGCCAAATTCTAGCTCCAGAAGAAAAGATATGACCGATTGGCTAGAGAAAACCCATATTCTGTACAGTTCAAAAATGCTGAAACCACAGTTATATGAATTAGTAAAGGTACATGAAACTAAAGTACAAAAATGTCACTCGGATGAACTTTTGAAAAAACATAGGCATCGTGTTCTTAGACTTCCATCGTACCATCCTGATTTGAATCCGATCGAGATGGTATGGTCAGCCATAAAATACATGTGGCGAGTCATTTACAATTTCTTTCACGAATGTTGAAAAATTAACTACGGAGAAAATTAATTACGTAAATAAAGATGACTGGAAATCCTATTGTGAAAAAGTAAAAAAATATTGAAAAAGAGTATGAAAAACTGGAACCACTGACAGATGAAATGACAGAACGTTATATTACACTAGTAGACTCTGATAGTGAAAGTGAAAATGAAAGTGACAGTGATAGCGATTCGTTTAGCGTGAAGAAAATTCAAGTAAGCTTTTGTTTATTATTAAAAATTCATAATTTAGTACAAATAAAGGTTATACAAGAATTAATTACATATTGTTTATAATTAGTAAGTATAAATATGATAGTTATTATCACGTACAATATAGTAATAAGTAATATTTAGATTTGGTACGTGGAGTTGATGTTTTCCAACCGAGTAGTAATACTCAGTCTGCTCGTGACGTCACAAGCTCGTACATTGGCTGGGCCTAGTATAGCTATATTATTGTTGAACTAGAAAATAATATAAAATCGATTTTTATTTTATTAATTTTATAATAATAATGAAGTACATAAGGAAGAAGTGAATATTAATTAATTTGTCGTAAATATTCAGATAAAATTTGATTTTTACATAAACCGTGTCAAATCAGGAACCTATAATTTGTCGATTAATTAAAGTAAAATTAGTACAGCTGTATTATTACGTAATTTCTAATATAATATACTTTCTTTTACAATTATATATTTCAAATGAAACGATAATTTAAAAAAAATATTACACTTAAATACATTTTAGGAAGGATAATTAACATTTAAACAATGACAATATATATATTTTTTAAGTATGGAAAAGTATCTAAACGTAAATATAAACGTATTTAAGTATGTTATAAATTTTGTTACATTTTTTCTTTAAACGTAAAAAGCAACACAAGAAAACCTCCTGTTTAGTAGGATATACAATATAAAGAAAAATATCCGGCAATATTTGAAACAAAAAAAAGCCACATATATAAGAAACTTAACCGTTGTTTATAACCCACTTGTTTCTTATATCATTTTTCACAATATACTTAATCTTATCTTTTATACGTACACATTTATTTTATCTCAAAAGTTAATTCCATTATTGTATTCTACCACATTATACAACAGAGGGTCTTCTCATTCATTTGAAATAGAAAAAATAGCTACGCCATAATTCTATTTAACGAAATAATCTAATAGAATTTTGTTATATTTCTTTTATTTAGAAACGAACTGATTTATTATAATTAAAACCTTATTCCTAGAGTAATGTGAAGTTATTAGAGATACATATTCATGTCAGCCAGGGTAATATATGTAATACGATGCTTTTTTATACGTTTTACTTTTCCTGTCGGTTCTCAAAAGTTATCACTAACATCATTGATTAATAATAAGTGAATAATTATCTAATAAATTAACTACAATTAAAAACCCCATTTAAACATTAAATACCAATCGACCAGTCATCAAACCCTCATCAACCCTATTTATCTTAAGAATTTTAATATATATCCAATGATTAAACCTTAACTCAAAAAAATTGTAATAAAAATTTAATATTTATATTATGTATAATAATTGTAAGGGTTATATTAAATATTTCTGAAAAAAATCTGATGTGGACACCACAACTTCCTTGTGCGCCCCTTAAATTATATATAAACATTTTTTTGCTGCACTTCAATTAAACTTAATTCATTTTAAAGCGAGATATGGTCCTTCAATTCTTTAATAAAGTGAACAATTACACAGTTGCTAAAATATTAGTTTTTATTAACATCAAATATTTACACAATTATTAATTCAACAATCTTACCTGAAATATTAGGATAAAATTATTTCTCTTTAAATAAGAAAATAAATCCCGATGGGGAGGGACCCGAGAACGAGATAGTCGGGCCCGGTTCACCCCTCTCCGATGGTTTGAGACAGTTGAATGGAAGAATCAGAAGATCCAGCCCGGTAAGCCGACCTGCCGTGCCGGCCATATTGGCGGTAGGCGGGAAGGCTCGTTTGAGTTAAAGGATTACTCTCCTGGGTTGAGCTAAACTTAATTCTAGATCCAGCTCAGGAAAGCATAGGAAAAAATAAAAAATAAATGTAAGTCTTTTATCTATCTAATACCATGCTTTTTAAATTATTATGATGTAACATCAACAAAATGAAAGCAAAACCGAATAATCAGATGTTCCACCCGATCTGATGTGGACACTACATGAATTCCTTGTACGCCTATTAAATTACATCTGAATATTTTTAAAAGTGCCTAAAATTTTATTTCACTAATAACTTATTATTGAATTATTATTTATTGTAAATTTTTTTTACAATTAGAGATCAATAAATTATGAATAAATCAATATATTTAAATTAAAAAAAAGTTAAACAAAAGGAAAACGAAGTCGGATTCGAACCGATGTGCCCTCCCCTTGTAAGATCCAAATATTTCATTAATTAAAATTTTATTTGACTATAACTCTGGAACCAATGAAAATAAGTACCACTTATGAATATCGTTGAAAAGATCTCAACGAGGTTTTATTATTGCAGTTAAGAAAAAGTCCAAAATATCTTGATGTTTCATTTTGAACATTTTTGGTTCAGTCAGTTGCAATATCAAAAGGGAATGTGCACAATTAGATGTTACAATACCCCTAAATCCAAATTTCAACATCCTACGGCTAATTGTTTTTGATTTATGCGAGATACATACGCCTATATACATATATATGTATGTACAGATGTCACCCCGAAACTATTCGAAGTGAATTGAGGAATGTTCAAAATGGATATATCCGTTGAAATCTGAAAACCGAAATTTTTCCGATCACAATACCTCCTTTATTACGTACAAGGAAGTAAAAACATGTTTGTTTTCTATAAGTGATTCAAAACACTTTATTTGAATAGCATTTTCATGTTTTTTTTTTTCTTTAAATACGCCATTAACTTTTTTTAAATTGCATAATGCTGATGAAAACGGACAGGATAGTTAAATTTCCGAATAATCGGCGTAAAAATATATTTAATTATCATCGTAGTTTTTTAACAGCTGCAACATATTAAGCTTCTTACAATTGATTTTTGTTTTGTATGTTACCCTTTTTGCAGAACGTCATTTTTCTGAGGTGTGAAAATGTGTAACGGAAAGAAAAAAAATAATGTATTTAATTGATTTGAAGATTTGAAAAATACATTTCAACGTTTTTATTTGATAAACGCGCATATTATAAATATTATATATAGAACATATTATAAATGAAGGGTACACCTACTTGGGAAACGTGAGGAAAAGTAAACAAATAAAATTTATTTTCGTAAAACAATACGGAACCATTTATACGCTTACGGTGGACTAGTGAAGAGCAGTTATAAGCCTTAAGTGTTGTGCAGTTTACACGTAGTCTGAGCTTATAGTTGTTGTGGCATACTGCGGTCCTTTGCACTAACTTTTAGGGGTAACTTAAATGCAGTGTTACTGTAGTAGTTATGAGTGTTGTCCAAGAGAAGCGGTTGGTGTGGCATGGCACAATCGGTAGCGGGGAGTCCTGTACAATAGTATGTGAATCCAAATAACTGTTAGTTGACCAGAAAATGTAGTAGTACTACTAATAGTAACGTGTGAATGAGGATAAGACAGAATGTTCGTGTGTGCTTGTATGTGTGTGTGATTGTTAAAGGATGGTTTAGAGAAGACCAAAAAGGAGGTGCTATACACACAGTAACCAAACTAACCGACTTGTGAAACTTTAAAAGCTTATTTTACAACAACTTTACTCGAACTGCTCGTTCCATTCTGATAGTTTGAAAGCTTAAAGTCAAAATAACCTTTAATGTACTATTACGAATAGCACCATACAAAGGTCTATCAGTCCTATTGTTATTGTTGTTGTTGTTGTGATAGTATATAATAAAATAAACTCAATTAAGAAAGCAATTAATAATTTTAAAGAAATATGTACATATGCTTCTTAAAAAAAAAATATTAGATATAAAAGAAAACATTCTTCTTAGAAAGAAAAAAAATATATATATTTTATTTTAGAAAAATCAGGAAACGGGTTTATACGTTTCTTTATAACGCGACAATACGCGACAAACGTGACTAACGCGACAATACGGAAGAACATAGATTCAGTTAAAAAAAATATAATTTTACAAAAATTTGAGATATCTCTTTTCAATTTTAAATCCAGTTAATTTTTGTTAGATATTTACGAGTAGATGACATGTGATAAAAATGTATTAAATATAAAATAATAAATAAATGAGATTTGACTTTAAAGGAAAAATTATAACCGCTATTACTAATATCCAATTGATTTGTCACACCAACTCTTTTTCTGTTTAGCCAAGGTAACCACGGTAAGGTGGAATAAGGAGGAATTTCTTCTCATCCGAGGAGGAAGAAGGAATGGATATGTATAAATGTAAATGAAGTGCAGTCTTGTACAGTCTCAGATCAACCATTCATGAGATGTGTGGTTAATTGAAACCCAACAACCAAAGAACACCAGCATCCACCATTTAGTATTCAAATCCGTATAAAAGTTTGCCTTTACTAGGATTTGAACCATAGAGCTCAAGACTTCGAAATCAGCTGATTTGCGATGACGAGTTCATCAGTAGACCAACCCGGTCGGTTTGTCTGACCCATCATCCTTCTTAAATCTTAAAATTATGTAACCTCGACTCCTCTAGAAAGGGAAGTGAATTGCATCTTCCAAAAATAAGGGTTCCTGAAAGGCGAATTCCTGCTAGGATGGAAAGCTCTAGCACCGAAAAGACGCCGAAAGAACGAAGCTCATACGCAACTAGTCTCCCAGGATCACACCCGGTCGAAAAATTTCTTCCCGTTCTAAAGGATCGGAACGCAGCAAATAATTCCCAACAAAATAAATATAACCACTATTAAATAAATAATTACTCGCCCGATAAAAGAAAGATAATCAGTAAGTGACTTTTTTCTACGTTCGGAAATTAGTAGGGAGATGATAAATCTCCCATAATCCTTGCTTTACTTTTTGTTTACGAAATTCAATTGGTCAAGTCATATCGACGGACAGGTCAGACTTTAATTAAGCCAGTTGTATAAATTATATTAAAAAAAAAAAATTAAATTACAGTGAAATAAATTGATGTAGGATATATTTAAAGTATAGTGTATATATATATATATATATATGTAGTTATTAAACGTTGTTAATCTATTCAATAAATGTTGACTGATTTAAATTAATTTCAATTCTTTTACGTATTAACAATTACAGCAAGCTCTGTTATTTAATACAGTTTGAAAGTGAAACGCATTAAAAACAATTCCTAAAACAGGTTTTCCTTCTTTTAATTTCTTAAGGAATCTTTGCTTAGTTTCGGATTTAGATGTCGATATTCAAAAAAAAAACAAAAACAAGATCAATTACTGAAAAACAGGTTTAAAAATTGTTTTTATTATTGCACATTTCATTTAAATTTTGTATCAAACCACTTTGTAATTTAAAATTTAAACTAGAATGTACTGGTAAAAATGCAAAGTTTCTTAAAAATATAGCTTTCTATATATATATATATATTAAAAACATATTTCCCGTCTCACAAGAAATTATTCGACAACCTTGTCGAAATATAGAAAAAAATCAATTTTCTATTACGATTATTCTCAGTCAATAAAACATACATTTCCTTCTGATATGTTTAATTATAGATTTTGAAGGATCTATTCAGCTTTATATTATTTAAAGCACAGTGAGTTTTATTAGATAATATTACAACCAGTTTTTGTTTTCTTTTTTTTTTTTTAAATTTCCTGATTTAAACAATCACGAATTTCTTTAACATGAATCTCACACACACATATATACTTCTCTGATAAAATGTATTTGTTACATTAAAAATGAATTTAATTAAATCAATTTGAAGAAACGTGTAAATAATGATATATCATAAGTCTTCTTTGTGATGTCGAAATATTTGAACCAACAATTTAAGTATCAACATATTTAACGAACAAAGAAGTAGTTTTTTGGGTTTTTATATAAAATAAACTTTTTTTAAAATCATTTAAAAAAATGTATTTATTAATAAATTTAAAAAAAAGTATATTTATATTATAATTAATTTCATTAATCATTTTTAATAAACTTCAAAAAAAAAAAATAAAAACAAAAAATAAATTTTATTTTTAGGAGGCCTATGAGAAGATATCGTATAAGCAAACAATATATCCTCCTATTCCTGGATCAGGTTTTGAAATGTACCCGTCATCTTATATTCCGGTAATTGTTAATTAATATAAACAAATATGTTATACCGAAAAAATAAACTTTTATTAAACTTCTATAAAAATGTAATAAATAAATATTATTTTCATGTTGATGGAAAGTCATCCTATAAAATAACAATATACCTTCCTGATCCTGGATCTGGTTTTGGAATGTATTCTACCCCTAACATGCCGGTAATTATTAATTATATTCAGATAAACTAATATAAAACTACTTTTAAATAACTTCTTGTAAATACGCAAAACAATATATACATTTTATTTTCAATTGTAGTTACAATCAATAAATACGAAATGCATTGTCGATAAATAAATAACTAAATATACTAGCATTTCCGTCGTGGGTTAGCCCGTGCTAAATGTTTATTTACGTTTCTCGTCGGGTTCAATTTTAGGTTAATTCATTAGAAAACCTATTGAAATGGGTACCATGATTCGACTTCCGGAAAATTTCGGTATATCTTCGCGTTTCACACCCCCAGACACCTAAGCCGCCGTCGATTCAACAGTTTATATAAATAAATGAACATTATTGCGGACACGATGACTGCCGCAATTTTACGCCAATAACTTTCAAATTATTGATTTATCTGAATATAATTAATAATTACCGGCATGTTAGGGGGAGAATTACTTGATTAAGTCTTTTAACAACAAAAATCCTCATACCAATAAAACGAGTGTGGATTGCTACGACAATTTTATCCTACAATTCAGTTTACTCAAAGTCCTTTTGATTTTCTTCAAGCAACAAATTTCGAAATTTAATAAGCCTCTAATGAAAACATACCCTCTCTCTGCCCTCTCCGCTTTTTGGAACGAGGTCAATGCTCTCACTCTCCCGCACCAAAGCTCCATCACAGAGCTTCTTCACAAATCCATTCTTATCCTAACGACGATAATATCAGTTACACGAAGCTCGATTTGGCGAAATAAGCATCCAGGCGAGTCTATATCCATTCTGGTTGCTATTCTATCTATACATATATAATAGCGTCAGAACACCTCACAGCCGTCCTCCACAAGTCTAAAGGAAGCCAGAATCTAAAGAAGAAAGAATCTAGAGGAAGAAAGAATCTAAGGAAACCAGAAACTATTTTCCATTTCCTTTCGGTATTCTTGTTAACTTACAGATAAAATCCACAATTGATCGTTGTAAGCTATCTAGCTATAATTGACCGTTCAGCTTCGTACCTGGGGCATGTTGTTTGCTCGGCATTTTTCCCGCCACAACCACATTCGGTCGCCCTAAAGCATAAAACCGAATGTCTGCGCCACGAAACAGCCTAGCCTCGAAACAGTACCAATAAAACTACCTAAAAGCGTTAGCGGAATAAGCGTGGTACCAAACACCATTTGCTTGAGTGTCCCACCGCCAACTTGTCATATATCACTAAAATGGGTAGGCGTACTCCATCAACTACTGAAACATATATGACTATCAATAATTAAATATATATCGTCAAAGACAGCAATTCACTGCCAAGCCTAGGCCGCTGAATGCCAGCAAGTACCTGTCCACCATTAAAGAGCTTGGAGCCTTAATCTGGCCGGTGATCAGCCATATATATCTCTAGGTTAGCTTCCCACAGCAGTGAGGTAGGAGTCTTTTCCCTTAGGTAAACTACTGATGTCGGTTGAACAAAGCAACCGTATAAAGGAACTCCCACACGGTCTGACAATGCGGCTCTCGCCACATTGACTCGCCGCTTGTGAGTGGCCAATTTTCTCCTTGACTTGTAAGTTCCAGGGTGGCCTGAAAAATATTTTAGTATTATGTGTCGGCTCTGAAAGTTGTATCTATTTACATCTAACCGGATAAAATAAATCAGTCTGGATATACAATAATTTTTCCGTAAAAATAAATCGTATAATATAAGAGAAATATAAAACTTTGAGAAAGCTGCGGCATAGATTCATCATGTTGTCTACCATCAAAATTCTAGTAGTTCTGGATGTTCTTCTTCCTACCTGTGACCTCACCGATCTGACTTTACGACAATATTCAATTATATTGAAGGTCAATTATATGTATGGCGAACTTTATCAAACTTCTTATTTCAAGTTACAAAAATCTGGAGAGCACTGTTATACTTACATGAGATGAGTTCTTACCGGTTGCCACCAGATGACATTTAAATAAGTAAAAACATAATTTTCTGAAGAAATCGGTAATAAAATATCTAAATTCAGTATGCCTTAAACCATTAAAACTTTGTTAAATTAGTAAGTAGGCGTCATTAGCTTTAATTTTATTATGTAAAAAAGTTATTGTTTTTTACGTATATTGCCGCAGTAAAAAATTGATCTTTTAGATAAAATTTGGTTAAATTTAGTGAAAGAATAATAGTTTACTTACTAGCCGGTCTAGCCAGGGGCTCTGCCTCTGGACTCTAGACGACATCGTATTCTAATGTTTGTGTGAATATTAAGTATTTTACAAATATTCATTAAAGAAAACAAGCTTAATAAGATAATTTTACTTATTTCTGTTGCAATAGTGACAGAAATATAGAGAATTAAAAGGATTCGTGCATTTATATTATATATATATATATATATATATATATATATATATATATATATATCGTTATCATGAAGCCTTGTGCTTCTATATTATTTTTTTTACAAATAATTTCAAAAAACGTATGTTTACCAAAGTTTTTTTTTAACAAAATGTAAAAAATAATTAGTATAATAAATGTTAATGAAAACAACGTACTCTTTATAGTACACAATAGAAATTTATTATACAGTTTGTAATTCAATTTTTTTCCGCAAGATGGTAGCGTTCGACAACGGCTGCGCGCAGCCGCCCTGCGCACAGCGTTCCGCTCTGCGCCAATGACAACTAAAATAAAAATGTGAGCACATAACAAACAAACCAACGCAACATATGTTTTTATTGGAGATTTGAGAGATATTGGAGAGATTTTTTACAATTTTTTTATTTATGATTTATATAACAGTGAGATTGGTGAAGTTTGAACGATGGTAAAAATTCTAGGGGTCATAGAAAAACTTAAATTAAAATTTCGTAATGATTGGTTTTATGGTTTTTGTGGTTATCGGGAACAAACGAAAAGGATGTTGTCTCTTCCTATAGTAGTAAAGTTTAAAAAAATAAATAAATAATTGATAAATATATTTTATTTTGTTTTTAACCAATTACTATTTATTAAGGGATACGACTGGATTCTCGACTTCCTCAACCTACGTTCTGTACATCCCCATATTACTTTATTTTATGCTGAAATAAATGAATATAAAATTAAATAAATAATTAGCTTGCTTTAAACTTTATAGTCATATTTTAATCAAATTATTATTATATATTGCATGAGTTTAATTAGTAGGTTAATTTGGAATTCAAAAGATAACATTACATATTGAAATTAATAATATATTTATAAAATATCAAACAAATTTTCAATCAAACATTTATTACACAAAGTAACGAAATAGTGACGTTTTTGATTATTTAAATACAATTGTAAATTAACAAAACTTTTTTTGTCGCTATTGGATTTTTCATCTGCGACCCCAAAAACCTCTCATAGCCGTTTTGCAGATTTTGCAATTTGTTACACCCGCACTCTTAATTTACCTCGTACGGGGGATGTTTGCAGATGTAATGGTAGAATATTGTATTGTCACCAGACCTTAGTAACTGTGCAAAATTTCATCAATCAGCAAAGTCAGGAAGTATGTTAAATTAGGGATGCAAAATCTGAGAACAAACATGAAAAAAATTTATTTAATTGATAAAAAAAAATTGTAAATTAAAATAAAGCTAGTAAAAAAGGATTGAATCGATAGAAATAATAAAAAAAATTAGTGTACTGTTAAGTCAGCACATATTAAAAAAAAATCGTAAAATAAGTTCTTTGTAACTAAGTTTGCAATATTAAAATTAGTTTACATTAAAAAAAAAATCAGTAATATTTAAATCGTTTATTAATTTCTTGTTTTCAGTTGCTCTGTGCTTTAGGGTTGTTCCTGTCTTATATAATATGAATAAAATTGGCAGTTGTACATACATGTTCTCGTAGTTGTGGCAGAAATTTTTCCATTATTCTAAGTAACCACACGTGTCTGTCTAAAATCTCCTACATAGGATTTAATATATATATATATATATATATATATATATTAAATCCTATGTATATATATATATATATGTACTCAATAATAAAAGATGTAGGTTAGCCTGTAAGCTACCATATTTGGTATACAGGAAATCATTCCAAATATGTTACTAATTTCTTATTAAATGTAAAATAAAATAATATAATTTAATGATATGATTAATTAGTGGTTTATCTGTAATATTTATTTATTTATTTTACGCATGACGTATGTTTTGAGTTTTAAATTAAATTTCTTATTACAATCCTTTGTCAGATTTGTCTAATGAAATACATTTGATTATTTTTATTTTAATTAAGCTTTTCAGTATATTTATGATAAAAAAAAACTTAGCGACTTAAATTTTCCATATAGAGTCTGCATATAGATCTATTTAATCAATTAATGTACATTATATTATTACACATTGGTAATTAAAAAATACTTCCTTATATGCATTATAAAATTGTTTCTAAAATTAGAATAAAATTAAAAAAAATTTAATTTTAAATTAAAATTATTATTTTGTTTTTATAAACTTTTAATTAGGCATGTTAATGGATATTGCGTATTGTGTACGCGACTATTATATATATTATTTTTTTTAAGGTTCATTTTTTCGATTCAGTTGTTAATTTAAACTTTTTTATTACTAGTTACTTGACTCGCCTGATGAATTTATATGTTATTTTTACTTACTTGTTAATTTTATTATTACATCAACATATTTGTTTTATTTTAGAAGTTTATTGTATGTTTTTTCTTTTTTTTTATTCTAAATTTTGACTTTTAACTTTTCGACATCCTTTTATAAATAAAATTAATTTATCCACCTATCCTTTTTATCAGACATACGAACATTGATCTTTTAATGATAATTCATTAAAAATTTAATATTTTACTTCCTTTTACAAAAGTAAGAAAGTATTGTGTCCGCGAAAAATTTCGGTTTTTAGGTTTCAACAGAAATATCCATTTTGACTAGTTTCGGCGTGACGTCAATACGTATGCGTCTGGCATAACTCGTAAATGATTAGCCGTAGGATGTTGAAATTAGCACTGCTGTAACATCCAGTTGTGCACCTCACCTTTTCATTGCGATCGACTGGACCAAGAATGTTCTTTCTTAGCCAAAAATGACCTTTTCTTAACTGCAGTAATAAGCCTTCATTGAGAGCTTTTCAACGATATATCATGAGTGGTACTTATGGTTCCAGAGTTATAAACAAAAAATAGTTTAATTAATGAAATATTTAGATCTTACAAGATGAAGGCACATCGGTTCAAATCTGACTTCATCTCCTTTTTTTTAACTTTTTTTACCTCTTTTCTTTAATTTAAATATATTGATTTATTAATAATTATTAACCTCTGATTGTAAAAAAAAAACTTTTACAGTAAACAATAATTCAATAATAACAATAAAAAATAAATAGGAAAAAAATATCAGAAGTTATTATTGAAGTAAAATTTTACATACTTTTTATTTAAAAAACAAAATGTATATATATATATAATTTAATAGGCGTACAAGGAAGTCATGAAAGGGTTCACATCAGAATTTTTTCATTAATCGGGAAATATTCTTTATTTAAAAAATACTGAGGGAAGTTAAACGATTTATTAAATCAGGAATAAACAATTAAGCAGTACTTTTTGTAAAATATTTATTTCAGTTAAGAGATTATAATCTGTTGAAAGCCTGTTTTACGCGCTAAATCTTTCCAAACAGTACACATTATTCCGTAATTTATATTATCCATTCCAATATTTCTTATGGCCATATACAGTACGTGTGATAAAAGAAACACAAGTCTGAGTAGTTTTTACTTAGAGTAATGATGTTAATAATACAGCCTTTAGTGAAAAAAATGAAGGTGGCAAATGTAAATTTGAAGTCAAAAAATATTTCTCTACCTTGACGTGCCAATGTCCATATTTGATTGAATAAAGAAGATAGTAGAAAATAAATTTACTTCCTCGTTTTTTAAACCTGATGTTTGATGTTCATAATCTTAAAAATCCCTATAATAATCTTAATAGTTGCCTAAAATCTTTCTGGTAATGGTATTTAACATAACCTAATATTTCTTTTAATCATTCATTTGTTGGTATTAAAGTAATACCGGCCTCCGTGGCGCGAGTGGTAGCGTCTCGGCCTTTCATCTGGAAGTCTTGGGTTCTAGTCCCGGTTAGGCATGGCATTTATCATACGCTACATTTCCATATCCCACGTACAAGCTTCAAGCTTATGTGGCGATAGATATCAAGAAACAAAAAAACATTTTTTTTTTTTAATTTGAATGAAATTCTACTTCACCAATTTATTATGAATTCTATATTTAAAGTCGTAAATTTGATATGTTATGACGAATATTATGTTAGATATACTAAGAAAAAAATGGAAATGTTTTCCCGTTTCGTTCCTCCATTAATTTGAGTAAATTATCATAAAACCCTGAGCTAATCAAAATACAGTTGACGATTGACTCTAACAGTGATATTATCATGTACAAAGGGATCGTATAAAATGAACATCACACCTTCAGAGAAAGCAATTCAGAACAGTATCCGTTAGACGTTAGTTACTTTACGCATGTCAGTAAAAAGACTGAGGTAGATAAAATTTTTTGCTAGTAAAGCAACAACACATTAAGGTTTTGTTGGTAAGAATTTTTTAAGTAATATTTATTACTCCAGGCATTCCAGATAAAGCGACTGCAACTGATAGATAGGAAAGTTTTTTCGATCATGATTACGCCAGATCCAACCAAATAAAAGAGAATTTGACCGTTAGGTTTTGATTCAAACATCGTAAAGTAACGCGACGTTTCAACGTCAAACTACTATTTGTTTCGATCTCTACAGAAATCTCTTATCGATGTAGAATTAGTTTCAAAAAAAGCTGATGAAAATTGAGTTCCATAGTTTTTTCCAAAAAAGAGATAAGTTCTACTGTGAAAGGATTATGATGATTTCACCTCAAAAATGAGAACAAAACACACATATTTAGTTTGATAAACTTCTTTTAAAAATTAAAAAATTACTTGTTTTTCTTTTCCGTTAAAACATGAAGCAACACTTAACTCACCCCTTATATATCACTAATATATATATCAAAATATTATCATTAATATTTTAAATATATAGGATTTTTAATATTACTTGTGAATCATGAAAATTCGTTTGCGTCTAAACAGTAAAGATTAATCTGAAAAAATCTGTACATATTATGTTCAGGCCTGCAAAGAGAAAAGTACCATCGTTATTGTTAAATAACATTGCTGTTACAAGACACTTTACTGTTCGCTACCTCAGATTTCATTTGGATCAATAGCTTACCTGGAAACACCATATTAAAACAAAACGTCTATCTTATACTCACGCATGAAGTAGCTTTACAGGTTTGTTCATTATAGATCGTATTTTCATTTTAAACAAAGCCTATTAGTTTACTGATATCTTAAACAATTTAATATGTACGATAATCGAATTTAAATTATAACAAAAAATTAACAGATAATTTAAAAAAAAAACATATCATTGAATTAAACTTTATCTGTCATCATCAGTTACGCATGTCACTTACCTAATCAACATTTTAAATAAAAATAAAATGTTGATTATTTTATTTTTATTTAAAGGTTCCTTGTCTTGAAAACATTTAAAAGAATTATACTCAAACTTTTATTTATTACAAATTACCTGTTCACAAGAAATAAGTGATTAAATCTCAGGTAAATTCACCAAATTTTATCAGAGCTTAAAATAAATGGAACAAGTATCTTCACCATGTACGGTTTGATATTCAAATCACGCATAACCTCCTAAATTTTTAAATGCATTTAAAAAATTTAATTTTATCGGTAGTCATAAGTGTTTTTTTTCTTTTCTACTTCCTTCTACGAAGTAAAGGATGTATTGTGATCACGAAAAATTTCGGTTTCAAGATTTCAACGAAAATATCCATTTTGATCATCCGTGTATCCATTTTGACTAGTTTCGGTGTGACGTTTGTACGTATGTGTATGTATATATGTACGTACGTATGTATCTCGCATAATTAAAAAACGAATAGCCGTAGGATGTTGAAATTTTGGATTTAGTACTGCTTAACATGTAGTTCATTTTCCTTTTTGGTTGCAATCAACTGAACCAAAAGTGTCCAAAAAATCCCAAAATCTAAGAAAATTTGGATTTTTTATTTTTTCTTAACTGCCGTAATAAGCCCTTACTGAGAGATTTTCAACGATATATCATAAGTTCCACTTATTTTCATTGGTACCAGAGTAATAGCCAAATAAAATTTTAATTAATAAAATATTTGGATCGTAGAAGGGGAAGGCAGATTGGTTCGAATCATACTTCATGGAAAAGAATTTTTTTTTAACTTTATTTTTTTAGTTTAAAAATATTGATTTATTAATAATTATTAGCCTCTGATTAAAAAAAAAAATTACGGTAAATTTTTTTTTGTCATCAGTCATTTGACTGGTTTGATGCAGCTCTCCAAGATTCCCAATCTAGTGTTAGTCGTTTCATTCCAGTATACCCCCTACATCCTATATCCCTAACAATTTGTTTTACATATTCCAAACGTTGCCGGCCAGCACAATTTTTTCCTTCTACCTATCCCTCCAATATTAAACCGACTATTCCAGGATGCCTTAATATGTGGCCTATAAGTCTGTTTAACTATATTTTTTCCAAATGTTTCTTTCTTCATCAATTTGCCGCAACATCTTTCATTTGTCACTTCATCCAGCTGTCTGATTTTTAACATTATCCTGTAGCACCACATTTCAAAAGCTTCTAATCTTTTCTTGTTAGGTACTCCGATCGTCCAAGTTTCACTTCCATAAAAACCTACGCTCCAAACATATACTTTCAAAAATCTTTTCCTGACGTTTAAATTAATTTATGATGTAAACAAATTATATTTCTGATTGAAGGCTCGTTTCGCCTGTGCTATTCGGCATTTTATATCGCTCCTGCTTCGTCTATCTTTAGTAATTCTAGTTCCCAAATAACAAAATTCTGCTACCTCCATAATCTTTTCTCCTCCAATTTTCACATTCAGTGGTTCATCTTCGTTATATCTACTACATTTCATTACTTTCGTTTTGTTCGTGTTTATTTTCATGACGTAGTTCTTGCGTAGGACGTTATCCATGCCATTCACTGTTTCTTCTAAATATTTTTTACACTCTGCTAGAATTACTATATCATTAGCAAATCGTTGCAACTTTATCTTTTTACCTTGTACTGTTATTCCGAATCTAAATTTTTTTTAACACCATTAACTGCTATGTCTGTGTAAAGATTAAAAAGTAATAGAGATAGGAAACATCCTTGTCGGAAAATAATAATTCAATAATATTAATAATAATATTAAAAAAAAAAATGAATAAATATCAAAAGGTATTAATGAAATATAATTTTATGTACTTTTCATATTATAAAAAATGTGTATATGTAATTTAATAGGCGTACAAGGAAGTCATGTAATACCCACATCAGATTTTTTTTATTTTTTTTTTTCATACCGTTATACCTTTCTATCTGTATTTAATAGTTTTTTATGTGTAATTTTTTTGTAGTATTTTGATATAAGAAGTATATTAACAACTTAAAAGTATAGATAGTTATTGAAATATAAGAAAAACCGGTTTTTCCTGTATTTTCTAGTTTTAGTATTTTTCTTTCTCGGTGGATATAGCTAGATTTGCATTATTAAAAGTGATAGTATTGTGATCATCTCAAAAATGAGATATCGTGTTTATCGCAAATCTTTATGTTTTTGGATCTAACTAGTTTTTCTAGACCCAAAAAATATATGTATGTATTTATGTGTATCGCACTCGTTTGACCTTGTATCTAAGGATTAACCAAACCGATTTTCTTCAAATTTAACTCAAATATTTTTATGCATAAGGGAATTATCATCTTAATCTTTTTTTCATAATTTTTAAGGGGATGGAGATATTCCGAAAAAATTAATTTCGATTTTTCTCAAGAGGAATTTTAGAGGTAACTTTATTAACGAAAATTTTTTACGTACAATGCATATGTAAGTAATTATTTTTTATTTTTTAAATTAATCCCAATCTCTTAAAATTGAGATATATGTTTTTTTTATTCTCTTTTTCTCTCTCTCACTTCGGTTTAAATACGTTTCAAAAATTTTTTGAAAGTTTATTCCTCACGTATAGAGCTACCAATATTTTTTTTTTAAATTACAGACCTCGGACCTAAAATCTAGAAATGTTTTTTTGAAACTGTTCTTGTTTTTATTTTAATCTTAATTGAAGAGGCTGTTGAAGGAAGGATAATGTAAATAAAACATTTCTAAAGAAAATTTAAGCATATGAATATTTTTTTTTTGAAAACGTTTTCTTGAAATTAATTCTCTAATAAATTTTTCCGTAAAAGTCAAAAGTTTTTAGATTTTTTTATTATAAACACTTTCTCTTTTACTTTTTATTATTAATAACCTGAAAAGTCACGCGATACTTTGTAGCTATTTTTAAACCTAATAAATAAATGCGAGTGTTTGTGGTGTTGGCGTCCGTTTGCAACAGCATCCCGCGAGAATCAACCGATCGATTGCTTTCAAATTTTCAGGATATATTCGTGTTATCCCAGGGAAGTTTTTAAGCCATTGACAATGCCTTAACCCCACCTTCTGGAGTAAAGTTGTAAAGTTTCCACTTAAATGATGACCTAATATCTTTTTTGATTTCTTTTTTCTAAGTAAAAACAGTAGACTATGCGTTTTATAACAAATCCGACTTTTAGTTCTCTACCATGACCTTTCCCTAGATATAGGGTGTTCTATGATAATGCAATGGGGAAGTAAAGGGATATGTTTGTAAAAAAATATAAACCTAACAGAACTTCTATGGAGAGTATCAGAGCTTCTATGTCAAGAACGAGGGAATCTAAAGGAAGAGAGTTTTTCAGGCTTATTTATCAGAATTATTCTCACAACACAAGGATGACGTACACTTCGGGGGTCCAGCGGAGCTCACTGACCGGCTAGTTTTTGTTAAAATTTTATCGTTGTGTGAAACTATTTAATCTCCATTTTTTCTATTGTTTAAATCATACTTGTTTTTTAACTATATATGTCTGATTATTTCATGTTTAGTATTTTCAAAAAAAGTGTTATAGTTATGATACCAAAGAAAGCAGGGGCAGATAAATGTGAAGAATATAGAACAATTAGTTTAACTAGTCATGCATCAAAAATCTTAACTAGAATTTTATACAGAAGAATTGAGAGGAGAGTGGAAGAAGTGTTAGGAGAAGGCCAATTCGGTTTCAGAAAAAGTATAGGGACAAGGGAAGCAATTTTAGGTCTCAGATTAATAGTAGAAGGAAGATTAAAGAAAAACAAACCAACATACTTGGCGTTTATAGACCTAGAAAAGGCTTTCGATAACGTAGATTGGAATATAATGTTCAGCGTTTTAAAAAAATTAGGGTTCAAATACAGAGATAGAAGAACAATTGCTAACATGTACAGGAACCAAACAGCAACAATAACAATTGAAGAACATAAGAAAGAAGCCCTAATAAGAAAGGGAGTCCGACAAGGATGTTCCCTATCTCCGTTACTTTTTAATCTTTACATGGAACTAGCAGTTAATGATGTGAAAGAACAATTTAGATTCGGAGTAACAGTACAAGGTGAAAAGATAAAGATGCTACGATTTGCTGATGATATAGTAATTCTAGCCGAGAGTAAAAAGGATTTAGAAGAAACAATGAACGGCATAGATGAAGTCCTACGCAAGAACTATCGCATGAAAATAAACAAGAACAAAACAAAAGTAATGAAATGTAGTAGAAATAACAAAGATGGACCGCTGAATGTGAAAATAGGAGGAGAAAAGATTATGGAGGTAGAAGAATTTTGTTATTTGGGAAGTAAAATTACTAAAGATGGACGAAGTAGGAGCGATATAAAAAGCCGAATAGCACAAGCTAAACGGGCCTTCAGTAAGAAATATAATTTGTTTACATCAAAAATTAATTTAAATGTCAGGAAAAGATTTTTGAAAGTGTATGTTTGGAGTGTCGCTTTATATGGAAGTGAAGGTTGGACGATCGGAGTATCTGAGAAGAAAAGATTAGAAGCTTTTGAAATGCGGTGCTATAGGAGAATGTTAAAAATCAGATGGGTGGATAAAGTGACAAATGAAGAGGTATTGCGGCAAATAGATGAAGAAAGAAGCATTTGGAAAAATATAGTTAAAAGAAGAGACAGACTTATAGGCGACATACTAAGGCATCCTGGAATAGTCGCTTTAATATTGGAAGGACAGGTAGAAGGGAAAAATTGTGTAGGCAGGCCACGTTTGGGGTATGTAAAACAAATTGTTGGGGATGTAGGATGTAGAGGGTATACTGAAATGAAACGACTAGCACTAGGTAGGGAATCTTGGAGAGCTGCATCAAACCAGTCAAATGACTGAAGACAAAAAAAAAATATCCCAATTTGTTAATTAAGCAGTTTTTTTTTTTAATCTAATGTTAAATAAAATCATTTAAATATTTCGATAAATAGCTCAGAATATAATGACAAACACATGAAATTATTATTAAATCATTCGATAGTAAATAGTCAACGCAATTTTTTTTTTTGGGAGGGGGCGGGCTTTCTTTTGTGCTGTTCTGGTCTGAAAATCAACTTATTTCATATTCATATTTGATTTACAACCCCTAAAATTGATGGCGGGGTAAGTAATCGTAATTTGCTAGAAACTCTTTATCTCAGACGTAATTTCTAGAAACCCATTTCTATAACCAAAATAAACAAAAAAGTTTGCTCTGTGATGTGTAGGTTATACAATTTCTATTTGCCTGTTTTACTCTGTCAGGAAAAAAAATTTCTGCGAAAATTAACAAAAATGATTATGTGTTTTTGTTGATAATTTTATCTTTTATTTAATTTCATGCGAATTATTTTAATATATTTCTCAGCACATCACAAATAAAGAATTTATGTGTAATTTAAAAAAAAACTTTCATTAATATATCTTGCTTACGAGTTTTTTATAACTTTTCTAAAGTTTTAAAACCCTGGAAAAAAGTTTTCAGAAAAAGTAAAAAACGCTTTTTAGTACATTTAAAACATTATATTTTTAAATATTTATTTCTGTTAAGAAATTATAATCTGTTGAAAACCTGTTTTACGCGCTAAATATTTCAAAAAAGTACACATTATCAGCGTAATTTATATTATCCGTTCCAATATTTCTTATGGTCATATAAAGTACGTGTGATATAAGAAACACAAGTCCGAGTAGTTTTTACTTAGAGTAATGATGTTAATATTATTATATTTTTTAGTAAAACATTTTTAGTATTGATAAATTCAGGTCTGATCATCATGCATTTTGAAAGTTCTGATTTTTGAAAATCAAACATTTTCTGTGCTAATGTCAACTGTACTTGCATGGGAAGGGCCAGCCTTTGGTTTATTACCTTGAATCTCAAGAGCTACCAGGGTAACTTGATTCTTTTCCAAACGTTTTTCGTTCAAATTTTGAATTTTTCATTCTCTTACATTTTGTTTTTGTTAACCACGTTTTATTGTTGGTTCCTATGTTATAAAATTATAAAAAAGTTAACAAAACAAATGTCTGTACCTATAACCATTACGTAACCTATGGCCAATACATAACCTAACCCACCGAATTGATCTAGTGGTGAACGCGTCTTTGCAAATCAGCTGATTTCAAAGTAGAGTGTTCCAACGTTCTAATCCTGTTAAAGACAGTTACTTTTATACGGATTTGAATACTAGATCGTGGATAGAGGTGTTCTTTGGTGGTTGGGTTTCAATTAACCACACATCTCAGGAATCTTTAACTGAGAATGTACAAGACTACACTTCATTTACACTCATATAGATCATCTTCATTCATTCTCTGAAGTAATACCTTAAAACTAGACTAGGTTTAAGGATATGAATACTAGATCGTGGATACCAGTGTTGTGTTTGGTGGTTGGGTTTCAATTAACCACACATCTCAGAAACGGTCTATCTGAGACTGTACAAGACACTTTCACTCATACATATCATCCCCTGAAGTATTACCTGACGGTAATTCCCGGAGGATAAACAGAGGAAAAATACATAACTTAAATACTACAAAGACATGCAAACAATGTTTTATAAACGGCATCTTATTTCAAATAACTGCAAAAAGGAATATAAAAATAGTAATTTATGATACAATGTAAATAATTTACGTCAGACAATCGAAAAATCCAAAGTATTTGTCAAAATAGTACACAGTAAACAGAAGTACATGACAGAAATAAATATCTATACTACTAAAAGTGTAGTGCTATTATCAGGAAAACGTTTTTCTAGTCGAGAGTTGCAGGATTCAAGTCCTAGTAAAGTCAGTTATTACACGGATACACGGATTTGAATACTTTTTTTTTTTAAACAAGTTTTTCCGTACAAGTATATGACAACATAAATAAAACCAAATCTAAATCCAGAAAAGCAATAAAAAATTCCTAGTCATTAAAAGTTCAACAGTTATATTTTATAGATGTCAAGTTTGTGTGAACCAACCCACCAGGTTGGTCTAGTGATGAACGCGTCTTCCCAAATCAGCTGAATTGGAAGTCGAAAGTTCCAGCGTTCAAGTCCTAGTAAAGGCAGTTACGTTTATACGGATTTGAATACAAGATCGTGGATACCTGTGTTCTTTGAAGGCTGGGTTTCAATTAACCACACATCTCAGGAATGGTCAAACTGAGACTGTAGAAGACTACACTTCATTTACACTCATACATATAATCCTCGTTCATCCTCTGAAGTAACACCTGATGATAATTCCCGGAGGCTAAACAGGAAAAAAAAGAAAACGTTTTTCTAAAACAAAACAAACTAAGGTTTAAAATGAGTCCAAAATGAACTGCTTATCATTATTAAATTATAAAATATTTTTTTCTTATATTTAGAGTTAGGTTATAGAAAAATAATACATCGCAGATCAAGGTGTTGAAGTTCATGAAGCGAGGCATAGGCTAATAGAGAGATGGCAGGAGAGATGGAGCACAGCAGGTCCTGGAGACAGGACCAGAAGGCTAATCCCCAATCTAAGGAACTGGATACATAGAAAACACGGTGAAATAAACTTTTACACGTCACAGTATTTTACAGGACACAGTAGTTTTAATTACTATCTGCATAGAGTCGGTAGAAGGGAAACTGCAGCCTGTATGTACTGTGACTGTGATGATGATGTCGAACATACTTTCACTGTATGTCATAAATGGAGGGAAGACACAGATGGTATTAACCTGTCATCTGATGGAACTGGCAGACTAATCAACAGCATGTTAAACAGTGAAGAAACTTGGAAAAAAGTTGAGTTGGTCATCAAAAGAATACTTATGCAGAAAAACAACGATGAGAGGAGACTAGGATTTTAAACTTTAGCATAGGGCAGGGTGGACAGCCTCAGTGGTGAGGGCTGACATGCCGAGGTGTGTCGGTTCCGATGATCCGCTGGGGACTCCTAAGGTTTTTTTTTTCGTTAGGTTAATATCAAGATCTGAAAAGACCCAATCGCCACGTCACGACAATACATGGTATTGACGTGGCGATATACGGCTGGGGCAAAGAACTCAAAATAACAGACCGGTGGGCCGAACTGCCATGCCGAACTTATAGCCGGTAGGTGGGAAGGCCCATTAGAGTAGAACAGGCACTCCCCTACGTGGCGCAATACCAATCAGTCAGACCTGACCAGGGGAGTAGAGTTAAAAAAAAAAAAAAAAAATAGAGCGCATTAAAAAACAGATTTTAAGGAATCAAGAAATATAAAAAATTATTTTTTTTTAGTTAAAATTTGCGTAACTCTCCCCTTAAAAAAATAAAATTTGTTATAAGCCAAAGTAATATTTAACGTATTACACTTGTTAATGAACTCATCTGAATAGATTTTAGTAAAAATTATAATATAGTTTATTAATTGATTTTTCAATGATTTAATGTTGATTAATAAATCAAATTTTTTTTCATTAACTTTAAACATTGTCCAAAATTCAGAGATAAATAAAGTATATTTTCAAGAAAAATTGGAAAATAATTATATAAATTAAAATGCACATTATTTTGCATGATACTCCCGAATTGCATCAAATTATTTTATACAATAGAAGTTCTTGTAAATGACTAATTAGGATTTAGAACTAGAAAATGATCACTCATATGATTTGCATTGTGAATTATAGTCTTTCAAAAACAAAAAAAGAAGCAGAACATTTGCCTTATGGATCATGAATTATTGGGATTTATGAAGTTGTTCAAAGTATGAAATCGGGCCCGTAAGAGTTTTTGCATTTTCAATCAACATATTTGAGAAAATTTGACGAATTTTTTATTATATGATTTGTGTTTAGAATACAAGTTTTTTTTTTGTCTTCAGTCATTTGACTGGTTTGATGCAGCTCTCCAAGATTCCCTATCTAGTGCTAGTCTTTTCATTTTAGTATACCCTCAACATCCTACATCCCGAACAATTTGTTTTACATATTCCAAACGTGGCAACGTTTGGAATACACAATTTTTTCCTTCTACCTGTCCTTCCAATATTAAAGCGACTATTCCAGTATGCCTTAGTATGTGGCCTATAAGTCTGTCTCTCCTTTTAACTATATTTTTCCAAATGCTTCTTTCTTCATCTATTTGCCGCAATACCTCTTCATTTGTCACTTTATCCACCCATCTGATTTTTAACATTCTCCTATAGCACCGCATTTCAAAAGCTTCTAATCTTTTCTTCTCAGATACTCCGATCGTCCAACCTTCACTTCCATATAAAGCGACACTCGAAACATACACTTTCAAAAATCTTTTCCTGACATTTAAATTAATTTTTGATGTAAACAAATTATATTTCTTACTGAAGGCCCGTTTAGCTTGTGCTATTCGGCTTTTTATATCCCTCCTACTTCGTCCGTCTTTAGTACTTCTACTTCCCAAGTAACAAAATTCTTCTACCTCCGTAATCTTTTCTCCTCCTATTTTCACATTCAGTGGTCCATCTTTGTTATTTCTACTACCTTTCATTACTTTTGTTTTGTTCTTGTTTATTTTCATGCGATAGTTTTTGCGTAGGACTTCATCTATGCCGTTCATTATTTCTTCTAAATCCTTTTTACTCTCGGCTAGCATTACTATATCATCAGCAAATCGTAGCATCTTTATCTTTTCACCTTGTACTGTTACTCCGAATCTAAATTGTTCTTTAACATCATTAACTGCTAGTTCCATGTAAAGATTAAAAGGTAACGGAGATAGGGAACACCCTTGTCGGACTCCCTTTCTTATTACGGCTTCTTTCTTATGTTCTTCAATTGCTACTGTTTCTGTTTGGTTCCTGTACATGTTAGCAATTGTTTTTCTATCTCAGTATTTGTACCCTATTTTTTTTAAATGCTGAACATTTTATTCCAGTCTATGTTTTCGAATGCCTTTTCTAGGTCTATAAACGACAAGTTTGTTGGTTTTTTTTTCTTTAATCTTCCTTCTACTATTAATCTGAGGCCTAAAATTGCTTCCCTTGTCCCTCTACTTTTCCTGAAACCAATTTGGTCTTCTCCTAACACTTCCTCCACTCTCCTCTCAATTCTTCTGTATAGAATTCTAGTTAAGATTTTTGATGCATGACTAGTTAAACTAATTGTTCTGTATTCTTCACATTTATCTGCCCCTGCTTTCTTTGGTATCATTACTATAACACTTTTTTTGAAGTCTGATGGAAATTCCCCTTTTTCATAAATATTACACACCAGTTTGTATAATCTATCAATTGCTTCCTCACCTGCACTGTGCAGTAATTCCAAGAATACAAGTAAATAAAAAAATTGTTTAACTCCAAAATTTATCGATGATTTCATATTTCTTTTATATTAAAAAGTTTGTATCATTTAGTTACAATGTTAGTACACGAATAAAAAAATTAACATTTATGGATGTTTATTATTCAGTATATAGGAAGAAAATATTTATCGGTGTATATTTTTGTGTTTTAGAAAATGAAGTAGGACAAATATATAAAACAATTATTACCTCGCATTTCATACATATTCGGACAATGTCTTTGAAGAACTATAATTAAATAAATTGATGAATTTTGATTTTCGATTTCTGATGTTTTCAATTTACGGCATAAAAATTATCTCGCCTTTTATACATATCTGCACTTTTTTAATAAAGACAGCGCCTCTTTGAAGAACTATAAATAAACAAAATTGTATAATTATGATTTTTGATGTTTTCAATTTTCGGTAAACTCTCGCCGAAACCTTAACAATTTTGTTTTTCAATAACAATACAACCCTTAACAAACAATAAACCTTAAATATTTTATTTTTGTTTAACAACAAGTTTCGAAAATGTTGATTACTCATTGATGTGTTACATGTAGAATAATTGAACTACACATGTTGTATAACAATAATTACTATTAAATTATATATTAGTAAAGCAGTTTATGAAATATGTAACGCCTTACATCATGCTTAGGCTGGTTTTCTTTCCCACTCAATAATTATACAACGAAGTTGTTATGTAATATATACTAAATAATTATATTTTTACATTTAAAAAAAATTGTTTAACTTCATGTTATCTAATTTCGATGCAAATTACGATAAGATTTATATAAAATATTTTAAAAAATCAAATATTTTTTACAAGATCTATTTTTTATTACTTTTTCAAAATAATTTTTTTTGTTGTAATTATGTAATGATAAATAATACGAAAACAACACGAAAAATATACTAACAAATTATCTAAAATTAAATCTGTGATTCGGGGATAATAATAAAAAACAAAATGTTTAAACTCTTTAACATTTTATAAATTCTTCCGAGTGCGAGGATCGATTGGAAAGTGAACGCCAGCGCTATTTGAAACACACGGCGAACAAAATACCAGGCAACATGAAATTAGCTTACAACACGACAACACAAGTATCAAAGATACGAAAAAAGTTTTTTTTTCTAAAAAGTGCTTTAATACATTTTTGTTTTCAACGAAATAATATGCAAAGTTGCTTATTTTCGCAAGACCACAATGAAAAGCATTGGGCGCGCTTTCATATTCAATAACTTCATACATTTTACTCCCTTGCACGAAGTAAAGAAAGTATTGTGATCGCGAAAAATTTCGGTTTTCAACAGAAAATATTCATTTAGACTAGTTCTTTCGCGAAACATATGTATGTACGCTCGTATGTACTCGCATAACTCAAAAAGGATTAGCCGTAGAATTTTGAAATTTTGGATTTAGAACTGTTGTAACATCTAGTTATGCACCTCCCCTTTTGATTGCAATCGACTGAACTAAAAGTGTTCAAAAAAGTCCAAAATCCAAATAAGATCAAAATCCAAAAACATTTGGTTTTTGGACTTTTTTTTGACTGCAGTAATAAGCCCTCACTAAGAAATTTTCAGCGATATATCAAAAGTGGTACTTATTTTCATTGGTTCCATAGTTATAACCAAATAAAATTTTAATGAAATATTTGGATCTTAGGTGCATCAGTTAGAATCATACTTCATCTCCTTTTTTTTTACATTTTTCAACTTCGATTTATTAATTTACTAATAATTATTAACATCTGATTGTAAAAAAAATGTATACTATAAATAATTCAACAACAATAAAAAAAAAAAAAAAAAAAATGAAAAAATTCAGAAGTTATTAAAGAAATAAAATTTTATACAATTTTCATTTTAAAAAAATGTATATATGTAATTTAATAAGCGAACAAGGAAGTCATGTGGGTCTACATAATATTTTTTATATATGACAAAGGTTTTGATGCAAAATTAAAATGATAGCTTCAGTAAACAAAATCTAGTAATGCTCTTTGTTTGAACTAAAGTTAAGTTCAAAATAAAACTGAGGTCTTGCCCCATCGTTTTCATTGTATTCTTGTGAAATTGAAAACTTTCTATGTATTATTTTGTTGAAAACAAAAATATTTTAATGCAGGTTATTACAATTTTTTTTCTTGTTTATTATATATATATATATATATATATATATATATTCAGCATTTACGCAATTTTAATTGTATCACAACTTATTTCTACTTGTCCTTGTATTCAAAAAAAAAAAAATTATTGACATTTGGCTAGCTTTTTTATTCAATTGAAAACCAATCAAGCAGGTAATTACTGAAAAATGTCATTAGACTATAAATATCGTACGATGTGTATTTTTTATAATTTGACTTTTATTGTCAAGGTTCTACTTCATAATTTTTTTTTATTATTCCAGATCTACAATTTATTTATATAAATCATTTATAATCCTACTATTTAAAAATCGTTAACTGTGACTGATTTTAATCAACATTAAAGTAAAAATAATAATTAATTTTATTATTAACTTAATTAAGAATAATTTTAACTTATTTCGTTTTAGTTTTATTCTTTGAAATATAAATACCGTAACTGTAGAATATTTTTAGAAATACAGGTAAATTAAACAGAAACATTAATCCGTTTTTTCTCTTTTTTCATTGAGATGCAATTTAAACGTTAACTTAAATTAGAGAATATTATCTATATTTAAACGAATTTGTTTTATATATTTTTAAAAATAATTTTTCTATGATCATTTTCAGTATGGTGGCCGCTAACCCACCGGGATGATCTAGTGGTGAACCCGTCTTCGAAAATCAGCTGATTTTGAAGTGGAGGATTCCAACGTTCAAATCCTAGTAAACTACTTTTGTACGGATTTGAATACTAGATCGTGGGTACCTTTGTTCTTTGGTGGTTGGGTTTCAATTAACCACACATCTCAGAAATGGTCGACCTGAGACTGTACAAGACTACACTTCATTTACATTCATACATATCATTCTCATTCATCCTCTGAAGTAATACCTGATAGTGATTCCCGGAGGCTAAACAGGAAAAAACAGCATGGTTGCCGCTAAAAACAATTAATTTTTCCTCTCATTAAAGATAGAAAACATTTTCTGTTTGCTCTTAACATGTTATCTTGAAAGTTATATTATAAAATTTGCGCAGTTGTACGGTTTAAATTAACAGAAGGATAAAACGTAAAGAATTTTCAATAAATTTGGTGAAAATTTTGGTTTTATTTTTATTAACGAAGTATAAAGTCGCATCAAATAATTTAACAGCGTAACTCAGACAAATATATTACCTTGATTGTATTATACGTTTATGTGAGACAATTCCGTAACATCATTGATTCTTTCCTGTTTTAATTGAAATTATTTTTTTCTTCATGCTTATTTTCCTACCGGTTATTAATTTAAATTATGGAATTATATAGTAACGTAATACAGTAGAAATATTAGATTCAAAACATAAATATAGGGGCAACATTTTTCTGTCAATCAGGCCTGGTAGAAATGGTTTTCGACTAAAAGTCAAAAGCCTTAAAAAAACATTTTGTGAGATCCCGGAAGATTTAGTAAAATTTTCCACTATATATCGATGTAACAAGTGTCGATATAACACTTTACATCGATAAAGGTGTCGTAGTCGTGTTTTTCGATTATTACTAGTTAAATATCGAATTTATCAAAAAATAAATAAAATTAATATAATAGTTATTTATTGAATTTTTATATTTAGTTAAATATTGTTTAGATTTAATTTTCTAGCCGTTTGACACCGTTGTTGTTAATACAATTGTATAGTTTAAAATTTCACTAACCAACAATTTTAAGATTTATATCCAAGTACTTTCGCCGTTGCTACTTCATCATCAGGGATTTCTTTTAAGTGTTAAATTGTAAAGAAATGTAAAGTGTTCAGAATCCATATGTCATATGTGAAATTATATTTAAATTAAAGTTATTACTTTTATTATTAAGTTATATATTAAAACAAAAAAAAAAATTATATAAAAAATACTAGGAACTATCGGAAATTAAGAAATGCTATAAACAGGAAGTGCAAACTGGTGAAAGAAGAGTGGATTAAAGAAAAGTGTTCAGAAGTGGAAAGAGAAATGAACATTGGTAAAATAGACGGAGCATACAGGAAAGTTAAGGAAAATTTTGGGGTAAATAAATTAAAATCTAATAATGTGTTAAACAAAGATGGTACACCTATATATAATACGAAAGGTAAAGTCGATAGATGGGTGGAATATATTGAAGAGTTATACGGAGGAAATGAATTAGAAAATGGTGTTATAGAGGAAGAAGAGGAAGTTGAGGAGGATGAAATGGGAGAAACAATACTGAGATCTGAATTTAAGAGAGCATTAAAAGATTTAAATGGCAGAAAGGCTCCTGGAATAGACGGAATACCTGTAGAATTACTGCACAGTGCAGGTGAGGAAGCGATTGATAGAATATACAAACTGGTGTGTAATATTTATGAAAATGGGGAATTTCCATCGGACTTCAAAAAAAGTGTTATAGTTATGATACCAAAGAAAGCAGGGGCAGATAAATGTGAAGAATACAGAACAATTAGTTTAACTAGTCATGCATCAAAAATCTTAACTAGAATTTTATACAGAAGAATTGAGAGGAGAGTGGAAGAAGTGTTAGGAGAAGACCAATTTGGTTTCAGGAAAAGTATAGGGACAAGGGAAGCAATTTTAGGCCTCAGATTAATAGTAGAAGGAAGATTAAAGAAAAACAAACCAACATACTTGGCGTTTATAGACCTAGAAAAGGCTTTCGATAACGTAGACTGGAATAAATTGTTCAGCATTTAAAAAAAATTAGGGTTCAAATACAGAGATAGAAGAACAATTGCTAACATGTACAGGAACCAAACAGCAACAATAACAGTTGAAGAACATAAGAAAGAAGCCCTAATAAGAAAGGGAGTCCGACAAGGATGTTCCCTATCTCCGTTACTTTTTAATCTTTACATGGAACTAGCAGTTAATGATGTTAAAGAACAATTTAGATTCGGAGTAACAGTACAAGGTGAAAAGATAAAGATGCTACGATTTGCTGATGATATAGTAATTCTAGCCGAGAGTAAAAAGGATTTAGAAGAAACAATGAACGGCATAGATGAAGTCCTACGCAAGAACTATCGCATGAAAATAAACAAGAACAAAACAAAAGTAATGAAATGTAGTAGAAATAACAAAAATGGACCGCTGAATGTGAAAATAGGAGGAGAAAAGATTATGGAGGTAGAAGAATTTTGTTATTTGGGAAGTAAAATTACTAAAGATGGACGAAGCAGGAGCGATATAAAATGCCGAATAGCACAAGCTAAACGAGCCTTCAGTAAGAAATATAATTTGTTTACATCAAAAAATAATTTAAATGTCAGGAAAAGATTTTTGAAAGTGTATGTTTGGAGTGTCGCTTTATATGGAAGCGAAACTTGGACAATCGGAGTATCTGAGAAGAAAAGATTAGAAGCTTTTGAAATGTGGTGCTATAGGAGAATGTTAAAAATCAGATGGGTGGATAAAGTGACAAATGAAGAGGTATTGCGGCAAATAGATGAAGAAAGAAGCATTTGGAAAAATATAGTTAAAAGAAGAGACAGACTTATAGGCCACATACTAAGGCATCCTGGAATAGTCGCTTTAATATTGGAAGGACAGGTAGAAGGGAAAAATTGTGTAGGCAGGCCACGTTTGGAGTATGTAAAACAAATTGTTGGGGATGTAGGATGTAGAGGGTATACTGAAATCAAACGACTAGCACTAGATAGGGAATCTTGGAGAGCTGCATCAAACCAGTCAAATGACTGAAGACAAAAAAAAAAATAAATAAAAAATAATATAAAACTAACAAGTAATAATAAAGGATAATATGCTAAAACCGAATACAATATAACTTACAAAAAATTAAAAAAAAAAAAATTAATCTTTTGCATTAAAAACTGTATATACAACGAATAATAAAATAATGAACTATATAAATATCCGAGATCTTACTAGAATAATAAAACTTAACAATAAATTTAATTTAGATAAACAGGGAGTATATAGTTTAAAATGCGCGAATTGCGATTTGGAAATATCGGTATGACAAACCGATCTTTTCTGAACAGAATTAACGAACACATTAATTGTATAAACAAGGGAAATAACGAACGATCCAATTTTTCTAGATATATCTTAGAAAATAACCATAATTACAACCCAGATAATTTTATTTATATTCTTGAATATTCCAATAACCTTAATAAAACAAATATTACATATAATTAAACAATAAAGATTTGATAAATGAACAAAGGAAATTTGATAATGATGCTTTATTTAAACAAATATTAAACAATATTAATTCTTAGATTGGTTACACTGATTCTTACTAATAAACATAACAGTTAAGAGCTTCATACTGACATGACGGTCAACGTCGACATTATTTTTGCCTTTTGACGGTCAATTGTTGTATTTATAATTTTTCGTTTTAAAATTAAAAATTCATTTAATATATTAATTTGTGTAGGAAATAATTATAATGTATTACCCGTAGATATTCCTGATGATGGATTAATATCCGAAAGCGCTCGGACATAATAATAAAAATAGTTGGTAAGTGGAAATTATTATATAATTAATTTAATATTATTACGTTCATAATAGTCGGTCGTCAAGATATAAAAAATAATTTATACGTCAATAAGACTGTAACGTCATGTTTGTAAGATGTTTGCGACTATTATTATTCTATTATGCTTAGATAATAGTTGTAAACATCTTACGGATGTGACGTTACAGTCTTATTGACGTATAAATTATTTTTTATTTCTTGACGACCAATTTTAATTTAAATATAACTATATATATGACATATGAATTTTGAATTATCATGTTATAAGAAATTCCTGATGAAGAAGTAGCAACTCCGAAAGTACTAGGAAATATATTTTTAAATTATTAGCAAGTGGAACTTTAATTTATACAAATATTTAAAAAAACCAGAGTTGTAAAACGGAAAAGTTTACGCGAAAATTTTTTCATAAGATCATAAATAAATGAGAGAATATTACGTTACAACAAAAACCAAAAAAAATATCGTTTTCATGTTAATTAATTAATCTTTTGAAATTTTTTTTAAAATAATGAAATCGAAGGTTAACACTCATTTAAGTACAAATTTCTGGATAAATTTACCAAGTTTAACATAAAAATATGTTTTTGTTAAATATTTACAAACATTTATTTGTATTTTTATTGTCACTTTTTGGTATACACTGACGCATTTTACAAATATAACGATCACGTAACTCAGTGAAAAATTTTAATTTACGTATAATTGATATTTCCATCTAAAAATAAATATTTTTCCCTAACTATTGTTTAATACTCAATTTCGTAAAAAAATTTTGTGAGTATGATTGCTTTTTGAACTTAGTGAAACCCCAAAATATTTTTTTTTAATATAATTTTAAAATTACTAACATTTAAAAAACAACAAATTATTATATTCACAAATAATCATCTTAATACTAATTCGCATAGATTTTTTGACTTTTTTAAAAATTTGGTTTCTATTTGCAGACCTTTGATAAATTTTAAAATACTTCAACCTGACAACATTATACTATATGTTATTCCTAAATATAGCAAATATTTTTCAATTTACCAAAATCTATTCCTTGAAGCATCATTTATCGATTACATTGATTTTTTTCATTATCTGTCTGTAGATAAAAAGTTATAGGTATTTGTTAATCGCGCTCGCTTATTGAAAATGTACCGCCGGCTACATCATATCTCTCCGCGTAGGCAGTATATAAAGCGCTGCTATTTATTCCTCTAGATCGTTTATTCTTCATCTGATCGGAATATGTCTATAGACTTTTGTATAGAATTTTCCGCTCTATATTTTTTGGGAAATGATTTTTTTCTGTAAAATCAATATTTAACGATCTACAGCCAAAATCGTGAAAAAAAATTCTTAAATTTCATTTTGTTTATGAACAAATGTGAATGGTAGTAATTCTCTCAACTTTTACTACGTTAATTGAGGAAACCTTAGGAACCTTTTCCACCTGTTTCTATCGACAGGAAAATTTTGCTCCTATATTCATATTTTGAATCTAACGCTCCTACTCTATAAATTGTGTTTGTAAATAACATAAAGCAGTTTAAAATAAAATGTCTCATTAAACAGTCAAGACAACAAATAATTTGTAATTTTGTGGTAATGAATACCAGTAATTGACACAATTCGTTAATGAACTTACGCATCGATGAAATTTACTACGTTCCAAGGAAGAAATATAAAAAAATATATTTTTGATGTATAATTTTAATTAGTTTGTAATAATGTCAAGAAAATTGTTTATTCACCGATCTATTTTTTCCCAAACGGTTTTTTAAATATCTCAGAAAGCTGGGAAAGTATTACATGCCTTTTCCGACCACGAAACTATTTTACTATATTCGCTGGAAATCTAAAAGGAAGGAAAATTCTCTTAGTTTCGACTGTTTATACTTTTTTTATATTCTTTACTAAACTCTTGCAATGATTCTTTTTTATTTTTTTACAAAACGATTTTTTATCGTTCTGTATTTTTCTAAGATAAGTGGAACATTTTAAAAATTATACTGTGTACGTGGATAAGTTGGATATACTTTTACATTTTTTGTCATAGTTATGGCTTAGGTATAGATTTTTTTATATAATGAATGTTGTACAGTCTAATATCATGTGGGTTGAAGTAAAAATTTAAGAAAATTAACTGGGACATTCAAGGTAAAACATAATAAATATTCCGGCAGTTCAAACAGTCTTGGCTCATGTAATAACTTTTTAAGATTTTTGTGAACATTATACAGGGCGTTTTATAATGTTCTTCGGAGTTTCGAAAATTCATTAACAAAAAACTATTTCACTGGTAAGAATAAAACAAGTACTGTACGAAAGAGTACTTCAAATAGTTTTTTTTTTCACGTATACTAGCCATTTGCTCGCTAGGCGTCGACAGTAGAGAAAATGGCTGCCACGGGTAGCGAGAAGTCGTTTTGTGTGTTAGAATTTCACTTGTCAAGGTCAGTAATTTCTGTTCAACGTGCGTTTCGGTTGAAATTTCATAAGGAGCCACCAAGTGACAATTCAATTCGTGCATGGTATAAACAATTCAGTGAAACTAGTTGCTTGTGCAAGTTTCATTCGCAGCCCGTCAAAGTCGACTGCGGCTGCAGGCAGAGAATTAGGAATTCCCAAAACAACAGTGTGGAGAGTTCTCCGAAAACGTTTATTATGCAAACCGTACCGTCTTCAATTAATCCAGAGTCTTTCTGATGGAGATAAAACACGTAGGCTCGATTTTTGTTTACAGTTACAGGAAAAGATATTGTTAGATGAAGGTTTTCTAAACAAGATAATTTTCAGCGATGAAGCTACTTTCCATATTAGCGGCAAAGTAAACCGTCATAACGTGCGAGTTTGGGGAACTGAAAACCCACACGCTTACGTGGAACGCATTCAGGATTCTCTGAAAGTAAACGTATTTTGTGCCATCTCTCGTGAGGCAGTGTATGGGCCATTCTTTTTTATGGAAACGACAGTAACCGGCATGATATACCTGGATATGTTACAATTATGGCTTATGCCTCAGCTAGTCAACGATTTCGTTTTCCAGCAAGATGGTTGTCCTGCTCCTTTTTATAATGAGGTTCGACAGTACCTTAACACAACATTACCTCGGCGCTGGATAGGACGTGCGTCTGAAGAAGACCAACACATTATGCTGCGACCACCAAGATCACCGGACCCTCACGCTACGTGATTTCTTTCTCTGGGGATACGTGAAAGATAAGGTGTTTATCCCACCAATACCGCACGATATCGCTGAGCTAAAGGATCGCATAATCGATGCAAACAACTCTATCGAAAATGACATGTTAGAACGAGTTTGGCAAGAGCTAGACTTTCGTGTTGATGTTTGCCGTGTCACCAGAGGATCACATATTGAACATTTATAGATTTTAACAAAAACTGTTTGAGTCCCTGCATCACCTCGTACAACTTTCATTTAGGTAAGTGAAATAATTTTTTTGTACTGAATTTTTGTAACTCCTAAGAAAATTATGAAACGCCCTCTATTTATTATCTTATGAAGAAGCACGTTAATCATATTTATATTTTTAATAATTATTTTCTCTTAATACTTTTCTATCGGCCTATCCATCTTTTAATACGTATATAATAATTTAAACTTTAAAAAATAGTAATAAATAAATAACTGTAATATTCCTTTTTCTTCTTCTTCTTCTTTATGTTCCCCCTTTTTGTTGTTAAACGGTCCATTTAGCTATTTCTTATATCCTTATCGTACCGTTGCTATTCTTCTCGTCTCCTGAAAATTTTTCTCTCTCACTGAAATTCCAGATATGTTCTCATCCTATTCTACTTTAACACAAATTCTCATTCTCTACCTTTCATCCGCAATCTCAAATCTTTCCCTGTATAATAATATTCCACGTGCCAGAAGTCAATATTTTTTTATTCATTCCAATGCGATTTCATTTATCCTGTCTGGCTACTCTCCTTTGTTTTTTCTAAATGATTTAAATTCGCAAATGCGCAAAATAGAAGTCCTGCGATGGATTCCAAATAAGCGGGTGCTCTCTCAAAGCGTCCTGGACAGGCTGATTGCCGTTTAATCCCTTTCTTCACTTCACAACTTTTATGGCCAAAGTTGCTACTGCCTGAGACGTCTTTGTTGTGTTAAAACCCTCATGTTACAATATCCCCCCAACATTTATCTGTCTACTCACTCCAGTTTCCCTCTACAATTGTTTACCCAAACTTCCATTGGATTGCTTGAGTATAAGTTAAGTGTTGGAGTTGAAGTGAGAGAAACTAAGAGGCTAACACTTAAATATATTCTTATTTTATGTGATACTGATGGCAGCTATTAGGCAAAGCCCTACCTAGGTCTATTCCCAGGGCTCAAAACATTTTCCTTTAACATAAAAAATAATAATTTTATAATTCTTATTTATGTATTATTAGGACAAATCCAAAGATAAATATTAGAAAATTATTTATTTGTTTTTAATTTTGCACCGATTTATAAAACTTTTAATTTTTAAAAGATTTATTTTATTTTTTTTATTTACGCTATTTATTTTGTTTAAATAATCACTTGTAGTTGGAATAACTTTTAGCCAATAATTGGAATTTGGTTGGTTGGTAAAAGCCCAAATGTTTGGTAAAAAAAATAATTTGAAACGATTAAAAGCAAGCTATTTGATATACTCAAACTTTTTCAACAGACCTAAATTTGACTTAGTTAAAAATATTACAAAAATTGGCAATTTTCTTCAGGTTATTCGTTATTTTATAAAAAAATATATATAAAACAAATGAATATTGATTGAAATTTATTTATTTGAACTAAAGAATATTTTTAACTTTTTTGTGTTATTAGAATGTGAGGTACTATATTATAAACTCATTGGAAAAGAGGTAATGCAACTCGTAGTCTTAGAAATATTTAAGTATGTTTGTATCTCTTATGAACCCCTCATGTATAGGAGAAGGGGTGGCAGAAGGAAGGAGACTTACAGTTCGCACGGAAAAGAGCCTTCAATCACGGAAGAAATGTTTTGTACATAACATGGCTTTTACATACGACCACTAAAGTTGAGATCAAGGAGAGCTCCTAGCGTATGAACAGTCATGTTCGTATGTTGGAGGAGTTTGCAGATATTTTGGATGAAATACATGAGGAGCCTCAGGAAAGATCACCTACTCGGCTGAGCACAGCGGATGAGGCTCTCTCTTTTCCTGTTTAGCCTCCGGTAACTACCGTTAAGATAATTCTTCAGAGGATGAATGAGGATGATATGTATGAGTGTAAATGAAGTGTAGTCTTGTACATTCTCAGTTCGACCATTCCTGAGATGTGTGGTTAATTGAAACCCAACCACCAAAGAACACCGGTATATTCAAATTCGTGTAAAAATAGCTGGCTTTACTAGGATTTGAACGCTGGAACTCTCGACTTCCAAATCAGCTGATTTGGGAAGACGCGTTCACCACTAGACCAACCCGGTGGGTACAGCGGATAAGGCTACACAAACTTATTTTAACACCTCTAATATTGCGTCGCAGACTCCGGATCTATAACGGGCTATAACTTGGTTTAGGGGACAATGGATGTGGGCTGGACTGACTTTACTTTAGTGGTTGCTTCGGTAGTTGGGGACTGCGTGGTGGTCTCGGTCATTTGCCGGTCCGTACCGCAAGTGACGCAAGATAGGCAGGATCGACTAGTCTGCTTTAGTGGGCCTCGGCTCGGCTTGAGCAGACTCTACGGCGTTCCGTGGAGTACATGTGTAGGCGGGCGGAGAAGAAACATTATATGTGTGTTTCATGAATACCATCGTCATCGTCGTTAAAAAGGAAGAAACCACCCACGGGTCCGCTGACAACAACGGTGGTGGTTAGAGCAGAAAATAAGACCTATGCTGATCTCCTTTGATGCATCAAGGGGGCAGTATCGCCGAGCGAGGTCGGGGGTCCTCTCCTCACGACTGCGGCCAGGAGAGGGCCAACATCTCCGGGTGCGAACTGATAGTGGTGCGGCTGATAAACTGAATTAGGACATCGCAGTAAAGGTAGAGAGTGCCACTATGGCTCTGATGGGAAGAGGGGAGGAGAATCCACGTTGTTGTTAAGGACGTGGACCGTAATATCAATACGAAGACCGAGTTCCTAAAGGAACTTTGTCAGGTAACAGGAGAGTAGGTCTCACTAGATATACTATCCATGCGGCCGACATTTGAGGCGATTTAAGTGGTCACCTTGGTAGTGCCATCCATCTTGGTGGACATGTTTCTGACCGATGGGCGAATTCGAATCGGGTAGGTGGCCTGCCGAGTTATGAGGCTCACTTTGATGTATGTTTTCGGTGCTGGAAGCCAGGCCAAATTGTGTCTAGATCGTAACGGCCACTGCTTCACCTGTGGTAAGCCTGACTACTTGTAGAAAGACTGTATGCAGGTGCCTCGGTGACTCGCATGCAAATTACACGGACATGTGCCTGGATGTAAGGCGATTTCGCCCACGTCATGAATCCGTTGGAATTTGGACAACGAAACTACTGTATCTGTAGGAGACAGCCCCAACCGGGAGGTTTGGGAGGCTCCGGAGACCCTCCGGGGATTCTCTATTAGAAGCCAGGCGTCAAGACCGGAATCCCGGCGGGGGAATTTTTGGGGTTCCCCGTTAGACACATGGCATGTAACACATGACCAAGTCCAGGCTTCCTGAGTGGGTTCCACTCAGGAGCCTTCTAGACTACTACTTCTAAACTACCTAGTAGTTTGAGGCGAAGGCATCCCTCGGAGCTGAGTTAATGCGTAATTGAGGATCCGTCTCTGGGGGGCGGGGAGATTACAGACGAAAAAAAAGAAAAAAATATGTTTGTAAAATAGAATTAATAATGATGATAATTATAAATTTATTTATTTTCCTGTACCTAACAGACCATAACCAGTTACAACTCCCGTAACTTCATTATCACGATAAAAAAAGCTTTTATATCGTGTTAAAAAAAAACCAAGGCTGACTGGGTATCATACTGTCTGAAAATATTTATATAACAATTTTTTCAATACTTCTTTTAACCTTTTTTTTAATAATTATTATAATGTAAATTACAAATAAAAAATAATAACACTGCAACGGACTGTGCGTAATAAACGGATAAGCTGAAACTTCTGAAGTTAATAGTCAACGTAAATTGAAGTAATAAAAACTGCTAAATAAATCGGGTAGGTATCTCTTATAGGAATAATATATAATTTAAAAGCTAAGCGTTTTTTAAAGACGCTTATTTATGGTTATATACTGGAGGAATTCTTTTGGTAACTGATCTTTCCTTATCGCTGCATGTGCAAAAAAGGGTACTATACCTTAATTTAAATTTTTTACTCGTCGGTTATACTTTTGATATTTACTTTTTATTGTTTTCAAATTTATTTAATTTCGTTTTGTAAGCCATAGAATTTAGGTTAATATGTATTTTAATGACTATAAAAGTAAGGATGTTATGTAGATAATGACTTATAACTTAAATGGTACATATTTAAGTCGGTAAAATACTGTTAATAATGTCCATAAGGATCAAAGTGAAACGGTAATAAGGATATTTTGTGTATAACATAGTTTTTCACGATCTTTTAAAAAATCTTTCGTAATATTTTTTCTTTTATATCTATTATTTATAATCGGTACTTCATAGGGGACCTTAGGTAAATATGATTAATGATAAACACGTAGAGGTCCACGACGAAAACAATCATTAAAGCACACAAACTTCGAACACCGTGTATATAGAAAGAAACACTAGTATAAATGGTCCAAGAAAAATTTGGTACTCAATACATCACCAGAAACAAATCACAGTAAAAAATAAATAAATAAATAATGTCAGCAGTAACAATATATGAAAACAACATTATAAATAAAACAAATATTTGTCGGAAATAGCTGTAATTCGTAGACAATCACTGACACTCTCTAAGCAGTGACAGACTCATCCTGTGTTCCCATTCCTAGGTTTCTTCTCCCGGTAACTTCTCTGGTTACATCTCCAGGTCCAGGACATGGAAACGTTATACTCACCTCATATCCTCACGGTTGTCCGATAGATTTACAGCCAGATAATTCATATAGAAGATAGTAATCCTAGATAGTCATGAATTTCTCTACCCCTAACAAACCACGGCGCCTCTGTTATAGTCTTCACCAATTTAATCTTTGAATTATTTCAATATTGCTATTATTCGTTCCACAGAGTTGGATTCCATACGTCCAGATAGATTTAAGTGTACTTTTGTAGATCAACAGTTTGTTAGGTAAGGATAACTCGCCCACCAGGCTGGTCTAGCGGTTAACTCGTTATCGTAAATCAGGTGATTTCGAAGTCGAGAGTTGTAAGGTTCAAATCTTAGTAAAGGTTACTTTTATACGGATTTTTGTATTACTTGATGTACTCAGGTCGTATGTTGGATCCTGGGATCCAGCATATGGGTGTGGATTGGTCTAGTGGTAAACGCGTCTTCGCAAATCAGCTGATTTTGAAGTCGAGAATTCCAACGTTCAAATCTTAGTAAAGACAGTTACTTTTATACGGATTTGAATACTAGATCGTGGATAAAGGTGTTCTTTGGTGGTTGGGTTTCAATTAACCATACTTCTCAGTAGTGGTTGACCTGAGACTGTACAAGCCTACACTTCATTCACATTCTACACGTCATCCTCATTCACCCTCTGAAATAATACCTTACTATTGTTCTGGAGACTAAACCGAAAAAGAGAGATAAGGATAACTCAGAGTTTCTGCCCACCAACATGTTTATTTCCCTATGTTTGATGTTAAGCCGTTTCCTCTTTTCTATCACGATCTTTCCACGTTAGGCGACGATCTAAGTATAGCCTAAGGTACTATACCCGATCCGTGTGAGGGATATAAACGGCATTCAGGTAAACCCGTGGACAACCACCGGTTCTCAATATAAATATCATATGAGTCGATTTGTTCCGATTTACCCTCAATTACCATTTCGTCAGCCACGCGCTAAACTCGTCTAACTCAAACAGTTAACAACAAAATATAATGTTTCTTTTACGTATTTTTATTTCATCATTCAGTTACATAATGGTTATACCCCTATTTTCTTTGTTTTAAAATAAATAAATAATAATTCGTGTATTTCAAATTTTTGAAGCTTTTTTCAGTTGATTATAAGTTTAAAATTGTACTTTTACACAATAGATTAAACAATTATTTGTAGAAAATTCGAAGTTTGCAATAATTATTTCATCGATATAATACAAAAAATGAAAAAAAATAAATGTACGAGTAATTATCAATTAAACGAAATTTTTTTCCATCGTTTGTTTTAAGTCGCATCAACGTTACGTATCATTGACTAAAATAAAAGTAAGTGATCTTAAGTAATTAGGTAATAAATACCAAACATTGACTAACATACTGGAACAGTAACAACAAGTGGATAATAAATTATTGGGTCGATTATTGGGCTTGTGGTTAGCATGCTGAGTTTTAGATCATTTTCTCACAAGTTCAATTCCTGGCAAGTGTCTTAACATTATCTGACCATCAATTCCATCTTCCATCTTCCTTCTTTTTTAAGAAAGCAAGCCTGAAATCATAATATTAATAACAAAAAATATAAGAAAAACAATTAAAAGTATACCACATTCATACTGGTAAAATTTATTTATTTATTTTTTTCGTTATAAAATTGTTTATGAGATCTCGTACACATTTTATTACCGGCTGAAAAATTCCTTTTATCAATGCATTATCAAAAGAGCTAATACATTGAAAATATACTACGAGCAGAAAAACTCATTTAAAAAATTAATATAGTTTTGTTTCGTATGCATATATTTCATCGAACAAAGACGCAAAAATCTAAAGATGTTAGGTCAGGCCATCTTGGTGGCCAAGAATGTGGACCTCTACGACTGATCCATTGCTCAGAGAAACGGTGATATATGTAAATGATATATGTAAACGGCACATGAGAAGTAGGGATTCGCGCCATGGTGCTGGAAGTATACTTTCTCTTTCAGCACTAAAGGAACATCTTCAAGCAGCTGCGGCAAAGTTTACTTGAATAAAGTTCGAGTAGGTCTCAGCATTTAGGCGGTTAGGTAATATGAACGGTTGAAATAGCTAATTGTGAAGAAGGCCGCACCATACATAGACACTACATCGGTGTTGAAAATTGCATTCCACCGATTCATGAGGATTTACTTATTTTGCCCATTTATGCACATTGCGTAAGTTGTTGACGCCATCACGAGTGAAATCTGTCTCGTCGGTAAAAAAAACACACCTCTATAGTTGTCGATTTGTATTCCACATGATGGAGAACTCGAAACGAAGACCATCTCCTAGGTGTTGAACTGGCTGTTTGTGATAAGGATAAAACTTCTTTTGTTTAATTATCCTATAAGTCACTGAATGTAAAACTCCAATCCGCTTAGAAAAATCTTGTACAGACGCCAGTGAAATGTGTCGATAATAATTTAATTAATAACAGCATCGTGTTAGACACATTGTTTGTAGCTGGTACGAATATTACGTAGTGAACCTCTTTCCCAAGATTACGAAAAGTCTCGCTAATTGTTTTGGAATCTGGAATCCTGCGATTCTGAAAACATATTTCATATTCTGCTGCAACACCTTTAGCATTACCATTACACACACCCAAAATGTATACTATATCAGCGTTTTACTCTGTTATAAATATGTAAGGAATTTCTTCAATGGTAAACCGATCACGTTCAAACTAAAATTCACAGGCAATCTTTGCTAACATGAGCGCAGTTCACACACAATACCCGATATACTTTATGTACCCTACAGAATTATTAATACACCAATACTGTACTGCGCATTATTAACCAACTGTTGGTTGTTATTTCATTGCCAACATTGGAATAATTTTTCAAATAATTTGTTTTAATTTCTGTCGTTAATAAAACAAATTATCGAAGTAATTTTTATTTATTTATTTTTATTTTACAATTTTTGTGTAATTTCCAATTTTAAACAACTTTTTAACAGTAATTTTATTATAAATTTTTCTCGTTACAAAAAAATAATTTGGTTATTTTTTACATTAAAAAATACTTTTATTAACAATAATGTAGTTTCCAAATAAAATACGAATTTTTCCTAATTTTTCTTTGTTTTATTTAACTTATCTTACACCATTCTGTTTAAAATTAAATTCTCTACAAGCTTTATCCTAAAATGTTATTTAAAAAAGTTAATATGTACATCAGACATAAAAAACTGGGTTTTCTACCTCAATTTATTGCTTTTCCCCAAAAAATTTCTCAAAAACTATTATAATTACGGTTTTGGGAACTACTTTTTTTATACTTTCCAATTAAAAACCATAATAAATCTGCCACTTAATTAACGTCCTAAAAATTACAATACGGCCTCATTTCACCGGAATAGCTGAAATCCGAGCGAAAACTTTCATTAACCGTAACTCGCAAACGAAAATTTTAAGACATGTTCTGTATATGTATCTTATATGTATATGTATGTTCTATATATGTAAGACATCTCATATGCATAAATAAATAAATTAAAAAAAATCCTTTTTCTTAAAAGCTACTAAAAAATACATTTCAGACAGATTTAGCGTTTTATTGTAGCAGTATTTTGTTTACATTTCTCTTAATTCCTTTTTTATTTTAATCAAGACAGGTTTCTTGTCTTTGCGTTTCTTCCAAATTATTAATTTTGTAACAGGCTAAGTTTTTGTTCTGTGCAAATTTTGAATAAAATTAAAAGATAAATAATTAAAACAAAAATAAATATGATTAATAAACGAATTAAAACCAGTTTTAACGTTTTATTACAAAAAAAAATGTGTGAATTTTTACTTTTTCAATTTTTCATTTACTTACTGTTGATAGCGTAATAACTTAGCAATTATAAGATTATATGAGATGTAATTATTGGGGTAATTTTATAATTGGTTTTTCTCATGTTGTCACCTGCACGTAAAAACGAAATATAAAGAATTAAGAAAAGATTTTTTTTTTATGTTTTAAATGCAGTTTTGTCAAATCAGTTCTTTTTTTTGACGCCGATCACTTAGAATCTTGTGGCAAGATCTTTCGTTCTCCAATATTCCTTTGTTCTTTCACTGTGCTGGTCTCTTCTTTCAATTCAGTTTTATTCCTACCTAAAGGCACCTCTTCGGAGGAAGATATAACCTATAGACCCCTGAGCCTCCTTAACATGATGGGGAAGCTAGTAGAAAAGATGCTGGCTCGCCGCATCATCAAAGAACTAGAAGAGGGAGCCGGAATCAGTCCTAACCAGTACGGGTTTATGCGGGGGCGATCCACCGTGCAGGCTATCTGCCGAATTTCGGGATGGGCCGACGAGCTGAAGAGAGGCACTTGGCGAACCAGGAGAATTCCACTGATGCTATCACTAGACATAAAAAACGTGTTCGGGGCTATTGGTTGGGGTCATATTAATGACGCAATTGCGGTTAGGGGCCTCAGCCCGTACCTGCGTAGGCAAATTGAATGTTACTTGTCCAACAGAGGATGTCTGGTGGAGGCACAGGAAGAAACAGTACATTTTCAAATGCACGGTGGAGTTCCGCAGGGCTCTGTTCTGGGGCCGTTGTTATGGCTGGTGATTATAGATGAACTCCTTCAGAAGGAGTTTCCTGTCAGCGTTCAGGTTCTGGCTTATGCAGATGACCTTGCAGTCCTCGTAGAGGGAAGGACGGTCTTGGAGGTGCGGGAGAGGGTGTATGCGGCCATCGACACTATACAGGAGTGGTTGAGGTCCAGGGGTCTGCAACTGTCTACGGAAAAATGCCGGTGTATTGCCTTTACGGGTAGAAGAGTGGTAGAACCGTTCAATATTTCCATCAACGGTCATGCTATAGAAGAAGCGAATAACATCAAGTACTTAGGAGTTATCCTCCAGAAAAACGGTAGATACACCGAGCACATAGTCAATGTATGCAACAAGGCAGAAAGGATGATAAAAAGTCTAAACATCATTATGTCATCGCAGAATGCCCCTCGGGCCTAAAAGCGCCGTTTACTGGCGACCACCGTCGTGTCTTCGCTTATGTATGCCGTTCCGGCCTGGTGGCGCTCTATCGCCATCAGGCGCAACAAAGAGAGACTGGCGAGGACGCACAGGTGTGTGCTCCTAGGTGTTGTGTCCGCATACAGGACAGTGTCCTATGCTGCCCTGTGCGTGTTATCGGGTACACCTCCTATTGACCTAATCGCAAAAAAGAGGGTGGAGAGGGCACAAGGCAAGCCAGAACAAGAGGTCAGTGATGCCGTTTATAATATCTGGCAGGAAAGATGGTCGCAGGAAGCTGTGGGTCGATGGACGAGAACCCTCATCCCCAACATCAAGCCATGGTTGTCGAGAAGATTTGGTGAGGTTGATCATCACCTATCGCAGTTTTTTACAGGACATGGTTCCTTCAATAACTACCTGCACAAAATAGGCAAGAGAGAAGAGCCAATTTGCAACTACTGCAACGAGATAGATGATGCTGAGCACACCTTTTTTGAGTGCAATAGGTGGGACACACTTAGACATAGTAAGGCACTCACAGGTATAACTCCAGAGACAACAATAGACTATATGCTAAGAAGCGAGTCAAACTGGAATAATTTTGCTAGTTTTGTTAGACAAGTTGTTCTACAGAAATACTCCGATGAGAGAAGACAAGGTGTTGGCTAGAATAGGACTGGGTGGACAGCCTTGCTGGTGAGGTCCAGCATGCTGCGGTGTGTTGGCACTGATGAGCCACCAAGGACTCCACGGGTAACAGTCAGGCAAGAGCACACTGAATACTGAAGGGACCCGGTACCGCGTCGCGGCGAACTGGGTCTGGCGTGGTGTATTAGTATTGCCCTTTTGGGTCCCCAAGGGGCCAATATTGATAAAGAACTCTCAAAAAGAGCTAACCGGTAGGCCGACCTGCCTTGCCGGTATATAGCCGGTAGGTGGGGAGGCCTATTTGAGTTTAAAGACACTCCCCTGGGCGGCGTAATACCAACAAGTCGGTCCGGCCCAGGGGAGCTGAGAGAAAAAAAAAAAAAAAAAAAAAAAAAAAATTCAGTTTTATTATTTAAATTTTCTTTTTTTTATTGATCTTTAAAAATTTTGTAAATTATCTGCTCATATTTAATTCATTTAAATACTCTTTTAATTATTATTTTATTTGTATTCTTTTCTAATATTTAATTTTTTTAACTAGGCAATAATCATAACTATGAATCTGGATTTAAAATCCTGGTGAAATAATAATATGATGTTTCTTCTGTAACATTATGTAACTTATGTTTCACCGGGAGCTTGTTTACGTAAATTTAAATGAAAATATTTGTTTTTAATCTTGCCAAATATGTACCTTTGTTGATTTCATCATTGTTATTAGAATAGTAATATTATAATCGATAACTTCCGAAAAACTGATAACGCAGTACGTATCTTTATTTTCTCAAGCAAGATAAGCTTCACTAAATATGGAAATAAGAAATTAAAAATTTGAAAGGTCAGGAAAACATTTTTAAAAGTATATGTTTGGAGCGTAGCTTTGTATGAAAGTGAAAATTGGACGATCGGGGTATCTGAGAAGAAAATATTAGAAGTGCAATGTAAATGTAGTGCTATAGGTAAATGTTAAAAATCCGATGGGTGGATAAAGTGGCAAATGAAGAGGTGTTACGGCAAATTGATGAAGAAAGAAGCATTTGGAAAAATATTGTTAAAAGAAGAGAGACTTATAGGCCATATATAAAGGCGTCCTGGAATAGTCGCTTTAATACTGGAGGGACAGGTAAGAAGGGAAAAATGGTGCAGGGTGGCAACGTATGGAATAAGAAAAACAAATTATTAGGGATGTAGGATATAGGGGGTATACCGAAATGAAACGACCAGCAATAGACAGAAAATCTTGCTGAGCTGCTTTAAACCAGTCAAATGACCGAAGAAAAAAAAGATATATTGAAAATAATATGATATATTTTTTTATAGTTATAATTACAAACTTATGTGTTATGAAAAAAATAGAAAATATTATAGATTGCTTACAATTATGCACTAGAGAATATAAAGTATTATATTTATTTAAAATGTTTAATCAGTGTTAAGTAAACAACTATTTTATTAAAAAAAGATTGCATCTCGATTTATTTACGACCGCAGATGCAGAAGTATTTTAGATGTAATTACTAATTATCAACGCACAAAATATATGAAGTAATCAAAAGGAATAGATAAATTGAATGAATTATTATACAATAACAATATTATAATAATTAACATTTATTATATCATAAAATCAGTATGATATTAAATTACAGCAATAAATTTTTATTTTTCAGTAAGTTATTAATGTTAACTGTTTTACGAGTATAATAACATATTTATCAAACACCATCATTTATTTAACAATTATAAAGAGTAATTTAATTATTGACTGGAACTATTATGCATAATAATAAAAACAAAAAAAAATTACGAAACATTTAACAGTCGGAAATATGTTTTTTATTTATTATAAGAAATAAATACATTTAGAAAAAAAACACACAATTATTAAGAAAGTTCCCAACATATTTGTATGTCAGTTAGTTAAAATGAATTGAAATTAAAAAAAAAAAAAACTGTTTAAATTAACCAATGAGATTTTGTATTTAAAATAACATTTTTTTGTCGGCCTCCGTGGCGCCAGTGGTAGCGTATCGATATTTCATCCGGAGGTCCTGGATTCGAATCCCGATCACCCCATGGCATTTTCACACACGCTACAAATCATTCATCTCATTCTCTGAAGCAATACGTAACGGTGGTCTCGGAGGAGTTTAAAAAAAAAATCTTATTTGCCCGGAGAATAAAAAGTTTCATTGTTTTTTTTTAGCTCTAAATCATTTATTTTTATTAAATTTTTGTTTTCTGTTACTTCATTGAAAATTAAAATTTAAGTAGTTGTGGCCTCTACAATGTATCCCGAACGCAAAATAAGAGGCACTTTTTTTCAATTGAAATACTAATTTATTTTTTATTTTTTGTTAAGGATCACGTCTGTAACTAGATCAAAGAATTAGGGAGCCCCAAAATCAAAAATTTTAATGCTTTAATCTCTTTTTTTGTTACTTATATTTAAACGTTTATTATGGAAATAAAAATAAGACAGCTATTGAATTACGAAGACTTTGCGGCATTGCTGGAAAAATTTTGCAATGAAATTTTTGGAAAAAGAAAATTACAAGATATTGTATAACATAACCAACGTAGCCGGGAAAAGTCTTGAAATATTTTGCCACCTTTTTCTTACTGATTCTTAACGATCTATTGATTAGTATTAAACTTTATTTTTAAAGAATATTATGCAATAGATGCTACAATATTTATTAATTATTTTTTCGATAACCGTAGTCGAAAATCAAAATAATAGAATAGTTAGGTTTAATGTTTAACACAAAAAGCAGACAACACAGTTGTAGGACTTTCCTGTCACGTAACGGGAAACTCCTACAACTGTGGGTTGTTTCTGATGCATGGCTTATACACACGTACAAACACAACTTAATTTAAATATTTATGATTTAAATTAAATATAATATTTTTTGTTTATTTATTTTAATGATTCTAACTAAAACGCACGTATTTAATTCGCGCGTGTGTGGCGATACTAGTGGTTACGGTCGGCACTAACCAAACTAATGAAATTTAACAACTTACATAAAACAGATTTCGCTTGTTCGGTCGACAGATTGGTGTATCCGTTTGGATTAACACACCAGGTACCGTGTGATCTGGGTGATCGAGTTGGAGACCCAACCGGACCTTAACTTTATCGCTCACCTGTGACATCACAACACAGCAGGCGACTGCAACAGCTGTACATCAGTGCTGCCAATACTTGAAATATAAATAAAATAAATAATTAATATTGAAGTTTAGAAAATAATTAAAAAATTATTTTCTAAATGGTAAATAATATTTTCTAAACCCTTAGGAATTTCAAATTTCCCGGTCTAAGAGGTCGAGGGAAAAGGGAATTTCCTACAGGAAAAAAGGGAAATTCAATATGGCGGACTGCGACACTAGCGATCTTTGCGGTGATGGGGATACTATGCCCACTTAGCCAGAAGTTTACAGCATTTATTGAGATGCAATACTTTTTTTATGCAAATATTGTTATTTTTTAATTGTTAAAAAATGAGCCTAAGAAAAATATGATCTTAATTAGGCGAAATATCGAGATGATATCGAGATGAAATACTGATGATGACCTTGCTCTACTGCCTCATTTGACCTTTTAAGTTGAAAATCTAATGCTATCAATGCCACATATATAGAAGTAATCTGACCATGTTTGGTCAAAATGAGTTTAGTAATTCTGGAGATATAATGTGGTGTAGAGGTCAACACCGAACACATACACACACACACACACACTCTCACACGCTCACACACGCGTACATACGAACATTATCATCCGAAAAATTTCCATCCGGTTTTTTGGGTTCCTTAGGTTTCAAAACGTAAAGATGTTACGGTAAAACCGCATAATCCCAAATTTGAACGATTAAAATGCTTTCCCTTCTAGAGCTATAGCTCTCCTATAGAGCTATCTAGACGGGAAATTAAAAATACAAACTGGACATATTATGTATTTACTGTTTTATAAAGGTGTATTCTAAGAGTGATCATGCAAATGCATTTTCAGAAATGCATATGTGTGTGTTTGTGTGTGTGTGTGTGTATATATATATATATATATATATATGTGTGTGTGTGTGTGTGTGTGTGTGTGTGTGTGTGTGTGTGTGTGTGTGTGTGTGTGTGTGTGTGTGTGTGTGTGTGTGTGTGTATATACATATAATGAATGAGTGGGAAAGATTGACTGATTAATTAACTGTTTTATTTATTAAAACTGCAAAAAGATTTTTCTTCTTTTACCTTAATGCATTAAAATATAAAATTTAATATCAATCATTAGTTTACTTTCCACAGTTGTTATTTACGTAGAAAATACGGAGAGGTAAAGAGAGAGAGAATCTCTATCAGAAATATTACATGAAAACTGCATTATCATAAATAAGTAATAAACTAACTTTAAAATATCTTGTCCTGATGTTATTGATTTAGAAGTGCATTTTAAAAAATTTAAAGAAAACTTAAAAAAGAATATTCATAAAGTAGTATTATTACTTTTTCATAATATTACTTTAAGTGACACACTAGAGAAGAGAGTATTGATCAGAAGAAATTTATTTTTAGATCCTTCAGCTCTTTTATACATTTATACATATAAATTTACCAGAAAATTTAGTATTTTCCTGACTATATATTTATTTTATATATGAATAATTTAACCGTAGACTAAAATTAAAAATTAAAAAAACTAAATTAAAATTAATTAAAACCGTAGACTAAAAATTAATTAAGCGTCGATTTTGTAATCCCATTTAATTAATTTTTTATCATATTAATTCACTTATTTTACTGGGAGTGATGGGATGTACTTAAAAGTGAGTAATAAAACGTAAATCAAACATTTGTATCGTTATAAAAAATTTTTCTTGTCTTTCTGAAAACAATTTTATATCTTTTTTTCCGGTGCTGAATTAAAGAGGATCCTTCGAATAATAATTTAGAAAACATTTAAATTATTTTCTAGTAATCTTAAATCGAAAAATATTATAATTTTTTAATGCTTAAAGTGATATAACTTTCAAGGCCCTTTCTTTCAAGGGAAAAATATACATTTGAAGCTTCCTTTCAGTAACACAATTTGGAAACTAGTAGGCAGAAAATTTCGAGCAATGTGTAAATAAAAAAAAAAATATTTTTTTATCTACACGAAAATCAGTTGTTCTTTGGAATAGTCGTATGTTTATGTTTTCTACCTAGAATTTGTTTTTATGTTACATTGAATTATAAATTCGGTTGTGTTTTGGAAGTTAATTATCATTAGGTATAAGTTTTTTTTTTTTTTTCTTTCCTATAATCTCGAAAGATCATTCGTTCCACCGCTCCGTTGCTAAGGAGTGTTCATTGTTTGTTTACTGTTTGTTTGTTTTTACTTTTTTCCTTATTTCTTTGTTTACTTTTTATGGTTTCTACTTTCGTATGCTTATGTACGCTTAGTTCTTGCACGATATGGATCAGCTGCCTTCGGCAGATATGGTAGACGAGGTGTCATCTGATATTGTAGGTTATCGTGTACCGTCCAGGAAACGTGGTCCGCTACCGTCGTTGGATAGGAACCCGAGGAGGGCTGCGCGCAGGAAGCTTATTAGAGACGACTTGGCGAACAATCTGTCAGGTGAATCGAGTGATAAAGAGAATGTAACCATGGAGTCCCAGCCTGCTACTAGTCAGTGGAGGACGAAACCTGTGCCAAGGAGGAAAACAGTGAATCGTAGTCTTAGCAATGGCGACTTACCACTATCGAATAAGTGGTCTATCCTCTAGTGGCCTTCCACTAGAGGATACGGAAGGTGTAAACCAACCAGAGCCAGTCAAGCCTCCTCCGATTGTGCTTTACGGAATTAACGAAGTGCTGAAGTTGTATGAACTGCTGGAAGCGGCCGTGTGCAAGGGTGTTTACAGCATTCGACTGGTTGGTGGTAAGCAGCTGTGAATAATCTCTAGGGACATCAAGACGTACACAAAGATTATATTTGTTGTTCGAGACCACGGTCTGATAGGTCATACTTTCACAAGGAAGGATCAACGACCCTTTCGTGTTGAAATTAGAAACCTGAACCACTCTATTCCACTGGAATAGATAAAGGAATAACATAAAGGACGAAATCGAAGATGATGGGCATCGGGTGAAGGACTTGATAAATGCACGCCACAGGATAACTAAGGAGCCCACATCGACTTCCTTCGTGAACCTGGAGCCGCAGGAGAACAATAAGACCATTTTTGAATTGGAGTACGTTGCCAATTGTAGGGTGTCATTCGGGACGCCACGAAGCCTATAGGCCTCGTGCAATGCATGAGGTGTCAGCAATATGGGCACACTAAGAACAATTGTACGAGGCCTTTCCGCTGCGTGAAATGTGGGGAGGACCATCGGACAGCTGACTGTCCCAGAAAAGACAGGAACACTCCTGTAACCTGCGCCTTCTGTCAGTCCGACCATCCGGCAAATTGCCGAGACTGTAGAGTATATCAAGAGATATTGGAGAGGAAGCCTAGGCGAAAGGCGAATTGGAACTCGCAACTTTCTCCGAAAATCGAACCCGCTTGCCACAAGGTGGCTGGCCCAGCGCTTGACGATAAGAACTTTCCTTCGTTGGGTCGTGGGGTGCCGAGGACAGTCAACGCGGAGCCTGAATCTCTCCGTAAAACGTATGCTGCGGCAGCTGGGTGTGCTAGTGAGGGCAGTGTGGACAAGCTGGGGCAGGCTATCATCAAATATAGACATCCTGGTTCAACAGATTGAGATTCTGATACCAGGTGCTCACCCAGCTGCTCTCCAAAATCTGTTGATGTCCAGATTTCTACGAATCGCTGCATGGAACATTAACTGCCTACTTTCTAGGCGTGAGGAGCTAGGAGTTATGGGAGTTTCAAATTCCCTGGACGTCATTTTGATATCGGAAACGCACTTTACTGACCAGAACTACCTCAGGCTTCACGGTTATTCTGTGTATGTGACGAATCACCCAAATGGGAGGGCCCATGGAGGAACCGCGATTCTGAAGTGAAATAAAAACAATCATTATACAACTTCAAATGATACTTACATATGATAAATATGATGTTCTTTTCTCCTTCTTCTATTCATACTGTAAATGTAAACAAATTCATATATAAATGTATACAGGTTATAATCGTGATAAGAAATAAGAATGCGGTTTAATTAGCACGACAAATTCCGATTGCGAGAAGTTCAGTAGTCATTTATCGGCAATAGCGTTGTTAGGACAATCGTTAACTCCGTGTATTGTAAAGATGGCCGTACGGCTGAGTTGATGTAAAAGACTGGGTGGTTGCCCCATGCTGACGGACCGAGAAACAAACCTTTCAGTATTGCAGCAAAAGTGCTGCAATACTGAAAGGTTTGTGTAGATGTATATAAATGAATAGAGATTCATTTATATACATCTATGTTTTTAACTAGATTAAAAAAAAGCCTGGGAGTTGTTCGAGTATATAATCACTTTAGTATACTACCTCAATTAGGTGTACAAATTCTATATCTTAATTTCGCTGGTTCATAAATCAAATAAATAATAGTCATTCCATCATAAATATAATTAAATTTTACATTATAAAATATTACAATATTGAATATGCTATGACTTGATGAATATACCTGATGATATCATGAAGTGCAGATGAAGACTGAACAATACAATAAATCAGATACATTGTTACTGTAAAATATCAGTTGGTAACATAAGCCAGCTGAATATAAACAAATTTACCCTTACAATTGAATAAGAAGAAAAAGACAGTTACTGTATTTATTTACTTTTACAAATAAATAAGAAGATAAAGAGACATATGAGTCTTAACAGGGATTATGTTTGACATACGTATGTGTTATTCTTCTTTTTTTTTTTATCGATGAATCGGAAAAGAAATGTCATTTACGCACTCCCCCCCCACCCCGTAATGTTGAGTGTTGGACTCGCACGGGTTCGGCTAGATGTTATTAAGAGGCTATGTATACCAGCACCTTATCGACTAAAACTCCTATCTCACCGTTTCTTCCCCTCCGGAGACGGTCCTGCAGTTAAGTATTACACGGCACCAGGAGGTGCCCTTAGGGTCCTGGGGCCCAGTGTTGCCGTGCTTCATCACCGTCGTCCATCCGCACAAGTGCAGACGCACGACGGCTTCACAGGGTGCTGTCCTTTGCCCCTTCCACCTTAGGTCCCTTTCTTCGCCTGAGTCTCAAGTCTTTTATACGAAACTCTTATTCCTTGCTGGATGATCTTCAATCTTCTTACTTATCTGGGTTCTAAATCAGGCTTTATCCCGTTCTCGAGCTTCTCTCGGTTTACTTTTCAGGATACTTGTTGCTAGCTGTACTACTTTGTCCCATTCCACTCTTCCTGTCAACGTGTCTGACCATTTATTTAATATTGTTTCTAACCGGCACTACTTCCAAGAAATTATACGAAGTAGGACGTGGTGAGTTTAATTATTCGTTATTGACAAAAGTTTATTAATCTATATTTAAAAACTATAGGGCGTCATTTTTAACTAATAAAATTCAAAATTAAACAATGATTTCAATACACATAAGCTCAAAATCTATTTATAACGACAAGACTGATGCTTGGGTAGATTTTCCAATTTCAAGTGCATGAAAGAAAGAAGTCTACTTTCATATCTTTTTAATCGTTCATTTGTAACCTTTATATTTTTTGTCTAAAAAATTCGTGGTTTTTAAACCAAAAAGGTATACCGTATATAAATATATATATATATATATATTTTTATAGATTTCATAAGAAACCTACCTATTGCAATGGGTAGTATGATTCGACCTCGGGAAAATTTCGACATATCTTCGCGTTTCACATCCCCCAGGCCCCAAAACCACTATCAATTCAAAAGTTTTTATATACATATATATATATAATCTCAGTTCAGTTCATTAACGGCAAAACTCGGACCATGATAGTGAAAATGGGAGAATTTTTTGAAAAAAAAAACCAGAATATTGCTATAACTTTCCTATTAAGTAAAATATCGAATTCGTTTAATGTTCCTACTATTCTTTGAATAATGGCCTGAAACTTATCTAAGAAAAGTTTTTTTGATATCACCAACCACTGGCCCAGGGGGAAGACAGAAAATCATACCTCCCTTGCACAGTATGGAATCTGTTTAAAATGGTCATTAGTCTTCAAACATTACCAAAAACGTTTGTCTAAAAAATGTTTTGATATGACCAACCCTTACTGCAAGGGATGACCAAACTTTTGCTGGAATTGTAAGAAGGTGGGGCATGTTGTATGCTAAAACTACATACAACATGTAAACACATCACATGCATGGTTGCATGTGATGCAACCAACTTTTTATCACATGCAACCATGGTCGTATTGAGTAAATTTGAAGTTTTTCTTAACATAAAAGTGGAAATCATTTTATCTCCTACTTAGCACCGGTAAAATCTCCCTCCGCCTTTCGGCGGCCGAAAAGGGATTTTCTTCAATTTCTCTAACAAAATCTATAATGGATGCTAAATGATTTGAAAAAAAAAAACATTGTACAGTAGGCAGCATTAACAGCTTAGCATTATACATGCTTGTGCAGGCGGGCGCACTAACACAGACACACACGCACACATTTTATTCAGTTTATAAACACTCAAAAATTGTTCCAAAAATAGGATTATGAGCTATCATTATTAAATAATCCTCACCAGTTAATATAAATGAATCCATAGTTGACCTTTAAAAGGAGGTTTAGCCTAAATAAGCCTGAAGCGACTTGTCATGGTCATTAGACACTGGAGAGTTTAACTATTCTAGTTTTTATTATAACTAACGTAAGTTATATAAATTTTATTACGAACTAACCTTTTTACTCTCAATTTATTCTATTTATTGTTGAGATACTTTACAAACGTGTTATCTATCAACACACGTAATTTTTTTTTTCTTGTTCTGTAAGTGTGTTGGTTTTTGTTTATGTTATTTTTCATAATATTGCTAATTTAGAAGTATTAATTTCTTTCATAGGACAGAATGAAAGAAAGATTTCGCTTATTATTATTATAGAAATTTGGAGAAACCCCTACAGTACAAAATTTTCCACAAACTAGTTACAAAATTAATTTAATGTATACAAATACTCTAGCAAATCAAATCCTAACAGGAGATTATAAAAGTAAGTTTATTTACTTTAAACTATTCATTTTCCCCCCTTTTTATCCTAATTTAGCGTTTTTGCATCTCTCCAACGTTCACTTAAATCATAATTTTCCGAAAAATAGATCGGCCATGGAGATCCACAATGCTGGCCACCAAGATCGCTTGATCTAACACCCTTTATATGTTTGCGGCTGGAGATGGATGGAAAATATTGTGTACAAAACATGAATGCATTCATTTTTATTGTTAATAAGCAAGCACAACGAGCACGTTTCGCATGAGTAAATGTATTAATAACAATACCGGTGTCCGAATTCGGTAGCACTGTGACCGAATTCGGTATTAATCAACTGCGTGACCAAAAGAGGTATTTTGTTATGAAATAAGACTTCAATCAAGGTATTTCAAAAAATTTTTATATGCTTTTAAAGTTTTGAACTCCTTTTTGAATCACTGTTTATAATAACCATTAAGCTTAAATAAAAACAGTTCATGTAGACACCACATGACTTCCTTATATGCCTATTAAATTACATATTCAAATTTTTTGCTGCGCTTCATTTAAATTTATTTAATTTGAAAGTGAGATGAGATCCTCCAATTCTTTAATAAAGTGGACAGTTACACAATTGTTGAAATATTAGTTTTTGTTAACATCAAATATTTATGCAATTATTTATTAAACAATCTTACACGAAGTGTTAAGATAGAGTAAAAGTCCCTTTATTACTCGTATTACTAGATCAGTATTATTTGTATCTTCGTGAGTTGCTGATTAACAAAAGTTTCAGATTTCTGGTGTGTTGTATAAATAAAAGTTAATAATGATTAAACTATTCCGTTTAGTGAACTCTGTATACTGATTACAAATGTTAATTTCGTTCGACCTTACGGTGTAAAATATTGTTTTTATTATTGAATTATTTGGTGAATAATCAGCAATTAAAAAGAAGCAATCATACAGGAAAAAGAAAGATATCATGAAGAAATCTTTCAGAAAAAACGTAATAAGATGAATATGAAGAGGAAGACAATGTTAATATTAAGGGAAGAATAATAAAAATTAAATGTTAAAACTAAAGAAGGAATAAAAAGATTAAGAGAAGATGTTGAATATAAAGAGAGATAAATTTGAAAACTAGAAAACGTTTACACAGATTAATATCAGAAGAAATATATCAAACCAAAGATTGATTAAATGATTGGCAAAAAAAAACAAATAAACGAAATGATGATCAACTTGGAATAGGAGAATATTGTCCGACAATATCAGAGGAATAATAAACTAAAAGATAAGAATTTTTTGCAATTTATTTTTAAACATCGAGCGTGTATACCTAAGTGTATAATGTATCTGTTGTTGTTGTAAGAGTCTATTTTTCAGGTCACTCTGTGGTTAACTTTAATGTAGATTTTCAACTAGAAAATTAAAAAATAATACGATTCTAAATTATAATTTTCAATTAATATTCAGCAAATTAATATTCAGCTGATTAATAATAATCAGATGTTTCAGCAAATCTATTACATATACACATATGTAACACTGCCTATTAAATTACTTATACATATTCTTAAAAGCACGTAAAATTTTATTTCACTAATAAATTCTGATTTTTTTATTTTTTGTTATTATTGAATTATTATTTATTGTAATTTTTTCTTTTACAATCATGGGTTAATAATTTATTAATAGATCAATATATTCAAATTAAAAAAATCTTAAAAAAGATAAATTAATAAAATAGATAAAAAAGGTGATGAATTCTGATTCGAACTGATGTGCCTTCACTTGTAAGATCCATCTATTTCATTAATTAAACTTTTATATGGCTATAACTCTAGAACCAATAAAAATAAGTAGCACTTATGATATACCGTTGAAAAGCTCTCAATGAGAGTTTATTCCTATAGTTAAGAAAAATTCCAAAATACAATTTTTTCGGTATATTGGCTTTTTTTTAACACTTCAGTCGGTTATTCGATTGTAATCCAAAGGTGAGGTGCACAACCAGATTTTACAACAGTCCTAAATCGAAAATTTCAATATCCTACGTCTAATCGTTTTTGTGTTATGCAAGATACGTACATAATTACGCGCGTACACACGTCACGCTGAAACAAGTCAAAATGGATTCAGGGATGTTCAAAATGGATATTTCCGTTGAAATCTGAAAACCCAATTTTTTCGTTAACATAATACTTCATTTACATCGTACAAGGAAGTAAAAAATGAAAAACAGAAGTATAAACAAACATTCAAACTGTCTCATGAAACTTTCTCAAACAGGAATCAATTTAGAATGTTATTTTACAATTTGAATATTCCTGTCGAACAGAAAAAGCTCAGTTGTAGGCACGAGACTGAATAAAATAGAAATATGAATTCAGAACAGATGAAGAAATTCCGGGAAGAAAGAAAGAAAAAGATTAAAAACTAGAGATAATGCTATTTGCATTATTCTTTGAAAGTCTATTCCCATAAAAAAAAATTAAATACGGACTTTTCAAATTTTTAAAAAGATTTAATAATTCTTAATCGTGTTACTTTCGCGTTAAAAAATCAAACCAACAGAAATCGTATGATTTTTTTTTTTTTACTATTTTTACACAAGAAAAATATTTTGTTTGTTGATATCAATTTTATTAATATAATTTAGTATAATTAACTAATAATGAAGGGTTTTTTTATTTGTTAATTATTCATTTCACTGTTTGTTACTCTTTTAACGTTGTACGTATTTCACAACGCTTTAATTCGTTAAATAAAGGAAAAAAATTTTTTTTATTTTTCATCTTTTTATTCTTCTTTTTTAAAAGTTTGTGATTAATGTTTGTATTTATTTTTCGTCGTACAGATGCACGAAGTTGCCACTTTTCAGCTTTAGCCTAATGTACAGTTATATTCAAAAGTATGTTTTGATATGTTCTTGCTTTTTTCGTTTATTTTGTTTTAGTAATATATAACTTTGTATAAACTGTTAAAATTATATATAAAATAAGAGAGAATGGGTCGAGGGATTTTCATCTGGTTATACCGTAGTACTTTTAGCAGATGTGTGTTGTTAGTACTATTGTTTTTAGAGTTTTGGTTTCGGTTGTATGATATTATGTAACATGTTATAAGGAAAGAGAAAAACATGAGCATGAAGAGTTTTTAGGAGGTTTGTGTAAACAGGATAAAGGATGTTGAAAATAGGATGAGTTAAAACAGCAGGATGAGGTAGAAAAGGATGTTACAGGACAGCGCAGGATGGATACCAACTCTCGAATATGGTTACTTCCACTCCCATCTCTAATGTATATATACAGTATCCAACAACAAACTCAAAACACCACCTTGTATGGCGTCAGCTGCATAGACCACAAATTAACATATAAATCAAAATATTGACAACATACTGTTTGCATGTAGACATTTTGAATTTTAGCATTACATGAACCCTTCATATCTTTCCTTCCATCCAACGCTTGCTTGTTGTTTCCTTCTGATCCGCCTAGATCCATACTTCTTTTTATAAAGAATATAAGGTAGCATAAATCACATAAAAAAAATTCAGTTTCTTCCATATAAATAAATTATTTTCTATTCAATAAAAATTCAGAATTTCACTTTACTTTCTATTGTAGGGGCGTTATACGAATCTTTTTTTTGATTTATAGGAAATATTTTTTACGAATGAAAACATAGGAAACTTTTAGTACGAATTCTTAAAAGTATATAACTTACAAAGCTCAACTGTAATACTGCTTGTTGAAGTTTGTAGTTGATTTTTTTAATTAATTGTTTTTAACATACGATATAGGAATCATCATTTTTATTTCCTTATAACGATTTTCGAACCAAATCAGATGTATCATTTTTATCGAAAAATATTTTAATATTATTATATCGTTTTCATAAAACAAACTTTGAGCTAAAAATGAATTAATGGAAGATTGGTTAATTAATATCCTTGTATATATTATTATTTTTTTAAAATATTTTTCGTGAAAAATTAATACAAAATACATAAGAAAATGAATGAAATATTATAACAGTATGAATAATAAAGATAAATATATAGATAACCAAACAGTCTTGTTGGAAAAACATAAGAAAATGTAATTTATAATAAAAGGTATTATAAAAATAGGGAAAAAGATTGGAAATTAAGATAATCTTAGGAAAAAAAGATGAATGAAAACTGAAAGAAAAGAGAATACTTTAATTAATGTAATTCTGGAAAGGAAAAATTTTATTAAAAAATTTATAACAGGTTAAGCCATTTGGAAGTTGGTCATTTGGAACGAAAACTAAAAAGGGGATAAGAAATATTCCAGAACGTATTCACCGAACTTCAGGAACCGATTCAGGACACCAAAATGAACAAAAAAGTTCATATCGACATAAGTCCTATTTTGCTTTGTTTTCCTACTGGACTCCATTTTATGATTCTCAACGAAAGAATTATTTCTCACGAAAGGATAAACCTAATTTAATTAATTCTGGCAAAACTCGTGTCTTGCTCACAAAATAAAAAATTTTGAAAACGTCACCTTCAAAATTTTCAAAATGGCGGCCATATAAATTTCTTAATCTTCATTATCTTTTTAATTATTTTTTTGATAAAAATTTAATTATTACAAAATTTATTAAGCATTTTATTTTGAGTAAAATGACACCTCGTTTGTAAAAATCCGTTAATTTTTACAAATGATAAAATTAATCAAATTATATGATTTGCCTGTTTTAATTTCTACCACTAGATGTAATAAACATTAGCTCTTAAATAAAAGAGAAATTCCTGATGATTCACTGACTCATAATCAACGTACTACCAAAACTATTATAGCTAGAGACTTGAAATTTTCAGAGTACATTCGTATCTTTAAGTAGGCGTACAGTATGAGAGGATTTAGCGAAATTTTAAGGGATTTTTAAGGGATTAAAATCGATAAAAAACTAAATTTCGTGCTAACAGCGCTATCTGTTGGACGTAAAAGCAACATACGCTATACTAAATATTTTACGATTCCATTGCATGTTTCCGATATGTGTGTCCGCTATAGACTAAAAAACTACTGGACTGATTTACGCGCGGGAAAAAAGGGAGAAAGGGAAAAATCGGAAAAGGAAAATAGGGAAAAGGGAAGAAGGTAAAAAGGAAGGGGAAAACGGGGAAAGGGGAAAAGGAAATGAAAAGGGTAAAGAGAAAAAATGAAAAGGGTAAAGAGAAAAAATAAAAGAGGAAAGGGATTAAATAAATTTAATTAAAATTAAATTAAATAATATTAAATTAAATTTAAAATAAATAAATAATTAAATTAAAATGGAATTAAAAAATTAGAATATGTAAAGCAAATAATTGAAGATGTCAGGTGCAAAAAAATTGGTTGAGATTAAAAGCGTAGGTAAAGCATCTTACATCTGTCAAATAATTAATATTAACACATCGTGGGTGCGCGCAGAGTGATCTATTTAAAATAATTAAAAAAGATCTTAATAAACATGTGTCAGGAAAAGGCTTTGTTCATAAATTAGGAATAACAGAGAATTTTACCGTGATTTCTGCTTAGCGGCAAAATGAACCTATGCCGATATTCATCGAAAACCAACTGGAATCGAAAACCGGGGAAGAAGGGAGAAAGTGAAAAATCGGAATAGGGACATAGGGAAAAATTGAAAAAGGTAAAAGGGAAGAACGGGAAAATGGATAAAGAAAAAAAGGGGAATACTGGAAAAGGACAAACGGGAAAAGGAAATGGATTGGGAAAAGAGGAAAGAGGAAGTGAGAAAGGGAAATTGGGGAAGAGTGAGGGGAAAGGGAAGTTAGGGAAAGGGAAACGGGAGTAAACGGGAAGTGAGAACGAAGCGAGCCATGACCCTCTGACCGTGACGGGAAGCGCAAGTAACCATAGAGCACGGGCGTGTGTGTGTCCGCTATAGACTAAAAAACTACTGGATCGATTTACGCGCGGGGAAGAAGGAAGAAAGAGAAAAATCGGAAAAGGTAAATGGGGAAAAATCAAAAAAAGTAAAAAGGAAGAGGGTGAAAAGGGAACTAGGGGGAAATGGGGTAAAGAAATAACGGGAAAAGGAAATGGAAAATAGAAAAAAGAATGGAAGTGGGTGGGGAAAGGGGAAAAGGGAAATGGGAAGGGAAACGGGAGAAAACGGTAAGGGAGACCGAAGCGAGCCATGACCTTCTGATCGTGACGGGAAACGCAAGTAACTATAGAGCACGGGCGAAGCTGCGATGGGAATACTAGATTTGAGATTGTAATAATTTTTTTGTTTATCCTTATTGGACTTTTATACTGAACTATTTTAATTAATTCATAAAATGGATCGTACTAACAAATATTGTTCAATTTTCTTATCTTCCTTTTTTTGTTTTCCTTTATTTAAGTTTTGGGCAACAATTCATTGTTTATCGTACATTCCTTCAGTATTTTTCATAAAGATTTTTATTTACAGTTTTTTCAGGATTTAATGAAAATCTAAATATAATATTGTCGATTAAATATCTTTTATTTATAAAAAAAGAAGTTTGCTATTAAAAAAGCATTGCGAGTGAAGCTATATTTATATTGTTGGCGAAGTCGCGACGGGGTACGCTACTTAATAATAAATAAGAACAGGTTAATAAAAATTATCAACTTGCATTACGGTGCGGAAACGCAGTGCCGAGGTAATTGTCTAACCCACCGGTTCGGTTTAATAGTGAACTAGTCATTGCAAATCAACTGATTTCGAAGTCGAATATAAATTTTCTGACGTCAACTAAAATAATAATAATTATGATATTTATAATTGTATAAGGAAAGTCTGACAAAGAGTAAAATAATCAAACATCTTTTTGAAGTATAATTTAATGTAAAATTACTTTTATTTTAAGCAATTAAGTAAATTTATGCGGGATATATTAAGCAAACTGACATCTTTTAATATTAATTGATAAGAAAAAATACAGGTAAAACTAAACCGGTTATCACAATTTATCGCTATTAATTTTATTTCAGTCAATATTATCTTGTACGGTACTAAAACATGGGTAATAGGAAAACCCAAAGGTAAAGCATTGAGAGCCCTTTGAAGTGTAGTGTTACAGGAATATATTGAAATTAGGTGGGTTGAATAAATTTTCAATAAAGATATCTTTAAACGAATAACAGAGAAATTTATGAAGAATATTGTAAAGAAAACGAATTAGGTTGGGTACCACTTATTAAGACAATAATCTTTAGTTAATTTGATGTTGAAAGAACGTATTAAAGAGTAAACCATTTTTACTTTCTTGTACGAAGTAAAGGAAGTAATGTGATCGGGAAAAATTTCGATTTTCAGATCTCAATGGAAATATCCATTTTGACCATCCCTGAATCCATTTTGACTAGTTTCGGCGTGACGTCTGTACGTAAGTATGTATCTCGCATATCTCAAAAACGATTAGCCGTAGGATATAGAAATTTTGGATTTAGGACTGTTGTAACATCTAATTGTGTACCTCCCCTTTTGATTGCAACGGATTTTGGCTTTTTTTATTCAAAAAAGACCAAAATCAAAAAAAAAGAGCATTGGATTTTGGACTTTTTCTTAACTGTAGTAATAAGACCTCATTGAGAGCTTTTCAATCATATAAGTGGTACTTATTTTCGTTGGTTTCAGAGTTATAGCCTAATGAAATATTTGGATCTAAAAAGGGGAAGGCACATCGATTCGAAGGCAACTTCATTTCCTTTTCTATTTTTTAACTTTGTTAATTTAAATATATTTATTTGTTAATAATTTTTTCCCTCGTGATTGTAAAAAAAAAAAAAAAATTACAGTTAATAATAATTCAATAATAACAATAAAAAAAGAAAAAAGATTAGAAGTTAAAAAAAAAGATTGAAATAAAATTTTTTATACTTTTCTTTCTAAAAAAATATTTTATATGTAATTTAATGGGCGTACAAGGAAGTCATGTGGTGTCCATATCAAATTTTTTTATTAATCGTAAAATATATATTTTTTAAAACTTTTTTTAATTTTAATATATATATTGTTTATTAATAATTATTAACTTCTGATTGTAAAAAAAGTTGATGAAACAAAAGACGATGAGTAATAAATGTATTTTTTAATATTTTTTTGTTAAGTAAAAAAATATCAGAAGGTATTAATGAAATATAATTTCATGTACTTTTCATTTAAAAAAAAAAAATGTATATATGTATTTTAATAGGCGTACAAGGAAGTTATATGGTCCACATCAGATTTGGTGAGACATCTGATTATTGGTTTTCTTTTTCATTTTGTTGATGGTTAAATCATAATAATTAAAAAAAAAAAAAAACATTGTATTACATATAAGGCATACATTTATTTCAAGAGTAATAAACGGACTTATACTTTAACCAAATATTTCTGGCAGGTCAGACGAGATGTGACAGATTGTAGGTGTTATAAGTATGATCTTTTCCCTAATGCTTTTGATTTACGGGACGCCTCTTGAGTACACCGGAACAAGTATGTGATGCAGTTTCTTTCAGGGCATGGCAATTTTCGGGACAGACTTCAGAAATTCGGCCTGGCGGGCTCTGCTATGTGTACGCAATGCGGATTTTTAAACGATGCTTATCATGTGATATCTACGATAAATTTGCTAGGTATGAAAATATGCACGGGAACCATTTGTCGGCTTGATATTATCGGGTCATCATTTGAACTTCGTGTTAATTGGAAAAGCCGGGCAGAATGGATGATTTTAGAAGTTCTTGTCACATATTTGGCGAAAGAAAGGATCGCTGAAGGGGTGTGATGTTCCGCTTGGACTTTCTCCTTCTTTGTGTTTATGTTTTGTTCTATTGTTATTTGTTTTATGATTTGTTAAACTGTTGCTGTTTGATTATAAATTTGTTTGATTTTCCCTTAGTTATGTTACATTATTTATTTTTATTTTTATGTTTTGTTAATGTTTTCGTGTTTCGATTTATGATTCGTTATCTGTCAAACTCATTTTTACCTTTCGGATAGGTAGGGATCAGTTTCTTCGTTCTTAGAAAGTCATTCAGTCTTGTTTGAGTCTAGGCTAGATGTGTTTTATTTTGAGTTTCTTAGTTGGTAGGACACCGATGGTAATGTCGTTGTGGCATTTGCATCGGTGCCATCTTAACTGAGGCTTGACTGAAAGTTATCATTATCGAGGTACTGGAGATGACCTCCGGTAAAGCCCATAAGGGCTAGGTACGGAGAGGGTGGCGTGGCTATCCAAACCGTTACACGGAAGGTTTTTTCTCCTATGGATACAGGATCCTAATTTTTGAGGTAAGAATATTGAATTAATAATTGTATAACTATTTTCTGTTAATAAAAACTAATATTCCAGCAATTGTGTAACTGATCATTTTAATAAAGAATGGGAGGATCGTATCTCACTTTCAAATGAAATAAGTTTAAATTAAGTGCAGTAAAAATTGTGTATGTGTAATTTAATAGGCGTACAGGCTTACAAGGAAATCATGTGATCTCCACATCAGAGTTTTTTAGGAAGAAAAAGATTGATATAAAACAGATTTATAATGGAGGATACAGAATGAATCAAATAAATTCAGGGTAAACGATTACCCTGAATGCCTCGGTAATTGTCCAATTACCGAGGCACATATAAACACAGTGGAGAGTTTACGAACAGCAGTGAAAAAGGAAATCCTAAGGAATATGGTAAATCGAAATCTAGAAAAATTTATCTCTTTACATCTCATTATACAGAACTCCTTTGCCTCCTTTGTAGAGGCAAGTTCTGTTTAAATAAATACACCCTTATTTTTGCGAACACTTATGGTGCCAAGTAACATCGAGAGCGGCACTTTCGATCAAATTTTGCAGGATATTGCCTTATTTTGGTCTCTGCAACAGAAATTATTAATATGATTTATTTTTTACCATTATAATATCAATTTAGGAAATGTGTCCGCTTTCAAAATAAGACCACACAACTGAAAAAAAAAATGGAGAATTACATTAAATTAGTCAACTAAATTTTAAAAAAAATTATAAGTTGATTGTAATTTAATTACAATCAATTTATTACATTTTTAAAAATAATACCAAAATAATGATAAGTAAAATCTATGTTTTTATAGTATAAATAATTTTAAACATAAAAAGTAAAATTTATTTTTTGCAATGTCATTAGTATGATAAATGGATGTGTTTGCATGATGACTAGTAGTTTCAAACTCGCATAAGAAATGCACGGCATGCGCTGCTGTATACTAACGACTAAACATGTAACAAAATTTAGAACTTATCTTTGTTTGTCACAAGGAAACGAAAGATGAATTCTGAAAAGAAAAATATTGATTGAAGTTATTTTACTGTTTATTTTGAATTTAACATTTTGATAAGTTTGTTGCTATTTTACATGTAAAAATAAAACAAGTGAAAACTTTTTTACCTAATATTTTAGTTATAAACTTTATTTGTTTAAAGTTATAAACAAGTTTTATAAGGTTTTGAATAAGTTTATAACTTTAACTTAGCTACTGCTTAATATGGTTTACAAAGGAAACAAGCTATCTTGTTTAGCTTTATAAGTAATAATGTTTTGTTTTTTTTTTTTTTTTTACTAAAAAAAGTTTATAAAATTCTATCAAAGAGATATTTATAATAATTTACTCATAATATTGCTTTAAAGTTTTTACATTTTTTTATTCAAAAAAACCAGATACTACCATAATATTTTATTTTATCTTAGAAATAATAATTATTCTGCTGAAGAGAACAAATGAAAAATATACAAATCATTTAAATGAAAATCCTATTACAATATGAAGTAAAAAATATACAGAATAATTCAAGAAAATTCATGAATCATTCTGTATATTCATCTTTATGGAGTTCGTAAACTTATAAAAAACTAAAAAAAAAAAAAATTAGTAAAATCTTTTTACATAAGGAAATTTTAGAGTCTGAGAAAGAGAGAGGATTGGTTAATTTTTTTTCTGTGTTTATTCAATAGATATTAGTACAATTTTTCTCTAAATTTTTATATTTTCCTGGAAATATTTTATTTAACTAATTTTTTCATAAATATAATCGTATTATTTTATGAAATAAAAGTATGAAAATGAAAAAAAATACACGTTTCTGGAATAACAAAAAAATGTATGAGGTTATTACAAGGTAAAACAGACTTACAGTAGCTCGCCGGCCTCCATGGCGCGACTGGTAACGTCTCGGCCTTTCATCCAGAGATCCCGGGTTCGAATCCCGGTCAGGCATTGCATTTTCATACGCTGCAAAAATTATCATTCATCTCATCTTCTGAAGCAATTATGGTATGAAGTAAATGATATGACTATCAAAAAAAAAAAAATTGGCCTTGAAATTCAATTTTATTTCTTCTAAGATAATAAATTTTAATAATAAATCCATAAGATAACAATCAGTAACTCATAAAAAAAATAAAATAAAAAAATAATCTAACAAAACGCAGTTATATAAAAAAAAGAAAAAAAAAATGAAATTGTAAACCGTACATTAAGAGTCTCGCAGATATAATTTCTTCCGCTCAAAAAACAAGAATTCCTGTAATATAAATAAAACAGTTTTTAACAAAACGATACTGATATCAAAAAAGGTCAGACACTACATTTCTACAAAAATCTATTGTTAATTTTGAATTTTCTTTAAAAAAAATACACTTTAAATAAATGTAATAGACAATAGATACACATACAAAGCTTAAAGATATACAAAGATATACAAAGCTTAAACAAGCTTTCCATATAATAATAAAAAAATACAAATTTGTTACAAAACTCTGATCGACCCGATTTCATTTATATGTATTACATATCACATTTACAGAAATAATACAATTCTTATTTTTTGTTTAACAAATGAAATCGTAAGAGTTTTTGTAACAAAGTTTTCTTTTTTTTTCTTATTATATGTACGCTTAAAGATTGTTTATTATCTATTGTCTATTACATATATTTAACAGGTATTTTTTTTTTTTTAAATTCTAAATTGATAACAGATTTTGATAACAGAAATGTAGTGTCTTACATTTTGTGATATCAGTATCGATTTTTAAATACAGTTTTATTTATATTACAGACATTTTTGTTTTATGAGCGCAAGAAATGACATCTGCAAGAGTCTTACCATACGGTTCACAATTTCATTGTAATTTTTTTGGATAATAGATATATTCATATTATTTGGATATAATACTAGGTATGATCACAGTTTTAAAAACGAAAAGATAAAACTATTAAATGATGAATGGAGATATGCAGTCTTTCGTTAGGAAACTTTTCTTCAAACATTTCTAAAGAAAAAAAAAAAACATAAAACTGGCCTACCAAATGAACTTCCTGTAGATGATAAATAAATTGGTCCATTTGGTATAGATTAAAGCTTGAATATACGTTAAAAATTATACGTATGGATCAGATTAGAAAGCATTTCCTTTTTTTTATCGTTTAAAATGCATGCAATAATATTTTTCAAATCTTTTTTACGTATTTTTTTTTTTTTGTTTATTAAATATTTTATTAAAGATAATTAGGTATTTTTGTATAACCACATAAGATTTATTTTTTTGTATATTTTTTTAATCCGTTAGTTTTTCTTTATTTTATCTGTAATTTTAGAAAAAAGTAGCTTTTTTTAGTGAAGATTATTATGAAAGCTTTTAAAATATTAAATGCGAATAATAATGGCTTTTAGCAAAAGCTACTTCTCGTGTATGAAAAAGCCGGAAGGGGTAGGATTTATTCATTTTCTATTATTATTATTAAAAGAGAGGTAAACATAGCTTATTTTAACAAGTATGGGTTAGTAGTATTGCATCTAAATTTTCTCCTGTTTGAATTTTTAATATTTCAGATAAATAATTATAATAGTACAATTTTATATATTTTTAATCCATTTTTTTTTCTTTTATTTTTTAACCTCCGGATCCACCGTTAGGCATTCTTCAGAGGATGAGATGAATTTTTTTTGTAGCCTGTGTAAAAATGCCATGCCTGACCCGGATTCGAACTCGGGACCTCCGGATGAAAGGCTGAGACGCTACCATTCGCGCCACGGAGGCCGGTGTTTTTAATCTAATTAGTAACTACTATGTTTACGTGTAGTAATATATTTTATTCTTTCGATTTTTTTTTTTTTACATGACGTATATTAAATAATTTTAAAATTCATTTATTTATGAGCGTATAAACGAAAAACTTTTAATAAAAATATAACTAAAAATTGAATTTTAATATTAGGTTTTTATAAGAGAATTTTACAAACTTTTACAAGGAAAAAACGTACGGTATTACTTTCGGTCGCACGGTGTGATTGGAGTGAAATTGGATTTTCTTTACGTTTTCAGATATGAGAAGTACAAAAATACCATTCACTTAAAATAGGGGTTTTCATATATATATATATATATATATATATATATATATACAGAGTCATTCACGGGAACCGGATGTTTTTAAAATAATCATAAAAAATTGAATATTTACTTTAAAAAAGTTTTATTGGTATGAAACACTTGTTAAATCAAAGCATTTGTTACTTACTCATAAACGAAAAATTATGTCCGGCAAGTGATGTCCATTTTGGGCGATACATTGTTGTAGCCTTTCACGGTAACCGGCCTCAATTCTTTGCAGCATATCTACATCAATCTGGGTGACGTGATGACGAATTGCGATCTTTAGATCCTCCAATGTACGCGGTTTATTGCCGTACACACGCGATTTCAGAAACCTCCACAGAAAAAAATCACAACTACTCAAGTTGGGGGACCGAGGGGGCCAAGGAATCTCAGCGAATCTGAAAAATGATTCGTTACAGAGAACAGCCATCGTTGCCCTCGCTTTGTGCGCTGTAACTCCATCCTGCTGGAATAACACATTTTGAAAATCGATTTCCACGGTTTCGTAACTCGGGGATGAAAAACGTATTCAACGATAACTGACTCACTTGATAACTGAATGAAATTTTTATAAAATTAGCAATTTTAATCATTTAATATATGTAGGCCTCAGTATAAATTTTTGTGACTCGAAAATCTCCAAAACTACGCGATGATTTCACTGAAATTTAGATGTTATAGAAGTGTATCTGAAACTTTGCATTAAAAATTTTATGATGATTGATTAAGTTGTTCATTTACGCTCAATTTAATGGTGACCACAGACAACATAACCTCAAACTCTTTTGAGTTTATGTTTACATAACCTATGACTTTTTATCTGAAAAGTCATACGCGTATAACTTCTTCATATACATATTTTTTTTTAAACGGTGTATTTTTCATACGCGCTTATGCAATGAGTCACACTGGTAAGCGAGTTAAACTTGATTCTTGTATGCAAGGTTTATTCGTTATTATCAATTATTTCATCAGATTATGATTATAATAATTTAATTTTCTTGTAAACAGAAAATATTTTGATATTAAATAAAAAAAATTATATTCTTTTTTTAGTTTTATCATTTAAATTATGTTTTGTGTGTGTGTGTGTGTGTATATATATTGCGCAAAAAACATACAAAATAATAACCCATAAAAATATTATAGAAAATAAAATAACGAAAAGTAGGTCTTCTTTTGACGTTTGACATTTGTCGTTCAAATAAATGATTATACTACTTTATTATTCATAATAATATATATTTTACTTCTCATCAACTGCTAAAGGTTTTACGAGTACTTTGAATGTGGTAATTTAAGATTGAAACATAATTTTCTCGACCCTAGATGGGGTTTAATATTAGGATTTACGGTATAGCAGACAAGCACGATATAACGCATGTGTCACCAAAGCCGTCAATATAATTTCAATTTTAATTTTTTATGATTAATTCATGAATTTTTTTGGCAATCCTTTTCTTCTTTAAACTTAAACTAATTGTGAACTTACCCTGTTGTTCCTTGCAACAGGGTAGTTAATATATTTCTTAAATTCTTTTTTCGAACTATTCCAGCTGATATTTATATGAGTTTCATACTATAATTTTGTTTTAGTGTTGCAAAAATTTCACATACGCGTAGTTAAAATTTTTTTTCTTTCCTTTTGTAGTATATATACGTGAGAGCAGTAATGGACCATAAATATTTACTTATTAAGTATTGAATGAATTTCAACTTGATGCTTGTGTGTAGGGTCTACTTGTTAACTGAACGTATGTATTGCGTTGTACTCTGAAAATCTGAGCGTTTCTGATACTGGAATTGTGTGAAGGCGTCCGAAACGATAAGTTGATCTTCTGCAGAACTGCGGAAGAGATTTTTACCATTATATTTGTTTATAGTTGGAATTTTTGGCACATATTATAACCTTTTAACTATGTATATGAAACTAGTTCAAAAGAGTTAGTCTTCCTGTTTAGAGGGGAAATTTAATGCTTTTGTAATTCTATATAATTCTGTTTTGAATTGACAGTTACCTGCAAAACACCTAATATGACATCTTATTTCTTAGTTTTTCTTACCACTTTGATTCATATGGATTTTTTTTATATTAAGATGAAGGATTATTTAAGTTGCTTTCTTTAAAGTTCACTATAGAATAATTTAACGCTTAATATCCATTACATTTTTAACTTTTGGCATCTTAATATTTAGTTATATCTTTGATTCGATGCAGGAGAAATAATTTCAATCCCTACTATAGCCTAGCATTCCTTAGTTAGTATGGCATAGGATGATTTTTATTTTAATATTGTAATTTCACGTTTAATACTGTTAAAATTTTGTCTAACGTTTTATATCATGTTTCTACATGATATAAATGGTTTTAATCTTAAAACCATAATAATAAAGTAAATTAATTTTTTGAAAATTACAGATCATTTTACACAATCAAGTTTTTAGAAAATAGTAATTAAAAGATTAAAATTAAATTAAATTGTACATACAGTAGAAGTCCGATAAAATACAAATTGGATATTGGGGGACATACCCCAACATACACAAATGTTGTAATCTTACCGCGGTATATCCAGATGTGACCGTAGAAGTGACAAAAAGGCGATCCTGGGGAGATAGAGGAGAGAAACATTCATGCTCTAATAAATTATAATATTATACAGTATTATAAATTACAATACTTTTAAAAATTACTCACCAGTTTTGCTACTTATTCCAATTTGTAACGATCTCAATTTACATTACATTGCACATAACTTACATTAACCTAATTTTGCACTGTCTTAAAAAAAATCAGCAATTCTTTTTTACGAAGTAACGTATTAAATTTTTTCTCTGCGTACTGTTTAATTGCAATAAGATAGAGGGCGTAACCCACCGGGTTGGTATAGTGGTGAACGCACCTTCGCAAATCAGCTGATTTCGAAATCTACATCGCGGATACCGTTGTTCTTATCATCCGTATTCATCCTTTTAAGTAATACCTGACGGTGATTCTCGTAGGGCAAACAGGAAAAAAAATATAAAATTCTTGCATTGGGGGTTAAAGGCGTGGCACCTCCCAGGGGTATGTTATGCTTAAATGTGGATCCGGCCCTGGGAGGCGTCGAGAAAAAATTAAAAAAGTAGAATAGAGATGATTGCTGTTCGATTTATTTTGCTTCTCCATCCACGAAATCACCTTCTCTAACATCCACAATAAATTCTACAACTTTCTCGTCATTACCTATATATTCTTTATCCTTGTAATTTTTTGTTGTGAAAAGTATCGATTATATCTTATTAGTTGTGCGTTCTGAAAGTGGCTGACTGTTGCCAATATCTACCCAGTTATTCAAGTCGTAATTTCACAACGTAGAACATTACGTCCAGACTGAGTGTCACTCACTGCTCCCGATTTCAGCAACAGGAACATTTCCACGGGTGACAGTTTTTGAAGTATTCAGTCGATAATAAAATGGAATTTCATCGCTGTTTTACACTTTAATGGTCGTTTAAATTGTTTTCGATTATAATTTTGTTTAATTCTTCTGGAAAACATTTTGCAAATTCCCTGTCACATGATCGGTTTGATTTATACAGTGACGAGATTTCCATCGCGAAAACCAGCTATCAGAGGCATTAAAATCATCAGTCTTAGGCTAATCTTTATGAATATTCAGAGCTTGAACTCTGATGACCAGTCCAGATAACGGTGGTATCCCTTTATTTCGTTTTATTAAGAACCACCTATATATATGCGTCAGGATCATTAACTTAATAATAAGTTAGTTATTTAGTTAATAAGTTAGTTAGAATAATTTATTTTTTTCCTTTGTATTCCCATTTCACTTTCAACTGTGTCGATGAAGTATCTAAGTTTATCTTCCTCTCTCATCCATTCTCTCATTGTTTTTGCTGGAACGTCAAACTCTAAATTTTTATTACTTCCCGCATTACAGTTAAATCCATGGTACGGAACCGTGCTATTTCGGGCTTCTATTCTATTTGTAAAGTGTCATTAGTTAGCATTATTATTTAAAATACATGAAAATTTAAAAATAATGTTATTTATTCAAAATCATTACGTTTTTATTCTAATCATACTACTGTATGGTAAAAAAAGAGGCTAGATTTAAATACTAAATTCAACAAGAAAGAATGCAAAGAAATAAATAAAAAATAAATGGATGGTTCTATAAGGAAATTATGATCCCGAGTAACTCCAGGAATATAAGGATTATAAGTTCATAGATCTTTAAATTGAGAAAAAATGTATAATAGCTTGTATTGTGAAGAAGTATTTTTATGATAGCAGTAGCGTAATAGAAATGACGTCAAAAATGCTCATTAAATGCTGGTTTTTATTACGCATCTGCACAAACGGGTTTACGTGTACGCACGTGGAAAGAAAATTAATAGATTTTTATCTATATTTATAATGGTAATTGTGAATGTTAACGGCTTTATCATTTTAAAATATCCTTAGTATAAGAAAACAAATGTTTAAAAGTTAAAATATATGAACAACAATCAATATTTATAAATACAAAGGCTGGTGTTTAGTTGTAAGAAATCGTATGTCACGTAACAGCTGGTGAGATATGTTTATAAATTAACCGGTATGTCAGACGTATAGTTCAAATATTTTCGTTTTAACAAGCAAAAGTATTATTAATGTAATCTGAAATTAAAAGTTATTTATTGAATTACCATAATAATAACTATGTAAATTAGATTATAAAATAAATCAAATTTAAATTATATAAAACAAAATTATTTACGGTATTGAAATTTAAAGTTTCGTAAATTATTAACAATTATTGCCATTACTAATTATTTTGTATGTTAATGTATACATTCAAGGTTGAAATTAGAATACATATTATTTTTATTAATACTGATTGGAATCGTAATTTGTTAAAAAAATTTAAAAGCTAACGATTTTCGTGTTATGACGTTTTATATTTATTGAAATTTAAATAATTTATCAATCTTAAAGGATATAGAAAATTTATAACGTTTCTTTCTTGTTTATAATAGCATCAATATCAATTTATATGGTTGGTAAAGTATATATATTGTATAGTCAATGACCTTGATCTCGATGGACCACTTATTTATATTTATGCATCGGTTGAATATAGAAATAAATATTTTCGCTAAATAATAGCACATTCACGCATTAAGACCTACTTATAAAAATAGCTATAATTTAAGTTTTCAAACCTTTAGCAAAATACTGTTTTTTTAAATTAAAACATATTTTATTTTCACTTACGTAAATGGAATATAAAAAAAATCTGTTGTGTACATCACATGACTTCCTTGTACGCCTATTAAATTACGTATACACATTTTTCGCTGCATTTCATTTTAACATATTTCATATGAAAGTGAGATACGATCCTCCAATTAATAAAGCCGACCTCCGTGGCGCGAGTGGTGGCGTTTCGGCCTTTCATCTGGAGGTCCTGAGTTCGAATCCCGATCATGCATGGCATTTTCACACGCTACAACATTTGTCATTCATCTCATCCTCTGAAGTCATACCTAACAGTAGCCCAGAGGTAAAAAAAACAAAAAAACTCTTTATTAAAATGGGCAGTTACACAATTGTGGTGGACAGCACACTGCGTCACTTTTTTGTTCTGTCCGTATCAGCATCTTATTTTAGTTTATATATTAATTTTTTTTTACTTCGCTCAACTAGTTGTGGGGTGTAGTAAGTGAGAACGTGTTGGATCGCTAAGATGACCACCCGCTGACCACCCGAAATCGGCCAAGGTATTAGTTTATGATTATAGATGTATAAATTACATCTATTATCATGATACTTTTTTTTTGTGATAGCTTCTTGGAGTATTTTTAATGACGCATTGTAATGTTTACCGTTCATTTTTAAAACTTGTTCAAAAAAATTTAATCAAATATATCTTTTTTTTGGTCCAGAAAATACAATCATCTCGGCTAAGAACTTTGATGTTTACCGCAGATGATGTATTGTGTTGCCATTCTATCAACTGCCTCTTTGTCTTAGGATCATGTTAACATAACTAAAAATTCATCTACAGTCACAAAATTAAAAAAAAAATACTGTTTATCGGCTTCAAACACGGATACCACACTTATCCTTTATTTTCGTGTTTTTCACGCTCTTACAGGTTTTGATCTCTCAAAGCAAGTATTAAATGGTGTGGTATGCACTTGGGACAATTTTCTGTACCCTAGATCTTCTAAGTCTTCTGCACAGCATTATGTCTGTAATTCAAGACTGCAGCAGTTTCGGATATAAAGATTCTCATTAATATTAATCATCTCGTCAAGGTAATGCCGGGTTTTATCTGTTATTGCAGTTTCTGGCTTTCTACTACGTGATTTTTCTCAATGGAAGTTTCTTCTAATTTAAACATCTGACGTTCACTCCTCATGTCCAATGCTGCTTCTTTATTTATGTGTCTAAACCGACCATGGATGTTTACATATATATATCTCACTCTCCCTCTGACGGTAGACCAAAGTCTTTTTTCAAATATTTTACGTCTGTAAATATTATTTCAATAAAGGTTTAATATTATTATTATTATTATTATTATTATTATTATTAATCACTCTTCCATCAAAAATTTGATTATTGTCCTCTATATACGCTTCAAATCCATTGTTCAGTTCCTATAAATACAAAAACAGCAATAAGAATTTCGAACATGTAACAACATTAAAAATTTTATAGACCAACAGAAATTACCATCAGTATAACATAAGTATATAGTTTAATTAAAATATCAATAATAAAATAGATTTAGAAGTATATTCTAATTAATTATTTCTAGATTGGAAAGTAATTAACCATTGACATACTAGAAAATAAAATATATTTTTTATTTGCAGATAACGTAAAATTACTTTTAAAAAAATGTTATTCTCAGGTTTTACAAACAGAACACCTGTTTCTGTTCGTAACTCTGAGGAAGTTACTATGTACCGAAACAGTTGTGATTTTTTAAATAATTTTTTGAAAATCAAATAATATATTTTGTATATTTTCTTTTGTTTTAGTGGATTTTCATCAAGTAAACGGCTTCCATCATCGATTATAAAATTACATTATACAGTTATTATTATAGTACAGGAAGTTTGAATTCAATGATGTAATTAGAAACACAGGATATTAATTTTCTTCAAATTAAAGCAATTATATGAGTATTAGTAACTTATGAGTATATTTTCAGTGATGTAATTATGGTACTGAAATAATTTTCTGAAACAAAGTTTATAAGATAACTAATAATAAATTTACATAACAGTAAGGATCAGCTTACAAGAAAATCTCACTAAATTATAACTTTATAATTAATATAAGAAGTAAGTAATGTTATTTAAAACGGTATGTTATTTGAAACTTTCTTAGCTTAGAATCATTTTGCAAAATAATATTAATTACTTTAAAAAAAAAAAAAATTGTTAAATTTTACTCCAGAACTTTTCTTTGAGAATAATAACAGATTTATTTTTAATTTTCTCTCTATTTAGTATATCAATCATTTATAAAACGTGAAATATTTCTTTAGCTTGCTTTTAAAAGAAATATATAAAATAATAAATAGAATTTAATAGATCGATGCCTGGTCGTACACTATTAAAACTACTCAATTCATTTTATAGAATTACTCCTGATTTTATAACAGAGTATAAGAAAATACCCCCCACTTCCTGTCACAACGCCTTGGTGGTTAATTAAGGTAGCCTCTATTCCTTGCGATAACTAGAACACACACCGTCAGCATATCTACTAAAGTTATTTGTGTTAATACATGATTCCCGCCATCCATAAGACGTTTTATAATTAAATTTAACTCTATAATTTTCTATAACAAAATACTGATTAGAAGTCCAATTCTAATCAGTATTTTATTGTTGGCAGTAATTAAACATTTATTCCAGCTTAGGTAAACTTGGAACTGCTGTCCCGTACATGTTGAAGAGTTTAAGGGAATCTAAGGGAATGGCTAAACATGAAGAAGCTGATTGCAGACATCTTCAAGAGGAAGGAAAAGGATTACAGATAATGGAGAGCAGACTGACGGGAAGAAGAAAAACCTCCTACTGAGCTGCCGTTTGTCCGTGCTTGCACGGGTAGGCGGCAGTGAGGAGCATGGGGACTGCCAACCACCCGGGTTAAAAAAAAAAAAAATTGGAGAAAAGACCGAGTTCAGGCGGATGGAGCGGGATCCCGGGAACGGCATAGCCGGGTCCCGTTACCCCCGCTTCAGAAGTTTGAGGCAGGCATATTAAATTAAGAAGATCCAGAATCGGCGGATCTGCCATGCCGGACCTACTGCTGGCAGGCGGGGAGGCCCGTTACAGTGGCAAGGACACGCCCCTGATCTGAGTCATGCTTGCCTGCAGATCCGGTCCAGAGGTGTAAGGGGAAAAATAGGTAAAATTGGAAAGATACTACTACTTTTACACTATCACTCGATGAATAAAGTACTGCAAATAATTACGGGTCCTTACTTACAAATCTGCTCTTGATATATTACAGCATCTGAATTATAAGTAACATTTGAAATAATAATTTTTCTTCTCAACCACCATGAATGGTTTATTTTAATTTCGGGCTTTTGAAATGCGGGTGTTGCACAGAATGATAAATATCAGATGGCAATGTAACAAATGAAGAAGTATTAAGGAGAGTCGTAGAGAACAGGAAAGTGCAGTGTGACTGAATATAGAAAAAGGAACTAGCTAGGACATTGTAAAAGAAGAAGGTGTTTATTAGTGGATGCGATAGAATGCTTGGTGAATGGAAGGAAAGGAAACCCGACAATGCTTCGCTATTGTTAAATTTGGGTGTATATATATATATTTATATATATAGAGATAGATAAAATGAACACAAATGAAAGTTTGATAAACATTAAAAAAAAGAACATTACGGAACTACACAAAATTTAACCTTTCCCTTTTTCCCTTTTCCCTATTTTCCTTTTCCCATTTTATCTTTTTCCCATTTCATTTTTACCATTTTCCCTTTTCCCCGTTTCACTTTCCCTTTCCCCATTTTCACCTTTTCTCTCCCTTTCCCTTTTCTTCACCAATCTCTCTTTCGTTGATTTCCCTTCCTCTTTTCTTTTCTCTCCTTTACCCCTTCCATTTCCTTTTCACCGTTTTCCCTCTTTTTTTTCCATTTCCCTCTTCTTCTTTTATATATTTTTCGATTTTTCCCTTTCTCCCTTTTTCCCCGCGTGTAAAACGGTCCAGTATTTTTTTAGTCTATAACAGACACATATATAGGAAACATTGAAATGGAATCGTAAAATATTTAGTACAGCGCGTGTTGCTTTTACGTCCAACAGATAGCGATGTTTTTAAGCATGATTTTACCTGACACACGTGTGACATCTTAGTTATATAAATAGTAGGTATTCGAATGCAACGTTGTATCAAAATTTCAAAGCAGTCCGTGAAGAACTTTCGGAGATTTAAGATTTTGAACAAGCGAACATCTACATTTTTAATTATATACATTTTAGTAATTCTTATTTCACTTGAACTCTGAACATGAATAGTTGCAATATTTGCCGAAACATGGTTTTACTAGTAAAAATTAATTTATGTACAAAAAAATATAAATATTAATTACACGCATTTCATTAAAATAAAAATCTCTAAAACAAAATGTTACTATTACCAAGATAAAAAAAAAATATAATACTGCCAAATAGATGCCTAATAGAAAATAAATCACAAATGGCCTTGTGTATTATTTTATTATAATGCAGACATTTAAAGTGTTTTAATTAAAATATTGAACGTTAGTTAATGTCAAATAATGAAAGATAATTACACCAATTTTATGCTAATTAAATTATTCAAAATGAAGTTGTTTTTTAAACCAAAAAAAAAAACCTCCTCAGATCTAATATATGATATAAAATTAAAATCACTTACTAACTAACTGTTGGTATAAAATCTAGCAGAGTTATATTTATATAAACGTTACTGACTTGTCTAATAAGCAAATTACATTTAGTTTCTACAGATAATAATAGGTCCTCATATAAAAAAAATTTGATCTCCTCTAGATATTGAGGTTAAAAATTTGTTTTAATTCGTTCGTTACTTTCATTCCTTATCAAAATAAGAAAAAAAAAATTCTCTTCGGTATGTTACAGTTATATTTATATTTACTTATATTACATTATCAAATATATTAAATAATTATAATCTTGGATATGAATTAATTTTTCGTATATTAACTTATAATATAAAATTTCATTATAAGATGTGTAACGAATATGTTACTCCATTTGGCCAGAAAATAGTTGGTTTTTAAGTTACGACAGGAAATTAATTTTCTATGATTCTTTTTACTCCTGAGGTAAAAATTTTTAAAATATTGATAAAAATTAGTCAGAAAGGATATAGATTTTTTACTTTCCCCACTATATAGGAGCTATAACGTAGCTTTAGCTACATAGAAGGGAAAGTATGGAGATCGGTCAAAATTGGGCGTATCCGGTTTTCAGCGAATCTTAACGAATTGACCCGTAAGGACTCCAAAAAAACCAAAAAATAGCATCGAAATTTCCGCGATAAAATGTGCGTACATATGTATGTTGGCGTAAAAATCGCCTTATTTCACGGTTCTTCCACATCACCGATATTACCGAATGACCTTCGCCTAATTCTTGGTCCATCTCCTTATTAGTTTCGCCATTCTTTACCCTCCTGATAATGTGCGTCTTATCCTCTATCGTGAATGTTTTTCGCAAAGCTATAATTAAATCATTATTGAATGAATTACACAGAATACGTAATATAAAGTACTGTAACCGCACGATATAATGCGCTTACAGCAAAACATTTTATAACAAATGAATGTGGCTGCTTTAGTTTACAATAATCTGATCAAATACACGAAGTTAAAAAAAAAGAACTATAGTACATATGTAAGAAAAAAGGAACCGTCAAAATATTTCTGTAGCTACAATGCAAATATACTACGTTACTGAAGAGTCACTTCCGTCCATTATAAGTGATAAAATGTTACACTGCAGTAGAAAAAATAAGTCATAATAACCGATATGTCACTGCTCTCTCTCTAATTCTCTCTCTCTCTCTCTCTCTCTGTGTGTGTGTGTGTGTGTGTGTGTGTGTGTGTGTGTGTGTGTGTGTGTGTGTGTGTGTGTGTGTGTGTGTGTGTGTGTGTGTGTGTGTGTGTGTGTGTAAGCATTCATCGCTATCGGCTTGCCCGCCCTGACCTAACTTCAGCGTAAGTGTAAATGTACAGGTCGACAACTCGGGAGACATGCGGTTACCTGAAACCCAACCACCAGAGATCACCTGGCTTTACAAGGACTCAAACCTTAGACTTAAAGTCAAACTTTTGACTTCAAAAATCAGCTGATTTTGCGATGACAGTTTAACTTGACCAACCCGGTGGGTTAGTTGTAGAAGGTATTAAAATATAATTCAATGTGCATTTTATTTTTTTAATTTTATTAGTTGAAGTGTTCAAAGGATATTGAATATGCTACACAGTATTTAGAAGGGTTCAAGAAGGGTTCTGGTGCTCGACGCCGGAAGATATATATGAAACAAGGGAAGATATTTTTTGTTAGGGGTTTACTTAATTATTTGCCTTCCCTTAGTTTTTTGTAATTTTTATTTTGTGTTATGAATATATCTTGTGCTCCTAGATTAAATTTGTTTTCTGAAAATTGTTTAATTATATCTGTTTTAAGATGGAGATTTTTTCAATTTTTATTTTTTATTTATTTTATTTTTTCTGCACGTTATAGAGTAATGATTTTTTCTTTAACTCATCATGGTTTGTATTCAGGTGATTTAATTTTAGTTAATTCTTGTTGTGTTGTAAATTTTATATTTTCTTACTTCATTGTTTTTCTATTTTTTGTATAATATTTGATTTGTTTTTTTTTTTTAATTTGCTTATTTATTTTAATTAAAAATTTTGGTTTGTGATATAAAATATCTTTTTGAGGATAGGCTATGTTTTTTTGTTACAATCTCTCTTCATGTGATTATCATTAAACAGGTTTACATATGATTCATATAGGTACCAATTGTAAATTCTATCAGACAGAAAAACGTCTTAGAATTAATAGTTTTTAATAATTCTCTTTTTTTATAAATTTATTTCACGTAACAGTTAAAATTTTATTAGCGCCTGATAAAGAAAATTGTTGTGTATTTTTTTGCCAGATGTGTAAATAATATATTAGAAAAAAATAAATATGTAGCTTCAAAAAATTAGCTGTAAAGAGGATAAAAAAGAGAAAAATGACGCATAAAACACTATTAGTGCGACAAAATTAAAACTACATTCGTTCACGAAAACTCGGAGTTTTTTTCGAACATACGAGAAATTTTTGGTTTAGTATGTTCATCTATATTAATATTTAATTCCTCACCATCCTTCTTTCTGTCACATTTCATAAATTTATTTTACTCTTATTTTTCTCAGACGAAACTTTTATTCTAGGAAATAAAATCCACGTCATTATATTTTTCTTTTTACAGTTTTTTGGTTTTAACAGAAGAAAAATTCTGATAGCCAATTTTAACATCATTATTTTTTCCCTTCCTAGTTATTCAATTATTCAAGAATTCTATTGCCTATTCTTCCTTCAGTTCCTATACTTTTTATTAACTGAAAAGTAATGGGGATAAGTTACACCCTTACCTTACTCCTTTCTCTGTCAGAGCTCAAGTTTTTCATTCTAACTCGTAATTGCTAACTATTGTATAAATTATAAAAAACCTTTTCTTTTCATTTATGAAAATATGAAAAACCCAAATCTTTATATAATTTTATCCTATTTTACAAAAAAAATTGGGTTATTATTATTTTTAACGACGAGGTTTATAATTGATTAACAGGCAGATTTTTTTTGGTACATATACTTTTCCAAAAACAAATGGGTCTTTGCTCTAAAAGTAAGATTAAACCAATAAAAAATTAATCTCGTATAACAAAACGTTTTAAAGAAATTAAAACAAGTTAGAACTCATCATCTTTATCCGATTAAAATAAGAAAATGAATAAGTCATCCGGAGGTCCCGTGTTCGAATCACGGGAGGCATGGCGTTTTTCATACACTACAAAATTCTATTCTCATACGAAAAAACGACCAAAGTAGTCGACGCTCGTCACTCAAAAATAAATAATATTATCCGACCTCCGAGGTGGAGTAGTAGCGTTTCGGCCTATCATCCGGAAGTCCCGGGTTGGAATTCCGATGTGACGTCATTTTTCATACTCTACAGAATTTACATTTACATATTTCTACGCACAAGCTAATGTAGTACATTATTTCTTAAAAATAATAACCAACATACTTGGCGTTTATAGACCTAGAAAAGGCTTTTGATAACGTAGACTGGAATAAAATGTTCAGCATTTTAAAAAAATTAGGGTTCAAGTACAGAGATAGAAGAACAATTGCTAACATGTACAGGAACCAAACAGCAACAATAACAATTGAAGAACATAAGAAAGAAGCCCTAATAAGAAAGGGAGTCCGACAAGGATGTTCCCTATCTCCGTTACTTTTTAATCTTTACATGGAACTAGCAGTTAATGATGTTAAACAACAATTTAGATTCGGAGTAACAGTACAAGGTGAAAAGATAAAGATGCTACGATTTGCTGATGATATAGTAATTCTAGCCGAGAGTAAAAAGGATTTAGAAGAAACAATGAACGGCATAGATGAAGTCCTACGCAAAAACTATCGCATGAAAATAAACAAGAACAAAACAAAAGTAATGAAATGTAGTAGAAATAACAAAGATGGACCACTGAATGTGAAAATAGGAGGAGAAAAGATTATGGAGGTAGAAGAATTTTGTTATTTGGGAAGTAAAATTACTAAAGATGGACGAAGCAGGAGCGATATAAAATGCCGAATAGCACAAGCTAAACGAGCCTTCAGTAAGAAATGTAATTTGTTTACATCAAAAATTAATTTAAATGTCAGGAAAAGATTTTTGAAAGTGTATGTTTGGAGTGTCGCTTTATATGGAAGTGAAACTTGGACGATCGGAGTATCTGAGAAGAAAAGATTAGAAGCTTTTGAAATGCGGTGCTATAGGAGAATGTTAAAAATCAGATGGGTGGATAAAGTGACAAATGAAGAGGTATTGCGGCAAATAGATGAAGAAAGAAGCATTTGGAAAAATATAGTTAAAAGAAGAGACAGACTTATAGGCCACATACTAAGGCATCCTGGAATAGTCGCTTTAATATTGGAAGGACAGGTAGAAGGGAAAAATTGTGTAGGCAGGCCACGTTTGGAGTATGTAAAACAAATTGTTAGGGATGTAGGATGTAGAGGGTATACTGAAATGAAACGACTAGCACTAGATAGGGAATCTTGGAGAGCTGCATCAAACCAGTCAAATGACTGAAGACAAAAAAAAAAAAAAATGTTAAACTGTTTTTTTCACCCGATTTTAAATCTACTGTTTACATTCTAAATAATATTTACAAAATTTTCTAACTAATTTTCTGGGTGTTTCGAGTAAAATATTAATTTTAATTTCAGAATATATCAATTATTCCGCTTTCAAAATATAACAACGATGATTGAAAAAGGCTGACAACACACTTGTAGGACTTTTTCGCCACACACGCAACATGCAAGCTTACACACACTCACAAATATGATAAATAAAATAATTATCATTTTTTTAAATATATTTTTGTTTATTTAATTTCAAAGACTCTAACTAAAGTGCACGCGCATACCGTTATTCATTTTCGTGGGTATAATGGTACTAGCGGCCACTTTAAATACTTTTTTACACTTTAAATATTATTCATTTATTTAATTCTACCGCTTACCTGTGACTTCACAACATAGAAGACGACTACAACAGCTGTACGTCAGTGCCATACTAACGCTCCTTGTGGTGAGAGAAGGTACTAATGCCACACTATACCCGATTAGCCGGTAATACATTTTGAACATGTTGTGGGGTAGGCGTGCATTTTTGCAAAAGTTTTGTTTGGGGAATATTATTTTTTAACTTTTAACAAATGAGCCTAAGAAAAATAAGACATTAATAATTCGTAATCTCCAGAGACTGAGGGTGACCTTGCTGTACAGCCCCATTCCTTGACCTTTAAGTTGAAAATTTAACTGCATATGACCAAATTGGACCGATTACCATATTTTCTCTTCTATAGCTATAGCACTAGGTGGAAAAGTAAAAATTTATCAAATACTTTTAAATTGGACCACGTAATTGTAGTTTAAAATATTTTTCACAAAAGTTATTTGGAAAATTATTAAAATTCTTTGGAAAAAAAAAAATTTTTTTTCTTTAAAATTCTTCGAAAGATAATAATAAATTGGAAAACAAGATTACCCTCTAACCACCGATTATTCCGATCATTAAACCATCATTATAACTAGATTAACCGGAAAGAGTGTATATAAAATTTTTGAAAAGTAGATCGAAAAATAAAACACAAAAGAAATAATAAAAAACACAGTATTAATTAAAAACTAAACTGTACTTTTGAAACGTAGAAAAAAATAATTGTTTTTGTGTGGATTTTAGAATAAAATTCAAATATAAGAGTAAAAAAATACAAATTTAATTCTAATCAATTCCAATAAAAAGCATGAATTTAGTTTCAAGATATATAAACTATTAAATCCTCTGATTCAGATTCCAAACGTGTTTTTTTTAAATTAAACAATTTAGGAGCGTAATCCTTTTTCTCATTTTATGTCAATAAATGTTTAGCTTAGCACTTTAATTGTATTTAAGATATATATATATACATATATATATAATAAATATATAAATTTTCAGCATTTTAAAAAAATTAGGGTTCAAATACAGAGATAGAAGAACAATTGCTAACATGTACAGGAACCAAACAGCAACAATAACAATTGAAGAACATAAGAAAGAAGCCCTAATAAGAAAGGGAGTCCGACAAGGATGTTCCCTATCTCCGTTACTTTTTAATCTTTACATGGAACTAGCAGTTAATGATGTTAAAGAACAATTTAGATTCGGAGTAACAGTACAAGGTGAAAAGATAAAGATGCTACGATTTGCTGATGATAGTAAAAAGGAAAAGCCGAGAGTAAAAAGGAATTAGAAGAAACAATGAACGGCATAGATGAAGTCCTACGCAAGAGCTATCGCATGAAAATAAACAAATACAAAACAAAAGTAATGAAATGTATTAGAAATAACAAAGATGGACCGCTGAATGTGAAAATAGGAGGAGAAGAATTGAGGTAGAAGAATTTTGTTATTCGGGAAGTAAAATTACTAAAGATGGACGAAGCAGGAGCGATATAAAATGCCGAATAGCACAAGCTAAACGAGCCTTCAGTAAGAAATATAATTTGTTTACATCAAAAATTAATTTAAATGTCAGGAAAAGATTTTTGAAAGTGTATGTTTGGAGTGTCGCTTTATATGGAAGTGAAACTTGGACAATCGGAGTATCTGAGAAGAAAAGATTAGAAGCTTTTGAAATGTGGTGCTACAGGAGAATGTTAAAAATCCGATGGGTGGATAAAGTGACAAATGAAGAGGTATTGCGGCAAATAGATGAAGAAAGAAGCATTTGGAAAAATATAGTTAAAAGAAGAGACAGACTTATAGGCCACATACTAAGGCATCCTGGAATAGTCGCTTTAATATTGGAAGGACAGGTAGAAGGGAAAAATTGTGTAGGCAGGCCACGTTTGGAGTATGTAAAACAAATTGTTGGGGATGTAGGATGTAGAGGGTATACTGAAATGAAACGACTAGCACTAGATAGGGAATCTTGGAGAGCTGCATCAAACCAGTCAAATGACTGAAGACAAAAAAAAAAAAATATATATATATATATATATATATATATATATACATATATATATCGGTGCCTTTGGTAAAAAATAAAGATTCGGTTGTTTATAAAAAAAATTCATTCATGATAAACTGGAAACGTTGACTTATTTTATAAATTCATTTATAAATAAAGTGATACAAAATAGTTTATTTCTAAAACAACTGGTCTGTATACATAAAAAATCTGATGTGGACACCACATTACTTCCTTGAACACCAATTAAATTACATATACACATTTTTAAAATGAAAAGTACATAAAATTTTATTTCATTAATAACGTGTGATATTTTTTCATATTTTTTTTTTTATTGTTATTATTGCATTATTGTTTATCGTAATTATTTTCTACAATCCTAGTAATAATTATTAATAAATAAATCAATATATTTAAATAAAAAAAAAAAGTTAAAAAAAAAACTTTTGCTTGGGTACAACTCTGGAACCAATGAAATTAAGTACCACTTGTGATACATCGTTGAAAAGCTCTCAGTGATGACTTTTTACTGCAGTTAAGAAGAAGTCCAAAATCCAAATGCTTTTGGTTTTTGGATAATTCAATAATAAAAACTGAACATTTTACCCCGTAAGGTCGAAATCAACATTTGTTAATGGTACACAAGAGTTCACTAAACGGAATAGTTTATTTACTATTAACTTTTATTTATGCGATACACCAGAAATCTTGTGCATATTATGCACTAGTGAAAAAAATTTTAACAATCACTTCAAATTGAATACAATTAAGCAATATATTTTATTTTTCTGTCAAATAATCAAATAAAATATATTTTTTTTAAAAATAAATATATATTTTTTTAAGAATTTGCTAAGAATTTCCAAAAATAATACAAAACTAAATTATAATTTTCAATTAGTATTAAATAATCAGATGATTCATCAAATCTATTACATGTACACTTATGTAATAATGCCTTTTTTTTCATGAATTTTTACGGGCATCGACTACTAAGGTCATTAGCCCTCGTCACGTTCTTAGAAAGAAATTAGTATCACCATCAGGATCGTCATATGTAAGAGTGTAAAGGGACCTTACCTTATATTTAAAAGCACAAACTACACGAAACATTAAGACACAAAAGACAACACTTACGGGGTGTAAAGAGCCCCGATATTAAAATTTGAGATAAGGTTCTCAAAAGACCATGAAATTAAAATACAGGTTATCAATACCATTTCCTTCTTCAACCTGTCTCGTTTATAGTTTGTTTAAGCTCCCTCGGGGCGACCAGAACCGCCGTTGAGCAGTATATCAGTCGCGCCAGGGTGCCGTGGCAGTTGATTCCTCCTTATAAACTACAGGCATGCACTGCGCCCACCCATAGCCTCACACCCTTACTCCGACTCACTGCTCTTGAATGCAGTCGAGCCAAGATGGCCTAGGCAAGAGGGCTATCTCCCGTCACTATACGTGCCACGCTTCGAGACTCCCATATAAAAGTGAAACTACCTCTTAGAGGCTCTTTATCACAGCTTTAAATTTTTTTTTCACTTTTACAGACTTCTAAGAAGTCCACTGACGTGTAAATAAGCAACTATCTTTTCTTCATTTCCATTATCCAGATCAGCAGTAATGTCATTTCTTAGACGGAACCTCTTTCTGAGGTCCTTACATATTGTACACTCTTCTATTAGATGCTTAATTGTAAGTGTTTTATCACAAACACCGCACATTGGTCTCTCTTGGCCGGTTAACAAATATGAATTTGTTAATCGCGTGTGACCGATTCGAAGTCTGGTCACAGCTACTTGTGCACGGCGAGTCAACTTAACGTCGCTTTTCCATTTATATGGAGAAGTTTTTACTGAGTTTGATTTTGTATTTAAACTCCTTCAATCAATACTCCACTTGTTTCTTACTATGTTAGTTAGACGGTTTTTAACATCTGCCACTCTTACAGGAAATGCATCCAAATCATCGCAGACTGTTCCCTTTCTGGCAGCTTCGTTTGCGCTTTCATTACCTGTAATACCAGCATCCCCTGGAGTCCATACAAATACGCATCGCTGTCCTCGTTGGTTTAGAACGTAGTTCTAAACCAACGAGTAGTTTAGAACGGTTGCACTTAAAGAATCGGAACATATTAGCACTCTCTCTTCGCAATAGTGTTCTGTGTAGCGAAGAGCTTGCTGTATGGCAGTAAGTTCTGCCTTGTAGACACTGGCCATATCTGGCAGTTTCCAAAAGTGGGCTTCTCCATTTACATATATGGAGCATCCAACACCATGTTCGGTTTTAGAACCGTCAGTATAAATTCTAATTTGTTCTTCGTAACTACTGACGGTTGGCAAAAATTCCTGTTGGATGATCACTGCTGGTTTCTTTTTTATTTCTTCCTGAGAGAGATCCAACCTTGTATTTACCGCTGGCAAGAGTCATGGCGGTATTTCTCTAGTAGAAATTGCTAATGTATCTGGAATAGCAATTTCGTATTTCCTTCTTAATTCGTGGTACCTAATTCCGGCTGGTCTGGAATAGGTACACGGCGTTCGTATAATGCAGCCATAGGATGGTTGTTGAAAAGTTTATTATTTATATGGGCAGGAAAATCCCACATATTTGCTGCATATCTTAGCAAAAGGATCTTAGCAAAATGAATTTTGGACTTTTTTAACACTTTTGGTTCTGTCGATTGCAATGAAATTGGGAGGTGCGCAACTAGATGTTGCAACAGTCCTAAATTAAACATTTCAACATCCTACAGCTAATCGTTTTTGAGTTATGCGAGACACATTCGCACATACGTACGTACAGACGTCACGTCGAAGCTAGTCAAAATAGATTCAGGGATGGTCAAAATGGATATTTTCGTTAAAATCTGAAAACGGAAATTTTTCACGATCACAATACTTCTTTATAAGGAAGTAAAAGACACTGCAATCTTCAATTAAATGTTAGAGAACACGTTTACAAAAATGTGAGTCTTTAATATATGTGACGGATTTCCTATTAATAGATAATTATTAATAAAGAAATATGTCGTCCTTCAGAATTAATATCGTTCTTTCAATAATTGTTATTCTTAGCTAACTAGTTTTTAAAAATAGATTTTAAAAAAAATTGTCATACTAATATATAAAGTTTTGTATTAATTTTATTTTCTGTGTTTTTTTTTTTAATAATGTAAATAGTAAATAGAAAATAAATATTTAATTATAAACTCGATCTGAATTCGATGTAAAATATTCGTCAATAGTCGTAATTTCATACAATAACTAGTAATATTATGTTTGGTTAATTACTATAGTTGTTAATGCCTATTCTTTCATTAAAACAATACTGTTTTTTTAATTATACTTTATATAGCAGGTATAATTTACCTGAAGGTACATTATTATTTAAAAAAATTAATACCTTTGAATTTTTTTTGGGTCTTTTCATTATGTTTTTTATACTAATTTTGTTTTATTATAGTTTTATATTGGTTTATTTTATTTATTCCTTTTACTAAAAGTGCTCAGTTTCCCTTTTCTTTTTGAATATCTGCTGTCAAGTCACTTCCTGTTTCTGTTTCTTTTTTAGTTGGTTCTTCAACTGTAGTAACTTCTCGTATTTATTTAATTATATTCTGAGATAATTTTCCTAATACATGGAGAAAGATATATGTCTATTAATAAACTGTAGATTTATTGTGTTATAATTCTTTATCTCGTAATTTCAGATAATTAAACATACATAAATAATTAATCAATATGAAAATTTTACAAACTTCTTTTAATTGCATCCTATTTTTTAAAATATTTTTATTATAATTATTTATTTATTTAACAGTAAAAATAGGCTGACGCCCACTGAAGTTACTGATGGATGATAATGAATCTTGTAGGTGTGAAAAATTTAATACCTGATCGGGATTAGAACACGGGTCCTCCAGATGAAAGGCTAAGACGCCATCAATCCGCCACGGAGTTCGGCGGATTGGTATAAATTATATTAAAGAAATCAAAAGTTTACAGTCAATTGTTAAATATTTCAGAATAATAGGTTGTTAAAATGAAAAGAATTGTAATGTTTTTTGAAAAAAAAAAATTATTCATTTAAAAAATACAAACCTTCATTCCCGTAGTTACGGTTAGAGTAGGCAAAATATATTTAATAATTAAGTGAGAAGTAACTCTCTTTTGTCTATTTTTTTTTTTTGTTTAGCCTCTGTAACCACCGTACGGCAGCGTTACGCAATCTTTCAGTATTTGCGACACAATTTTCAATCATAATTTTCATCGCGCCTTCCTCTCATACAGTAAAAATGTATACAATAATAATATATTTTGAGTATTTGGATCATAAATCTACACTACGTCCTTAATTACAAATTTTACAAATTACCAAGAATAAGTAAATATATTGGTATATGGTATCACCGATCCGCTGCAGAAACCAGAATCGATGCCTCTTTATTGCTCTCTGTCTTACGTCCACCATATCGGACATTCTCGCGGTTTCGCGAGAAACTGCGATTAGTTTCGAACATTCTGGAATGTCTACGCGACCGTCCGTACTTCTGGGCAAATATATATAAATATTACACCTGTTCAATTCCTGCTAGTCTCAGTCGAATCGTTCCTTCTATCGCTATCGAATCTATCGTGATTGTGTATGTTGGAATTTGCGTATTAATTACAATTTACGGTAATATATATTCACGGTAGTAGATTTATAGAGAATCATTTAAAATTTTTAAGAGGAAGTACGCGAGCAATAGACAATAGTGAAGCAACAAGTGCACAGACGAACGTGGTTCCGAAAATAAAATCAATAAAATATTCTGAAAAATAATTAAATTTTGAGTTTATTAGTTTTTTTTTTTTTGTCTTCAGTCATTTGACTGGTTTGATGCAGCTCTCCAAGATTCCCTATCTAGTGCTAGTCGTTTCATTTCAGTATACCCTCTACATCCTACATCCCCAACAATTTGTTTTACATACTCCAAACGTGGCCTGCCTACACAATTTTTCCCTTCTACCTGTCTTTCCAATATTAAAGCGACTATTCCAGGATGCCTTAATATGTGGCCTATAAGTCTGTCTCTTCTTTTAACTATATTTTTCCAAATGCTTCTTTCTTCATCTATTTGCCGCAATACCTCTTCATTTGTCACTTTATCCACCCGTCTGATTTTTAACATTCTCCTATAGCACCACATTTCAAAAGCTTCTAATCTTTTCTTCTCAGATACTCCGATCGTCCAAGTTTCACTTCCATATAAAGCGACATTCCAAACATACACTTTCAAAAATCTTTTCCTGACATTTAAATTAATTTTTGATGTAAACAAATTATATTTCTTACTGAAGGCTAGTATAGCTTGTGCTATTCGGCATTTTATATCGCTCCTGCTTCGTCCATCTTTAGTAATTTTACTTCCCAAATAACAAAATTCTTCTACCTCCATAATCTTTTCTCCTCCTGTTTTCACATTCAGTGATCCATCTTTGTTATTTCTACTACATTTCATTACTTTTGTTTTGTTCTTGTTTATTTTCATGCGATAGTTCTTGCGTAGGACTTCATCTATGCCGATCATTGTTTCTTCTAAATCCTTTTTACTCTCGGCTAGAATTACTATATCATCAGCAAATCGTAGCATCTTTATCTTTTCACCTTGTACTGTTACTCCGAATCTAAATTGTTCTTTAACATCATTAACTGCTAGTTCCATGTAAAGATTAAAAAGTAACGGAGATAGGGAACATCCTTGTCGGACTCCCTTTCTTATTAGGGCTTCTTTCTTATGTTCTTCAATTGTTATTGTTGCTGTTTGGTTCCTGTACATGTTAGCAATTGTTCTTCTATCTCTGTATTTGAACCCTAATTTTTTTAAAATGCTGAACATTTTATTCCAGTCTACGTTATCGAAAGCCTTTTCTAGGTCTATAAAATTGCTTCCCTTGTCCCTATACTTTTCCTGAAACCAAATTGGTCTTCTCCTAACACTTCTTCCACTCTCCTCTCAATTCTTCTGTATAAAATTCTAGTTAAGATTTTTGATGCATGACTAGTTAAACTAATTGTTCTGTATTCTTCACATTTATCTGCCCCCTGCTTTCTTTGGTATCAGAACTATAACACTTTTTTTGAAGTCTGATGGAAATTCCCCATTTTCATAAATATTACACACCAGTTTGTATAATCTATCAATCGCTTCCTTACCTGCACTGCGCAGTAATTCTACAGGTATTCCGTCTATTCCAGAAGCCTTTCTACCATTTAAATCTTTTAATGCTCTCTTAAATTCAGATCTCAGTATTGTTCCTCCCATTTCATCCTTCTCAACTTCCTCTTCTTCCTCTATAACACCATTTTCTAATTCATTTCCTCCGTATGACTCTTCAATATATTCCACCCATCTATCGACTTTACCTTTCGTATTATATATTGGTGTACCATCTTTGTTTAACACATTATTAGATTTTAATTTATGTACCCCAAAATTTTCCTTAACTTTCCTGTATGCTCCGTCTATTTTACCAATGTTCATTTCTCTTTCCACTTCTGAACACTTTTCTTTAATCCACTCTTCTTTCACCAGTTTGCACTTCCTGTTTATAGCATTTCTTAATTTCCGATGAGTTTACTAGTATTGAAATAAATGAAGAAGAAAGGCCCCTGTGTGTCATTTGCTAAAAAAATTTGTCAGCAGACAGCATGAAACCTAATAAATTTCAATGACATTTGGTAACGCTTCATAGTGAGTACGTTAAAATATACCGAGAATTCTCAACATCATTTTTAAAAAAAAAAATTGGGAATGAAAAATATGTGTGTGTGTGGATAGCAAAATTTTAACTTTTTTGGGTCTAAAGTTTTTTGAGATATGAAGCAAAACCTGTGTAAAGATAAATTTAAATTTCCCTTACGCCTAAATCCGATCGAAAATAAAACATTGGGTTTTTAAATAACCTAATAAATACTTTAATCGAACTAAAGCTCAACTTTCTACAACCACTAAACTATAAGTTAAAAATTAAAAATGGTAAAAATTATCCCTTCCTTTTTTTTATTTTGTAAAAGGTTTTATGTAATAATGCATCCAACTTTAGTACGGCATTAACGTCTAAATTATGTTATCTGTATTACTGGATTAAAGGTATCTTGAAAAGTCAATATTTGCAATAGCTCCTATACCCAAAATTTTTGCCGATTTCTTTACTGTACCTTGATTGCTATGCTACTGCAGGAGAAAGGCGAGAAAGTAACACCAGAAAAAGATACAAATGCGTTTGTGCATCGTATACAAAAAAAGTAATATACAAAATTTAATTATTTAGTTTTATATTAATTATTTATTTTATATATAATTCAAAATGAGTAATTTTATGAGCCTAATCTTAAAAATCTATTATTATCTGTAGTGTATTGAATATACTTTCATTTTCAACCTTACCAATTTTTTTTTGTTTTAAGGAGATAAAACACGAGTTTTTTTAATGAAAAATTCACGTAAAGAAAATTAAATGTAAATATATACAATTTTTTTTTATGTTATTACATTTTTTTCGTTAATATAAACACAATTTAAGTAAAATAATTATCAAATATTTATGAGAGGTTCAAAATCAACGTACATTTTAGAATTTAGAACAAAAATATTCTTCAGACCCCGTATTAAAAAAAAGAATGATGCTTTGATGTGGAGGAGAATACATAGGAGAGAGAGAATGGAAAAGTGTGTGCGTGCATGTTTCTGCACGTGCACACACGCACGCACACACAGTTTTATTTCTCTTTCTTGCGAAGAATGAGAGGAGATGAATAAACGTTGAGGGGAAAATAGAATAAAATTATTACTGGTTTTGTTTGAAGTAACCGCAACGGTTGCGGTACAGCTCTACATAGCACTTAATTGAATGTACCCGGTAAAGTAATTTTTCTACGACAAACTTAATTTAGTTAACTAAAAAAAAAAGAGGTATATTTCGATTAAAAACGCTGAGAATTTGAGAGGGTTACATTTCTGAGAAAATCAAATTTCACATCTTTTAAAGAAGAGGGTATTTTTTTAATTATTTTTTTGAGTCATTCTGCTGATATTTTTGCATTTTACAAAAATTTTAAGCAGAAAATATCTTTTTTATTTGTGCACTTACTTCATCGGAAAATTCAAAGGTTAAACGTAATTTTAAAATACTCAGAGGATTTTAAATTTAACACAGTGGAAGGTTTATGAATAATTTATAAAAGTTACTACAAAGGGACAGAACCCCTCTTGAAAATTTGTTTTTTTTTTTCATTCCTTCCTGCACGTTTCGCTTTTATATTATTTAAAAATTTTATACACTTTACCTATTTTTTTTAAAAATTGGCAATTTCTAAATCCACTTCCTTGCACGTTTTTTTTTTATGAATTTCGATTTTTTAAAGCCTTTTCAAAAATTTTCCGCTTTGAGTTTCATAATGTCGTTGGATGTGGCATTTTTTTTTTTTAAATTGGATTAAAAAATATATTTTTTATACTTTTTGAAGTTTTTGTGTGATTTACGTTTGCTTGTTTGCTTAGGTAGAAAGTATTGCCATAGATATGTAGATTATATGATCATGTAGTGCTAGGAAACAACAGTCAGTATAATCAACTCCTTAAACACATAAAAATTCATTCATAAAATTATAACCTTGACCTGTCATTCGAAAAAAATGCGTAATTTTTACCGCATAACGACAAAATTACAACAAAAACGTAAAATCTGCATAAAACGTACCGAAATTGATTAATGCATCCACACCTTATCACCTCATATGGCATTAGCTTTAGCACTCATAACCGCGCTTTATACACTACAGTATATTCCATCTTTAGAACTAAATTAGGGTAAAATATACACATTTAAATATTTATCTGAAAGAAATCGATTTAATAGAATATTGATACGTAAATTTCCGCTCAAAATACAGAAATACAGAATTCAATAGGCAAGCAAAAACAATACATTCAATACATATTTTTATTAACTAAAAAAACTACCTACAGATTCAAAAAATGCAGATTATGATATTGCGAGTAAAACAAACCATAAGTAAAAGAAAATACGTATTTTCTTACAAAAACTCACGGAGATAGTAGAAATAGTTGATTTATTTAGAATATAGTACAATTTAGAGCGCTCAGACAAAAAGTTATACCCACCGGGTTGGTCTAATGGTGAACGCGTCTTCACAAATCAGCTGATTTCGAAGTCGAGAGTTCCAACGTTCAAATCCTAATAAAGGCAGTTACTTTTATACAGATTTTAATATTAGATACCGGTGTTCTTTGGTGGTTGGGTTTCCATTAACCACACATCTCAGGAATGGTCGAACTGAGACTGTACAAGACTACACTTCACTTACACTCATACATATCCTTAGAAGTAATACCTGACGGTGATTCCCGGAGGCTGAACAGGAAAAAAATTAAGACTAATTAGTTCTACATATGATTGACTGGGGGCCACATTAATAATGATGAAAAGAAAATTAAAATACTTAATTATTTTCATTATTTTAATCTAATTTCCCAAACCACCTCATTAAAACGAATCAAAAATTCATTGGCATCAATAAAATGAAAATCATACAAATAACTCGAACTAGACACTCATGAACAACTCGAAATATTTAAATGTGTAAACAGAGCATTATAAAATTAAAAACACAATTAAAATTACGAATGTTTTAAGATAACATAAAATATTTTAAAAAATCTTTCAAATACCAGCGCTAAAATTTATAACCCATTGTGCTAAGGGCTTTTGTTCAAAGTCTCTGAAGAATTCAAAATGGAGGAAAAGTTTCCCCAAATAAAATTTGTAAAACCTTCACTCTAAAATGAAAGATTACCATAGTCGATTTAAAAAATTAAAAAAAATTATAAGAAAAAAATGAAAGACGTAAGTAACATAATAAACCTCTTTCTTATCCAAGCAGTTAGTAAAAGATTTCAATCTTTATAAGATTTTATCAAATTTGTTATTAATATAGAACCCGTTGAATTTTACTTTTGATCTAAGAAAATAAATTTTATTTTCTAAATTCTTTATAACTTCTGGATTTCTGTGTTCATGTTTACCAGCAACAGAATTAAAAAAATTTCTGGATTGCCACCTCCAAAAATTTATTTTTACTTAGGAAATTGCATCTATAGTTCATAAATGATCTAATGAAAAATAGATTAAAATATTTGATACTGTATTTTTTTTTTATCCAACTGTTCCAATATACAGTGGTAACTATGCTCTGGTAACTCTTTTTTTTCTCTGGTAACTCCAAAAAAGGTCATACTGAAAATCATGAAATATTTATCACGTGTCTTATTTTTATGAGTAAAAATAGATTCATGAATGTTTGATCAAATTAAAATGAAGCCAATTCTTTTTTAAACTTTATTATTAAATGTAATTCTGAATTTTATAGGAAATAAAAAATCTGATGTGGACACTACGTGAATAAAATACAAGCATAAAATTTTATTTCACTCATAACTACTGATTTTTTTCGTATATATATTTTTTATTGTTATTATTAAATTATTTACTGTAAAACCTTTTTACAACCATTGGTTAATAATTATTAATAAATCAATATTATTAAATAAAAATAAGTTAGAAAACTAGGAAATGAAGTCGGATTTGAACCGATACGCCTCCCCCGTGTAAGATCCAAATATTTCATTAATTAAAATTTTATTTGACTATAACACTGGAACCAACGAAAATAAGTACCACTTACACATACCTTCGAAAAGCTCTCAATTATGGCTTATTACTGAAGTTAAGAAAAAGACAAAAACCCAAATATTTTGGTTTCTGAGTTTTTTTGGACATTTTTGGTCGATTGGAATCAAAAAGGAAGATGTACATCCAGATGTTACAAGAGTCCAAAATCCAAAATTTTAACATTCTACGCCTAATAGTTTTTGGGTTATGCGAGATATATACGTACGTACAGACGTGACGCCGAAACTAGTCAAAATTGATTCAGGAATTATCAAAATGGATATTTCGGTTAATATCGGAAGACCGAAATTTTTCGCGATTACAGTACATCTTTTACTTCGTATAAAGAAGTAAAAACGCTACTAGGGGAGTTTTATGTAGTTTTATTTATAACGTTGAATTTTCTATTTTTGCAACTTTTACTGTTCACACACCAAAAAAAAAAGTATTTATTGAGAAAAGGCTTTCTACATCGTCTTTTACTTCCTTGCACGTAGTAAAGGAAGGTATTGTGATCGCGAAAAATTTCGGTTTTCAGATTTCTACGGAAATATCTTTTTGAGCATGTATCTTTGTATTTTTGTATGTATATCGCATAACTGAAAAACGATTAGCCGTAGGATGTTAAAATTTTGGATTTAGGACTGTTTTAACATATAGTTATGCGCCTTTCCTTTTGATTGCAATCGAATAAACCAAAAATGTACAAAAAAGCAAAAAATCCCCCCATAAATTGAATTTTGGACTTTTTCTTAACCGCAGTAATAAGTCCTTCTTGAGAGCTTTTCAACGATATATCACTTGTGGTACTTATTTTCATTGGTTCCTGAGTTATAGCCAGATAAATTTTTAATTAATGAAATATTTGGATGTTAAAAGGGAAAAGTCATCGGCTCAAATCATACTTCACGTTTTTATATTATTTTTTTAAATTTATTTTTAAATTTAAATATATCGATTTATTCATAATTAGTAACCCCTGATTGTAAAAAAAAATTACAATAAATATTTATTCAATAATAACAATTTAAAAAAAAGGTATGAAAAAATCAGAAGTTATTAGTGAAATAAAATTTTATGTACTTTTAAAAGTGTGTTTATGTAATTTAATAGGCATTATTAGTTATGTGTACATGTAATAATAAACAGATTATTAACAGCAGATTAATATTAGTAAGAGTAGATTTGGTGAAACATCTGATTATTTAATATTAATTAAAAATTATAGGATAGAATCATTATTCTTGGATTTACTGGTTTAATTTTTGTTTACTTTAATTATTCCGGAATTTCCGTTTAATTTTATCTATATTAATATTAACTATAGAGTGACTGAAAAATAAACCCCCACAAGAACACTGAGGTATACATGCCCGTTCTCTAATAAATTGCAATACATTTTTATCTTTTAATTCATTACTCTTCTGATATTGTCGTACAATATTCTTCCCAGGTCGGAGTTGATCATCATTTCGATTATTTATTTATTTTGTTGCCAATCATTTAATCGCTCTTTGGTTTGATATAATTCTTCCCATCTTAAGTTGTGTACGTCCTCTAGTTTTCAAATTGTCTCTCTGTTTATATTTATCATTCTCTGTTAATCTCTTTATTCAATCTTTTTTTTTTTTTTTTAACTGAATTTTTACGGGCATCGACTGCTAAGGTCATTAGCCCTCGTCACATTCTTTAAAATAAATTATTATCTCCATCAGGATCGTCATATGTAAGGGTGTAAAGGGCGCTTACAATTTATTTAAAAACACAAACTTCACAATAAACATTAAAACATAAAAGACAAGGACAATCACAAACTCTTACGGGGTGTAAAGGGCCCCAATATTAAAATTTGAGATAGGTTCTCAAAAGACCATGAAATTAAAATTAAAATTAAACTTATCAATACCATATTTTTCTTTCTTTCTTCTACGAAGTCTCATTTATAGTTTGTTTAAGCACCCTCGGGGCGACCAGAACCGCCGTTGAGCAGTATATCAGTCGTGCCAGGGTGCCGTGGCAGTTGAATCCTTCTTATATCAGGCCATAGGCATGCACGGCGTACACCCATAGCCTCGCGCCCTCAATCCACCCTTGAGGGTCCCCCATGCCATCATCGGACACACCCCGACTCACTGCTCTTGAATGCAGGTGAGCCAAAATGGCCTAGGCAAGAGGGCTACCTCCCGTCACTATACGTGCCACGCTTCGAGACTCCCTTATATGTATATATAAAACTACCGCTTAGAGTATCTTTTACCACAGCTTTAAACTTCCATTTTATAGACTTTTAAGAAGGCTACTGGCGTGTAAAAATGCAACTATATTTTCTTCATTTCCATTATCCAGATCAGCACTAATATTATTTGTAAGACGGAACCTCTTTCTGAGGTCCTCATATATGGCACACTCTTCTATTAGATGCTTGATTGTCAGTGTTTTATTACAAACACCGCATATTGGTCTCACTTCGCCGGTTTACAAATATAAATTTGTTAATCGCGTGTGACCGATTCTAAGTCTGGTCACCGCTACTTGTTCACGGTCAACTTAAGTCAACTTTAAGTCGCTTTTCCATTTATAAGAAGTTTTAACTGAGTTTAATTTTGTATTGAAACTCCTCCATTCAGCGTTCCACTTGTTTCTTACTATGTTTGTTAGACGGTTTTTAACATCTGCCACTCTTACAGGAAATGCATCCAAGTCATCGCAGACTGTTGCCTTTCTGGCAGCTTCGTCTACGATTTCATTACCTGTAATACCAGCATGCCCTGGAGTCCATACAAATACGCATCGCTGTCCTCATTGTTTTAGTACGTATTAAATGAACAGGATGTTTGCAATTAGGACATCCTTAATGTTCTTGTTCCGAATTGCGACGAGTGCACTTAATGAATCGGAACATATTAGCACTCTCTCTTCGCAATAGTGTTCAGTGTAGCGAAGAGCTTGCTGAATTGCAGTGAGTTCTGCCGTGTAGACACTGGCCACATCTGGCAGTCTCCAAAAGCAGGCTTCTTCATTTACATATATCGAGCATATATTGGTTGGGGTCACATTAATGACGCAATTGCGGCTAGGGGCCTCAGGTACGGACCTCAGGTACGGACCTCAGGTACGGACCTGCGTAGGCAAATTGAATGTTACTTGTCCAACAGAGGATGTCTGGTGGAAGCACAGGAAGAAACAGTACATTTTCAAATGCACGGTGGAGTTCCGCAGGGCTCTGTTCTGGGGCCGTTGTTGTGGCTGGTGATTATAGATGAACTCCTTCAGAAGGAGTTTCCTGTCGGCGTTCAGGTGCTGGCTTATGCAGATGACCTTGCAGTCCTCGTAGAGGGAAGGACGGTCTTGGAGGTGCGGGAGAGGGTGTATGCGGCCATCGACACTATACAGGAGTGGTTGAGGTCCAGGGGTCTGCAACTGTCTACGGAAGAATGCCGGTGTATTGCCTTTACGGGTAGAAGAGTGCTAGAACCGTTCAATATTTCCATCAACGGTCATGCTATAGAAGAAGCGAATAACATCAAGTACTTAGGAGTTATCCTCCAGAAAAACGGTAGATACACCGAGCACATAGTCAATGTATGCAACAAGGCAGAAAGGATGATAAAAAGTCTAAACATCATTATGTCATCGCAGAATGCCCCTCGGGCCTCAAAGCGCCGTTTACTGGCGACCACCGTCGTGTCTTCGCTTATGTATGCCGTTCCGGCCTGGTGGCGCTCTATCGCCATCAGGCGCAACAAAGAGAGACTGACGAAGACGCACAGGTGTGTGCTCCTAGGTGTTGTGTCCGCATACAGGACAGTGTCCTATGCCGCCCTGTGCGTGTTATCGGGTACACCTCCTATTGACCTAGTCGCAAAAAGAGGGTGGAGAGGGCACAAGGCAAGCCAGAACAAGAGGTCAGTGATGCCGTTTATATTATCTGGAGGAAAGATGGTCGCAGGAAGCTGTGGGTCGATGGACGAGAACCCTCATCCCCAACATCAAGCCATGGTTGTCGAGAAGATTTGGTGAGGTTGATCATCACCTATCGCAGTTTTTTACAGGACATGGTTCCTTCAATAACTACCTGCACCAAATAGGCAAGAGAGAAGAGCCAATTTGCAACTACTGCAACGAGATAGATGATGCTGAGCACACCTTTTTTGAGTGCAATAGGTGGGACACACTTAGACATAGTAAGGCACTCACAGGTATAACTCCAGAGACAACAATAGACTACATGCTAAGAAGCGAGTCAAACTGGAATAATTTTGCTAGTTTTGTTAGACAAGTTGTTCTACAGAAATACTCCGACGAGAGAAGACAAGGTGTTGGCTAGAATAGGACTGGGTGGACAGCCTTGCTGGTGAGGTCCAGCATGCTGCGGTGTGTTGGCACTGATGAGCCACCAAGGACTCCACGGGTAACAGTCAGGCAACAGCACACTGAATACTGAAGGGACCCGGCGCCGCGTCGCGGCGAACTGGGTCTGGCGTGGTGTCCAAAAGGGCAATATTAATAAAGAACTCTCAAAAAGAGCTAACCGGTAGGCCGACCTGCCTTGCCGGTATATAGCCGGTAGGTGGGGAGGCCTATTTGAATTTAAAGACACTCCCCTGGGCGGCGTAATACAAACAAGTCGGTCCGGCCCAGGGGAGCTGAGAGAGAGAGAAAAAAAATAAATATATATATATATATATATATCGAGCATCCAACACCATGTTCGGTTTTAGAACCGTCAGTATAAATTTTATTCCTCTTTATACTTATCATCTTTTCTTAACGTTTTTATTCTTTCTTTCTTTACAACATTTTATTCCTTTTTTATTTTAAATTTAAATATATTGATTTATTAATAATTAATTATAAACCTCTGATTGTAAAAAAAAATTTACAATAAATAATATTTAAATAAAAAAATATTTAAAAAAATCAGAAGTTATTAGTGAAACAACGTTTTATATACTTTTAAAAATGCGTATATGTAATTTAATAGGCGTACAAGGAAGGCAAGTGGTATTCATATCAGATGTTTTCGTAAAACGTTTTAAATAAAATCACATATCTATATTCCTTTTGAAAAAAAAATTGATTCAATGTGGCGGATCCAAGGTAGGGAACAATAAATTTCAAATATACCATAAAGCAGTAATTCTGTGACTATTTAGATCCGAACTTGTTTCTACTTCTTAGTATCCCTCAATTTTTAAATATGAAGCCATTTCCGTAGTTTAATATCATTATTGTGTACATAAAATCATGTAATATCAAATGTATTAATCCAATTTAATAAAATTTTCATTGTTGTTTTTCTTTTAACAGATGCTTTACACTAAAATTGTTTTTTTTTTATATTTTTTTTATCATTGTTTACTTAAATATACTCTTTATAAATCTTTATTTACTGTTAATTCTGTATTTCCTAATTAAAAACAAGGAAGAATATATTAATGTATAGTTTTATAAAAAATTGTTTTTTTTTTTTAATATAAATTGAATGACGTTTACCTTCCTAGATAAATACTATTAATATAAAAGAGATTACTTTCTATGCGGAATAAATACTACTTTATTGTTGACTGCTGTTAGTATACCAGTTTTATTCAATAAGGTATTTACAGTTGTAATTGTTGAAGATTTGTTATTTATTACTTGTTAATATTATTTTTCTTATCTATTTATAAAAAAATATATATAGGTACAACTTAAGTCATTAATCTACATAAATTAACATAAGTATCTGTTTGTAAATTTATTTTATTTCCTTTTAAGAAAAAAATAAAAATTTGTCTTAAATTTTTCTATTCATTTTTTAATTTTTTTTCTGCGAGTCATTTTCTCCATATATTAGGGATTTAAAAAATTATTTCTATTAAAATAATCCATATAACATACTTCAAAGCAATTATGTTTTAGGTATAATGTTTCCTAATTAAATATTTTAATTCTTTTTTGTCATATTTTGTACAAGGGAAATAAAGTTTATTCATTCTATCTTACATGATAGCACCAAAATTCATTAACTATGAGGGTCATTCGATAACTTCTCGGTCTGATAAAGAAAAGACAATATTTTTATTATTTTTCAATATAGTCGAATTGAAATTCAAAAAAATTTGACCAGCGACTTTTCCAACCGTTTAATACCCTCACTATACGTGGATTTCGCCAAATATCCAATATAAGCAATTGTCTTAATTTTAACCTCATTACCCTTTAACCTCGATTGGAATGAATCTTCAACTAGAGCCGTTTCTTCAGGTTTGGGAAGAAAAAGCAATCACTGGAACCTAAATACGTAGAAAATCGTGCACTTAGAAGCACTCTGAAGGATAGGTCATGCAGTTGTGCTGAGAAAGCTCAGCTACATTGAGATTAAAAAGCACACTCTCATTTTGGCCAGATGTAAACGTTTAGTCTGACTACTACCCTTAGGTCGGTCCAGCAATGAAGCGTGATAATAATCTTACTTTTTACAAGTACTCTATTAGCACCACAATAATAAGAATTTATATACATTCATACATTATGTTATAAAATGTTTGTAAATAATTTTTTTAATAATAATATAAAATTGTAAGAAATGAAGATGTTAAAAAAAATTATTTTAGCTTTCGTAGGATTTTTTGAGAAAAAAATTTTAACGAAATGAAATTATGAGCATTTTGGAAAAAATTATAAAGAAATTAAAAAAAAATTAAAGTTAAAAAAATGTTGAAATATTCTGGGGCACATTATGTAAAACTTCTCAAGTCTCAATAAGAATTTTTCTAGCCGTCTCAATTATTTCAAGCCACAATATGATATTAAATATTACCATTACAAAATGCATACGCATTTTCTTTTACTTTGAAATAATATTTAAATGAATATTAAAAATAACACAACGATTATCAATGGAAAAAATATTTGGTGTTTATTTTGCGATAATTGAACTAAGTTTAACTGTGTACATTGTACCGATAAAAATTTAATTATAATTTAACATTTTATGAGATCATTATTATGAAAATATAATTCATTAATATACAAAATAAAATAATTTTCATATTACGTAAACGTATAAAACATAATTAACAATATTTTGTACCCGCTCGTGTTAAAACAGGTTTACATCTACACAAGTTTAATTAACTATAAATTCTTGTTACGTCAATGTTAACCAGAGAAAAAAATTTTTTTTTTTTTTTAAATTATAATCTCATCATGAAAAATAATAAAAATTGAGATAAACAATAATAATAATAATTATTATTATTAAAACCTGTTAATTGCAGGCAATTTAATGGATTAACTCTTATTAAGATAGGATTGTTTGTTTGCTTTATATAATTGGTTATATATAGTCGTATAAGAACTAGGAATAATAAATTTTATTACAGGTAATTAACCAGGTAATTAACATATTACAGGTAATGAAATCGCAGACGAAGCTGCCAGAAAGGCAACAGTCTGCGATGTTTTGGATGCATTTCCTGCAAGAGTGGCAGATGTTAAAAACCGTCTAACAAACATAGTAAAAAACAAGTGGAATGCTGAATGGAGGAGATTAAATACAAAATTAAACACAGTAAAATCTTCTCCTTATAAATGGAAAAGCGACTATAAGTTGACTCGCCGTGAACAAGTAGCGGTGACCAGACTTAGAATCGGTCACACGCGATTAACAAATTTATATTTGTTAACCGGCGAAGTGAGACCAATGTGCGGTGTTTGTAATAAAACACTGACAATCAAGCATCTTATAGAAGAGTGTACCATAAATGAGGACCTCAGAAAGAGGTTCCGTTTTAGAAATAATATTACTGCTGGTCTGGATAATGGAAATGAAGAAAATATAGTTGCATTTTTACACGCCAGTGGACTTCTTAAAAGTCTATAAAATGGAAGTTTAAAGCTGTGGTAAAAGATACTCTAAGCGGTAGTTTTATATATACATATAAGGGAGTCTCGAAGCGTGGCACGTATAGTGACGGGAGGTAGCCCTCTTGCCTAGGCCATTTTGGCTCACCTGCATTCAAGACCAGTGAGTCGGGGTGTGTCCGATGATGGCATGGGGGACCCTCAAGGGTGGATTGAGGGCGTGAGGCTGTGGGTGTACGCTGTGCATGCCTATAGCCTATTTATAAGAAGGATTCAACTGCTACGGCACCCTGGCGCGACTGATATACTGCTCAACGGCGGTTCTGGTCGCCCCGAGGGTGCTTAAACAAACTATAAATGAGACTCATAGAAGAAAGAAAGAAAGATATGGTAGGATAAGTTTTAATTATAATTTAATGGTCTTTTGGGAACCTATCTCAAATTTTAATATTGGGGCCCTTTACACCCCATAAGTGTTTGTGATTGTCCTTGTCTTTACGTCATAAATGTTTTGTGTAGTTTTGTGCTTTTAAATAAAATGTAAGGGCCCTTTACATCCTTACATATGACGATCCAGATGGTGATAGTAGTTTCTTTTAAAGATTATGACGAGGGCTAATGACCTTAGCAGTCGATGCCCATAAAAATTCAGAAAAAAAAAATAAATTTTATATAACTTTTTATTTCCTTGTACGAAGTAAAGGAAGTATTGTGATCACGATAAATTTCGGTATTCAGATTTCAACGGAAATACCCATTTTAATCATCCCTGAATCCATTTTAACTAGTTTCGGCGTGACGTCTGTACGTACGTATGTATTTCGCATAACTCAAAAACTATTAGCCGTAGGATGTAGAAATTTTGGATTTAGGATTGTTATAACATCTAGTTGTGTACCTCCCTTTTTGATTGCAATCGACTGAACTAAAAGTGTTCAAAAAAGCAAAATCCAACAATAAATTGAATTTTGGATTTATTTCTTAACTACAGTAGTAAGCTTTCATTCAGAGCTTTTCAACGATATCATAACTGCTACTTATTTTTATTGGTTGTAAAGTTATAGACAAATGAAATTTTAATTAATAAAATATTTGGATCATACAAGAGGACGGCACATCGGTTGGAATCAGACTTCATCTCCCTTTTTTTTTAACTTTCCTTTTTGTAATTTAAATATACTGATTTATTAATAATTATTAACTTGTGACTGTAAAAAAAATGTTTACGATAAATATTAATTCAAGAATAATAAAAAAAAGATATGAAAAAATTTCTGAAGTTATTAATGAAATAGAATTTTATATACTGTTCATTTAAAAAAAATGTATATATGTAATTTAATAGGCGCACAAACACGTCATTAGGTGACCACGTAAATTTTTTTTCTTTAATAATTGAAAATTACCGTTAGCCTTTTAATACTTGTTCTTAATACTGGTAAAATGAGTTTAGATGATCTTCTTATTTTTAATTCAATTCAAAATATATTTAACAATAATATCTTTTTTGAAATTTAAATTTTATCAAACATGAAAATAGAAACACAATCTATTTATCAGACTGTATTTCTAAAAAAAATTAAATATAAGCAGGAACCGAATGAAAGCTTTTTAATCCCCCAAAAATGTATTTGTGAGAGTGTGTGTGTATGTGCGCGCGCGCGTGTATAATCGATTGTTTTATATTTTTAAAGCAACCTTGCTCTTTACAGATGGGTAATTTTTTTTCTTGATGAATTAATTCACTACAGCAGTTGCTTAAAGAAAGGTTTTTACGTGGAAGTATGGAATAGAGTGGTGTATAAAAAAGGGCATACCTCCATCTATAGTGGAGTCAGGTCTGGACTCATTGGTGAGCATGAGATCGGCCCTCTTCTTTCAATCCACCTGGATTGAAACCAAATGTTTAATGCAGCACGGACATGGTTGTTGTAATGCGGTAGAGCGCCGTCTAACTGATAGAAAATTAATTCTTTTTCTTCTTCAATATCGTCAATCTGTGGAAAGATGTAAACTTCGAGCAATCGCAGAAAATATCCTCATTAAGTGTGATTTCTGCAGAAATTAACGAGCCCAAATACGATCATTCATCAATCTCTACCGATCATTGACGTTGAGAGAGTCACGCTAATGTTCGATAATTTCATCCGATGGCTCTGATCCCCAAATCCTGCAATTTTTTCGATGTATTGACCGCTAATGCGGAATTTCGCTTCAACTCAAAACATGATATTTTTCAGACAGTCGTCATTTTTATGTTAAGGTTTTAATGTTGTTAAGCGTTAAAGCTGAAAATTCTAATCTTTTCACTTTATCATAGGATTTAATTTCATGTAAAAATTGTATCTTATATGCACGTATTTAAGCCTCTTACGCACCACATTCTACATTGCACATTTAGGTATTCCTAACTCTATTCCTAAACTGAACCTTGATAATGATTTTTTCGATCCAAGTGTACTAGATGCTCGGATTCGTTCCACATTCTGTTTATATATATATATGGACGACCTGCCTGATGACTTTAAAGCACTCTTTAAAACACTACCTGTGTCGTCATGACAGAGTTATACTGCCATTCGCTGCAGTGAAGATCGCACTGTGGGCTAACTGCGACGAATATTTGCTATGAATATAATATTTATTTAGTATATATATTTATATATGCAAAAAATGTTTATCCTTAATTTAACAGTTATTTTACGCCAACTATAAAATAGTGTGTTTTTCGACTTTTGTCTTTTTCTCCAGATATCTCGAAAACTACAAAAATACAGTTCTGAGATTTTTTTCAATTCTTGAGGTCAGAATTAGTAAAAAACCGTTAAATTTTATCCCCTTAATTTATATTCCAAGAATTAAGTTTGGCTTAATTTTACCGAAGCGGAGAAAGTAGGGTGAAATCTTTCTTCAGCTGATACTCTTTGTCGAAGCGTTTCTGAACCTATGTTTATATGAATCTTGTTCTTTATTTTAACCGGTAGAACATGTCTTGAACGTTTCTATTTTCTTCATGAATCACTCTGTTGAAATAATGCTATGAGCAAAGTTCAATTATAAGTTTTATCCACGAAGTGTAGATGCTAACACCAAAGTTTGATATTAGGTATCATTAAATTAGATTTTATAAAAAAATAATTATTGTCTTTTACTTCGAGAAACTAGTACTCTTACAACAGACTAAAAGTCCTTTTAGAGATTGGCATTTTGTATTGTATGATATAAACACAGACATTTCTCAAAGGATATTAATAATATCCTTTTGGGAATTTATGCTACATTTTTTTTTTCATTTTTCTACAACCATCTAACAGACATGTCTGATAAATGTACTTATATATACATAAATATTATTTCGTTGTTATAGTTTAAATTTAATTATTCGTTAATAAAAAACTGTAAAAAATATTTTTATTTTTATAACTTTATAAATTGTGTTTTTAATTATAATTAATTAAAAGATATTTTTAATACATTAAACAACATAAAGCAGTGATTGATTAATGTTGTTTTCCTATTACAAATAATTTAATACATAATTTATACTTTTATTAATATCTTTTTTCAATGTAATCTACATTAGACGGAGATCCCGGGATTCGAACCCTGGACATGGCATTTTCACACACGGTACAAATTATTCATCTCATCCTCTGAAGCAATACCTAATGGTGGATCCAGCCGTTAAAAAAAGTTTTTTTCTGTCTACAATAGGCACTTTTGTTAATTTTGTACACACACACACACACATACACACACACACATATATATATATATATATAGAGTGAATCCGGGAAACAGTAAATTTTGAAAAGTAAACATTCCTATAAAAAATTATTTATTTATGTAAAAGATTTAAATAGAAAAAAAAAACATTCCATATATGAACACATCCAATAAATTTACATTTTGAAAATCACATCTTCGGGTGAGCTCTGAGGAGACATTCCTGCAGTCTCGTAGTGAAACTCTACATGGTTCAACGCAACATTTCAACTGGAATTTCAGCGATTGCTTTTCGGATCTTAGCTTTTAGTTCTTATGTTGTAGCAGGTCGACTACTGTAAACTATGCTTTTACGATGACCTCCATAAGAAAAAGTCGCATACCGACAAGAGATCTTGAGGGTAAAGAATATCACCATTTATCGAAACTTACGGATGTCAAACATTTGGACTACAGCAGCCACTGGTGTTCATTCTGTGTGTGACGATCCATCTTTTTCAAATCAAACGTTGTCAATAATTTTTGGAAATACTTTTATTTTTTGAACAATATAGTTTTTCAGCACGGCAACTTATCAATCTGTATGAGGTTTTTAAAATAATGACCAATTTTTTAAAATAATGACCAATTATGTCATGATGACGCAGGATATCACACGGTAATTTGATCTTGCATAGAAGCGCTGATATAGTTGTGTTCCCTTATGTTCTAAAACTAAAATTTTGTATATTAACCAATCCGGTAAGTTGAAATTTACCTTTGTCCGACATCCATAATTCGATTAACAAAGTCATTGTTTTCATTAATTTTTACAACCATTCGTTCACAGAATTGATGGCACTTATGTAATCTTCAGTTCATCTACGATCTGCAACTTGTATGGATGGTAATGTAAGTCAACAGTGTTCTTCAAACACTTGAAATATACAATTGTAATGATAATTCATGACGACGAATTGAACGGTGGGAGATTATAACACCAGCTCGAATAATCTCGATGTTATTAGCCTACGAACATTCCGCACACCACCTGATTGTTTTTTATTTTTATTGCTGTACTATTTCTTTATAATTTCGTATCGTTGTTTGAATTGATGTGCTGACGGTACACGATCGCGATGTTCTAGAACAGAGGCGGCGATATGCTATACACACAGCCACTAACCTTTGACGGGAAAAGCACGTGGCTCACTATTACATGTATTCATAATAACTAAATGGAAAGAGGGCATGAGCTTGCTTCTGTTTATTCAGTGCTGACACTTACACAGGGCTACCAAAATAAATTTTAAAATCTCCCATTTCCCTGAATCACTCTGTATATACGAGTTTAATTATTAATTATAAATAAATAAATGTAATTATTATAACTTTATAATTAACACGTAATTAACATTTATTATTATTATTATATATATATATTTATTTATTTATTTTTTTTTTTTTTTTGTGCAACAGAACAGCTTTACAAAGCCTTCATATGTTGCACAGTATTACATGAAAATATATACAGTAGTTATAATATCTATAAACAGTTATAAGTAACAATTCATATATAATTTGAAAATACAATATTTAAATACATAAATATCGGAATACAATAATAAAAATAAATTATAAATTTACAACAATGGAAATAATAATTAATGTTTAAGTCACTATTTACAAAAAGTTTACAAAAATACATTAATTTCGTTCAAGAAACGAACTTGCGGCAAGAAATAATAATAATAATAGTTTATTTATTTATTTTGTTTTTGTGCAACAGAACAGCTTTACAATGCCTTCATGTTGCACAGTATTACATACAAATATATACAATAGTTACAATATCTTTAAGAAAGTTATAAGTAACAATTCACATGTAAATTGAAAAAACAATATTTAAATACATAAATATTGGAATACAATAATGATAATAAATTATAAATTTAGAACAATGGAAATAATAATTAAAGTTTAAGTCACAATTTACAAAAGTTTAGAAAATACATTAATTTCGTTCAAGAAACGAACTTCGGCAAGAAAATCAGACCATCGCCTTTACCATCTTATAAAGCAATAGCAAATTTACGTATATATGTTGATAAATGCAAGTTATGAGTTTGTGCATAATTATAAAATAATATTAATAAAATGGCCCAAAACAATTTTAATAACAATAACTGATATCTATCATATTATCCAGTAATAATAACTACAATTACAAAGAATAACCATTTAGTATTTACACAATTCAGAGTTTATAATATACATAATCAGAACATAATTTTATATAATAATATATTTAAAACAGTAAGAATTACAAAGTAATACAAAAGAATAAAACCAGAGCAGTAAATAATTTCTATAAGCAGAAACTAATTCTGAATAAAACTATTTTATTAGTATAAAGTTAAAATATTGTTTCGGAAGGTGAATTAAAAGGAAAAGGTTAATAGTTAGACACTGAACTAAGAATGAAAATGGATACAAACACACACACACATATATATATATATACAATACACATATATATGCATATATACCATCTAGCATAACCTAGTCAGTGTTACCAACTATTGCTCGATGTATGTCATCAATAGATGGACGAGAAAAAAGATCTAATAGATCAGCGAAACTATTTGCCAGACCAAAGCATCTTAATGCTGGAGAACACTCAGAAACTCTTCTAATGAAGTAGGGCCTAAAGCTCCTGTTGTTCCGAAATTGCACCCGCAGTTGTAATTCACGACATTCCGGCATGGTACCATGGAGGAGATCTGCAGCAAATTTCAAATCGAAAGCAGTTTGCCGATCTTCCAGTTTCTCTAGCTTCAAATCTCCGCATTGAGTAGCGTAGGAAGTGGTATCAAATTGACCAGGAAACCTGCATCTCAACGCCCAAAGCAGTTTCTTCTATAAATGATGTTAATAAAGTAAACCCTTAAATAATATTTCAATAGTTAAAAATAGAAAAATTAAATTTTGCAAGTGTTCCTACATCAAAACGATTTATTTATTTATTAGATCACTTTACTTTAAAAAATCAAGGTGTCCTTATTGGCTGGCAAAATTTTTAAATGGAAAGATTATCTTTTTTATGGGCATTGAAAAAAATAGTTTTGACGTAAATAACCTTCGAGTACGACAACCCTACCAAAATAGCAGCCATTTATTAATATTTATAGCTCTTTTAAAAGTGATTCATATATAGCACTCCCCAAAAAGTTTACTTTAATTTTATTTATTTATAGTTGTAAATATGAAAATAAATTCATATATTTTTAACAAACAGTTTTATAACACATTATTTTTTGCGTGATTAATATTTATTAATATTTGTGGAAGTGAGCGCGTCGCTCGTGTGTATTGATGCGTGTATAAAAGCAATAATAAATATTTTCAATTAGTTTTTTTTTTTAACTAATTTTAAGAAGAGATACTCCTACATTACGTTATAAATGCTTCTCTATTAAATCCTATTGTCGAAATGTACTTATGCGCATAAACTAATTTCAGACGTTAATAAACTTTTCCATATTTACAAAAAAATAATTCTTTGTTTCCATTTTCTTAATGTTTATATTTCACATATTCTATTTGTTTACTGTTATAGACAGAATAATTTCTCATTCACGAATAATGATATACGGTCACGGCCTAAATTTTTGTTTGTTTTTTTTCTTATTAAGGACACACGTGATAACGTTTATAAAATTTTATTATACGTAATTAAATTCAGTTATGAATAGAAAACAGGAGATTTTATTTTATTATGAGATAATTATAGTAAAATGACTTTTATTTGTCTACTTAATAATGTAACTGTTATAAAATAAAAATATTTCCCACACCTTGAATAATACTGTTACCAATGTGTAATTTAGCATTACGATGCAAACGCTATGTATAAATTTAACTGTATAACTTATTAAATTAAATTAATTGGATAAGAAATTAGGAAAGTATTTCCCCGAAAGAAATTTTTTTAAATGGTTTTTTGTAATTATAAATTATATGCTATTAACAAATTATAAGTAAATATATATTTATGTTAACAAGAAATATGTAATTATATGATTTTTATAAACAGTTAATTAGGTTGTTCGTTAGTTCCATTTAACTGAAACGAAGGTAATTGTATAAATAATTACTTTCGTTTCCGACATCCGACGGATGTCAGAAAAAAGGCTCAATTTACCCGCCTTATTTATTAAACGTGGTATTATTATGAAGATAATAATATACAATTATATCATTAATTAATCAACAGCATTTATTAAACATAGTATTTCAAATAATGTAATATTTTTTCTACCTTTGTTTGTAATATCTAAGTTTGCATGATAATATATATAGGTATGAACGAAACAAGCTGAAATCATCGAAAATTTTCATTTTCAGTGGAAAAAAGTAAAAAGTTTAAAAACAGTAAACATGCTATATTTTAAAAATAATACAAAAAATAATATATTTATACCTTTTTACTTCCTTGTACAAAGTAAAGGAAGTATGTGATCACGAAAAAATTCGGTTTTCAGATTTCAACGGAAATATCCATTTTGACCATCCCTGAATCCATTTTGACTATTTTCAGCGTGACGTCTGTACGTACATACGTATATATCTCGCATAACTCAAAAATTATTAGCCGTAGGATGTTGAAATTTTTGATTTAGGATTGCTGTAACATCTAGATGTGCAAATCCCGTTTGGATTGCAATCGACTGGACTAAAAGTGTCAAAAAAAAGCCACAATCCAAAAAAATTTGGATTTTGAACTTTTTCTTAACTGCAGTAATAATCCTTCATTGTGAGCTTTTCAATGATATATCATAAGCGGTACTTATTTTCATTGGTTCCAGAGTTATAGCTAAATAAAACTTTAATTAATGAAACATTTGGTTCTTACAAGGGGAAGGAACATCGGTTAGAATCCGACTTCATGTCCTTTTTTTAACCTTTTTTTTTTAATTTAAATATATTGCTTTATTAATAATAATTAAAATAATAATATGAATCTTATCAATAATCAATATCAATAATAAAAATAAAAAAATATCAGAAGTTATTAATAAAATAGAATTTTATGTACTTTTCATTTTTTTTAATTTTTTTTTTTTTTTTTGTCTTCAGTCATTTGACTGGTTTGATGCAGCTCTCCAAGATTCCCTATCTAGTGCTAGTCGTTTCATTTCAGTATACCCTCTACATCCTACATCCCCAACAATTTGTTTTACATACTCCAAACGTGGCCTGCCTACACAATTTTTCCCTTCTACCTGTCCTTCCAATATTAAAGCGACTATTCCAGGATGCCTTAGTATGTGGCCTATAAGTCTGTCTCTTCTTTTAACTATATTCTTCCAAATGCTTCTTTCTTCATCTATTTGCCGCAATACCTCTTCATTTGTCACTTTATCCACCCATCTGATTTTTAACATTCTCCTATAGCACCACATTTCAAAAGCTTCTAATCTTTTCTTCTCAGATACTCCGATTGTCCAAGTTTCACTTCCATATAAAGCGACACTCCAAACATACACTTTCAAAAATCTTTTCCTGAGATTTAAATTAATTTTTGATGTAAACAAATTATATTTCTTACTGAAGGCTCGTTTAGCTTGTGCTATTCGGCATTTTATATCGCTCCTGCTTCGTCCATCTTTAGTAATTTTACTTCCCAAATAACAAAATTCTTCTACCTCCATAATCTTTTCTCCTCCTATTTTCACATTCAGTGGTCCATCATTGTTATTTCTACTACATTTCATTACTTTTGTTTTGTTCTTGTTTATTTTCATGCGATAGTTCTTGCGTAGGACTTCATCTATGCCGTTCATTGTTTCTTCTAAATCCTTTTTACTCTCGGCTAGAATTACTATATCATCAGCAAATCGTAGCATCTTTATCTTTTCACCTTGTACTGTTACTCCGAATCTAAATTGTTCTTTAACATCATTAACTGCTAGTTCCATGTAAAGATTAAAAAGTAACGGAGATAAGGAACATCCTTGTCGGACTCCCTTTCTTATTAGGGCTTCTTTCTTATGTTCTTCAATTGTTATTGTTGCTGTTTGGTTCCTGTACATGTTAGCAATTGTTCTTCTATCTCTGTATTTGAACCCTAATTTTTTTAAAATGCTGAACATTTTATTCCAATCTACGTTATCGAAAGCCTTTTCTAGGTCTATAAACGCCAAGTATGTTGGTTTGTTTTTCTTTAATCTTCCTTCTACTATTAATCTGAGGCCTAAAATTGCTTCCCTTGTCCCTATACTTTTCCTGAAACCAAATTGGTCTTCTCCTAACACTTCTTCCACTCTCCTCTCAATTCTTCTGTATAAAATTCTAGTTAAGATTTTTGATGCATGACTAGTTAAACTAATTGTTCTGTATTCTTCACATTTATCTGCCCCTGCTTTCTTTGGTATCATAACTATAACACTTTTTTTGAAGTCTGACGGAAATTCCCCTTTTTCATAAATATTACACACCAGTTTGTATAATCTATCAATCGCTTCCTCACCTGCACTGCGCAGTAATTCTACAGGTATTCCGTCTATTCCAGGAGCTTTTCTGCCATTTAAATCTTTTAATGCTCTCTTAAATTCAGATCTCAGTATTGTTTCTCCCATTTCATCCTCCTCAACTTCCTCTTCTTCCTCTATAACACCATTTTCTAATTCATTTCCTCCGTATAACTCTTCAATATATTCCACCCATCTATCGACTTTACCTTTCGTATTATATATTGGTGTACCATCTTTGTTTAACACATTATTAGATTTTAATTTATGTACCCCAAAATTTTCCTTAACTTTCCTGTATGCTCCGTCAATTTTACCAATGTTCATTTCTCTTTCCACTTCTGAACACTTTTCTTTAATCCACTCTTCTTTCGCCAGTTTGCATTTCCTATTTATAGCATTTCTTAATTGCCGATAGTTCCTTTTACTTTCTTCATCATTAGCATTCTTATATTTTCTACGTTCATCCATCAGCTGCAATATATCGTCTGAAACCCAAGGTTTTCTACCAGTTCTCTTTATTCCGCCTAAGTTTGCTTCTGCTGATTTAAGAATTTCCTTTTTAACATTCTCCCATTCTTCTTCTACATTTTCTACCATATCTTTTTTACTCAGACCTCTTGCGATGTCCTCCTCAAAAATCTTCTTTACCTCCTCTTCCTCAAGCTTCTCTAAATTCCACCGATTCATCTGACAACTTTTCTTCAGGTTTTTAAACCCCAATCTACATTTCATTATCACCAAATTATGGTCGCTATCAATGTCTGCTCCAGGGTAAGTTTTGCAGTCAACGAGTTGATTTCTAAATCTTTGCTTAACCATGATATAATCTATCTGATACCTTCCAGTATCGCCTGGCTTTTTCCAAGTGTATATTCTTCTATTATGATTTTTAAATTGGGTGTTGGCAATTACTAAATCATACTTCGTGCAAAACTCTATAAGTCGGTCCCCTCTTTCATTCCTTTTGCCCAGCCCGTATTCACCCACTATATTTCCTTCCTTGCCTTTTCCAATGCTTGCATTCCAATCTCCAACTATTATTAAATTTTCATCTCCCTTTACGTGTTTAATTGCTTCATCAATCTCTTCGTATACACACTCTACCTCATCATCATCATGGGCGCTTGTAGGCATATAAACGTTAACAATCGTTGTCGGTTTAGGTTTTGATTTTATCCTTATTACAATGATTCTATCGCTATGCGTTTTGAAATACTCCACTCTCCTCCCTATCTTCTTGTTCATCACGAAACCTACTCCTGCCTGCCCATTATTTGACGCTGAGTTAATTACTCTAAAATCACCTGACCAAAAGTCGCCTTCCTCTTCCCACCGAACCTCACTAATTCCTACTATATCCACATTCACCCTATCCATTTCCCTTTTTAAATTTTCTAGCCTACCAACCTTTTTTAAGCTTCTAACATTCCACGCTCCGACTCGTAGAATGTTATTTTTTAATTTTCTGGTGACCCCTTCCTTAGTAGTCCCCACCCGGAGATCCGAACGGGGGACTATTTTACCTCCGGAATATTTTACCAAGGAAGGCGCCTCCATTGTTGCTATGTGAAAATGCAGAGAGCCACATTTTCTTGGAAAAAAAGCAGCTGTAGTTTTCCATTGCTTTCAGCTGCGCAGTACTCAGAGGACTGAGTGATGTTGATACGGCCGTTTAAGTCATTGTGACTCACGCCCCTAACAACTACTGAAAGAGCTGCTGCCCTCTTTCAGGAATCATTCCTTAGTCTGGCTCTCAACAGATACCTCTCCGATATGGTTGCACCTTCGGTCCAGCTACTCTGTATCCCTGAGCACTCAAGCCCCCTCACCAACGGCAAGGTCTCATGATTCATAAAGGAGGTTTTTTTAATTGTACTTATGTAATTTAATAGGCGTACAAGGATGTCATGTGGTGTGTGCGCATTTTTTTTACTATACTTACAAAGTCTCGTAATTATGATAAACCTGTTAAGCAAAATTATTGAAATTATGCTCAAAATATTGACTTTTGTCTTCATCCCTAATTAAGTTAACGTTGTTTCGTTTATAAATTCCGTGACTGTACACTGTAAAATATTTTCACTATCTCTTATCCCGGGTATCATGTCGATTCGAGTGAACTGTAATTAACAATTTTACTGCTGTAATAAAAATTTTCATAAATTTGGAGTAACTGTTAAAAGAAAGAGACGATGTTGATGGAAAAAAATTAATCTAAAAGCGTGAAATCAAACTATTACAACGCCAATAACAGCTTATCATATTCCCATATAATATTTTATCACGGTTAAATTATAAAAATTATTTGAAATACATGCAATAGATTCTCCTATAAGCGAACTTATTCGCTGTATTTATGTTTTACAGAGAGTACGGTTGATTTACACTATGATTCATTACACTATGAATCTAAACAGATCTCAGGAACTGCACGTAAAATTTAAAATTTTCAATTTTCTTCGTGTAAATTATTTTTATTGTACTTTAATAACCTATTATGAAAGATTATAGTAAAAAAAGACTAACATTGTTACTTAAATTTGCTTATCACCGCATACACAGAGTGCTTTATGAAGAATTACCAGTATTTTCTGAGCTCATTCATAGGCTCATGGGCTCAAAACATGGGTTTTCAAATTCTATTTTAACGAGTTATGGCTTGCAAAAGTTTCCGCACTGATTCCTGGGAAATGAGTGAAATAAAAACAAATTAAAATTCTAGAAACCAAAATTAAGGTGTAACCTTGAAGGTTTCTTATGTTTTTGATCAGACAAATTGAGTAAATTAGGTTCCAGAACATTATGTTCAATAGTTTTTATAATATCCGAAACAGAAAAATTTGTTATCTGAAATCCCCTTTTTTATACGTTTGGAACAAAAACTTTTTTAAATTATTAATAAATGATTAAAATTAGTAATAATGTTATTTGATATTATAAATTAATAATATAAAAAATTGTAGCGAATATAATTTTGAAAATATTGATGTAAAATAGCCAAAACAAACACAAGTTTAAGACATTGGGTTTTATCATTAACAATTACCGTATGAAAACTATTAAATGTTATCAATTACAGAAAATAAAGTTAACATACTATCGATACAATGTAAAAAAATAAAAATGTAATTTATGTATTTAATAAAGTTACATTCTGTATAATGTATAAAACACAACATAAAGTTTGATAAGTGTAAAGGAAAAAAAAATATTTTAATTTTTTCCCCGAATTAGGTATTTATAATTTTATTGAATTCAAATGGGGGTATTAAAATATTATAGCAGGACCAGTATAACGGACTAGAGTAACCGATTTCTTCCAATTAAGTAGAAAAAAGAGAAAATAATAATTAAAAGAAGAATTTAGAAGGAACTAAAAGAGATTCTTTTCTTAGAATAATGGTTCCGTTTAACAATTTTTTCTTTGTAATACAGACAATGGCACCTCAAAAAGCTGTTGTTCGACCAGAAGGGTTACCAGACAGGGAAAAGAATTTATAAAAAAACGTAAGGGTGTAGACAATGAAAATTATTACATTTCAACAATTAAAACGAGTAGGTTCTGTAGGCCAGAAAGTATAAATACGACCGGGGATCAGCGGTCAGTGAGTAGTTCTGAAGACCATGTTTAGCGCAGTCGTGACACCCAGTAAGCGTTTGGTAAGAGCGAGTGAATAGTACGTCATGAATATTGCAGTGTAGACTGTGGGTGATTGCAAGAAGTTGTTCGGTGAGTTATTTGTAAACAGTAGTGAAGTTTACGGTATTCCATTCATCCATAAAGTGTAGGATAGTTCTTTTATAAACATTAAAAGTAAATAATATTTGCATAAATTATAAGAACTTTATACTTTTCTAGTGTTATCATGGTTTTAATGCAATATTAATTTGTAGCTCGTCATTATAAAGTTTTTTAGTAAATTGAACTGTTTTACACGGATTTGAACACTAGATCGTGGATACCGGTGTTCTTTGGTGGTTGGGTTTCAATTAACCACACATCTCAGGAGTTGTCGAACTGAGGCTGTACAAGAATACATTTCATTTACACTCACACATTGATCCTCTGAACTATTATCTGGAAGGTAATTACCGGTGGCTAAACATTAAAAAGAAAGAAAAGTAAATTGAATTGTATTTTGGTATTTATTAATTTAAGTGTCATTAAATAAATCTTGTCTTTTTATTTGAAGTAGCCATTTTGTATGTTATATATACATATTATTATTATTGTGCTTTATATAATTATTATTTGTTTTGTTTGCAAGTCGTAAGAGTAATAAATTTTATATATAAGAAATTTCAACCTTTGATAGTCTTTCAAATATTTGTCGAATCGTAAACACGCGACAGTACAGTAAGCAATTAAAGAAACAAATTTTTTTCCCGTTATTCCTTTAGAATAATCTCTAAAGTGGTGTCAGTACCTTTAAATTCAATTGAACTCTGCAGATCTTCTCCCAATTTTTTTAAGACAAATTCGTCTTTGTGTGAAATATGTTACCTGTTCTTTTTGTTATGCTTTTACCAAAACCATCCAATTCAGTGAGGTTTTAAATTTACTTGTTAACTTCTGTTGTATGCTGAACGAACATGACTGAGATGTTGATTGAAGAATCACTTTCAAAAATTTTTAAACCTAAGGTCTTGTTGATGTTCTATAAACAAAATTTTCTATACTTTTCAATTCTCTTAAAAAAAGAATTTATGAAAACTCCACTTTAAATCTAAAACGTAATTTTTCCCTTGTCTTTAAAATTGGATATTTTTTATAAAAATAACATTTAATATGATACAGACAAATATGAGATTCATTCTTTATGTTTATTATATGTTTGTCGCCTGTTAATTTTCCTATATTTATAGATTCTTATTTTACGGTGTTATCGAAAATTTAATTTTTGACAATGAAATGTTTTATTCTTATCTGTAATTTCAATTCTGCAGTCAAAAACAAATTTATCGTTAATAATTTTGTTATTTATTATTAATAATACTACACAAAAACATTTTTTTTAAAAACACTTTAGAAAGTAAAACAAAAATAAAATTACGTAATAAAAACTACGATTCGTAAAAAAATAACATAATATTTATTTTGTAACTTTGAATGCCGTTACAGGAAACATTAAAAATTAAACCAAATTTATTCATTCAAGGTGTGAATGGATAAACTAAAAACAGTAAATAAATCATGAGTAAATAATAAATTTTATACTAATTAATGCATTAGTCGTTAATTTCAACCTGTATCATTAAACCTAAATCCACCAGTCACTGTGCAATTGCTTTTACACTAATTGCTTTTATAATAATCTCATACTGCTTTTAATATTTTCTACTAATAATAAATAAATATTACTTTTTTATAAAGTAGTTATAAATAAACAAAATGTACAATTACATGAAATGTTATGACATAAAATATCCTACCTGGCAATAACAGAGCAATAAATTGAAAAAAATATTAATTTCAGAGTTTTTTCATTTTTTTTTATTTTACTACTAAAAATAATTACACACTCAAAACACTCAGTTGGTCATAAAGTACAATGTCAGGGAAAGAGTAGTGTAATGAGTATAAATCCCTGTCTAGTATATTCAACGTTATATTTTCGTCTGGTGCAATATACACACTATAAAAGCTATAATTGGAGGTCTAAACAAGATTTTGTTATGAACGGAGGTTCAAAAATTTTCTATACTTTTCAAATCTTTTAAAATAATTTATGAAAACTCCACTGTAAATCTAAAACGTAATTTTTCCCTTGTCTTTAAAATTGGATAATTTTTATAAAAATAACATTTAATATGATACAGATAAATATGAAATTCAAAATAAACATTTTTGAAAACATTTAATCAAAAATTAATCTCTATCATTTTAATTTGTAATTTTTATGAGACTGAATATTTCCTTAGTTTCAGCAGAGTTTTGAAGTGGTTATACTTCAAAATGTAATGTCGCCCACGCCATTTTAAATGGTTAATTGCTCAATAGAACCACTTCTATGTAATTTTTTCCTTAATAATGGGCATCGACTGCTTTGGTAATTTTTCACTATGAGAACGGAAAGTTGTTTCGTAAGAAAAATGGCATATCTGACTTGAATTCAAACTCAGGACCTCCAGATGAAAGGCTGAGGTGCTACTATTACACCATCGAGATCGTTCTACTTGTGTTGCTTTGCAAATTACGAAAATATACCAACAGCGTATTACATTTTATATTTTATCATTGTTTGTTTTATTTTTGCAATTTCTTTAGTGATTTTCATTTATTTAGCAAATAAAAAAATTCGATTTTAATAAATGTATTTTTACTTTAATTGTTTAGTTAATTTTTTTTTTTTAATTTGGAGATATAAAATTCAGGTTTTCTCAAATTAAATTTTTTTTTTAGTTTTCATTTGTTGAGAATGGCACTTCGGTCATCTGAAATTGGCAGGATAAACAATGTAAACGAAAAAAAGGAAGATTCTGGTTGATCTAACAAAATTGAGTTGAAATTCAATGTATTTTCTTTGTCTAGATTTGATATGTACGAGTTAAAATTTGATAATGTATCTTCATATTTTTCTACAAATTCAGTCCAATGATAAGAGATAACAACTGTTTTGCTGATTTACTCCATTTGTGGAAGAGAATTGGCCGTTCACGCCCAGTATCATCATATTTATCACTCTTCAATGAACGGTCAGTCCAGTCCGAACATCTGTAACAGATTTCGTTCCTTCATCTTTAGTCCATTTACCTATAGATGAATCTATGAATTCCATAATAAATTAAATTACCAAAAAAAATCGATTCACTACTTCTAGTTCATGGACTGTTTGAAAAATAAAAGGTAAAAATGATTATTGCTGAATAAATATTTTATTTCCACAATTCGAACCGCCATAAAAATAAAGTTTATAATTTTCACCCTCCGAAAAAAAACTTTTTTTTTGTAAAACAATACTGTTTTGCATGTTTTATTTAGTGATAAATATGACAAGCATTATTTCTTATTGTTTTTAAGCAGTGACGTCTCGCGTATAGCAATGTAGAACGGCAGCACCCCTTATTTCCACTTGATGTTATAGATAAAATTTACTAATCCTTAAGGTTAATGTCAGTAGCCATCTCCCAGTTTTTTGAAAAAGATACAAAAATCATTGTATGGACTGTGTACTTCACAGTTCCAGAGCTGTAGTGTTTGGCTGTTGTACGCATGCGCACATACGAAGCTGCATGCAAGGCTGCGAGGAAGAGAGAGCACTGTCGCTCTCACAGTGCTCACCTGGCGTGCTAGTGGAAGGTATTTTTTTTTTTTACTCCGGGTGTGTATGGAGTGTTCCTTGTTCTCTCCCTTTTGTAGTTTAGTCGGTGGAAGGAATATGAAACTGGTTTAGTTGATCTTTTTCAGTAGCGATCAGAAGTTGGCGGAAAGAAGGGCTCTTTGATTACAAAATCTGTCCCAAAACACGCTGGAAGGACGAAAGAGAAAGTAATTACTAAAGAATAATTATGTATTTGTTTCTGTGTACATAGTAATTTAAATTAAGTACCATTGGACTATAGTGTTTTTAAACAGATATTTTATTAAGTTATCTAATAATACTAAAAAATATATTCTGTATTGATATTTTATTATTTATTCGGTTAAACCGAATACGGTTTTTAACCACGTTGTGCTTAAAAACATGTACCATATTATTAAATGTGATGAAGTGCAGAATTAGACTATTATCCTGCTTCTAGCTATTCTATTTGATAATTTTTTCGGTTCTTTTATTTTACAGAAACTTGAACCAGCCGGCTCAGAAACACATTTTCATGAATAGAATTCCCACTAATTTTAACTACAAACCACTGTTTTTAAGAGTAAGAACATCAAAAGGGCATAAAAAAATTACCAAGAAGGAATAAATGCAAGCGTTATGTAAACAACTTATAACGTGTCGGCTAGAAGAGCGCCTGAAGTTCTGCATCTTCAACAACTTTTGAAAAGTATCATAATTCTAGAAAAAAAATCACGGTGTAGATTCAGTGCTCTGTAAAAAAAACTTCCATATTTATCCACACAAAAAACAATTATAAATTACTGTAATTCGGTGCAACAACCTTTCATAATGTAGCATCATATGAAAATCTTTCTTTTCATGTTTAGCCTCCGGTAACTACCGTTAAGATAATTGTTCAGAGGATGAATAAGGATGATATGTATGAGTGTAAATGAAATCTAGTCTTGTACATTCTCAGTTCGACCGTTCCTGAGATGTGTGGTTAATTGAAACCCAACCACCAAAGAACACTGGTATCCACGATCTAGTCATCAAATCCGTGTAAAAATAACTGGCTTTACTAGGACTTGAACGCTGGAACTCTCGACTTCCAAATCAGCTGATTTGGGAAGACGCGTTCACCGCTAGACCAACCCGGTGGGTTATAATATGAAAAACTGACCGGAAATTGATTCACATTTTCATGTCGAAAATCTCAGTAAACATACAACTAAAATAAAAATTTTTAATTCTTTTAAAGCAAACGTAAATTTTTTTTATACAAATTTTCCTGATAAGTAAACAATATTTTAATTAAGAATTATTTTCTTTTCCAAAAATAACATTTTTTCCTATTTGTTTTCTTTTATGTTAGATACAATATTTTTTCAGATATCTCTGCTTCTTCAGATAGGGTTTATTTAATATGATAAATTTGTTTATTAAAAACGTAGCCAATTTTTTTTATTATAGACATAGTTGTTTACTACTTCAGCCAGGAAGAACGTTTTCCTGAAAAATAATATGATATGTTGTTACTTATGAAATAATGCGAAGGTTAAACTGGAAATAAAATCAATAATTTTAGGTTTAGTTTTAGAGCTAAAAAAGATTTAAACTTATAAAGTTTACATTAATTTTAAGTTTAATTTATTTATAATAAACGTTAACGTACATAACTGTATTAGTATTAAAAAAATATATATTTTTCAAATAGTCTTATTGAAGAAAATTATTAAAACTTCGTAATTAAATTACTAATTAATTAAGGATTAATCGAATTAAAAACAGACATGTAGAAGTACAGTTATTTATTACGAAATAAGAAGAAATAAGTCAATTAATTTAAAAGTCCACTGAACAATCATTATTATTATTATTATTATGGTGAAAAAAATTATAGCCTACTGCTTTTAAGTGGAAATAAGGAACCCACTAATGCACTTTGTCAGCTTGATGGATGAAAAGTCCCAAATGCTGGTAATAAACTCGGACTTAAGAGAATCAATTTATTATTTCTTAGGAAAGTGCGAAATATTGCAAGGTATAAGTTATATATAAAGGCGATTTTCAACCTTTCATACTTTTTATATTGTTTTATTTTTTATTAGATAAGAGATTTTTTAAGAGTTATATTTTATAATCTTATCTGATAAATACAGTTTTACTACTTCTTTTTAAAATTTTATCTAACTTGTGAATTTTTTATCGTTAGGTAGATTTCATAATAAAGCTACCTATTGTAATCGGTATCATGATTCGACTTCCGGAAAATTTAGAGATATCTTCGTGTTTTACATCCCCCAGACCCCAAAACCACCGTCAGCTCAAAAGTTTATATATATATATTTCACTTTCTTGTGGACACGATTACTGCCGTAATTTTTTACCAATAACTTTCAAATGATTCCGTAAAAATAACTCGTTCCAAAATCTCGGTCGAGTTTTTTAACGGCCAAAATTGGACCATTGGGGTGGAAATTGGTGGGGGGGGGCTTTTTCAAAAAAACAAAATATCGCTATAACTTTCTTATTAAGTAAAATATCGAATCCGTTTAGAGTTCCTACTATTCTTCGGATAAGGCTCTAAAACTTATCCAAGTAAAGTTATTGGATATCACCAACCATAGGTCCAGAGGTGGAAAAAATGGTGTTTCGAAGACACAAAAATTATATCTCCCTTAATAGGCAAAGTTTTTTCTTTTTTTTTGTCTTCAGTCATTTGACTGGTTTGATGCAGCTCTCCAAGATTCCCTATCTAGTGCTAGTCGTTTCATTTCAGTATACCCTCTACATCCTACATCCCCAACAATTTGTTTTACATACTCCAAACGTGGCCTGCCTACACAATTTATCCCTACTACCTGTCCTTCCAATATTAAAGCGACTATTCCAGGATGCCTTAGTATGTGGCCTATAAGTCTGTCTCTTCTTTTAACTATATTTTTCCAAATGCTTCTTTCTTCATCTATTTGCCGCAATACCTCTTCATTTGTCACTTTATCCACCCGTCTGATTTTTAACATTCTCCTATAGCACCACATTTCAAAAGCTTCTAATCTTTTCTTCTCAGATACTCCGATCGTCCAAGTTTTACTTCCATATAAAGCGACACTCCAAACATACACTTTCAAAAATCTTTTCCTGACATTTAAATTAATTTTTGATGTAAACAAATTATATTTCTTACTGAAGGCTAGTTTAGCTTGTGCTATTCGGCATTTTATATCGCTCCTGCTTCGTCCATCTTTAGTAATTCTACTTCCCAAATAACAAAATTCTTCTACCTCCATAATCTTTTCTCCTCCTATTTTCACATTCAGTGGTCCATCTTTGTTATTTCTACTACATTTCATTACTTTTGTTTTGTTCTTGTTTATTTTCATGCGATAGTTCTTGCGTAGGACTTCATCTATGCCGTTCATTGTTTCTTCTAAATCCTTTTTACTCTCGGCTAGAATTACTATATCATCAGCAAATCGTAGCATCTTTATCTTTTCACCTTGTACTGTTACTCCGAATCTAAATTGTTCTTTAACATCATTAACTGCTAGTTCCATGTAAAGATTAAAAAGTATGACCAACTCTTACGATAAGGGATGACCAAATTGTTGCTGGAATTGTAAAACGATGGGGCTTGTCGTATGCTAAACAAGTGAAACTTTTTTTTACATGCAACCATTGTATTGAATGAATTTGAAGTTTTTCTTAACTTTAAGGTGGAAATCTTTTTTATCCCCTACTTAGCACCGGTGAAATCTACTTTCACCTTCCGGCGTGCCGAAAGGGACTTTTATATAATCTTTTTAATTCACAAGTCTTTTATTTGATTTAAATGTAGGATCTTCATTGATGTAAAGATTGAACTATTGAAATGATAGTTGATAAAGAATTAAGTTTAATATTTAATTAAAATAAAAAAAAGATTAAACACGGTTTATAACGCATCACAGGTAGAACGATATTGATAAACTGAATGGATGAGAAACAAAACCTCAGTTAGCAATAAGTTGTAGAAGAGTTGTTTTATTATCTAATAATAAAAAATAAAAAAGTCAAACATCAAAATCCGACAGGAACTAACAGGGTAAACTCCATGAAAAACAGAATCTGTTTGTATTTCAACAAAAAATTATAATATTATATTCGTATCAAAATTAAGAATTAGAAAAAACAATATCTTGAAAATATTAAAATTATTTTTCTGAACTTGTATTGGGGTACTTTATGTGGTTAATGGTATCCAAACATGGTCAACAGGAAAAGAATGAACATTTATAAGGATGGAAAAGAAACATTTTGAAATTTTAATTTATAAATACTGATAAAATTAGGGAAGTCGATATAGATTCAAATAAAAGGGGTCTTAAAATAATTAGAAGAGGAGAGGGGAAAACCATTTATGAGAATTCTTTGTAGAAACGACCTAGATTGAGACAGTGCCGGCCTCCGTGGCGCGAGTTGTAGCGTGTCGGTCTTTCACCCAGAGATCCCGGTCAGGCATGACATTTTCACACGCTACAAAAATGTTCATTCATCTCATCCTCTGAAGCAATACCTAACGGTGGTCCCGGAGGTTAATAAAAAAGGTTGGTTGACAGTACAGTTTAAAATATTTATTTTTATTCAATTTTGTGATGGATGGATATTTAAAAGATAAAAGTTCAAGAGAAAGTCAAAGATTATTATATATAAGAAACAATAATAATGAATATATATATATATATATATATATATTAACTTGGAGACCATCGTGGCTTCGCCCGCGTTATATGGTTATTTTTTCGCATCACGATCAAGCATGTTTAGCCATTTAAAGCTCGCTTCACTTATCCTTACTGTTTAATCAGCGGGCTCTGCACTCTGGGCCCCTCTGCATTCATTATACTCATTAAAAAAACTGTAACTCATTAAAAATTAAAATCATAAAAAACGTATGAATAAATAACCTAAATCTTCTTTTACAAAATTTAATGTAGTTGTATATATCGGTTGTCATTTCCTTTACTGATCGATGTCTATGTCAGTATCGAGTTCCTCAGACAGTTATTAGTGATTAATTTTTTCAAAATATGTCGACCCCAGTGCCACCTAGCGGGTCCATTTTTTGCAGAAGTATTTCTTTCCATGTAAGTAATACATATATTGAATATGAGCCAAATCGGAACGTAAATACAACTTTTAAAAATATCTGGACCCCACCACCACCTAGCGGGACCAAATTAATTTAGAAACCTTCGCGGGCGTGCGCATAACTCACCAAAGTTTCATTGCAATCGGATGAATGGGATATGAACGTATACAGGACAAACACGCAAACAAAAAAATGTTTTTATATATATATATATATATATATATATATACTTGTAAACCTGGCAATGTTTCGCTATTACTAGGTTTGAGTATATATGTAAATTAAATTAACACAATTGAAAGTTTGATAAAATATTAAAAAACTGAACATTACGGAATTCAAAAAATGTAACCTTTCACTATTACTTTTCCCCTTTCCCTGTTTCTCTGTTTTCATTTCACCTTATTCCCCCTTCCTTTTCCCCATTTCATCGTTTTTCTATTTCCTTTCTCACTTTTTCCCCTTTTCCATTTTCCTTTTTTTCTTTTCCGCTATTTCCCATCTTTCTTTTTCCCTATTTCCCTTTTTCTTTGTTTCCTTTTTTCCACGCGTAAATCGGTCCAGTATTTCTTTAGTCTACAGCGGGCACACATACGAACATTGTCTTTTATATGTATAAGAAGAATGACTGTTTGTATTTTTATTTTGTTTGTTTCGTAAATATCTCGACACCGGGAGCACCTAGTGGGTATATACTTTGCAAAAAATTTCCATTTCACGTAAATAATATATATACTGAATATGAGCCAAATCGGTCCATAAATACATTTTTTCTAAATATCTTAACCCCAGCGCCACCTAGCGGCTCCATTTTTCGTAGAAATATTTCTTTTCGCGTTACTAATATACATTCTGAATATTAGCCAAATCGACCAATAAATAAAAGTATTCGAAATATCTCAACCCCAGCGCCAACTAGCGGGTCCAAACTAATTCAGTAACCTTCGCGGGCGTTAGCAAAACAACTCACGAAAGTTTCATCGTAATCGAATGAATGGTATTGAAACGTATACGGGACAAACAAACAAGCATTCATTTTTATATACGAGGTGTGATCAAAAAATACGGTGAATGAATTTTTATAGCGGGAACTGCCCAAGCTACATCCATATGCTGTAATTTGTCCAATAGCGTGATCAACTGAGACAGGCAGGGATAAGTTGTAACACGTTCGAGCTTGCCAGTCAGCTAGCCAGAGCCGCTAGAGTGAGGTTGTGTTTATCGTGTCTGTCGTGCAGCATGGATTTTGAACAACGCATTAACATTAAGTTTTGTTTACAGTTGCCAAAGAAGCTCACGAAATGTTAGAATCGGTGGACGGCGATAATGTGGTAACTTTGAAGACTGTGTACAAGTGGTATGACCGATTTAAAAACGGAAATGAGTCTGTTGAAGACGAGCAGCGTGCGGGACGTCCAGAAACCTCAAAAACAGTGGAAAATGTGTTGAAAAAGTGGAAACAATGGTTCTTTCAAACCGACGAATGACTATTCGAGAGCTAACGGAAGACCTTAACATCTCGTACGGATCCGTTCAAAGTGAAACGACGTACGAAGAAAGCGACCAGAAAATGGGCCGATGGCTTCCTTCTTCACCACGACAACGCGCCGTGTCACACCTCGCTTCTCATTCGCGAATGTTTGGCCGAAAAAGTGTCCACATCCGCCATACTCACCGGATTTAGCACTATGCGACTTTTGCCTCTTCCCAAAAATTAAAACTGTGCTTAAAGGAAAACGTTTTGACACCATTGCTGACATTGAGATGGCCACAATCGAGCAGCTGAAAGTCCTTCCGAAAGAAGCCTTCCAGAAATGCTGCCAGTCGTGGAGTCAGAGTTGGGATAAGTGCATTGCTAGCCAAGGACAGTACTTTGAAGGAGATTAAATCGAATTCTATGTAACCTTATTACTTCTTTTAATAAAAAATTATTCACCGTATTTTTTGATCACATCTTATACGAGTACATAAGATACAAACAAGATAGGAATGAAAAGGGCGGGGTCTCCTCCTCCTAAATAAAAGATGGTTTTATTTATATGATAAAATCTCATACATAAACTGATTATTATACATCTATCAGTAACATAAAAAGAATATTTAATCAGTAAAAAATTTACATCACCATAAAAAATTAGTACTGTTTTACCGAAAGTTATCACACAAAGAAAAAAATCATAAGGAGCTGTAAATAATATAATGAATGCAAATTTATTTCATAAATCTTTATATCCACCTGCTAGAATGTAATTTTCTAAATAATTTATTAAATCGGTTTTCTGTTGTCGGTTATTTTAATTTTCTGTCATAAAACTTTACTGCAACAAAAAATTAAGACCACAATTTTTATTTACTTCCAGCCAGGGGGACCTCGCTGGATTACAAATAGAAAACGTTTTTCTACCATATTCTTGTTTGTATTTGATTCCATAAAATTTTAATAGAGACAATAATTTGTCCATACAATTTTTTTCTGAAATAGTTTTTTTTTTTAATATTAAATATTAAAAAAAAAAAAAAAATTATATAAAAATTATTCGAGGCAACGCTTATTTTTATTTATTTATTTTTTACGAGATGATTGGCATCTATTGTTTCGGTCATATTGGCCTATGAGAATGGAAATTTGTAGCTTATGAAAAAATACCATTCTTCATCGGGATTTGAACCCCGAGGGCTTCCGGATGAAAGTCTGAAACGCTACCACTCCGCCACGGAGATATTATTATTATTATTATTGCTACAAAAATGCTTTTCTGTAATTCCATTACCTGTTTTGTATGAAATAATTTTTAGGAATTACGAAAAATAAATTTCATAAAAATGTATAAGAATATATTACATACAACCTTCAACAATCTTCGTTTGTTTATTTTAATCTATTTATATTTTATTTCAGTGTATTTATATGCTTGTTTTTCTTTGTTTAAAGATCATTAAGAAAATAACCTCGTGCAGTTTTCAACAATCTTTTTTTTTTTTTTTTTTTTTTTTTGAGGTTTTTAGGGGCATCGACTACTTTGGTCATTAGCCCCATCCCACTTCAAAAAATAAATAAAAAAAAGGGTTCAAAATTTCACATTTTCATGTGTCAAAAAATGATCAAAATTTTAATTTTCTTATAACTTCTGATCCAATAAAATTACTTTCTAGGCTTTCCTTTCGGCCAACCTTTTTTACGTTTCTCCATTCTTCTGACGGCCTCAACCTCTGATGACAGCGTATCTGAGGCCTCAGACATGGCATCGTCTTCCTCTATTTCGGATGCCAGTGACGTTCTTCGGCTGACGTCAGTTGATGAAACTTTCGCCGGCGCTGTTAGCATCTTTGCTAAAGAATCTAAATTAATGCGCGATGATGTCTCCGCGGCGGATGAGCCGGACTCTATGTCTACTGCAGTACTGGGTCCGGCTGAAATAGATGCTCTCACCGAAGCTGGTCTTTGCGCTTTGGGAGGCTCTATTGGTACAGGTTTTATTTCATCTGCACCTGGTGCTTTTTCTATAATAACTTGCACCTCTGTTTCCGCAGATTCAGGTTTTCTTGTCACAATTTCTTTGGATTTGTGACTACACGACGGAGCGATCTGTTTCTCTTTGTCAGATAAATCAAGATTTTTAATTCTTACACAAGTTGGTGATTTTACAATCGGAGATTTAGCTGTTTTTTTAAACGGCGCTGGTGTGTCTCTCATGTCAACGGCGTCAGTCCGGGGATGAGCCTTCTCATCTTTACTTTGTTTTCTCTGATGAGTCGACTCAATCTTTGAATCAATGATTCTTTCAATCATCGTCGCAAGACTTGGTGCCATCGTGTTAAGTTCAACAATCTTGTTTCAAACACTGGAAAATGTTTTGTCAATATTTAGTCTCAGATAACATTTGATTCTCATAATCCGTTCTCAATTTCATATTTGCTTTTTTGTATTATAAATATAATAAACAGTTATTTATTATTATTTTTGTAATTTTTTTATCAACAGTATTAAGAAACTCTTTCCTTGAAACACGACAAATAACGGAAATTGCTAATAAAACTTACAAAATCGATAATTTAAATTTATTTATTCACAGTACAAGAATTATGAATTCTAAATCTTATTTATATTTGTAAAAGTTTAGAAACCTCGATTGGTAAGAGGGAGGGATCGATTATTGAGCCGATATGGAGGCATGAGAAATAATATATTATACCAGATATACGTTACTTGCACGTTGGAACGCATGTGAATGTTCTATACGGCGAACGTGTCCTTTATTGTGCACTTTTTTTTTTTTTTTAATTATTATTTTATTAATTGTATTTTGCCTTATTTTTACATTTTACTTATTATTATTATTATTCTTAAACTGTCAGGTCCCTCTGCCATTGACTATCAAATCTGGCATATACTTCCTTGTTCTTAACACTATGCAAAATGAGCTTCTAAGCCTTGGATTCCGGTTCAGTTCTTAATGTTTTCAGTGTTTTTTTTTTTTGTTTTTTTAACAATTTCGTTGTTCAATTGTAGGAGTGTTTTTGAGTTACTGGAATAAATGTTATTCTTCAAATAACGCCAGAACATAATAATTGTTGCAAGGTGTTAGAACACACAAACTTGCTGGGTAGTGCTAATCTCCCAAACGAAAGATTACATGTACTTTAAATTTGGTTTATTGTGTGGCATTTTTATTGTCCTGGTGGAACCGTAAATCTTCCACGTCTATATCTTCCAATTGTACCGAAAAAAATCCTCGACCATCATAGAATAAGGAAAAATAATTACTGTAACAGTAACACCGGCTTTGTTCCCAGAGAAATAGGACCCGATCATTTCCCTAGTCCAAATTGCGCAACATACTTGTCCCTTTTTGTGGATGCTTGGAATCCACATAAACTGCTCTTTGCGGCTTTAAACTGCTCGAATTTTGTTTATTCATGAATCCATTATACCGGAAATAAACCCGGATTTGATAAAGATCAAATTGACGATGTATTTTCGTTTTTATGGTCTCTAGGAAGCAGATTTTGAATCGGTTAAATTTTTTATACATAAACGAGAAGGTCTTTTATCAAAATTCTTATACTATTGCTAGTGAAATGTTTAATTTTTTTGCTCGATGATGTATTGATGTTACACTCACTCAAATTTATTTTTAATCAATTCTTTAACAGATGACCGCATGGAGCATTTTGTCTACCGAAATAAGTATTTAATTTCTCATTTTTTTCCGTCAAACACTGCCCATTTTTTAAATAAATGGGTTTTTATAATAAATGAACATGTAACATAACATTTTTAATTACTTTTAAGTCTCATTAAGACAAAGTATTACAACTGAGAATTTTGTAGTTGGAAAATGGTGCATAACAAACCGGTTCTTATTAAGACATGTTATACAGTAGAACAAAAAAGATTCTGAAACTTTTCCTTTAACTATATATATATATATATATATATATGGTAATTATAATATATGTAAACCATTGTATTAAATTATTTATATAAAATGACGTAAAACATTTGAATTATTCATTGTATCTAAATGGCAGATCATATAATACGAGTATGATTCTTTATTCCTGAACCAGTTTTTACAATTATTCCGGACATTAAAGTGTAACGATAATTTTCAAATTAGGTTTCCTATTTCATTCCTTTTTTTGGGCTTGATGATTTCGCTACATAATTTTGAAACCTGTGCTTGGGATGTGACAAGGAAATGGAATTTTGTAGCGAATATATATATATATATATATATATATATATATATTTATACATATACACCTCTTATGTATACCTCTATATATCTCTTATGATATCTCTCTATATGATGATATGATAACTCTGTTTTAGAGAACGTTATATTTTCATTAAGATTATTCTGATTCTTACATTTTTTTTTAAATTTAGCCTTTTTACAACTTTTCGAAAAAAAGCTCGATATTACTTTCGGTCGCACATTGGGATTCATGGGTGAAGTTGAATTTTCTTTAAAGTTTGAGGTATGATAAGAACATGAATATCATTCAATTAAAATTTAAATTTTCCTTTTTTATTTTATATATATATATATATATATATATATATAAAATTTAAAATTTTGTTTCGAAAGTCTTCAAAATTAATCTATCAATTTCTTTGAAATTTAGATAATATCATGTAGTCATGTATATGAAGTTGTGCATGTGAGAATTATATGAAAACTGGTTCAGTCGTTCTTGAGTTCTTGATGGAACAACCAATTGTTCCATATATTTCAAACCTTTGTGGTTTGACCAATTTCAATGAAATTTATATATGCTGTAGTAGTGTATCTGAAATAATGCTTGAAAAAATGATTTGATTGAGAAGGTCAATTTAATGTCGACAACAGACAAAATGATCTCAATTTGAGGTTGTTTTTTTTTTTATAGAATAGAAAATATTTGGCATCTACTACTAGCGTCATTAGCCCTAGTCACAGATTAAAACACTCTCTCCTTAATGAAAAGAATAAGGTCAAATACCAGTCTTGTGAAAGCGATTATCCGGAATAATATAAATGCGGAATAATAATTCCGATTATCCGGAATAATAATATGCCAGTCTTATCCGGCGATTATCTGGTTTTGCGACAAGTCCAAAACCATGACACCCCAGAAAAACCATTAGATGACAAGGGTGTATACTTACCCAAGGATCTTGTCACTTAAAATGTGCAATCCATTTCTGTAGAAATGTCGTCAAATTATCAAAGCAGGTGGAAAGGGCCCGAAACTATTAAAAGGGCCCCCCAGCATGGTCCCCCCGAGATACGGATGATGTGTATGACATGTAAATTAGGAATAATTTTGTATAAAGTTAGCCGACCATTCTTTAAACGTGTAGTTAATTGTACCCCGATCACGAAACAGTCTTCGCAGCGCGAGTGGTAGCGCGTCTCGGCCTTTCATCCAGAGGTCCCGGATTCGAATCCCGGTCAGGCATGGCATTTTCACAAGCTACGAAATATGTCATTCGTCTCATCCTCTGAAGTTATACCTAACTCTGGTCCCGGAGGTAAAATAAAAATTAGAAAATACACCGATATCCATCCACCTTCTAATATTCAAATCCGTATAAAAGCAACATACGCTTACTGGGATTTGAACTTCAAAACCTTTGACTTCGAAAATCAGCTGTTATGAAATTGATTTACGACGCCGAGTTAGCCATTAGACCATTTCGATGGGCTAAATTATTATATTAAATATTAATCTGTGATTTATTAACAATAAAATTTATATTGGCAGAGAAGTTATTTTCTTTATGTTTTGTATTATTATTTTTTTCATTGAACTGTTGATGATAACAACGTAACAGAGTTCAAGGTTAAAAAAAATTACATAGTATAACTACAGTTGCGTGTTAAATAAATATTCCAGTTTACACGATATAACTTTACGATTTTCAATTTACAAAGGATGTAAGGAGATAATTATATATATTTAGTTTATTTCTGAATAATATGATAAGGAAGGAAAAAGGATATACATACGAACAGTTGTTTATTGTTTAATTATTATTTATTTGTGTATCCTTTTCTTAAATTATTGACTGTTTTTGTTTTTGGTGATATAAGCAATTTGATTCAGGGAGAACAATACCTTCTCATTACCCTTCCCATATTATATTTATTTATACTTATTACTTATTATAACAATTTGTATATATATATATATATATGTTTATTCACATGTACGTATATTTTGGAGTCATCAAACTCACTACGGCCGCAACTGTGCTGCTATAACTGGGCAACTCGAGGTAGGTACCATCGTTGGAATGATGTTAAGCAATCTGGTGGACTTCGACATTGTGACGGGTTTTGTGTCGGGAATGCTGCAAATAAAGTTTCGGGCTGAAATATCCTCTGGGTGTTTTCCCAGTGGCTTTTGCTGACGACCTGGCCTTGGTTGTTACTGGAAAAACTGAAGTAGAGGAGTCGGAGAAGGCAAACGCAGCGATACGAATGGCAGAAGTCTGGATGTCCACTAAAGGCTTAAAACTTTCGCATGGTAAACAAAATACGTAGTCATGACAGGCCCTAGGAGAATATCTGACATCCTAATCCGAGTAGCGGGTAATCTTGTCCAGCGACAGACTTCAGCCAAATACTTAGGGATCTGGCTTGACAAGAGGAGGAGTTTTACGGCACACATGAATGAAATACGTAAACGCGCTGAATGCACGGTCAAAAATCTTAGCAGATTACTCGGGAATATGACAGGATCCAGAACTGCGAAACAGTACTGTGGCGAGTACTGTGGCAGTACTCGTAATTGCAGGAGTTCCTCCGCTTAAACAACTGGCGGAGATGCGAGTGAATATAGCACGCGGACAACCTTCTAAAGAAGCATATGAAGAGATGCTGCGTAATTGGCAACATCGTTGGAATGTAGCCAACACGGGACGATGGGCACATCGTTTGATACCTTTGATCCGACCATGGATAGAAAGGAAGTTCGAAGACATAAATTACTGGATAACGCAATTTTTTACAGGGCATGGGTCGTTTAGGTCCTATTTATGTGCAAGACAAAGGGTAGATAACAGCAACTGTCCTTACTGTGGGGCATATGATTCCCCTGAACATGTAGTATTTGAATGTAACCGTTGGATTGAAAGCAGGCAATCCTGTGTAAGACGTATAGGGCCATTATCTACGGAGAATGTGGTGGATAAAATGCTACTTAACGAGGATAACTTTAATGTGATCTCGTCGTTCATAACCGCAGTTATAAAGAAGAAAGATGAAGAAGCTCGTCAAGAAGAAACCGCTCGCTGATGACGGCATGTCGTAGGTGGAATTTCCGTTTGTCAATATTTGAGAGAATGAGCAATATTGAGATATAGTTTTGAGTATGGTTTACACACCTTCCGTGACATAAAATAAAAATAAAAAAAATTTATAAAATATGTATAAAAACTTATTAATATACTGAAAACTTACAAGAGGAAACTGCTTGTTGTTGAGGGGTAGCTGATGATGGAGCTCTGGTTTGTAGGTTTTATGTAAATCGGATAAGTCGTGAAGGAACGTATAGATTATTAAACTTTGTGTTTCTTATATTATAAGATGGCACAGGCATATTATTTTTGCAAGACTCAATTAAAAAAAAAAAAAAAAATTATAAAATTTGTTAAAAGATACTGAAAACTGTCATAAGGTAACTGTTGTTGACGGGTAATTTAAGGTGGTGCTCTTGCTCGATTGTGATGACGGACAGCCGAAGGTGGAGCTCATGCTCGTTTGTGCTTGCGTTGATGGGCAGAGAGGTGAAGAAACCTGAGGACTCCGTGGCTTATGTTTTAAACTAATTGGTTGGGTTGGTATGATATCATATAAAAAAAAGAGAGAGATTAAATAATAGATGTGACTGTTGCTGAGAGAACAAGGGTGGTGGACTCTCAGTAATCAGTGTATGATGAACATCTATAAAATAAATAAAAGAGCTAACCGGTGAGCTGACCTGCCGTGCCGGTCATACAGCCGGTGGGTGGGGAGGCGAGCTAGAGTAAAGGACACTCCTCTGGTTCGAGTCAAACTTGATTGTAGATCCGTTCCAGAGGAGTAGGTGGGAAAATATGTATAAAAAAAAAAAAGGTGGTCGGCGGTGAAGAAGTCAGGGGTTCTCGAGTCCCTGAGATGATGGCCGTTCCTTCGAGGGTGTCCCCGTTAGAGGCAAAGCACAAAGGACCGAGTCGTTGCTGGGTGATTGAGGCCGGGAACGGCATAGCTGGGCCTGGCATTTCCCTCATCTGGCGGCTAGAGGCGAAGGCACCTCCGGGAACCGTGTTCATGCTTAATTGGGGGTCTGGCTCCGAAAGGCAGACTTAAAAAAATCACTAGTTTAATTTTGTTATAAATTTCTTTCTGTTCTTTAAACATCAAATATTTAATACAAAAAAAAAAAAATCCTGAATTATCTTTACCCTGTATGTTTGTATATTTTAAAGTTAAACTTTTTCATTCATCATTTTATTCTATTTTGAAGGTTTTCTTTTGAAATAAAGCAAATATGACATTAAAAGAAGAAGAAAATAATCGTTTCTATTTGCCTGTTAGGGTTCACTTTCCTCTCTCTTAACGTCTACCTAGGGGATGCGAAGCCCGCAGACCCACACTGAATTCATTATCATCATGCTTGTGAGAATAATATTTATGATCAACAATTAAAGCCTGTAAAATTTATAAAAACTATCAGTGTATTTTATTTTCATCACAGCAACAGATTGATCAGCACAGGACACGAAACTTTCTGAACTATGTGGGTTTCACAATAGTCGGCCCCAATCTTGAAAATAGTACTTGTATCTTGATAACCCGGCCTTTTTACAGATAAAAAAGTATTTTGCACGTTTCTTAGCCTTACCCGATACACCAGGAGGTGACCGTACTTCTTTTTTTGTTTTTTATTTTTATTTTTTGTGTGTTTTTTTGGAGCAGTTTGTGAACATCATAGTATAAGGAATGGACTTGCGTTTCCCCCCCCCCCCCGGAGTATATATAAGTAGATTGTTCCCACAGGAAATTCTTGAGTAAGCCATATTTAGATGCCCTTGCGAGAAGCATTAACTCTACAATTGCGGACCAGTCTCTTGAAGTGTCTGTCCTTAAGACTTATTTATTGTTATCGAAGTAGTAACTTTTAATTTGCCGGTCTCCGTGGTAGCGTCTCGGCCTCTCATCTGGAGGTCCTGGGTTCGAATCCCGGTCAGGCATGGCATTTTTCATTGTTTTTCAAAAAAACCAATGGAAACTGAAGGACAAGTCTAAAGGAATGTACGTCGTCCCATCTTTAAAGCTATTTTTCTGGATAACCGAAAGAAATATCGAAAAAACAAAGGCCTTTTTGTAAAAAAATTAATTTCAAATTCTGTAAATGTTTTCGGAATTCGATTTGACCAAAATAAAGTTGAATATCAGCAAGGAACATAATCTGGTTGTTATCGCAAGCCATTAAATGGGCACCGTCTGGAAACGGTGAAACATTTCGTAACGGCAATAATCATTTATTCTTTTCAGGTATAAAAGCTATGCTCACGTAAAATTTCAGCTAAATTGGTTGAGTAGTTTTAGTATGAAAGAGTAACAGACTCACAGAAACCATTAGATTTTTATATACCTACAAGATAGATCAAATATTCCCTAATGTAATTGAAAATGCTGTTAATATTAAATATAATCTTTGTCTTTTTCAACATATTTTTCCAGCTGCATGTCCGTCTACTTCTGATCAAAGTATGACCTGGATGTTTAAGTTCATGATTTATCCAAAATAGTTCGTCTGCTTATATGTTTCAGCGAGAAGTTTCTTTCCTTACTTAATTATCTAAGATTTTATTAATTCTTACTTTACTTACCATAATTAATTTTCTTAATTTCTCTGTAACACTAGTACAAATTCTATAATCTATTTTTTTCTCTTTCTTTTTTCTTCTCTTATTGTCCATGTTTTGTTACAGATAGATTCTAAATAACGACTTTCTAAATAATAGATCCATATTTAATACAAACTGACGTTTTAATTGTATCAAAGTGCTCCTTGTTTCTGATAGTCTATTTTTTTTTGTTTAGCCTCCGGGAATTACCTTTCAGATAATACTTCATAGGATGAATGAAGATGATAAGTGTGAGTGTAGTCTTGTACAGAATCATTCGTTCGACCATTCCTGATATGTGTGATTAATTGAAACCTAACCAACAAAGAACACCGGTATCCACGATCTAGTACTCAAATTCGTATAAAAATAACTGACTTTACTAGGACTTGAAAGCTTGAACTCTCGACTTCTATATTAGCTGATTTGAAAGACCCGTTCACCACTATTTCTGATTGTCTATTTCTGATCAACCTTACTTGAAATTGTGTAATTTAAATAACAAGATTTTGTAATTAAATTTTTATCGAAATTCTTCTGTCACAATATTCAAAAAAACGTCTCTATAATGATCGACAATGTTACATAACATATTTATATAAAAAAGTAAAATTTTGTTGAATCTTTTTTATTTTTGAGTATAAGGACAAACGCCTTTAAAAAAGCGGATACTGCTTAATTTTAATCGAACTGATAATTTTGTTAAAAATAATAACAATAATTTATTTATTTTTACGTTTTTTGAACAATAGAACAGCTATTTTAGACTTTGTATACTCTACAATCTACGCAGTTAACACAAAAATATTTACATACGCCCTGAGGTAGATAATCCCCACGTCCGGAACACAACATCTATGTTCCACGTCCAGGGCGGCAACAGCTGTACCTTTGTACATCACATATAGCTGGCTAACGGGGTTCCGAGTAAATTCCTCGGTTATGCCTTGTTAAGTTTGACCTGGTTCCAACTTCAGGTCACTAAACGGACTGGATTTTTGGCTACCTGCAGGAAATGGAATAACAAACAATTTTGGAAATGGATTCATACCACTCTTAGAGCTGGCGATGTGGCGGACAGGGTCAATGTTATTGCAGGTGTAACGGAGACCCTTCCGTTGTCCACATGCCCCCTGCGATGGCAAGCATGTAGCAATGGTGCCCATGTATGTCGGTGCATGGGAGCTCTGAAAGCTTCGGTGAGTAGGAGCCTGGAGTCAGTGCAGAGACTGCGCATCCGCTCTCTGCCAGGACATATGCCGGTTCCACCGGAGTACCGGATAGGACCTCCAAGGTTAGTAGCCCTGGAGTGGGGGTGTACCCCGGCGGCTAGCCTTGCTACAGAAGGGATCCACTGTTCATGAATATTGAACATTCAAACGTGGCAGAGGGTGCACGTAAACACCCTCGTTTAGAAACCTCCGATTCGCCGCAAGCGAAGAGGAAAAAAAGTAAAGAATCTGATAGGATAAAGAAAGATGCTGATAGGATCAGTAAAGAATTAAAGAAAAGTCTATTTGGCTATAGCGCACCAAAGCCAAGATTTTTAATTATTACAAGGGAGAATGGAAACTTTCAAAAAGTTAGTCCATTCCTTATCGCAAGAGAAGTTACAAATTGTGCTGGTGGTCCTGTCAAGGAAATTCGTAAAACTTTTAATGGATTGCATGTCGAAACCATCAACGACATGCAAAGCCAGAAAGTTTTGGCGTTGAAGAAGATCGGTGAATTTGCGGTTTCTGTCCAACCGCATAGCACACTGAACTCATCCAGAGGAGTTGTTGTTTGTCGCGATCTTCTTAATTGTACAGAAGAAGAAATTGGACAAGAAATGTCGAGTCAGGGAGTAACTCAATGTCGCAGACTTACTATGAGAAGAAATGCTGAGATTCTTCCTTCGGCCTCGCATGTTTTGACATTTAATAGGCCGAATCTTCCTGAAAAGGTACGAGCTGGCATCCATCGGCTTGATGTACGAGCTTTCATCCCGCAGCCGATGAGATGTTTTAAGTGTCAACGATTCGGACACACAGCAGCAAGATGTGAAGCGCAGGAAATATGTATATGTGGAGAGAAAACACATGAGGGTTACCCATGTAAAGACCCTCCAACCTGCGTTAACTGTAAAGGGCATCACAATTGTCGTTCAAGAAACTGCCCTACATATAAATTAGAAACAGCAATTCAGGAAGTTAAAACGCTTCAGAAGGTAAGCTATCCTGAAGCAAAGAAGATTGTTAATAAGCGTACACCACGACCATCGACTTCTTATGCAGAAGCAGCGGCTACCCCTTCCACATCTAAAATTAATGTGGAGCAGTTGCTTAACACGATGGCACCAAGTCTTGCGACGATGATTGAAAGAATCATTGATTCAAAGATTGAGTCGACTCATCAGAGAAAACAAAGTAAAGATGAGAAGGCTCATCCCCGGACTGACGCCGTTGACATGAGAGACACACCAGCGCCGTTTAAAAAACCAGCTAAATCTGCGATTGTAAAGTCACCAACTTGTGTAAGAATTAAAAATCTTGATTTATCTGACAAAGAGAAACAGATCCCTCCGTCGTGTAGTCACAAATCTAAAGAAATTGTGACAAGAAAACCTGAATCTGCGGAAACAGAGGTGCAAGTTATTATAGAAAAAGCACCAGGCGCAGATGAAATAAAACCTGTACCAATAGAGCCTCCCAAAGCGCAAAGACCAGCTTCGGTGAGAGCATCTATTTCAGCCGGACCCAGTACTGCAGTAGAGATAGAGTCCGGCTCATCCGCCGCGGAGACATCATCGCACATTAATTTAGATTCTTTAGCAAAGATGCTAACAGCGCCGGCGAAAGTTTCATCAACTGACGTCAGCCGAAGAACGTCACTGGCATCCGAAATAGAGGAAGACGATGCCATGTCTGAGGCCTCAGATACGCTGTCATCAGAGAGGTTGAGGCCGTCAGAAGAATGGAGAAACGTAAAAAAGGATGGCCGAAAGGAAAGCCTAGAAAGTAATTTTATTGGATCAGAAGTTATAAGAAAAGTAAAATTTTGATCATTTTTTGACACATGAAAATGTGAAATTTTGAACCCTTTTTTTATTTTTATTTTTTGAAGTGGGATGGGGCTAATGACCAAAGTAGTCGATGCCCCTAAAAACCTCAAAAAAAAAAAAAAAAAAAAAAAAAAATATTTACATACAAATAGAAAAAACGTAGATAACATCAATCTACTCCACCATTTACTACTGGTATAACGAAGAGTTCATGTAGCAATATAAATTATTTGGAACAGCACAAAACGATATTACAGAATTTCTGAGTATAAAATCAAGTATTCCATAAATATAAAAATGAAAGAAAGTCAATTCCTTTTGAAAGCCTTCAAATTTGCGCTAAAGGCATCCAACTCATTGCTCCGGCAGAAAAAAATTAATGTATCGACTCATCTTTTCAAAAGAGCCAAATCTCCGATATACATATACACAGATATACTTTGACTTCTGCTTTTAATGTTATGTACTTTTAGTCCAGTCCCAGATATTTGGACGTCAAATGATGAGAAAATGATTGCAGAAAAAAAACATAATTGAACAAGTCGCTATGGAGCCTCCGAAAACACAGAGGACTCAAAAAGAGAGGACGTCTATTTCATCTATCCCAAAACTTTCAACGGGGAGTGCATCCAGTATAAACCAGGGAGCAGTATTTCCCCTTCACCACCAGGGCCGAAAAATATCTCAACCACCAGTAGTATCGGAAATGGATGAAAATTCGAGGCCTCAGACACATTTCATTTAAAGGTGAAACCTATCAGGAGGATGGAAAAAATAAATAAAAATGGTTGGCCTAAGCGAAAGTATGGCGGTAGAAGTATCGATACGTTTAATGTCAAGAGGACTTATTATGGATATTTTTTGTTTTTTATGACTTCTAAGTAACGAAGGATTTATTTTAAGGATGTGAATTTATTAATTGCGGACCCTTTGCAGTCGTTATGATATTTTTAACATTTCTTTAGAAATAAATTGTATGTTTATATGTGCCACTTTAAATAGTTTAAGTTTGGCGCTTGATCGCTATTTTTGATCCGGGTGGTAAAGTTTTAGCTTGGAACAAGTGCTAATGACCATAATTGTCGATGCTTGGTTATCTAGAAAAAAAAATGAAAAAGGAAATGAAATTGAAAGGGTGAGAGGAGTATCATTAAAAATCGTTCTAGAAAAAAATAAAAAACGAACAGAAAAAAATTTTTTTTAATTATATTTATGTAAATTAGTTTTATATTATTTTTTTGATTTATTTATATCTTTATTTTTAATCGATTAACAAAGTAATGCTTAAAAAATATTATTCAAATTTAATTTAATATAATATAATATTTTAAATAATGAAAAAAAAAATAGGAGTTCAGTTACTTACCTTGAAATTGAAAAATAATTTTTAAAGATTTAAATATAAAATAATTCCAGTTTTTACATCTCGTAAAAAAGATAAACTTGTTTATCTTCATTTAAACGTATTTCAATTGAAAGTGAGATAGATCCTCCAATTCTTTAGTAAGTGGACAGTTACACCATTGCTGAAATATAAGTTTTTATTAATATCAAGTATTTATGCAATTATTAATTTAACAATCGTACATGAAATATTAGGATAGAGTGAAAGTCCCTTTATTACTCGTATTACTAGATCAGTATTATTCGTATCTTCGTGAGTTCCCGATTAAAAATCCTTTCAGGTATCTGGTGTATCGTATAAATAAAAGTTAATTAATAATAACTTTTACGTTTAATGAATTCCTGTATACAGGTTACAAATGTTAATTTCGACCTTACGGTGTAAAATACTCTGTTTTTATTATTGGATTATTTGGTGAATAATCAAAAATGAAATGTATAAAATCATTCAGGAAAAATAAAGATAACATGAAGAAATGTATTTCAAAAAAACTGCAAGAAGATGAATATGAAGAGGAAGAAAATTTTAAAACCAATAAGAGAATAAAAAAATGTAAGATACAATGATAAATATAAAGAGGTATAAAACGTTAAGACCAAGGAAAGAATAAAACGATTAAGAGAGGACGATGAATATAAAGAGAGAGAAAATTTGAAAGCTAGAGAACGTGTACACAAATTAAGATCAGAAGAAACATTTCAAACCAAACAGCGATATAACGATTGGCAAAGAAAAACAATAAACGAAATGATGATGAGTAATGAACTAAAAGATAAGAATTTTATTTCAATTTATTTAAGATCAGGCATGTATGCCTCATTGCATATGTTATTCTTCCGAAGGTCTATTTTTCAGTCACTATGTAGTTACTTTAATATAGATAAAATAAAAGAGAAATTCCAGAATAATTAAATAAAATTAAACAGAAATTAAACTAGAAAATTCAAAAATAGATTCTAAATTATAATTTTCAATGAATATAAAATAATCAGATGTTTCACCAAATCTTTTAAATATATACATATGTAATAATGCCTATTAAGTTACAAATATGCATTTTTAAAAGTACATAAAATTTTATTTCGCTAATAACTTTTGATTTTTTATTTTGTTATTATTGAATTATTATGTATTTATTGAATTATTATTATTATTTTGTTATTATTAAAATTATTTGTAATTTTTTTTTTACAATTACGAGTTAATAATTAATTATTAATAAATCAATATATTTAATTTAAATAAATAAATAAAAAAACAAATTGTTAGGGATGTAGGATGTAGAGAGTATACAGAAATGAAACGACTAGCACTAGATAGGGAATCTTGGAGAGCTGCATCAAACCAGTCAAATGACTGAAGACAAAAAAAAAAATAAATAAAAAAAAAGTTACAAAGAAAGGAGATGAAGTCTGATTCGAACCGATGTGCCGTCTTCCCTTGTAAGATATTTCACTTTTACCAGTGGTGTTTCCACTTCGCGAAGCACTCCTAAATAGCTTCATTTGAAATGGCTTTTCAGGTTGGTGACGAATTTGCTTTAATGTCATCAGTAGTTTCAAAACTGATTTTAACTTCCAAAATGAGAAAAAATCGCATGGATCCAGATCTAGCGAGTAGGGAGGCTGAGGGAGGACAGTCATCTGACTTTTGGCACAAAATAGACGAATTGACGAAGCTGAATAAGCGGGCGCAATGTGGTGGTGGTGGTGGTGATAGAACCATAAATTGTCTAGCCATAACTCTAGACTCTTTTTGCGGATCTTTTCACATAACCGTTGTAAAATACGATAGTTCAAACTGTTCACTCTTTCATCTTGAGGCAAGAATTCAAAATGCACAATTCCAGTAAAATCGAAAAAACAGAAAGCATCAATTTAACATTGGATATAAACTAACGTTCTTTTTGGAGCCTGGAGATCCTTTGCCAATCCATTGTGATAATTGAGTTTCTGTGTCAATGTTGTAGCCGTAAACCCAGCTTTCGTCTCCTGTCATCCTTTGCATGAGTGTTTCATCGTCATTGGGTTTTGAAGAAGTTGTCGGTAAACGTCCAATCGATGTTCTTTGCTGCTACTCGATGCATGTTCTCGATGCATGTTCAAGTCAAAATGTCACGCCATGATGTAATTGAGATGCTGCTATCTTCTTCTGCCCGTTTTCTGACACTCAATCGGCGATTTGAACGGACCATATCGTTGATTTTCTGAACGTGAGTGTCATCACTTGAAATCAAAGGCCTTCCTAGTCGAGGATCATCTTCATTTAACTGACGACCACTTTCAAATCGTGAATACCAGTCGTAACATTGCGTACAACCCAGAGCATTATCTCCGTAAACTTAATTCAAAAATTGAAAAGTTTCTGTGAATGTTTTACCCAGTTTCACGCAAAATTCTACTTCGTATAGTTTCTCCCGAAAACCGCACATTAAAAAAATCGCTGCTAATACTTAAACACTTTGCCCTCAAATAAAAATAACACGAAATCTAAACGAGGTATCAACAATCCAACAAAATTTCGTTGCAAAGGATGTTATGCGTAACACAATGCTGCCAACCGTACATCTAAATATCTCCGTTGACGCATAATTAAAAATGTTCGATTATTTTCTGAACAGGAAATGTATGTAAAAATTTTTACGATTGTAAAAAAGAATGTTTGTTTAGGATTCGTTAAACGATAAATCGTTTCTTGATAGGGATACGTTGGTACCAGAACGCCATTCCGGTTATGCCTTTTGGGAGAAATAAAAAATGTTCGTTTCACATAAAATTTATTTTAACTTCAAGTTTGTTCTTTGTTTTGTTTTTTAACATTAACATTTCATTATTTATATTTCTTAATGAAAAATACTATCATCTCCTTGAATGGTGTGTAAGGAAGAACACTGATGATCCCTAAACATGTCCAACAATATTGAGTAAGCACTGTGAGTCAGTGACACATTTGTTTACGTCTACCAGACAGAAAGCCATATCTAAATACATTTAACAAATTATGAGTCGATAAAAAATATAACCTAAATTATAAAAACCAGACCGCACAAAAATGGACCTTGATTTTTTGGATATCCGTAAAAAGCGACAAAATAAGTCACTAAAATTGTAATTCAAGAAAGAGAGATAAAATTTGACATGAAACAGATAATCTTTGCTTTTTATCAACCTGAAAATCAAAATAAATATGCATTTTTCATAACATTATCATATACACAACCGCTTGTGGCTATGAACTTAAATTCTTATGCTCCAATATAATAAAAAATCAAACGTTCCGGTCGTGGAAAATTTACAGGTGCACTCCTGTTGGTAGATACATATATATCGGTAATATTTATCGGTCAGTTTGTACTAATGTAAAAATTCTATACTTATATAACAATATTTTACGACTATTAGCGCTACTGTGAAGAAAAGTATCCTTATTTGTCTCATTAAACAGTGAAATAGCGTCTAAAATTTTCATTAATGTTTTATTAAACCATTATCGAAGTCGTATGTTTAAAACATACTCCAAATACACGAACGCTATATAACACGATCAAGCATTAGTTTTAATATTGTGACAAACTGTTTGTTAAAACAATTTCGACAGAAAAGCGTAAACAATTGTAATATCTACTACTCGCCTTGAAATTTTAATTTTGTAATTAGACGGCCTTCTGATGAAACTATCTTACACATTCCACTGTATTCCTCTATTAATTTAATTTTCACAAAGATAAATACATAAACAATTTTCATCTGTATGTAAGAAGTTTTTATACAGTCATTTAGATTATCTTCTTGTAACTACTTTAGAAGCTACATATGGCAATGTTATTTTCTATATAATCACGTTTTACCCCTTTTCATACGATTATGTCTTAGCTCTTTTATAATTTTACAAACAATAAATCCGATCAGTTAAACTTTCAGTCTTGTTCTCATTTATTTCTGATATATAATTGAATAATACAGACTGTTTTTGTTTTAAAATGCAACCCAAATAACCAAACTTAATTTAAAGAAAAATAATGTGCTATATTTAATGCGATTAGAAGTAAATATTACAATTACTTGTGCAAAGTAATATTAAGATCAAATTTTTTATAACAAATGTTGAAAGTGTCTATCGCAGGGAAATGATAAAAACGGAGATTTGATCAAATCCCTAAGGTAGATAGATGATCACTTCACGGAAGATGTTAAAATTTCAACTTTGTGGGGTGATTTCCCTAAAGAAAGTAAGTGGTTTGATCAAATCCCTTAACTTTTTAGCCTCTGGGAATCACCGTCAGATATTACTTCAGAGGATGAATGAGGATGACATGTATGAATATTAATGAAATGTAGTCTTGTACAGTTTCAGGTCAAACATTTCTTACATGTGTAGTTAATTGAAACCCAGCCACCAAAGAACACCGGTATCCACGATCTAGTATTCAAATATAAAACTAATTGCCATAACCATATAAAACTAATTGCCTTTACTAGGACTCGAACGCTGGAACTTTCGACTTCGAAATCACTAAAATATGTTTTTATAAAAAATAAATATATTTTACAAGATGATTTTATGAATAAATTAACAATTAATATAATCCACCTTACCTTACCTTATCTGGAGTACGTTGGTACGTACTCCAGATTTTTCGGCCTACCAGAAAGTTATCATCAGGAGTTAAAAATAATAATTTAATTCAAAAGTTTAAAGAATCATACTTAAAATTTAAATACAGACATGACTGTTTTTAAATTTTAACATTAATTTTTAAACATTTAACTTTAATTATATTAATTTTAACGCCTGATGATGGCTTTCGGGCAGACCGAAAGATCTAGAGTATATATCCACATGCTGGTAAGGTGGATTATATTAATTGTTAATTTATTCATTTAACATATCAGGGGTACCATATTTGAGAAATTAAGATAATTTATCTATGCGTATTTTTGTTAAGGTCTCAACTATATTATTACGTCCATAAACGACAAATATATATATATATATATATATATATATATATATATATATATTAATAATTATCTAATAACATATATTCAATTTAAATATCTTAATTGTTTCTAAATCAGGGATTAACTGCGTAATAAATATCATTAATCTCAGAGAAAGCAACTCTGAATAAAATTTCTTGAATTTTCACGACATTCATAACAGAAAGCATTGAAGAAACTGTATAAACCATTAAATAAATAAATATTCTCTTAATTAATCATTAAATAATTTAATCATAATATTAATAAATATAAAATATAAATAAATATTTATTAGGTATACTTTTAAAAAAATTACTAAAACAAATATTTTTAATATTTATATATCTTTTTGTATTGACCCAGGCAAAATTATTTTTTTTTTTATCGCGGAAGTACATTTAAGTGCTTAATTTGCCCATCTTTCGTATATAGTTTATACAATAATTGCTGAAACGTTCAATCCATTTTATGCGTAGTGTTTTCTCAAAATTATCGGCCACCATTCTGTTGTTGGGTTCTAATTAAAAAAAAGTTTGATGATCTTTGGATGTTATAAGCTACAGGTAATTTAATTATATTAGCAAAGAACACATCTACATATTTGTGACTTTTGCAATAAGAAAACTCAGTATTAAAAAAATAATAAATATATAGATATTTTATAATGAATAACGATGAATTTGTACTATTTTAAATTAATTGGAATTTAAATGAAATAACTCTTATTTTCTTTATAATTCTGTACAGAAATCAATTTTATGAAATCAATTTAATTGATTAATCATTTACTCAGAAATTAGTTTTTTGAAGGGTTTTATACGAAATATTTTCCTATAGCTTATAGAATACTTTAATTCAGTCATTATAGTCAAGTTCATGTATGTATTAATGTGCTACTATTATATTATTTTAAAACCGAAAATTATTACATTCCCGTATAACATAAGCTAATTTAGCTACATTAAGGAGGAAAGTACGGTGATCATGATAAAAAGGAAGTATCGGGAGTTTTTGAAAATCATTACGTTTTAAGATCCATTTTACTGGATCTAAGCTGCCTTCCGACTAAAAACTGACCACGACTATTTTTCTTGTCGCCTTCACCGCCTCCATGTGCTGCCGTCTCTTGAGTGTCCGATGTGTAATTGCGAGACAATGGATGCTGCTTTACCTGTGAGATTGTCCGGCTCTGGACCACACCCAGTTGGATGAGAGCCCGGAGTTCACAAACGCCCGTCTTTATTGGTTAGTGCGTCGTTATGGCTCAATAGCCAAGACCGGGCGTTGGTTAGTAATTAAGTAATTAAGATCCAGTTAATTCGTATAAAGTAAAAAAAAAAAAATATGTATGTGCGTTCTATGTAAGTACTACATGTGTCGGAATATTTTTGATCTTATATTCCAGGATTGACCAAACTGATTTTCTTCAAATTTAGCTCAAATATTTTTATACATAAGGCATTGATCGTAATAATGTATAAAAAACAGTAGTTAATGGGATTGGGATATCGCAAAAAAATAATTTTAGTTTTCTTCAGAGGCATCTTAGAGAAAGTTTTATTAAAGCAGATTTTTTTATCTAAAATGAGTATATAAACAATTTTAGAAAAATGTTGTTCGTTTTCATTCCAGATTTCTCAAAAACTACTGTAGATACTCTTCTGGGGCCTACTTTTGAGGTCAAAAATCATAAGAAATCACTAATTTTTCGTTTTAATTAACATCTTAAGAATTTCAATACGACCTCATTTCACCGGGATAGCTTAAATCCGAGCGAAATCTTTGACTAGCCTAACTCGTAAATGATGTATTTTAGGATTTGTATAAGAACTTTCTCTATTATTTCACGAGTAGAGTAGTTTATGAAAGTCCCGGGAGAACTTCGCGATATACTCTGTATATATATATATATAAATATATACCTATGTATAAAAGTTTGTGACACGAATATCTTCAAAACTATTAGATCAATTTCATTGAAATTTATATATGCTGTAGCAGTTTATCTAACGTTGCGTATATAAAAATTTGATGAAGATTGGTTGAGTCGTTCTTGAGTTACGCTCAATTTAAATCGCAAACAGACAACATATCCTCAATTAGAGGTCATGTTGAGTGTATAGTAATGCATCTTTCATACGCGCTTATATGCATGAATCACAATGATGAGTTAATTGAATGTGAATGATTTTATGTAGGGTCTACTCGTTAATCGAACGTAAGTAGGGCGTTTTACTCTGAAATTTAGTGCGTTTCTGACTGCTAAATTTTTAGGGGGTCGGAAACGAAAATCAGTCTTCTTACGTAGTTTCTGTGCAAGAATTATTTTTAAATTTATTCCCCACTTCAAAAAAGTATATATTTTTATTTTTATTTTCTTTGGTTGTAACACTTTTAATTTCTATAATTTTTTTGTTAGTTTTTCCTTCATCACTTAAATGTTATTAAAATAAAGCAGCTTTGACATCTATATTATATTCCGGACCCAAAATGAGCAGCAGTTCTTTTTGTTATTCATAAAATTTATACTTAATATTTCAATATTTTTCAACAGTTCTCTTTAAAATCTTATTTCTTTTTAAGGATCACTTCTTTACAAATAATTTTTTCTTAAATTTTCCCCGCTGAGTAACGACGCCTCTAAAATCGAAACAAAAATTATTCGATATTCTAATTTTGTTAATCATGAATCGATCGGCACAGTTGGGAATGTCGTTCAATATTTTACTCCCTCTTTACACCCTCTATTTAATTTAAAAATTTTACTTTCATACTTTTGAAAATCAACAAAAATTCATTTAATTTCACATAATATCTAATACATTTTAATATTACTTTTCCGTGAAATACTTGTAATTATATATATTTTTTAGAATTGATTTACTTGTCTGGAACTGTGATGTAACATTAAAAAATATTAAACGTGCTTTTAGAATTTTTCTCTACACTCTTCAAAAAAGTATTACATACTCTTTTCGCCGATATCTTTTTTTTGGGGTAATCATTATTTAAATCATAATAAAATAGGTGTCCATTTTTTAATAATAATTAATTAATGCTCTTCTAATGAATTATACTCGCTATTCTAATGATATACCTTTTTACTTTCAAAAATGCCAATATGTATTCGAACCGGAATTTTTCACATGAAACACTTCTCTGTAATTTTTTTTCATATTCATTATAGGTTTTGCCAAAGATTTTCAGTGGGAATTTAAAAGAAATAAATTATGAATAATTTTTGTACGAGTCTGTGTGGGATTTTTTTAAGTATAATAAATAATATCTTTTAAATAAATGAAAAAATAAAAAACATGAAATTTTTAATTGATATATTTGCCTGCCAATTGCTACGCTAGAAGAAAAAGAGAGAAATAATAGAGAGAAAATAATTTGTATATATATTTATATATAATTACACTTGTGCTGGCATGAACAGTTGATAGATTTACTAATACAGGAAAAAAATAAATCGTAACAAGTTAAATTAGCATAAGGTAATCGATAGTAGAATACGGTATATACTTAATTCATTTATTTAATTCATTTATACAAAAAAGGAGTTGTGGTGTGTTACATTAGCAACTACCTAAAACCAGTTTCATTTTACTTCTGTTATATTATTATGATATTCAAACTGGTCTAGACATTAAATTAGTTTCAATGTCAGAAGAGTTTATTATCGTAAATTGAAAAAAAGGTATATATATATATATATATATATATATATATATATATATATATATATATATATTTGGATGTGTAGGTTTAGTACTCTTCTTAAAATGGTTTATTATTTAAAGTATTTAAAATGATTTATTTACCAGTTTGCTAACTTTATACATATATATATATATATATATATATATATATACATATACATATAAAGTAGTGATATCTAGTGATATCCACTACTAAAGTAGCGATAGTGATATCCACACCACACACACACACACACACACACATATATATATATATATATATATATATATATATGTGTGTGTGTTTGTGTGTGCGTGCATGCGAGCGGGTTTGAGTGTATATCTATAAATACTTGTAAGTGTGCAACTTAGAAGAACATTTATAGAGTATATTTAATAAGTGAGAGTATAGGTTTTTATAGGTATAAAATTCGGTAAAGACTATTTTGGTAGAATACAGCAAAGCCCATGATAAGATGTTTTGTACCTGTAAGCTGTACAAGAGAAGAAAGGTTGTATTCTAAGGAAGGACTTGTTGATCAAAATTAATATGTGATCGAAGTTTTAATAAAAAAGTACAAGGGAAACATTACGTAAGTTTTATGGAAGAATAAAGCCTTTTTTAATAAATTGGAGTTCCCACCAGAAATCAGAAGAACTGAAGGCAATTTAGTTATAATATTTTTTGTGAATATTTATTATTACGGCCTGAATAATATTTATTATAAAGTTTTATCGGTTATCCCCTAAATTATAACTAAATTGCCTAAAATGTCGGAACATGATCATCGTTTTAATAGGTATAAAGTTAACTTTGTATTTTGATTAGTTTTTTTTAAATCAATCATTGCTGATTCTTGCATTATTATTACTCTGTTTCCTTTTGCTCTGTTCAAACACATGCCCAGTTTTCATGGTCCTTAAAGTAAGTAACGCTATCTGAATACACCAAAAAATGTTCCTAATACTAGATACCGCTGATAAACGTCTAACTTGCAGCATCACAACAAAACAGCTTTTTACTTGCCCCCTTCAAATTTTTTCGACCTTAAATTGAGCGTAACTCAAGAACGATTCAACCAATCTTCAACAGATTTTCACAAGTTCAATTGCAGATACACTATTACAGCATATACCGGCGCTAATCGTAGTTTCTCATAATTATGTCTAAATTAAGAAATAAATCAAATGGATTGTTTAATTAATTTCTAAGTCATTTGATACAGAATGAACCATAGTACAACTGAAATCTAATATTACTATTCCCTTTGATTAGTACTGCACTACTAAGGAAAGATTTTTTCATTCAATTTTAAAAGGATTTAAAATCTTTGTATAGAAAGAGCTTACTGTTTTTATACATTCACTCCACGTTAATTTTTTCATTCCTTAAAATTTGTTTGTTATTCTTAAATTAGCTTAAGGAAAAGTAAATACCAATTATTCTAATTAAAAACCTCTAAGAGGTTCCGTAAGCTTTAAAAGTTCAGTATTTGCCTTAGCGAAAACGGATACTTCAGCTAGTTAAAGTAGTTCATCAGCGAGCATTTCTGCGTAAAACAGTTATTCCCCTCATTGTCTAGTACCCACTTTATTTTCACTTGACAGTCTAATTTCCCCTACCTAAGCATCTGTATGAAAGAAACACATAAAATAAAAATTTTTAATGTAGATTCTTGAGTTTATTAATACGTGGTGAAACTATATTTTTTATTTTTTCAAACTTTCTATTATGAATAGAACAATCTATATTTATCCTTTAAAAATATTTATCCTTATTATTATAGTAAACGGTTTTGTTATTTGAATATTTTTCTTATATAACTTCTAATCTAGATTCCCGTAAGATCGGGAGTCGGTGAGACCACAACTCAAATAATGTAAGCGTGGCAACGACTTTGGAGTCTCCTATACAAATATTTCAAAGTCACGTTAAGACTTGTTAAAATTTTCTTTATAAAACGTAATTTAAAAACTTATTTTTTTACAGTTTATAAAAAAAATTATTTGAATCACAGTGATTTACGTTTTGTACATTTTACAGACTTTTACTTATTGTTTTTGTTCATTTTCCATTCTTTTCTACCTCCCTACCCATTTCAGCTAACTTTATTCTCGTTTCCTCTTCTTTTGGGACCCCAAAAGTATATTTTCAATAAGAAGAAGTGTGTTCTCAATATTTTCGCATGGTAATCAATATCAATCATATGATTTATATATAAGTAAATCACAACCACCAAAAATATAATTTCATTGTAAAAGAGTTAGTGAATCTCTTTATCACAAAAACAGAATGATATAAACAAAATTGTAATACCTTCCCCCCCCTCGAAAAACACTTTTAATATGAAGGTATTCCTCAAGAAACAATTGTTTGTCCTGAAAGTGAAAAAAAAAAAATGATTTATGAAGAAACCAAATTTTGTTTGGTACTCTCAATATTCTATAAAACACAATTCTTTACTTCACACGCAGAGAAAAAATATTTAATAAATTAAGTCAAAACCTTAAACATAATACAAAACTCCATTCACCAATGGAACTGTTTCGTTTACAAAAATAATGTTACTCTAAATAAATGTTCCTCTAAACGACTGAATTGCTTCCTTTTTTTGTATTTTTTTCTAAACCAATTATTTTTATATCTTGAAACAGCCCCGTGGTGATTGAATGATTGTAATATTTTTCAAGTTATTGCACGGCTTAATTTATTAAATATTTTTTCTTTCATTGAAACCAACGAATTGTGTTTTAGTGCAGCAAATAGTACTCGACTTACCAATACGTACGAAGTAAAGGAAGTATTGTGATCGCGAAAAATTTCGGTTTTCAGGTTTCAACGGAAATATCTATTTTGACCATCCCTGAATACATTTGACTAGTTTCGGCGTGACATACGTACGTACATAGTATCTCGCATAACTCAAAAATGATTAGTCGTAGGATGTTGAAATTTTTGATTTAGGACTGTTGTAACTGTAGTTGTGCACCTCCCCTTTGTATTGCAATCGACTGAACCAAAAGTGTCCAAAAAAAGCCCAAAATCTCCAAAAAATTGAATTTTGTACTTTTTTTAACTGAAGTAATAAGCTTTCACTGAAAGCCATTCAACTATATATCATATAAGTGGTTCTTATTTTCACTCGTTCTAGAGTTATAGTCAAATAAAACTTTAATTAATAAAATATTTGAATCTTACAAGGGAAGGCACATCGGTTCGAATCAGACTTCATCTCCTTTTCTTTTTTTTTTTAATTTATTTCTTTTTAACTATATTTTCTAATTTCAATACATTGATTTATTAATAATTAACCCGTAGTTATAATAAAATTACAGTAAATAATTATTCAATAATAACAATAAAAAAAAAAATATGAAAAATATCAGATATTATTAGTGAAATAAAATTTTATGTACTTTTAAAACTGTGTATATGTAATTTAATAGGCATTACTGTATATGTGTATATGTAATAGATTTAGTGAAACATCTGATTATTTAATATTAACTGAAAATTATAATTTAGAAGCGTATTATTTTTGGATTTTCTAGTTTTATTTCTTGTTCAATGTTATTTAATTGTTCTAGAATTTCTCTATAATTTTATCTACATTAAAGTTAATTATAGAGTGACTGAAAAATAGACCCTCACAAGAAGGACATATACACTCAAACATACATGCTCCATCTTTTTAATAAATTGAAAAAATTCTTATCTTTTGGTTCATTTCTCCTCTGATATTGTTGGAAAATATTCTCCATAAGTCGGATTTGATCATTGTTTTGTTTGTTTTTTGTTGCCAATGATTTAATCGTTGTTTGGTTTGATATAATTCTTCTGATCCCAATTTGTGTACACGTTCTCTAGTTTTCAAATATTAATTATAAAATGCATGATCACCCTCTTTTAATCTTTTTATTCTTTCATTGGTCTTAATATTTTCTTCCTCTTTATATTTATCACCTTCTCTTCATATTTTTATTCTTTCTTTGTTTGCAACATTTTCTTCCTTTTTATTCATTCTTTGATTTTAACATTTTTTACTCTTTTTTTGAGATATATTTCTTCGTGATATCTTTTTTTTTCCCGTGTGATTGTTTTCATTTTTGATAATTCACAAAATAATAAAAACTGAATATTTTACAACGTAAGGTCGAAATTAACATTTGTAAACAGTATACAGGAGTTCACTAAACGGTATAGTTCAATTATCATTAACTTTTTATTTTTACGACACACCAGAAATCTGAAATGTTTGTTAATTAGAAACTCACAAAGATACGAATAATACTGATCTAGTAATAAAGGGACTTTTACTCTATCCTAACATTTCATGTAAGATTGTTGAATTTAATAATTGTATAAATATTTAATATTAATAAAAACTAATATTTCAGCAATTGTGTAAATGTCCACTTTATTAAAGAATTGGAGGATCGTATCTCACGTTCAAATGAAAAAAAGTTTAAATGAAGAGCGGCAAAAAATGTATATATCTAATAGGTATAATTTAATAGGCGTTCAAGGAAGTCATGTGATATCCATATCAGATTATTTTGTTGATTAGGAGCAAACATTCGATTGTTGAGTTTTTACTTTTGTTGAGTTCATACTGTTGTGTTTTTTAGCCCGGAATTGGCTCCCGATTTTCACCTCTTTGCTCACATGAAAGCTGGCTAATAGGTCAACATTTTGGCACAGATATCAATTTGCAGACCAGCGTAGAAAGATGGCTGAAAATACAGGCGGCTCCGTTCTATGACGAGGATATTGCAGAGTTGGTACCACGCTACGACAAATTTCTAACTTGGAGTGGTGACTATTAGAGAAATAACGTAACTATGTAAGTACTTGTTACAAATAAAAAAACAATTATTTTCACTGTCTTTTTGATTTCGTGACTGGTCGGACCTTGAAAAAAAATAACCCTCGTATTCACATTATGTTATATTAATATGATAATTTATTAATCAGTTTTTTCATAAAAATCCTTTTTTAACCCTGGTTGCATGTGCCATCTAATGAAATATACACGAAACGTACATTTGAAGTACCGAGAAGAATAAAAATGGCGTGCATTTTTCGCGATGAGAAAAACGTAAAAACAAGAGAAATTTTTAGTGGATTTTTTCAACTAAAATTTTTTTAAATGTCTGTATGGTATTTTTTTCTGTATAACGAGATTCGTCTATTTTTTTGAGAAAAAGTATTGTTTTTGAGGGGATTTCTTTTGTTGGTTTCACAAGAACTTCACACGCGAAGTGAATTATTTGGGGTTGATTTTTTGTTCTTTCATGCAGAGTTTCAATGTTTTTAATGGAATATTGATTAATTAGTTTTCGTATTACGAAAACTAAAACAGATTTGCTAAAACCAAATTCGTAGAAAATTTCAACAGTAATAAAGTAATGAAACATTATTTTTCACTGTTTATACACATTATTTTTTTAACAAATAGATTCTTGTTTAATATTAAGTAAAATTGAGTCAGTTTCCATTATACTCATAAGGATTTTTTTTATATACTTGAACTACCTATGAAAAAAATCTATAAACTTTCAACAAATTTCCTTGAAACAAGTTGTATTTAGCACCCTAAATGTAACTGTGTTATTTTTATATCGATAGAAAAACCAGAATTGGTAACTGTTTAAATAACTTGAAATAGATTTTTTCCTCTTTAATTTAGATCATAAGTTCCTTCTAGCAGATTTTTCTTAAAATGGATAGTTTTATTAAGCAAGCTCCTAAAATTAGGTTTCCATAGATGACGTTAAAAGTGTACTACGGTTCTACATTTTATTTACTATTATTAGAGTGTGACACAGAAAAATTAAGTTATAGGAAAAAAATAACCAGATTCTCCTATTTTATTACGTTTCAACGACCTTTTTGTTCAAAAATTACTATATTCTTAACAAATCTTGTTTATTTTTGTATACACGAAGGCTTAAAAAAGAAAAGTACTTATTTCAAAAATGTATTGTACAAGTAAAGTAAAAAAAATAATAATAATAACAAACCTAATGATTAACAAAAAATTTCGTCGTGATTTCTTTACACATTAAAATAATAATATTATGTTAATTAATAACACTATTAAACGGCCAGGGGGCTTCACCCCCTGGTCTTCCAACGTGTTCGTTATTCTCATGATTGTGAAAATATTTTACTTAAACTCATTAGAGATAAAATAATTAGTTATTTTACTTCATTATATTTCTGTTGCCAGAGTAACAGAAATAAAATCAAATAAACGGATTAATTTTTGTTTCTTTAATGAAAATATTTAATATCTAAATCACTAAGGGAGTTAGGGCATTGATCCTTGGCTTAAAATCTTTCCGGAATTAACGGAAATGTATTCTGAAAATTTGAATGCAATCCGTCGGTTGGTTCTCATGTAATGATATTCTAAACAAACATAAAGAGCCACACATTTTCGCTTTTATATATAAGATTTACGTTAAATATAATTAACATAAACAATAAACTGAATATATATAAATAAAAATTAAAACGTTATACAAAAAACAAAAATAATTTAAAAAATTAAATTAATAGATAAAAAGAAACTAACGGTTCATTTTATTCCAGTAAAAGATGTTCCATATATATATGTGAAATTAAATATATATAGAAAGAGGATTCGAAAGATCCAGCGAAAATAACATTATAATAAACTTTTTAATATTTTATTTATTTATTTAGTACATCAGAACAGCTACTTAAGCCTTGGTATATTGTACATTCAACACAAAACAATTAATTCTGTATTCAACAAACTAATTCTGCCTCTTTGTTAACAATCTAAAAATTTCATCACGTCCTCATTTTACCGGGGTAGCTGAAAGCCTAGCGAAATTTTTCATTAGCTGTAACTCGTAAAAGAAGCATTTTAGAACATACGTTTATATGAAATTTTCCACTATTCAGATGTATAATAGGTTATGAATGTCCCAGTAGACCTTCATAACCTTTATACACTCGTATATAAACAAAATAAATTAGAAAATTTAGAGAAAATTTTAAGGTAGAAAATTTCATCACAATTTGTTAATCCAATCAAAAGTTAAGTTTCAATACAGCAACACACGTACATACGTAAACCTTCATCAAAAAATCGGTTTCTGTGTCAAATTCATAAAAATCAACCTAAATCCAGTCAAGTATTATTAAGCTTCAAACATGGCAACGCACTTACATAAGTACATACGTACATTTTCTCTTGCTCATAAACAGTAACGTTGTATGAAGCAATTACGTACATATGAACATTACCCCCATTATTTTTATTTTTTGGAATACCTTAGTTATAAAAGGTCAAAAAATGCAAAAACACATACCCCATTTTTTCACTGTTTACCGTACTTGTCTTCTTGAAGTAAAGCTTTAGTATTATGAAGCCAACAAAGTAAAAATAAAAAAAAATTTTACTAAACTGAGAGTTTTTAAACTCACCCTTTGCTAATCACTTTCAAAATAAATTCACAACAAATTGTAATTGAAATTAATAGAAAATTATTTTATTATTTTTTTTTTTTAATTTTTGCTACTTATTTTATCATTAGAAAAATAAAAAAATTCTTAATTCACTTCAACCTTAATTTTTAATAATAATTTTGTTTAATTTTATGGTGATTTTTTTTTACGTTTATATGACGTAAATGGAATATGTAAAAACAATTAATACATGAAATAATTGGTCAATAATAAGTATTACATTTTATTTCATTGACGTCACGCATATAAAATCGTTGTTTGTAATAAAAAAAACATTGTTCAAAAAACATGTTCATAAGCATTTTAAAAGCGACTTGATTTGATAAAAACTGCATTAAATTCCCAGCAGATACTTGACCTTTAATTTTTGCATAAAACAGTTAATTTCATTTTGTAGCCTTCAAAAAATGACCTTCAAATTTATTTAAAGAGAATTTTCATAAAAAACTTTCTTTAAATATATAATTTTTCTTGGTTTTGTTTAAGGAATATATATTACATACGCGTATATCACATCAAGAATATTTCGTGTGCTCTTCTACTTAGAAAAATCCCTTTCGGCACACCGGAAGGAGGAGGTAGATTTCACCGTTGCTTAGCGGTGGATAAAAAAGATCTCCACCTTAAGGTTAAGAAAGAATTTACTCGATATGACAATGGCTCCATGTAAAAAAAAGTTTAACATGTTTAACGTACTACAAGCCCCATCTTACAATTTCAGCATTATTTTGGTCATCCTTTGTCGTAAGGGTTGGTCATATCAAAACTTGTTTGAAACAAAAGATTTAGGTAGAATGACTAATGCCCACTAAAACCGATTCGTTATTATTATTATTTTATTAAGGGAGGTGTGATTCATTTTTGTCTTCGAAACCCCATTATTTCAACCAAGTTGGCCAATGTTAATAATATCAAAGAACTTTACTTATGTAAGTTTTAGGCCCTTATCCAAAGAATAGTAGGAACTTTAAACGAATTCGATATTTTAGTTAATAGGAAAGTTACAGCGATATTTTGTTGTTTTTTTTTTTTTTTTTTTTTTTTTTTGCTTTTGGTCACCCTTGCCGTAAGGGTTGGTCATATCAAAACTTATTTCAGACAAACGTATTAGGTTATGTTTAGAGGACCAACGACCAGTTTAAACCGATTCAATACTATGCCTATTAAGAAAGATGTAATTCGTTTTTGTCTTCGAAACCCAATTTTTTTAACCCCACTGGCCAATGGTTGATTATATCAAAAAACTTTACTTGTATAAGTTTTAGGCCTTATCCAAAGAATAGTAGGAACTTTAAACGAATTCGATATTTGAATCAATAAGAACGTTATAGCGATATTTTTTTTCGTAAAAGCATTTCCATTTACATCCTATGGTCCGATTTTGGCCGTTAAAGAACTCGACCGATATTATGTGACGAATTATTTAAAAAAAAAAAAACAATTTGAAAGTGATTGGCGCAAAATTACGGCAGTTACCGTGTCGACAATAAAGTGAAATATATGTATATATAAACTTTTGAACTGACGGTGGTTTTGGGGTCTGGGGGATGTGAAACGCGAAGATATGTCAAAAGTTTCCGGAAGTCGAATCATGCTATCCATTACAATAGGTAGTTTTCTTATGAATTCTACCTATAAAAAAAAAATTGAAATTGCCCCAAATTTGTCTGTGTGTGTATGTCAAGGGAAACCATGGTAAAATCTAGATTATTAAGAAAGCATACATGTGTGTAATAAATCAAATATAATAATTATTCACTATTCAGAAAGCGTTATTGGAACTTACTTAAGCACATATTTTTCTACTCGTTGACCAGGGTGCAGAAAATTCAAATTAAAAAGAAAATAAACTGAATATAAATAGATTAAAAGAATTTCATTTACAGAAAGAAAAAATATTTTATTAATGAAATTTTAATTAATACTAATTAAGTTTTGGTCAAGGTCGCTCATAAAACGTTGTTTGAGATGACACCATTTTCACAAATTTACCACGAAACCAAACAAAAGAATTCCAAGCAACCTTCCCGGTAGTTTGTTACATAAGTTAGCAACTAAATTATTCATTTTTAGTTATAAAATTATATTTTATAAGTATAAATTTGACAAAATATGAAATACTTACTTATATTAAACAAAAATGAATCAAATGAATTCAAAAATGAATCAAATTTCTCTTCAGAAGGACGCTTTCTAACAGAACAAATTCCTACAACAACGATATTTAATCATCGTTTGAAAACATTCTTTTTCGTCTGTTTTAAACAAAAATGACAGATGTTGAAAGTATAGTGTCAATTAAAGAGGACAAGAAAGTTCATGTAAGTGAGGATAATCACGTGACATTAAAAGATAAATCTGCGTCTGTTACTCTGAGTTGTAAGCTTTATAGTAAAAAAGCTTGAATTTCTTTAATGGTTTTATGTATTGCTTCTTTATCGACTTCATTGTGATGTAGCAGAAGGCGAGGCTGTGCGACCATTTTAAGTTTGCAACATTAACCTTTGTATTAAACGTTTTGTTTGTTCACGTGGATTGTGCGTTTAATGATTGATAACTGTAATGTTCAGTTTTGATAGTATATCTACAGAGTTATGAATTATTTTATGTTGTGTATTAGGTATTCTTTTTATTTCTTTTCATTATATTAGAAACTGTTATATGTTTGACGGAATACGTTCTTAGAGCTGTTTCCATGAATTAACTTTAGTTAAAAGTTAAATTAAATATAATATTGAAGAAATGATATATTACAATGTTACAAAATTCAATTTTTGTGAAGTTAATTCAATAAAATCTCTAACGAGGACACAATGGATTTTTTACATTGTAATTGTACTATTTTTTTGTTTCTAGATATTCTATTCCGATTATTTTTGTCCTGTAATCACTACCCGATCCAGACTATCACATCCTCTCAGAACAATTTAAAATAAATTGGTGGGAAAATATTGGTAATTTATATAGATTTTTTTTAATAAAGATTTAAATAATGAAATAAAATTTCAATAATTAACGGATAAAAGGTTCCAAATAAAATTATGCTGATGTTTTTATCTTTTATTATGAACCGAGTTATTAAATTTTTAATTTATCAGTAAAGACATAATGAGGGTAGCATAATTTTTATAAAAAATAATGAATTTAGTAAAAACATTTATATTTATTCTCAAATTTTTAATTTTATACATTTAGATGTTATGAGCTTATAAATATCCAATGCGTTATAATTTATGCAGTTCATTTTTTTTTTTATCAGCTATGATATAATTTATGTTTTCCATTTTATGAATATATGTTAATCATAATTACTCTGCTTGTCTGCGTATTTCGTTCATACATTAATTTAAACGTACATTATGGATGACAACTACCAAATAATACATTTTCATTTTAATCTGTTAATTTAACAATATATTTCGAAAACTGGAATATAAAAATACGCTCGTAATTTTAACGGATGTAACATGACATTTATTGTTCTGCAGTAAATTATTAATTAAAATTTGAGTTACGATATTTCGCAACGTATAGACAAATATATTGAACGGTGATAGACAGTTACATTTACATGTAACACCTTTTGCCACACAGAGTCACATAATTCTTTCTTTTTTGAAACATGACATATTTATTGTTTCAAGAAGCGTAAGTTAGCTGAAGAATAGAAGAAACTATAAAATATCTGGAATAAAATAAACTTTCTATTAGGTTTAATAAAAAAATTTGTTATTTATATCTCGCAGGGTGTGAATGAATTTTATATGTATATATATATATATATACAGGCTGATATTTAAGTATGAAAGCAGCTTTATACTGCATATATGAGAGGTATTTGGAGGCAGAGAAAAATGGATTTCTATGTAGTTAAAAAACTCTGCATTATGGTGGGTTTTTAATTTTTGTCCGCCACCTTGGATTTGCCATATTGAATCAAATTTAATTTTTTTAAATAGGAAGGTGGACATATGTTACATGATTTCGATTTAAAATTTTACAAGAAAAACAATGGTGAAAACCGTTTTACTGCTAATGCCTTCGTTATCAAGTTATAAGCATTCTAAGTTACAATGACGGAAAAGTGTTAATGATGGATTTTCCAATCCATCCTTTTGATAATACTATAATATTATTAAAGTTTCATACAGATTTCTGCATAATTCTTTATGCATGTTAAACTTAATTAATCTTAATAATGAATTATATAATTTTTTCATTTATAGTTTTACAGTTAAATAGTTATATTTTATGTAATATATATTTATATATGCGCGCGCGCGCGCGCGCGCGTGTGTGTGTGTGTGTGTGTGTGTGTATGTGTGTATGTGTGTATGTGTGTATGTGTATGTGTGTGTGTGTGAATATTACGTTATATAAATACATACATCCGCTGTTCAGCTGAAGAGCAGAGTATGAAATATACCCGCGGCTTCGCATGCATACTTGACGTGTAACTTAAGCCCTACCTCATTCATTTGTTTGAACTTCAATCTCGGCAGCTCTGAATAGTGTTTGATGTTAAGGTTACGAATTTATTTGTATTCTACATATGTTTCTCTACAAAAAAAGAAGAAGAAAATGATTTCTCTTGCAATTATATTCCCTTAATGAAGAAATTTTCACTTCTCAGAAAATTATAATTTTTTTTTTCAAAATTGCATAATTTCTTCTTGTTTTGAAAAATTAACGTAGTATTGTTTGCTTTTGTATAAAAGTAAAACAGGATTCATCGAAACTGGTACAGTAGTTTTTGCCTCATTGAGTAAGAAACCAACAGAATTTTAGATTTATATATTATGACCACCAATTTTCAACTTGTTAATAACAAGTAAACTTGTTAACTTGTTATAACTTTTGAAATGAGAAAACTATCAGAGTGGGGCAAACTGAATTTTGTAGAAAATTATACGGGCTTTCAGAATGTTACCTCCACATTGAAGATTTCTTCACTATTTTCAGGATATTTGTGAATAACCGCAAAGCTGTATGTTAAAACTTTGCTTATAGATGTGGGAAAGTTGGGTGAGGGTTTTTTCAAAATGATATGTAGATAACAATGTTTCTCGTGATCGGTAATGTTTGTGTGAAAAATTTCATCACGATTGGAATAAAATTTAAATCTGTATAAAAGATTAATAAAGATTCTTTTTTTTATTTTAACAAGACCGGTATAGTGAACCTGAGTAATGGATTCCTGCCAGTTAAGAAGAACGTAGTAGAAAATATAAAAATGGGAGCAACCCAGAAAGGGACTAAAAGGAACCCTTTTGGTAAAAATCCGTTTAACAGTGGTCCTTTGTAATACTGCCTACTAACGACATACTAAACACATGTCGTTCCGTGAAAAGAGTTACAGGATCAAGGTTTGGAATTTCATGAGAAAATGGGAGGTCTGTCGATCAATCTCACGCTTCTAGTTGGGTCCGTTCCGGCAGGTAAAGAAGATAAAAGTCAGTTCCGCGAGGAGAATCTGAGATGTGAGTTCCGAGAATCAGTCCACGAGAGTATTGTGCGAGGAGGTCTGTGAAGGAGCGAAATTCGTGTATAATTCGATGCAACTGAGGTGACGCCACAAGTAACTCCAGTACATGAAAACAAGAAATGGGTCGGCGAGTTACTGTAAGACTATAAGTGAGAGATAATGTACTAAATTTCATTCATAAAGTATTAGGGTAGTTTTATTTGTGAACAACAAAGATATGTAAAAGAACTTTATATTTGTTATCTGTTGTACTATTGTTGTAAAAAGTGTTAAGACAAAGTCTTAATACTTTTAACATTATATAATATAATGTTATAATATAATATATTAATATATATATATAATTATATTATAATATATAATATAATAAAGACTTTGTCGTAACAGTTTTAACCACTACGTCAGTTCTACTATGTTAATATTTTTAACACTAGCAGTGCTGTGTCAGTGGGACTGAATTCTGGTTTTCATTATTTATGTACCTGTAAATAAATCCTGACGATTACTTTAAATTCTCTTTTGTACGTAATCTCTGTTTATTATTATTATTATTATTAATCATGGTAATAGTTACCGGTTAGCAGACCTGCCTGCTTCAAGGAGGCAAGGAAAGGGATTAAAACTATTGTAAAATCATATCACACATGTTGTTCTGTGGCAACCGCATTTCGGCAAACACCAGAGCTTCAGATTCGTTATCCACCAAGTCCGGAGGTTATATACTTCCTTATCAATGCGCACGAGTCCAGAATCACTGCTTTCTTCATCGGCAGGAAGAGACGAGGTTGAACGCCAATGGCTCTGAGTGACTTGTGAAGCGGTGTAGAATCTCTCCAAGTGCGCCGATGACCATGGGCTTATTATAACCTCTCGCTGGGTCCAGATCTTCCTGAACTGATCCGCCAAATATGTGTACTTCGACAGCTTCTCGACATATTTCTTCTGGATGTTAGCTGCCAGTAGTATCGTCACATAGATGATCCAGGTGATGTAATCACTGTTAATTATTATTATTATTATTAATATTTATAGGCAATATTTATAGATTGTTTAATGATAAAAAGGGTTTCGTTTGTTTATCACTTCAAAATATCTGTTACACTCTTTCATATGGTTTTACCAAGGTAAAAAACCCGAGTTTAAGGGGTACCAGCTTTCTGTACCTTTGAAAATACGGTTAAGTTTTTAATCAGATTGCCATGCTTCAATAATTATATGTCGTAATTTGTTATTACGGGATGAAGAATGGAGAAAGATTACAGCAGATGAAAAGAATCAAATATTTATAATTACAGCGTTTGGTAAAGCAGAATTTTGAGAGTAGACGTTAAATACTACGGAAAAGCTATTTTTTTGTTTTTTAAATTTGCAATAGAATCTTGGAAAAAGTAATTACATAAGTGGATGATATAATTTGACTAATCATGTTTAGTTAATTTCGTTATATAAGTCTGAGTAGGTAATAAATACTGGTATGAAAAAAAGATTATACAATAAACGTGAGGAAAATAGGAAAGAAGAAAAATAAATGGAGAATAGCATTAAAATTCCGAACAAAAAAGCTATTAGCACTTTTTTATGATAGAAAAAGAAAATGTTCATAATTTCATGGATGAATAACTCGAAGGAAGTTTAATTTCGACGAAGTATAACTTGACCCGGTTACGCCAGTCGTGTTATAGAATACCTTGCACAGCTTTTTCATTACAAAGTTTTGCAGAGTTTATTAAAAACAAAACATATCAAAATATGTTTGTTATTGTTTTATTAAATTTTATATTTTGTTTTTATATTTTATATTTTGTTTATTGGGCGATAATAACATAAAAACGTTTTTCACCCCAAAAAAAAATATATAAATAAATAAAAATAAAAATATGTTGAATTTTAAATACATTTGTTTAGATTTTAATAAGCTTTAAAATTCTTAAGTTGTTTTTAGAATCTGTTGACTTTATTGGTACTATTCAATTGTGAATCAAATCCTGTATTTTTTTTCAACTTTTATGACCTTTTTACCCTTTTAACAGTTTTTTTACGTCAAATATAAAATATTGTGTTTTCGACCCTGATCTTTTGTCTTTTACTACTTTCCTCAAAATCTACTAAAAATACAGTTCTGGGATGTGTTCTTTTACTTTTTTGGAATTATATCTTTAGAGCTATCAAGAAGGAAAGTATCAGATATAAAATAAGATGTGGGTTTTTTGAATTTCTTGAAGTTCCATGATCCTGGGACTCCAAAAAACAAACAAAAAAAGGTGGGGGGGTAGTGTTCATACGTATATATATGTGTGTGTTGGCAATAAGCTTAATAACTTTTGACTAAATAAATCGATTTTGATGAGATTTGGCACAGAACTCCTGAGTATTTAGCAATTTGTTGGTAAAAGTTTGGGGTCAATATTTCCTGGTGTTGGGGTAGGTAGTTTCTTTGGGTTCAATTTTTTTTTTTAATTTGCTAATATAACCCCATAATTGTTAGGCTCAGTTCATATGTACATGCTAATCTAACCATTAAAAAAAAAATTTGCCTTCAAATTCTTTCCTTCCAAAACTCGAATAAAGTTATTTTATTTATAGCATTTTGTTTGCACTTTTATTTCATGTCTTTCTAAGCACAGTAGTAGTATCCCATAAAAATAATTTGGGGGGAATATTGATAGTAGGGGAACTGAACAAAGTTTAAAATATCGGTTTTTAACACTTTTCCTAGTTTATTATTATGAAATTATTACAGTAAAATATCATCATAATCCATCCCCCCCCCCCAGAAAAAAAATAATAAATAATCTTAGGTAAATTTTTATTGGTTGTACACTTTTCAGTGTAAATTTGTTTACTTTTTTCTATTTATCAAAGTAAACGAAGTCAAATTAAATAATTTACTTAGGAGGTAATTTTAGAGGTGGAGGAGTAGAAAAAGTAAAATATATCGAATATTGAATTGTTTAAACTTTTTTCATTTATCGTTATCTTTTCACTATATAAGAATAAATAATCAGTGCCAGGAAAATATAACTACTTTTTAGCTTTTTTTTTTGTAAATCAAGGGCACTTCAGCAGCTGAGACGGCAAATCGAAAAATTAATTTTTTAGGATACATTTAACTATACAGAACACAAGCATGTCGCTGTGTTTAAAACGATTGTATCGTCTGTATTGATTTAACATGATCATTTTAATAATTTATAAGTTTAGCTTAAAGAATCATCTCACCTATTATGTGTCTACATGTTTTATTTAATACAATATAAATGTTCAAACTGTGAAAACATTTAAAAAATTTTTTTTTAAAGATTCTTAACGAAGAATAGAAAATTTTTTTTAAATTTACTTCAAAAAATTAAATAATTTTTCATTATTTTTTTCAATCAAAAAAATGTTGATGAGGATTACCGATCAACAAATTATTTAACTGACATTTCTGTAATTGGCTAATATCATTTTATAAATATTACAAAATATGTTTTATATAGGTTTAATATTAGTCAAATTAAAACAGATATCTAGTTCACTGTCTTTATATGTAAAAAGTAATTAATCTCTATTTTTAGTTTTATATACACATGTTTTCTCTAAATTTACTATCGTATAAAATCGTTCGCGGGCGTACATACTCACACGCACAAGCGAGCGTTCGCACATACAGATAGGCTACTTGCATGTAATAAAATTAAAACTTCTTTTCGTTGATAAATGTAGGTTATTTTAAATACACAGAAAAAAGTGAAAACTAGTTTTTCTCTTATTGCTTTATGTAATTAAGAGTCGTAATTTTAAATTATAACTCTATTTAATATCAAATTATGAAGCAAATAAACTGGATATCTTATTACTTAATTGTTTTTTATTATGTTTGATTGGCATCTGATTAGGGTTATTATATTTTTTTCTTTAATTAGCTAACACGTTAAACGGTATAATTTTAAAAATGTTACAGTATCAAATTATATTAGTTTTATTAACTTTTTCTTTCTAATTAATAATTTTAAATTCATTGATTTTCTTCAGAGTATAAATTTCAATATTTGTGATCTAAATGTTAAATTTTTCTCCCACTGATTAGAGAAAGTGTATTACATGTATAATGTAAAACAATCTTGTCATAAAGGTTAATTTATTGCTTCAAAATTTTATTACAGTTGTTTCTTTTGTCTAAGGTCGTTAATGAATCACATGACGTATAGAGACACTCTTCAAGGTTGTCTTCTTTGAAAGTAATGATAACCAATAAAAAATAGAGTAAAACTGTCACTTATAGAGTTAAATAACATGTGCCGGCCTCATTGGCGCGAGTGGTAGCGTCTCGACCTTTCATCCTGAGGTCCCAGGTTTGAATGCTGGTATGGCATGGAATTTTTCAAACGGTACAAATCATTCATCTCATCCTCTGAAGCGATACCTAACGGTGGTGCCAGAGGTAAAACAAAAAAAAAATCATGTTCATTACAATTGGATTGATATGCCGATTTAAAATACTTTGGCTCGGTTTAAAAAGCGCTGAGTAATAATTATTCAACCCTGAAATTTCTTAGTAAGTCGGGCATAGGATGGTTGTTATTCTGAAGAATTAATATTAATAATGTGTTTATTAATGACAAACAAAATTAAAAAAGAATTATAAATATAATGAAACGAAAAATACCTCTTATTTGTGTATATATTTTTGTCCTCTGTATTCCCCCCCCCCCCCTCCAAAGCCGGATTCACACTTAAACATAAACACAGCTCCGGGGGGTGCCAGTGCCTCAAACCACCTAAGCAGTAACCCTGGGCCCGGCTATGCCGTTCCCAAGGCCCACCTAGGCAGCAGGGACACGGTCTTTTCGTGCTATGCCTCTAGTAAGGTTCGCTCACCGGGATTCCGGTCTTTACGATGCCTTCGCCTCAAATGGGGAATCCCAGATGGGATCCCTTACTGGGTCTTCGGTCTTTACTCCCCCCTGGTGGCTCCGGCAGGAGTCCCAACCCGTTCATCGACTATGGGACGCCAGAGCGCTCCAAATCTCCTGGACGAGGCTGTCCCATGCCGAAACCACCGTAGTTCCACACCAACCAGCGTGTAATCCTCAATTCCGATGTGCAACCCTGCAACCCCGGCCCCCCTGTCCATAGCCAAAGGTGAAGCATGAAGCACATTGGGACTCCTTCTGGCAGTTCTTCTTGACATGGCCGATCTTCCCACAATTAAAGCAATGGCCAGTCCTGTCCAGGCCACTGCAAAACTTGGCTCGGTGCTCTGTACTCCAGCATCGGAAGCCCATTCCTCCAAAGACCCCCACACCAACCTACAGGACACTATCCGATCCGTACCTGGCCGTCATGTAACAATTTCTCCGCCAGGATAGGTTGCAGGGCCAGCGTTACTACCTAAGTTGCTCCGTAGGCCGACCTCATACAGAGTATGTCAAGTGTCATGGAGACCCCGGTAACACGACAAAGATCTCTCATGAATTCCTCTTCTGTGGTTAAGGCATCCACATCCTTATCAAGGATGTAGATGTGGATGAGGAGGAAGACCTCCTCCTCTTCCTGCCATTGTCATCGTGACACCCTCAACTGTCTCTGCAATTTGTGTTTATTTACCTCTAAGTTATATACACACATTTGTCATAAGGTGATCTGCCAGGTTGGATTAATTTTGAAAATTTTATCCCATTTTTTAAGTAATATAAAAACAGCTAATTATTAAATTCTTCAATTGGATGTTTCTTGCATTCATTACAAATCTTACTAAATTATACTAACCACCTCGTTTAAAAGGGTACAATTTCTTGCTCTCTTACATCCAAGATACACTCAAGGAATATCGTTCAAAACCAAACATTTGCCTATGAAGTGATCTGTACTCTCTACCTCCTTGAGTTATACAGTGAGCACAATTGAGAACTCCCTTCACCACCCAGACTTTAGAAAGAGTATTGTGCTCCTTGTCTTAAATATTGTACTGATAAAACTTCTTGAATACTTATTACACATAATTTTTATTCCCAGAAATAATAAATAATTTGAAATAAATTGCATGATGCTGAGACTTATTTACATAGTCACTCTAGGTAGGAATAATGTCATCTTTAATTTTTTCCATGATTAGTCTTAGGTTATCTTACCAATGTCTTCAGTATTTAATTTTAAGAAATCCAAATGACAGTATTCTTCCCTCATATCTTCTCAAGAAACTTTCCTTTTAATTATCTGCTCGGCTAATTTTTTTTCTATTCTGTCATTGGTTAAGAGTAAAGATTTTAAAATATATTTGAAACATGCTCTTGGTATGAAAAATTAAACCATGATGTACCAAAACCAAAATGGGCTCCCGTATGTAACTATTGCTTTACAAGCTACTTTGAAAACAGTTTTTTTTTTGTCGAGATTGGAATGTTTTCTCGAATCATAAAGTTTTTCCACGTACTCTTCAGTGCATATTTGGCCACAGATGTTCTCTCCTTTAAATATAGTACCAAAGATAATTTTGGTGTAGTAGTGACTTCCTACATTGTATCATTGTTTGCATCATTTACCTTATTGTATCACCTAATTGATTGTAACATTTCGACCTTCTCAAAGTTTCACTTCTCTGGATCCCAGGTAACCACCTTGACCAAACACCATAATGTTGGACTTTAAAATAATTACTACCATCTCTTCCAATACGATTTGAAACAATTAATCATAATTTGCAGTATTCTGGGCTTCAAGGCCAGCAACATCATAGCCTCAGCATAAAGAAATAACCTTATATTCAAATTTCATATCCACAACCCCCCTCCTGCTACATTGTTGTGATCATTCACAAATAACACAAAGAGTAGAAGGAACAAAAGTAACATCGATTGTTGTTAAAATCTTTCATGTAAGACCACCGTTACACCACAAAAATAATGATGTACCATTATATAAATCTTTTAAGATATTTAAAAATTTATTACTTAAAGATAGATTTCTGTCAAAGCAGCATGCAACTTTATGAAGAAATAATACATTTTTTTTTGCTTTGGACAGATTTAAGCTTAATGGTGTTATACATATTAAATATGATATCCATTCCTGAAATTCTCTTCTAAATCTCACCTAATAAGACAACTGTTAAGATTGCTGTTAACATTTTGGTTCCCCACACTCAAAATTCAAGCTTTCTCAACAATATTCCAGTAAAAAGTTTTGAAATAACATCTTGAATAGAAATTCCCCTGTAGTTATCAACTCTTTCTAATACTCCCGGTTCATTTTTAAGAAGAGGAAATATAATAGAAAACAAATCAAGGACAGTACCTTTTTCTAAAATATCATTAAATAATCTTAGAATGAAATTACAAAATTCATTATGTGTCTGCTTGTAAAGTTCAAATGGAACTCTATCAAGACATGAAGCTTTATTGTTTTTAGCCCTTTTAGCAGAGACTGCAACTCTTGCATGATCATAATACTACCTAAAGATGGATCCTGTACTCTGGAACTGTGTTACCAGTAGGTCCTGCTTTACCAACTAAATTAAATAATCTGGAAAAATAATTAACTCATGTTTGTGGTTCTATAACAGCAGCACTCTTAAAAACCTTAAACTTAATTTTTTTTCATATTTCCCAAAACCTTTTTGGGTCTGTAACTCCTAAACTATTTTTCAGACCATCTGCATAAATTTTGCGCTTTTCATTATATAGTTGCTTTTAATTCCTACATACATAAGTAAAGTAAAATCCTATCCCTAGCTTTCCTACACTTGTGGTCAAACTAGGACTACGCTCACTTTCTTCCCCTCCAAGAAGTTCCCTCTACTGCTTTATAACAAGTTAAATCCTTTTAAACAAACAGCTAATAGATTCATTAATATTTTAATTCAGCGGTCCTTGCTGCATACAATTAACATGCAATTCATCCGTGAAGTGAGTGTCATCACTACTACTCCCATTGCAATTTTGGTAATAATGAAGAATATCGATCATTTCATCTCAACCCCACCCAATAAATCGAACACAATTAGCAAATGGACAGAAATGTCCATTTGCAGTTCTTTCAACACGCAATGTCTTGAAAGAACTGAAAAACCTTAAATATGCTCAGTGCCTCAGAAGATATACAGCCCAAATCTATCACTGATGAATGCTGGCCTCCAAGCTAAGTGAACTCAGTATTCACATTCTCCTGAGCCATCCCAGTGAGTAAATACAGATAAAAATATTCATGCATCTCTTTTATTTTTCCCCCTCTTTTAATTATCCTCTTCTTCCTCCTATTTAACTGACCTTCTAGAAAAGTTTTCTCTAATATTAACTGCTCAGGAACCCTTCCATTAAAATCTCCTAGACGAATGTAATTACCAACACATGCTACTTCCTCTAGCACAATCTGTAAATTTAAAAAATCATATGCCCATTCTATTTCATCATCATCACCACTATGGTATGAAGGAAAAACATATATAATTCATACCAAACATTAAACTTTGATGAGATCCCTTCACTCTGACAAAAGATTTTCACACACCTTCACAAATACTTTTTGAATCTGATAATTAATTCTCCCCTTGCTCTACCATAATGTAAATGCCTTATTACAGGTTACCACACTGCATCATAGTCAGGAATGAAACCATCCCAGGTGTCTATAGAATCACTTTCTACATGTTTTCAAAAAGGAGGGAAAATCAAATTGATTAATAAAACTAAAAATGTAGGTTGTGCTTTTTATTATTCAATCAACAAATATTACATCCTAAACCCTAACTGGTTCCTGCCCAGGAACTGGTACCCCTTATACCCCAAAAATCTCATAGCAAACAACCTTATATTATTGTTTATCTGAGTTTGCCGTTTTCCTTTCTTCTTCCATTATATTCTTCATAATTTCTACAGGATTCTTCCCTAATAACTGTGTTAATCTCGGAATATGTTCTTTTTTATTGGATTCCAACCCAAACTTATCTGATAGAAAATATGAAGTTCCATTAACAACCAGCCGATATACTGTTAGTGTAGTTTTTACACCTAGATTAGACCTGTTTATTTCCTTACAAAGAGCTAACAATCTACCACACTTGATTTTAACTTTCTTTGCAAAATCTTTATGTGTAGTATATTGAGTCTCTTTCAGCTTGTCTGCATTTTTCAGAATGTGTATATATTCTCATCTTTCTATTTGTTTCTATTATAAGTCCCTATTATAGGTCCCTTAGGACCTAGTGCAAGGGCTCTATTCTTATATTTATGGGCTCTAATATATTTTTTCTTTAAGCTGTAGTGCATTGACAAAAATTTCTCAACCACAACTTTAATATCATTAATAATAAGGCTAATGCCTTATTATTATTTCCTATAAGATGTAAATTATTATATGATCAATTTTTAATATCAGTCAATTTTACTTTCATTTTTACATTTTCTGTTTCAGCTTACTAACCACCTTTGAAAGTAATTAATTTTTGCCAGTTAGCAGTTTAACTAGATTTCCCAACTGTTTAATATCATGTTATAGCTAAAGCTGTCAGGTATTCATCTAAGAGTTTTGACATTACTGCAACCATAGGAAAATATGCAACAATCATGTTTCCTTGTTTGTGTTCTTTTAGCAAATTGCTTAAAACAATTCAGATGAATTTTCTCTTTTTTGTAGCCCTTTTTCTCTTCTTAATAGATTTATTTTGTGTAAAGTCATCCCTGAAAGGATTAGATATATAGCTCAAACAAGGGTACAACAGAATCTGTTTATTCATTAATAATAATAATAAAAAAAAAAAAAAATAGTAAATAAAATTCCACACTATATTTTCAAGTATTGAAAATAAAGTAAACAATGGAGGAAAAATATAAAAAGAAAATTTACGTAAATAAAATTAAGAAAAACAAAAATAAAAGAAAATCAAAAAGCAAAAATAAATTCATAAACACAAATTTAAAGACAAAGGACCAAAGATAATTCTAATATTTCCAAGTCAATGCCAGCTATAATCCAATCAAGAGAAAGAGAGAGTGTGAGAGTGAATAGGCATTCTAAAGAGTTTACCATTACCTTATATTTTCTTGTTGAATACTTTCTTATTGAACTAATAATTTAATCGAAGAAGTGCTTGTAATCCATTAACTGTTCAAGGCCACTACATCCATTGATTTATTACCTAAATTTATCTCTTAAATCAATTTTAATTTATGGTATCAGTTTGGTTTCAAAGCAGAAGTGAAAAAGTACTTATGGGTTTTTCCATCACATAAAAATAAAAAATACAACAGTAGAATGTGCACCAATACTTCCTATTTTAAATGATGTAGTTCAAGTTTAAATAACCAACTTTCTGTCATACAAATTTAACAAAAAGAAGAAACACTCAGCATCATTTAAATCAATTCCATACTGCCAAACTTCTGAAGAATTACTTATCTTACAAGTAAGTATATATATATATATATATTTAAAATAAGCATTCTGTACATTGCTTAAACAGATTGAAAATTTATTTTATTTTTAATAAACTAAAAATTCTTACATTTGTTTAAAACTATTATTTATTTATCTATTTAACAATGTTATTTCATGGCAATAATAAAATAGCTTGTTTTTCAACCCCAATCGTTAATCTTTTATCCCAGATTTTGCAAAAAACTACTAAAACACAGTTCTGGGACCTGTCTTTGTTTTCCATTATTTCAGGTCTGATTTTATATAAAAAAATTTAATTTATCTCTTAATTTGGGTCCCAATAATTACCATCTGGCTTAATTATATCAAAGATGCAGAGATCAAGAAAAATCTTTCACCAACCAACACTCACTAACAAAGCATTACCAAACTTAGATTTATATGAACATTTTTCTTTATTTTCACCTGTAGACTATGTCTTAAAGTTTGTAACATTTTTCATGAAGCATTATGTATTATATATATACATATAAATTTCAGGAGTGTTAAGGTTTCGTGTTATTGTACAAACTGACAAAACCATTGCTGTATAGTTAATAAGATATACCATTGTACCCACGATTTTAATTAAAAAATAAGTAAATATAGAATGTATATATATATATATATATGTATAAAACTGAAAAACCCAGTGATAAAAAGAAAAATCAAACATGAAAATGAAAGCTCTTGTTTAGAATTAATCTCAAGGACTATCCTTGACATTTACAATCAGCATCTATCATCTCTTTTTCATATACACATCCATTCACTAGCAAAACGCCATCGTATTATACGTTTCCTTATTTATTTATTTTTTTAATTTACTTAATTATTCATTTCACTTATTTAATAATAATAAAATTGAAATTATTGTTTCGAACCAAAAATTAGTCTTCTTTCGCAGTTTGTATGTCTCGACACGTGAGGTTCCATGAATTAATATTGAAATGAAGAGTAAAAATGATGATATGTTTGTACTATATATATATATATATGTATATGTGTGTGTGTGTGTGTGTGTGTATAGATTAACCACTGGGCTGGTCTAGTGGTTAAACTCATCATCGTAAATTAGATGATGCATTAGGTCTATGCATAACAAGAACATAATAAATTTGTCCTAGCTATCTCATACTTTTTTCCTTCTTTTAGATGGTGACCACATTTCTTAATTATTTTTGTATGCGCTCTATATGACTATCTGGATTAAGGAACAATATTTATATCTAATATTGTGGAACTGTAAAAAGAAAGTTTTTTTGGGCATTAAGATGAAGATTTCTTGGCAAGAACTTTTATGGATTAGAAATTCAGCAGAAATAATCAGGATATTCCATTAAGGATTCCTACGAGAAATATAAGATTTTTACTACTATTTTATGTAAGAAGACCTTGTGAATAATCTCTGTTGCAAGGTCCCAGTTTAACAAATAGATATGCACACTCAATCAATTCATTTCAGAGAAAAGGCAACAAAGTAACCCGTTGAGTAAATAGAATAATAGGGAGTGGGTTAACTGTCTCATCCGTATCATTTGATTATTTTAAATAATTTATTTTTAACTTGCTTTTTTGCTCTTAATTGCCTAATTATATGTGTATTGTATTTTTTTGGATTGTGAAATTTTATCTCATGGAAATTTTTTTCTCACACTCTGCTGCATAGATTTCAATTTGTATTTATTATTTATTGTTTTTATTTATGTGTATAAATTTATAATATGTATTTAGATTGTTGTAGTGGTATATGAAGGTTATATGAGCTCTACCAATTATCCATTTTTATAGAGGATTTGGTCTGTCTATAGGGATGAGATGAAGCCAAGAAAAAAATTGTTAATATTATAATTATGTTATATCAAATCTTTAATTACTGAACCAGTTTATTGTATAGAAATAGAGATAGCTCTTTCAAAAAGTGATTGATGGTTTGCAAACCTATTATTTTTTTATACATGTCCAGTTATAAATACATAGGCTTATATTAAATGAGTTAATTAAACAGCTTTCATTAACCTTTTTATAACGTAAAAAGAATAAATACATTTTTAATGAGTCTAGTGTATAAAATTACTGCCGTTGTTATTAGGGTTAGTAATTATCTGATGATACGTGTATGTAGTTAAAGGATATTGTTTTCATTAATTCAAAAAGCCCAACAACGTCACTAATTTTGTTATAAAGTATGATAAATTAACAAAGATTTTTGTAATAATAAATTTAAAGAATAATCGATGAATAAAGCTACAAATATATATATATATATATATATATATAGAGAGAGAGAGAGAGAGAGAGAGAGAAATTTTCATTCATTCCTTTATTGATGCTAATTTTTTAATTTAAACGTACATCCCTACATCCTCACTTATTCATTTTACATACTCAAATTTTTTCCTTCCTTATGTAGAGAGACTTCTCTATGCATCATTTATTTTTATAATAAATAAACTTAGTCCTCTTAATATATGGGCCTCCAATTTATTTCATATTTCTTCAAAATTTAGCTGCAAATTTTTCTTCCCCCAATATTTCATAAAACATTTGCATTTCAAATTTTATCAACATTCCTAATTTCGATTTTTTTTTTCTTCAGTCATTTGAATGGTTTGATGCAGCTCTCCAAGATTCCCTATCTAGTGCTAGTCGTTTCATTTCAGTATACCCTCTACATCCTACATCCCTAAAAATTTGTTTTACATATTCCAAACGTCTACACAATTTTTCCCTTCTACCTGTCCTTCCAATATTAATGCGACTATTCCAGGATGCCTTAGTATGTGGCCTATAAGTCTGTCTCTTCTTTTAACTACATTTTTCCAAATGCTTCTTTCTTCATCTATTTGCCGCAATACCTCTTCATTTTTCACTTTATCCACCCATCTGATTTTTAACATTATCCTATAGCACCACATTTCAAAAGCTTCTAATCTTTTCTTCTCAGATACTCCGATTGTCCAAGTTTCACTTCCATACAACGAGACTCCAAACATATACTTTCAAAAATCTTTTCCTGACATTTAAATTAATTTTTGATGTAAACAAATTATATTTCTCACTGAAGGCTCGTTTCGCTTGTGCTATTCGGCATTTTATATCGCTCCTGCTTCGTCCATCTTTAGTAATTCTACTTCCCAAATAACAAAATTCTTCTACCACCATAATCTTTTCTCCTCCTATTTTCACATTCAGAGGTCTATCTTTGTTATTTCTACTATTAATTTCGATATCTTCCTATAATACCACACTCTATTCTTTATACTTTTGATATTGTCATCGCTTTGCAACTATAAAAACAATATATTCAGCACAAATATTTCAAGAATTTCTTTCTAAAATTATAATAAAATATTCCATCTTTAAAATTATATCTTCGTAAGCGACCCGTAAATAATTTCATCAATTGTTGAGATCTGGTTAAGTGGAGTGCATACAAAAATGATTGAACACATATGGGCGGCAACAAAAAGAAGAAACAAAATTGTAAGATTTCCAGGGTATGCTTATTATCTTGGGTATATCTTGGTCCTACCTAATTTATTTTTTAATTTGGGCACTGAAAAATAAATGAAACACTAAAGCGTTTGAAAGCTTATTATTCATTTCAAGTAAAGTATATAATTTGTAGTATAATGTTAATTAGACGACTTTAGCCAGCGTTAGATTGTGTTGCCTTAACTAACAATTTCGTCGCCGCTTGCGTGAATGGGCAATGATGATGATGCACAGGAACTCTGGATTCACCAGGCTCAAAGGCACCTCCCGGGACTGTGCAATGCTTAATTGCGGATCCGTCCTCGGGAGGGAGTTGGTGAGATAGGAGGTATAGTCGGTAGAGCGCGGGCATGCATACGCACTTTACATATCATCTTGCGAAATCTGTGAACGAGTCCGGCACTTCCTCCGTAAATGGGGTTCCTTCGACTCACCGATACAGAAAAAACAAAAGAAAACTAACAATTTCGAGTAATGTACGATATGAACTTATAACCTCTTTCTATATTTTTCTGTTTAGCCTCCGGAACCACCGTAAAGTATTACTTCAGAGAATGAATGAGAATTATATGTATGAATGTAATTAAAGTGTAGTCTTGCACAGTTCCACGTTGACCATTGCTGAGATGTGTGGTTAATTGAAACCCATCCACCAAAGAACACCGGTGTCCACGCTTGATTTTTTTTTAACCTCCTGGACCACCGTTAGGTATTACTTCAGAGGACTACTTGGAGTCCCCATCTGTTCTTCAGAACCGACATACCAAGGTATGCCAGCCCTCCCAGCTGGAGCTGTCCAATACTGCTGTTAAAAACCTCTCCTCTGCCCATCAGTATTTTTAGCCCGTAGGACAGACTTCCAGCAACTACTGAACGCACTCCAACGAGCTGGAGTAGTTGCTATGTATGATAGGAGTGTCGCTGGTGTAAGGTTGGCGATTCCGGCGCAAGCCCGTTGTTCATCCCATTGAGGACATTTGAACAGCGTATGTTTGACGGAGTTGCGTTCTGCAGAGTACATGCAAGTAGGGGCTCAACCCACCGGACTGCTTTAGAGGTCTAGTGGTGAATGCGTCTTCGCAAATCAGAGAAATTTGGAAGTCAAAAGTTCCAGCGTTCAAGTCCTAGTAAAGGCAATTACCTTTATACGGATTTGAATACTAGATCGTGGATATCGGTGTTCTTTGGTGGCTGGATTTCAATTAACCACACATCTTAGAAATGGTCAATCTGAGACTGTACAAGACTATACATAATTTACATTCATACATATTATCCTCATTCATCCTCTGAAGTAATACCTGATGTTAATTCCCGGAGGCTAAACAGGAATAAATTAGGGGACTCGCCCCTGCCTATACGGTGGAGGTAACCACCAAATTATTCAAATCCTTTTTTTTCCGGGAATTACCGTCACGTATTATTTCAGAGGATAAATAAGAATGATTTGTATGAGTGTAAGTGAAGTGTAGTGTTGAACAGTCTCAGGTCGACCATTTCTGAATTGTGTGGTTAATTACTAGGATTTGAACCTTGGAAATCTCGTACTTCGAAATCAGCTGATTTTCGAAGATGCGTTCACCACTAGACAGACTCGGTGGGACAGTATTTAAATCCTTTTTTTCTTCATTTTTAACCTCCGGGACCACTGTCAGGTATTGATTCAGAGGATGAGGTGAATGATTTGTAACGTGTGTGAAAAATGCCATGCCTGACCGGGATTCGAACCCGGAGCCTCTGGCTGAAAGGCTGAAACGCTACCACTCGCGCCACGGACCCGGTAGTATTGAAATTCTAACTAAACATTACTTAACGCTCGCTTCGTTTGCTTATCTCGTCTAATTAAGATTAAATAATAAAAAATCGGAGTTTTTTAAAGATTGTAATGACGGCTTTTGGCAAAAAAGGATGAATAAAATACAAAAATTGGTGGCGACCACATAAAATAAATTGGGTTTGACGCTAACTGACAAACGCTTTTTTTCTTATTTTGGAAGTTTACGTAGAGCTACCGAAATAGGATAAGTAACTAAATTTTTGATTAAATTCTACACGACATAGCACGACTTTGGCTTCCGGTATATTTTCATAATAATCTTAATAAAAAAATCTCAGAAAATTTAGCTGCTTTCTAAAGAAAACCCAGTTACCGTAATATTATGCCCGGGATTCCATTTTCATCTTTTCCAGTCAACCTTCTTCGTCTGAATGTACGAAAATATTTTTTTTTTTTTGTCTTCAGTCATTTGACTGGTTTGATGCAGCTCTCCAAGATTCCCTATCTAGTGCTAGTCGTTTCATTTCAGTATACCCTCTACATCCTACATCCCTAACAATTTGTTTTACATATTCCAAACGTGGCCTGCCTACACAATTTTTCCCTTCTACCTGTCCTTCCAAAATTAAAGCGACTATTCCAGGATGCCTTAGTATGTGGCCTATAAGTCTGTCTCTTCTTTTAAGTATATTTTTCCAAATGCTTCTTTCTTCATCTATTTGCCGCAATACCTCCTCATTTGTCACTTTATCCACCCATCTGATTTTTAACATTCTCCTATAGCACCACATTTCTAAAGCTTCTAACCTTTTCTTCTCAGATACTCCGATTGTCCAAGTTTCACTTCCATATAAAGCGACACTCCAAACATACACTTTCAAAAATCTTTTCCTGACATTTAAATTAATTTTTGATGTAAACAACTTATATTTCTTACTGAAGGCTCGTTTAGCTTGTGCTATTCGGCATTTTATATCGCTCCTGCTTCGTCCATCTTTAGTAATTCTACTTCCCAAATAACAAAATTCTTCTACCTCCATAATCTTTTCTCCTCCTATTTTCACATTCAGTGGTCCATCTTTGTTATTTCTACTACATTTCATTACTTTTGTTTTGTTCTTGTTTATTTTCATGCGATAGTTCTTGCGTAGGACTTCATCTATGCCGTTCATTGTTTCTTCTAAATCCTTTTTATGCTCGGCTAGAATTACTATATCATCAGCAAATCGTAGCATCTTTATCTTTTCACCTTGTACTGTTACTCCGAAACTAAATTGTTCTTTAACATCATTAACTGCTAGTTCCATGTAAAGATTAAAAAGTAACGGAGATAGGGAACATCCTTGTCGGACTCCCTTTCTTATTATGGCTTCTTTCTTATGTTCTTCAATTGCTACTGTTGCTGTTTGGTTCCTGTACATGTTAGCAATTGTTCTTCTATCTCTGTATTTGAACCCTAATTTTTTTAAAATGCTGAACATTTTATTCCAGTCTACGTTATCAAAAGCCTTTTCTAGGTCTATAAACGCCAAGTATGTTGGTTTGTTTTTCTTTAATCTTCCTTCTACTATTAATCTGAGGCCTAAAATTGCTTCCCTTGTCCCTATACATTTCCTGAAACCAAATTGGTCTTCTCCTAACACTTCCTCCACTCTCCTCTCAATTCTTCTGTATAGAATTCTAGTTAAGATTTTTGATGCATGACTAGTTAAACTAATTGTTCTGTATTCTTCACATTTATCTGCCCCTGATTTCTTTGGTATCGAAAATATACATAATTAATATAAAGGATCGTGAAATATTATTTTACATCTCGACTGATTTAGTAAAAATACCTTATTATATCTTAATCATACACATATATTTTCATATGTTTTGATACTACAAAGATCTCCGAAAAAGCTCTTAAGTAAAGAATACAAAAAGTAATAAATAAATAAATTATTTTTATAAATAATTGTATTTTGCTACTAGGATTTAATGCAGTAGATTGTATTTTATAAGGTTTATTTATGTAATCCGAAGATGAAAATTATTATAATGGAAGTAGAACTTGTCACTGATAAAGTAGTGTGACTTTGTTTAAGAATTTTAAGATTAAAAAAAAAGAAGAAATTTCGTAGAAACTTTTCCATTTTAATATTTAATATATCGTGCGATTCAAAAAGTACTTCACAAATTTTAAAGCGTATAAAAATTTATTGAAATAACTTAAAGATTCGTTTGAGGTTTCATTTCATAAAAAAATACATCAAGTTTGTCACCTGATATTCACTTTGTTTCGATACAGTAATGCGACATACATCCCACCTGAAGTCGATTTATTCCAGACTGTACCCAGCAAGTGAGAGTTACCTCTGCAGCTGTGGCGTTAGTTGAATGTGTTAACTTAACTAGATTAGCAGGCAAAGGTGGTATATAAACCTGATTTTAATGAAATCCCACAAGAAAAAATCTAGTGGGGTAAAATCTGGAGAGTAATGTGGCCATGCAATTGACCTTCACTACCAACCCATCGACTTGGGAATCGAGTAAAGAAAATTTCGGAAATGTTAGCGGTAGTAACCCCCGTCTTGCTGATAGTAATGTCGTCCGTTTTGATTATCATCGTCTAATAGAGGAATTAGAAAATTTTGAATCACGTTCAGATAAATTATACCATTTACGGTTGCCTCCTGGAAGAAAAACGGGGTCGTACAGTCTTTGTTTGCTTAGGGCACAAAAAAACATTGACCTAAGGGCTATCACGAATGTGCAGCAAAGTTTCATGAGGATTTTGCTACCCCATATTCGGCAGTTTCGGGTGTTCAACTTACAACTGATGTGGAACTCCTAACTAAAAATTACATTGTCTAGAAATGTATCGTTGTCTGCAATTCTACCATCGTTTTCACATAAAACTGCAGGCGAGCAACTTTGTCGTCATCTGTAATCTGTTGATCCGCGATTAGTTTGTATGACTTCAAGTGCAATCGTTTACGTAATTACTCGCCGAATAAGTACTCGCCGAATATTATATTATATTTGTAGAATTCCGGTCTCACGTGATGCACGTCGAGTTGATTTCTTCCGATTACGTAGAAAGCTTCCTCTGAGTTGTTTCAAACCAGCTACATGGAAGTACGGGCGTCCTGGACATTTTTTATGTTTAACAAACAGCCTGTCTCAACGAAGGTTTGGTTCCAAGAGTAAATTCGCCTACAAGGAGGTTTCCTACCGTACATTCTTCTTTCTTTTTCCTGTTTAGCCTCCGGCAAGTACCGTTTAGATAATTCTTCAGAGGATGAATGAGGATGATATGTATGAGTGTAAATGAAGTGTAGTCTTGTACATTCTCAGTTCGATCATTCCTGAGATGTGTGGTTAATTGAAATCCAAATACCAAAGAACACCGGTATCCACGATCTAGTATTCAAATCCACGTAAAAATATCTGGCTTTACTAGGACTTGAACGCTGTAACTCTCGACTTCCAAATCAGCTGATTTGGGAAGACGCGTTAACCACTAGACCAACCTGGTGGGTCCTACCGTACATTCTACGAAAATTGAACTGCAACTGCTGACTACAAATCGTGAAACCAACACACAGCGAGCACGTTCTGCACCAGAAATGTATCTATTTTTAAGAACACTGCTGACAGTGCTGGTGACCCAATTAGGTACTAATGAACTGCGTGAGCCAAAACTTAATGTGTTTTGCTATGAAATGAGACCACAACTGAATCTGTAAGTTATATAAATTAAATTTATATTCGTTTAAAGTTTTTTTTTATAATTGTTTTTTTTTAAATATTGTCCTGAGTAAGTATCATTTTAGAGAAAATAATAATAAAATTATATTCATATATTGCCGTTTTTATACGTTTTATAACGTTTTAAATTTTATGTAGTTTTATGTGAATCCAAATTAGAAATTTATCTAAAGATATCAGAATGATATTTTTCATTATTATATATTATTTTTTTCTCAAGTTTTTCGAGTTTGGCCGACGGAAAAACGTGTGAAGCAGTATTTTTTACTTTTTTTTGTTATGTTTCTTCCTTATTTCGCTTTGTTTTTTCTTTCTTTCTTCTGATCAGACGTTGTGGTTACTTTATTTTAGTTTTCTTGGTAACCCTTGAAATTTTTTACCAGTTTTCTGATATCTTACTTTATCGGCAAATATAATTAGAATATAGAATTAAACGAGAAAGTATGATGACCATCTCAAAAGAGAGGTATCGGCATTTCTGCAAATTTTTACGTTTTAGTATCCAATAAACGTAGATAAAAAAAAATGTATGTATGTATTTATGTGTGTACGTATACGGATGTATATATGTATGTATATGCACAGCACTTCCTTTGACCATATAACTCAGGATTTAACCAATCGATTTTTTTTCAAATATGGCTCAAGTATTTATATATATGGGGTACTGATCTTATTATTATTTTTCAAAATTTGTTAACGGCGTGAGAGGATAAGGCAAAAAAATTTCAATTTTCTTCAGAGATATTGTAGCGAAAACTTTATTGAAGCAAATTTTTTTTAACTTTCAATGCCTATATAAATAATTAATTTTTTTTTTTTGTAAAAATCAACCCCTACTTTTAAAAATGGAGTATATAAATTTTATTCGTTTTCTGCATCTCCTTTTGGTTTAAATATTTTGAAACTAAATTTTTGTTAAGTATATACTTCATAAAGCTATCAATAAATGTCCGGCTTTTTTCAAAACGATAAACCCCCGGCCTAAAATGCAGTTATTTTGAAAATTTTCTTTTTCTTACTTTTATTAAAGGAGGCTTCAGATTTAGAGAAAATATTACTTAAGAAAATTTATTAAGCTTAACCTAACTATAAATATTTTTATAAAATTTTTCTTAAAATTTATTCCCCAACTTTAAAATAAACATATATATATGTACATATATTCTATTTTTTTTTTTTTAGCCCAAAGTTTTTTAATTTGTATTATTTACTAGCCGGTCGGGATTCGCTTCGGTTTCACCCAACCGTCTAGCATCGGGGCCGATCCAACGGTTCTCCAGGACTTCCCAAAGCCGCAGAGTTCAATTCGCTCGCCATTACTGTGTAGGCAAAGAACTCCAGTAGTATTTACCGATAAATAACAATTAAACTTCAGGCTTTACTGGTACTTGAAAAAGTAACTAAATTGCAAAAGACAGAATAATAATTTTTTTAAGCCTCCGGGACCATCATTATCTAGTGCTTCAGAGGAAATGCCATGCCTGACCGGGATTCAAATAAGGGACCTCCAGGTGAATAGCCGAGACGCTACCACTCACGCCAAGAAGGCCGGTAGGATAGTAGTGAATATGGTAATTAAAATACACGGACCTTTGACGACGAAAGATTTACTACTTATTTCTGTTTCTATGGTGACAGAAATTATTTATTAACTTTTTCTTCTTTAATGAATTCCTTTAATTTTGACTTCTTCAACCTCAAGAGGACAAGGACTTTAGTCTATGGCTTTAATCCTTTCTGGGATAAAAAAGAATGTATCCTGCACATTTTAAAGGTATCAGTCGGTTGTTTCTCGCGTGCTTCGAGAATAAACAAACTTTTGGATTTATGAAAAGGATAGCCAAAAAATCATGCATATATTGCCAGCTTTTTTATATTTTGTACCATTATGTATTTTATTTTATATTAATATTTTTTTTACTGTAATCAAGCTATGATTTTACATACATGTAAACTTTAGAAAAGGAAAATTAAATGTTTTTTTATCTTTTATTTGATCTTCTAATTTTATCACTTATACAACAAATCCATAGAGAATGGGTAAATATAAAAAAAAAATTTAAAAACACAAAAAAGTTTCTTTTATAGTTTCTAAATAGATTAAAATTAATACAAGTTTTGTTATAAAAAAAGATTGGTTTAATAAAAGTAGTTTTTTGATTCTTTATTACTTCTTTTTTTTTATAAAAGTACGAATTAGAATTTTTGAGCAATAGAGATTATTTAACTCATTACTGACCGCTTTATTATTTTGAATATGAATAAATCACTTAAATGTTTAAAATTTAATGGTTTGGAATGAAAGTGAGGAAAAATGTGTAGAGAAGCTTAATTTAATCTTCAATAAAATAGAATACCTGTGTTATGATTAATAAGAATTTTGTTTATTCTTTCCCTACTTTTGTATAGAATAAACAAAAGTTTTTAAGAAAATGTTCTTGTATTGAGTAACAATAGAAAAAGAAAAATATGAATATTAAGTTATGATGATGATGATAAGGATTATGATGATGTTTTAGATAGAACCAAAAACGAGCTAAACGAAGCAATGAATAGAAAATTAAAAAAAAAAAAAAAAACAGAAAATAAATAATATTATAATGAAACGTGGCAGGAAAAAAGATATGCTTTGAAATATTAAGAAAAGAAAACATTTATCAGAAGGTTTTTTTTTTGTTATTTAGGTTACAAAATTACAAAGGAACATTATACAAAAGCGGACTACCAATGGTAATGAGAAACACATTTAATCTGTTAGTACTAAATGTGTACTTAACAATTAGAAATTAATTAAGAAATAAAAATTGTGTAAACTTAACTACCTTAAATCAGTTACACAAAGAAACGCACAGAAAACACATAAGAAAAGTTAAAAAAGATTTACACTTTTACACCTCTACAGTCCGACGTGGACTTTGGAATCCTCTACAACTTGTTTACATTCGTCTTTAATCTAGAACTATGTTCCTAAAATTTTCTTTGACACCTGTAGCCATCTAGTTCTGGGTCTACCTCTTCTACTTGGTACTCTCATTTCTTTATCCAAGTCTTGTTTCTGATTTCGATATGCTGGCGTTTTTTGTTAATAACCCAGACGCAAATTTTCTTAGATATGATGAAATTTACAATATTTCTTCATTATATTTTAACCTCCAGATTTGATTCTCATTGATAGAAGTAAACATTTTCCTTTCAGATTAGCAACGATTTTATATCTGCTCCATTCAACGTCCATCCCTTACTACCAAATGTTATCGACAATCTTATTATGTTTTATACGAGATAGTATCAAAATGTTTCAATATTAGTTCTATAAAACGCCAACAGACGGCAGCATAAGGCCGCACACACAGACGCACGGTGGACTCCCTTGTTCCTGCTTAGCTTCCGGGAATCACCGAGGTTTTTCTTCAGAGAATGAATGTGGATGATATATAAAAGTGTAAATAAAGTATATTCAAGTACAGTTTCAGGTCGACCATTTCTGAAATGTGTTTGGTAGTTGGGTTTCAATTAACCAATTGAAATCCAACTACCAAAACCACCGGTATCTGCGATCTAGTGTTCCACTACGTATAAAATTAACTGCTTTTACTAGGACTTGAACGCTGAAACTCTCGACTTCGAAATCAGCCGATTTGCGAAGACGCGGTCACCATTAAACCAACCCGGTGGGTTTAAAGCCTCACGGTGACTTAACATCTCTGTGCCAAGAGATGTTGTACTGTGTGGATCGGTAACTGTGCAAATCGTGATATTGTGACCATATGTGTTACCGCTTTTGCGATTCCAACATTAACAGAAAGCGAACGAACGTGAAATTCTTTGTGAAACTCGGCAAATATACCATCGCGCATGATGCTGCCACGAATTGTCCAAGGTGTTTTGAATAGCACACGCGTTTCAAGAGTGGTAGAATATATTCACTGGAACACGACGAAGGATCAGAAAGACCATCATTGAGGTCAACACCGGAAGTTCCGTACATCTTCATTTTATTATTAAAGGAGACCGTTTTAAATTTTAAAGACTTCATATTTGCAAAATATGCTTTCTTACTCACAGCATTAATCTTTTCTTTTTTTTGGGGGGGGGACTGTTTTGTCCTGAGTGAGTTTTCTGTACTAAGACATGAAAAATATTCTACCCACTCAAAGTTTGCTCATTGATTCGTAATTTTCCATTTCGTCGATCCATCCCTGTCATCCTCATAAACGTAATCTTTTCCTTCCCCGCCACATTCACGTCTCTTCCATCATCCTCCAACATTCGTAAAATCTCCTGTAGTTTTCTCATATTTCTGGATATCAACGATCTGTCATCTGCGATTGCATTTACCTCAATCATTCTATAGGTATTACTTACTTTGGTATCAAGATTTTTTTTTTGTAGAACCAAGTAAAAAACATAGTTGTCAGTTGTCCCCTTGTCTAACCCCACAACTCAGATTATATTATACTGAGAATAGTATTATATTTCAAGATTTTTTGAGTGTCAGTTGTGTAAATCTAACGTAAGACTAAATTTCGTTGTTGCGAATAACATTGGTGGTATGTTATTATTCTATTCCCTCGATTATTATGAGATATTTACGAAATTGGCTCTGTAAAATGTAGAACTAGGCGCGGGGTTAGTGCTTCCCCAAACTCGGTTAGCTAGTTCAGAGGGAAACGGTTTAGAACATTCAAGATGTCCGGATGAGGCCTGCAGCGAAGGCAAAAGCTGAGTTTAAAAATCACTGATGTAAATGTCTACCATCAGTGGCATCCAAACAAGGCCTGGCTTATTACTATGACTTGTAAAAAGATAGAGGGCGAAAGATGACTCCCGTTAAAGCCTATCAGGACTAGGGATGTGCCGACCCGAAGCGTCACAAGGCGGGTGTCTTCCCTTACAGGGTTGGGATATGTAAATCTCACGAGTTTTATAAATATTACATAACTTTCTAGGGAATTCTGGATTTTTTTTCTTATTTACTTTATCAAAGTCCTGCTTAAAGCCAATTAGCAGCATATGTAGCTCAATATCATAATCATAACTAATTTTCCATTGTCCATGACAAAGTTCTGATCTGTAGTAGCTTTCCTTTTTCTAAAACCCTATAGGTATTCTCTAATAATTTCTTCGGCATATGGATTTATTCTGTTCATCAATATGTTAGAGAATATATTATTATAAGCGACAACTAGAAGAATAATTCCTTTGTAATTGTTAGAATCACTTTATATTACTTTTCTTGGATCAGGTAAATGAGCCCTTTTCTCCAATCGTTTGGTATTACTTCTTTATCTCGGCTCAAACAAATTAATTTATACAACCAGTTCCAGAGGTTTCCAACTCCATAATTCCACTCTTTCTCGACTAAATTTCTGACTAAATTCAAATAAAATTCACTTGGTGTTATTAAAAAAAAAATTTTTGAAGAATAAAGTTTGTTTGATAAGATGTTTTAAAAAGAATTACAGAGAAATAAACGAATAAAAATGTCCTGATTGCGAAGAAAATAACAATATATATATATATATATATATATATATATATATATACATTTTATTAAGGATTACATTAAAGTACACTTCGATATGATTAAAATAGAAAATGTAAGAAAATAAGAGTTAAAATATTTTTAAGTAATAACAACTGAAGGTATAGTAAATTATCAAATCCATTAATGTTAGTTGATCAGTACTACGTATAAACTGTGATTGACGAATGACATTAAACCAATCGTAATGATTAATTGTAAACAACAATTTTTTAATGTGAGATAGTTTACCAAGGTTTTCTTGCTTTACCAACTGTTACATAGGAAGGTGTTATTGTTATTATGTTAAAAATGGCCCATGATTATAAGATATGCTGTATATTTCCAATCGAAAGACCATGAAACGTCGAGATCAGTCAAAAAATATTTTTAAAAAAGTATTTGTATGTACGTGTGTTCTCCCTCTAACTCTTTCTCTCTCTTTCTGTATTGACCTCTATTTTGCTTTATATTTAAGGAAAAGGTTAACCTAGAAATTTTAAATTTGATAAAACGACTTCTACATTGTACACATAGGTAATTGATTTATAAAATCTTTAAAACCGTCAACAGGATGAGGAAATGATACGAGTATCATACATCGCTAAAAAATTCCGAAATATAAATATTTGGTTTTTTATTTCTATTGCATCATTGATGCCGGCCTCTGTGGCACGAATAGTAGCATCTCGGTCTTTCATCCGAAGGTCCCAGGTTCGAATGCCGGTCAGGCATGGAATTTTCACTCGTTACACAATTGTCATTTCGTCTCATCCTCTGAGCAATACATAACGGTGGTTCTGGAGGTTAAAAAAATCCTTTCGGTACACCGGAAGGAGGAATTAGATTTCACCGGTGCTAAGTAAGGGATAAAAAAGATCTCCCCCTTAAAATTAAGAAAAACTTCAAATTTACTCACTCCAGAAATATTTTGCTTATCCCTTGCCATAAGGGTTGGTCATATCAAAACTTGTTTCAGACAATAGTTTTAGGTAATGTTTAAAGACTAACGCCCACTTTAATTCGATACTGTGCCTATTAAGAGAGCTATGATTTTTGTCTTCGAACCCCCATTTTTTCCAGCCCTTGGGCCAATGGTTGGTGATATAAAAAAAAAATGTACTTTGATAAGTTTTAGGTCCTTATCAAAGAATAGTAAGAACTTTAAACGAATTCGATATTTTACTTAATAAGAAAGTTATAGCGATATTTTGTTTATTTTTCGAAAAAGCCCCCCCTTTCCAACCCCATGATCCGATTTTACCCATTAATAAACTTGACTGAGATTTTGGGTCGTGATATTTTATGTATCAGTTTGAAAGTGATTAGCGTAAAATTACGACAGTTATCGGTCCACAAGAAAGTGATATATATATATATATATATATATATATATATATATATATATATTTATAAACTTTTAAAGTGACGGTGGTTTTAGGGTCTGGGAGATATGAAACGCGAAGATATATAGAAATATTCCGAAAGTCGAATCATGGTACCCATTACAATAGGTAGCTTTCTTATGAATCTACCTAAAAAAACTGCATCTTTGATAGAAGTAATAAACAAATAAATTTATTTTTAACTTAAAATACCATCCCTTAATCGAATATTTAAAATATATGAATTTCAATTTTTTTAACTTGAAATTTAGTAGCTGGTTCGATATATAAAAATTTAATACAAGTAAATTAATTTTTTTTTTAGAAACGATTTTAAATAATAAGGTTGGGTATCTTACTTCATAAAATATAAGAATTATTCTTTTTTTCCTAATTTATTAGGGAATGATTATCTAAACGTTTTTAAAAATCACCGTCTTTTCCAAATATTTCAAATATGAAAATATAAATCAGATAATTTCATTACTTTTATTGTAATGTACTTTTATGTACTTTTTTTAGTCATGTTTTACTAATAAAAAATATGATATGATATGGGAGATATGATTTACGGGTCTAATCCCGTAAGTTGATGTATTCCAAGTTGATGAATTTCAGTTATTTTTAATATCCAACCATTATAATTTTTGGTGACCTTCGGGTTGGCCCCGTTTGAGACAGGCAATACAAGCCCGAGTCCCGGCTTCCAGATTGGGGTCGCTGGGCACGACTTTTTCGGACCTGGTGGCTTTGCACTTAGGTTAGAGGCAGGGCAAGGAAATTAAGATACTACCGGCAGGCCTGCCTGTCATGCCGGACTTACAGCCGGAAGGGGGGTAAGCTCGTGAGATTAATGGACACTCCTTTGGGCTGTGTTTATGCTTCACGTTGATCCAGCCCGGGGAGGAGATAAAAAAAAAATTTTAAATACAATCTATTAAATTTGAAAATTCAAACTTCATGTTATGAAATACATATCTATAATATTTAATTTAAAAATAAAATTCTAGAACAAAATCGGAAATATAACACAATACATTACCAATTTTTTTATCGCTTGTTCCAGTGATTCTCAAAGTTTTAACATCAAAAAATGAATTTTTGTTTAATATCCTGATGATAAAAATCTTTCCCTTCGGATATCTCTCTTTTTCTGTATAGCCTCCGAAATTACTGTAAGGTATTACTTCAGAGGATGAATGAGGATGATATGTATGAATGTAAATGAAATGTAATCTTGTACAGTATCATGTCGAACATTCCTGAGATGTGTGGTTAATTGAAACCCAGCCGCAAAGGAACAACACCGGTGTCCAAGATGTTTTTTGTTTTTTTTTTTAACCTCCGGGAACATCGTCAGGTGGTATAATTTTAGAGGATGAGATAGATGACATGTAGAGTATGAAAATGCCACGTCTGACGAGGATTCGAACCCGGGACCTCCAAGAAGAAAGGCCGAGGCGCTACCACTCGCTCCACGGAGGCCGACAAGATCTAGTATTCAAATCCCTATAAACGTAAGTGCTTTTCCTAGGATTTAAACCTTAGAACTCCCGGCTTCGATATTAGCTGACTTTTGATGACAAAATTTACCGGTAGAACAACCCGGTCCGTTCAGATATCTGGGAAAAACAACATAGAGTTACAGAAATTACCAAACAAAAAGAAATAGATTTAAGGAGGAAAGAAGTTACAAATAATAAAGATAATTTTGCAAGCAAAAAATTTGCAAAAACTACCACTGATATGTAAATAGAATGTTAGTCAAACTTTAAAAAAATAAAAACAAGGAAATCAATGAATAAGAAAGTAGTAAGAAAAATAAACAGCTATTACGTAATAAGATTATGTTAGAAGAATAATGAAAAATGTTGTTTCCAGTGTATTTTTAAATAGAAAAAATACAGTGAAAAAAAAGGGTGTGTAAGCGTTTGAAATGAGGAAATTAAAAAATTAAATAAACATAAATAAGTGAAAACTTATGAAGCCATCTAATGAATGAATGAGAATAGAAAAAAAAAAGTTGCTGTGTTTGGCACACCATCAAAATGATAGCGGTTGATTAAAACATTGCTAGAAGGACCGGTAAAAGGTGTAAAAAAGAGTAAAAATTTATTTTCAGAAATAAAAGGAAGTGTCAACTATTAAAAGTGTTGCTGGAAATAGGAAAATTAAACGGGTATAGTGTAAGTGACCTGTCTCATTGTAGATAACTGTGTATAATGATAAATTTTTATCTAATAATTGTACATTGTTATGAAATACAACTATTAACAAATTGTTGAACTACAATTTTAAATTACTGTAATTAAAAAAAAAAACATAGGTTATATTACAGCATTACGTAGCTTAGAGAATTATAAAAAGTAAACATATATATATATATAACATATATATATATATGTGTAGGCTAGTTATAAGCTCAGACGTTTATACGAAACCTTGAGTGTGAAACCATGCATGTTTTATACTGCGTATGCTTGATTTATGTATCATTTTAATTACAAAAAAAATTGTATATTAATATTATGTTTTTTCTGTAAAATAATTTTTTGCATCATTTAAATACATGTCTAAACACGCGCGCATGCACGTGTATTTAGTTACAAAAAATATGTGTACGTGGAATATTCCACTTGTCCCAGTAGGTTCTGCTAAACGTTATTCATTGATTAAATTGGAAAAATTTGCTAAATCTTATTCTTTGGATTAAATCGGGTATAAAAATATGCCCAAAAATGCTTTGTTTCTTAGATACACCTAGCTACAATCGATCCCCTTTCTCATTTTGAAAGGTAAAACAATATTATAATGCACTTTTTAAATGGAGTAAAGTAATATATACGAATATATTATATAAATAAACAGGCTGTAATCACACATTCTTCTCGGCACTTTCGTAACTATTCTACTCGTGAAAATAATGGAAAAAATTCATGTAAACTTGTCCTAAATTTCTTCGTTTGCAAATTACGACCAGGGAAAGACTTGGCTTGGATTCCAGCTACCCCGGTGAAATTAGTTCGTACTGAAATTTTTAGGAGTTTAATTATGGGGTAGAATTATTGATTTCTTACGGTTTTTGAGGAAGTAGATTACAGAATCGTATCTAAAGTAATTTTTGAGAAATCTAGGTTGAAAACCACTAACCCACTGAGTTGGTCTAATGGTGAACGCGTCTTCCCAAATCAGGTGATTTGGAAGTCAAGAGTTCCAGTCCTAATAAAGGTAGTTTAGTTACTTTTATACGGATTTGAATACTAGATCGTGGATAACAGTGTTCTTAGGTGGTTGGGTTTCAATTAACCATACATCTCAGGAATGGTCGAACCGAGACTGTACAAGACTACACTTCATTTACACTCATATAAATCATCCTAGTTCATCCTCCGAGGTAATAACTGAACGGTAATTCACGGAGGCTAAACGGGAAAAAGAAAAAAAGGGTGAAAACCAGTAAACTGGATTTTTCAAAATTTCCTTTGTTTAATTCAACTTATCTTACACCATTTTGTTTAGAATTAAATTCTTTACAAGTTTTGTTAATAATTTTTACGCCTTTATTAACTATTTACAATGTTATTGTACGTCAAGCATAAAAAGGTGTTTTTTTCATCCTCAATTTATTGTTTTTCACAATAGATTTCTCAAACTTTACTGGCGTTACGATTCTCAGATCTATGTTTCCGATTTCTCAGGTCAAAACCATAAGAAATCACTAATTCTCTCCTTTAATTAAGTCTTAATAGGTTATGAAAGTCCCGGGGGTACTTCATGGGCTCACATGTATATACATATATATATGTACATGTATGTGTGTGTATGTGTGCGCGCGCTTGTGTTTATATTGCTTCTTTATATATCTCAACTTTATACGTTGCCTTGGGTGAAACAATGGATGACCTATTTCTTTCATGTTTGATATGTAATTTTTTTTAAGTATTAAAAAAATTCTGTACCTTTATCTCAACGTTTTTACGTTGCCTTGAGTGAAACAATGCATGACCTATATCATTCATGCTTTATGTATAGTTTTTTTAAATATTAAAAAAAGTATGATCTTTTATCAATTTTTTTCTATAAAATAATTTTTATATCATTTAAATGTAGGTCTACATATGTATAACATAGATATATAATTCTACGAGAAATGTGTGGAAAGATCATATTTTTCCAGTAAGTTCTGCTAAAACGGGAGAAAATAGGAGAAGAGTTCATATAGAAATTATGCCCAAAAATGTTTATTTGCCTAGATATTGCCACCTAAAAATTTTTGCACTTCTGATTCTTAAAGGTAAAATAATCTGGTATTACAAATTTGCGAATTTAGTTTAAAAGAATAAACCCCTAATTTTAAATGTAATTTTACAATAAATAATGTAATAAAAAAATATACTCCTACATATCGTAATATATTTTCAGAAAGGCCTATAAATTAACTGGGAAAAAAATTTTCCAAAAATATAACATTCATACTGTTTTTAAAATTTTAAAAAGATTACCATAAATCTTTTTAAGTATATAATAGAAAGAAAGAGGCGAAAGAAGAGTGGATTAAAGAAAAATGTTCAGAAGTGGAAAGAGAAATGAACATTGGTAAAATAGACGGAGAATACAGGAAAGGTAAGGAAAATTTTGGGGTACATAAATTAAAATCTAATAATGTGTTAAACAAAGATGGTACACCGATATATAAATATGAAAGGTAAAGTCTACAGATGGGTGGAATATATTGAAGAGTTATACGGAGTAAATGAATTAGAAAATGGTGTTATAGAGGAAGTTGAGGAGGATGAAATGGGAGAAACAATACTGAGATCTGAATTTAAGAGAGCATTAAAAGATTTAAATGGCAGAAAGGCTCCTGGAATAGACGGAATACCTGTAGAATTACTGCGCAGTGCAGGTGAGGAAGCGATTGATAGATTATACAAACTGGTGTGTAATATTTATGAAAAAGGGGAATTTCCGTCAGACTTCAAAAAAAGTGTTATAGACATGATACCAAAGAAAGCAGGGACAGATAAATGTGAAGAATACAGAACAATTAGTTTAACTAGTCATGCATCAAAATTCTTAACTAGAATTCTATACAGAAGAATTGAGAGGAGAGTGGAGGAAGTGTTAGGAGAAGACCAATTTGGTTTCAGGAAAAGTATAGGGACAAGGGAAGCAATTTTAGGCCTCAGATTAATAGTAGAAGGAAGATTAAAGAAAAACAAACCAACATACTTGGCGTTTATAGACCTAGAAAGGCATTTGATAACGTAGACTGGAATAAAATGTTCAGCATTTAAAAAAAATTAGGGTTCAAATACAGAGATAGAAGCACAATTGCTAACATGTACAGGAACCAAACGGCAACAGTAACAATTGAAGAACATAAGAAAGAAGCCGTAATAAGAAAGGGAGTCCGACAAGGATGTTCCCTATCTCCGTTACTTTTTAATCTTTACATGGAACTAGCAGTTAATGATGTTAAAGAACAATTTAGATTCGGAGTAACAGTACAAGGTGAAAAGATAAAGATGCTACGATTTGCCGATGATATAGTAATTCTAGCCGAGAGTAAAAAGGATTTAGAAGAAACAATGAACGGCATAGATGAAGTCCTACGCAAGAACTATCGCATGAAAATAAACAAAAACAAAACAAAAGTAATGAAATGTAGTAGAAATAACAAAGATGGACCACTGAATGTGAAAATAGGAGGAGAAAAGATTATGGAGGTAGAAGAATTTTGTAATTTGGGAAGTAGAATTACTAAAGATGGACGAAGCAGGAGCGATATAAAATGCCGAATAGCACAAGCTAAACGAGCCTTCAGTAGGAAATATAATTTGTTTACATCAAAAATTAATTTAAATGTCAGGAAAAGATTTTTGAAAGTATATGTTTGGAGTGTCGCTTTATATGGAACTGAAACTTGGGCGATCGGAGTATCTGAGAAGAAAAGATTAGAAGCTTCTGAAATGCGGTGGTATAGGAGAATGTTAAAAATCAGACGGGTGGATAAAGTGACAAATGAAGAGGTATTGCGGCAAATAGATGAAGAAAGAAGCATTTGGAAAAATATAGTTAAAAGAAGAGACAGACTTATAGGCCACATACTAAGGCATCCTGGAATAGTCGCTTTAATATTGGAAGGACAGGTAGAAGGAAAAAATTGTGTAGGCAGGCCACGTTTGGAATATGTAAAACAAATTGTTAGGGATGTGTAGGATGTAGAGGGTATACTGAAATGAAACGACTAGCACTAGATAGGGAATCTTGGAGAGCTGCATCAAACCAGTCAAATGACTGATGACAAAAAAAAAGTATATAATAGCAGTAAATATGCCACTACATTTTCAATAAAAAATTATTATTGATTTTAAAGCAATTCGGAATTATTTTGAACGTTAAAAACTTGCTTTTCTTTCTTCCTGCGATCTAATTAATTTTCATTTACTAGCATGATGCATTTAAAAAAAAAATTCAAAAAATAATAAATAGCTTTCAAAAGTTTTTTTTTATTATAATTTTAAAGGATAAAAGGATTTTAATTTTTCTTTTGGAAAATTGATTTTTTGTTTTTAATTTACTATGAAAAGAAGCATCTAACAAAAAAATTAAAGGACTAAGAATTTATAGATGTTCATTGAATTTTTAAGGTGGATATCTTTCCCTACTTTTCGTGAAAGATTTAAATACTGGGTATAAATTTTAGTACAAATTTTTGGTAGGCATGAATTAAAATAAGAAAAAACTTTAAGAGAGTATAATGAAATAAAATGCTTATACCAAAAGTTTCATTAAATAAATTTTTTACCGTTAATCTCTGAAATTAAACAACGTTTATTAATACTTACATTAAATGCTGCTGTCACTTTTTGGTCAATAAAGACCAAAAAACTCAATGACATTTTGAATGAATAATTAAAAGAAAAGATCCATATTAAATAATCTTTCATAACCAACATAGATTAAAATCTTACTCTACCTAAAGAAAAAAAATAACGATGAAATTTCAAACCAAAAGGTAAAAATGAGTAACAAATAAATGACAGAAAGTGTTTTATTTTTGTTTATCCAAGTTGGGATCATGGTCGGTCGGTCCAAATACAGCCCAAACAAAAAAAAAAGTCCCGTCGTTTGTTATTAGGTAAACAGGTGATTATAATACCTAAAATAAATTTGGCAACGCCGAGTTTCCGTAAATTACTTTAAAAGAAATCTTATATCAGTCAAGCTACCGTAATTCGTAATACTAGAGAAATAGAATTCTTTCTGTACTTTTAATATAGATTTTACTTTATGTAGATTTACATATCTACATAAAGAAATTATTTTTAATTTTAAAAATTTAAATAAAAGAATCAGAATATTTGTAAACTTAAATATAAGAATCAGTGTTTATCCAAAGAGTCATATTTTCCTTTTTATTAAAACGTAAATAATCGGGCGCATCTGAATTTTATTAAATTTTAATAAAAAGAATGAAATCACCAAACACAGTATGATTCTATTTTAGATTTAGAAAAACAATCTCTCTATATTTCTTAGAAATTTTACATCGAAAATTCATTTCTAAATATAATTCTTATATTTAAATTAAAATAAAATGTGATCGAATTGAAAGTAAATCATACAGATTGATTTTATTAATCAAATAATATTATACTATTCGTATTATATACTAACAATATACCATTATAATACCTCCTTAGAGCTATTTTAACTTTCCACAATTTAGTTAACTAAAAATATAAAATTATATATATTTTTAACTGTTTTATCTTCAAGTATTTTTTTTTCCAATTTTTTTTATTTGAAATAGAAATGCAGCCTTCCTCAACTCTTCTACCTAGTTTTGCAAACTACCTCGTTGAGCGTTTTTCCCAGGTGAGATGCAGCGATGAGTAATCTGGATTCTTTGTCGTTAGATCAGGAGTTCCACTGGTCCGTCATAGGACCAGTCCTGTACTCAATTTTCACTGAAGAACTTCCGGCTCCGGATTATGCCACCGTCGCCTCATTTCCTGATGATATAGCAATCCTGGCTGTTGATGAAGACCTACACAATTAGCCTCGACAAAGCTCCAGTCGGTATTAGATTTCATCGGCGTATAGTTAACAAAATGGAGAATAATCAGGAATCAGAATCATATTAGGTTTACGAGAGAAGAGTGACTGTCTCTGGATCTATTTGGACGAATTTTCATCTCACACTCTAACAGCGTATGGTTCTGACCGTCTTGGGATTCACCTTGATCGTCGGTTGATGTGGAAGTATCGTGTGAGAGAATACATAGTTACACACGAGGTATAAGAAGCTATATATTGGTTGTTAGGCAGGAATTGGCACTTGTCGCTGTTAATATATACTTGCTCAACTTTTAATATACAACTTGCTTCTAAAACCGATTTGGACGTATGGCATTGAGCAATGGGTACGACGCGCAATAGTAACCCTGAAATTACACAGCGTTTCCAGAATAAGTTTACGAGATTCCATAGCAGAGGAGCCGTGTTTCGCACGGAACAAAGAGATTCATGACTATCTTGAATTACCTTATGTTCGGGAAGAGTCAAACGGTTCTGTTCAAAGCATAGAAAGCGGTTAGATAATCACGTGAACTTTCTAAAGGTTAATCACCTAGGCAAAAACGAGGAAGTCAGGCGGCTGAAATGCCTACGTATGCTGGACTTGGGTGAATCTGAATGACAGTTAACCTGTTTCAATACCGCATATGTGTGTGGAACATCTTCTATGCTTTGATGTGGAGCGTAAATTCTTTCCATTTATCTCCATGAGATTGTTATATTACAACTTGTTTGTCTTTGTCTACTGATTAACGATGTGATAACTTTTTTTATTATTTTACATTAGTCCTTTGTGAACTGTTGAAACTATTTGGGCTTATTCAAATCGAGTGTGTTTATATAGACGAACTTTATATATGTATATATGTACTTTATTTATACTTTTATGTACGATTATATGTAGGTTTTATTGAGGGTGTGTTGGACACCCCTCATCAAGTGCTTTTTGTTATACAGAGTTACTAGTGGTTCCTAACTCGGAACAGATTAGTAGATATCTAACATTTAATTCCACACCGAGTTGCTTCTAGGTATGTCTAATTATAAACTCAACAAAATTATTACTATTATTACTACCACTACTACTACTATTCATGTTATTATTTCATAAAAATTTATTTATTTTTAAGTTTACCGATTCAAAAAAAATTTTAAACGGAAAACTGAAAAGTAAAACATAAATATTACACTATGCCTACAAACCAATCTTTGAAATCGACGCCAAATTAAACAAATCTCGTAATTTTACTACTCAGACATATCTAGATAAAAGTATCTAGATATGTGTGTATGCTTAAACATAAACTACAGAGTCCTGCCTACATGCTGTAAGACATTTGTTAATCAAAAATAATACATTTTCTTTAATCGAAATCTAAACAAATTAAATATATATATATATATATTTTTTTTTTTTTTCATTGTCTAATATTATAATTGTACGTAACCTATTTTTCCCTCATTTACGGGCACCAAAGCAGTGTCGGACTCGCTGACAAGTTCCACAAGATGATATTAGGTGCGTATTGTACTTCTGCGCACTCCCGACTAAACCTCCACTCCTGGCTACCCCCTTCTTGGTAAAGATGAAATGCACATCAGGCATTTCATCGGGAAGGGGATAAAACGCCTATACACACAATCAAACACCACATAAAAGTCACATACACCAAAAATATGACATAAGGCAAAAGAGCACTTCACACGCAACACAAATTAACAGCAACCACAAACTACACACGTCGCTACACATCACAAGCTACATACATCCCCTTATTATCAGTAACACATTCGTCAAAACTTACTCAGCATATAAAAGCAACATACCAATCATACACCATGCACACACACACACACACACACACACAATTGCATCATAGACACATCCCTCAACAACACATAAAATCATAAACAGTCACTGACATACAACATACTTATCACTTACCACGAGCCACTATCGGACGCATAAGAGGAGTACCCCCGACCTCATCACATCCAGGCGACCTCCACACGTAAGGGGGACCCCCTAGGCGTTCAGCCGAGAGCCTGACCTCCCAAACGCCCTCCGGCGACCCCTTCTTCCCCTGCCCCTGCGGGACTCCTCCCAAGCGTAGAGCTCCTGCATTACTTGCCTGGCCAACATTGCTACGGCCGTCCAATTAGTTACACTCTCAAGCATGATCCGTTGTACTTCCTCAGATGAAAACATATCCCTTCTGCCTATTGCATGCAATGCTTCTTCACTCCTGTGATCCTCGAATCTGCGACGGCTGAAACAACTTTTTTCCCGTGAGACGTGAAAAACGTCTCATCCACACTTTCACAAACCGGACAACATGAAGAGTAGTCAAGTCCAAACCTATGAAGATACTCTCTAAATCCTCCATGGCCCGCCAGAAACTGTGTAAAATAGTAATCCAGCAAGCCATGGGTACGCCCGCACCAACCCTCGAGGTCCCTTATCATGCGGTACGTCCATCAACCCCTGTCACTGTCATCCCACCGCCTCTGCCATTCCCTTCTCAAATCTTCCATAATGCAACTGCCCTTTTTTCAGCGGATCTTAGAGCAACTAGTTCTTTCATCCTCTTCCTACGAAGAATTTCCAGGTCTACCGGTAATATTCCCGCTAAGACATCTGCAGCCTTGATTCGGAGACAGCTCCTTCTTTTTATCGCTTAGAGAGCAGTATTTCTCGACACGTTTAACAGGTGTCGATGAAGGCGTCTTCCCATCACTCTAGAAGAGGCAGCAACTCGTCCTCCTACCCAAACACGGGCAGAATCTTGAGACTACTTTATCCGACTGACGATTATGTCTAATGGACTCGCTGGGAAAGTTGTTCGAAATATGATCTATCTGAGGCTTGCTGCAGCAGTTGGGCGCGCAGGAAGGATATCTACAAACAACAATACATAAGGTTTTATGAAAGGCATATATCTACGTTTTAGAAGCAATTTCCAAAGTTTGTGCTGCTGCTAAAGAAGCCTTGCAAACCAGACGAGCAGGTAGTAAGTTCAAATACTGCGCTCTGTCACAATAAACGTCAAGTACGCATTTAACAGTGCGAAAACTAATGATAAACTATTGATATTCCCCCAATCTGAAAGAGATGATATCCTCATATCTCTCTGATAGGATGTTATTTTATAACATGGACGGCTGTGTAAGGGCTCGTAGGATGTCCTGCAGTGTTCTACGCTGGGATCTACTCTGAGGTTCTTATGTACGACCAAGATATTAAGAATTTCCCAACCTGAAGATGTTACCCCTGTAGTATTGGCCGTCGACCTAGCCACACTGATTGGTTTTAAAGAGACTGGGAGAACTGGAGAATTTATCCAGGCTTCATACTACAGGCTAAAACTCTGAATGAAGGAGGCCGGCCTCCTTCATTCAGAGCTGGTCGTTGTCACGGCTAAAACTAAACGCGAAAACATATCCGTACTTCTCTCACGTTGCAAAATTGAGGCTAAGCTTGAGATTAAATACCTTGGCATACGAGGTCAATTCCTTGAGGTCAAATACCTTGGCAAAGACAAAAGATCAATTTTGGAGTTCACATGCAGAAAGCTGTAGAGAAAGCGGACAGAATGACCCGACCGTTGTTTAGACTGCTGCTCAATAAAGAGGGTCGAAGACAGAGACGTAGAGCACTGTTGGCCAGGATAGAAACATCAAAATTATTGTACGGTGTCCCAGTCTTGGTGGGAATGTTGAGCACTACAATAAATAACAGAAGGATATCAGTGGTGCACAGGCGTGCCTGCTTCAGGGTTTGTTCCGCATACTTGGTTGTTTCCATGGATGCGGCTGAGGTTCTGGCGGGTCAGATGCCCATCGACTTGCTTGCTGATGTGAGGAAAAGACTGGGAAGTGAGCGGGTCGCCCAAAAACGAATTTTCTTAAAATTTTCCTTTCTTTGAACTCCAGTCTTTCGATTGGGCTGGATTTGGATAATGTTTTGGCTGCATACAGGGCTTCCGGTTCGATTACTATGTTGCAGTGTTGTATTTTTGCATTCTAGGAAGAGATTTTATTATTGTAGATGTTTTCGGTAAGTTGAAAGGCTAGTTTGAGTGTTTCTTCTGGTTTCCATTGCCTTTCTCTAGCGGCATTTTTTGCTGGTTGTTTTTCAAGTTCTTGAGTCCTGTTCTTTTGTTTTATCTCATGTCTAAGCTAGTAAGGCCATGCCGTCTGTGAAATCTGAACAGTTGATTTTGATACCTTTTTTGTTCCTAGCCGAAATCCACTTTGAATTTTTTTGTTCTATTCTCACACTTTTTTTTTCTTTTTTCATGCTCTTTAAATTTTTTTCCTAAAAAACGTAATCAATTTCGTAAAAAAAAGTGTTTCTCTATTTTATACTTGTTTTTTTTAATAGATAATAGTGATTTTTACTTCCTTTTACTTTTTCAGATTTCAACGGAAATATCCATTTTGACCATCCCTGAATCCATTTTGACTAGTTTCGGCATGACATCAGTACGTACGTACGTACGAATATATCTCGCATAACTCAAAAACGATTAGCCGTAAAATGTTGAAATTTTGGATTTAGGACTGTTGTAACATCTAAAAAAAAATCTATCTGGTTTTCGACTTTTTCTTAACTGCACTAATAAACCGACATTGTGAGATTTTCAACAATGTATTTTTTTTTTTGTCTTCAGTCATTTGACTGGTTTGATGCAGCTCTCCAAGATTCCCTGTCTAGTGCTAGTCGTTTCATTTCAGTATACCCTCTACATCCTACATCCCTAACAATTTGTTTTACATATTCCAAACGTGGCCTGCCTACACAATTTTTCCCTTCTACCTGTCCTTCCAAAATTAAAGCGACTATTCCAGGATGCCTTAGTATGTGGCCTATAAGTCTGTCTCTTCTTTTAACTATATTTTTCCAAATGCTTCTTTCTTCATCTATTTGCCGCAATACCTCCTCATTTGTCACTTTATCCACCCATCTGATTTTTAACATTCTCCTATAGCACCACATTTCGAAAGCTTCTAACCTTTTCTTCTCAGATACTCCGATTGTCCAAGTTTCACTTCCATATAAAGCGACACTCCAAACATACACTTTCAAAAATCTTTTCCTGACATTTAAATTAATTTTTGATGTAAACAACTTATATTTCTTACTGAAGGCTCGTTTAGCTTGTGCTATTCGGCATTTTATATCGCTCCTGCTTCGTCCATCTTTAGTAATTCTACTTCCCAAATAACAAAATTCTTCTACCTCCATAATCTTTTCTCCTCCTATTTTCACATTCAGAGGTCCATCTTTGTTATTTCTACTACATTTCATTACTTTTGTTTTGTTCTTGTTTATTTTCATGCGATAGTTCTTGCGTAGGACTTCATCTATGCCGTTCATTGTTTCTTCTAAATCCTTTTTATGCTCGGCTAGAATTACTATATCATCAGCAAATCGTAGCATCTTTATCTTTTCACCTTGTACTGTTACTCCGAATCTAAATTGTTCTTTAACATCATTAACTGCTAGTTCCATGTAAAGATTAAAAAGTAACGGAGATAGGGAACATCCTTGTCGGACTCCCTTTCTTATTACGGCTTCTTTCTTATGTTCTTCAATTGTTACTGTTGCCGTTTGGTTCCTGTACATGTTAGCACTTGTGCTTCTATCTCTGTATTTGAACCCTAATTTTTTTAAAATGCTGAACATTTTATTCCAGTCTACGTTATCGAATGCCTTTTCTAGGTCTATAAACGCCAAGTATGTTGGTTTGTTTTTCTTTAATCTTCCTTCTACTATTAATCTGAGGCCTAAAATTGCTTCCCTTGTCCCTATACTTTTCCTGAAACCAAATTGGTCTTCTCCTAACACTTCCTCCACTCTCCTCTCAATTCTTCTGTATAGAATTCTAGTTAAGATTTTTGATGCATGACTAGTTAAACTAATTGTTCTGTATTCTTCACACAACAATGTATAATTCGTACTTATTTTCATTGGTTCCAGAGTTATAGCCAAATAAAATTTTAATTAATGAAATATTTTTCTTACAAGAGGAAGGCACATCGGTTTAAATTCGACTTCATCTCCTTTTTTTTAATTTAAATATATCGATTTATTAATAATTATTAATCTCCGAGTGTAAAAAAAATACAATAAATAATAATTCCCTAATAATAATAACAAAAAAATTGAAAAAATATGAAAGTTTTTAATGAAATAAAATGTTATGTACTTTACATTTAAAAAAAAAAGTATGTATGTAATTTAATATGTGTACAAGGAAGTCATATGGTGTCTACATCAGATTTTTTTGTTTAAAATTACATTATACAAAACAGAAATTTAATAGAAATTGAAAATCGTTTTAAAATTTATGAGACCAGAAAGTGGCAGAAACAGGCCAGTTGTGCCACATATTTTCATTTTATTTCATCAATTGAATGATTTATTAGTTTTAGGCCATCAGATATTTTAAATTGTATTCATTTTATATCAGAATAGTTTTTGGTTCCTTCAAAATTTATTGACTTAAATTTTGGATTTAATAATTGTTATTTTTAATATAATTTATTTTTTTTTGTTAACTTACATTACTTACAGGTTAATTTTTTTAAAATATTTAACAAGCTGCTTTTGTACGAATTGATTATCGAACCGGTTTGCAAATACAGAATCAAACTGTGAGGTACGCCAATTACCAGCAATATAAAGATTATTCAGCGGTTCCAGAAAGTATTTACAAGATGCATTGCCCAGGCGTTGTGGTTCTACGGAACAACAAAATTCACGCGTGTATAGGGTTATCATGTGTTCGAGTGGAAGTCGATCGATTTGCAATTACGTATAAAATAAGACGTTAGCTGTTAACCTCTTAGACAATGGGAAAGATGTACTGAAGGCGATTAAAGTGGCACATATATTTTTCGTAAAAACCTAATAGTAATCTCTGGGCGAGGCCTCTCTTCTTAAGTTGTGCATCATCAAAGTATTTATATTTATGACCATTTGTATTACTAATGTTATTTGTTCCTGCGGTTACTATTTTTCTTTTTACCTTTTGATTTTATTCCCAGTAATTGAAATTATTATGATTTTTAATTCATTATTGGCTAGACTTTATCAGTGCTTATGTTACCTTTGATTTACTATTAATGTTTATAACCTCAAAACCGATTGCTTTTTCTTGTTTTTTTTTTGGTGTAAAAGAAAAAACTTTCATAAAATATTTCCAAAGATTTCAGAAAAATTCAAGGCGAAAGAAATTATTCTTATGAAATAAAATCGCTCTAATTAAAACATATATATATATATAGTTTATTATTGAAATGTAAATAAACATTGATTAATTTTTTCAACTACTTTTGTTGTTTTTGTTAAAAAAATTTCTCTCTTTTCTTTATAATTAACTGTTAAAATAATTTTTATTATGTACGATAATTTAAAACAGATAAATTAGATTTAAACTAGATAATTCTATTGCGATTAAATTCACGTTTTACTATATTAGAGGAATACTTTTCACTTAAAACTGGTTTACATCTTTACTTATTGCAAGGTGAACTAATTTAATTAAAAATTGTTCTGTTAATTTTACAACCAAAATATCAATGATAAGAAATGGAAACAGTGTAGCATGTTTCGCTTGAAATTCGCAATATTCTTTATGCGTAAGTATAAAACTACTTTACTAAGGTCGTCTAGATTCTTCAGTGACTTCTGGCCGGTGAACAGAACTGCTGTGTGGGGTTTATGAGAAGTATAGAAATACACGTAACCCTGGACTTGTGTAACAATACATTTCTGTAGCCTATACCAAGTTTAGTTTACATTCATCCAGGATGGGAAGCGGGTCGAATTTTTTAATGTGGTGTTATATTTTAACAGTTACATTTGGATTACAAATTTTTAATGTTTTTGCAGGTTGGTAGTTTATTTTTGTAATTAAAAATATTTATATACATCTTTTGAACTATCTAAAAATATATTTATTTTTTTCAATTATTATTATTTTTCTTAATGATTATTATAATAATTTGGTTTTAGAATTGAGCAGATTTTACTAATATTTGCTTATATGAACATTTAAAAAATAATTTCAAAAATATTATTTTTAATTAATATTTTTTTTATTAATATAATTTGCTGTTTATTATTATTATTTCCAAAATAAATAAATTATTTCTTGACCTCAAAAAACAGGAAATTTTTATTTTTTTTTGTAAAAACGATCTATAATTAAAAAATTGTTGAAATTATTATTTTTCTTAAAGTTATTTAATTTATTTTTTGGTATTTTTTCAATTTTGTTTATTATTGTTATTTTCTTTTGTTTTATAATTTTTATTAATATTTAATTAGATTGAACAATCTACATAAGAAGATACATTTTGTGATTTAGCTTTCTTACATTTTGAATTTTTTTCTTTTAAATTTTTAAGGGCTCGTTTAATTATTATAGGGTTGAAGTTTTTTTCTAAAGTTGGATAACATTTAATATATATATATATATATATATTATTTATCAAATAATAAAATTTGTTTGTGTGTTAATTTATAAAACAAATTTAAAAACATTAATAAAATAAATTAAAATAAAATTCATACCAATTTCCACAGGGCTAATGAATATTAACTGGTAATGCTCACTCTTTCATGAAAATAATAAACGTTTCTGTGCTTTATTGTCATCTGCTTAACGCTTACCGTGGGTAGATATCGTAAACCAACATCTTAGATGTATATATTCATGTAAAAAATTGTTAAAATGTCTTCTTTCTTTTTCCTGTTTAGCTTCTGGTAATTACCTTTCAGATAATACTTCAGAGGATGAATGAGGATGATATGTATGAGTATAAATGAAGTGTAGTCTTTTACAGTCTCAGTTCGACCGTTCCTGAGATGGGTGGTTAATTGAAACCCAACCACCAAAGAACACCGGTGTCCACGATTTAGTACTCAAATCCGTGTTAAAATAACTAAGTTGTATTAAAGTAAATATAAAATTTGTTTTTTTATTAAATATTTTAATCATTTAACTGAACTTTTAATTTTGTACTCCGAACAAATTTTGATGCTAATTAAAATCAGCTAAGCAAATAGGTAACTAAATTTTAAACTACTTTTTTAATACTTGCGTACATTTAAACATTTTTCTTGGATTTAATACAGAAAATAACAATAGATTTCTGTATTCAATTTACATATTTCATGTTACCATTTTTTTATTTTCATAATTTTTTTTTAATTTTCTACTTGGAAACTTGCACAAAAATGTTATTTGATCATGTTTTAACAACATTGTTATATTTAAATAGATAGAGATACATCTAAACTTAACTATTTAAAAAAAATAGTTCACAATTTTTGCTTTTTAGATATTGGTACAAATTTGTTCATGAAAATTCATAATTTTTTCATGCCTTCGTTTTACCGACTTTTCGAAGAAAATTACGGTGTAACTTTTTATGGTATGGTGAGAGTTGGGGTTGAAAATTAATTTTTTTTTCGTGTTTTGAGGTATAAAGAGTCTTATGTATAAACCTTTTTGGCTCGAAAATGTCCAAAATTACTAAATAAATTTTATTGAAATTTTTATATGCTTTAGCAGTATATCTGAAGTATATCGGAAGTTAAAAGTTTGGTTTGTTTTGATGCTGAAAATTGGAACGTTATTGTTTCTTTATCTGCGGAATTTATCATAAGAAATAATTTTATTTTTTCTTGTAGTGCGTTTTTGACATTTAACAGTTTTTTCCGATTAAAGGTTTTTGTTGTAAAATTTTATATAAGAATGATTTAATACTTTTTCAAAAGGAAACAAAATAAAATAACGAAAATTCGGTCTTCTTGTACAGATCTGCGTAAAAATTTTTCTTTCCCTTTTTATATTATCGTATTTTGAAATATTCCTTTAACAATTTCTAATTAATAGATTTAATTTTATTTTAAAATACATCGTCAAATTATTAATTTTTTAATTGGTTTAGAAATTTACTGTTCATTCGACTCGGCTCTTACAGGCAAATAGGATCTAGTAAAAGATTAAAGGCCATTACATCCATCATGAAGGCTGGCAATAATTATAGCACTTCATTAATATTACTTTATTATTAATTAATTAATTATTTTTTTTTTTAGCTCTTACAATTATATTACACCAATTCTGTTATTACCAAATCCTAAGGTAAATAAACTTTTATAATCTTCTTTTAAAAAGACTCATTTTCTACATTATATTACGAATTACTTACAATTTTCAAGTCTCAACTTGAAAAATTACGTGCATGTTCTGATTTTTTTTTAATGTTATTTTTGGTTAAATGTCACTAGTGTTGTTATTTAATAAAACTTGTTTAATATCTATTTCATGGTTACCGTTGTAGCTATTTTGGTTCTGAAGGTAATAAATAATAAAAATAAACTATATCATATTATGTTTCTTGTCGATAAACAATAGTTAAATTATTTATTTTATTTTTTTTGTAACGCCATAGCAACTTTACAATCTGTTCAATAAGACAATTGAACAATAAGTAAATAAGATCTGCTTGAACCAACATTAAGTAGCCACAGACCCAGTGGTTTGTGACTTAATAATAATAATAACGAAATAAAGGAAATGAAATAGAAGAATACTCTGTAAGGCCGGACTATAAGTTACCTAACTGAGACGATAAATCAGATCGCGAATATTGATTCTGACCAATCTTGAAAAATCACTGATTGTGTTATCCAATAAATTAACTGCCACATAATTTGGTGCTGATCCAAACGATTTTAATAGAGTAGGCTGGCCAGAGAGATTTCCTGTCGAACGGTTCGCAATTTATAATCATTATATATGAGTAGAGACCGGATTATATGCAACATAAAAAGCTTGAAATATGCATGTAAAGTGTCAAAATATGCTACTTAAAATAATAAAAAATAATAGTAATTATTAGTTTTATTATTTCAAAATCACCATACAGTAAGTAGTTGAATAACAGATCGATAAATTCGATAATTAACAATTATTTAATATTTTGTTACTTTTGTAAAATAAGCAATCAGAGGTATTGTTCCGCGGCTGTTAAGTGCGCTCTAAGAGCCGTTTGGCTCTTAGAGCTAAACGGTTTGGCCGGCTACAACATAAGATTTCATTCATTAACAAGGTACCCTACTGAAAAATATTGTAATGTAGCGAAAATATGCATCATCACCAGATTTTAAGGAAAATATGCAATAACCGGTGAGAATGTGCCTAATATGCAAATGCATATGTAAATATGCAATTGCATATAATCCGGTCTTTATATATGAGGTTTTTTTTTATGTACAAGGGTATGTTTAGCATTTTTCGCAGTGTTTTTGTTAGGCTAAATGAAGTAAAATTTGTTTTACTAAAACTTAGCCTAATATGCTTGCATTTTATATATATCCGGTTTAAAACTTGAATCACTGATTATAAAATAATATTAAAATTTAAAAAAAAAAAAAAAAATAGTTAATATTTTTATCGTAATTTTTTTTTTTATTGATTTTTTAATTATAAATTATACTTATTAGTGATAAAATATAAAATAATAAGGTTTATTATTTTATAACTGACATTACAAATTTTATATTCTTTTATTGGTTTTATAATTTTTTTTTTTTTTAAATTTAATTACAATGTATTAAAATTTTGTGTATACAGAATTAAAATCAATTGCAAAACTCTTACGTTTGTATTTAGTTTCTTTATATTTTACTCAGAATCAAATTCTCTACAAGTTTTTTTTTTTAATATTCATATGTTTATTACCTATTTAACAAATTTATTTGACGCCAATATAAAATAGGATGTTTTAAGACTCCAATTTTTTTACCCTTTTTGTATTTTACCCCAGATTTCTCAAAAAGATTGTAAATACATTTCTAGGACCTATTTTTTTTTTTTCAATTTTTCCGGTCATATTTTATAAAATCACTAAATTTACCCCTTATTTGGGTTCGATTTGGGTCCAAATTTTGGCTAAATATTATCGAAGGCTCACAAATCAGGGAAAATATTTCACCAACTGGTATCCACAAATGAAGCATTTAAAAACCTACATTTATATGAAATTTCTCTTTAATTTGCACCAATAGAACATATCCTGAAATTTATGTATAACATAAAATATGGGAATCATTAAATAACCTAACTAAAACAAATAAAAATATAATTTAATAAATGTTCCTACGTTGCCCCTACCTTGAAACGACCTACTTTTAGGCATGATACAAATAATATGGTCCCTCAAAGAGCAACTCCAGACTTTTATATGAAGGGGTAGAATTGTGACACATCATTTTAAAGGGTACTGAGAAATAAAAATTTTGCTGTATAAAACTTCAGCTGGGACCCTAATAAAATTAGCGGCTATTTAATATTTTTTATAGGTAGTTTCAAAATTAGTCTCGTTTATATCCCAAGTGATGGTCAACCTAATTTTTTTTCGGTGAGTCGAAGGAATACCATTTACATACTGAGTGTCGGACTCGCTAAAAGGTTCCACAACATGTTACTAAGAGTGCGAATGTATGCCTGCACCCTACCGCCTAAACTTTCTCTATCATCAACCCGCCACTCGCGGGGTTGGATCGGAAGTTTAGCATCGCACGTCCCTCATAGATGCCATCGGGTTCAGGAGATTCAGGGGGCCTACCTATTTATTTTTTTATTAATATTTTTCTTAAAAAAATAATAATTAAAAAATTTCATTAATAATATCAGGAATTAAATTATTGTTTATCAATCTGAACCAATAAAATTACCACTCTGATAAGCGATTTACCAAAAAATAGATTCATTTATGCCTTACCCAACCTGATAAGAAACTATTAGTTATTTAATTTTTACTTCCCGGGATACATAGCTAGAATAGCTGTATTAGAGAGGAAAGTAGGTGATCATTTAAAAACTGGGGCATCGAATTTTTTTGTAAATCGTTACTTTTTAGGATCTAACTAATTCATCTAAATCAAAAAAATATATATGTTTGTCGCACTGCTTTTGGATTTATATCTCAGGATTTACAAACCGATTTTAATCAAATCTGGCTCAAATATTTCTATTTATGGGGAGCATTGATCGTATTAAAGTTTTTTCATTTTTCGTTAAAGATGTGGGGAAAATCTCGGAAAAACTAATTTCGATTTTCTTCACAGGTATTTTAGAGAAGACTTTATTAAAGCAAATTTGTTTCCTAAAACGCATAAATAATTCAAAAAGTCTTTCAAAAAATCAACCCCAACTTCTTAAAATAAAAATATATGTTTTTTTAATTCTTTTACTTCTACTTCCCTTCGGTTTAAATATTTTTTCAACTATCTTTTGAATGTTTATACTTTATGAATAGAGCTATTAAGAAATGTATATATGTTTTTACTTTCCCTTCTAACGCTATAGCAGAGCTAAAGCTTTAGAATGGAAAGTATTGTAATCGGTCAAATTTGGGTATATGCGGTTTTCACCGGATCTTCACGTTTTGACACCTAAGGAACCCAAAAAATCTATTGTAAATTTTCCGGAAGTTCGTATGTACGTGTGTGTTTGATGTCGCACTCCTTATATCTCCAAACTACTGGACCGATTTTCACCAAAATTGGTCAGATTAGTTCTATATATCGGACATTGAATTTTTTTTTTCGGATACCATTCAATTTTCAACTTAAAAGGTCAAGAGGGTGAAACTGTAGAGCACGGTCACCCTCAGTAACTAGGAATTTCGACTAATTAAGGTCATATTTTTCTTTGGTATATTTGTTAACAATTAAAAACTAATATTTCCAAAAAATGTTTTTTTTTACAAAATCGCATCCGCACCCCAAAAAATGCTCTAAAAAACTAGTGGCTAAGTGGGTATTCTGCATCAATAGTAACTTTTCTAACCACAAGGAGCGCTAGTGTCATACAGCTGTTGTAGTAGTCCGCTATGTTGTGACGTTACAGATGAGTCGTATAATTAAATAAATGAATAATATTTGTTTAAAGTGTATAAAAGTATTTAAAGTGGCCGCTAGTACCGCCACACCCGCGCGATTGAAATACAGTATTTGCGCGTGCTTTAGTTAGAATCATTGATTAAATAAACAAAAAATATTATATGGAAATAAAATTATAAATATTTTTAATTAATTTATATGTGTACGTGTGTCTGTCTCTCTCTCACTCACTCACTCTCAATCTCCCTTTGCGCGCGCGCGTGTGTGTTTGTGTGTAAGCCGTGTGACAGAAAAGTCCTACAACTGTTTTTTAAGTTTTTTTTTAACTTATAGGCCCTAAAAGTTTTTTTTTTTTTTAATTTCTCTTTATCTTATTATAGCCTTATTTAAGAAGGTGTTAGATTTAGAGAAAACTATACTTAAGCTGATTTGTTAAGCTTAATCTATACGTGAATATTTTTAGAAAAAAACATTTTTTAAATGTATTATTAATAGCCCGGGAGAAAAAAGACTTATCAATACTTTTTTTTTTTTTTTAAATAACCAATTTTTACTGAAATTAACATATTTGTTGAAATATAATAGCATAAATTTTTCCAAAATGGATGAGAAGAGTAAGAAAGGCTTAGTTATTTGACAAATAATAATTTATATAAATAAAAATGTAAATATTATTTTTACAAATTCTTGAATCTCCGAAAGTTCTTCACCGATTGCTTTGAAATTTTGACACAACGTTGCATTCAAATATGTGCGTGTTTTTATATACCTACTATTATATAGATGTCATACCTCTGACAGGTAAAACATGCGTTTTTAAAAAAAAACAACGATATTTGTTGGTCGTAAAAGCAACACACGCTATATTAAATATTTTAGGATTCCATTTCAATGTTTCCAATATGTGTATCCGCTATAGACTAAAAACTACAAGACCGATTTACACGCGGGGAAAAAGGGAGAAAGGGAAATATCGGAAAAGGTAAAACGGAAGAAGAAGGGGAAAACGGGGAAAATGAAAAATGGAAAGGGGAAAGGAGAAAAAATAAAAATAAAAGGGGAAAAGGAAGAGAGAAAGAAAAAAAATAATGAGAATTGGGGGAATGAAAGGGAAAGTCGGGGAAAAGGGAATAGCTAAGAGGAGCGTGGGGCGCTCCTCTTAAAGGGATTAAGAGGAGCGTGGTGAAAGGGAAGGGTAATATGGTAAAAATGCCGGCCTCCGTGGCGCGAGTGGTAGCGTCTCGGCCTTTCACCCGGAGGTCCTGGGTTCGAATCCCGGTCAGGCATGGCATTTTTCACACACGCTACAAATCATTCATCTCATCCTCTGTACAGTAATGCTTAACTGCGGCCCCGGAGGTTAAACAAAAAAAAAAAATATGGTAAAAATGAAAATTGGAAAAGGAAGAAGGGGAAAAGGTAAAAGTTGTGAAATTTCGTAATGTTCATTTGGTTAATATTTTATCAAACTTTCAATTGTGTTCATTTAATCTAGCAGCATTGCCGGGTCTTCTAGTAAGGATATATTTTTAGAATCACATTTGATTTAACATAAGTTATAATTCCAGTTCAGTTAAAATGTTGTTAAGAAAGATGTTTTTTTATAATTTATTTGAAAATTGATTTCCCTAATATGATACAAAAATGTATGTAGATAAAAAAAATATATAATTAGTACATTAGGTAAGATCAGTGTTTAGTTTTTAAAAATATAATTATGGAATAAGTAAATATATTACGAAATTTGTATTTGTGTAGTTAGTTTTTAGGTGGTTATATTTACAGTAAATTGTTGTTTAGACCATATATGTGTACAGCAGCCACCTTGATTTGTCCTTGACCATCATAACTTTAGTTATTGCACGCTTAGGAATATAATATAGTTCATCATTCAACGTTTAGCCTTTTAAATCATTTGTTCTTCCTTGCTAAAGTCATTTAATAAATAACTTATTAGTTAAACGTGTGAATAAATAAACTAATTTTATTAATATTAAATTCTTTAATGAAATCTTGGTTACCTTTAAAATATTATGTGCAAGTTAAAATTGAAGAAAAAATAATAATATATATATAAAATCTTGTACTACGAAATTTAAAATATTTTCTATATCACATTACTAAATGCAATTTTTTTACGTGTAAAAATATGTAAATATTTTTTTTTTTATATTCAAAATACTTAACAGATCTAAAGTTAGGTGAATATTTATTGTTAATTTATGTACCTCCTTGTCACATGAAAGGATTTCTCAGTGAAAAAATTTAAACATCATTTAAATAATAAAAATGATTTTTTACGGCATTTCAACCGTTTAATAAATAATTAAATATACAGATTGATATTAAACTATGGAGGCGGCTTCATATTTCAAAACCGAGGGATACTGTGAGGTTGAAACAAGTTCAAGTCTATGCAATTACAAAATTATCTTGATGTACTTGACTAACAATTTAATCTCTTATGTTGAAAATTATTAGCAACTGTGTATTATTATTAATGCTATTTATTATTATGAATATATAGGCTGTTGTTATTAGCGTTTAGGCCAATAATTCCAACACATTAACTGCTTAAAGTCTATTATTGAATGTAATTGTAAAGGTATTACTAAATAAAAAAGTTACAACCGGCCATTTTACATCGTTTAATTACCATCGCGAATTTTATATTGCAAATTTCGTCGTTTATAAATTGAAAAGGAACACGTTTATCGAGAAACGGTTTTCACGTCGTTTTTCTTGTAAAATTATATATTAAAATTATGTGTAACATTTAAACTTTTATATATAAAAAGAAAGAAATGATTGATTCGATATGGTGGATTCAAGATGGCGGACAAAATTTTCAAACACAATATAAAGTAGTAACTATGTACATCTGCACTTGTTTATACTTCTTAATACTCTTTGAAGCCGTTTCCATAACCTACCGGGTTGGTCTAGTGAAACCAAGCCGATTCCGAAGTCGAAAGTTCTAAGGTTCAAATCCTAGTAATTACTTTTATATGGATTTGAATACTAGAGCTTGGATACCGGTACTCTTCGGTAGTTGGGTTTCAATTAACCACACATCTCCGGAATGGTCGGCCTGAGACTGACTGTATAAGCTACACTTCATTTACATTTATACATGTCATCCATGTCATCCTCTGAAGTAATACCTTACGGTGGTTCTAGAGGCTAAACAGAAAATGAAAAGCCGTTTCCATTCTTTAATATCACCCCATCTATATACATATATGTTTTTAAAATATTATTTATTAAGATTGTAACTAAACAAATTTATATATAAGGAAAATCACAGCACTATGATTATCAAATAAATGGTACCAATAATTACGTTATGTAGAAATTGTAATTACAATTTGCAATTTAATTTTTTTTTTTTTTTTTTTTTTTTTTAACATAAATATATTACACCAATATTTTAATACAGTCCATAATTTTTTTTAGTACTTTTTAAAGTATAGTATAAAATAAATATTTTAAAAATAATATTAAATTAGAAAAATACAGAAAGGAATTAAAAATTGCAGGAAAATTGTTGAATAGCTTACGGTAAAAATATTACCTTACTTTTCAGGTTTTCAATGTACGTGCGGTGTCGTCTTTCGTGGACATTGACCTTCTGCCATCTCTGTCTTTTATTTTTGCATGAACCTTATCTCCTTTCAATTCCTTTGCATCACTTCAGTAGTTTATTCAATTCAAGGTCTTAAAGCATAAAAAAAAACAACAAAAAAAAATATGGTTTTAAATTTTTCTTAATTTAAAAAATTCCTGCATATTAAAAATTTACCGATAAATAATAATAATAATAATAATAATAATAAAATTAATTAACTAAAAACTGTTATTGTTTTATAAAAAAATATTTAAAACTTATGAATAAATTATTTTTTATTTTAAATTTACATAATTCCGTTGGAAAGCACCTGAACTTGTATAAAACTATAGATATATTAAGAAGTTATAGGAACACTCAGGCCGAAAACGTAATCGGTTCAACCTTCTAATGTGATCCCCATTTTTAGCAGGTTTATTGTCAAGTGATTTGTGTGATGAATAAAATCAATTATAGGAAATAATGCAATAATTAAAATAATAAAGTTAGCAGAATAAATGATAAAAATAAAAATAAGGAACTAATTCAATATTTGATAAAAATATATTGAAGCGTTACTATTGCAAACTATTTCTATGTCAAACGACATAGCAAAATGTTGTTTGCAATCATTGAAGTTCAGGAACTGCATTTGTATGTAACTTGCTTTAGACTAGTATCTTATAATCTGCAGTAATATGGCAACCTTCAATTACTTCCCTGAAGGTTTACCTGTTTTCAAATAACTAGAAAAATAAAATGAAAATTTCTTATTTATTTATTTATAAGAAAAAATTGTTTTAACTATAACATGTTAAGTAAACATAAATGTTACTGAAAGTAGTTTTGCTAGGTCATTTTCAAGAGACAGTTTATGAATAAATTAGTTGCATATTATTATACTTTACATTTATCTGTTTTTAATGCACTACCTTATTTATAATTTATTATAAACTCAGATACAGGTTATTAAGGTTGAATGATTAGATTAAAACCTCTACTTGATGATTTAAAGCGTGAAGCACTTACCGATTTGTTTATAACTTTTGCTCTTATTGGTTCTTCATCGTCATCACTGATCCTTTCTCTGATGATCGTTTGTAATCGAGAGGTTCGTACTGTTTTCCGTTCACGCGACTCAGGGAATTCTTCTGTAGGCCCAAATTTCGAATTCATCAATTTTCCTACGGTCTTCCACCTTCATGGTCTAGGTCTCAACGCCGTACATCAATAATGGAAAGACCCAAAGCAGTCTCAGCTTTTTATTTCTCGTGATTGTCCTATCCTTTCAAGTAGCTAGCAACTTCATTAGGGCCTCCTTTGATAAGATAATTCTTCTTCGTATTTCAGCCGACGAACACCATATTTATCTATTGTGGGTCCAAAATATACGAAACTGTCCATCTTTTAGAAATCACACAGCCCATGATCGTTGGCTCTGTCTACGATCATAACTTTTGTTTTTCTGATTTTTAATTTCAGTACTAGTTCCTCGTTTTATTGCTGACTCGGGCAAGAATTTCCTTCGTTTCATCTTCAGAGCCTGTAAACAGAGTCGTATCTTTAGCAAACCTTAAGTTGGTTGTACACCGGCTTCCTATTCCTGCACAGCCATGCCAGTTTTTCAGGCTCTTCCGCATGATATATTCGCCGTAAATGTTGAATATGATCGGAGACAGAACACATCCCGGTCGTACTCTTCTCGATTGATAAAAGCGTTCCGTTGTGTAATTTTCCAGTCAAACCACGCGCTGTACTTTAAATATAGGTTCCGAATGAGGGTAACAAAACGGTTAGGAACGCCAAGCTTCTTCAATACTCGCCACACCTGATCGAGACTTGGCGTAAACTAAGAAGCATGTTACAAGAGGAATTTAGAAGTTTCTGACTTGATCTATTCTCGTTAATCTTGAAGTCAGTAACTATGAATGCATTTTAAAAACCTTAATATTGGAAATACGATCATTATTAACCCTTTCACTGCTGATGTGGTGGATCTGTCACACATCTCTATTTTGGAAGCGCCTTTCTTCTACATTTTAGTGGTGGGAGTTGCTTATAACTACAGTAATCAGCCGTGAAATGGTTAATGCTTGTTTGAATAACTTTTTGGTATTTCATGTACTCACATTTGAAATCTGGATACGCGTGTTCTTCATTACTTTCTAAGTCACCATTGCCTTTTTCATAATCAACATTTTCTTCTAAACGCTAAGCTTTTATTCAATAGGTACTCTAATTGCATGGAACAGGTCAAGTGACTGAAGTAAAACTAGATTTCAACCGAGTTCTTGAATTTACGATACAAAAAGGTTTGTCGAGTGGCTCTTTGGCTCTTCTATACCATAAAAACCGCAAAACATACGTCATGGCTTTACACTTAGCCGGCTGTTTAGTAAAGTTACACTACTGATTTTCTGGTATGGGTTATTCTACGATAAAAATAGTGACTAAAATATCAGTTATGATGTCATTAATAAAGAATCATTTGTATCAAGAAGCATGGTGCGCTGGTTTGTTTGCTGTATGTGCTCACATTTTTATTTTGAATGAAGCGCTTCTTACATATAATTACCATGTAGCGGAAAAAAAATGAACTAACAACTGTATAATAAATTGTATTGTGTACTATAAGCAGTACGTTGATTACATTTATTATACTTCTTATTTTTTTACATTTTATTAAAAAAGACTACTTACTGCAAACGCTTCTTTTTTTTAATTTTATAAAAATTAATAAGTACAGAATACACGTAAATAACGTACTTTTAACGTAAATAACGTACTGTTTATAGTACGAACAATGTAATTTCTTATACAGTTGTTAATCCAATTTTTTGCTATTATTTTTCTTCATTTTGTTTTTATTATTTACTTTTTTTTCATAAATATTTATCTAAAATTATATTTGTGTTTTGGGGATACAGAAGGAAAACATTGGAGTTAAGAGCTGTGTTAAAAAATCACAGCTCAAGAAATAATTAAAAATGTTCAGGTTTTTGAAGCTTTTCGTTATAAAAGTTTTTGTTGTTGTTAGTACGCTAAATTCATGAACGGTATTTAATTACAATTGGCGAAAAAATTTAACAAAATCATATGTAATGAAACATAAACCATTTAACATTTTCACGGCGGGCCGTAGGTCCGGTTTTTTTTTAGTATTTATTAAATCATATTACCCCCATAAATTTATTTTTCCTAGATTGATTGAGTCATAATAATCAGTGTTAATGTCATCGTACGATTTTAATACCATATTAATCATATTGGTTACTCCTCTAAATTATTCCACTCTGAGCATAAATATAGTTCATTCATAAATATTTTCAGACGTATTTAATTAATTATTAAAAATACCCTATCACTTACAACAAATCTTTACAAGTTCTTAATATAAAAATAAAATGTTTTAACAATTTCCAATCATTTTATACGAATGACAATTAAGAAATCCTTAGCCGTTGTATAAATTTTACGGTCACACCTGGATTCAACGTTAAAAAAATATCATAATAATAAGCTAAAATTAGCTTGTAACATGAGACAAATACTATAACCGTCTGTGAGAGTGTTACGTACTAACAAAACAAAATTTCTCACAAACAATAAGTTAAATATACAAATAGGAATGACTAGTCTTTTAGAAAAGACGACAGATCATGAATGAAATTTATAAATCTAAATATTACTGAGAAAATAATATGATTTTACTACAATATTATTTATTTTTATTTATAGTCGCATAAATAGTTAAAATTATTAACGACTTATCAGTAAGTGTAACGGTAAATTTGTAGTTTTTTTTTAACCCGCTGTGTTAGTCTAGTGGTTAAACTCGTCATCGCAAAATCAGCTGATTTTCGAAATCGAAAGGTTCGACTCCTTGTAAAATCAGCTGCTTTTAAATGGATTTGAATGCTAGTCTTTGGATACGGTGTTACTTGGTGGCTGGGTTTCAATTAACCATACGTCTCTGTAGTGGTCAACTTGAGTCTGTTCTAGACTACATGTTTAGCTTGTACATTTACATTTATTGCAGCTACGTCAGATCTGGAAGCCGGTAGTGTTAATTACATTTGCTTTTACAAACTCACTCAGTCCAAGGTAGCAGCTGGAAAACTGGTTTAAGAAAAGAAACCAGTAATTTTTAAAAAATTTTTTTATTGATCTTATAAAATTAGCGTCATTTGTTATTTATAATTTTTATTCTTTTATAGTTTAATATCTCATGTATTATCTCATAATATCTCATGTATTTTAGGTAGATTTCGTACGAAATCTACATATTGTAATAGGTACCATCATGTGACTTTCGGGAAATTTCGACATATCTTCGCGTTCCACTTCCCCCAGACCCCAAAACTACCGTCCGCTCAACAGTTTATATATATATATATATATATTTCACTTTATTCTGGACACGATAAGTGCCGTAATTTTGTGCCAATCACTTTCAAATTGTTCCTTAAAAATAAGTCGTCTGAATATCTCAGTCGAGTTCGTTAACGACCAAAATCGGATCATGGAGGTGAAAATGGGGAGCTTATTCGAAAAAACAAAATATCACTATAACATTCTTCTTATTAAGTAAAATTCGATATTTTACTTAAAGTAATTCGTTTGAATTTCCTATAATAGGAAACTCGTTTAAAGTTCCTACTATTTTTTGAATAAGGACCTAAATCTTATATAAGTAATGTTTTTTGATATCTCCACTGGCCCAGGACGTGGGAAAAATGGGGTTTTGAAGACAACAATTTCATACCTCCCTTAATAGGCACAGTATCGAATCGGTTTAAAGTGGTCGTTGGTCATCTAAACATTACCTTTCTTTCTTTTTCCGGTTTAGCCTCCGGTAGTTACCTTTCTGATAATAGTTCAGACGATGATATGTAAGAGTATAAATGAAGTGTAATCTTATACAGTCTCAATTCTACCTTTTCTGAGATGTGTGGTTAATTGAAACCCATCCACAAAGGAGCACCGGTATCCACGATCTAGTATTCAAAACCGTGTAAAAATAACTGACTTTATTAGGACTTGAACGCTTGAACACTCTCGACTACCAAATCAGCTGATTTGGGAAGACCCGTTCACCACTAGACCAAGCCGGTGGGTTTCTAAACATTACTAAAGTTTTGTCTAAAACAATTTTTGATATGACCAATCCTTACGTCAAGGGATGACCAAAAGTTTGCTGGAGTTATAAGAAGATGGAACTTGTCGTTTGCTAAACATGTGAAACATTTTTTTCATAAGCAACCATTGACGTATTGAGTAAATTTGAAGTTTTTCTTAACTTTAAGGTAGAAATCTTTTTTACCCCCTACTTAGCACCGGTGAAATCTACCTTCGCTTTCTTGCGTGCCGAAAGGTATTTTTTTAAAAGTACATCTTGAATTAATTAAATACAGAGTGTCCCAAATAAAACGCAACCCAACCTTATATTGGTAGGTATTGAAATAATAAAAAGGCATATGTAAATGTAAATGTAATTTTTATTATTACCATCCATTACCTTACATTTAGAGTAAATGTTGGAATGGCCGCCATCTTCTTGAATGCAAGCTTCAATTCTTTTTACAGCGTTTCTTGCAACTTTTTTCAAAGTTTGTGGCTGGATATTTAATACAGCTTGTTCAATATTGACTTTCAATTGTTCAAGTGTTCATGGTTTGTCGCTGTAAGCTTTTTCTTTGAGGTAATCCCGTAGAAAAAAATCCGCCGCAGTCAAATCTGGAGATCTTGGTATGTTTCAGCGATATCGCGCACCACACACCCGACTTCTGCGGGTGTAATTGTTTTTCGTGATAAACGTGGGGGTTTTCAGCGCTCCAAATTCTACTGTTTTGGCTGTTTACGTAGCCATCCAAATGAAACCGTGCTTCATCTGTCAAAAATAACGAATCCATAACGTTAATTCCGTCACGCAGAAATTTACAGAACCGTTGACAATATTGTAGCCGTTTTTCTTTGTCGGGCTCAAGAAGTTGATGAACCGTTTAAATGCTATAAGGTCGTAGTTGTAATCGTTTGGTCGCCCGATGAACAGTCGATTTAGACAATTTAACTTCAGCAGACAAACGTCTGATCGATTTATTTGACGAGGCGAGTAATCGGTCTTTGATTTCAGCGACTGTATCTGTATTCAACACTAACGCAGATCTTTTGTGTTCCTTGTTATTAACAGAACCGGTCTCTCTAAATTTTGCGACTGACCTTAATACTGATGTTTTGTTAGGAGCGGGTTTATCTGGGTACTTATGGCGAAACAAATCTTGCACTGCAACCACTGATTTCGTACTGAGGTACGACTCAACAATGAAATCACGTTCATCTAGCGAAAACACCATCTTGTCTCTAGCAATACACTGAACGTTATGATTGCAATGCTGTTACTATCGGTAGTGTTCTACTGCGTCGCCGCAATGTTCAGATGTTGGACGAGTACATTTTAGTAACGAGTAAGGGAGTAAGCTTGACTTTTGAAATTTCATGGATGAGTGATGCGTTTTATATGGGACTCTCTGTATATATATATATTTTTTTTTTTTTTTAGTTAAAATTGAAATATCAAGTTTAAGCTATATGAAGTTCTAAGTTTTAGACGTATGCTTTATGGTTTTATTTCTCTTATTATTATTATTATTATTATTATTTTAAAATTAATTAGTTGTTATATATTGTTGAACAGATTATTAAAAAAAAAACATAATTAAAATAATAATTTAATTCCATAGAAATTCTGAAATTATTTTAAAAAGATCAACTGTAATGTGGAATTTCTTCGTAGTCCCGTTAATTGATAATTTTCTCACATCTTTCTTGTTATATAAACTAGTTAGGTTTTTTTTCTTTATTTATGATTACAGGTTTACATAAATAATTTAATTTTATACACAAATAAATCGCCTTAAATTTAAGTATAATTGTTAGGTTTTAATATAGTAATAATAGATAAAAAAAGCGAATTACATGATTACCACTTTTTATCTCTATAATAACATTATGTAAATATATTACGTAAAGTAAATTTAATTTATCTTACACCTTCATTACGAATATTCAAATTTAATATTTTGTCTCTTAATACCTCTTATTTAAAACACTCCCATTTTTTGATTAGTAATTTTATGAATATATTATGCTACTATTAGTTGTTAATTATTACCCTACTTATATATTTTTGATTGACGTTCCAACCTTGATAATGTAAAGTGGTTAAAGTTAGCTGATATGTTGAATTCATTAATATATTATGACATATTTGTTAACTAATTTTAATTTATACGGATGTTTACTTTTTTTAATAGTTAAAGGTCGTTTAATGTAATTCGAAGCTTATGGAATTTAAGTGTATAAAATTGGAAAGAGTGAGATAGAAAAAATTAATATTTATAACAACTGGGAAATATATAAAATATATTTCGGTATATTATTTTATGCTATATCAAAATTCACATTTTTTAAAATATAAATTAAATGACTAAATTACGTGAGGTCAAGGTCATTTTTACAATAAATGAATTATATTTTTTACTATTTCATTAAAAAAGAACAATTTACAATGTAAATAATGTACAATTAATATTGTTATCCTTGGTTTGTCTTTATTTCATTATGTGATATATTTTCGTGGTTATATTAATCAAATTCACAACAATAAAAAAAAAAGGATAAGCTCAATTTCACAGTAACAAAACGATATCATCAAATAATGATTAATTATGTACTGTTGTATAAGAATTTTTTAAAACTTAATTTCTGGTCGTTAGTAGATTAATTATTTATTTGCTCGGGTTCTCCGCCCCTAGACCCCCACAACCGCCGATTGCTATCCTAATGGTTGTGAGAAAATATTGATAAATAACAAAGAAAGCTTGAATAGCTATCTATTTTTACTCCAACGTTTCCCGCGTTGAAAATTTATTACAGTTCGAGTCTGGGCTTAGCGTTCTCGGTCAGCAGTTAACGGAGAACAGCACTTCATCTGTTTCAGAGGACCGAGAACTTTCATTGTTTTAGCAGACTTTAAATAATAAAAAAGGTTACTTTTTTATTATTAAAAGTTATTATTTATTATTCTCTTTTTTGAAGGCATGTTTTTATAAATTTTGACAATCCAACATCGATAGACAAAATAAACAATCAAAACCCTGTAAAGTTCGCTAAATGTGCGCTAATTTAGCTAATTATACCAAAAATACTAAATATTAAAACAGAAATTTATGTAATATTAGATATAATATTTTTCAAATATTATATTTCTGTTACCATGGCAACAGGAATATAATGAATTAAAAGGATTAATTTTTTTCTTTACTGAATATATTAACCCCTTTAGGAGTATAATAATAATAAGTGGAGATAATTATCAATCCAATAAGCTATAAATATGCAAAGTTTTATTACAATCAGAGCAATAATTTTTGCGTGATTTGCGCACAAAAATGACCGTAGTTATAATTTTATTATCTATAATAGATATAAGATAAATTATAAAAATTTACTTTCGTAATATCTAAAATACATATATATAATATATATAGTTAAATTTTAATATTTAAATAATTCAAGATTTTAGTATCATTTTTAATTTAATTCATAAGGTTATCATTACAGCATTTTATTAAGATTCAAATTCTATATAGGTTTTGTTTAAAAACCTATATCTTTTATCCGCCAAATGTAAAATAGTGTGTTTTGCGTCCACCAAACTTTTATATTTTACCCCATATTTTTAAAAACTATTGAAAATACAGTTCTGGGACCAATATTTTTAATATAAAATCGTTAAATTTACCCCTTAATTAGGGGTAAAACTTTATAGTTTGAATTTTTATAATTTTTCTTTTTTTTTATTCAACTTCTTACATCATCTTGGTCAGAATTAAATTCTCTACAAATTTTGTTAAAACGTTTTATGTGTTTATTACCCATTGAGCAAAGTTATTTTACATCAAACATAAAATATCTGGTTTTTTACCACAAATTATTAGTTTTCACCTGAGATCTCTAAAAAAAAATACTGCAGTTATAGTTCTTGAACCTATTTTATTAGATTTTTCAGGTCAAAAATCCTAAGAAATCACTAATTCTGTCCCTTAATTAACGTTCTAAAAATTTCAGTACGACTTGATTTCACCGGATCAGCTGAAATCCGAGCGAATACTAGCCGTAACTCGCAAATAAATAATTTTAGGACATATATATATATATATATATATATATATATATATATATATATATATATATGAGAACTTTTTCCATTATTTTCACGAGTAGAATGGGTTATGAAAGTTCCGGGAGAACTTAGTGATTTAATCTGTATATATACTAAAATTTACTTCGTCCGCAAAAATTTAAATGAAGAATTGCATAAATAGATTGAATTGAACAACTAATTAACTCAACAAAGTTAAGCCTTATTTGTCTTGTTTTTCTTTTAAATAGCTCATTAGGTATTCACTCTTGCACAAATTCACTCACTATAAACATTTAAAATACGAAAAAATACGTATTATAGAAAGTCTAAAATTATTAAATTATAATACAAAAAATTATGTCAAAATAATAGCAGGGTTTCAAGAAAAATTCAATAATCAATTTTAACCCTTGAAACTCGGAGTGTAACTCAAAAAAATCAAGAAATTGATTTTTCGATTTTCATAATCTATCAGTTCAAACCATATATATATATATATATATTTTTTTTTTTTTTTTGAGATGAAATATATCCAAAAACCTTCCAGTTATGGAAACAAACATGGGTATGACAAACATGACATGGGTATAACAAACATGGGTAATGACAAACATGGGTAAAAATTTAATAGCGATAGATCGGGTAGTTTTTTGTTTATCCCGAACAAAAAAAAACCCTCTTCATATAGTAATATAAATTAATGCAGTGTTAACTACAGTGAAAGTTTTTTTTTAATCTAAATAAAAAGTATTTTAATTTTTCAAAAATTATTTAAGTTATTACTAAAAACAGAACACTAAGTTTTAGTGATAAACATATATACTAGCCGGTCAGAGCTCACTTCACTTACCCGACCGTCTAGCTAAAGGGGAGGTTTAGGGACGCTTTCTATGGATTCACATATTTCCTGGGATAATAAAATTGTGTTATGAAAACATGGTAGCTGTCGGTTGGTTGGTTCTCGCGTGCTTCTATTACAAACAAAGTTTCATTATATATAGAATGTTTCAAAAATGGTGAGCTGGCTATACTTTTTCGGATTCTACTTGTAAAAATAAACAAAAAATATCTTTAGGAAAAATGGCAATTTCTCCTTCGTTCTCCCGCTGTCTGCCGTTTTTTATTTTTATATAAAAATTACTGATGATATAGTAATTCTAGCCGAGAGTAAAAAGGATTTAGAAGAAACAATGAACGGCATGGATGAAGTCCTACGCAAGAACTATCGCGTGAAAATAAACAAGAACAAAACGAAAGTAATGAAATGTAGCAGAAATAATGAAGATGGACAAATGAATGTGAAAGTAGGAGGAGAAAAGATTATGGAGGTAGAAGAATTTTGTTATTTGGGAAGTATAATTACTAACGATGAACGAAGCAGGAGCGATATAAAATGCCGAATAGCACAAGCTAAACAAGCCTTCAGTAAGAAATATAATTTGTTTACATCAAAAATTAATTTAAATGTCAGGAAAATATTTTTGAAAGTGTATGTTTGGAGTGTCGCTTTATATGGAAGTGAAACTTGGACGATCGGAGTATCTGAGAAGAAAAGATTAGAAGCTTTTGAAATGCGGTGCTATAGGAGAATGTTAAAAATCAGACGGGTGGATAAAGTGACAAATGAAGATGTATTGCGGCAAATAGATGAAGAAAGAAGCGTTTGGAAAAATATAGTTAAAAGAAGAGACAGACTTATAGGCCACATACTAAGGCATCCTGGAATAGTCGCTTTAATATTGGAAGGACAGGTAGAAGGAAAAAATTGTGTAGGCAGGCCACGTTTGGAATATGTAAAACAAATTGTTAAGGATGTGTAGGATGTAGAGGGTATACTGAAATGAAACGACCAGCACTAGATAGGGAATCTTGGAGAGCTGCATCAAACCAGTCAAATGACTGAAGACAAAAAAAAAAAAAATTATCTCAAGTTCGGATAGACGAATCACACTAATATTTGGTAAGCATCATGGTAATAAAGTTTTAAAATTAGCAAAAAATCAGGACTTAAGTAACTTCGCAAATTACAAAATGGCGGCCATGTATATTTTTAAATCTGTTATATCTCCATAAATTGTAGTTTTATCAAAATCGATGTTTTTATCTGAAATATTAATCCTTTTATTTTGAACAAAATGACATTTTATTTTTTAAAATCGGTTGAGAGAAAATTGATGTAATTCTTTGTCATGATTATTAGGTCTATTATTCTGAGAAAATTATTACTTAATTTGATACTAATTTACAATACTAGAATTAACAGTAAATAAAAATTTACGATTAATATTAATTTAAGATTAATATTTAAGGAACGTAAGGAGACAAAAATTTATTGTTATTTATTATTAGGAGACACAAATTTATTATTTTTTAATTGCTATTAAAAAAATCCCTTTCGGCAAGCAGGAAGGCAGGGATAGATTTCACCGGTGCTAAGTAGGGTATAAAGAAAATTTCCATCTTAAAGGTAAGAAAAAATACAAATTTACTCAATACGGAAATGTTTGCACGTGAAAAAAGTTTCAGTATTTATCATACGACAAGCCCCATCTTCTTACAAGTCCAGCAATATTTTGTTCATACGTTGCCGTAAGGGTTAGTCGTATAAAAAATTGTTACAGACAAAGGTTTTAGTTTATGTTTAGAGGACTAACGACCACTTTAAATCATTCGATACTGTGCCTATTAAGGGATGTAAGATTTTTTCGAAACCCCATTTTTTCAACCCCTTGAGCCAATCGTTGGTGATATAAGAAATTTACTTAAATAAGTTTTATGCCCTTATCCAAAGATTATTAGAAACTTTACACGAATTCGATATTTTGTTTTTTCGACAAAGCCTTCTCCCACATGGTCTGATTTTGGCCATTAACGAACTTGATCGAGATTTTGGGACGAATTATTTTTAAGGAACAATTTGAAAGTGATTGTCGCAAAATTACGGCAGTTATTGTGTCCACAAGAAAGTGAAATATATATATATATATATATATATATATATATATATATATATATATATATATATATATATATGTATATATAAACTTTTGAGGTGACATGGTTTTGGGGTCTAAGGGATGTGAAACGCGAAGATATGTCGAAATTTTCCGGAGTCGAATCATGGTACCCATTACAATAGGTAGCTTTCTTATGAAATCTACCTAAAAGTATTGCGTGTGAAGCCGCGACGGAGGAACGCTAATATATATATATATATATATATACACATATACATATATATATATATATATATATATATATATATATATATATATTTCTTCTTTTGTTATTTAAACATAAATTATAACGAGTAAATAAGGCATCAGATTATATTTTACAATTTTATTTGTTTTTCCTACAGTATGCAAAGTTCCATTTACTACTCGTAAATTATACAATACTGATAACGTTTCACTTACATTTAAAGCTTTTAAAAGTTTATCATATTAAATAACACATTTATAAAACAAGCACATAGTATTTATTTATTTATTTGGATTGCTTATGCAATTTTAAAGATGCTATATATCCTTTCTATAATGTATTATTCCATTTTTTTAAATATTCTATTACTTTAGTTTCTTTGCTGGCTTTTTATGTTTATCCGCATCTAAGACATAATATTATTTACTAATGTACTAAAACATTTTAGACAAATGTAGTATTTTGTTAGAAGTTTCTACAAAAATAAAGGCCTTTTTTGCTTATAAATAAATCAACAATGATTAGATTTAACAAAGCGTTATTTTTGCACGTGTCTCTTCATATGCGTTTCAAAAATTTATTATCCTGTTAATATAAAAAATTATCATTTTTTAACAACTTTTATATCTAAATTAAATAAGAGGCGTTTTAATAACAAAGCTTATAATTAAAGTTATAAATTGTTAAATTTCTCTCATCCTTAAATGTATATCCCAACGTACTTATTAGGAGAACCACATTTAATCCGTAAGCACCAAGTACTTCATTGTCTAGAGCGTATTTTTTTGTAAAGTTCATTTGTTATTTTTATATCTATTACTAGCATAGAACTTCAAAACTGGAAATATTTTTTATTATTTAGGTATGGGCTATCGCTCTGAGGCATAACTTTTCTCAGATTAACGGGTAAAATAAAATGTTTAGGTAAAGGTTGTGTTCGTAAGATATATAAATTCTTCAAAACTTATTTTGCAACCGACTTAACTAATTACAGCAGTTTCACCATTCCATTTATTGGCATTATATAGTTAATATTTTAATCACGTTACCTGTTTGAATGTCTTTAAAATACAGATAATAAATTTCAGAATGATAATCAAAATCTGGTTTGAGACCTAACATATATCTTCAATATTGAGTTCGATTTTTAGGTAAACGTATACGTTCAAGATTTTAAGGACTTTCTTTCTTTTTCCAGTTTAGCCTCGGAATTACCGTTCAGATATTACTTCAGAGGATGAACGAGGATGATATGTATAAATGTAAATGAAGTGTAATCTTGAACAGTCTCAGTTCGACCATTCCTGAGATGTGTGATTAATTGAAACCCAACCAACAAAGAACACCAGTATCCACGATCTGGTATTCAAATACGTATAAAAGTAACTGCCTTTACTAGGACTTGAACGCTAGAACTCTCGACTTCCAAATTAGCTGATTTGGGAAGACGCGTTCACCACTAGACCAACCCGGTGGGTTAAATTTTTGAGAACTATTTTGACGTAAATTTACCTTGTCTACAATCATTATTTCTTGTAGCCTAGAATTTTTTCTTCCTGTCTGTTACCTTGCCGACCTAGGGATTAAGAAAATATTAATACCAGATTGAATGTCGAATCTATTCTGATTACGTGTAAGGCTTACTCCGATGAAACCTTTGGAACTTTTAAAGTGGGGATGGTTGTCCTGGGTCGCCACCAGATTAGAGAGTAACAGTAAATGTAATAAATCGCTTAAAAACTGTCTGAAAAAGGCGATATAATCATAGACAATAATCAGTATAGACATAAACAAATCTTTTGATATACACAATGATATTAAATTTAGCAAAAGGAGTAATAGTTTATTTATTTATGTTTTGTTTTTCTTTATGATTTATATAGCAGTAATATTGGTGAGTTTAAAGTATCGTGGACCTCCTGGGGGAAACCACCGGGTTGAAATAGTGGTGAACGCGTCTTAGTAAATCAGCTGATTTCGAAGTCGAGAGTTCCAACTTTCAAATCCTAGTAAAGGCAGTTTTTCTTTTATACTGATTTGAATAATAGATCGTGGATACCGGTGTTCTTTGGTGGTTGAGTTTAAATTAACCGCACATCTCAGGAACGGTTGACCTGATACTTTACAAGACTACAATTCGCTTAATGTTATATATATCATCCTCTGAAGTAATACCTGACGGTGATTCCCGGAGGCTAAACAGAAAAAAAATAAGACACCCCGGGGGTCGAATGAAAGCAACAGTTGAAATTTTCTTAATGACTGGTTTAGTAGTTTTCGGGGTTATCGAAAATAAACGAAAAAGATGTTCTTTCTTTATATTAGAGTGAAATGTAATTTGTTTGTATCTTACCCATTGTAATTTAGAATGACTGCAAAAATCAAGTGATTTATCTTATTTTATTGGATAAATTACGATCTCCAATGAATATAACGGATGTTTTATTTTGTTTTTTTTCCTTCTCCCCCAAACCGGTTATCCATATAAGTATACTCGGTCTGAGAGAGTGTCCTTATACTCTAAGGGGGCCTTCCCGCCCACCGGCTACAATTCCGGCACGGCAGGTCGGCCCCCCCGGTCGGATCTTTCATTAATTTTATTGCTTGCCTGCCTCCAATCCCTAGGTAGGTAGCCAGGTCCAGGAAAGCTGTCCCCAGCCCCGCCCCAGGGACCGGGTCTCGGTCTTTTATTATGCCTGCCTCAAACCCCGCAGCCGGAGAGCCCGCCCCGGCTATGCCGTTATGGACCCCAACCATGAGGCCGGGTCTCGGCCTTATATATATATTTACCCCACACATTAAATCAGAAACAAGAAGACGCTTCACTCAAGCCGGACTTCACTCAAGACGCTTCATAACGGATGACTTAAGCCATTATTTTTACAAAACAGGAAAATTACGAGTCTTTTACAATCTATCTAGAATATTTAATGTAATTGAAAAAACTTCAGATATTTTTAAAATGTTAAAGTAACTGAGCAAAAGATTGATGGCAAGTTTATCAATAATATAAAATTTTTATGTGGACATATGTACTGTTTAAATTTATTTACTAAGTATACAAAATAATTTTATTTTAAGTAATAAATCGTACGTTTATTTTCCAGATTCAATTCCAATAACAGCAGAGGATTCATTAGAAACACGCTTATCAGAAATACCGAAACGTATAAAACAATTATCAGATATAGCTTTTCCAGATGGAGTTCCTGAGGCAATATTAGAATTTTACACGTTACCTCATTCACAATCAAAAATTTGTAAAAATCATAGTTCTATTTATAGAAATGAACTTAAAGAATTTAACCCATGGGCTGTGCAAAGTAAGTACTAAATAAAGTTTTCTTTTTTACATTTTTAAATAATTTTTTTCTGTATGAAAAATGCAACAAGCTCAATAAAATTAATTACGTAGTTATGTAACAGAAAATTAAAATAGAAACAAAATGTTAGGATATTTGTTAAGTTACATGTTAAATCTCTGTCATCAGTATTATTATACAATCAATGACCCTATTGTTGTTTTATTTCATTTCTCTTACTATACCATTGAGATTTTGTTTGTGTGCGTCATTTTTACCATACTGTCTGCGTAGTTCATTAGTACATGATCTCACTAAAATGGCCGAGGCCAGTTCTACATGTGCTCAAACGTGTTCAGATGTTACATGTAAGATAAAATTCGGGGATAGAGCAGCAGTGAGGTTATACAACAGCTGTTTATTGTTTATATACTTGAATTTATATTTGGTATATTTAAAATGTTGAGAAGAAAGATGTGTTCAGAAAAGAAACAAAAGTACAAGCTTGTACGTGGTACGGTTGGATGAGTTCCACTAGAATTATGTTTTACAAGACAAGAACTATCTGTTATTAGATTGTAGACAGAAAAAACATTATTCTGTTACCCTATAAGACGTTAACCTAAATCAATAAATATATTTAAAAGATTTATTTAAAAATTTACACTGCCAAATATGTGTTTTGATTTCGTTTGAAAAATGTTTAATAAATATTTATTTAACTGTAATTTTATATCCAAAAAAATTACAATAAAATTGTAAACCGTACGGTAAGAGTCTCACAGATATCCGTTCAAAAAATAAAAAATTTCTGTAATATAAATAAAACGTTTTCACAAAATGACACTGATATCAATAAAGGTAAGACACTGCATTTTTATTATTAAAATATCTTATTAATTCAGAATTAAAAAAAAAAAAAATACATGTTTATATGTAATAAACAATAGGTATACAATAATAGATAATAAACAGTGTTTAAACGTTCCATATAATAAGCAAAAAATAGAAAAATTTGTTACAAAACTCTTACCCGATTTCGTTTATCACATAACGCGTAATCATAAAAATTGTATTATTTCTGTAAATGTGATATGTATTACACATAAATGAAAAAATCGGGCCGGTAAGAGTTTTGAAAAATCTTTTTATTTTTTGCTTTTATATGGAACGCTTAAACGTTTTTTATTATTTATTATTATTGTATATCTGTTGTCTATTATATATATTTTACATGTATTTTTTTCAACAAGATTCTAAAATAATAACAGATTTTGATAATAGAAATGTAGTGTCCTACGTTTTTTGATATGAGTATCGTTTTGTTAAAAACAGTTTTATTTATATTACAGAAATTTTTGTTTTTTGAGCGGACGAAATAATATCTGCGAGACTCTTTTCTTACAATTTCATTGTAATGTTTTTTTGGATATCACTGCGTTTTGTTAGATTATTCTTTTTTTTAATGAATTACTGATTGTTATCTTATGGATTTATTATTAAAATTTATATTGCCTTTCTAGAACAAACAAATATACATTTTTTTAATTTCTGGCCAATTTTTTTTTTTTTTTGATAGTCATATCATTCACTTCATACCATATTTTTCCTGTTTTTAATAAAACTAGTACAATGACTTCACGAATCGAATATCCGTGATGTAATACTGAACTTATTACTATGTAAGTTAACCTTCGATTTTTATCGTATTCGTGCACACACTTTTTATATTATTACTAAATAAACTTTTTTTTTATTTCTCCATCAATTAGTGCAAATATTTTTTTAATTGTTGTATAAAATTTTACCAATGAAAGTTGTTTCTGTTTTATATAACAAATCTTTGTTGCCACATTTTCAATACTGTCCTACCGTTCGTGTTCTTTGTGTTTTATTAGCAGCTATAATCTTTTGTAAACTAATAATTTTATTATTATTTTTTTTAAATGAAGCGATAAAAATTAAAAGAAATTGTTTCATCTTCAGTTACATAACTGAAGATTCATTTCATTTATATAAGAGCATTTATTATTAAAACAAGCTGTTGTATAAATTTAATAATAAAATTTAAAAGAAAATTACATCTTTCTTTCTTTTAAATTTTATTATTTTAAGTACGGTATCAAGTTTTTGTACGAGATCATTCGTAAATTCGAAGGCGCCGTTAAGTACTACTACCGAGGCGCGATTCGTAAATCAAACTTTTTTGAGGAAAAGTGACATATTCGAATCCTGCGTTTCATCAAATGAAAGAAAAAACCGTAGTTTTTTCACGCTTATTTTTTTCATTTTTCCCCCATTTTTATTTCACTTTAAGGTTAGGTCATGTTTAGAACTGTAAACATAGTTCGTTGACTTCGCCGTGCCATCCAGTTTTCTGCGAACTCTTATCGGCGAAGTTCTAACGAACGTCTTGAAATATTATTGTTATAATAATATAAAAAATAATTGAATCTAGAACACTAAAAATTGGTTTATTATTTCAATTAACCTGAAACAAATGTAAAAAAAGTCATATCATGGAACTCAAAGATTAGGAACTATAAATTAATAATAAAACAGATAAAAAGTAAAAATAAATGAAAATATTGGGTCCAAAATTTCTAAATAATAAGTGAATTCCTAATAAAAACCGGTACCTAAACATTAAAAAAAGAATCTGTTTATATAGTTATAGCTTTAGAATGATCAATAATAGATAACAGTAGAAATAATAATTGAAAATATATAATCTAGCTCAGAGAAATACTATTAGATGAAAACCAATGATTTAAAAAAAAAACACAAGAAATTCTAAAAAAAAGAATATCGAAAGTTTCGGAAGAAAGATGGAAAACAAACTAAGAAAGAAAGAAAGAAAGAAATAGGATTAAACAGAAAGAAACCAAAACATACAAAAATAAGTGATTCAATGTACCCAAAAATGGTTAATTTGGAAAAAAACTAAAGTACAGCAATTAAAATAAAACAAAAATTGTTATATGTGTAAAAAAAATCAGTATAGAAATTCGTCGAATAAGACTCCTCATGAAATCTCATAATGGAAGGGGTGCGTGACACCGGCACCAGTGCTGATTGCATCTCTTTTAAAAACACACGCAGCCTGCGCACTACATCTACCATCTATATATTTATTCCCAGAATTACGAATTGAAACGTAAAAGACTACAAAAAATTAAATTATAAACAACAAAAAATACTTAATCTACATAGATATGTTAATGTTCGTTTTTTTCAAAATCTTAAATATCCGAAAGTTCTTCACAGATTGCTTTGAAATTGTGGCATAACGTTACATTTGAATATGCGCGTTTTTATATACCTACTATTTACATACCAAAGATATCACACCTGTGAGAGGTAAAAACATGCTTTTTCGAAAAACAGCCCTATGTATTGTACGTAAAACCAACACACGCTGTACTAAATATTTTATGACTCCATTTCAATGTTTCCGATATGTGTGACCGCTATAGACTAAAAACTACTGGACCGATTTACGCGCGGGGAAAAAGGAAGAAAGGAAAAAATCGGAAAAGGGGAAAAATGGAAAAAGAAAACGGCGAAAATGAAATGGAAAGGGAAAAGAAAAAAGAAAAGGTGGAGAGGGATGACGAAGGGGAAAATGGAAATAAGAGAAAGTGAAAAGGGGGAATGGGAAAATTGGATGAGGCAAGTAAAATGGTGGAAGGGGAAAGGAGAAAAGGGAAGGGGAATACGGTAAATGAAAATGGAGACAGGAAATGGGAAAAACGGTGAGAAAGGACAAAGGGAAAAAGAGTTAAAAAAGAAAAGGAGTTAATGGGAAAGGTTAAATTTTGTTAAGTTCCATAATGTTCATTTTGTTAATGTTTTATCAAACTTTCAATTGTGTTCATTTAATGTGTATATATATACATGTATATACTCAAATCTAGTAATAGTGAAGTATTGCCGGGTCTTCTAGTATTTTAAAATATTTTTACATTTAACGTTCTTCTACTAAAATAAATATTAAAAATTTAATAAACAGGAAGCGGCTTATGTTAATACTTAAGTTAATAGCTAATTTCTACTTACGCAACACACGCTAAGTTAATAATAACTTATTTATCTCGGTTTTGGCGGTTTTATGAATTTTTTTTTTTTTTAATTATTAAAAATTTAATTTTTCCGTCATTTTGAGGTCTTACACTTGATTTACAAAATTTATATTTATATATTTTATTCATTTTAGTAAACATTACATTATTTTTTGAACAAATTTGATAGCTTACACCGTTATTGAGTAATGATTATAATAAAATTTTAATTTGGCGTACATTTTTAGGTAAACCCGATGGGCGACCGTGGTATTCGTAGATTTTTATAATCCTCTAACAATGGTTAATTCGAAATCAAAATCAAAGTACGAGAAAAAAGTGTTTACACACACACACACACACACACACACACACACGCACACACACACACATATATATATATATATATATATATATATATATTGAATTTAATATGTCTTTTTCCGGAGGTCCAAATCCCGATCAGTTACGGCATTTTCCATACGCTATAAAATTCCGTTCCACACACAAGCTTTACGATTATGTAGCGAAAAAAAAATCAGAAAAAAAGCAATGTTCGTTCGTTGATGACTCTCATCACTGTAAAATAATAAAGTAAACAATAAAATAGGAAGTCACAATTATCAAGTTTTATGTTGTATAACAAATAGAATTTATTTAATGCATTCCTTGGAATTTATTTAATTGTAAAATTTACTGTCAACAGATTTCTAAATATTTTGATAAAATAACTATTAAGCGGTGTGTTTGCTTCCTGTGCTTTAGTAAATTCCTCCGTAACTCCATTTTATTTTTACCGACTTTTTGAAGAAAATTTTGGTATTACTCTCGTTCCCATAATAGCAGTGGGGGTGAAAATGAATTTTCTTTATGTTTTCAGGTAAAAGAAGAACGATATACCATTCACTTATACTCTTATATTCACTTATATACTCTCTCGCTCACACTCTCACCCGCTCTCTCTCTCTCGCTCTCTCTCTCTCTCTATATATATATATATATATAAAGGACATTGTATACAATTTTATAGCACGAAAATCTTCATATATAAATATAGGCCTTTGTGTAAAATTTATGTCTCGAACTTCTTAAAAACTACTAATTCAATTTCGTTGACATTAAGATATTCTGTAGTAGTGTATTTGAAATTCTGCTTATGAGAATTTGATGAAGATTGGTTGAATCGTTCTTGAGTTGTGCTCAATTTATTTCAAAAACATTTGAGTGGGACACTTTAGAAACGTGGTTAGTTTTAATGCTGCAAGTTGGAACGTTAACATGTCTTTTCCTGCGGTATCTGTTGTTGGCAGTATTAAACCACACTAAAAAAAAAAAATCTGATGTGGAACCACATGACTTCGGTATACGCCTGTTAAATTATGCATGCACTTTTTTTTTAAATGAAAAGTACATAAAATTTTATTTCATTAATAATTTCTGATATTTCGTTCATATATATTTTTTTCATTGTTATTGAATTATTACTTATTGTTTTTTTTTTGTTTTTTTTACAATAAGAGGTTAATAATTATTACAACAAAAAAAATATATACTTAAATTTAAAAAGAAGTTAAAAAAAAGGAAGTCTGATTCGAACTGATGTGCCTTCCTCTTGTAAGATCAAAATATTTTATTAATTAAAATTTTATTTGGCTATAAGCCTGAAACCGATGAAAATAAGTATCACTTAAGATATATCGTTGAAAATCTCTCAATGAGGGCTTATTACTGTAGTTTAGAAAAAGTACATATTCAAAAGAATTTTGGAATTTTTTGAACACTTTTGGTTCAGTCAATTGCAATCAAAAGGGGAGGTGCACAACTAGATGTTACAACGGTCCTAAATCGAAAATTTCAACATCATACGGCTAATCGTTTTTTAGTTATGCAAGATACGTACGTACAGACGTCACGCCGAAACTAGTCAAAATGGATTCAGGGTTGGTCAAATTGGATATTTCCGTTGAAATCTGTAAACCGAAATTTTTAACGATTAGAAGTAAAAGAAGTAAAAAATGAAAATAATAATATATTAAGACCAAATCTAATTTACGAATAGTCGGGCTTCTTGCGCAAAATTACGCAAGATTTTTTAAAATTCAAAATAAAGGCCAAATTAATAAGTAACGCTATTTATATTCCAAATGATTAATGTAATAATTATTTAAATGATAGTTTTATGTTACGACTACTGAGATAGTTAATAAAAAGTTAACCTTGTAAGTTTATTATCAACTTGTCCAGGACATAAAATACTCTTTATGAATTTTAAGGTTGAGGCTAATCTATAGTTCACATCTAAACTACATGATAGTATAAGATTAGTAAATATCTTATAATTAATGACTCTACAGATAATCACTATAAAAAAACAAAATTATATTTTCTTCTTCTTTTTTGCTTTATAGATGTTCATTAATATATTTTTTTTTTGTCTGAATCTGAAAAGGTTAGATTTTGAATCAAATTTATTTTTAATGTAAGGTAAATCTAAGATTAACTCATTTTAATTTTATTTTTAAAGATTTTCCTTAATATTAATTTAAATAAATCCCACCCATCTCGTGCGATGTCACCTTAATAAATCTTGGTAGAAAAATAATTTTATTTTAAAATTATTACAAATTTCCATCTCAAACGTTTTGCATTTTATAAATTTTTGTAAGCTGAAAGCGTACTTTTATGTTTGAGTTGCTCCAACGTGAACGTAATAATTATTACATTGAAGTTTTCAATTCAGTAAGGAAAACTACAACTGACAAGTTCTAAAGAAATTATGGTTGTGTATGCTAGATTATTTTAAAAATAGTTATAAGATACTCGAATAGATTCATCGCTGTATCTCTTGATCTGCAAGTGATTACCATAAAATGGTACTTATGGTACAGTGTAGATTGCACTTTTTTCCACCTCTTATTATCCCTCCGTTTTGAAATATGAAGCTGTTTCTATAATTTAATATCACTATAAATATATATATATTTAAGCCTTCACCATCTCACTACAAGGATTACCAGTTCGATTTACATCATTACTCTAAGAGAAATTAACTAAGAGTTATGCGTTTTCTATCTAAAATTCGTTATGTGTTTAAACAGTAATATGAAAGATTGGAAAAAACTGAAAAGAACATTTTCGTATTTTAGAAGGAAGAGTATTTCAACCAATGATTTTTTTTTTTGTTTTTATTTGTAATCGACGCTCAAAATATATTAAATGATAAATGTAAAATTATTGAGAAAAATTTTGTTTGTTTTATAGTTTACACGGTTAAATTCAATACATGGGTTATCTCAGTTTTCAGTTTAAATAAAAATTAAAAATTCAAATTTAAATAAATTATAAAAATTAATACATAATTTTTGTTAACACATTTTTAACCAGTTAAATTAGAATATGTTTTTAAAAAGGTCTTACTTTATAAGTTTATTTCAACACATGCGTCGAAAAGAGTTTTTAAATTAGTTTAAAATAAAATTTGTTAATTTAAAAAAAGTCTACATAAGATTCTGAATTTGCATACGTTTCGGGAAAAATGTTAAACAGGCATTGCAGATTTTTATACTTGTATATATGTATATATTTTGTGTATTTTTTATAATCAAAAATCAATTTGAACAACCCAAGTACAGTATTACAAAGTATATGAAATGACACCTTTTTTTTTTATTCCAAAAGCACTTTCACGGGATCTCGCATCATCAGTTGTTTATAAAAAAATATTAGTTATACAAAATTACATATCAAACGTTTTTTTAAATTAAAAGAGAAAGATTAAAATATGTATACAAAAACATTTAAAGTCAATAATATAATAACTATATATATAGTTATACAATAATATATATATATATATATATATATATATATATAGTTACTCAATGACAATTAGGAATATACTGAAATGTTGGTAAGGTTATATTGTAATATAAAAAATTAAAACCTAACCAACAGATACAAAAAAATGTATACAATAATAGGCTATACGATGACTAATGTTCTTAACTTAATATTTGAATCATCATTCTTTTCGTTTAACAAAGCGACTAGCCGCCTGTAACTACACAGCACTAGCGGTGTATGTATAGCTTCGACTGGATGGAGGGTAGACAAGAATCAACAAGCAAGTTGCGCATACGCACAGTATAAACTACTGTGACTGCTAACAGAAAGTCGCTGATGATAGTTGTATTTAAACGACTCGACCGTGTTGTCTTTTTTCTGAATGTTTTTAACCTTTCTTTTTTTGTAAAAAAGAATGTTCTATGATTAGTTCGTATATTTAGCAAAGTTTTGTGTAATTTATTTCATTGAATTAATAATAACATAAAATGTAGATGAGTAATGGATTTGTAAGTATTAACATACTGTATAATTTATGTGTTTTTATATTTGTATTAACACACACGCACTATTTTATCGTTAAATAAATAATCGATTTTTTTTTTAATATTTCTTAATTTAGTTTTTGTAAAGCTTTATGTAAGCACGTATGATAATTTCTAACTATTGTAAAATTAAGTTATACAATTTTTTTGTTTGTTTATTATTTTGCTTTCTTCACTTAAACAAATTCATTATCACCCGCATAGCTTTGTTTTCATAACAATTAGTATAGTAATTAAGATATAAAATGAGAAATTATTTGTTTTTATTTTCTAAAACTGTAAATCATTTTCTTGATAGAAAATAAACTAATACAACTTGTGTGTAAAGGAATATAGTATGAAAAAACAACAAAATTAAAAACGTATTTGTTTTCGGTTAACTGTTTAACAATCTCATTACTCCAATTATTGGAGTGGTGCATGTAATGGAAAAATATTTAAGTACGTCCTTTGCCAATTTGTACCAAACCTAATAATACAACAGATTTTATCTGTGTGTGTTTTTTTTTTTTTTTTGAGTAGTTAATGGAGCAACCATTTCTTTTCCGTTACTCCGAATACTCTACTACTTGATGTTCTCTTAAAACAGTTGACTAAAATAATTCTCACTTGATTCTCTCTATAAAATAATTTTTTCTTAACTTTCTGTAAAAAATAATCTTGACCTTGAATTTTCTACTTACTTGATTTTCACTTCAGATAAATAAAAACTTTGTAATGAACTACTGATTTTTTAAATAAATGCAAACTGAATTTTAAATAATTGCACTGTATCCCCCAGATAATTCAAATAATAAGAAGATGCAAGTGAAAACAATTGGAAAAATGATTAGCGATGTTAAAGAATTTTTATTTTTTTATAAAAAAAACAAAAATATGCACGAACAAAAAAAAAGGAAGTAAAAAGACAAGGTTAGATTTATTTTAAAATTTAAAACCTAAAATATATGTCTAATTACTAATAAGAAAAACATATATTCGACAATAAACCAGATTTAAAATTTAACTTTAAATTAGAATAGATAAATTTAGAACTTACAAAGAACTTTAGTGTTGGTAAACATTTAGATTGTATAATTTTAAAGAAATGTGTCTTAAAATTTTCAAATATTTACAATTTTTAACTATATTTTCGTCTAATCTACATCTTTTACCTACTAATGTAAAAATTTGAAATTTCTTTTGATTTAACTTCGAAATAAGATTTACTGATTTGCATTAATTTTTCCCTTTCCTTCTCTATACATAGAAATATTCTTAGCTTTTCTGTAAATTACGTTGTCTTTCATTTCATTAAATTTATTGAAGATTTTAATCCTTTATCTTCTACCGCTGGTTAAAATCATCTCGAATTCCAGGAGATGTTTTTGTTATTTTAACCTGACAACTTTAAATACGGATTTAAATCCTACATCTGTCATTAAAGTTATTATAAGCTGAAATAAAATTAACCTAAAATTTTTGTTAAACATTACTTAACATTTATTACAATAAGTTTACTTTAGAAATATCGTGGTACTATTTAGATTATCACCGCAGTTCAAATATTTTGAATAAGCAAGCCTTTCTATTTAGCCTCCAAAAGGTAATACTTTCGAGGATGATATGTATGAATGTAAATCAAGTGTAATCTTGTACAGTCTTAAGTTCGACTATTCCTGAGATGTATGGTTAATTAAGATCCAATCACCAATGAGCACCTGTATTCACGATCCGTATAAAAATAACTGCCTGTACTAGCAACCCGGTAGGTTTGAATAACCAGACTAATTTTTTTTATTTTTTTTAACCTCCAAGTCCACCATTAGGTATTGCTTCAGAGAGAGATGAATAATTTGTAGCGTGTGTGAAAATGCAATGCCTGACCGGGATTCGAACCCGGATCTCCGGATGAAAGGCCGTCAAAAACTAAACTAATTAATTTTTTGTATGTCCATTCTCGAACATTCCCCTCACACCCAAACAAATGCCTCGGTACACCTGACGTTTTCACTAATTCTTGTCGTAAAGCAGATGGTAATTTTATTATCACAATTTTTTCATTTTAACATATACTTTAATTGTTTTTGAAAATGTTTTTGTTTATAATTAATTTTTAATTGTGAATTCTTATCATTTTAATTTTTAAAACAAATACATCGTATCCGGATGATGATGACGCAAAAGCGTTTTTCGCCAAAAAAAAAGTTTTATTAGTCGAATGTATCCTTTATCAGTAATTTGAGTAATGGCATTTTTAAGTATAATCAAGTTGTTGAGTTTATTAATTTTTCTTTTTTGTTTTAACAGTTCTGTTTCTATAACTAAAGCAAAATCGTTTGCATTTTTAATTGAATATCTCTCCGGATGGTATCATTGCCAAATTTTTATATCTTTTCGGTTCTTAGATTTAATATAGGATTGAATAATTAAAAAAAAAAAAATCACTCTGATAATCGTTTTGCGTGATTTGATAGTATTTCGATTAAATTATTAACATCTTCATATTTTAAAAATTGCTTCGAAATTTGTTTTTCTGCATTTTGAGTTAGAAATTTTATCAGTATTTTGAATTAGTATTATTACGTGTAAGTTTAAATGTAAATTATGTTTTATAATAATACTAAAATTTCCTTAATAAACATTTCATTTTATATTTTATTTTTTCGATTGATAGCCGAAGGACAATCAATTCTTCAATTTTTTTTTTTTCATAAGATAGATATCGGGTTTTTAATAAAAAATTAAAGGTTAAGTATCAAATTCTTTTTTTAATTTATTTCACATCAAATTATATATTTTTTTACATAAAAATATCATTTTATGACAGACCTTCAACTAATATGGAAGAAATATGTACAACATGTAGCAACATATCTGAAATAAAACACTGAATTTTTTCTTACATAAAATAGGTAATAAAAATTCTTTTGCTCTGTATGTTTTTTAGGCAATTTCGGTTTCTAACTTTTTTGCATTGCAAGAATTTAAGTAATGTAAATATATTGAAAATACTTATTTGACTTTTTTTTAGTTGGTATTCGTCATAAAAGACCACTGTGTCCATTTTAAGCGTTTACATTTTACGACCGTCATTGTTGGTGTAGATTTGTTAATAGAAAGGTCAGTTCGTATTCCGTCATCCCGTAATATTTTTAGTTATTATGACGTTGCCAATAAGAGTAGTCCCATCAGATAATAGTCGACAAGTATCAAGCCGACACCGCCCTGTCACAATGTAGAGCATGCCTGTACAGAAGACTTTTATGAGTGTCATTGAAAATTTTAATGATTTTGTAAGTGTTACTGACGTTTTGAAAAAGTTTACCGTTCAAAAACGAATCATTCTCATTTATAAGAACAAAGGAATATTTATTAAATGTTTTTTTGTAAAACTTAATAAAAAGGTAAATCTTCTCATTATAGCCCTTTCACTCAAATTTTCGTTAAGTTCATAGTCAACGTATTGTTCAAATTCGTCCAAGATTAGATCTTCAACCCATAGAAACTTCACCCCCAAATAGATATCAATGCCGTAAAAATGTGACTTCTAATACAGTTCTCATTTTTTTGTAAGCATTTCTTCAAAACTGATACCGAATCCTTGAGTGGTTCCGTAATCTACAAAAGTTATGGGATATTTACCAAAGAGGGTATTAAACAAATTAGGCTACCGCTTAAACACGGATTTGAATAGTAGATCGTGGATACCGGTGTTCTTTGGTGGTTAGGTTTCAATTAACTACACATCTAAGGAATGATCGAACTGAGACTCTAGAAGACTACAATTTATTTACACTCATACATATCATCCTCTGAAGTATTATCTGAAAGGTATTCACTCAAAAGAGAGGATACCGCTTATAAAGTTTAAATTTGTGTGAACAGTTCAAAACTTTTTTTTATTTTCTGGGTATCTTAAATCCATTTTAATCGACCTGAATCTCCAGAAAGTGTTTCATCATCTGTAAATTTAGTCGTACTGAAATTTCTAGGCGCTGTTTGGAAAGCTTTCGTCTTTACACCCACCAGAAATTCTTTTATTAAAAGAATTTTGTCTACGTAATATTTTGAATACACTATGTCTTGAAAGTTAGATCTAAAGAAGAATAAATATTTATTTTTTTCCTGCATAAAACATTTATTTATTAGTCAGTTGGTAATTAATTTAATCTTTCCTTTGATATTTCACTTTATTAAATTTTACCGCATACAACTTGTTAACAAAACGTTAAATTTTACAGTTAATGGTCTGACAACATTCAACGTTGTAATTAAACGTTTAGGAAGCAACGTTCAATTAGATACTAACGCTAAACAATACTGCCAATCTCTGAACCAATGTTAAACGTTTAAATAACGTTTAACATAAATCTTAAGCTATGAAATAATGTTTAAGAAATGTTAAATACTCCATTAGCTTTAACTTGTATTGTCGACAAAGAATACAAAAGAAAAGTTATCGATTTAAAAAAAAAAAGAGATAGTATTGTGAACTTATAATTTTCGTTTTGTATTTGTATAGTATTGACTCATCACAAAGTTATCTTATAATTATATATATATATAGAGAGAGAGAGAGCGAGAGAGAGAGAGAGAGGAAAAGTGGTAGAATATAAATCATATGATTTGTTATCAAATGGATACAATTTTATACTATCCCCACTACATAGAGTATTAATGAAGTTTCTGCTTCAAGGTCACTTGTACTTATCACTTCAAAAAGTTTGTATTGTTCATTCTCGTTTACCATTGTAATAAATGATTTACGTGTTTTTAAAAATTCTTTAAAAGTTATAAATAACAAATTCAGTTTTGGAAAATCGTTGATCACTTTACAAACTATTCTCAACTGTCATTTGACTGGTTTGATGCAGTTCTCCAAGATTACCCTTTCCTAGTGCCAGTTGTTTCATTTCGGTATACCTATTTTTCTTTCTTTTTCCTGTTTAACGTCCACGAATTACCGTTCAGGTATAACTTCATAGGATGAATGAGGATGATATGTATGAGTGTAAATAAAGTATAGTGTTGTACAGTCTTCAGTCGACCATTACTGAGATGTGTAGTTAATTGAAATCCAACCCTCAAAGAACACCGATATCCACGATCTAATGTACTTAAATCCGTGTAAAAGTAACTGCCTTTACTAGAACTTGAATGCTGGAACTCTCGACTTCCAAATCAGCTAATTTTGGAACACGCATTCATCACTAGACCAACCCGATGGGTTTCGGTGTACCCGCTACATCCTACATCCCTAACAATTTGTTTTACATATTCCATACGTTGCCTGCCTACACAATTTTTTCCTTCTACCTGTCCCTCCAATATCAAAGTGACTGCTCCAGGTTGCCTTAATATGTGGCCTATAATTCCGTCTCTTCTTTTAATTATATTTTTCCCAATCCTTCTTTCTTCATCAATTTGCCGTAACAACTCTTCATTTGTAACTTTATTCACCCATCTGATTTTTAATATTCCATTTAATAGTCCAAGTTTCACTTTTGTATAAAGCTACACTCCAAACATATATTTTTAATAATGTTTCCTGACGTTTAAATTAATCTTTTATGTAAGGAAACTATACTTCTGACTGAAAGCTCGTTTCGCCTAATCTATTCGGCATTCTATATTAGTTACCGGGTTGGTAGAGTAGTGAACGCTTCTTCCCAAATCAACTGATTTGGAAGTCGAGAATTTCAGCGTTCAAGTCCTAATAAAGGCAGTTACTTTTATACGGATATGAATACACTAGATCGTGGATGCCGGTGTTCTTTGGTGGTTGGGTTTCAATTAACCACACATTTCAGGAATGGTCGACCTCAGATTGTACAAGACTACACTTCACTTACACTCATACATATCATCCTCATTCTTCCTCTGAAGTAATATCTAAAAGGTAATTCCCGGAGGCTAAACAGGAAAACGAAAGGCATTTTATATCGCTCTTGCTTCATCCATCTTTAGTAATTCTGTATATCCTTTAGTAATGTCAAAATTATTTTTTGTACGTGTTTCCTAAGATATATTTTTGTTCAGAGCCTTATAAGATCTAAAATATATTTCAACGTAAGGCCAATAAGCAGTGTACATAAATAAACTATGCCTTAATTTTTTCACGTTAATGTTGATTTTATAAATAAATGAGAATATAAATTCTTTTTTTTTGTGATGGTAAAGTGGTTTTTCTATCTGAATGTCTGATGGTAAAAAACGAATTAAATTTATTTGTAATTTTTCCGGAATCGTTTAGTTATTTTTTCTTTGTTAATATGCCCTATCAGCTTAGAGAAATCAGATTTCTGGTGTGTGGAAAAAACAGTCTGCCATTTTCAATTTTTTCTCCCACCATTTCCCCATTTTCGTTCTCAATCATGTTTAAAATATTTAAACAGTCTTTGGTAGTTTAAATTGTTTAGTTCATCATGAAAATAAAATTCTTCGTCAAATTTTAAGTATAAATATTTTTTTTTCTTTCACTCGTACTATTTGAAATAGTAGACTTGCTTCTTCATCTGCCAACTGCACATACTAATTAGTCAATCGGTGTTCAGTGTACGATTCATTCGCTATCAAACGGAAGGTGATGCATTTAATCTGACTTAGTTTTCCTTTTTTATATCAGTACACATTACCATGGTTAACATAATCGTGTTATAAATTTATAAATATTTATTTTAATTTTCATCTCGACATAAAAGTTACTTTTAGTAATTTTTTTTTTTAGATCTCTGAAATAAAAGACGTTAATTTTAAACTGAGCGTTTAGATAGTTCTTAACTTGCGCCTCGCAACTCATAACTCCGTATTGCTAACTTCAAAAAGCACTGATAATAAAATCGAAACGATTAATTACTTTTTTTCTATCATGCCACTACGTAGACAAAAGATTTCATGTACATTCTATGTCTGTGGCATTGCATCTTATACGATTTGTTTAAAGCAGAATACTTAACAGAACTGGAGTAGATATTTTTGTTATAAGAACTCTGTCTTTTTTTTACAAACCTGAGTCGTTTTTTATAAACTAAGCTAGTTATTTGATCTGGAAGATACTTTTTATTAGTAGATAGAGCATTTGATATTTGTTTAGTCGTAAATAAATAATATAACACTTCAATAATTTTCAGTTAATCTTGTATTTAAATTCTAATCCCTTTGCTTTTAAAGAACCGCAGTCCATAAAACGGTTAATCCCTTTACTTAAATGAAAACTCTCTTTGGTTTTAAATGTAATTAAATTTCCCAAGATAAGGTAAAAATTATTCCATTTTTACTTTTTAGTACAATCGTTTATCATAATCAAACTGAAACTTCTTTGTGATCTTTTTATTTACAAGATTAGCTTCTCCCGACGTGCCTAGGGCACGCCCTCTGAAGCCAGGCAGGCCCTCCTGGTGGGCGGCGTCTCGGAATGGGATAATTAGATGTTCAAAGTTGATTACCTCTTCATCCCTAGAATTAAAATACACTTTACCGGTTCTTATTGCCCAGTGTGGATAATTTGTATCATCGATTTTCGGTTATTGATAATTTTTCAAGCTACTGTTTCTTTTGGTTAATTTCGGGGATAATAATAATTAGTATTACTACTGATTTCATACTCTTAGTAAAAAAAAAAAGTTTTGGAAAAAAAAAACAATATTACGTCTTAAAGAAAAGGTGATAATGATATAAGAATAAGAATTTCCTTAAAAGAAAAATTACACGTAATTTAGAGTACTCTATAACGGGCTCTAAATAGAACTATAAAAATATATTTAAAATTAATAAAAATCCAATATTAAATAATAATAGAAAACATGAATTTTTAAGGTGAATTAAAACAACATTAATAATAAAAAAAATGTTAGCAGTTTCTTTATTTAAATTAAAATGAATATTCGATGAATAATGAATATGAAAATTAAATTAAATCACATAAGGATGATCAAGGACGGTCAGAAGAAAACGTTTTTTAGTTGTATCGTTGTTAATTTGAGTAACTACCTTATTTTGATTATAATTCATTACTTTCAGAAAAAAGAAAAGCAATCAAATAAATAAAAAAGTATATTATTAATGTATATTTATTCGTATATATATATATATATATATATATATAGATTAAATAAATAAATATATATTACAAATACAAACAATAACAAATACAAGTAACAAATATATAATAATTGTACATTAGACCATCATGAAACATGATGTACTAACGAATGGTGATTTTCCGCTAGTTACATCCCGGTTTAACCTAAGGTGGACACACACACACACACAGACAGCCAGCCAGCAGCACACATACAAATGCCCTTTAGTAGGGTAGGATGAGTTGTTTTTTAGTCTTTACTTCTCTTATTATTTGATTATTATTACTAGATACAGCTACAAATTTAGTTTCGCTTTCAACAATTTTACGCATAACATTCATATCTAACAGTTTTAAATTTATGTAGTTCAAAGTAAATTTGAGTCAAACATTTTCCTTTTAAAGTCTTATAAGCATAACTCTTCGGTCCGGTAGAAATAAATTCAGTTTTGTAATCATCTTTTGCATGTTCATCACTCTATTCGCCAAGCGTATACCGGTCTCCATTATATTTTCACAGTCATAAACATTATGACTAAATCTGTATCATAGTATACTATATTCTCGCCAGTTCTATTCAACATAACCGAACGGGTTGGTCTAGTAGTGAACGCGTCTTCGAAAATCGGCCGATTTCGAAGTCGAGATTTCCAAAGTTTAAATCCTAGTAAACCTAGTTACTTTTAGAAGGATTTGAATACTAGATCGCGGATACCGGTGTTCTTTGGTGGCTCTGTTTCAATTAACCTCACATCTCAGAAATGGTCCAACTGAGACTGTACAAGAGTACACTTCACTTACACTCATACATATCATTCTCGTTCATCCTCTGAAGTAATACCTGACGGTGATTCCCAGAGTCTAAACAGGAAAAAAATGTATACAACATATCGCACAATATTAATTACGCATTAGCTGAAGTGAATGTATTTACAAACATATTAAAAGTTTTCGGATTTTCTATAACGTGTTCTTTCAAATTTTATGATATTTGTTTGATATTATTATAAGTGTAATATTTGTTTTTTCCAGTCTATCGTCTAAATATATCTTATAAAACTCATAAAATAAATAGTGTTAGTCATATTCTGTCGGTGTTCGAACTTACACCATAGACTGTTCAAACAATTTCTTTACAAAAAAAAAAAATAATAAAGAAATCTATATATATAAAAATAAATGTTTGTTTGTCCCGTATGCGTTCCTATACTATTCATCCGATTGCGATGAAACTTTGATGAGTTGTTGTACGCATTGCTGCGAAGGTTTCTAAATTTGTTTGGACCCGCTAGGTGGCGCTGAGGTCGAGCTATTTCGAATAGTTGTACTTATGGTCCGATTTGTGTCATATTCAGAATATGTGTTTCTTACATGGAAAGAAATATCTCTGCAAAAAATGAACCCGCTTGATGGAGCTGGGGTTGAAACGTTTGGAAAAATTTCATTTATGGTCCGATTTTATTCGAATTCAGAATATATATTAGTTAAGTGAAAAAAAAAATGTCAAAAATCATACCCGTTAGGTAGCGCCGGTGTCGAAATATTTACGAAACAAACAAATATTCAAACAGACTTTCTTTTTTATCTATATATATATATATATATATTTATATATAAAATAGAAGATTACCCATGCGGACAACATATATATTACGAAATTTTTACATTTTTTTAATCATCCGGAAGAGCTCGCAAACAAAAAAGTACCTAAGCAAAAAGAAAAAACCTGAAGATCTTGCAGGTGAAAGTATCTAAGCTCTGAAACCTTTTATTAAGTGGTCAAAAAAAGGACTATGATAAGTGTATTACTGAATAAAATATAAAAAATAAAAATGTGTTTAACAAACTTGCATAATTAAGGTAATAAGATTTTATTAAAGGTTCGTGAGTTGTACGCACACTCGCGGGTAGCGCTGGGGTCCAGTTATTTCGAAAAATTTATGATCCGATTTGGCTCATAATTGTCCAAAACGACAAAATATTGGTCGACACACAATTAATATAACGCAGGCTAAGCCGTGACGTGGATGCTAGTATGCTATAAAACAAATGACATTGACATATAGACATTATTATTACATTTATCTGGCAAGGTTATCTAACAGATTTGGTCAAGTTTGTAATAGATTATATAAGATTGAAAGAAAAAGAATATTCTTTAAATAAAATTTGATTTGATTTGATTATGGTGATATGAATAAATTTTTTATTTTTTAATCATAGCTTAATCATCTAAGCATTTTTCTGTGAAACAACTTAATTTTGTTACATGATATTTTTACTTAATATAGAACATAAGATCCTGACTTTTCCTGTATATTAATTGGCTTACTGCAACTATTCGTTTCCGTTCTATAACATTTTAAAATAATTGCTTAACAATTCGAATTTATTAAGTTTTCGATCTGTAATATTCTTCTTGCTGGAATTGTACTCTAATCAGGTAATGCTGCAGACAAATGGAGATAATGTCTTTCCATTTGGCTCATTATATTTGTCCTGCACACAAATCTATCGTTTAAACCGTTCGGTTTATATTTTTTGGTCGATTAGTATCTGCTAGTTTTAATGCTGTACATTAAATCAACTCGCTGTCATTTTTAAGCGGTAGCTTCTAACCGATTCCAATCTAATCAATCTTTAACATCGTCAGCAAACAAATCGTAATATCCGATCTTTGGAAAGTCAAAACAACAGGAAAAATTCCTCATTTATATAAAGAATCTCATCTTTTTTCCTAGAAGACCGTTCTTGATTTTTACATCTTTACATTTATTACTTAAATTTTCATAAATATTTTAGTGAAAATTTACAGAGAAAAACCAGTAATACCTATATAAATTTAGACACTTCTATATTGACTGAAGTAATCCTGATTTATTTTTCATATGCTACTTGTCATAATAACTAATAAAGAACTTTTATAACGTTGTTAAATCTAAAAAAAATAGGTTTTTTTGGGCGGTTAATATGATTTTGATAAAACTACTTAAATCTTTTTTTCTTATAATTTTTAAAAAAAATGTAAATCATACTGGGGATGTTATTTAACAGGTTGACTGCCACACTGAAAAATGTAAGATTTCAAAGGCTGCTTTACATACTTTGCTAAAAATATCTACCAGTGCTGCAATTTTTTTTTTTTTTCAATTTCAATGAAGGTGTTGTTACCCTATTAATAATTTTTGATACCAATTTTACTTTTCAACTTTACTTTTTGAAATACTCAAAAATAAAATTGATACATCAATTTGCGTCTCATAGCAATCGTGGATAACGAGACACCAATTGATGTCTCGGAATGTCTAACATATTTTAATTGAAATATAATATCTTTTACTTACTGTCAACTGATGGTATTTATTTTTAATTCTGCAACTCCAGAATCGTTTGAATACTATTTTTATTAATTGCTACACGTTTTTTAACATAAAATGACTAAAAGTCACTCTCTTCTGTAATAAAATTACATGTTTACGATAATTATGATTTGAATTGAGATTTTTAAAATAAATTTTGAATTTAATATTTTTAAAAGTACTTTGTATTAAAATATAACTTAACTTTGTCAGTAAAAAACTAAAATTAATTCACATTTTATTACAACACTTTTCAATTATGTTTATTTTGCATTTATTTGATGATTTAAAAAAAACAAAAAAAACATTCTCTAATTTCATGTTTAAAGAAAAACGTCTGTGGTACATACAACACAATAATATAAACAATTTTATCTTTAAAATAATATGTAATTTGATAAATGTGACATTACATTGAGACATCATTTGATGTCTCATGGCAGTCAACCTGTTAATATCACAGAGAGAGTATTGCATTTTTTAAAAGATTTATGTTTAAAAATAAATTCCTCCTTTATCCAAAACAAATTTAACCCATAATTTCAAAATTTTATGTGTAAGAAGTATATGTTGGTGACGTCAACATATATAATCAGATTTCTCTTGATTTTTTTAGTTCACATATAACGATATTTTATTTAATTTGATCTAATTTTAATTTAATTTTGGTTTAATTTTATTTTTGTGTGAGATTGATTATTACGGGATTTTTTTTTATTTATCCATTTACGTGTAATTTTTTTTTTTATTTCCCAGAGTAAGATATAATATTAAGTAGAGATTAAGTAAAGAAAAACACTGGTTGGTTATAGAAAAAAAATCTGATGTGGACACCACATGACTTCCTTGTGGGCCTATTAAATTACATATACACATTTTAGTGTATATGCAATTCAAACTCAACGAGGTCTATTTTTAAATAAACATGAATTTATTTATACTAACATTATTACAACTGGTATACATTAACTGTAGTATCAGAGGAGGAATTAACTAAAAGATAAGAATTTTTTGCAATTTATTAATGATCCTGTATGCCTCAGTATATATGTTCTTGTAAGGGTCTATTTTTCAGTCACTCTGTAGTTAACTTTAATGTAGATAAAATTAAACTAGAAAATCCAAAAATAATACGATTGTAAATTATAATTTTCAGTTAATATGTAATAAATAATCAGATGATTCGCGAAATCTATTACATACAAACATATGTAATGCCTATTAAATTACATTTACGCATTTTTAAAAGTACGTAAAATTTTATTCACGAATCATTTTTTTTATCATTGAATTATTATTTATTGAAAAATGTTTTTTTACAATCACTAAATCACTCATTATGGGTTAATAATTTTTTAAATAATATATTTCAATTAAAAAAAATAAAAGTTAAAAAAAATAAAAAAAAGTTAAAAAAACAAAAGGAGTTGAATCCGATTCGAACCGATGTGCCTTCGCTTTAAGATCCAAGTATTTCATTAATTAAAATTTTAATTTTAATTTCGATGCATTCAAAAAGGGTGATTCACATCTAGATGTTGCAACAGTGCTAAATCCAAAATTTCAACACTTTTCACTTTGAGTGAGTGAAGCGAGCCCTGACCGTCTCGCTTCACTCACTCTCTCCGTCTGGAGCCCCACTGAGTTCGTTTCCTCATGCTTGTGTGGATAATACAAAAATAATAATTAAAGCCTGTTCAATTTATAAAAACTATACATCAATGTACTGTAATATCATCAGAGGAATAATGATCTGAAGTATGCGGTTATCAGAATAATCGTTCTTCGTAATGTAAAAAAAGTATTTTACACAGATTTTAGCATTACCCGACAAACAACGCGAGAAAATGACTGTACTTAGTTTCTAATTTTTAATGCTCATTTTTTTAACGTTTTTTAGTCAAAAAACCAGAGGCTGATGCAGCCAACCGCATCTCACTCAAAATAACTGACTGGGCTGTGTTGGTTGAGCCGCTGCGACATACAACAACGCATTTTTAAAGCTAATTTTATCGATTACCAAACGAGATATCAAATAAATTTTAAATGTATAAACTGAAACTTGTTTTTGTATTCGATTCGACAAACGGTTTGACCACAGTAAAATTGAATATCGGTAAGGAACATAATCTGGTTGTTATCGCAAGCTTTTAAAACGGTCACCACATTTTGAAACTTCAATATCCTGTGTTCTTTCCACATATAAAAACTGTGTTCCTGCAGAATTTCAGCTCAATCGATTGAGCAGTTTTTGCGTGAAAGAGAACCAAAGTCACAAATTCCACTTGATACGAGTATGTATATTTATACTAGCAGACCCGGCAATGCTTCGCTATTCCTAGATTTAAGTGTATATATATATCTACTCCTTTTTCCTTCTCCCTTTAGATTATATGAACACAATTGAAAGTTTTATAAAACATTAACAAAATGAACATTACGGAACTTCAAAAAATTTAACCTTTCCCTTTTTGTTTCTCTCCCTTTCCTTTTTCTTCTTTTCCTTTGCACTTTTCCCTTTTCCCTATTTTCCTTCCCGTTTTACTTTGAACCATTTTCATTTTCCATATCCCTTTTCCCTTTCATCCATTTACCTTTTCCTCCCCCTTTACCTAACTTCCCTTTCAGTTATTCCCCTTTACCCCTTCCACTTTCCGCCTTGCCATTTTTCTTTTTCCTCCTTTCCATTTCATTTTCTCGTTTTTCATTTCCCCAGTTTTTCCCTTTTTTATTTTCTCTATTTTCCCCTTATTCCTCTTATTCCCCTTTTATCTTTTCCGATTTCCCCTATTTCCCTTTTCCCCCGTGAATAAATCGGTCCAGTAGTTTTTTAGTTTATAGCGGATACACATATTGGAATCACTGAAATAGAATCGTAAAATATTTAGTATAGCGTGTGTTGCTTTTACGTCGCAACAGATAGCGCTGGTTTTAAAAAAAAAGCATGTTTTTACCTGTCAAAGGTGTGACATCTTATCTATATAAAAATACGCGCGTATTCGAATGCAACGTTGTATCAAAATTTCAAAGCAATCGATGAAGAACTTTCGGAGATTTAAGATTTTGAACAAACGAACATTTACTTTTTTATTTAAATAGTAATATGTTTATTTTAGATATTACTTTACTTTAGTTAGGTATTTTATACCTAATCCCCGGTTAGCTTATAAAGTTCAGGTTAACACACTGCGCGTACGAGTGTTCAGGTGGCCGATTCACTAGCATCTCCTTTAAATCTTGCTTCATATAAAAGAAACTACGCGACGTTAATGTTCAGTAACCCTCACGCTATTATATTTTACAAAAGTTATACATATAGTTTAAATTTAAATAAATTAAGACATGTTAAATGATCAATAAATATTTCTTACCTTGTTCGGCTCATCTGATAACCCATGAGTATTTTATTTATTAAAATTGTGTATTGTTACATTTGTTATTTCTTATTGTCACAATTGGTATTTTGTATTGTTATTTTAGAGTTATGAAAGTCCTGTAACAGTAAAAGCTTAATAACACTAATGTTTTTGATTAAATTTCTACGACAATAAATAAATTCACTTCAGTTTTCATCATCTATTTGCGAGAAATTCCAATAATTTGGTTCAACAGTATCATGTTTTATACAATTTTGCCATTCCTGCTGGCCCATTTTATCGGCAGCTTTTAAACATAAATTTTTAACAGATATTTTAAAAGTAGTAATTTCTGACGCTACGTAACTTTTGATTTGTCCCAAATCGGGTTGAGTTCACAATGATAGGGTGGTAATCGAAGCACGGTTTTACCCCTGAATCTTTCATTAGAATTAATTTAATACGCGAAACACCTTGCAATATTTAGACCTTAAGTTCATCATCTTCAAAAATCACTTCTTTTGAACTAAGCCACATTTTGATGTCATTATTTTTTCAAGAGACGGCTGGAATTCTTTCCTTTTTAGATGAATATTAAGAGGCATTGTCTTAGACAATAACAAAATTATCTTTCAGAAACATATCGCTAAACCATTTCGAGTTCATCTCATTATGATAGTCGCCTGTAGATTTAGATTCAAAAATCCAGAGCCTACCATTGAGAAACGTGATATCACTGCCGATATGCGTAATTATGAAATGCCGACCTTTACCCGATGAAGCCTTATTACGGGTTGATAGGCCACACAGAAAGGTTTCTTTTCACAGCTTTCACTTTCCAAACGAACTTTTCGTGTGGCATTCGTTGACTGAAGTTTTATCCATAAATGTTCTACGGCCTTCTTTCCTCGGTTTATTTCAGTAAAGTAATGTCTTTGCCAAATAATGTCATCATCCTTGTCAATTAAAGCACTTTCGTGGCACAGTTTTGTATAATTAAAATTCATATTATTTAACAATTTATAAAAAGTTGTACGGAAATTTAGTAAATCGTTATCGTCGATTACAACTCGTAAGAATTTGTCTGTTGTAGGCAGTTCGTTCGAAAATAAAATTCATGTACTTTTTCCGAATCGCGTTTTTATCGAAATGGTCAACGTTTCCTCAATTGACCTGCGGGGTTTTGTTTCTTAGGACACCGTAATTCATTAGTAGATTTATACTGGCAAATCAATTTGTACGCTGAAGAAGTACAACTTCCACTAATGTTAGCAGTTTTGTTAACGACATTCGAAATCAACGCCGTTGGATAACTCTGTAATTCGCTTTTGTAAGCATTTATAATGATGTGATTTTCCGAACATCTTAAAGGATTTTTCCACGGCCTTTTTTTCGGTGATGCTCAGCAGAATCATGATGAACATATTCACAAACGCAACGTTTGTTTATTCATCATTGTACAAGCTAACAGAGCTGTAAGGTATTTATAGATACTTTTATTTTATATATATATATATATATATATATATATATATATATATGTTTTTTTTGTTTTTTTTTTATTAACATGGTTTTCCTAACTTCGCTTTCTACGACTCTGATGTTGGGCAGTAATCTGAAAAATATATTTTTGAAAGATTTGATCCTTTTTGCTTTTTTGAAACCGATTTTTATAAAAAAGTTCAATAATTACATTAATTTAATTATAATTTATGAATATTTTATTAAAAGTATTGGTTCGTGTAGAAGAGTTGACGACGGTAAAATGTATATCATATTCTCGTTTTCAATAAATATTTATTGGATTGGCGGCTGTTCGAAATAGTAATGGATACCCAAAAAAATTACATATATTTAAACAAGATTCTATTTTTTTTTAAAGAAGATTCTAAATTAATAAAAGAAATGTAGTGTATTACCTTTTTTGATATCGGTATCATTTTGTTAAAAACAATTTTATTTATATTACAGAAATTTTTGTTTTTTGAGCCGAAGAAAAGATATCGGCGTGAATCTTACTGTACGGTTTACAATTTCATTGTAATTTTTTTTGATATCGCTGAGTTTTGTTAGATTATTCTTTTACTTTTTTTAATGAATTACATACTGATTGTTATATTATGGATTTATTATTAAAATTTATTGCCTTTTCAGAACAAACAAATATACATTATTCTGAATTTCTTGGCTAATTTTTTTTGTTGATAGTCATATTCACTTCATAGCATATTTTTCCTTTTATATTAATACTAGTATAATGACATTCACGAATCGAAGGTCCGTGATGTATTATTGTATTTATTACTCGTACTTTGTAAGTGTAACCGTCGATTTTTATCAAATCCGCGGACACAATTTTTATATTATTATTAAATGAACTTTTTTATTTCTCCATTAATTAGTTCAAATAGTTCAAAAATTTTACCAATCGAATTTATTTCTGTTTTATGTAACAAATCTTTGTTGCCGTATTTGCTAAACTTTCCTGCTGTTCATGTTTTCGTGTTTTATTACCAGCTATAATCTCTTGTAAACTAATACTTTAATTTTTTTTTTTAAACACGTATGGGAATTAAAAAAATTCTTTCATCTACTTTCATTTACGTAAGAGTATTTACTATTAAAACAAGCTTCAGTGTATTTTCTTTTAAATTTTATAATTTCAATTACATTATCAAGTTTTTGTACGCTACCTAGTCCTATCAAGTACTGCTACCTAGCGGCGCGATTTGTAAACCCACCTTTTTTAGGAAAAAGTGACATATTTAAGTCCCACGGTTCATTAAATTGCAGAAAAAACGTTGTTTAACAAAATTCGAGTATTTTATAAAAGTATTCTTTATTACAAAGCAAATAGAACTGAAATATGTTTTCATGGTTATTTTTAATTTTTCCCCCTTTTTCATTTCACTTTTAGGTTAGATCATATTTAGAACTGTAAACATAGTTCGTTGGGCTAGGTTTTTACGAATTTCTTGATCTCCACCAATACATAAACAATCAACTTTTCAATCCGTAGAATATTTTTATGCTGGAAAAAATTAGCATTTTTGTGAGATATTGTTAATTTATTCATGTATAAAACTCATAAAATATAATTACAAAAAAGAATATTGTCTTAATATTAAACGTTCATAAAAAATCAAAAATTAAAAAAAAACAATGTTCATATTTTTATTATTATTAAAATACGTCTTGTATTATTTCGATTTATAAATGCTATCTTAAAATTATGAATCTTTGCTGAGGGCTTTCAAAAAAATATGTTCCCACAATTAAGCATTCGCCAAAAAAAAAATTGTGGTTACCATACGACTGTTATTTATAACTTGAATCTTACGGCGTAACCTTGCGTGTTGCTCTACCATGGAAAAACTACAATCACGAGTATTATGTGACTGAGCCGGGTAATTAAAATAGTGGTTTTAAGTAAATGTTGTCAGTGATTGGCTGAAAAAAATTCAAGATTATATGTTATGGTAATTGAACTTTCAAATATCCTTAAAATTTTTTGATTATGAAGATAACTAATTGATTAGTTTTGGAATTTGATTAGTTTATTTTAACTTTAAATAATTTCTTTTTCAGTGATAGATTCTTCAGGAAAGATTCCATCTGGTTTATTGGAAGCTCATTTTCACGATTTGGGTAATTTTCATGAGTGTCTTAAACTTGGTATCGAAGATAAATCTCCATACCCAGTACAACATTGCGTAGTACAAATTGGAAATATAATGCGTTTACCAAAATCTGTTGTAATTGATTGGGTAAGATTAACACTGTTTTTACGTTTTACTGTAAATTAGGATTTGTTTTAGCATGATTCATACTGCTAATAAAATTTTATGTAATATTTTTAATATTAATTACGTAATATTATTTTCTTCTCGACCTCTTGAATCTACAACTGAATTTCTATATTTTGATGAATAATACCAAATAGCTTGAGTACTATTTGGGTTAGAGAACAAATAAGTAGTGCTTTTATTTAGTTACGCAGCTGTACATCCATTTATAAAAGCATCAATATTAATTTTACTCAAACAACTATGCCTGCTTATAACCTATACAATCAGTAGTGTCCGGATGGTCATATTTCTAAACCGGAACAATGGTAGGTAATATTGATGGTTATCGTAAATGGCCTACAATTAGATTCTCAGAATAAAATAAATAAATCTTTTCAAATTTTTTTTTTTTTTTTTTGTCTTCAGTCATTTGATGCAGCTCTCCAAGATTCCCTATCTAGTGCTAGTCGTTTCATTTCAGTATACCCTCTACATCCTACATCCCCAACAATTTGTTTTACATACTCCAAACGTGGCCTGCCTACACAAGTTTTCCCTTCTACCTGTCCTTCCAATATTAAAGCGACTATTCCAGGATGCCTTAGTATGTGGCCTATAAGTCTGTCTCTTCTTTTAACTATATTTTTCCAAATGCTTCTTTCTTCATCTATTTGCCGCAATACCTCTTCATTTGTCACTTTATCCACCCATATGATTTTTAACATTCTCCTATAGCACCACATTTCAAAAGCTTCTAATCTTTTCTTCTCAGATACTCCGATTGTCCAAGTTTTACTTCCATATAAAGCGACACTCCAAACATACACTTTCAAAAATCTTTTCCTGACATTTAAATTAATTTTTGATGTAAACAAATTATATTTCTTACTGAAGGCTCGTTTAGCTTGTGCTATTCGGCATTTTATATCGCTCCTGCTTCGTCCATCTTTAGTAATTTTACTTCCCAAATAACAAAATTCTTCTACCTCCATAATCTTTTTTCCTCCTATTTTCACATTTAGCGGTCCATCTTTGTTATTTCTACTACATTTCATTACTTTTGTTTTGTTCTTGTTTATTTTCATGCGATAGTTCTTGCGTAGGACTTCATCTATGCCGTTCATTGTTTCTTCTAAATCCTTTTTACTCTCGGCTAGAATTACTATATCATCAGCAAATCGTAGCATCTTTATCTTTTCACCTTGTACTGTTACTCCGAATCTAAATTGTTCTTTAACATCATTAACTGCTAGTTCCATATAAAGATTAAAAAGTAACGGAGATAGGGAACATCCTTGTCGGACTCCCTTTCTTATTAGTGCTTCTTTCTTATGTTCTTCAATTGTTGTTGTTGCTGTTTGGTTCCTGTACATGTTAGCAATTGTTCTTCTATCTCTGTATTTGAACCCTAATTTTTTTAAAATGCTGAACATTTTATTCCAGTCTACGTTATCAAAAGCCTTTTCTAGGTCTATAAACGCCAAGTATGTTGGTTTGTTTTTCTTTAATCTTCCTTTTACTATTAATCTGAGGCCTAAAATTGCTTCCCTTGTCCCTATACTTTTCCTGAAACCAAATTGTTCTTCTCCTAACACTTCTTCCACTCTCCTCTCAATTCTTCTGTATAAAATTCTAGTTAAGATTTTTGATGCATGACTAGTTAAACTAATTGTTCTGTATTCTTCACATTTATCTGCCCCTGTTTTCTTTGGTATCATAACTATAACACTTTTTTTGAAGTCTGATGGAAATTCCCCATTTTCATAAATATTACACACCAGTTTGTATAATCTATCAATCGCTTCCTCACCTGCACTGCGCAGTAATTCTACAGGTATTCCGTCTATTCCAGGAGCCTTTCTGCCATTTATTTTTTCCTTGAAACATAAAATATTTTTTCTTAAAAGTCAAAAGGTGTGTTGGATGTGAAGCAAATCAAATCGTTGAAAATAATTAACTAAAGCCTAATTTCGAAGTTTATTAAGAATCATTTCTTGCCGACACACATTCATACATTAAACAATTCAGCCTCACTAAACTACTGGCATTTAGAAGTAGACGAGCGATTCAAAAAGTACGTCACAAATTTAAAAACATATAAAAATTTACTGAGGTAACTTACCTATAGAAAAACACATTAATTTGTCATCCGACATTCAATTTGGTTCGATACGGCTTCAATTTGTAAGGCGATTCAGATGTCCCATCTGAAGTTGACTTCACTCCAGATTATAGCCAGCAAGCGCGTTACATCTGCAGCTGCGGTGTTAATTTGAGATCTTAACTTAAGAAGATCAAAGGTGATATATAAATCTGATCTTTAATGAAATCCCAAAAGAAGAAAAAATTTAACGGTCAAATTTGGGAAGCGATGTGGCTATGCGATTGGATTTTCACGACCAATCCATCGATCCGGGAATCTAGTATCAAGAAAATCTTGAACTTCTAAGCAGTAGTGAGGTGATGCCTCGTCTTGACAGTAATAGCGTTCATCTTGGTCATCGTAATCTGAATGAGGAATTAGAAACTTTTAAAGCACGTCCAGATAAACGATACCATTTATGGTTACCTCACGGAAGAAGAACGGACCATTCTATCTGGAAGAAAAATAACCTGTCTCAATGAAAGTTTGGTGCCAGGAGTAAACTGTTTACCTACTAGGACTGTCTACGAAAATTACGTTGAACTTTTGCAGTTGGTGAATCCAAATTTTGAAACCGAAACGCAGAACGAGCACGTTTCGTACCAGTAAATTAATTCTTTATTAATGACATCGGTGACAGAGTTAATGCCCGAATTCGGTACTAAATGAGATACGTCAGATAAAACTTGATGAAAAACTCATTGTTTTGCTGTAAAATGAGACTTTAAATCCGTAAGTTATCCCAATAAAGTTTTGTATGCTTTTAAAGTTGCAAATTCCTTTTTGAATCACACAAAATTCTTAGACAACTTAGCACACTCACGTCACATGAGAATCACGTAGAAGAACTTAGCATTAAAAACACCTATTGATTAATTCTGACACAGAATAAATATAAAAAACAATCATGATAAATTAAGCAAAACATAAATTTATCATATTAATGTATATAAAATACCGCGAATTTTTAAATTATTTTTCAGAACATAAAAAAAAAATCATAAATTGCAATTTAAAAAAAAGCACTGGAATGTATTATTCTAGTTTTTTTTTAATTCAGCAAACAACACAACTTGAAAAAAAAAAATAAAAAGAACTCTTAATTCACTCTAGGCAGCAACATAGTGAAAAAACTATCGAGATCCGGCTGCTGGGGCAGTGGCCGGGAAAGGCATAGCGAAGCCCGGTGTCCCTGGCTTTAGTGGTTAGAGGCAGAGGCAAGATAAAAATAAGGAAAAGATCCGGAACCGGTGAGCTGACCTACCATTCCGGTAGGCGGGGAGGCTCATTAGAGTTGGAAGGACACTCCTCTTCCTTTTTTCTTGTTTAGCCTCCGGTAATTATCGTTAGGCCTTACTTTAGAGGATGAATTAGGATGATATGTATGAGTGAAGTGTGGTCTTGTACAGTCTCAGGTCGACTATTTCTGAGATGTGTTGTTAATTGAAACCCAACCACCAAAGAACATCGGTATCCACGATCTAGTATTCAAATCCGTACAAAAGTAGTTTACTAGGATTTGAACGTTGGAACCCGCACTTCAAAATCAGCTGATTTTCGAAAACGTGTTCACCACTAGACCAACCGGTTTCCAAATCATCTCAACCCGTAGGTAAAGACACCGTCTTGTGACACTTCCGGTCACCAGCCCCCCCCCCCCCGCCAAACAATCAAAGTCCTGACGGGCTTTAACGGGAGACTTCCACATAAACTGATTTGCGACGACGCGTTCACTACTAGATCCATCCGGTGGGTTAAGGCTACTTCCCCGGGTTGAATAAAACTTGATTGTTGAGCCGGCCAAGGGGAGCAGAAGAGCAAACAAACATAAAAAAAGTTAGCAACAAATAACAGCAAAAATTTGGCAATTTCATAAATTTAAATCAAACCCATAAAGAGAAAAACATACAGTGACCAGAAAATTTAGTCTCAAAATTTTGACAATATTTTAAACCCGAATTTTCCTAATTAAAAAACAGCATCATTCACTAAAAGTGGTAACAAAAGCGAATGAAAACCGCGACACAGGAGCTTAAACAAACTTTTATTTAATAAACTTTTTCGATTTATAGTTAAAGTTTATAATTTTATATATATTATTCTTCAAAAATGAAGTACTTAATCTTAGCTGAAATAAATGCATGATAATCGAGCAAAATTCTGAATAAATTAACAACGATATAAATTAACCTTGAACAAAATATATAAGATTTTGGATGCAAAATGAAAATGTCAACCTTTTCCTGCAATTTAGCCTCTAGGCTATTTTCATAACATTATAAATTGGTATTCTATTTTCTAAGATTTCAGATCCTAATTCTTAATATGTAGATTTATTTAAATTTCTTCTATGACCTAAAATCATTACTACGTTAAACATTATCTTAATTGATATAATTTACTGCTTATGTTACGTCCGGTTAAAATAACCTTCGCTGATAGGGTACCTCTAATCGGATCAGGATTATTACAGCCTCCAGGAATCACCGTCAGGTATTACTTCAGAGAATGAATGAGGATGATATGTATAAGTGAAGTGTAGTCTTGTATAGTTTCAGGTCGATCATTTCTTAAATGTGTGGTTAATTGAAACCCGACCACCAAAGAACACCGGTATCTACGATCTAGTATTCAAATCCGTAACTACCATATCTCATTACTAGGATTTGAACGTTGGAATTCCCGACTTTAAAATCAACCCAACCCCGTAGGGGAAGACACCCGCCTAGTGACGCTTCCGGTCTCCACCCACCCCCCATTCCGAGTCCTGATGGTTTTAACGGGAAACTTCCAAATCAGCTGATTTGTGGAGACGCATTCACCACTAGACCAAGACGATGGGCCGGATTCGGTTTATCTTGGAACACCCAAACCGTTGATTGTTACTTAGTTTCCGGCTCGAACGAATATAACCAAGTTTCTTGTTCTGTTACGATGTTGTATACGGATTTTGCATTTCCTTGGTCGAAGTTTTTCAGCATAGCCTTGCACCAACTGACCCGAGCCTGTTTTTGAACGGTCAAAATGTACGGAATCGATCGGGAACAGATCTTTTCCACAACTAAATGTCCATGCAAAATAGAATGTACTGCGGTCTTCGATATGCCTACGATGTTTCTATCTCACGGTAAGGCTGATCCTTTTCAATCATCTTTAAAACCTCCACGAGAAATTTCCATTTTTCACAAAACTGTTTTTTTTTTAAACGCTCATTGTAAACAAACTATTCCGCTGATTTCTTAGCTGGCATTGATGTAACAATAAAATACCTCAAATTTTACAACAATAATAATAAATATGACATTTCAGTATCGTCGTTGTTGTTGTAAAAACTTAAAAGGTAACCTCGTAAATGACAAAAAAATGTTTAATAGTTTTCGAAGTCTACGTTTATACGAGTTTTCTTTCTTTTCACTAGTAGAACGTGCTTTGAAAATTTGTTACATTCTTCGTGAATCATTATTCGTGATTCACAAAATATTAAACATTATATTAATGAAATAGTATGTAAACTATTTTAGATATACTGTAAATGTACTTTGTCTTTCGATAGGTAGCTGTTAAAGATTACGAAAATCAACTAAACATTTAATCGTTTCATTTAGCATATCTACTTGTTTTGAAGACGTAGAATTTCCTTTATGATGAAAATGTTATTTTATTGTTAAATAATCATATTATTTCATGTTTATTGTAAAATAACTTTCTCATTTTATGGAGTCTGGCGAATTACCACAAATAAAACAGTAACTGGATCACAAGGAATATTAACAAAAAACCTATTGAAAATATATTGGAGAAATCCAAAGAGATCTTCAAGAAATTTTCTTGAGGGTTGAGGACGCCGGTGATAAAATGAAAATTAACTACGCGCTTCAGAACAATAGATTCAGTGTTAAAAAATTAGAAAGGCATAACAAAGTGGAGGTCATAGACGAGTTCTGGAACGTAAGATCTGATAAAATTAAAGAAATACTGGGAAATTCCAAAGGTCAGACTAATACAGAAATTCAAGAGGAACTGAATTATTGATGACTAAAGTGGTCAAAAAAAAGAAAAATTAACTTGTTTAAACGAGTAATAAACACATAAATCTTTAAGAAATCTTGTTTAAAATTTGATTCTGAATAAAACGTGAAGTATTTTAAATTATAAAAAAGCGACCGCCTTTTACGTTGGAAATCAGATTTTGTGTTTTCATTCTTTTTTATTATTTTTTTTTTGTGAATGATTAATTTACTATAAAAGAATTAATTTATTTATATTAAAAAAATAACTTAAATTAAGATTGTAAATTTTTAATCGTTTTTAAAATGAAAAATTAATATTTTTCTTTTGCTGTTGAATTAATATCATTTGATTAATTTATTTATTGTTTTTTTTATGTTTTTACAGCGAACATTGCAGACTGTATTAGGTGGAGTACCTGTTTTAAAACCAAATTTACATTTAGGAATTTGCTTACCTGCTTCCTGTAGCCTGGATGATATTGAAACTAATTATCGAAAAGTAGTTGATAAATATAATTTAACTATATATTTGGATAAATATAGCTGTTCAGCAAGTAATGAAGACACTAGTTACTCAACACATGAAATAATAATAACGTCAGTATTAATAAATAATAATCTTTTATATCTAAATAAACATGTTACGGAAATCTAAATAGTATGAAAATACGCCCCCGAAAACGTTTTTCATTACATATTTAATTGTTAACTTTTATATAATTAGGATGTAAAATGTATCATTTTTTTTTGTATATTACAAAAACAATTATATTATGAATATTATATTATAATAAAATCTGTTAAATTATTTCATGAACAAGGAATTTAATATCCAGCAAAATATTGACTAAAAGAAAAACGGTTTTTCAGTACGCTCCCTGTTGTATTACATATGAAGAAGGATAAATATTAAACTTTTTAAAAATTTATCAACTATCATAATCAAACATTTTCGCTTGCTTATTGCGATTGGAATGGAAAAAAAACACAATTTCATGGATTTCGTTTATTTCAACCGATAATAATACCCGAAAATTTATGAAGATATTAAACGGTATTCTTTTCATAAGCCAATGAGGAGTGGCGAAAACTACCTACATTTTGTTGTAAAATATCCCTTCTCTTCAACACTGTACACTCTTCACTCTAGTGTATGGACCTTTTATTTAATTAGATAAAAATTCCTTTTTTTGAAAAATTATTTTTCCATTAAGTTCATCTCACATCAGGCGGGTGAGAATCTTGACTAACTCTTTAATAATTCATTTAAAACGAAATTAAATGTAATTAAAAAAAATAATTTTATCATTACTAAAATATTCGTTACGTAGATCATCATAATAAATAAGCTTTTTTAAAATGGTTAATTTAATTTTAAAGGAGTAAAAGATAGAGAATGAAAGCTTTTAGAAAATATTTTTACACGTTCAGGAATGAAGAAGTATAAATTAGTATAGATATAATTAGTATAATTAGTAATTAGGATAATTAGTATAGATGTTCTCGTACATCTCTGCGCTGAAAACATTTATCTAGGAATAATAAAAAAAGAAGATAATTAATTTGTTAAATTTTCCATTTTCAGTAAATTTTTTTTTTTTTTTTTTATTAATTTGTACAATCTATAATTTTATGTATTCTAATTTCTTATGAGATTAACATAACTACGACAAATATATGTGGTTTAATTCTTTTTTTTTTTGTCTTCAGTCATTTGACTGGTTTGATGCAGCTCTCCAAGATTCCCTATCTAGTGCTAGTCGTTTCATTTCAGTATACCCTCTACATCCTACATCCGTAACAATTTGTTTTACATATTCCAAACGTGGCCTGCCTACACAATTTTTTCCTTCTACCTGTCCCTCCAATATTAAAGCGACTATTCCAGGATGCCTTAGTATGTGGCCTATAAGTCTGTCTCTTCTTTTAACTACATTTTTCCAAATCTTCTTTCTTCATCTATTTGCCGCAATGCCTCTTCATTTGTCACTTTATCCACCCATCTGATTTTTAACATTCTCCTATAGCACCGCATTTCAAAAGCTTCTAATCTTTTCTTCTCAGATACTCCGATCGTCCAAGTTTCAATTCCATATAAAGCGACACTCCAAACATATACTTTCAAAAATCTTTTCTTGACATTTAAATTCATTTTTGATGTAAACAAATTATATTTCTTTCTGAAGGCTCGTTTCGCTTGTGCTATTCGGCATTTTATATCGCTCCTGCTTCGTCCTTCTTTAGTAATTCTACTTCCCAAATAACAAAATTCTTCTACCTCCACAATCTTTTCTCCTCCTATTTTCACATTCAGTGGTCCATCTTTGTTATTTCTACTTATTTAATTCTTATTCAGACAAATTTTATTTTATTTTTCAGACAGTACCTTTAACTGTAATCTAACAATTAAGATAATTCAATTATAATTTTTTTTTAAGTACTAATAAGTTTATTTCGATTTTTTCAAAGTTAAATCTTGAGGGTGATAAATAAAAGAGACCTGTAAAACTAGTAAATCCTTGTCACAGTCTCCAGGTCAGTCTACGAAGTCCCAGGAACTTTGTTTCCAGTCACATAATTCCAGCATAAGCCTAATGTTTGCAAAACTTATCGGATAAATACGGATATTCTCAGTCGTGCTAAAAAACAAAAAGATCTATAAGAATCGCAAGAGATTGTTGTAGTATCGGTAAAAATGATACCTTATTTATATTTTTGGGTCTTATTTTGAAAGTGGACACATTTCTAAATTGATATTGTAAATTTTACTTTTCTTCACTGCTTTGGAGAACAAAACAAAGTGATATCATGGAAAATTCCATTGAACGGGTCCGTGTCGATGTTCTGTAGGCGCCACATGAATTCACATAATTCCGCCTTTTTGCTGCTGCCTATAAACTCTCCATTTGTATGGCTCCTTTAATTGGTCCTGAAAGTTAACAAAGTGATGCGTAAAATTGTAATTTTATAGTTTAGAAAATGCCGAATAGCACAAGCTAAACGAGCCTTCAGTAAGAAATATAATTTGTTTACATCAAAAATTAATTTAAATGTCAAGAAAAGATTTTTGAAAGTGTATGTTTGGAGTGTCGCTTTATATGGAAGTGAAACTTGGACGATCGGAGTATCTGAGAAGAAAAGATTAGAAGCTTTTGAAATGCGGTGCTATAGGAGAATTTAAAAAATCAGATAGGTGGATAAAGTGACAAATGAACAGTTATTGCGGCAAATAGATTAAGAAAGAAGCATTTGGAAAAATATAGTTAAAAGAAGAGACAGACTTATAGGCCACATACTAAGGCATCCTGGAATAGTCGCTTTAATATTGGAAGGACAGGTAGAACGGAAAAATTGTGTAGGCAGGCCACGTTTGGAATATGTAAAACAAATTGTTAGGGATGTAGGATGTAGAGGGTATACTGAAATGAAACGACTAGCACTAGATAGGGAATCTTGGAGAGCTGCATCAAACCAGTCAAATGACTGAAGACAAAAAAAAAGATTAGATTCATCATCTTTATTACGCCATCAATCAGAAATTATGTTCGTCCTAGTTATAATATATTTCTTTACAACACTGATTGAGGTATTTTTCATTCGATTTGGAGTCGCATAAACGAAACGGTCTTTTGTTTTTCTGGAAATTTCTGTAAACATCACTGCTGAGAGTAAAGCGTCCTCATGTGGTATTTTTGAATTGACAAAGAGATTAGTTTATTTCCACGTTCTGACTATTCCCATATTCTGGCATGTTCTGACATATTCTGAGTAGTCGGTTACAGTAATTCTATCCGTACCAAATTCTTCGTTAAAAAATTTGAAATTAGTATATATACCCTAAAAAAATTATTTGTCAAATTCCTACCCGTGAAATTGGAAGTTGTTATTTATTTCCGTATTGAAAGTTATGTAAAAAATAAATAAGAATTTCCAATTTTAGTTTTTTTAGATTTCAGCTACGGAACGCTCTTTAGACGAGCAGAGTCGCAACAACTTGCTTTTAAAGAACCGCATTTATCTTCCTTGCCTCTTAAAAAAGATATTTCATAATCCTCTACGTAAAACCCTATGGTTTTTTTTAACCTCCGGGACTACCGTTAAGTATTGCTTCAGAGGTTGAGATGAATGACAATGTTTGTAGCGTGTGAAAATGGCATGTATTGACTGGAATTCAAACCCGGGACTTCCGGGACGCTACCATTCGCGCCACGGAGGCCGGGTCTAAGTAAAACCTAGGGTTACCTAAAATTTCTTTGACTTAGAAAAAAAACTAATGACATGTTGTTTATCTGGCATTTCATGGATTAGGTCAATCAAATCCATCTCGGAATAAAATAACGAATAGTTACTAGGACAGCAATGTGCGATTGAAATAATGACTGCACCGACTATTATATAGTCAGCGATATAGTAATAATTATAAGATAATACAAGTGTAAAATATAATTATTGCAACGACAAATAACAAATATTAATGATTTAATTACTTAATTCAGAAATAATTTACGTAACGATATTAGTAATTTAGAAAATGAAAATTAAAGGATGTGTCCGCTATCGACGTAAGACAAGTAATTTTTAACATCCTATGTACGTAACGTGACATTTTTTAATTGTAAATGTTATTATTACATTATCGTGTATTATTCAAATTTCATCAACTATAATTTTCTTACGTATTAAAAGAATTTTGTACGGTTTAAGACTTTAAATTAATTAATTAAAGGGAAAATAAAATAAAGAAATATTAACTTATTCCACAATAATAAATCCTATTATTTTGTTTGCGATGTCCAAATAACAGTTTATATATTTTGTATCTAAGAATCACTGAATTTGAAATTTAACATAATAACATCATTAATAATTATTCCTCCAGTTATATCATAGGAAAAGCCATGTTACCCTGGACATTGTAATTTTAATCCTTAAATAAAAAATATAAATTTATTTTGAGAACACTGTATTATATATATCTATATGTTTTTTTATCAGTATATTTTTTCTTTTGTTTTCAGAGCAGTTGTATTAATACCAGCGGTGATTTGCATTCTTGCAACAATCATTGATCTAAATTCTGCTAAAGTAGAAAAGCCAGGTAATTATAACATCTACCTTTTATACAACATTTATAATTTTGTCAACTTCAGATTTAATGAAAAAAACATATTTAAAAATATAATGGAGAATTGTCTAAAGTGTACTAGTAAATGAATATAGTATTTACAATTACGTATTATAGACTCGATTTACAGACAAAATTACAGTTTTTATTTCAACTTATTACATTGTTTTGTCGTTTGTCAATATTTCTTCATCTTTTTACTATTTAATTTCTTCCTTTCATTTTTCGATTTTCTTTCTAAAAATTTCCCTATAGTAGATTTCCTCCTTAGAGATCGCCTTTTTTATCAAATATTGTCTGAAAATCAAATTATTTTTATTTTTAAAGAGTTGAAATATTCTCTTTGTCAATCTGTTTTTGTACACTCTTGAAAGATCTGTAAATTTTTTTTCTTATCGATTCGGAACGTATTTTTGGTTTATTTCAGAATTAATTTTTAATTTCCAGTTTTATTTCTATTTTCCGGAAAACATTATTTTTTAATTCTTCTTTTATATAATTTTTCTATTTCTTCTTTACTGTTTAGGGTTTAAATATTTTGATTTTTAAAGACTATCAGATTTAATTACTAACTTTTATTTTTGGATTTATGGGAAGGAATTTTTTTGTTATAAATCCATTGACTTATCCCGTACGCTTTCTTCACTTTTTGGGATGCTTTCATAGATATTTATTTTATTTAAACCATTTCGCTAAATTCTCCGAGTATTTAATGGTTTTTTTCGTATACTGATAAAAGGCCAACATAGGACTACGCAAATATCAATTTTTTTTTAGCTTCTTGTCTTTTCTTCCATGCTTTTTCATATTTTTAGCATGGCTTTGTTTTGCTCATCTGCCCATTTTTGTCCTTCTTCCTGCCACAGGAACTTTTATAAATGTTTCATCAGAAGTTATCTACATCCCATCAATTCTCCTTCTTTAAGTAATTTAATTTGCTTTTCATATTTGGGCATAGTTTGTCAAAGATTTTTTTACGTAATTGTTTGGGTTTATCCTCAATATATTCGCCAAGAGATTTAACCTATTTTCCCTTATCGGTGTTTCAACGTCTTCTTGGTTTAGGTAGATCTCCTTGTTTGATTTCAGATCTTATCCTTTCTGTGTTACCTTTGGACCATGAATTTTCCTTAGTAAGCTTTTTGGGATTTTGATCAATTTTTTAAGGTCTATTAACTGAAATATTTCAGCGCCGTATAAGATTACTGGTCTTTCTACAGTTTTATAACGTCTTAATTTTGCGATCTTAGACGGATTCTACTTACTGTAGATGTCTTTGGTAATAAATCTAACCTTTTCCAGTTTTAATTTTATATTTTTAATCGACTACCTATTCCTGTTCTGCTTATAATTTCTTCTAGATACTTAAAGTGATTGTTGACATTTGTTTTTCCGTTTCTAAACCAAGTTGTCGTTTGTGTAAATTATTTTATGTTCATCATGATTTCCATCCTTGTAAAAGAAACCTATATGCGAGCTTTTCGGGCCATTTCTGTTAACTCTTCTATTTATGCCGCTGTGCCTTTTCAGACTCAGTGTACGATATTAACGATTTATTTAAGGACTTTAACATTTAAAGGTCTTTCTATCAGTTCACACTCGGCTCCTGTCTGCTGCACTCGGCTCCGTTCATACTGTTCGTACAGCTCCTTTCAAATACACTCGGCTCCTAACGATTCAGCAGCTCCGTACACACTATATAAGCCGGCTCCGCACTACATTCAGCCAGTTTACATGAAAACTTTAAAACCGCCATTAAATAACCAATAACCGGCCCGATAAAAGAAAGACACAGCAGCAGAGCTTGTTTCTCCAGCTTCTGTGATCTCTAGGGAGAAATAATAAACTCCCGCCTTCCTTGCGTTCCGTTCCGGTCTATTCAGGCATTCAGGCAGTATTCAGTCACTCTTCTCCGCCCTTCTTCTATCAATCTTTATGAACTGAACTTATAAAATATAATATTATATGTATTCTTAATAACGTATCGTTTATGAAATCAATAAAAGGTATTTATATACACTTTTACATAATCTTGTATTATTCATTCAAATATTTAAGGATCATATCTAATTACGAAGTGATAAGCGTCTATATTTATTTATTATTTGAACCAGCGGTAAATAGATAGAGTAATTACCCTAACCAAGGTTCTACACCAAGGCGTATATTATCTCGACAGTGCCTTCCTTCGATTCAGCTAAAATAGCCAAGTCATCAGCAAAGACAAGACATCTTATTTTAACGTTTTGGTTTTGGATCCTATCATTGAACATGTATAAAAAATCTACAAATTTGTTTTCATTATTTTGTCCAAAACCAAGTTAAATAAGATTACTGATAGTCCATTACTCTGTCTAAACCCTGTTGGAACTAAGAAAGGTCCCTTATTTCTCCCATACATTTTAGTTTGAATTTTGTTTTTGTGAAGTTGAGGTTAATGAGGTTCAGGGTTTTCTGGTCAGCCTCATATTCCTTTAAATTCGAATAAGATCCAAGTTTTATTTTATTTTTATTTTCTAGAAAATCCTATTTAAAAAATAATTCTTTTTTCTGTATATTTTTAGGACAATATTTTTTTACTATTTAACATAACTTTTCTCTTGATGCTGAAATTGTTATTTCAATGTTGTTTTTTTATATTTTTTAATTATATTTTACAAAATAAACCAATAATAGAATTTTTTTTAAATTTTTTTAACAATTACTCCAAAAATGAACAAGATTAATTTGAATACGTAACGTGTGAAAAATTTGAAACTTTACAGGGAATCAAATACAGAATTTTATGAACAAACGTGGACAAACTGCAATACTACAACAGTAGGATTAGAATTATATTTTTAAATGTTTTTGAAATATTGAATTTTTATTTTTATGGTGAAAACATGTTACAAGTATAGAAAAGTGATAAAGTTTGGTCAGTTTATTATTCTATGTATCCACTTAATTTAAGAAATTTTTATATTTAAAATATTTTGAAAAATTAAAGAAAATTGAATTTTGTTTTTCAGGAATATTTACCTTATTAGTTGAAAGTTTTTCAATTTATCAGAACGGTAAATTACTCTTGAAAACATCTAATCCTAAACGACCGTTGTCAATACTGAATGGATTACGTTTTCTTTCTGTAGTCTGGGTTATTTCAAGCCATCACTGGTTATTTTCTGCTCTAAGACCAGCGCTTAACTTCATTGAAATGTCACAGGTAGTTCAATTAATTTAATTAGAAGTATAGCTTTCCTCTCCTTCTCCTCCTAAATAGACTCTTCACTATTTCCACTACTCCTTCATCATTAACTCAATATTTTACTTCTTCTTACTCCTGAATTTTATTTTTAAAACGTTTTTTTTTTACAGCTCAACTTGTTTTTATTTTTTTACATACAAGAGACTCATGGGTTTATTCCAAAGACAGTACCGACTGTATTTGGTAGGGTTACAATTCTAACATCATTTGCCCATTACAAAGAAAAAAAAAAATATTTTTTTTCTATAAATGTAGTAAGCCTAAGCAATATTTAAATCTTTTGGTATTAAAATAAGTTACATTTTTTTAAATATTTTCATGTATCATTAATTACATGAAGTACGTTATGGGTTCAGTTTTATCTTGCTTACGCAGTGTATATTGTCGCCGAATGGCTTCGACGGAACGTGGTACTTACTAGCCTTATGGTAGCCCGGAAAAGAGCCGTTTTTGTCGTCGATTGGCTTCGACAGCTCGTTGTAACTATTAATAAATTTATGGTAACCCCGAGAAGGGTTGTTGTCGAATGGCTTCAACGGCTCGTAATTTATAACCTTGTGGTGGCCCTAAAAAGGGCCGTTTTTTGTGTTAACTCTGAGAAGAGCTGTTGGGTCCGAAAGCTGGTCTCCGACGAAGTCGGGGAGTTGCGGGTCGTCGATTGAAGTCAGACCGGACTTTCCCTCAGCATTAGTTGGGTCCCCACTACAGCGTGGCAGTGGTGGCCCCCAGAGCCCCGCAGTATCGGGTCGGCGTCGGTCGTCCTTCGCCGGCGCGGCCAAGACAGTTCTCCCCGAGCGATCCCACGCTGGGCCGGCTACTGCTGCTGAGTCCGCCGGCAGGGCGATTGAAGCACGGCGAGCTGGAGCGGGAAGGCAGCGTCCGCGACCTGCGGCTCCTTCGGCGGGCCTGCTGCTCCGGCGAAGATGTTGGCATCCGCCTGGAGGTCCCACGTTGAGCCGGGCTGGGAACTTCTGTCTTCTTCCATCTTCTTCTTGGTCTTCTCCAGGTAATTTTCTCGTACAATACACACAATATAAAAAAATTACCTAAACTAAAGTTACTCATATTGGAGGAGAATACCTCATGGTGACCTTGGATTTGACCTTTAACGTGATCTTATTTAAAGGGTAACACGATTTTTTTTTAATGGATTGACCTATTTTTTTGCCCCCATCAATGAAATGAGCAGAAACCTTTACATTGGAATATGTGGTTTCACATATGACCTTGGACTTTTTTGAATATCGTACAGCTAATCATCAGAGATAGTATTATACGAATTATACGTTTTTGAAGATCATATAATATGCCTGGAATATTTATTTTCCAGGCCAATTACCTCGCAACCCATGGGAAAAAACATAAAAATGATTTTACATTATTGTATAACACAATCTTTGATGGTTAGCCGTATGACCTTCAAAAAAAAGGTTCAAGGTCATATATGTTACTACATATTTCTGTGTAAACTTTTCTGCTCTATTCATTGGTGAGATCAGAAATAGGTCAATACATTTAAAAACTCATATTAACCTTGAAATAAGGTCATGGTCAAATCAAAGTTCACCATGTGGTGTCCCCCTCCAATCTGATTAACCTTTGTTTAGATATTTTTTTTTGTATTATGCGTAGTTTACAAGAAAATAGCCTGGGGTGATTAAAATGAAACTCTACTTTTCTCTTATCATCCTAATCAAAACGATAATGTTTTTATTTTTTTAAAATTATCTTTTCTGACCGAAATAGTTGTTATTTGTAAAATATATAATAACTTAAACAATACTGGTCGACAGTCAATCTAATTGGACGAGGTCAATTAGAAATTATTTTCTGGTGCTTGAAAGAGCATATTATTTACTTATTCTACTAAAGGGTTAATTGAAAAAATATGCAGAAGCGAGCCGATTTTTTTTTTTGATTTTTCTTCATTATTTTGAAAAATAAAAAATATCGGTAAGAAAAACAAATTTTTATAAATTTTATTAATAAAAAAGTTAAAACCGGTTTCAAAATTTTACCATAATATTTTTAAATTATTTATTAAGCTTCAAAATCATTGGATAAGTTACACAAGTAGTGTAATATCTGAGTAATAAGAAAAACAATGACAGTTAAATAAATCTTTAACGAAACATTTAAACAATCTTTTTTTTTAAATCTATTTCATAAATTTTCATTTGTATGTACATAAAAATATATTTTCTAATTATACAATTTTCATTGCAGTTATTTACGAAGGTTTACGCGGCCGGTGTACTCAATGGTGTGTTGGCAGTAGATGTGTTCATATTAATCAATGGACTTCTATTGTCTTATTTATTTATGGATGTCATGATGAAGGGACATAAATTCAATTTATTGTTGTTCTATACACATAGAATTGTTAGGTAAGTATAATTCATAAATAAATAAAATTATTATTTACATTTTATTAAAAAAAAAATGTACATATATATATATATACATTTTTTTATTTATTAAAATACAACGTGATTATATCTGTTTATATTGTAACATCTATTTAATTTGAAATATTAACGCTTTACAAACCGTATTTTATTGTATAGTTTGAAAAAAATCACAAATTTTCGAATTTTCAAAGATTAAATTTTAATAAGTTTTTATAGAATTACTTATTTAATATATTTTAATTAATAAGAACAATAATATATTTTTTATCTATTTGTTTTCATAAACTGTACACTATAGCTTCCCGCTAAAACATAAGTCTTATCAGGAGGTTCCAGTATTAGCATAACTGAATACAAGTTACACTACAGTATAACACAAAAAATACAATCAAAAAAATAAAAATAAATAAATAAATTTAAAAACAATCTTTTAAACACATTTTTTTTGTTTTCAACAAAATAATATGTATAAAGTTGTCTATTTTTGCAAAACCATGGGGAGCGACCTCAGTTCTATTTTGCAACATGGGAAAGCGCGTCCCATGTTTTTCATTGTGATCTTGTGAAAATAGACAACTTTATACATATTATTTTGTTGAAAACAAAAGTGTTTAAAGCTTGTTTAAAGTTTTTTTTTCATGATATCTTTGACATCATTTCTGTAAAATAGCTTCATACTGCTCTGGTATTTTCTACGCCCTGCGTTTCAAATAAAATTTTCACTTTCAAATCGAGTCTCGCGCTCTTCAGTTGACACAGCTGTACGAATTTGTGAATAACACTGACGTCTAAGCGCCAAACGCTTCTGGTAGTTAGCTTTATGCTTTAAGTAGTTCTGGTGTTCACTTTCAAATCGAGCCTCACGCTCTTCAGTTGACTCGCTGCAAGAATTTTAGCTTTACGCTTTAAATAGCGTTGGCGTTCACTTTCAAATCTAGTCTCGCGCTCGAAGGAATTTAATAAGTGGGAAAAGTTTACGTTTTTTTTTTTTTTAAATTATTCCCAAAATACAAATATCATTTTATATAAATCTTTCGTAAAAAGAAGAATGAATCGTTCGAAGGAATGAATCCATTCGAAAAGTATAAATCGTTCGAACGTATGAATCATTCGTGCATTACTGCCTACTGCGCATTTGTACTGTGCACTATGGAGCGAAAACGTTAACCGCGGAACGAAAGTGTGTTAAAAAAATGCATGTAAAAATATATTTATATTCTTAGATAATATTTAAAATATTATTAAATTCTTAAAATTAAGCTTCCCATTTAAAATAAAATAAATATTAATTAAAATAAATTGAGTTTAATTTAAAAGTTATATAAATATTAATAAACAATTAGAATAAGTTTAAAAAAAGGTAATTTTTAATAAATACATCTAAATTTGCCTGTACTTGCAGATTACAGATTACTTTTTATAATGTATGAATCATAAATACATTTTATCATAAAAGGGAAATGAATTTAGGAATTCCCGAGGTATTAATATACTAGGCGATCTGCCGCTGTAGTTAGTTCTTAGATGGTATCTATTGAAATGAACAAATAAATAAATAAAATTATAAAAATAATATAACCAAACTTAATCTATGCTGGCTTCGGTAGCTAACCTTGACTAGCAAGCGTAGGTTAAGTTTGATAAGATTATATTTATAACCCACCGGGTTGGTCTACTGGTGAACGCGTCTTCCCAAATCAGTTGATTTGGAAGTCGAGAGTTACAGCGTTCAAGTCCTAGTAAAGGCAGTTGCTTTTATTCGGATTGAATACTAGATCGTGGATATCGGTGTTCTTTGGTGGTTGGGTTTCAATTAACCACACATCTCAGGAATGGTCGAACTGAGACTGTACAAGACTACACTTCACTTACACTCATACATATCATCCTCTGAAATAAATCCAGGAGGCTAAACAGAAAAAAGGAAAAAAATTATATTTATAATTTTCTTTATTTTCTTATTTCAATTTAACGTTTCAGTGGCGCCATCTAAGAACTAATTAAGTAACTAAAGTGGTAGATCGCTTACTGCATTAATACCATTCCCGCTAATAAATAATTAAAAACATCTTTATAAAAAAATTGTATTTTTACTTATTTTTGAAATATTTGAATTCAGTTAATTAAAAATGTTATGAATTTGGGTTTTTAAAGTATTCTTATCATATAATCTTAAATAATTTGATATCGTTTACATTCTCTTGTGTCAGAAATAAAGGGGTACATTGCATTTTACTAGGTAATTATTATTTTGGAAAAATAATTAATAAAGTGAGAAATAATGGAAATCTATACATTGGGTCAATTTATTACAATGATTATAAATGTTTAAATTTGGGCGGGTAGTTTGACAAAGTGTTTAAAATCATTTTAAGCGCTCGTTTTTTTGGGCGATCATTTTTAAAAACGAGTCATCTGCCATGTATTATTAAACGAGTAAAGCCAGCATTAGTGCTTTACACATTAGTAAAAGAGTTTTAAGTTGAAGGGCATTCTTCAGATAATAAAATCTATTCAGATAAGTTATAATTATAATAATAATAATAATTATTGGTGCACATTGAGGCAATCATATATTTTATTTACTATTAGTAAATTCAATTACCTACCTTTTATATTGATATTATTCCAGTATTACTTACTAACTTTTATGTTTGATTGTAATATTTCCTCACTTATCCAACACGTAGCCATGATTTATGTCCGATTCAGATGAAAAGGTAGTACACTAATAAATTGTAAAGGTATTACAAAGATAAACATATAAATTATTGTTCTTATTTCACTTAATTTATATTTTTATTTAAACGTACAGAATAATTTTTAAGTATGGAAACAACTTTATACTGCACATCTGAGAGTTGTTTGAAGGCAGAAAGAAATGAGGTTCTACGTAGTTTAAAAAAAAAAAACTGCATTATGGTGGATTTTAAATTATTGCCCGCCATCTTATATCTGCCATATTGAATCAAACGTATTTTTTTTTAAATAGGAAGGTAAACTTACGATACGTGATTTAGATTTAAAATTTTACAATAAAAACAATGGTAAACCCATTTTTCTGTTAATGGCTTGTTTATCGAGTTATAAGCATTCAAATATGCAATGACGGAAAAATTGTGTTAACAATAAAACGAATTAAAACGCCCTGCGTGAACAATTTTATTGCATTTAACATTCATAATGCGTACAATAATGAACTTAGTATTGATAATAATAAATAATTAACAACAAATTAAACGGCTATATCGACTGATATTATTTTCAACTTCCAGTGATAATATCAGCTGATATTCGATACTTATCGTAAATTAAACAAATGAGCTGGAAATTTCTACTTAAAAAATTTATTTGAGTAAATCAGCTGTTAATTTAAAAAAATGCAATTTGTATTACGTTGAAACAATGCGACTTATTAACACCTCATTTCATTTTTTTTACTTCAACGTACTTGTAATGGTAAAATTTGATAGTGCTAGTATAAAAGTTAAGTTGTAGGCCTAGTTGTTCAAATTTGTTTTTCGGTGAAAGTTTTATTATTAGTTTCCTCGTTCATTTATTTAATTTTATTAAATATTAAATCTTAAAATAACAATGCCTTCTTTAACTGAAACCGAAAAAATAACTCTGTTGATGATGTACATATATGGTGACAGAGTTCGGCCTTTAAAAAAGGTGTGCGATTTATTTAATAATAGATTTCCAAACAGAGAACCAATAAGTAAATCCACTGTGATCAAGACAGTATAGAGATTTGAAAAAAAAAAACGGTAATATAAAGAACTGTCCTCGCACCGGTATACCGTGGTTTACCGATTCGAAAAGTTGTTGCCCAACATGACATCAGTTATTTTTCGGATGAAAGAATTCTTAAAATAAATAAATTTCATCCTTGTAAGTTACACCTGGTACAAGAACATTCAGAAGATGATATTGACCGTCGAGTTGAGTATTATGATTATTATAATGCAAAAATTAGATAAAGACGCAAATTTTTCTAATACAACAATATTTACTGATGAAGCGACGTTTATGTTAAATGGCCATTTGAATAAGCAAAATAATCGATATTGGAGCGATAATAATCCCAGATGGATGTCGGAAGCTCATACACAGCTGAACGTTTGGACGGGAATCGTTGGTCATTGTATTTTAGGGCTTTTTATTTTACATGACAATCTTACAGAAGATACTTACTGCAACATGTTAGCTGATAGGATTTTACCAAATATTCGGGAAAATGTTAGACAAAAATTAAATAATAACGTATGTTTCAGAAAGATGGGGTACCACCTCATTACTGTCTAAGGGCACGATAAATTATAAACGAACAATTTCCAAATCGCTGGATAGGTCGTAGAGGAGCCATAGTCCTGCCAAGTCCCCAGACCTGTCTACTTTGGATTACTTTTTTTGGGGATATCTGAAAAATAATTTTTACAAAACAAATCCTGCAGGCATTGACGAATTAAAATAAAAATAATAATAATTGACGAATCTGCTCGTGTATCATCTCAATTCCCCCCGAGGAGAGCAGATCTCGCCTCGTAGCGTGTCAGGTCGCTACACCTATCCCTCCATTCCTTGCCAACAATGGCTTTAACGGAGGACATCTTTTTGCCCTCAAACTGATCACATTCCACAGTGTTCAGCCCGGCCTTGAGGGACATCTACATCAGTAAATTCATCCGAGAGATAGTATTGAGTTCTGCCTTCCGAAGAAGACAGCTGACATCTAACGCTACCACGTTGCCCTCAGGAACTAAGCTAAAAGCCTACTCGCGGAAGATCGAAGACCCCGCGCCTGTCACCTTTAAGCCCTAAAGTACACCCTAGTGCGTAGATGCGACAAGTATGCCGCGACAGCATATCAATCTGCAAAATTCAGTCACCCGCAAACGAATATCGTTATTTAAGCGATTGGAGTGCAGCCAGCATAAACTAAGTCCCAGAGGACCAACCCAGCGTTCAAGTCCTAGTAAAGCCAGATATTTTTACACGGACTTGAATACTAGATCGTGGATACCGGTGTTCTTTGGTGGTTGGGTTTCAATTAACCACACATCTCAGGTATGGTCGAACTGAGAATGTACAAGACTACACTTCATTCACACTCATACATATCATCCTCATTCATCCTCTGAAGTATTATCTAAACGGTAGTTACCGGAGGCTAAACAGGAAAAAGAAAGAAGTCCCAGAGGACCTCAGGTCTGGTCCATCGGGAGCTGAGTATAACTACTCGTGTACCATCACAAATGACATAAAAAGTTATAAACGGATATTAATTAGGTTAGCACATTGCAAAGCTGTAGAGGGGAAGTATTTAACCAGTCAGCCAAAATTCGGTGTATTTTTAATATCCAACAAGAATTAGGTGGGGGAATATGCATGTTTCAAAATAAAACATCAAAATTGGTAGTTTTTCGTTTATCCCCCCCCCCCCCTTAACGTTTGCAAGTTTTTTACCTGGAGATACCTGAAAATAGCAATATATATTGATATTAACAATAACCATGTTGGAAAAATATCCCAATAATCAGATATAACCATTTATATTACCATTCTCATAACCATTTAATTTATTTATTTTATAAATATAATCTTCTTTCTTTCCTGTTTAGCCTCCGGTAATTAGCGTTCAAATTGTACTTCAAAGGATGAATGAGGATGATATGTATGAGTGTAAATGAAGTGCAGACTTGTACAGTCTCACTTCGACCATTCCTGAGATGTGGTTAATTGAGAACCAACCACCAAAGAACACCAATATTCACGATCTAGTATTCAAATCCGTGTAAAAATAACTGACTTTACTAGGACTTGAACGCTGGAACTCTCGACTTCCAAATCAGCTGATTTGGATAGATGTAGATATAAATTATAAATATAATCTAATCAAACTTAACCTACGCTAGTTTCGCTCGCTAAGCTTACTAATCAATATTAATGTTTTGAATATTTAAATAATTCATCCAGTAATTATTGCTGAAATTATTTTTTTTTTAAATGTCATGCCCGACCGGGATTCGTACCCGGAACCACCAGATAAAAGGCCGAGACGCTACCACTCGCGCCGCGGAGGCCAGCAATTATCTATTATTTAAATAATCAAAACATGACTGTTAATTAGTCGAGGTTAGCGAGCGATGTGAGGTTAAGTTTGGTTGATTATATTTATAACTTATATCCTTAATTATAAGCAATAATCTTTATATTTTTGATATATAAAATATATTAATATGCAGAATGTTTGTAATGATTGGTATTGGTGTGTTATTGGGTTATTTCTCCAACCGGATTATTGTTAATATCAATATTTTCTACTATTTTCAAACATGCATATTCCCACCTAATTCTTATTGGATATTAAAAATACATCGATTTTTGGCCCATTGGTTAAAAATTTAAGTGGGCTTTTTTTTATGGGGAGGGGAGAATTATGAAAAAGTTCCAGTATTTTAAACATTTATAGTAGAACGGTATGCTTTCAAAATATATTTAATTAGTAATTTACGATCGAAAAACTTTTTTTTTTTAATTTTTAAATAAATATCATAATATTTAAAGTAAATAACATCAGTTGATATAGCCGTTTAATTTGTTATTGTGTTGTTAATTATAAGTTATTTTTTATTATTATCAATATTATAGGACTGTTTGTAGTTGTTTTTGTATGCATTATGAATGTATAATCCATTAAAATGGTTCATGCTACGCGTTTTACCTCGTTTTATTGTTAAAACGATTTTTCCGTCATTGCAACTTTGAATGCATATAACTCAATAACGAAGGAATTAACAGAAAAAAGGGATTCAACATTGTTTTTCTTGTAAAATTTTAAATCTAATTCATTTCTCATGACCTATTTTTAAAAAAAATTAACTTCGATTCAATACGGCGGATACAAAATGAAGGGCAAAAAAAAATATCCACCATAATGCAGATTTTTTTTTAACTATGTAGAACCCCCATTTCTTCCTATTTCCAAATACCTCTCACATATGCAGTATAATGTTGCATATACATAAATAACTCCGTACTTAAAAATCACCCGTCTCATAATGCACAAGAAAGTAAAAAAAAATAAAATATATATATATTTTAATTATAAAAATACTATACTAAGCTGTTTGTTACGATTAAATAGGAATTTAATTGATCCTTCAGGCCATCAAATGTTATCTTTTTATTGTTTTTCCCCCTACACAGCTGAACCGGATTTGCAGTCAAGCATCAATTAGTCCAGGGGCGTGTCCTTGCGACTCTAACGGGCCTCCCTGCCTGCCACCAGTAGGTCCGGTATGGCAGGTCGGCCCGCGGTTCCGGATCTTCTTATTTTAATTTGTCCGCCTCTAACTTTAGAGGCGGGGATAACCGCGCCCGGGTATGATGTTCCCGGGACCACTCCTCATCCGCCGGGACTAGGACTTTTCTCAATTTTTTTTTTTTTTTTGACCCGGGGTATAGGGAGCCCCCGTGCAAGCACGGATGAACGGCAGCTCATCAGAGGACTATCCTTCCCCCCACGTCGTCCATAAAGACTTCAATATGCTCCCCAACTCTGTAATCCTTTTCCTTCTTCTTTATGATGTCTGCAATCAACTTCTTCGTGTTTAGCCGTTTCCTTAAATCCTTCAACATGTACGGGACAGGGGTTTCAGGTGTTATCCATTCGAGTTTACAATTTAACTTGGCCCCATCCTACCGAGGACATTCAAAGAATGCATGGTCCTGCAGCTCGCAATATATGCTGTTCTGGGACATCGTTCTACCAAATCGGTAGAGATATTCCCGAAATTAAAATTTTATCTTTTACCTGAAAGGGAACTACCTGAAAGGAAATTAATTCATTAAAATTCAGTCTATTAATAGTAAAATATTTGTTGCGTAAAATATATCTGCAGATAAGAAACATTATTAATTACAATATAATTATTAATAGATGAATTGAAAGATTATATGACAAGTTAACATAAAATTGTTTCTCTGCATTGAAAAATTTATTCACAATATAATGAATATTAAAAAAACATAAATAAATAAATAATCACAAGTATTCTATGTAATATGTTTAATCAAAATCACTTATTATGTGTATAAAGAAGAGCAAATGCAGATTATTTTAAAAATAAATCCATCTAAAAAATCCGCTTTATATTTCAAAACTGAGGGTTAGGAGGTAGAATTAAAATTGTGGATCTATATAGTTTCAAGATTACTACATTATCGTGTGTTTGAAATCTTTGGCCATCATCTTGGATACGTCATATTGAATCAAACTTCTTTTTTTAGGAAGTTGGAGTCGTGATAAAAATTTTAATGTAAACTTTTACGAAAAAATATATTAAAATTGCGGTAGTAATGAAAAAAAAAAGAAAAAAAGGTTAAACGTTCCTTAATAAAGTTTTTAGGTGTTACTTTATCATGCGATCTGCCTTCATCATTAGCAGGTTTGTCAATGGTGGCTTCTGGATGTTGAGTCTAAATCTTCTTCTCTTTATTTTTCTTGTTTAGCCTCCGGGAATTACATTCAGGTATTATTTCAGAGACTGAATGAGGATATGTATGAGTGTAAATGAAGAGAAGTGTTGTACAGTCTCAGTTCGACCGTTTCTTAGATGTGTGGTTTGAATCTAAATCTACAGGAAACTATCATAACGAGATGAACTGTTAAGCGATGTGAAAGTTAATTCGGTTATTGTCTTAGACAAACCTCCTTATTATTCATGTAAAAAGAAAAAAGTTCCAGTCGTGTTTTGGAAAAAGAATTATGCCAAAATGTGACTTAATTCAAAAGGAGTGTTTTTTGAAGATGATCAACTTAAGGTTCATTTATTTCAAAAGGTTTCGCGTGTAAAGATTAATTTCAATTTGTATAAAATTGATGGGTTAGAGTGGCGGCTCGTAGCTAAAATTAGTGGGGGTGTTGTTCCAGAAAATTTTTACTTGGCCTTTTCAAGGCCATGATTAAAGTTTTCTGTAAAATAAAAGAACCGAAAAAAATGAATCAAAAAAGAATAGCTGGAAGGAGGATAATAATCTAATTCTACACTTTATCACGTTCAGGAATATGTTACAAAACCGTATAAGTAATAAAATGTCAATGCAGATAATATTTTGTAGTATTATTACATAACTTAATAAAATGCCCGCATAAAAACACTATAGTCCAACGATGCTTAATTTAAATTTGTATGTACACAGAAACAAATACATAATTAGTTTTTATTAATTACTTCTTTCGCCCTTTCAGCGTGTTTTTGGACAGATTTGGCAATCAAAGAGCCCTTGCTTTCCTCCATCTTCTGATCGCTACTGAAAAAACAACTAAACCGCTTTCATATTCTTTCCACCGACTAAACTAGAAAAGGGAACGACAAAGAACGTTCCATATACAGGCGGAGTAAAAAAAAACCTAAAAAAATATAACTCGGTTGGTTATTTACTGATTTAGTTATTGGTTAAAACGAAACGTGATTAAGCAAGGAATTTTATTTTCAGTAATGATGCAGTAGGACTCGTTTAAATAATTTTATTTCACATCAATAGATTTAATTTAATTTATTGTAACTCCTGCTAAGAGAAAAAAATTAATTTCTCTTTAAAAAGAAAATAATAGTTCTTATGAAATATTTTTTTTAAAATACACCATTCAAATCTTGGCTTACAATACTTATTAAACGTGCTTCATCAGTTGTATGCTACATTTGGCTGAACATACTTTATTTTTAGCTCTATATAAACATATATTTATAATATACCGAGTACTAGCCGAGTACTAATGTAATGATACATTAGCTAGCCGAGTACTAGCCGTACATTTATAATATTGCCGAGTACTAGCAGACCCGGCAATGCTTTGCTAATGGTAGATATGAGTATATTTATAAATTAAATGAACGCAATTGAAAGTTTGATAAAACATTAAAAAACTGAATATTACGAAAGTTCAAAAAATTTAACCTTTCACTTTATAAAAGTTAGAATACAAATAAATCCAGTTGGAGAAACAACAGGGCTACCTATCGGATTTAATTCAATCCACTCACTAAACACAGTAGTCGGTGGAAAATAACTTTTTAATGATAAGAGATATGGCTGCAAAATCATCACAATTAATGCTGAATATTAAGAGACTAACAAAACATTACGAAACTTCACACAATTTAACCTTTCACTTTATAAAAGTCAGACTGTAAATAAATCCAATTGTGAAAACAGCACTACTTATCGGATTTAATTCAAACCACTCTCTAAACACAGTAATTGGTTCAAAATACCCGTAACTTTCTTTCTACTGATCAGATCGAGAATTTCAATAACTTTAAACCTTCTCCGGACAACGAAGACCATTTTGCAAAAACTCGCCCGTAAATCGGACCAGTAGTTTTTTAATCTATAGTAGAAACTCATTCGAACATTGCATCAGAAGAAGAAGAAAGTCTGTTTGTGTATTTGTTTGCTTCTTAAATATCTCACCGGCGCCTCCTAGCGGGTATAGTTTTTGCAATTTTTTTTTTCTTTTCGCGTAACTAATAAATATTCTGAATATGAGCCAAATCGGTCCATAAATACAATTTTTCTAAATATCTCGACCCAACGCCACTTAGCGGGTCCAAACTAATTCCGAAACCTTCGCAGGCGTGCACATAACTCACCGCATAGGATGAATCGTATAGGAACGCATACCGGACAAACAAACAGACATTAATTTATATATATATATATATATATATATATATATATATATATATATATATATATATATATATAGAGAGAGAGAGAGAGAGAGAGAGAGAGAGCGAGATAAGTATATTTACATACATTATATTCATGTAAATTAAACCATTACTTTGTTATCATTACAGTTGTTTTAATAGTTATTTTATCAATAACAAATGGGGCTTTTTAAACATGATAATGACTATTCGACATTTAGTTAAGAATTTATAAGATAAATTGATATATTATGTAGTTTTAATATTATTTGCATAAATTTAGAATATAAAGTATATTATTAGTCAAGTTGTATGTTTGCTGGTTTATTAGAAGGTTGTTAACTCCTTTAACAAAATAATAAGAGTTCAAGGCTGGTCTTGTTTAATTCTTCAATAAATTTTTGTTTTAACCTTCACAAATGTAAGTTTATTACTGAAGTTTATCTTCAACATATTGAAGATGAACTTAAAAAATATGCTTTTGGTTATTTTTTAACCTAATTCAACTTTGTTCTGAAATAAAACGTCGAGAGTAATTTTTTAAATATATCTGTGTAGTAAATAATTATAATCTAGCAGTTTCCATCAGCAGTTAAATTATTTTTGAAATAAAAAGTTGTTATATTAGTTTTTGATTTTTTGATAAGCTGAGTAATACAACATATTAAAATGTGAAAGAACAAGTTTTTTAAAATGAGTTGCAACAATTTTTTAAAATTATTTATAATTATAAAAATGAAGAACAAGTTTGATTAAATTGAATATGACTTATCGACTAATTTTTTCATAATACAAAAATTTTATAATGATTCGACATGCTATTCAACAAATTTTTTTTTCTTTTTCTTTTAATTTCCACTAAAGAGGTAAATCAGGTTTTTAAATTTGTTTGACAAGAAGCTTAAATTCATGTTTTGTTGTATCAGAACAGTAACTTATTACCGCAGAAAGTAGTGAGAGTATACATCTTATAGCTATTTACATCTCTGACTGTGTGTGCATACAGATAATTTTAATGATATTTAGAATATAAAGTGTAGCATTAGTTGAATTATTATATATTTGGTGATTTATTTCAAGCTTGTTCAACTCCTTTGATAAAAAATAATGGTAAGAGTTCAACATACACACACACACACACACGCACATATATATATATATATATATATATATATATATATATATATATATATATATATATATATATATATATATATACACACACACACACAGACAGAGAGAGAGAGAGAGTGAGAGAGAGAGAGAGAGAGAGAAAGAGAGCAAGAGAGAGAGAGAGACATAAAAATAAGAGAAAAAATTAAGCACTTTTATTTCAGTAGTCATTTACACTGCTCTAATTCTAGTTTTTTTTCTACAGTGGATGGATTTTCTAGTAAATGAAAAAAATTACCAATATTAAGTGAGTTTTAAACCCAGAAATTTCTGAATGAAAGGGAGAGACGCTACTCTTTTGCATCATATAGGCTTGAAATACTTTTATAAAGAGTGGTACAGCCGATTTTTATGTACTTAAATGTTTTGCTTACTTCCAAATCTATATTTTTATCATCCCATACAACCAAAAATTATATCAATAAATTCAGAATGGTTAATAGTATTAATTTTAAAAAATTAAAAGATAAATAAAAAAATTTATTATACTAAGTTGATTTCCTAATTACTTCAAGAAAAGCAGTTGAATGCTTAACAACCCACCAGGTTGGTCTAATGGTGAACTCATCTTTGCAAATCAGTTGATTTTTAAGTCGAGAATTCTAAGATTTAAATGCTAGTAACTTTTATATGGATTTGAGTACTAGATCGTGGATACGTGTTCTTTGGTGGTTGGGTTTCAAATTACCACACACCTCAGGAACGATCGATCTGAGACTGCACAAGACTACACTTCATTTACATGCACACACATCACTCTCATTCATCCTCTGAAGTAATATCTTACCATCGTTCCAGAGGCTAAACAGAAAAAGAAAGTTAATGCATAATGACCTACCGGGTTGGTCTAATTGTTAAACTTTTCATCACAAATCAGCTGATTTTGAAGTTGAGAGTTCTAAGGTTAGGTTAAAATTCTAGTAAAGGCAATTACTTTTATTTGGATTTGAATACTAGATTGCAGATACCAGTGTTCTTTGATGGTCGGGTTTCAATATCAGGAACAATCGACCTGAGACTGTACAAGACTTCACTTCATTTATACTCATATATATCATCATCACTCATCCTCTGATGTAATACCTTATGGTGATTAAGAAGGCTAAACAGAAAAAGAGTTAATGCTTAATGGCCAAAAAAAATATATATATTTTAAATTGAGAAAATAAGAATGAAAAGAAAAATATTCCTTTGAAGCAAGATACTAGAAGAATAAAATTTTACTGCAGGATCACAGAAAAGATAAACATTTATTGTCCAATCTTATAAAGAGCCAAACTAGGTTGATTAGTAATTAATATAATCATTCAACTTCAGTTAATTTGTTAATAGAGGAATATAGTAAAACAGTTCAATGAAAATAAAGCTTAGTATATGTAAAACTTAAGCCAATGTTATAGAATGTAGCAAATATGTAGAGAGTATTCCAGAAAAAAAAAGGAATGGATAATAACACCAAACCAGCCAAATGACTGATGAATCATAAAAATTAAATGAATAATAAAGAATATTTTATTTTATTGACAAAGAAAAGCAAATACCAATTACAATATTTCTAACTTTGTTTTTAAAGAGATGAGTTCTTCAGAATATTTAAATAATTATACTTTCTAGATAAAAGGCAAAGATATTACTGTAAAATATGTTATTATTATTAGAATATTAGGTTGTGTAATACTATATTTTTAATGTTTGTTTAAAATTGATAAAAAAAAATTATACTTCTTAAAGTAATTTTAAACATAATTCTTTTTATGTGTAGTATTTTTAAGTCCCTTAAATTTTCTGTCTCTCAAATGTATATCTCATATTTCTTGTCTCTTAAGCACATTGGCATTGTTTTAAATTTCTTGTGAATTGTTTTTATTTAATAATAAATAATTAAATGAAAGGTATAAATCAATAATCTCATTTAACAGGAATTTCTTTTAGAATCTATTTGTTCTAGATTAAAAACACAATTTGATAAATGAATAACCTGTTAATATTTTTATATTTAATGAAATTTTTTTTGTATGAGAAATGATAAACATTTCAAAATATATTTACTTTAATAAATCAGTACTAGTCAGTGCATAGGATAATCATTTTAAAAGTGAAGTATTGTATTTTTACATAAATTAAAAAAAAAAAATTAATATTTCATTAATTTTGAACGAGGAAAATTTGGTATTTGTAACTTTGGGTTAGGTTTGATTGTATCGAAATCAGTGGCTAAATAAAATACCTGTAGCAGGCTCTTTTGAATAGCTGAAGAAAGAGTCTGCACTGCCAAATGTTATTGTGTACAGAATATGTATATGAATTTAGTGATAACTTTATTAAAGCAGCACCAACAAATAAATCTACTGATAAATTTACAAAATGTTTTACAATTTTTAACCAAAAATGAATCAGGAAAAAGACAATTTTAGTAGAAAAAGTTATGGATTGAGTTTAGCAGATATTGCTATGTCTCAATACAAATTTCTCAGGAAATTAAGAAAACAATCAAATATTTTATTTAGTTTGGTTAATACAAGTGGAAGGAAACTGTTAAAATTGTTCTTATTAAATTTAATTTTTTTTATAACAAGTTTATCAAAAAAATATTGGTTGTTTCTATTAGTTTAAAAACTTTATCCATGAACAATATCAATTTTTTTTGTGCATTGTGCTGTGTTAAGAAAGTAGCTGGTTAAACCAATATTTTTGAATAAATTGTAAATTCTGAATATTAAAAAGAGTTTTTCTGGTTTAAGAAAATCATGAAGAAACTTTTCTTAGCATGAAAAGTATAAGAAATACAAATCTGCAATAATTAACAGACCCTATTACTGTACTTCTCTTCTGTCAGAATAGTGAACTGCACAAAAAATCTAGGCTAATTTCTATGGTCTTTGGCCACCATTGTCCCTTGACCTATCAAATCTTGACTTATTTTTTTATGAGGTTTGCTAAAATAAAAAGGTTTACCAAAACCATCCTTGTCCCAAGATCTGCTAAAGACAAAGTTAACTGGTACAATACATACAGTTTTACCCAGAATATTGAGAAAAAGTATCCCAGACGATGATAGATTGTGTGGATAAAGATGAACTATTTTCAGTCACTTTTTTGCCAATCTTTCTGTCAGGAAATGCAAATTCAGCTAATATGTAAGTAAAAGTAGATAAAATTACTATCGTGAAGTAATGGTGAAAAAGTAATCCAACCTAAAATAACAATGGCATCCATCTAATAAAGCTGATCATTGATAAAAACAAATATATAGTAACAAAAATTTATTTTACTTTTCAGGATAGTACCGGGGTACACAGTTTTGATTCTATTTGCATTGACTTTATTTCCAAGATATTTTGGAGATGGACCGTTATGGAAAACTTATGTGGGACGTCATACAGAATACTGTTATAAAAACTGGTGGACTAATTTATTATTTATTAACAATTACGTACATTCTGAAGAACAGGTAAAGCTATTAATATTATTTACAACATTTTACACAACTTCCTATACATTCTGTACATTTATATATATGTTAATGTTTATAGTATAAACATGAACCAATATTTTAATTAAACTGTAATTTATTTGATATAAATTTTCTAGGTTATGTCATTAAGCCCCAAATTTCCTAACTGTAATGATATATTGAGTTACTTTTACTTGGAGTTGTAGCATGTTTTGAAAAATTCTAATATTTTATATTTTACATAAGTGGTAGTGTTATTGTCGATCGTTTATTGCAGTCTCAAATCCAGTTAATTATTTACTTTCATTTTTTCTTAGTTATGCAGGTTGGTTTTCTTGAGAAAATAAGATATGCTTTAATTGCATCCTAAATATATGTCATTTATTTAAGTTTATTAAAGCAACTTAGCAGGAAAGACACCCTAAGCTATTCATCAGAGCAGATCATTCTTTCTCACTACCCACTCCTGTATTTTCCTTGATTCCTTAATCTTCATTGTTGATCCTGTTGGTCTGACCCTACTAAGTTGTTCATGTTGAAGATGCTAGGATCTGAAGAGCCAGTGTATCCTTAGTATCTGGTTAGAGGTTACATGTGAACTGATTCAAGGACTTTTTCCCTATTTATGGTAACACAATAAGTATAATTTCTGAAATGCCTATCAGTTATAGTCTAATAATAAGACTGATCCTATTGTCTTATTGTCGTATAAAAAGAATATACCAACTTCATAGTAATATTTAAGTTACCACCTTAGCATATCAACTGATTTCTGGAGAAACTCAAAAAGCTCAGAAACATAAATAATTCAGAAAATAATTTATGATTATATAAAATATATAGCAGATAAGATAAAATAAGTAAAAAGTAACTATAAAGTTGGATGGTAAAGAATTTACTTGAAATTTTTAAATTAAAATGTTGGCTACTTGTAATCAATATTATTTTTTTTATGTTACCAAAGGCAGGACTCAAGAAAGATATTGTAAACTAATAATTAGAGGCTTTTGAATTATAAATGTATAGAACGATTTTGAGGATGAATTTATTGGTCAGAGTTATTAAGAAGGATATATTTTAAGAATGGGATAAAGAATCGATGTACACATAAAAATAAGGAAATTGTACAACCTGAGTATAAAATGTTGGGAAAATGGTGAATACCTTATCAGGTGAAAATATACAGCAGATGAGCGTTTGGAAGATGTACATTATAGATTCTTAACATATTTAAAAACATGAGTATGCTTATTTTCAATAATAATTTTGAGGTATAGCATCAGTGTTAATTTACCACGTTAGCTACCATTCTTATTAGAGAAAGTGATGTGTAAAAGAAGGAATCTGTATATATCTACTCAAAAAACTAATATGGATATCAATATCATTAAATCATAAGTTAAGATATTTTTTCATAACTCATAGTACTTTTATGAAAACATGTTACCTACCGTGTTTAACTTTTAATTCATATAGTTTAATGTTTAATCCCTCAACAGTTTAAACTAGAACTTTTTATGAAAGTACTAAACAAAGAAGAAAGAACACAGCAATATGTAAAAATATTAATTTTATATATAATTATAGCTTACCATAAGTTTTTTTCTGAAATTATAAGATTTTTAATGAGTTAATTATAATCATGAATTAAATTACACATTTTTGAATCTTTCAATCGAGGTAAATATTAAGGAGTTACTAAATAATTGATTGTGAATTTTGCCATTTTTTCATCAATTGCAAGTTATCATATGTGCTGGGTATTTAATAAATCAATACCGCATGTATAATATAATTCATTAAAAGACAAAGTAAGTGGCAAACTATGTACCATATTTTTTTTTTTTTTTTAGTAGAAATAAACAGATATTGTATTCATATTATAATATTATCATATTAAAAATAATATGACAGTACTTTTCCACAAAGACTAAACGGGAACTGCTCCAGCATTTGTCTCTAGTAGTTTTTCTCAGAACAAGGAAAACCTTGATAACCTTGAGCACATAAAAAAAAAACACAAAAAATAAAACCAGAATATAAGAGGTTATGCTTAATATACGTAACAATAATTAATATAAGAAATAATAATTTTTCAATTATGCAGAAATAATTAACTTAAAAAAAATTTAAAGTCATCAATTTTTAGATATTTAAATTTGTATTTAAGTACTTCTTATGCAAAAAATATTGTTTGTGAATAAATAAATAAAACAGTAAATAAATTAAAAGAAAATCACCAAAAGAGAAATTTATTTCCAATTTAATTTGAACTTAATAACTGGTATTTCATCTTCATTCCAGTTCTTGAATATTTGTTCACTTAGTCAACAGACAGAACATGTCTGTAGTTAATTTATCATGATCTATAAAATAAGGTAACATCATCCTAACTAATATGAATTCAATTGCCTTCTAATCTGTTTAGACTAGCTTCCTAACTCAATTTTGACTTTCAATGAATTCAAAGACATTGAAAGTCAGTTTGCAGGTCTCTGCTGTCGTTATTACGATCTGGAATTAATAAAATCTTTATTTTACACTAAGTAAGATTAATTCAATTTTGTATATATGTTTTAATTATTATACGATCAATTTTATTTTTACTTCATAAAATTAATGTGAATAATAATTTTTTTTATTTTCTAGTGTATTCCATCAACATGGTATTTATCTGTCGATATGCAATTACACTTTTTAGCGCCAATATTTTTATATTCACTTTATAAATGGAAATCCTTTATAAAGTATGGAATTCCAGTTTGTATTATAATATCGAACATTATAAGTTTCCTCAACTCATACTTAAATCAGTTTCCAGCTGGATCAATTATTGCCAGGTAAAAATACTTGTATACATTTTTATTACATTTGTACATTTTACATTTGAAATTTATTTTTTTAAAAATAATAATTACATAGGTATTACAAAAACTCCTTTAGAATGTATAAATATTTATTTATTTTTTAATGTCTTTTTAAGAATGTACACAGCGATATTCATGGAGCACAATCGCCAGTACCTCTGTCAATTTTGTATGGCAATAAAAAATTGAAATGTCAGAAGCAGAAATCAGCAAGGGTGATGATGGAGTGACGTTAAAACCAATGTATTCTTCAGGTTGATAAAAAAAGAGATTTAACAAATATTTAGGCCTGTTATAAATTCTTTAAAAAAATTGGATAAACTATTGTTGCGCGTTCGTGATAAAATAAAGTTATTGAAAGACTAACAAACATAAAAATTTCTTTTAAATACAATCCAAAATTATATAAGGTAATAATGATAAACATATATAGTATTCAAAATAATTCAAATTAAAAACAAAATTGATTTAATGACAATTAAATTATAAATACCAAAATACAGTCAGATTTACTAAAAACTTTGTAATGATTAATAGAAACTAATATTGCATAAAATAAGGTAACAATAGAAAAATCTAATGTTCATACTATTCATTTTTGAAAATAAACATACAAATACAAAATAAATAAATACAAATACAAAATAAAAAACTTTTATAAAAATACGATCCATAGTGCATATGTATACAAATAATAATAAAATGAATAAAGAAATTTATTGGATAAGGAATATTGCAAATATAAACGGTTATGAAAGTAGCTTAACTGATAAATTACTTAAAAAATAATTAAATAATAAAAACATGTCAGATGAAACTAAAATTATAATAACTAATTTATATTATAAATTATAATATTCATAAATATAAATGTATTCTACCTAATAAATGGATTATTTTTAAATATCAAAATAGTAATATAAAAATTACGAATATATTGCATAAAAATGGATGGATATAGCGTTTCTTATATACCGGATAAACCAATAAAGTACGTTTTACAAAATAAAAAAGATATTAGCAAATTTGAACTTTGTGGAATGCATTAAATCAAATTTAATGATTTTGATCACAGACTTCGTTACTTCGTCGATAATAGGCGACAAGTCAACGAACTACGTTTATAGTTTTAAACATGGTTTAACAGTGAAATGAAAATGGGGGAAAAAATAAATAAGCGTGAAAACATAATATTTCAGTTCAATTAGATTAGTAATGAAGAATACTTTCAAAAAATACCTCTAATTTTGTTAGACAACTTCTGTTTTGCATATGATGAACCACCTGGGGACTCGATATGTCATGTTATTCATTTTTTAATGTATCTTTACGAATCGCGCCGCTAGATAGCAGTACTTGATAGTACTAGGTAGCGTACAAAAACCTGATAATGTACTTGAAATAATAAAATTTAAAAGAAAATATACTTCAGCTTGTTTTAATAATCAATGATCTTATGTAAATGAAAGTACTGAAGATGAAATATGTTTTTTACTTCCGATCATTTCTTTAAAAAAAATAATACTTTTAGTTTATAAGAGATTATACCAGTTTTATTAAAAAAAGAATAAATAGAACAGAAATAAATTCTAGTAGTAAAATCGAATTTAACGTTAAAAATCGAGGGTTACACTTACAAAGTGCAATATTACATAACGGACTTTCGATTCGTGAAGTCAATGTACTAATTTTATTAAAAAAAAAAAAAATGTGGTATAAAGTGAATGATATGACCAACCACAAAAAAAATTGGCCGAGAAATTCAAAAGAATGTATATTTGTTTGTTCTAGAAATGAAATAAATTTTAATAATAAATTCATAAGATAACAAATCAGTAATTCATAAAAAAAAAAAAAAATAAATAAATAAATAATCTAATAAAACGCAGTGATATCCAAATAAATTACAATGAAATTACAATTGTAACTGTAATCCGTACGAATTTTGAAAAAAATTCGCAGATAAAAACTTTCTTCCGCTCAAAAAAAAATTTCTGTAATATAAATAAAACTGTTTTTAACAAAACGATACTGGTATCAAAAAAGGTAAGACACTACATTTCTCTTGTCAAAATCTGTTATTAATTTAGAATTTTCTTTAAAAAAAATACATGTTAAATATATGTAATAGACAATATATATATAATAATAGATAATAAACAATGTTTAAGCGTTGCATAACAAAAAAATGCTTAATGTAATAAGCAAAACAAAAAAAAAGAAAATTGTTACAAAACTCTTACCGGTTCGATTTCAGTTTTATTTAATACACATCACATTTACAGAAATAATATATTTCTTATGAATATTCATTGTTTAATAAATGAAATCGGGCCGGTAACAGTTTTGTATCAAATTTTTTTTTTGCCTATTATATGGAACGCTTAAATATTGTTTATTATTTATTATTGTATATCTATTATCTAATAGAGAGAGTGATTCCCAAACTGTGCGCTACGGCCTCTTCTCAGGGACGCCGCGAAATTAATTAAAAAAGCTTCATAATTAATTGAACCAAGTCATTTATAATATTAATTTAATGTTAATAAAGTAAAGAATAACGAAGATACACGAGTTTTATTTATTTTACTCTCTTACTTACGAGCAGTCATACTTTTACTTAGGGTAGGGCGCCATGGAAAAATTTTAATTGGAAAAGTTTGAGAACCACTCACTAATCTATTACATATATTTAAAATGTATTTTTAAAAAAAAAATTATCTAAATTAGTAAAATATTTTGATAATAGAAATGTACTACTGTCTTACCTGTTTTGATATCAGTATCGTTTTGTTAAAAACAGTTTTATTTATATTACAGAAATTTTTTTTTGTGCAGAAGAAATAATACCTCCGAGACTCTTACCGTATGGTTTACATTTAATTGTAATATTTTTGGTTCATATATTCATAAGAAAAACCAACAGATACTTCATGAAAAGATTCTCGGAAAACTTTAAGAATTATAAAAAATCAGATGCGGGCACTTCATGATTTCCTTGTACGCCTATTAAATTACACACACACATTTTTTTTTAAATGAAAAGTATATAAAATTTTATTTCAATAATTAATTTCTGATATTTTTTATCGTAAAAGTTTTTTTACAATAAGAGGTTAATAAATTAATAAATCAATATATCTAAATTAAAGGAAAAGTAAAAAAAAAAAAAATCAGATGAAGTCGGATTCGAACCGATGTGCCTTCCTCTTGTTAGATCCAAGTATTTCATTTATTACGATTTTGTTTGGCTAGAACTCTGGAACCAATGAAAATAAGTACCACTTATGATATATCTTTAAAAAGCTCTCAATGAGGAATTATTACTGTAGTTAAGAAAACGTCCAAAATCCAAATATTTAGGATTTTGAGTCTTTTTGGGTACTTTTAGTCCAGTCGATTGCAATCAGAAGGGAAGGTGCACAACTAGATGTTATAACAGTCCTAAATCCAAAATTTCAACATTCTACGGCGATACGTTTTTGAGTTATGCGAGATGCATACGTACGTACAGACGTCACGTCAAAACTAGTTAAAATGGATCCAGGGATGGTTAAAAAATGGATATTTCCGTTGAAATCTGAAAACCGAAATTTTTCGCTATCACAATACTTCCTTTACTTCGTACAAGGAAATATTACATTTTGAAATGTTACTCAACGTCTTTTAAAGAATAAACATAAGATTACTTATATTTGTAATAACTATTTTAAAAACATTACAAATAAAATAATAAAGAAATTGATGTGCTAGAAAAATATTATATTAGTAAACATAAAAATAGATATATATAGACTTATAAATAAGCAAATTTAATACCATAGTACAGTGCTTAAATTGGTACACCTGATATAATAGCTAAATGATTTAGTATAAAATACCACTCATTACCATGCCATGTTTTTAATAGAGGTTTTAATTTATTGACTTAACGAGTGTTTCAAGAAGGACGCAACCCTAAGATTAAGAAGATATATTGAAGTTACGCATAGGAAAATTTTACCTCTCCCTACTGTCAGTTGGCAATACTGTACTCGAAATTAGCAACTTGTAACAATTGAAGTTCTGCTTATGCACTAGTGCTATTCCAGTACAAATTCGTCTTTATTGTGTTAACTATGTCGTTTTACAAGGACGGACGTGTGTTTATTATTGGGACTTAGTGCGCGTATAAATCTTACGAACGACTGAAAGATGAGCTTCGGATAAAATTTCTCAGTTCTTTAGTTTCTAATAAGTCGACAATATCGTTTATGATTAATAAATTTCGTGAGAACGAGAGTGTACACGATCGGAAAAGCACAGGTTGTCCGTCACTGTTAACAGTAGAAGTTCTGGAAGATGTGAAAGAACGTTTGATTCGGTCAACTAAAAAATCTCTCAGAAAGTTTTCTTCACAAGATAGGCTATCATTATCTACAGCTTTCAGGGCTACTAAAAAATTACAATCGCATAATGGTCGTTCTTTTGTTGATATCAATGGTATAGAAATTTTGGATCATGTTTATTTCAGCGACGAGGCATGGTTTCACTCGGATGGCTACGTTAACAACCGAAACTATCGAATATGGAACGGTAAAAATCCTCACGCGTTTCATGAACAACAATAACGCGCGCGTAAATTTGGTGTTTAGTGTGCGATCTCCTGGCGTCGTATAATAGGACATTTATTTTTTTGACAGATCTGCTGACGGTGTGGTTTATCGGACTTAATCGATCAATTTATTGCCATGTTAGAGTTACACGAACGAAATGTCGGTTCCAGCAGGAGGTATTTATCGGTTATACGGCACCTCTACTGAAATTCAACTTTCTTTTGCGTTTTACTTGTTCTAATAAATTTGCGATATTTGTCTATTAGTTTATTATTTATGCTATGAATTTAGAGGTTTTTTTTTTTTTGTCTTCAGTCATTTGACTGGTTTGATGCAGCTCTCCAAGATTCCCTATCTAGTGCTAGTCTTTTCATTTCAGTATACCTTCTACACCCTACATCCCTAACAATTTGTTTTACATACTCCAAAAGTGGCCTGCCTACACAATTTTTCCCTTCTACCTGTCCTTCCAAAATTAAAGCGACTATTCCAGGATGCCTTAGTATGTGGCCTATAAGTCTGTCTCTTCTTTTAACTATATTTTTCCAAATGCTTCTTTCTTCATCTATTTGCCGCAATACCTCCTCATTTGTCACTTTATCCACCCATCTGATTTTTAACATTCTCCTATAGCACCACATTTCAAAAGCTTCTAACCTTTTCTTCTCAGATACTCCGATTGTCCAAGTTTCACTTCCATATAAAGCGACACTCCAAACATACACTTTCAAAAATCTTTTCCTGACATTTAAATTAATTTTTGATGTAAACAACTTATATTTCTTACTGAAGGCTCGTTTAGCTTGTGCTATTCGGCATTTTATATCGCTCCTGCTTCGTCCATCTTTAGTAATTCTACTTCCCAAATAACAAAATTCTTCTACCTCCATAATCTTTTCTCCTCCTATTTTCACATTCAGTGGTCCATCTTTGTTATTTCTACTACATTTCATTACTTTTGTTTTGTTCTTGTTTATTTTCATGCGATAGTTCTTGCGTAGGACTTCATCTATGCCGTTCATTGTTTCTTCTAAATCCTTTTTACTCTCGGCTAGAATTACTATATCATCAGCAAATCGTAGCATCTTTATCTTTTCACCTTGTACTGTTACTCCGAATCTAAATTGTTCTTTAACATCATTAACTGCTAGTTCCATGTAAAGATTAAAAAGTAACGGAGATAGAGAACATCCTTGTCGGACTCCCTTTCTTATTATGGCTTCTTTCTTATGTTCTTCAATTGCTACTGTTGCTGTTTGGTTCCTGTACATGTTAGCAATTGTTCTTCTATCTCTGTATTTGAACCCTAATTTTTTTTAAATGCTGAACATTTTATTCCAGTCTACGTTATCGAATGCCTTTTCTAGGTCTATAAACGCCAAGTATGTTGGTTTGTTTTTCTTTAATCTTCCTTCTACTATTAATCTGAGGCCTAAAATTGCTTCCCTTGTCCCTATACTTTTCCTGAAACCAAATTAGTCTTCTCCTAACACTTCCTCCACTCTCCTCTCAATTCTTCTGTATAGAATTCTAGTTAAGATTTTTGATGCACTACTAGTTAAACTAATTGTTCTGTATTCTTCACATTTATCTGCCCCTGCTTTCTTTGGTATCATTACTATAACACTTTTTTTGAAGTCTGATGGAAATTCCCCTTTTTCATAAATATTACACACCAGTTTGTATAATCTATCAATCGCCTCCTCCCCTGCACTGAATTTAGAGGTATAAGATAATAATTATTCATAACCTTGTACGCAACTCGGCACGATGAAACTTATATACGTATAACTTATTGTATATAATTTTTATTTTAACGTTAATAGATGTAGTTAGCGAGCGAAGCGAGCGTACGTTTTGTTTGATTATATTATGTTAATTCCGTGCAATGACGAATCGGGCACGTATATCAACATAACCTACGCTCGCTAACCTCGTCTAATTAGCGTTAAATATAAAAATAATTTGTATATTATATATACTAATTCACATATATTATTTGTATGTCGGTAGTTATCCTATTTCAGTAAAGGTCCCGTATAACCGATAAGTACTCAAGAGTATAACGTAACGTGTCATACTGCTAATGAAACGCTGGATATGTTACGGAAATTTTTTGGCCATCGTTTGACAACAAAAGGGTTTTGACCTCCTAGTTCCCCAGATCTTACACCAGCAGACGTTTTCCTTTGGGGGTATTTAAAAAGTGTAGTTTTTAAAAACAATCCTTATACACTTGACAAATTGAAAGCTAACATTGAAAATGAGATTTCTAACAACACGAAAAGTGGCTGCAGATGTTATGAAACGTGTACGAACTGCAACGAGATCATAGGAATTCATTTTTAACATCTATTGTAATGTTATTAAAGGTTATTTGAGGTCAAAATCCGTTATATGCCCACAACGCTTCCGTTAGTTAAATTAGTTCTTAGATAGCGGCACTGAAACGCTATATGAACTAAGAAAATAAATAAATAATTCAGATTACATTTATAATGTAATATAACCAACATAAATGTAATCTAACCAAACTTAACCTACGCTCGCTAACCTTGACTGGCAAGCGAAGCGAGCGTAAGTTAAGGTTGGTTAGATTATATTTATTATTTTATTTATTATTAGATTTTTACCGGAATTTGAATATTGTTATATGAGTGTTTTATTAACATTAACTTTTTTATAATAAATTCACGTCGTAAACAAAGGGGTGCGTCCTTTTTGAAACACCCGTTGTTATATACATGAGTAAATTTATTTTAATTAACTAGTAATTTACATTTTTGACTACTGAAGATGGAGTGACACTTTGAAACCACTATGGTTAGGTAAGTGTTCTTACCGTTTTATTTTTGTTGTATCTGACGGTTATAATATTATAGTTGTTTAAATTACTTTATTTGATACAGTGGAATTTATGTACAATATAAAATTTGCGTAGAAGAAATATTTAGTTTTGTCCGCAATTTATTATAAAGTTTGACTGAGATTATTAACGTATCTTTATTGTTTTTGTATCAGAACACATTCCGTAGACTAACGGAATCAAACGATTCATTCCGAGTATTATTTTTCTCTCGTAAAAAGCAGTTACTGTTGCGCGTACATCAACTCCAGTAACTTCTGCTAACTGATATTCAGTCAGTGTCTGGGTTTGTGTATATAACTTAGACAATTTTATAACCAAACTAAACTTTTACAAGTCAGTTTTGTTGTTCATACTGATAAAAAAATAACTGTGCTTACAGATACCATTAATTCTGTGTTTTAATTTTAATATTAGATAATTTGATTTTCAAAACTGTAAGTAATTAGTTAATCAATTCTTACTGTTAAGAAAATATTATTACCAAGAAATTCTGATTTTCAGCATCTAGTTCCAATTTATTTTCTACGATATTCATGAGTTATATATAAATATATACGTACATACACACACACACACACACACACACACACACACACACACAAACAAACATATATACTTTGAACACCTACGTAGATTATAATAAGATTAACTCCATGTTCAACAGTAGTATATTAAATATTTTTTTTAAATTTGACAGTTCGTTATTATACTAGTAACAATAATAAAGAAGTGTAATCAGCAGTGTTTAGTAGTGTAAAATGATGTACGTGCGTTAATCAGTTTTACGCTTGGTTATTTCGACTCGCTGTGGTTAATACGCCTATATGCAACTACAGAATTTGTGTCTTGTGTTATGTTATGTTCATCAACAGATAACGTATTACCCATGATTAATTTAACTTAGCAGTTACGAATCGGCTTTTATTAAAACAAACATTCTTTATCGAATGAGTGTATAAATTGTACGACTTGTTTTAATGTTTGAACCCATGAAGATTAATCATTGGTATTTCTGAAAAGATGCCAGAACAACTCGATTGAAAACACGCTTTATAATAATGCATTACATACTTTATTAACTGATACCGGTTAAGGTGAAAGTCAAGGACTAGTTGAAGAGAAAAAAGTAGACCTCTCAGTTACCTTGATTAGGTTAGGTTACATTTAACCTACAAGTTCATGCAGTTGTTAAACATGTATCTAATATTTTATTATACACAGTAAGAAAAACGTTTTCAAGCTACTTCCGATAAGAATATTAATTTATTTTCAGTAATTATTAAGTTTATGAGAGTATTTAATAAAGCATAATTTTTATCTAAGATAAGCAAACAACAAATTAAAAGATTGAAATTCGCTCTGTATTACAAACTATTGGGTTATGGGTGTTAAAATTAATAAGTAGGACTTCTTATTTTATGAATTAGCTAAGAGAAGGATGAAAATAGTTTTTTATAGATTGAGTGGTATTGAATGATAATATATTTCTAACATAACTAAAAATATTATAACAACAGAACCATGGGCGGCTAAACTTCTTAATGTATCAGTTAAAACTGCAGTAATAATACTAATCATCAATAATTAGGGAAATACCAGATTAAACAGTTATTAAATGTTTTATTGAAGGTAATCATTAAAAAAAAAAAAAAAAACTACTTGTCCTCAAGTGTTTTCTGTTGCAAATTTTAGTTGAAAGATTACAGTTTAAACTCAAATTGTCTGACAATTACTTATTTAAAAAATCCTGGCTTTTGATATAGTTAATTTGGTCATCCTGTTTTATCCACACTCGATTTTCAAGTTATCTTCTAATACTGCTAGGCCTGTTAACATCTCTTAATAATTATTATCAGTAGTTAAGTACTTCAAATTAAAAATTAAAATTATTTTTAATTTATTATTGTATTGTTTAACTGTGAAACATCTAAAGTATAGCCCATTTAAATTTGTAAATAATAAGGTTTAAATCTGCAGTAATATCCAGTTTAGGCCTAAAAATTATCCTGTTACAAAATTAACTGCTTGAATACAATATATGTTGCCTTCAATACAATGAAGTATACCGCAAAATTGCCAACTGAAAATATTGTGATCGACAACTGCATTTGAAGGGTTAATAGAAGGAGAAAAGAAGTGAGGAAGAGTAAGGATGAAGTTAATTGATGAGTGAAGATTGGAAACTACAAGGAGATGAAGGATGAAGACTTTGGATAGAAATGGATGGAGAAAATGATGGCAATGGTGAAGCAAAATACCAAAAAATGATGTTTGTTAAATTATGTTCATTATTTTTAACAAAGCACTGTGTTTGAATTATCTTGCAGTTTCTCACACTACCATAATTACATACCCTGCAGTATATTTGTACAACAAGCAAACATTGGATAGTTTTTACTTTGAATATTGCATAATTATAAATATGGATCTAGTTATTAAGTTCTGTAAAAGTAACGTAAACATAAACAACATTATCTGTGTGTTAAAAACAAATCTATTTTATATTAAAAAATATCTCAGTTTTACTATTATTATAAATTAACTCGGTAAAATAACTGTATTACTACAAGATAATTTAAAATGAATTTAAACATTTTGTTGTAGGTAATCATATTTTTGCTTACTTAAATTCGATGTGGGACTCATTTAGAGTTGTATCAAAAATACGATTTTTTTGACTGTTTTATGTACTGATTAAATTTAATTTTTCTGTTTACTTCTAATGAAGGTTTTACTAATTTAGTAATTTTGTATGTTCTACATTGCATTCAAATTCAAAGATAAAAATGGATCATAGTAATTTACATTGTTTTTTAACACTTTTGTAAAATGCTATTATGTCCATAATATCATCATTTGGGATATGCACAGAGTAGTCGTAATCAATATTGTTAACTTAGGACAGTTGTTGGCCTTTCAACTCACTGGACCGAACTGATTCAGTACATCTGGGTTGAATAGTTCCATTAAGTGTGCCAGCTATGTTAATCAGTTAGTAACTATTCCATTAATTTGATTGGAAGTGCTTTATGATCATTCTCATATTGCGTTATGAACAAAAATAAGATAGTACAGTAAAAGAAATTAACTATTGAACACATATTATTAAATTAACATAATGATTGATCATTGGCTTTATTCATCTATGAATTTTTCCAGCACATTATAGTATGTAGTTTAACATAATCAGATAGACTGGTTGAAATGCCATGAATATTAGAATTATGTTCATCCTATTGTTTTATATTGTATCAATTAAGAAATTTTATTGTTTTATGCCCTTTAATACTGTACTTTCATTAACATTATAAATGGCTAGTATTCGCAAATTATAGTAGAAAAAGTTTTTTTTTTGGAGTTACTACCTTGAATGACTTTCTATTGATTAAAGGTGAAATTAATCTAATCTTAAGTAGCATAATCTACAAAGGTCATTCCATAATTAAAAATAAACTTTGCTCTGTATCTAAAACCATTTATTTAATCAATGTCACATTTTTTTCATTTCTCAGCATAATCTCCCACAACATTATTACAATTATTCCATCAATGAATCGGTATATTTATGCCTGTTGCAAAGAATTTATGTCTTGATGTGAGAGTGAACATAGCACTTTCTCTCAAATGTATTAATATTCTTTTGAATCCCAAAAGGTTCTTATCGTTATCGTTATTTTTCCTGGTAATGGTCGAGTTCACAATTTTTTCTTGACTGGTGAATTTGTGTGCTTCTACTGTGTGCTGTGTCTTATTCTGGTACATAGTAGTGAATCTGTATCTAATAACAGGCTATAATACTGTGCAAAAAGATTATCTCGTAGTTGATACCTTTGATTTAGCACTGTGCACTTGACAAATCACCTTTCTTGGAACTGATCTTGCGCTTGTTTTAGGATACATGAGCTTGTCAGTGATAATGCTATGAATTGTACAGACGCTTGTAATTTTTCAGCTGTAATCTCGACTGTAATCCATCAGTCTTTTTAGATGAGAGAATTTATGTAAATTTTAAACTGGAGTTGAAATTTCAATTGGATATCCAGAACTGAATTTGACAATCTTTAAATTTTTAAATGTTAACTGGTTTTTCATTGGAAAGCAAAAAAATAGATCAGTGCATACTGTTCAAGTAATTTACAGACTTCAAGAACACTCACTGTTTGAAAATAAAATTTTGAGGTTATAAATAAAATAATTTTATTCAAAGGGCTGATGAAAAGTCATCAGAGGATTACCAACTTGCAGTCCTGAAAATAACGTAACTCTGTTACCAATTGTTTTCCCTCCACAGCTATGTATGTTTTTTAATTATTGAATGATATGATCCTCATACATTGTTTTGGTTTAAAGCATTAAATGCATTACTAAGCTTGTCATCGTTATTAATTATTTATTACCCCAACACACTCCCGTGTAGAATATAATATGCCGGGTTCCATGGTGTGAGTTGTAGCCTGGGTTCAAATCCCAGTCAGGCATGCCATTTTTCATACGCTACAAAAATTACATTTCATATTCTTATGCACAAGCTTTGAGTTTCTGTTGTGAATTTCATCAAGCCAAAAGAAAAAAAATTACATTTTGGGGAGCTACTTTGAAAAATCAGAACAAGTTATGAATTAACTTCCTCAGAATATTTTTTTATGCCTTAATTATTAATTTATTATTGTTGCATATTGCATTGCTATTATTTCAGTAATTATTTTAATTTTTTTTTGCACTTGAGTAGTGTTTGCTTTCCCAAGTAGGAGATTAATATCAAGTCCTGATCAAATGTGCTTTATATTGTAAGACGTAACAATTTCTCAATATTGTCCCTGGCCATCATTCTATAGTTGGGTTCTAATTAATAACATATTCTGATCTGGCAATCTATGAATGTAAAAAAGTGTAGGTATGCTCATTACCTGAACAAGGAATGCAGTTGCCTATAGATACCTAAGACAAGAAAATGCATTAGCATAAAAATCAACATCTTTTGTTGATTTTTGTTCCATTTTAGATCAAAGTTTTTCATGATTTTTCTTTATCTATTTAGGTAAATGTGTAAATTTTCAGATTCTCTTTGTTATTCAAAGATTAAAACATCTACCACCCCCTGACATGATCTGTATAATATATAATTAAGTTCTGATCTGTATGAAGTATTTATTTAAAATCATCACTTCTAGAAAATTAACTGGTCCTTACATATATTACCTTGTTTCTCACACACAATGTTACTGATCCAGTAAGGTAATAAAAATGAACCACTTTCTATCAAGATATAATGCCTCTACACAGTAGTGACAAGATTTATTTAAATCTGTATTAAATAAAAAAAAACTTTTTGATTAGAATCAACTTTGTCATTAAAAAAATAAATAAATAAATTGTCACAGTTACTAGACGTAACATCGTAATTTCTTGATGAAAATTGTTTCTGATTAAGATGACCTAAATTTAAGTAATTTAATTTTCAAATATTTATGTATGTATTAAATTTCTAAGTTGAGTTCATTTAAATGATTAGTTGTACCACTTGGATGTGTCATATTGAATAAAAATAAATTGTCACTGATAAAAGTGATTTCCCAATGTGATCTAATATTCCAGAGTTTTGAGCTCTCCTGAGTAAACAAATTTAAAAAATTTATTTAATAAAATTCATTTCTTGTTGGAATGTTCTCTTTCTCTTTGAATTTATGTATGTTACATACTATAACTGTTACTAGAGAATAAAACTAAACTTTTGACATTTTGCATCTCATATACTCTTTGCATCACAAAACATTATGTAAAGAACTATGGTTTACATTGTCTCTACTCAATAATATAAATTTTTCTGTATACATAGATGCAAAGAAACTGTTAACAGATTTCTTTTATGTTTTTTTTTTTTAAAACTGATATTAAATTTTTGAAAATATTAAATGAGAATTTAAAAGATAGAGCTTCTAAAAAATAATACTATTATATTTTCTATAAAATCTTCCAAATAATATTTTGCAGTAAAAAAAAAATCTATTTGTAGTATTTTATGTCATATGATTTCTGTGCTGTATTGATTCTCTTTTGAAGTGAAAAAAAGTTATTCTATGAAATGGAATATTCTATTAATTGAAATTCCTTACAACAGGGCTTATAAATTGCCAGTTCCCAAGTAATGCAGAACTCATTGATTTATAAAATAGAAATACGCTGAATAAATTACCATAAATTAAATATTAGTATCATTGTAATTCAATTTTTTGAAATTTCACATTAGTTTTAAAATTATTTTTAGATTATTCTTATAATAATAATTACTCAGTTGTAAAAAAAAAATGTTCAAAAAAATGATGAAAAATTTCCCCATTTATGACTATTATTATGAATGAGATATTCACTTGATTTTGACTTGCAAATACTCTTCAGATAAATATATAAAACCCATTTTTGGGGTATTTAATTTTTATTTTTTAAGTGGTATTAAATGAACATTTTTATTTACCGTTATTCTCACCAGCATATATTAACTTAAATGTAATTTATTTAAGTTTATTTTTCTCTTGATTGGACAGAATTAAATATAATAACAAGACATGTTTTATTTAAAAAATATTATCTTTATTAATATCTTGGGTTAATGTATCAAGTATACAAATTTATAAAATAAATTCATACGTTTCACTTAGAATTCTCTAAGCATACTCAGGTGACAAAACACATTCATACACATCATTCAAAATTTTTTTACATACTAAGAATTAACTGGTCTACCCATCCTAGATAAGAATATTTTATGGGGAATAAAATGTTGTTATTACCAGTCTAACAGTTACCAACCTTATCTTAGCTTGCCTATAGCATCAAATAATTATGACGTCAAACAAGTATTCAGTAAGTTATTGGTGCACAAAAATAAATAGATTTTTTTAATATCATTATTTGACTCATTGCAATCAGATCCTCTTTCGGTTTAATGTATAGACATTAAATCAACAGCATTATTTAATTATAATGTGTATTCTGTATATTTGCTCAGCATTATGAATTATTTTCAGTTGAACTGAACTTTGTGGTTTCATTTTAAAATTTTTATCCTATTTTACTTATGTTTATTTGGAAAATAAAAACTAATGTCTTTCATTTATTGTGTATATACTATTAAAGAATCTGGCAAGAAAATTAAAATTATTTAGTCTAGTATATAATACATTATATTCGTACATAATCCAAAATTGACCATAATTAAACCTATGGCGAAGCTATATCTTGCAGCAGAAAATATAGCTAAAGACTCTCTCTTCTGGTACTACATTTGAAAAGTATGACAATTCTTGATTCCATGCTTATTTGTTGGTGCAGATAGAGCAAGTAATAATCTATAAAAAATAGCTAATAGCTTACAATTGTAATTTATGAATATACCAACAGTCATTGATTTCTCCTGCTGAATTAAAAGTAGAGAATAGTAAATTTCTTCTCAAAAGAAAATTATATTATTAATATTGCTTTACAAATTGTTCTATCACTTTTATGATTGTGACATATGTAAAACATCAGAGGTATAATTGTCACTTCCAAATGTTGTTATCTGTGACAGGAGTGATGATCATTATAAAGCTAGTTTGTAGAGAACATACAAAATATTCCTTGTAAGCAGAGTACCACTTGCATTGTGATTTATTGATCGAGTGGTTGATAGGATATTTTGGATATCTCCAGATAACTAGAGTTTTATGAATGTTTAGGTTTAGGACCTGTTTAAGGACCCCAAACGACCCTTAGGAATGTACAACGTTTGTTGTATATGTTGTTTAAATTAGAACCCACTAGCAGAATGGTAGCCAGGGACACTATTAAAAAGACTAGTGTTCAAATAAAACTTATTTTGGCAAACTTTGAACTGTCTATCCCCTGTGCTGGAAACCTAATGCTTAACATCCACAATACTTCAAAATAACATTTTACTGGACTAGCATGCTGATATTTATCTATAAAGAATGTGGTATTTAATGAGAAGTAGGCATTGTAAAACTCACATTTGTAGTACACCTGACCTGGATTACTGTTATTCTTGAAAATGGCTGTGCTATTTCCATTAATAATTTTTACTCATTACAAGTGTTGTCTTCATTGATTACAGTTATGGCAACATAGCAAATATTATGAGCTTACAACTAAGTTATTGGCAACTTGCGTGTAGGTGTAAAAAAATCTTTAAATACTTCTTCCAAATTAGTTTCACCATATTAATTAAAATATATATATATAACTTCCTTGTACAAAGTAAAGGGAGTATTGTGATCACAAAAAATTTTGGTTTTCAGATTTAAACGGAAATATACATTCTGACCATCCCGGAATCTATTTTGACTAGTTTTGGCATGACGTCTGTATGTACATATGTATCTCACATAACTCAAAAAGGATTAGCCGTAGGATGTTGAAATTTTGGATTTAGGACTTGTTGTAACATCTAATTGTGCACTTCCACTTTTAATTGCAGTCGACTTGACCAGAAATGTCCAAAAAAGCCCAAAATCCAGAAAATTTGGATTTTGGACTTTTTCTTAACTGCAGTAATTAGCCCTCATTAAGAACTTTTCAACGATATATCATGTGGTCCTTTTATTCATTGATTCCGAGTTTCATTGATTCCAGAGTTACAGCCAAATAAAAGTTTAATTAATGAAATATTTTGATCTTACAAGAGGAAGGCACAACGGTTCGATTTGCCTTCATTTCCTTTCATTTTTAACTTCTTTTTTTAATTTAAATATATTATTGATTTATTAATAATTATTAACCTCAAATTTAAAAAAAATTACAATAATACTAATTCAATAACAGTAAAAAAAAAAAAATATGAAAAAATCAGAAATTATTAGTGAAATAAAATTTTATTTACTTTTAGAAATGTGTATATGTAATTTAATAAGCATACAAGGAAATCATGTGGTGTCCACATCAAATTTCTTTTTAATTAATTTTCTAATAGTAGAATGTTACCATAATTTGTTCTTTTTCTCAACAAACTTTTTCTCTTTAATCTGAGGTAAATTTTGCTAAACTAATTTTCATGTTCATTGTAAATGTTAATCTTTCTTACTACAGACAGTAGCAGTAGTCTTAATTAATGAATGATTTTTAATTGAATCTATTAATTAAAAAAAATACTTTTGATTAAATTTAAATAATTGTATATTAAAAATTTTTCATTTTGATATTTATTCTTTTTTATAGAAATTGTCTATTATTTTTTTAATCTCTTTATTTACTTTCAAATATTTGTTTTTTCTTGTTTCAAATGACTTGCATAGTCACACATTATGGTGGTCTTTTATGTTTTTTATATTTTCTAATAAATTTCCTATTTGTTATATCAGTATAAAATTTATTACAGTCTTTGTTATTGAATTTAATTTTATGATCATATTTATTTTCAAATTTATTATGGTTATTAATTTTTTATTATTTTTTAAAGTATCTTTAAAAATTTACTTATTTTATTGCATGTTATTATTTAGTTATGTGCCACTCTTTAGACTATTAAGCTGTATGTTTTATATATATATATATATACACACACACACACATTCATATATGACATCATATACAATCCTTGTTCTAGTTTTACTGGGTCTGGGTGTTAACTAAGGCTTACCAGTGCTCTCTGTCCATCTACAACCTCTTCCTCTCTCTGACCACCTACAATCTCTTCCTCTCTCTCTGTCCAGCTACAATCTCTTCCTCACTATTTCCTTTCAATCACCACTTCTCCCCTTATAATGACTCTCCATCTTCTATGTGGTCTTCTTTTTGGACATTTTCCTATACCTTGAATCTCTTCTATTTGTCTCAGGATTCTGTCTTTAGCCATTCTCCTGAGGTATCCAAAACCACCATACTTGATTTCTTCCAATTCTATGGCTTCACTATTTTCTCCAATTTCTTTTATACTCTTACTCTTCGTGTTACTTCCACTATATCTCTTAAAAATCTGCTTCCAGATGAGTATAATTCTTTTTTGTCATTATCGATGTTGCACCTTCATTTTTAACTATAATGACTCCATATAATTTATACATTATTAACTTTGCCTTCCATAGTACATTTCTATTCCAACCCAAATATTTAATAGTTTGGCAATCAATAATATATAATAGTTCGACAATCAGCTGATTTTTTCACTTTCAAACCTCCCATTTGTTTTCAGAGTAGAATCCAAATACTTAAATTTGTCATTGACATTCAGCTCTGTTGCCTTCAACATATTAAATATCTCTTATTCTCTTTTCTCTGCCACTCGTAGAATCTCGCTTTTTTTTAGTAATTTTTAATGCATTCATTTTTAACCCTCTGTTCCATTCCTCCAAACATTTCTGCACTTCTTCCTTGTCATTTACCCATATTATTTTATCATTAGCAAAAATCATTGTTTTGTTGTCTTCATCCAATCTCTGCTTAACTCTTCTTATGATTCTTTCTGTTACTGAATTAGACTGTATGGGAGTCAATATACTTCCTTTTTTTAATCCATTTTCATATCAAAATATTCAGTATTCTTTGTTGTTGCCCTTACTTTACATTTGAGTGTTCTCTTGCAACCAATTTATTAACTCCTCTTCCACATCTATTTTCCATATGGAATCCTCTCCCATATGGATTCTTTTTTTAATGAATCATATGCTTTCTCAATATCCATAAATACCAAAATTAATTTTTTATAATATTCCTACATCCTTTCAAACAATTGCCTTGCAGCATAAATAAGGTAATCTGTACTTCTTTATGGCTTGAAAAAGTGTTGTTCCTTACTGAAAGCTGGGTCTTTAGTTCTCTTAATTCTTTTTAAAATGATTTTTTTTTCACTAATGGCTGCCATCTGAAACATTAAAGTTATCCACTTATAATTTTGTATTGCATATTATTTATTTTTTTAAAGACTGGTACAATCTCACCATTCTTATTGTCTGATTTTAAAATTATATCTTTGATGAATTTAAATATATTGAAGATATGTTAACATAATATTTAACAATTAACTAACTAAACAGTATTAAGTCTGCCTTGAACTGTGGTACTCCTCAGTTATGATGTGTAGATAACCTGTAGGTCATGAAGAATATAGGATTTCCTCTGCCACTCTATAATATTATTCATTGTATCTCTTGTTGGCTTGTTTTTACTGTTTGTATCATTATTACATCAAATAGGAATAACAGCTACCAAATTTGTTCAGCTTCAATTTCTTAGGAGTTTTCAGAAAGAGTTATCAAATAATAGTAGATTGTATTCTGTTTGTATGCAACTAATTTTAACCATTTTTTTTCTAACTTTGATTAAAACAAACTATAGGGATTGATGGGAAAATCAAAGACCCCATAAAAGAGGCACTATGCAGCTGCTACTGTTGCATAAATTTGTGTAGAAGCTCAAAAGATTATTAAATCAATGTTTACTGTTTGCAGTTAATGAAATCATTTCATGATAATACAGTGTTTCATAATATGTCTTACAAAATAAAATTCATAAACTGAAATGGAATAAATTCAAAAGTAAAATAAAACAAAAAAATAAATTCAATTTTGTAAACTAGTAAGTAATTGTAATTTTTATAATATTAATGTCAAATACAAAAATTACATTAAAAAAATTAACTAAATTAAAATTAAACCAATGGTGAAATTAAGTAAATAATTAAAGAGTTCTTTTTTGTATGTGAGATTGTTAACAATCTTATGACACACAATCTGTTCATTGCGTGTGTGTTACTAAGATCACTATAATGTCATGTATTTTTTTCCTGTTTTAAATTTCAACTATTTATATAATAAATATTTTTAAAAAAATATTTTGCGATGTTCTCTTTTGACCTCTGGAAATCGCCCATCTGCATATACTATATCTGCCAACTAGAAATATGATTTTTTTTTAACTTTTATTTTGTAGACTGACAATCTCCAATTCTGTGACTGCCAAGTAAAATTTTATTTTTTATTTTATTTCAATTAATAAATTTATGAGTACGACACTTGCTTACAATGTGTAGCCTGCAGATAAAATGAAATCTCATAATCGTAAAAGTACAAGTATTACAGTAATGTATTATGTAATCTAGTTATAAATTTTTTTCTGTTTTATAATTTTCCCAGTGATTTTGTGTGTATTTTCTTTTGAAATATACATAAAAGAGCACTTTTGCGATTATGTTTTGATTATGTAGTTTCTACTTACGGTCCGTGTTTTGTGCTGCATGGAACATCAGATTTTCTGTATAGAAATAAATAAATAAAAAATTTTACATAGTGATATTTATACAATGAAAGATACATTATAAATAAAAAATATATATATTATTTTTATTCTGAATATTTCTAATTAAATTATTCTTTTTACAGGGACTTCAAAACAGTTCACAAGTTTAACCTTGAATATATTACAACACATACTAAATTTGGTCCATGGTTTGTCGGTCTTGCCCTTGGATATATACTGCGTAAAATTGATGGGAAACGAGTTAAAATCCCAAGTGTGAGTGTTTTTTTTTTTTACGTATTAAGTTAAGTAAACGTCTCAGATAAAACAGTAAACTGCATCTTCCTACAACCTAATTGTGGAGAACTTGATGAAGGAAACCTGACAGAAAACAGAAAACTCTGATCTTCCACTTTGGCACATTAGTGTTTGGGTGTGGGTTCGATAGTTCCATTTTGTGAGAAAAATTTTAAGAATTGCTAAAGCTAAAGAATGACCCTCGAGATTAGAGGTAAATTGTGGAACAGGCCAATGTTAATGATGGACAGTAGTACTAGGATGAGCAAGAAGTAAAATTATTAAAATATCTTAACGTATGTCCTCTAAATGTGAAGAAATTTTGGAGATCTACTTATTTCTGTTGCTTTCCTTGAACTCTTCAACTTTATAATCAGTTATATGGGATCTAAATCCTTCAGTTTTAGGAACCATGGATTATAGTCAATCTATTCTGGAAGATTGTGTGGTAGGAGTTGGCAAGTCTAACTCGAGGTATGTTTCATGATTAATTACTGTACAATACCATAGCAGCTGAAGTGCCTGTTGGTAAGCCAAGCGTCTCCATCTCTTTCCCAAAAAGTATTTTGCTTTATAATTTTGGTGTAATCAAAAATGAACTTTCATAAAGATTAAATTGAAAAAAATAGAGAATATTTGAGTTAGCTAGAACATGGTTGCTCTATAGAGATTCTGTATGATCTATAGCTCCCACCCACTCTCTCAGAATTACCCTCCCCCCAACCCTCTCTCTCTCTCTCTGTGTATGTGTGTGTCCCACATCTGAAACCGGTCTGATTTGTCTTAAATGTATCCCAGGGTATTTTATATATTCCAATATAAGTGGGATTTCCCAATGATATTTTTTTTCTCCTATGACAAGGGGTGTATAAAGGAAGTCCCCAGTGAAAAATTTATATTTTTTAATGTAAATTAACAACTAGAAAGGTGGTGGGTTGATCATACACTACAATACCAGGGTGATTTATTGTTACACAAGAAAATCACAGTTTAAATGCCCAGTAGGTAAACCTTTAACTCAGAAGAGTTTTTAAAATTTTTAGCTTTTCATATTGGTTTAATGGATATGTGCATATGATTTTAAAAATAATGGCAATAATTTAAAATTTTCTGTTTTAATGCAGAATATGAGGGTGTTTCACTATTTCATGAGGGGTTTTCCACTATTTTTAACAGTCTTTAAGTAAGCTCTGAGTGGATTACTTGTTTTGACCTGAATTTTTTATGTAGGTAAATTGTAGTTTTTTCCATCCACTATTTTTTCATTCTTTGATCTTATCCTCAGTTTCAGTTCTGTAGAAATAGATCCATTAGTTATATTGAGGGTATTGGAAAATGTGGAGTGAATGTTTTTTGTTGTGGTAAAAGGGTAGTTGCCTATGGATTTGTCCATAGAGTGTTTTACGTACACTATCTGCCAGAGTAAGCCTAGCAATAAAAACTGTTTGGTTTACAAACACATGCAAAAAATTACATTATTATATTGTAATTTGTATTATTTTGGAACTTTTAACAATTTTTTAACATTATTAGATTTCATTCTGCTTTGTAGTGTATAAAATTTAATCATACGTGTATATATAAATGTAACAAAAATAATCAGTTATGTTTTTTAAAGTAATTTTAATGTTTTGCAGGTTTGGGTAAAAATAGGATGGATTTTATCATTTTTTGTTGGTAGTACTGTAATTATGAGTATCGTTTATTTTCATCAAGATGATATCCAATATAATCGAATACTGTCTTCATCATATACTGGTTTTTATAGCACATTGTGGGCATTAAGTATAGCTTGGTTAATTTTTGCTTGTGAAACTGGATATGGTCGTAAGTATCTGATTAATATTGTCTTATTAACTTGTGTAGATTTAAGGTTTTTCAGTTGTAGATTGAACCAGATGTCTTTTGATATTTAAATAAAAGCCTGTCGTGGAATGTTGTGTTATATCACACATAGCAGGATGTAATGGTATATTTTATGGATATTAAATACTCTGTATTAAATAGAGTAAAAAATGTGTTATGTATTTTATAAAATATTTTGGTTCTTTTGTCACTGAATATTTACAATTTTTTTTAATTTAATTTTATATTTTTTAATTTATAAAGTTTCAATTTAAAAATAAGAATTTCTAATTTTGATCATATATTACAGTAATATAATAAAGAATATGAGGGATTGTGTGAATTGTAACATGATATATTTTTTACTTCAATTTAAAACGTATAATTCACTTGAGGTTATTTTCATCTCGCTGTTAAAATTCTTATTCAGAAATTAAAAGGTAAAATACTGGACACTACCGTAATCAGTATACAGATAAACCATGTCCCTTTTTTCTAGAATCATATTTTCATATACTTCATAAGAATTATTGATAAAATTATTCTAAATATTACTAAATTTTCTTAATTTTATTTCTTTTTTTTATAATAGGTTTTTACTACATAATTTTGCCAGTCTCCAGAGTGACTGGTAGCATCTCAGCCTTTCCCGAAGGTCCCAGATTCAAATCCCAGTTGAACATTGTATTTTTCTTACACTCTAGATTTCCATCTGGGCTATTGATCATAGCAGTTGAGCCCAAAATCTTAAAAATAATCTCCAGAGGTCCTGGGTTCAAATTCCGGCAAGGCATGGCAATTTTCATAAGCTACAAAATTTCTTTTTCATATTTTCTTGTACAATTTTCGAGGCTTATATGGTGAATAAAAAAAAAAAATTGCTGCTCATAACTTAAAAGTCATTATTTTTTTACATATTGTATTTTATATACATATGTAAAAAGGTAAACAACAAATTTATAAATCTTCAAATTAATTGTCAGAGTGATGGTTTTCTTAAAAACCTAAAAATTGTATGATACATTTTTTATTTGTCTTACTATTTCGTAATAGAACAGTTTTTTACATTGGCGTGGTTATAAAATAAGATTTATTTAATTTTTAGAATTTAGTTTTTTTAGTGATGTAATTATCATTATATAATTAATGATATAACAGTTAAGTAATAACGAATAATGACTCATGAGTAACATACAGAAAAACATATAACGTATATAATAAAATTAATTTTATTTTCAATTAAATGAAATGTTATGAACTTTAATCATATTATTTTATGTTACAATCAAATTAATTAAGATTTCTTAGTAATACAATTCAGACAATACTCCAGATTATTAGAAATTAGATATCTTTAACGGCAAGCTTTTTTCAAAGTTTACCAGCAATATAATTAATTAAAATAATAGCAAAAATAAAGCATCTATTTAATACTAAATTAAAAGATGCGACAAGTGGTAGTTACCACAAACTTATCGTATAACATATTTCCCATGAAAGAAACATGGAATTCCAGTCGATTGACATATTAATTCTTATTATTGAAATCAAATTCGAGCAGTCAGCCATTCTAATTTAGAAGACAAATATCATGTTATAAATAATAACATCACATCATTTCATCACATTTATTGAACAACATTAAAAACCACAGTGATTAACATATATTTGTCAAACAATTTAAGTAATCCAGTAATAAAATCACAAACTAATGAAGCAACATAAACATTGCAATTGGTCAATCAGCCGGAAGAAATGCTCTAGACTATCCGTCTCAAATATTTTATTCAAAAGGGATCTTATTCCGACAGAATAAGTTCCAGTTTTGCTGATACCATCAGATATTAAATTATAAATCTTAGTAACCATATAATCAAATGATCTTTTTAAAATGTTCACTTTTTAGAAAGGAAACAATAATTTTTGCCTTATTTCTATCAGACTGTTCGGTATTGTTCTCCTACCGTAGGTACTATTCTTGAACAGAAGTTACCCATTAATTTAAAGATGTACAGTTATCTCATTAGGTAATATTTTAATTTCCTAAAAATAGGTAATGATAAATTTAACCTAGACTTATTAACAATCAGTTTCACAATATGTTTTTGAATTAGACTTATTAACAATCAGTTTCACAATATGTTTTTGAATTATAATTAATGGTTCACTAACCAATTTACAGTACCTCCTCAACATGTTATTGCATAAACGATTCTGGACTTCACAAGAGAAAAGTTTCATTATATAATTTAGAAACACATATTATTTAAGTAATAAAATTTTCTTATACAAAAACCAATAAGATTTCTAATATAATGAACATGATGCTTTCATTCAATTGGTTATCTAAGGTCATTACAAGATATTTAAAACCATCAATCTTAATGATAGATACACAGTTACCCACATTTCCATCCACCCAATTTACATTATACAGTCTACATTATGATAAATTAGTCTTTTAGTTACATTGTCCCTAGATCTTAAACTAAATTCTACAAAAATAATTTTTTGAACATTAAAGTAATTACATTCAACGTTAGTAAAGTCTTTATGTGTCTGAGATCAGTGACAATGTATAATTTGTTGTATTGTAATTGTCTGATAACAGATTGCCATACCATCTGCAAAGGCAACAACTTCACCTCTAAATTTTACGTTGCAAAAATTGTTTCCATAATTAAGAAATTGGTCAGTCTAAGCACAGACCCTTGTTGGATATTATGACATAATTCACTGTGCCTATTTAATACATTACCAGTTCTAAGTGTTTGAATTCTGTTTTTCAAATATGTCAAGAACCACTTATTAACAAGCCCTATATACCAATTATTTCCATTTTATACATTGCAAAATTGAATGCTCCACCATATCAAATGCCTTTTGTATACTAAGGAATAGGCCTACTACTTTCTTATTATTGCTAATACCTTTATACATATATACATTCTTTTATACGTATAATACCTTTATACATTTATACATCGTTTATATTAACATACATACATTGTATGGGTAATACCTTTAGTGATTGCACTTTCTGAGCTACAACCTTTATGAAAACTGTACTGATTTTGAATAAAAATTCCATTCATGAAAATTCAGGTCTTATTTTTGGGCCAATCTATTTGAAGTGACCCAAGGGTGATTACTTAACCAATTCAAAAAAAATTGAAACTTACCCATTGTTTCCCACATGCTCAGGACTTTGAAAGTATTTTTTTTTTACATTTTTTATTTAAGCAGTTTACCTGTGGCAGCCATTTTTGTTATGGAGTGTACAACTATTTTTTTTATTGAAAGGGTTTACAGAAAAAATCATGCCAAAAAACTATTGGTCCTGGAAGGATGAAAGAAAAAGCAATTTATTCATATTTTCTCAAGGTAATGGATTGGTCCAATGGTTTATTTACCTATCTCTCTTCTTTCTATGAGAAAACTACCAATAAAATTGAACATGAAAAACAGTGAAATTTCACTTTTGGTAATTTTTTTTAAGAGGTAGGTATGGCATGCACAGTTTGAATTATATTTTTATATGTAGGTATATGTTAGTAGTTTTACCATAAATAATATTAATGGTGATATACTTGCCTCTAAAGTTTTATGAATTTTTGAAAACTAATTTTTTTTTTAAGTTTTGGCTTTAAATAACTCTGATGGAGCTGGTGATAAAAATCTCAAATTGCACAAATTTATTTGTAGATTTTTATTTGTATTTGTAGTTTATTTGTATTTGTAGATGTTTATGGCAAATAAAAATTTTCTTGTGTATTGCATTAATAAAAAAAGTAAAACCTCTCAAAAATCATGAAAACCTGTTAAAAGTGATACCATTTTTACTTTCTAAATAAGTGCTGCAAGGGGGTTTCTTGTCTTCTTGGCACTTTAATATTTTTTATACTTATTACCACACTTGAAATATACTTTTTTGACTATTCAACTGTAGTGTTCATGTTATAACAGGCACTTTTTGAAGTCATTTCCAGTCATCAGGAAAATTCATGTTGCAATATGCTCATTTATTCTTGTTTCGTCATTTAACTTTGAAGTTACAGACTGCTCAGTCTGCCATTAGTCAGTGACCTGTTCACATCTTTACCAAGTGTCTCAAATTTCAACCTATGTTTGGAAGTGTTTATTAAATAAATAAGTTTTACTTAATAATAATATTGTTAAGTAAAACTTATTTGCATATTTTAAAATCAGTTAAATTTTTACATTATTTTCAAGTAATTTCACGTAAAACAATGGAATAACAATGTTCCATACAAATTTATGTGAATGAAGTGTCACAAAACAGTGTATGATACATTGCCAAAAGAACTCATTAAAGTTTGCAAATTTAGTGATAAAAACCAACAACTTATGTTTTTAAGTGTTAATTAAGATGTCACTAGTGTTTGTAAATATCATGAAAAAAAGTTTTTGTCAAAATTCATTCACCTGTATGGACAGTTCTGTTGTGACTCTTTGAAAACTCATAAAAAGCAGTTAAGAAAAAGTTGACAAATAAAATTAGAGCAACCTCTTAAAGAACACATTTTTTCAAATTTAAATTTGATTTCTGGAAAGTTCTTTGTGTTAACTGTTTCAAAAGTATTTTCTACGAAGGCAAAGGCAAGCCTGCAAAGGCAATTAAAAAGTCAGATACTAAACATTGATGAAATGTATTCATTTTTTAATCACGAGCTGAAAAACATCAAGTATTTTTTTATTAAATCGGTTGAGATAGCTAAGATTTCAGAAACTCTAAAAAACTGTTTTGCTGCTGTGAAAGAGTTGTTGGTACTAGAAGCTGCCACAAGTATGTTCCTGTGTCAGAAAGCATTGTAAGATGTTACTTTACTTCAGACTCCAAAGACCATTCTGTGTCAAGTAGTACCACTCGCTTGAGGAAAAAGATTCTATTGCTTTTTTATGATGATTAGTGGTGGATAGGAGAAGTGATAGGTATTAGCCTCAAAAATGACAATGTCCAGGTTCATTTTTTCCATACAGCTGGACCATGTACATCATTTCAAAAGTCCCAACAGGACAAAGTGTAGGTACGGATCTGGAAAGTCTTGAGAAAGTTGACATCACTTGAACTAACTACAGTGATGGGTAGTTCTCATGCAATTTCAATAGAATTATCAGAAGAGATATCACAGTTGTTGGTTAACCACACTAAATAATAAACTTAAATTGCTACAAAAACAGGTTATTTCATTGAAGAATAATTAAAATTTTGCTATAATTTATTTTTTCTTTAATAGTGTTTACAAAAATAAAATTAATTCTTGAAAAAAGATGTAGGCTACTCATTGAAATCTCAGTTTGGGTAATCAAAATTTTATTACGATACTGATATTGGTTAAGTTACGATTAAATTACGAAGTATCGTTAATAATTTAAAAAACTATTTTAAAAATATTGAAAACATCAACTTCAACAACATACGGGCTAAATATAAAATAATTAAAGTGCAAAGAAGGCAAGAAACCCCCTTGGAGTTCTTTTTTAGTCAATCAAAATGGTATCGCTTTTAATAAGTTTCCATCTTTTTTGAGAGGTTATACGTTTTTTATTAGTACAATACACAAGAAAATTTTTATTTATCATAAACATATAAAAAAATACTAAGTTGTGCAAATTTGAGATTTTTAGCACCAGCCCCATCAGAGTTATTGAAGCCAAAATTTGAATTACAAAAAAAAAAAATAGTTTTCAAAAATTCATAAAACTTTAGGGGCAAGTATATCACCATTAATATTATTTATGGTAAAACTACTAACATAATATAAAAAAATAATATAATATAAAAAATTAATTCAAAGTATGTATGCCATCCCTGCCTCTAGAAAAAGATTACAAAAAGTGAAATTTCATTGTTTTTCATGTTCAACTTTATTGGTAATTTTCTCATAGAAAGAAAACAGATAGATAAATAAACCACTGGACCAATCTTTTACCTCGAGAAAATATTAATAAATTGCTTTTTTTTTCATTCTTCCAAAACCAACAGTTTTTTAGTTATGATTTTTTCCATAAACCCTTAAAAACACAAGAATATGTGGGCGCACCATAACAAAAATGGTTGCCACAGGCAAACTGCTTAAATAAAATATTTAAAAAAAATAGTTTTAAGGTCCTGAAACATGTAGGAAACAATGGGTAAGTTTCTTTTTTTTTAATTGATCAAGCAACCACTTATGTTTTTTTGGGACACTTCGAATGGATTGACCCTTTTACTTTTTTCGAGTACTTTTGAAATTGGTGGTAATTGATCTGTAGTTTGAAATCAAGTTATGATCACCATTTTTTGGAATTGAACAACAATTGATTGTTGTAAATCAATGTGAAAAATACTGTTTTCAAATGATAGATTAATTTATCCAAAATCACACATGCAATTTCTTTAAGAATTTTATTATTTAATCCAACAAACCCAACAGAATATTTATCAGTCAGTGATAGAATTATTTTATGTACTTCAAAACAATTAGTGGGTTTGAGATAAAAAGATTGTGTAGAGCTTGGTGTTGTTAAGTTTTCATTTATGACCAAAGAAATTGAACAATGAATAAATTATGAAAAAATCTGATATTATTTTTCCGTGTTAAAAATATGTTATGTTATAATTCTACTTGGTAATTCATAAATAACTTTCAGAGTCTTTTTTACACCTATTATAATATATATATTTTTTTTTTTTAATTATATTTATAAGATTGTTTACGTGTTCTCTCATATAATTAATTCCTCTTGGCAATCCTATTTACCTGTATCTCAGTTATTTATAGTTTGCATTTAATTATTCTGGTTCTTTTGTACAATCTTTGAATAACATACCTTAATATGTTCATTTACTTTTCCTGCAAAAAACTGAAAAGTTTCATGAACTTTTTTATTTTCATATAATTTTCACAGTTTGAAATAAAAAGGCATCTTTTGATTTTTAATAATTAATTCTTATAGTTGGTTGCAATATTTCCTTTGGTTTTTTTTTAATAATATCTAACAAATTTGCTACTTTGCTACTCAAGTAGGGAATGATCAGTAATATAAAGTTCCTGAACTTTACCGTAAAGTAGTTATTGCTTTATTATTTATTTAATACCAACCCAACAAAGTTATTAATATGCAATTACTAGATATCATATCGTTAGATTTAGTCTTATGGATTATCTTACTGTCAATGAAAACCATCATCCCAGGTTTCATTTTCATTACAACTAGTATAGCTATTTAACCATCAATTTTTATAGTTATTCATTTTCACAGATCCAAACTTCTGACAGAATAATAGCACTAGAAGACAGTTAGCTTTTATCTTGTATTTTGAAGTATTTATTCTTCCTCTATGAATGTACATAATTTTTTGTATTGTCATAATCTTTTAAGGTTATTTTGATTTATCTATATAATGAAGTTTTAAAATGAAATTCTTTATCAAAGTTCTTAAGTTAATGACCAGAAATTATTCAAGGCTCTGTATGTACAGTTTAAATATATATATATTTTTTTGGTGTATGGTTACTGTGTTTACTGTAATTAAATAATTTGAAAAATTTACCACAAAATACCTCAAGGATATACTAGAAGTACTTCCATAACATTCTTTGTTCAGTGAGGCCCAGTGTCACTTAAAAGAGTGCTTATAATATTACTAATATAATTTTTTTTATTTTTTTTTAATTTTTAATTTATTCATTTGATTTAATTATAGAATTAAATTTGTTTATGTCAGTATAAAGCGAACTAGGTGTATTGTTCACAGAGGTTCGTGTAAATATATAACTAATTTATTGCAGGTCCTGTTTGGAGATTTTTATCATGGAGACTTTTACAACCTTTAGGTAAAATAGTATTTGTTATCTATATGGGACACATTGGTATTCAATATGCTATGAGTTCTGGAAGGAAAATATCTGGCTACGTAGAACTTTTACCAATGGTAAGATTATTTATTTTTTCTTTTAAAATAAGTTTTTTTTTAGAGAGGGTAGATATCACCTTACCCATTACTTTTAACTTTTTGTATTAAGCCCCTTTTTGCTCCTTTTTCCATTGGTTAGAAAAAGAAAATCTTTGAACAATCATGCAGGCATAATTGCTACACCCTATTGCTTCTACTATCTTCTAGTAGAAGGTGTCAGATATGGAGTTAGGTGATTCTCAGAATTTCCATGGTAGAAAGTCTTCTTGTGAAGAAGGTTTGAACGATAAAGGAAGGAAGATGCTTGAGCAAGGAGATGATGAACCAAAAGTTAGGTTACCTAGTTTATCACTTTCTCATTATCCAGCAGTAACTTATATACTACTCGATTATAGATTTACAATTGTTTCCAATTTACCATCAGATTCTTATATAGGAACTTCAGGAAGTAATGAATTGATGTGTGTAGTGGAGTTATAACATCTCAAATTTTCTTACAGAAAATCCTAGATTTGAATTCTAGTTTGGCTTGATATGTTTTGTACACAACAAAATTCTCAAATTTTTGTAGTGTGAAAGATGGATTTCTCCTTTCTTCTTATATTTCAAAAGAATTACAAAAAGATATAATGGAAGGAAATGATGATGGAAAAAATATAACATTAGCACAAAATAAAAAAATAATTTTTGTATGTTATCCTTTAAAAAAGTGTTGAAAATGTGTTTTTTCAGTCACAAATGAAGTATAAAAAAGAGAAAATGCTTTATTTGTCAAATGATTAAAGGCAATAATAAACTGATTTAGGAATTTCTGCTTGTTGATTAATATACTCATAAGCATACAATATTCAGTGCTATTTCCATAAATTACAAATGGTTATTAACTTTGGATAAATGCAATCCAAGAATCTGCATTTTGTCTGCATTCATCTAAAGAGTTTGGTATTTATGTAAAATCTACCTTTTATCTATACCTTTTGTTATGGAAATTGTTAGTAACATATGATAATTTCAACACTCTCCATCGGTTTATTAAAATTGCTCTTATCTAGATTACTTATACCACCTACCTTATTTACCATACTAGTATGTATCAAGAAAACATTACTATCATTAGCATTATTTCCTGAAGGAATTATTATATCTTCATTAATAATGCAATAACTGACCAGAGTTATAATGTACCAAAATCAAAAATCAAAATCCCTTATCCCTTATATTTTCAAAATCTATAACATCATTCTATTTTGCTTTTAATTGGTAAGAATAAGTAAATGTGTGTATACATAAATGCAGTTATGATCTATTACATATTTAAATATCTAAGAATGTACCATATATTGGTCATTATATTGCATAAATAATATAATGCATCAATAAATTAAAATATTTACATTTACAGGATTTATTTTATCTCCAATATTTCATCAAAGGTAAATTAAGAAGCTGGAAGAATATGTCTTACTATTGGTTTCATTTATTTTTAAGAACAAAAAATTAATTCCAATAAATTTAATAATAATTTCTAATTAATATGAATGTAATGAGAAATTAAGTCAAACAATTTATTTGCATTAATTAGTAACGATTACCTTAAATCACATTAAAATAAATTATCCACTAAGTAATTTTGACTGTCCATTAGGTTAATTGATCCAAAAATGAAAGAATAAAAATGGATGAAATGAGAGGCCAGTGAGTTATTTACTTATTTCACTTCCCATGGGAAGTTCATACCATCTGGAAACAAAGTTTATTATTTCCTGTACTTAGAAAATAGACGATCTTAATGCCATTCATATTCTATTTCATCAGCACTGTACATTATTGATACATTATAACAGTTTTTTTACGCAAGTCATTCAACACAAAAGTTTAACATTTATTCAATATTAGTATTTAAATAGATTATCTAAGCCATCCAATGAACCATTACAGTGGTCGTTCTTTCTATCTAATTTTTCCACTATGGTAATAAAAATAAATTCCATTAAAAATAGATAAGAAGTGATGTTTGGAAGAATGTTATTCTCATGTATCAGACTTTCATTGCAGTGTCTGATCTTAATAGCATTTTGCTTAGGTAGCATCAGCATATTTCTGTGAAAGTTCTTTTTTGTAGCATTACAGTTGCGTCTAAACTTTAGTTACACCATGAAATTTTTAGTTTTTTATTTCTTTTTACACAGAGTTAATTGTGTCAAAATATCAGGAATATAATAATACTTAAAGAGATAGTTAAAAACAATGCTTAAAAATGCCTTTATTAGATCAAATCAATAATTTATAATTTAAATTAGATGAAAAAAAAAATAATTACACATCTTGTGAATTATTCTGATTGTTAGAAAAAGTATAAATGGAGGAAGGTTTTTAAATTTTCTACGCCATTCAGTTACACTCATTTAGATACAGCTTTTTTCTGCACTTAGAGGTATAAGTCAGGAAGTGATAGATCAGTTGATTGAGGAGGCTAGTTCCTTTAAAATATGTGATCGCCTAAAACATTCTTTATCATGTGATATAGAAATTTGAGCAATGTGCAGACATTCATGTCATCTGATTGAATATAGCCATTCAAACCTGAGTTTTCTGGAAAAAAGATGCATTTTTGAGCAATAGCATTGTGCATTTTTAGCGTTTTCAAAAATATAACATTTATTGTCTTGAAATTGCTGTCTAACTGCTAGTTTTCTAGAAATACAATGGATTAATATGAATGGCATGCAAATTTTCTATATTCCACACTGTTTTGTAAATTTATATATCCTGGTTTGTGAAAAGAAGTCTCTTTTTTTGGTAAAGATTTCATTTGGTGTACTGCTGTTTCACTGAATGAGAATTTTAAATCATTCATAATATTACTCCCTCTTAGCAGTACATGTATTTCTTAAAGTATAGATATCTAGAAAGAAACTAATTTAATTTTTTTCTTATTTCTGTGTGAGCTGTTCATACATTTCTGTGCTGATTTCGTAAGTTATCAACCATTTGTTAGAAGTTTTTCTTCATATTCAGAATACCAAACCAATTGTTTTCAGTTAATTTATGGCAGTCAGTACTCCAGAAATTGTTAGATAAATCTTATTTAGTAATCATACATTTAACATTATAATTTTGCATATTACTCATAGTGTGATGCAGATGTCCAGAAAAATTTCAAAATATTTTTAAAAAAAATCTAGTTTTAATCAAACCTTCAACTTTCTTTTACAATTAACAAATTAATATTCTCCTTATACAAAAATCTTGCAAATCACTAAAATAATAGATGTAAAATCAAGCAAGCATGACAAAATTTGTCAGAGATTATGAAAAACAGTTACAGATTACTCTCACTTTTATTTTTAATGCTTTATACAGATGCACTCATATGTATAAGTTACATATTTTTAATTGTATTTTAGCTTTCTTATTAAAAAAAAATTGAACAATTTTTTTTCAGACTAAAGATGTCCTTGGTGAATTGTTTATTTGTATATCTATGGCGCCAGTGCTATCACTATTGTTTGAAGCACCGTGGATACGTTTAGAAAGATTGTTTGTAATAGGTGAGAACTTTAATATTAATATTTTTTTTCCTTGTGTTGATTATATTTATAAGTCTTGTTTATACAGAATGAAGGGTATTTCATCATTTCCCTTAAAAGATCTTTCATAGTTTATGGTAAGTTGAAAAGAGGGCACTTACTTGTGCCTCTTTTATACAGTATATTTAGGGTGAAATTCTCTTGTATCACAAACTTAGGAACTTAGGTTAATAAACAATTATATAACTATAATGTGAAATTTTATGTCCAAGAGAAAATATTGTTATTTAAATATTGTTATCCATATTTAAATGCGGGACACACTAAGGTTACTAGTAGTAATTAAAATTTGCCTGGCTTCATTCAAATGATTTTCCAGAATAAATAAGAAATGGATCTCACTTCCTCTAACACTGTAGGATTTCAGCAACTGAACCAACACTGTCCTAGGTAGGGTACCAAATTTGGGGAGTATATGCTGGATTTTATGACGAATTGTATACTCATGTTAGAAAATTGAATAGAGATTTTGGTACCAAGGGCAGCTGTTAGTCCCAGTGATATTTTTTAATAAACCTCAAATATTCACTATCTTGGCTTATTGAGTCTAGGCTCATTGGGAGGAGAGATGTTTAGAGTTTGCAGAAAAATAGCACCTTCCCAAACCCTGGTTAGTTCTGCTCTACCTGGATCATATGTGGCTAGTAACCATTTCTTGTGATTCTACCTGCAGATGTAGTTTCTGCACATTGTAATAGGAAGCCATGAACTAGGTAGATACTATGACTGATTACTCATTGGAAGAACAGTTTGGCATGGGAAGGTGAAACAACTGAATTCATTTCAAAACTATCAGGTGAAATTATATCTTGATGTGTGATTTTGCCAAACTAATGGGTACTGATGAGTTTGAAATCAGATTATCTCTGGATAGAAATCTGATTAGTTCCTCTAGAAGCAAGAAGGGTTGATTGACATGCCCCTTTGACAAAAATATTGAGTGTGTGCTGAGTGTTGATTTGTAACTGATAGTGCTAGTTTTATAAGATTTAGGTACTGAAGTCAGTGACTTGGAAGTAGTAGGGGGATAGCCTGTGAAGTGCAGGTATGTGAGCTGATACTGCATAAATCAGGTTATGTAAAAAGCAGAATAGCACATCTGGTTGCTTTTGAAAATAGGCAGGTAATTATAGTGTGCCGATCAGAGAGGATTGGGCAGCACATGTCATCATAACCCCCATTGGACTAGGTGCATATTCATTTTGTTCTTCTACTACTATCTGACTTTATCTGTTAGGATATATATTGTGTGGTACTACCAGTAGTTGAATGTTGAATTGTAGATTGAAATCTACTGCTAATGATCCGTTCTCTTCATTTTCAAGACTATTCATGCTATTTTGATAAAAACTTATTATTATTAAAAATAGTGTGTTTATTGATCTGACAAATTGTTAGTTAGAGTGATTAAAAAAAAGATTTACGATTGCAGTTTGGATTTACAGTAAATTAGCATTTGTAGATAATTATTATACTTTAGGAGCATTGAATAATTTTTTTAATTTATAACATTTAATATATTGACATAAATAAACTGAAATAATCCTTCACAGAAATTTATTTTATAATGTAGGTATTTAGAATAATTGTAATTCATTACAGAGTATATTTTGATGTGCCTTATATGAATTTAGTTATTTTAATACGGGTTAAGCAACATAAAACCGAACCCGTATGAAACCGCTACCCAATGCTATTTATGAAAGACTCTCACACAACTAATGCAACTGGTAGATGTATATGTTAGTACTGATTGTTGTTGCCATTTGTCAGGTGGTTACATGTAAGTGCAGTATACGTTTTGTTGCAGTGTAATATTGTGAATGCAGTTGGGTTTATGTAAAATCCCTTATTTCATCCAGGAGAGGATAGCTAAATTTGAGGTCTATATTCGTTCTGTATCGTTTGAAGAATCATGTCAAATATTTGTAGAAAAATTCCAAATACCTGTTTCCTAGGGAATAGTAGGATACACAATTTAGTTAAAAAATAGCATACAACAGTTTGATTTGAAATGCAACATGAAATAGGTAACCATCCGTTAGGTCTCCACAGGCCACTGCTGATATTGGAAGGAAAATTACTGCCAGTCCATAAAAATCTCTACACAAGTTATCCCAAAAATTTGGTGTTAAATACACACCTTGTAAAATTCTTCATGAAATAAAATTGAAACTATTCAGTTGAAACAACTGAAAGAGACAGACAAACCGAAACAACTTGATTATTGCAACTGGCTTTTCGAAAATATTGTTGGTAGACAGAGAAATCCCCGATGTCATATTTCATGTCAGACGAAGCATGGCTTCATTTATTCGGCCGTGTTAATTAGCAGAACACCAGGTGATATTGGATGGTGAGAAACCCTCACAAGATATTCAGGCGTCCACTTCATGATGAGAAAATTGATGTTTGGTGTGCTGTTTCCGGTAATTGTATATTGGGACCAATATATTTTTTGACTGAACTGTCAGTACACAAGTTTATCTCACCATTTTCAAAGAATTCTACGCGCAGTTAACTGATAATGAAAAAGAATACAGCTCTTCCAACAAGACGGAGCAACGTATTACACATCAAACGTTTCAATGAATCGCGTTTTCACAAATGAACGAGGTGTCAGCAGAGGACAGTGGCACATCCACGTTCCCCAGAGTTGTCTACTTGTGATTTTTTTCCTTTGGGGCTACTTAAAGGAGAAAGTTTATGCAAGTAATCCCCACAATACTGATGAACTGAAGGTGAAAATTCAACAAAAAATCAATGCAATTGACAACAATGTTTTGTGTCAGACGTCTCTCAATATGATCAGTCGAGCACAAAAGTGCATCGATGTCCAGATCATTTTGAACATATTTTGTAACAATAAGGTAAATAAATGCAACATTTAAATTACGTTTTATGTTTTTCTTATTTAATTTATCCATAGTATTCATAAAATCTCATTCCAACATAACCTAGTGGTTCTGCAGCAGTTACGTTATGGGTATGGTTTTATGTTGCTCACTCTGTGTAACAAGATTAAACAATAAATTGTTTTTAATTTTTTCAGATAAAAAAGAAAAGAAACTAGCAGAGAAAGTTAAACAAATTGAAACTAAAGATGATATTAAAGCTACTGAAACATTAGTTAAATTAAATGGTGATAGAATTGTTACAATTTCAAATGGTGATAATATGTTTGGTGCTACTCCTTGTTAAAGTCTGAATTATTTATTTATTTATTATTATGTGGTAGTGTAGTATTGTAAATTAGATAATTATGCATTTGTATGTACATAAATATATATTCTTTTTTAATTTTATTCCTTCACAGTTACTCAGTCATAGTGTATTTCTTATGTTTTCTGTAGCTGTTAATGATTTATCTTTTCATGATTTTTTAATTATTTTTTTCCTTAATCCTATTTATATTTTAGTTGTCTACTCTTATTCTTTTGGCATTTATCTTTTTTTTCTGTCCTTCATGTAATTTTTATACTGGTTGTTATAACTTGAGCATCGGATGAAATGCTGCCTTTTGGTTAGGATTACTGATTGATTACTAATGCTGTTTTCCTGTGATGTAAACTTAGAAAATTTATGCTGTGATGTTTACTAAAGAATTTTAAGCTTTGACTTAGTGTTTTTTGTTATTAACACTATCTATTTCTCTTTTTTTTATTATTGAAAAATGCATAATTCTTAAAGTTTAGAGCTATGCATGTCCAGTTAATGTAATTTAAAATAACAAAACAGAATTTTGATTGGGTGTATTGTTAAATAAAACACTACCATAATACTTTATTTTTGACATTTGAGTAAAGTAATTGTTTAGTAAGAACTACGTTTTTAATGTAAAGAATGTTCCAATATTGCTGAAGATTAAAATAGATTAATTGCAGAAGGATTGTATCATTTTAACTATCAATGATTCTGAATGAATGATCAGTTTAACACTTTCACAATGTTATGCAATTTATTTTTACCATTGGCAAAGGTTTTTTTTTATAAGGAAACCTGGTTCTTTTCTCTGAAAGTCCTTTGATAATTAGAGGAAAATCATTTTTTTTAACAAAAAATCCTTTAACTGTAATGTGATATATAATCCATTCTGGGTTAAGATACACCATCTCCCAAGAGTTTATGAATAAGATAGATGTCTGCATCCTGGAGAGTCTTTTAGTACTTGTTTGAGAATAGTCATCTGTTATAATTCATATCCATATATTTGTAAATAGTCCTTTTCTTATTGCCCTTTTTATCTTTTGGTTGTACTTAACCCTTTATCTTGGAGGTTTTCTCTGGATTTTAGCCAACAATTTTGTTATCTCTGCTGAGGTCATGAGGACTATTTGTTGTAAGTTTCTATCTGCTTAACATCTGTGCTGCTTAGTGTATAAGACTGAGTGATTGTAGTATGAGGTAATCGAGATGTACTCTGAAAATTAGTTAACTTGAGGTGAAATAAATATCCTCCCTTTGGCAAATATGTTTTGTTGATAAAACTTGGTCTCCTAACTCACTAAACTTCATATATCATTGAGATTATACCACCTTACATCTATTAATGTACTCAAATTTTAATCTCGGTTAAGAATGTTAAATTCTTAATAAATTAAAAATAATATTACCTTTAAAGCCTTTTTAATTTTGACATTCTTCATAGTAAATTTAATCAATATGGCTGAAAGATAGGTAAGTTATGTATCATCATATTTCATAATCATTAATTATTGAAATTTTATATATATATATAATCAGAGACGTTACAGTTGTTTCAAATAATCACAATTTAAATTCGTTAAAAATTTCAGAAACTGTTTCCTATATTTTCATTTATAAATTTTACACATTAAATTTTTCACAGTAATTTTTGCATAGAATTATCTTAATCAAGTAAATTCAAAAAACAAACCTTATCATTCTTTAAGAAGAAAGTTGAAACATTATTATTACTACTTTTTCAGAAATAGCAAAGATAAAAATCACGGTTCCTGGACGGTAAAAATCAGTTTTCCTGGAAAAGCTGAAATCACTTGTCTCATAGTCCGACTAATAAATATAAACTAATAATGTAAGAGGGTGTTTTAATTCATTATGAAGCACAACTTTATTGTGCATTTATTAAAGTAATTTTTATATCACTAACAATTATATATTTATCAAAATTATCATTCATGGTTAAAAATCCGATGCCATAAAAAAGTCAATGGGAAATCTTAAATTTCCTTACTAAGCTTGATATGGGATATGTATTACTCTGGAAAATTTTTATAATTTTCAGCAGTGATTTGTAATTTATGATAGGTTACCTGTAATCTTTTTATAGTTATATATTTTAACAAACATATACGTGTAAAAAATTAAGTGAAAGGAAAATCGGTGGGCCTGAATAGTATTTCACTGTATTCTGGGTTTTATATTTATTCTAGATTTTACATGAACATTTTTTTTTATTGGATTAATATCATCACTGCAGTAGTTCAATTTTTTCTGAAAAACAATTTTGATTTTAACCTAAATATAACATAAAACATTTATCTACTACAGACATTTATAAAAAAAAATTAATAATTTTTAATTAAATTATTAAACTTTTAATTACCAATAGATTTGTTTAGTGTGAAAAATACTGTGGAAGAGTGGGACTCAGAGCACTTTTGACACAAAAGGCTATTTTAATATCAATTAAAGTTATAAATTAATTGTACTTTAATTTTTATTGTGAAATAAAAATTATTAAAGTACATGACCATTTAATTCACTAATAAATTTTTTGTAATCTATATATCATGAAAAACAATCTGACAAAGCTGAAAGTATATTAGCATGTGTTACCTTATCTGGTTGTGATTAAAATGTCCAAAAATGGAAGTATTACCAAAGCCTTCCAGTTAAATAATATTCTTTAATTGTTCCTTTTATTATGACTTTTAATTGTTTTAACATTTTTATTATTTTGTAATCTTACAGAGAAATTGTTCAGTTCAAAACATGTATGCAAGTTTGTATAGTTATTCAGTGATTATCGCTTCATTATGGCTATTTCTTGTCTTTTACTTTTGTTAAGCTACTTAATATTTTGATTACTTAACATTAATCTTTCAATACCAAAGAAAAATTATTACTTATCATAACTGTTCCTTTTTAACTAATGTATGTATCAGTGAATGTTATTTAACAGTATTTAGTTAATCATGACTTGTTTAGTGCCATGATGTGTTTAAGTATTTGAAGATATTTTTCTTAATTTCCTTGTTGTATCTGTTACCAACTAAAATAGTCAATATTCTTTCTGTTTACTACTGTTTACTTTTAGATTACTAACATTTATTTATTACCAGTTTATAAACTGGGTGTGGTAAGATACATAACTGTGACAGTTGTTGGTGATCTGATATAAGTAACTAATCATTCAAGAAATTACGTAGTTGTATGTCTCTAAATCATTAGCCAGTGATATAGATTTAGTCTTTCTTAATATTCTGAAGTAAAACAACACACCGTGACAAGTTTACAATGGAAAGTAATAAAGTGCTTTGCTATTGCAATCTTCAAAGATCCAAATATATCGTAGCATATCAGTACACAAAGTTCATTGAAAAGCAGGCAATATTCAGCCTTACAAATGACCTTTCTACTACGGGGAATGTCTCTATAATGGATAACAGTACTCTAAGAAAAATTAACCTGAATAGTGGCTATTCTCTCTCGATGTTTGTAAGTGGCAACATATCAGATTTGTATTCTCTGATATTAATGATATTAATTGTATATACAGTCCTGTAGTAACAAGTAAGTGTGTCTCTTTTAGAACTGAAAATCATATATATATATATATATATATATATATATATATATAGGACAGCTTGGTGTATAGGCATGTAACGGTGTATTGTATTAATTAGTGAAGACTATGGTAAACATAATTTTCTGTTTTTAGAATGTTTTTATGTGTTACTTGTTGTTTTTGTCAGGTCACCAACCACCAGAGTATGACACCCAGCATATAAATTGTACATTTATTTTTCTATTTATGGATGTGTAATTCATTAAAAAGATTCTTATGTGAGATATTTTCTAAATATTTTTTCAAATCTGTTTTTATTCAGTGTTATGGTAATATTTTGTAGCCATTTTATATACATATATATATATATATAACTTTTGCATTAAGTTATTAAAGTATTTGTTTGCACATATGAAAATATACTTTCTTATATTTGTTTTTTATTATGCGGTTTTTTTCTTTTTATACAATCTTCTTTTCTCTGTCACATTCCTTTATTTATTTCAGTAAGATATATTTTTATTTTTTTGGAAATGTGTTTTTTTTTTATTTATTTTTTAGTTTTTTAGAAATATATATTTTTTTTAAATAAAATTATTGAAAATTATCTGTTACAAAAAAAAAAACTAAAATATCTTTAAATAGACATTTAACGTATGAAACTGATTGTTTTCTTCACTGGAAATCTCTTGAAATATAATGCAGATTTCCTGATTTGGAAGCTACAGGCAGCTGTGTTCCTTGTAAGTATAATGAGTAAAATTATACCTTGTTATATCCATGAATTGCCATGTTTAGGACATATTATTAATATTTTAATTCGTTTCTGCAGTTTTGTTTTATTGACTATAAATGTACCTAACATTTGAAAGTTTATGAATATTTTTTGTTTTAGTTAAAAGCCTCTTTTCAGTTAATATTGTACAAGCAATATAATTATAAGAGAGATATTTATAGAACACAATTACCTACAAAGTTACTTCATCTTTGACAAAAGTTTTGTAAAAAAATATTATACTATTATACAACAAAAATAATTAAAAATATTAAATGAAACTAATCAAAGAGCTTAATAAAAAAAAAAAAAAAAAAACATTTAAACTACAAAAAAAATTTCAAACAATTAGTTCTATGAATATTGAAGACAAATTTTCTTTCTTATCAAAAGTAGATGAAGTGAACAAAGAAACAAGTGATTCATAAAATGGAATACAGAAATGAAATGTAGAAACATTTTGTTGTAGTTATGATTACTTTCTTTGTTATAAAGTAACAGAAAATAGATTCAGCAAAAAGTTCTTAACAATCCTACATCTAGAAGGCCTAATTTTAGTCAAGATTGGAGTAAGAGGAGAACATAATATGACCATGGTATGTCAAATTACATAATAATTATGATTAAAGAATATGATTAAACACTTCGGATATTGTTTGTACAAGATATACTCATTCTGGGAAACCGTGTTAAGGGTTATTTTTTTTTTTTTTTGGTCTTCAGTCATTTGACTGGTTTGATGCAGCTCTCCAAGATTCCCTATCTAGTGCTAGTCGTTTCATTTCGGTATACCCCTACATCCTACATCCCTAACAATTTGTTTTACATATTCCAAACGTGGCCTGCCTACACAATTTTTTCCTTCTACCTGTCCTTCCAATATTAAAGCGACTATTCCAAGATGTCTTAGTATGTGGCCTATAAGTCTGCCTCTTCTTTTAACTATATTTTTTCCAAATGCTTCTTTCTTCATCTATTTGCCGCAATACCTTTTCATTTGTCACTTTATCCATCCATCTGATTTTTAACATTCTCCTATAGCACCACATTCCAAAAGCTTCTAATCTTTACTTTTCAGATACTTCGATTGTCCAAGTTTCACTTCCATATAAAGCGACACTCCAAACATATACTTTCAAAAATCTTTTCCTGACATTTAAATTAATTTTTGATGTAAACAAATTATATTTCTGACTGAAGGCTCGTTTTGCTTGTGCTATTCGGCATCTTATATAGCTCCTGCTTCATCCATCTTTAGTAATTCTACTTCCCAAATAACAAAATTCTTCTACCTCCATAATCTTTTCTCCTCCTGTTTTCACATTCAGTGATCCATCTTTGTTATTTCTAATACATTTCATTACTTTAATTTTGTTCTTGTTTATTTTCATGCGATAGTTCTTACGTAGGACTTCATCTATGCCGTTCATTGTTTCTTCTAAATCCTTTTTATTCTCGGCTAGAATTACTATATCATCAGCAAATCATTGCATCTTTATCTTTTCACCTTGTACTATTACTCCGAAGGGTTAATTAGAATCTAATAACTAGAAGATGACAAGAGTACAGTACTGAAAATTCATTACCATAAAAATACAATTACTTAGGTAGAACCAACAACATGTGATAAGTTATACTATAAACAATCAAGATGTGATTTTAATAATTAAACTAATCTCATCCAATTTTCTAAGTAACATTAAATCTACTAAGAGATAAATAAAAAGTATGTGATCATATGAATAACTAATAATTCTTAATTATTTGTAGTTATGACTTCATTATAAAGACAAAGAAAGGTAAATAAATAAAGGTAATTCCATTATATATTGAGAAAAGGCCAGTTGCATGATTTGTTATGGATCACCTAACAAATATTTCAATGACTTGTCTTTATAGTTATATAACAGATTTGACCATGAATATTTTCCTGATGTGTAATTTTGTTTACTTGTAAACCCATCAGTTTTACAATAAATATAATTCCAGCTCTAATTTTTTATCTTCATTGTTTCATTTGAAGTTTCTAAAGCATTATATGTTTTCTAGAAAAAATGAATTGCTTTTTCACTAGAAAATAAAGTACCTCAAAAATATCTTCCAATATTATGTTTTTAGGTATATCTGATATTGATATAATAAATACATTAAACTGAATCAGTATTTCAACAGAAATCATTGCCTTTTTAAAAAGCCAAGATTAAGAGTACTAGAGTACTTAGTACGTAAGAATATTAGAGAAATGTTACCTTTTGATTTTTTGCAGATAATAAACACTTTGATCAATTAATAGAAAAATTATAGACCTTGATAGTTGCTCAGATTTAAATGAAGCAAACCTTAATTAGTAGCAGGTTTATTATAATGTTATTGCAATGGCATGTTCTTTGTTCTGAATATTTGTACAACAGTTATATTATGCTACTTTTTTTATTATTTACTGACAGCTGCTATTATACATAAACAAAATCAAAGTATTTAAATTTATTAATTTAGAAATTTGAAAAATCAGACAATAATTATGTATGTCACAGTTGACTTTTCCATGACATCATGAACACCTAAGAGAATATCATGTAAATTGAATTATTGGAAGTAATGATAAAAATGCTCTATAACAAAGCTATGTTTAATAAACTGGATATAATGTAGAATAATATAGTAGTAAAATAAAACTTTCTAAAGATCTTCAAAAAAGGAATCAAGTTATTCTTAATCAAGATAAAAGATAACATCTAATCACTTTTGCATCTGATTAACTTCTTGATAAACTAAACTAAGGTCCTATTTTAACTTAAACTTTTTATATTTTGCTTGTGATAATTACGGCTGAATGCTTATACAGTTGTATGAAATTTAGCAGTAAAGTTATTTGCTACTAAACAGAACACAATATATGTGTAACAGTTTTTCATAAAATTTTCCATTTCATAACTGTGACCGGCACAAAAGTTGGGAAGACTGTACACTGTTAGACCTCACTGCCATACAGTGTCTTAGTGAAATCTGTTGTAAGTTCTAATAGAGATACAGAGGCTCTTTATTTGTACTACTTTATAAAAAATTAACTGCTGTATATCTATTGTTTGTACTATAATAACATCCTAGGAAATAAATTAGGCCTGAAGTGTGACAATAATAAACATTTTTTAAGATCAATCGAGAAAATTTGTAAAAAAAAAAAAATAGAAAATGAGTGACAGTTAAAAAACGGAGAATATGTTTATTTAAGGAGAATAAATGAAGAAAAATGTTCAACTTCTTTCATAATTAAAAAAGTAAAAACTTCTAGGGAAAGGTCTTTCAAAAGATTGGAAAAAAGAAGAAGAAATTTTAGACAGAAATTTTCAAGATAAGTTTAAAAGAATTAATGTGGCTTAAAATGGAAGAGGAAACAACAGAAGAATCACAGAACACAGAAAGACTAAGAAAATTGATGACTGAAAGATGATTAAAGCCTCTGAAGAAGAAGATGGTTGAATAGAAAAAGAAAAACCACTGAAGAAAGATAAAGTTTGTTTGCGCAGTACTTAGATGACCAATTCAAAAAAAATCTTCTTAACATCATCAGCTGGAAATATCCAGGATTTCTGGAAACAGTAGTTAGATTTGTTAATTTAGTTAATCTTCGGCACTCTCTCTCTCACTCTCTCTTTTTCTGTTTATCTTCCGGAACCACCATAAGGTATTACTTTAAAGGATGATTGAGGATGAAATGTATGAATGTAAATGATGTGTAGTCTTTTACAGTCTCAGGTCTACTATTCCTGAGATATGTAGTTAATTGAAACCCAACCACCAAAGAACACTGGTATCCATGATCTAGTATTCAAACCCATTACCACCGAACACACAGGCTTGATGTAACGGCAGCGGGTAATCGTCAGTTGAGCAATGGCTACCCTGCAGAAAAGAAGCCATGTACATACTATGATTTCATGAAAGCGGATCTGTTATTACTATTCGTAAGAATATAATTGTGGTCTTGAAATCATTTGCCAGCTAACACTCGCTAACATTTTCAATGATTCGATTCCAAACTTATGTTTATATGAAATTTTTTATTACTCAAACGGTTATTATTAACATTTTTTAGTTATATGAACAGAGCTGTAAAAATATCCGTAATCCGTAAAAAAAATCTAAAAGTAAATACCTTTACTAGGATTTGAATCTTAGAACTCTCAACTTCTAAATCAGCTGATTCACGATGATGAGTTAACCACTAGACTAGCCCAGTGGGCTTAATCTTTGCCAGTGGATAAACTTTTCAGAATTGATTATGATTTATAATTTTATTTATTAATTTATCTTAAATTTCAGTTTATTGTTTCAAATAATTTTTAGAATTCAGTTTCTTAAATTTAGAAGAAAATGAGTAAGCGGTACAGAGCAATTTGTATTTACTTAACAATTTGTTAGGTGTGTTTTAAGAAACTGATTTTATTTATATATACACCACGATTAGGTATTGTTTCAGAAAACGTGACAAAATGACAATTTTGTAGCATGTGAAAATGCCATGCTTGAACAAAATTTGAACCTGGGACCTCTAGATGAAAGGCCTAGTGCTATCACTTTTGTGTTACAGAGGCCATCAGAGAAAGCAATTTTAATTTTTAAAAAAAGGAATGGGAAATCATTCTATTTTAACACTTTTCGTAGTAAGCTTAGCTTGGAAGCTTGTTATTCTTGAGCTTGCATCATATCTTAACATATGCATGTGCTTTAATGAATTTATGAGAACTGTTTACATTTGTTTATACATGTAGTTAGCTGGATAATATAATTGTAATGGTTGGCTGATGTTCAGGCGCCTTGAATTTTGGTTATAAAAAGTTGTGCAAAATTGTCATTTATTGATTCATAGTTACTCGCTAGATTATAATTGTCTTCTTCAAAAAGGTATGGGCCATTGTTTCTAAACTTTGAGATCGTACATCATACTTTTTCTTTGGACTACCACAGAGATAAAGTTTTTAAATATTTGACTGTATGTAATTGCTAAATTCTGATAATTATCCTGCAAGAAATAACAATTTCATATGAAATGATATATAAAGCCGTGAGAATCTTCAGAGCTAGGGTAAATTAGTGTATGCGAAGAAAGAAGGCAAACATATTGGTTGATAAAATTTGAATAATCGATTTAAAGAAATGATATATCAAGCTGTGAGAATCTTCAGAGCTAGGCTAAATGAGTGTATGCGAAGGAAGAAAGCAAACATATTGGTTGATAAAATTTGAATAATTGATTTAAATTTAAAGATGCATTAAACTTTTATATTGAGATCAGTTTTTATTTTTTTCAAAACCATCAAAACATTTTACCAGTTCCTACTTACATAAAGCAGCTTTATTCATATAAAGTATATACTTGATATATCTTTCGTTTTGCAAGTATCGATTATCTAGTGCTTTTAACTATCAGATTTCTTCTACTGCAGCCAATCAGAATTATGGTTAACAACTTCCAATTGTATATGCACCAATAGTGTAGTATATTTAATAAAAAATTTAACTAGTTATTTTATTAGTGAAATAATATTTTAATGAATTTTTTCTACTTTTTCTTAAAAATACTATTTTGTTATTCACTCCCAGGTATGTGTTATAATAGAGTATAAAAAAAAAAAAAACTATCTGCAGTATTGTGGAAGTTCATATTTAATTTTTATTTTTATTAGAGCATACAATAATAAAACTGTGTAAAAATTGACAGGCCCTATAGTTTACCTATCCTTTTCATAATAGCACCAATCATTAGATATTACTTTTTATGTTTAATTAAAAGAGGACTGATTAAAAATCTTCTTCAGGTTTTAGATGATATATATACAACATCGATGGAAATTTATTAATTATGTTATAAATAAAATAAAAACAGGAAACAATAATGTAATCAACATTAAAGAAAAACAAAAGTGAAAATAAAATTCAAACATTTGTAGTCAGTTTCTTCAGACTTCATTCATAACATTTTACGCAGAATCAAATCGTCTAAGTTTTGTTCAAAATTTTTATGTGTTTATTACCCAATTTAACAAAGTTATTTTATGCAAAACATAAAATAGTGTGTCTCTCAACCCATCTTTTTAATTTTTATCCCAGATTTCTCAAAAACTATTATTAGTACAGTCTTAGGATCTATGTTTTTTTAATTTTTTAAGTCAGATTTCATGTAAAACCACTAAATTGTACGTGGTAATTTGGGTCCCAAGAATTACAGTCTTACATAATTTTATCAAAGGCGCAGAAATCATTATGAAATCTCTCACTAGTTGAACTTGCTAACGAAGCATTTTGCAACCTACGTCTGCATGAACTATCTTCTTTACTTTTAACTGTGGTATATTTCCTGAAAGGTTGTTACACTCTTCATGAATCACTCTGTATTGTCCACAATGAACATATATGTAAGATCTGTCTCTGTACATTTTTTATATTATTATTTTTACGGCTTGATTTTATTATACTTTTAATCTTGTGATATTTTTTTAAAAAATGTGACCGTTATTTCCTTTAATATTTTCCATTTATTTCCCTATCACTTCAGTTCTACTTTTCTCTTATAAGTTTTTTTAAATTCTAATCTCCCTAAGGTAATTTAATAGTATGAAATCTTAATAGAACATGAACATTGTAACATATTTAGCATTGTCTTCAATGTACTTCATTAATGAGCATAAAATTATACCTACTATTTTGAGATTTCTGTAACAATAAAAATATTTTTATGACTTTTCTAGTTAATTACAAAATTATTTCTATTTCACTTTTTTGTTACACTCTTTTAGCAAAATTATATATATATATATTTTACAATTCATTGAATAAATTAAATAACAGTCAAGATAATAAATATAAATGCATACCTTGCATAATGTGAAATACCAGTACAGTTCAGAAAAGTTTATAATGCACCCATGTTTTGACACAAATATCAGATCTGGCTATGTTTCATCATTATCTCATACCATGTCACCTTATTTAGGCACATCAGTTTTATTATTCAAGTTGGTTCAAGTAAATAAAAAATAAATCTAAAGAAATAAAAATTTGTTATAGCCAATGAATCAATATGTTGTTAAAATTCAAATTAAAAAAAAAATAATTGAAGAAAATAAACAATAATGATAATTTTTAAACAATTTTTTTATAAAATATAAACAAAAAGCAAAAAAAATTTCCAGACAGTCCAGACCAGATTGTTCTTTTAAATAAATGTTTCTCTTCAAAGCGGGTTAATCTTTTTTTTTATTTAAATTACTTCTTTTCGGTTGTGACATGTTGAAGTTTTCATATGCAAGACATATTTGATGGATCTCTATTACCATAACCTGTTCTGCAAGCACTTAACTATTTTTATTGTTTTATTGTGAACTAACTGCCTTCATTGTAATTTATGATTTTAGTTAATCAATTTCAGACACAAATGCCAATTATTTACTATGTTTATAACAAAAAAATCACACATTCTGTAAAAAAATTGATTTTATGATAATTAAATGTTCCCATTTGTACTATAAATAAAATAAATGCATATGAGTTTAGAACAAACACTAACCAGTGGTAAATGCTTCAGTAAGGCTTATATTTTTGTATTCTTTACATCAAAATTCGAGTGTTTTCATATAAATAAATATGATAAATAATGGTCTAATATTTGGCAGGAAGGATAATCTGACCCGATCATTTTTTTAATTAAGTGTTTGTGTAAATAAAACATGCTTTTTCATTTCTTATTTGGAATATTCACTGTTTGTTATATTTTATTAAGAAACTGTTTCAAGGGAACTGTACAGTTACCCATTGTCGAATTTGTTGGTAGTTTGTAGGTATTTGATACGGAGGTTTCATCGTATTATAGATGTATTTGTCCATTAAAAGGGATTTAGAATCCCAAATTTGCTCTAATAAGAACCTCAGACTTGGTGGGCATTGCATATCCTTTGGATAGGAAATAAAAACCGAAATAAACAGTACAACTTCAAAAATGCTAATGTCAAGACTCCTAAATCTCTATACCTTGGCTTCAAAATCTGAAGTATAGTTGTCTAGTAAACCAACTGAACATTTGGACAAGAAGGAATCAAGAAAAAGGGCTACGTTGCAAAAAGGAAAAATAATTTACCCACCAACAATCCATGTAATGAGATAATTAGAGCTTTGCAGTATTCCACCTAATGTTAATAAATAGTTCAGTAAACTTTATCCTAGCACAAGAATATAATTATTTATACAAAAATTAATATCATTGCTTATTGTTTCTTCTCTTTAAGTGCTTTCACAGATAATAATCTATATTATCTTGTAATCTAAAATGCAAGATAATAATATTGTATATGTTATTTTAATATATTCTGAAAAAGCCTACATTTTTATGAAAGTATTAATAAAGAGAAAAGAGGAAAATTGAAACGTTAGGTAACTTTTATAAATAATTTTGAAACTGCAATTCAAGTCAGTTTTAGTAGTATAATACTGCTATAACTTACTCTTTTTTTTCAGCATCTAAAATAGTACAGATTCAGACGTCTTTAACGAAAACCTTCCCTCATTTGTAGAATTAAGTATCATATTGAAGTTCAAGTGAATTACAAAACAACTGCTCACATTCAAACTAGAATCTGGTTAAGTATGACACATGATATTACTGCTAGTTTTATAATGTAGTTGTAACATCCTAACTTTGTAGGGGAAGCCTTGTGATGCTTCCAGTCGCCACCCCCCCCCCCCCCCCTATTCCTAGCCCTGATGGGTTTTAACGGGAGTTTTTTTTTGTCTTCAGTCATTTGACTGGTTTGATGCAGCTCTCCAAGATTCCCTATCTAGTGCTAGTCGTTTCATTTCAGTATACCCTTTACATCCTACATCCCTAACAATTTGTTTTACATATTCCAAACGTGGCCTGCCTACACAATTTTTTCCATATACCTGTCCTTCCAATATTAGAGCGACTATTCCAGGATGCCTTAGTATGTGGCCTATAAGTCTGTCTCTTCTTTTAACTATATTTTTCCAAGTGCTTCTTTCTTCATCTATTTGCCGCAATACCTCTTCATCTGTCACTTTATCCACCCATCTGATTTTTAACATTCTCCTACAGCACCGCATTTCAAAAGCTTCTAATCTTTTCTTCTCAGATACTCCGATCGTCCAAGTTTCACTTCCATGTAAAGCGACACTCCAAACATATACTTTCAAAAATCTTTTCCTGACATTTAAATTAATTTTTGATGTAAACAAATTATATTTCTTACTGAAGGCTTGTTTCGCTTGTGCTATTCGGCATTTTATATCCTGCTTCGTCCATCCTTAGTAATTCTACTTCCCAAATAACAAAATTCTTCTACCTCCATAATCTTTTCCGTTCCTATTTTCACATTCAGTGGTCCATCTTTGTTATTTCTACTACATTTCATTACTTTTGTTCATTACTTTAACGGGAGTATGTAATTATAACAATAAAAAAGACAAGTACCTATTTTCTGACTTATTTAATAGTAATATCAATTTCTTTCATTCAGAAAGTCCTGGGTTTGAATTCCAGCCAGACACAGTATGTTTCACTTGCTGCTAATTCTCATACTTTATTCCTTATGTAAATTGATGTGAGAAAGGGGATAAAGCTGAAAAAATAGGCTTAAATCTCCAAATTCCGATTAATCGCAGAAATACTGTGAAAATGTTATTAAAAAATACTGTTAGAAATGGAAATGTTAATAAAGATTTTTTATAGTATGTGGAATTAGTTCCATGTAATCTTATTTGTTTCAAGGTAATATTTTTGTGAGTTGTTCAATTCAGTAATGTATTAAATGTTCAATATAGTCTGTAATTATTTTAGGTACATTTCATAAGAAGGATGACTATTGTAATGGGTACCATGATTCGACTTGCGGAAAATTTTGATATATCTTCGCGTTTCACATCACATCCCTCAGAATCCAAAACCACCAGTAGTTCATAAGTTTATATATATATATTTCACTTTCTTATGGACACGATAACTGCTGTAATTTTGCGTCAATCATTTCAAAATTAATATATAAAATATAACGACCCAAAAGGGTCGAGTACATTAATAGGAAAATCTGACAATGGGGGGGCTTTGAAATTGTTATAACTTTCTTATTAAGTAAAATATCTAATTCGTTTAAAATTCCTACTATTCTTTGAATAAGGGCCTAAAACGTATGTAAGTAACATTTTTTGATAACACCAGCGATCGGCCAAGGGGGTGAAAAAATGGGGTTTCGAAGAAAAAAAAATCATACCTCCCTTAATAGGCACAGTATCGAATCTGTTTATTGTGGTCGTTAATCCACTAAAAATTACCTAAAACTTTTGCCTGATACAATTTTTGATTTGATCAACCTTTACGGCAAGGGATGACCAAAGTGTTACTGGAATTGTAAGAAGATTTGACTTATCGTATGGGAAACGTTTTTTCACGTGCAACCATTTTCGTATGGAGTAAATTTGAAGTTTTTCTTAACTTCAAAGTGGAAATCTTTTTTATCTTCTACTTACCACCGGTGAAATCTACCTCCGCCTTCCGGGGTGCCGAAAGGTAATTTTTTTAATCCGATTTCACGATGCATTTCCCAAATAACTACGAACCAAAGTAAAATTTAATTACACGATTATGTGTTTAATTAATTTAATTAATTAATGTTATGTGTTTAATTAATATAAGCGCCTGCTTATTAATTACACGGTTGAACTTCAGTTGGAATGCAACAGCTCTTGCCTCGGTTCTAAGCAAGTACCTGCAATCGATAATATTACTAATATCGTGTAAAACTTGGTGATACTTCACAAGGTATAATCACAGACTCGATGAATTTTATAGTTAAAACTGATTAAATAAGATGAAACTGTATCGCATTATGTTACAATAATAATAATAATAATATTTGCATTACCTGACATAAGAAGCAAGATGAAATTTTTTTTTTATTATTAATTCACCGTCAAAAATTGAATCTTGTGCGTGGGAATATGAAATTTTAATTTTGTAGTATATGAAATATTAATAAGCAAATTAAGTAGTAAATGGAAGTTAAGATACAACAAATATAAAAAAATGTGTCAAATCAGTTTTTTCATTCTTTTTAAAAATTTAAATCCTAGCATCTGAAATACTTCATTTCTCGGTTATGTACAATAATTATTTAAATATTCTGGTGTTTTTGAATAGATATAAATCTTTACGTTAACTTAATCTGAATTTTGTTGATGTACATTCTACCGACGAATATTGGAAAATACTACTAAAAAAACCAGTTAAAAAAAAAACGAAAAAATCTTTTTTTTTTTTTAAATGAAAGTATATTTTTCCAGTTTTTTTACGTCCCAGCATTGTAGAAAGTAAATTATAGCTAAATAATAGCATTTAAAAATATATATTATTTAATATTTTGATATTGTGTATCTGATTTCTCATTCCCCTCAACCGGTAATCGGATTAAACAAAATGGTTCTACAATTAAATTTAAATTGATTTTATTAATTAATATTGCTGATCGCGTGGATAGAATTTCATTAATTATATAATAACATTCTTGTTGCTTATAAAACAAAATTTGAGTGTTTCATTGAATAACAATTTCTTGTGAGGACAGAATAAAATCGTACTGTTCCTCTTTTCAAACACCTTAATAAAAAAAATCGATGTGGCCACCACATAACTACCTTGTACGCATATTAAATTACATATACGCATTTCTTAAAAATGAAAAGTTCATAAAATATTATTTCATTAATAACTTGTGATATTTTTTCTTTTTTTTTGAATTGTTATTATTTAATTATTATCTTTTGTAATTTTTTTTTTTAAATTTGAAGTTAATAATTATTAATAAATCAATATATTTAAATTAAAAAAAAAAGAGATCAAGTCAGATTCGAACCGATTTGCCTTCCCCTCTCCAAATATTTCGTTATTTACAATTTTATTTGGCTATAACTTTGGAACCAATGAAAATAAGTACTACTTATGATATATCGTTAAAAAGCTCTCAATGAGGGCTTATTACTGTAGTTAAGAAAAGTCCAAAATTTGAATTTTGGGATTTTTTGAACACTTCTGGTTGAATGAAAAGGGGATGAGTTCAACTAGATCTTATAACAGTCCTAAATCCTAAATTTCAACATCCTACGGATAATCGTTTTTAGTTATGCGAGATACCTAAGTGTAGAATCACACCGAAATAGTCAATATGAATTCAGGGATGGTCAAAATAGATATTTCCGTTGAAATCTGAAAACCGAAATTTTTGGCGAATACATTACTTCCTTTACTTCGTGCAAGGAAGTAAAAATTTTAGAATACTTTTTTTGCGAATAAAGAAACCGTACCGGAACATTCTGGATGTAACTTAAGATGGTAAGAACTCCTCTAAGGAAGTAATATTAATTAACGTATCAAAACTGCTTTTTATATTCTCTTGTAGGATATTTAAATTTATTGTTAAAATAAAATGTATAATATATATATTATCGATTTAGGTCATCTATGGAGCGCGGAAGAACTGTACAAAGAGTTTTTATTATTTTTACTACAGTAATTTTTTATGAATGGATCAGTTTTTATCCGTACATCTTAGTAACTAGTTTGTGGCTATGAGTTCTTGAAATCCATTGAAATTCTTGATTTTGTCTTGAAATGTGGTGCAGTCTTGTGTCTCTTTATTGCCAATATTTGTTTCTTGTATACCTTTTCGGATATCGTCAAACTATCTTTTGTTTTCTTGACGTACATCGGGATACAGTTTATGAGAAATGCTGCCATAGAATTGGATGTTGTGTTTTCAAATTATATCGATGAGTTTTTCAAAGTATGTGTAGAGTTCCTTGTTGGTTCAGAGTTTCTAGTTATCGTCGGTTTTATTTAGGCTTAGGATTACTCTTATTCACCCATCATACAGCCCGGAATTGGCTCCCGATTTTCACCTCTTTGCTCACATGAAACGCTGGCTAGGAGGACAACATTTTGGCATAAACATCGAGCTGCAGACCAGCGTAGAAGGAATGGCTGAAAACACAGGCGGCTCCGTTCTATGACGAGGGTATTGGAAAGTTGGTACCACGCTACGACAAATGTCTAAATTGCAGTGGCGACTATGTAGAGAAATAGCGTAACTATGTAACTACTTGTTACAAATAAAAAACATTTTATTTTCACTGTGGTTTTAATTTCGATCGACCTTTAAAAACAAAATAACCTCATAATTCTTATCATTATCGGGCACAAAATTCCAACCAATCGTATTCGTTGTTTTTTAACCAATCATAAGGTGACAATAATTCTTATTATCGGGCACGAAATTCCAACCATTCGTATTCGTTGTTTTTTAACCAATCATAAGGTGAGTGTACGCGTGTATATATATATATATACATACAGGTGATTCAAAGAAACGGGAAATTTAAAAAATTAAATAACGTTAATGAAAAATTTTTTTTAGAAAATTAATTTTATTTCATGTAATTGTACAAATGTTGCCATTTTAGGATACATACATTTTAGTTTATTTTTTAAAGATGACATTTTGCAGGTGACCTCCTCTTCTACGTAAACACTCACGAAGTCTCGTCGTTAAATTGTTCACGGTTTGACGTAACATCTCAACTGGAATTTCCGCAATCGCTTTTCGGATCTTTGCCTTCAGTTCTTCCGTTGTAGCCTACTGTGGAACACTTTGCTTTTAAGGCGACCCCCACAAAAAGTAATCGCAAGCTGAGAGATCAGGCGATTTGGGAGGCCATCTAATGGCCTCCCAAATGGTGAATGGAGGCCATTCACCATTTCGTGAAATGACACGTTGTCCAAACAATCGGCGTACAGCTGCCATCTATATTCGTGCAGTATGTGACGTTGCTCCGTCTTGTTGAAACCAGGCTGTGTTAAGAATCGGTGGAAATCTCTTTTGTTGTTCCACAACAAAGGTTTCAAGCACGGCTACGTAACGAGCCGACGTCACTGTAATCGCAAGACCGTTGTCATCCTCAAAAAAATAAGGGCCTATAACACCGTAAGATGACATAGCACACCACACGGTCACTTTCTGGCTGTGCAACGGACGCTGGTGTAGCTGCGTAGGATTTTCTTGTGCCCAGTATCTGAAATTTTGCTCGTTAACAAATCCACTGAGGTGGAAATGCGCTTCGTCTGGCATCCACAGTTCGTGGACAAACTCTTCGTTATCGTTTATCTTCTGAAGCATTACATTACAGAATTGTGCTCGCACAACTGCATGGTTCGGTTTCAGCTCCTGGACGATCTGCAACTTGTACGGATGGAATTGCAAGTCCTTCACTAACATTCTTCGAACACTTGAACTATGCAATTGCAAAGATGCTGAGAGACGACGGCTTGACCGATGTGGACATCGTGTGACAGCATCTTGCAAAGGTTGAACATTCTGTGGTGTACGGACTGTGCTCACGGCCTGGAAATTTCTTTTTCATTGCCGAACCGGTTTCCTCAAAATTAGATATCCATGTTTTAATTGCATGTGCTAATGGAACACGGTCGTGCCGTCCCAGATTAAAATGACGGCGAAATTCTCTACGCGCTCCTCCACACTGTCATTATTTTTGTAAAACGCTTGGATAGCAAATGCACGTTGCGCACCACTCCAAGGATCCATGACAACTAAATGGCAGGTTAGGTTAGAGAGGCTGGCGCCAGTTATCAAGTGGTAACAATCGCCCACGACTACCAACACAACTTTAAAAATTTCCCGTTTCTTTGAATCACTCTGTATATATATATATAAAACAAAATAATATGTCATGAGTGATTTATAAACAACGCCCAGCAAAACAACTGAAGATAAATTGATGAAAATTTATGCAAACTCTTTTTACGGAGTAGGTGAAGAATGTCGTTTTTGAAATTTCATCTTTAAAGAAGTATAATGGAGTAATAATGAAATTATTATTTTTTTTTTTTATTTCTCGGTAAAAAATGTAGGTATCAACTTAATTATTTTTTGTGTATTCTTCGTGTGACTACGTAAAAATCAATTTTTAGATTTCTTGAAATTCCGAGTTTAAATGGTTAAAACTTATTTTTGAATCTTTTTTGAAACAACTATTTTTTGAATTGTTCGTAACAAATGTAAATTGCAACTTGATGTTTTTGGTTCGTGTAATCTTCATGTGAATATCTAAACTCAAATTCGAGTTTTTTGAAATTCGGTCTTAAAAAGGGGTGAAAAATATGAATCAAAATTTTTTTAACAATGAACGCATATTTTTCCCATTTTCAACTTTGCTAAACGAGATATACAGTTGAGTTGAGCTTAGAAATACTCTTCAGATAAAATCGCTAAAAGCAATTTTCGGGTTTTCTTTTGAATTTCGATTTTTACTTCCTTGTACGAAGTAAAGGAAGTATTGTGATCGCGAAAAATTTCGGTTTTCAAATTTCACCAAAAATATCCATTTTGACCATCCATGTATCCATTTTGACTAGTTTCGGCGTTACGAATAATCCCCAGTTTTGGGGTGCTAAAATCGAAACAAAAATTAAATTTTGGACTTTTTTCTTAACTGCAGTAATAAGCCCTCATTTAGAGTTTTTCAACGATATTTCATAAGTGATACTTATTTTCATCGGTTCCAGAGTTATAGCCAAATAATTTTTAATTTCTGAAATATTTGGATCTTACAAGGGGGAGGCACATCGGTTCGTGTCAGACTTTATCTCCTTTTTTTTTACCTTTTTTTAAAGTAAATATATTTCCTTTTTCCATTTAAATATATGGATTTATTAATAATTATTAAGTATAGTTGTAAAAAAACGTTTTACGATGAGTAATAATTCCATAATAATAAAGGAAAAAGAAAAAAATATCAAAAGTTATTAATGAAATTTTATGCGCTTTTCATTAAAAAAAAAAAATATGTATATGTAATTTAATAGGCGTACAAGGAAAGTGGTGGTGTGGTGCCCATATCTGATTAATGGTGCGTCGATGTACAGCGCGGCGGCTCTATCAACAGAGACTGCCACGGTTATAGCACTTGCGACGCGACGGGCTAACCTGCATCCGGTTACTTGACTAAAGAACATAATAAAAAAAATTATTGTGACGGGAAAACTAAGTATTCATATAGAGGTAACGAAGCCGCGACGGGGAATATATATATATCATAAATTAGTAATAGGTAGGGAATCTTGGAGAGCTGCATCAAACCAGTCAAATGACTGAAGACAAAAAAAATTAATTATAATAAATAAAATATAAATTTAAAAATTTAGAAATAAATGTTAATTAACATTATATATTTAATTCAATTTATAAATATACCACATATTTCTTTTATAAAATAGTTTTTTTAGCGGTAAATTATTCGCTAAGTGTATCACTTTGTGTTTATTTTAATTACTATTTTAAAACAAGTATTTTGATATTAAACCATGAGATTAATTTTAGCTTAATTGTAAGTATAACATAAAAATGCAGATAAATTTAAAAATGAAAACCGGTTTTTTTTAATATATAAAAAACGTTTAATTAAAGAATAAATTGTTAATGTGATAATAATAGTAATTAAAAGATTAAAATTTACTTTATTTAATATATATATATATTTGTATAATCAGGATTAAATTTAATGTATTTTAAAAATTATTCTATTAACTGCATTACTGATGTATTAAGTTGGAAAAAGTAATAACATGGGTAGAAAGATCTAAATTGACGATCTCTTAATATAAACCTTGAATATTACTAAGATATCATCTTAAATTAATCTTATACCACCGATAAAAACATATTTATATACATAAAAAATTTAATTCATACTTTTTTAAATCATTGTTACTTTAAAACTGGATGTGTGATTATCTCATGATATAATTATTTTTTATTTAAAATGTTAAATTAATTAATTATTTTTTTCTAAGTCATTAGAGAAATATTTTACTGAAGAATAAATGAGTTAAAAACAAAAATGTTAAAAATGATTATTAAGTATATATACATTATAATTTTTTCAAAGATTTTATTTTTACAAATTGAATTAAACTGTGCTGGTAAGTATATATTGTATAATATGAAAAAAAAACTTTGTCATAGCCTCAGTAAGAGACCAGATAAACGTTTTAAATACATTTAAATTTTTAAATATACACAACGTTTTAAACATATTAAAAATTAACATTTGGCATAAAATTTTTTTTGAACGTAGTAAAATACGTATTCTGAAATAATGTGCGACCAAATACCACTAAGTGGTATGATTGCTTGGGATAGAGTAAAACTGCAAAATGACCGCCTCTGGAAGTAACAATTTTAATTTTACAAAAAATGAATTAACTTTTGGGGTAAAAAATTTGAACCACTTATTAAAGACATAAGGACTTTCATTTTTCAGCAAAATCAAAGCATTTCTTTATTTATTGTTACAAAAGTTATTGGTTATTGAAAAATAAAGTTTTTTGGGGCGTTTTTTGCCCATTATCTCAGCAAAAAATTATCGAATTTTAATTTACCATTGGTCATATTATAGGTTTATGAACAACATTCCATAAAAACCTTTCTTGATAGGAATTCCATTTTTAATACATGAAACAACAGAACATACACGTTGCGGAGCTGTTTGCTATTCATAAGGCTTTAAGTAAAATTAGCCCAACATTTCGATTTGTGCTTGTTTTCTCGGATTCTATGAGTTCTTTATAGGCGATTAGTTACGTGTACTCCAGACACCGTGTTGTTTGTGAGATTGTGTTATTTCGCAACTAACTAGACTTAATTCAACAATGAGCTTCTTCTGGATCTCCAGCTACAATGGAATTTCGGACAATATGGCGCAGATAGCGCTGAAAAAGAGGTTTGTTTGTAGCCTATATTTAACTATTGCGTTTCTTCTAACGATCTTGTCTGTTAACTAAAGCGGGCGATTCACGACGAGTGGCAAAGTGAATGGGATGCTACTATTAAAAATAAACTTAATCCAATTAAGGGCACTGTGGAGATCCTCATGCTGAAATAACCTTCGAGAGGAGGCGATTATTTGCCGTATATGAATATGATGTCATATTTAAATTACATAATAATTGCTAAGAATTATTTTATTTATTTTTTTTATTATGTAAAAATAATATCACAAAGATTTTTCAAAATTTTTACAAACTTGCTTTGTTTAGTCATACTTTAATTAAATTATTATTATATATTGCATGAGTTTAATTAATAGGTTAATTTGATTTTCACAAGATAACATCATACATTGAAATTCTTAATATATTTATAAAATATCAAATAAATTTCCAATCAAACATTTACTATACAAAGTAACGAAACAGTGAAGTTTTAGCATAGTGACGTTTTTATTTCATTTTCTTATTAAAGAGTTGTGTCTCAACATACTGTCTTTTTTTCTTCTGCTCCTCGGATCCGGGATTCAAGCAATACTCAACCCAGAAGGGCTGATCTTCTATTCACCTCATTCGACTGCCTCAAACCAGTGAGGTGGAGTAACCGGACCCTGCTATGCCGTTCCCGGGCTCCGCCACAGTAACCGGGACTCGTCTTGCCTTTTGCCTGCCTCAAGCCACCAGGGAGAGAAACCAAGTCCGGCTATGCCGTTCCCGGATCCCCCCCAGTAGCCGGGTCACGTTCTTTCTCTTCCTTTTTTATGCTTGCTGTTCCCTACTCCAGTCACGAAACTCTATTTCTTTCCTTTGAAGTATTTCCGTGGCCAAATCGTCTGTAGCATTCCACTCTACCACCCGTTGTATCATATAGTTTACAATTTTTTCGGGCGTTATCCATCTAAGGCTGCTGCTCTCTACATTCGATCCATCTGTCACATTTATCAAATTTATGGTAAAGTGAATCTACCAGGCCACATTATATGCAGTTGGTCATCTCTCGCTTCCTAAATCGATGTAGATGTTTACCAAATTCTCCATGGCCGAAGAGAAGCTCTGCAACATAAAAACGTATGTGTGTGTATATATATATATATATATATATATGAGTGTTATGACGAAATTTTGTCAAATTCTAAATCACTAAAACTTTCGTACCAAGTTTTTTGCATTTATTTTTATGTCAAACGGGTATCGGATTTGTCATCTGCGAACCCAAAAACTCCGCATGGCCGTTTTGTAGATTTTGCAATATTTTACACGCGTACTCTTAATTTCTACCCTTAATTTACTCCCATACGGGAGGATGTTTGCAAAAGTGATCGTGGAATATTATATTGTCACCCGACCTTAGTAACTATGCAAAATTTTATCAATAGGCAATATCAGAAAGTATATTAAATTAAGGATGCAAGATTTGAGGATAAACATGAAAAAAAAAACATATTGTGTGTTAAACAAAAGCAGTTAAAAATATTTAATTTGTTTATTCTAATGTTTATATAGTTAGATCATATTTTTCACTTGTGTTGAGGCCGGTCATCTACGGAAGGACTGCCGGCGAGAGGCTCGGTATTCTTCCTGTCGGTTGCATGGATATGCACCCGTTGGTAAGGGGTGCAATATTCACCTGCGACATGAACATGTGACGCCTGTTCAGTGCTGTGGGGGACAGCTTCGTCCGGGAGGGGTGAGAGGCTCCAGCGTCCCACCGTCAATGATTGAACGGGGAGTCCTTCGCAGTGGCACTGGGGTGGGAATATAAGACCCTAGTCCCGGTGGGGGGTTCCCCATTAGAAGCAAGGCATTAAGACCGGAGTCCCGGTCTGGGAACCCCTTTGGGGTCCTCTCATTAAGAGAGTGTCATGTACTGCAAGACCGAGTCCCGGCTACCTCGGCGGGATTTTGTGTTCTGCCGAGGTCGTTTGAGGCGAAGACACACACTCGGAGATGAGTATTGCTTAAATGCTTGCTCCGGCTCCATGGTGGGGGGGCGGGGTAAAGAAGGTGAAAAAATACAAAATCATTATTTGTAATATAAAATTATTATTAATTTCAGATTTTAAATCTTATAAATAAACAAACAAATAATCTTTTTTTTCAAATTTAATAACTTATTAATATCAGTTAAAAATTTAAAGGTTCTTAGGTATTATCCCAAAAAAAGTTTTGTTAATCTATGGAATTTTATTTTATTACTAAAAATCTCCTGTAAAAGGTTAATAAAAATGTAAAGAACTCTTCTTTTAGAATATTTTTTATGCAAAATTAATTTTACGATAAAAAAAATAATGCGTAAAACAAAAAAAAAATTATAAATTTAAAATCTTCTAAGTAATTATTTCTAATTGCCAGTTAAATTTATGTCTCTTTATTATTATTATATTGTCTAAAGAAAAAGCAGTTTTTTCACTAAAAGTATAAAAAATAGCTCATATGGTCTATTAACTTAAATTTTTGAAATTGCGGAAAAAGGCTTAAATTCTATATCGAAATTATATCTTAAAAAGGGCCAGATTGACTGAGGATAACCTCGTACGAGGCCGGAAAACTTATTTCGTTATCTAAAATCTGCACTGAAGCACTTTGGTTGAGTTCGCCTGTTTAAAGTTGGTAATTGGACTATTATTGACGCAAAAATTTTCAATGTGAATAATTTGGAAGGCATTTTGAATCGATTTACAAGCCTTGCCTAGCAGATGTTTGAAGAATGCATCCATATTACATATAGACACGGGCGGTTTTTACGGGAGAATCGCTTACGTATGTAAGCGATTCCTTCAAATATTCTAAATTGTTTCACCTGCATTGCTGGTTCGCGGTAGGCCTTCATAACAATTTTTTTAGAATTACGTAGGAAAGACTCTCTGACAAGTTCAAAATTTTCTTCAGATACACGTACTCTTCCCTTTACACAGGAATCAGGTCGTTTCAAACTGATTACGCCATCGACAAATGTTATTATCACTCGTAAGCTTACAAATAGATTTTTTAAGGAACGCACGTTGAACTACAATTATAGATCACATTTAGCAAACTGTAAAATAAAGAAGATTTTCTATTCTTGAATCGCCATCCTGGCTAGTGGCGCTATCAAGCGGAAAAATAGGAAGTCATTCTATAGCCATGCTTGCAACTAAAATTGTCTTTCTTGTTATTTGATTCTAGCCGTAAATCAACTCTGTACTCCACATTAAAGAAGTATTATAACAAATCCCCTATATTCTTTTTTATACACCCAGTTCAAATATTTAGTGTGTGTTTTTTTTCACGCAGTCATGATTTTAAAAAAAACATTATTTTTCTTATTTACCTCAGTGAAGTGGATTCACAATTGCGGTGCTTGTTTTTATAAAAGTCTAGGTATTTAAATTAAGAAATTTTGTAGTAACTATACACAATCAAGGCTCGATTAAAATTACTTTTGAGATGTAAAAAATAATAAAATGATATAAAAAATACAATTTTTATGTAAAATTATTTTTAAATTTTCATAGTACGGTTAAATAGCATTTCCAAATGAAATTAACCTTTGGTGTAGAATATCAGAATATTATTACGTGAATTAGATTAAGCGTACGTAATCTGCAGAATGAATTTACAAAAACGATTTCCGTAATAATCAGAATTTAATCGTTATTCAGGTTTTTTAATCGTTGATAATTAACAGGTCGTAACAAAATAATTCATGCAAGAAATTTCATCGAGTTAAATTTATTTTGAAACAGTTTTTCAGATATTTTTAAAATGATCATTTATTTTAATTTTTGTTGGGTTTAGGATAATAATAAAATAATAATAATAATTATTATTATTAGTTTTATATTTTGTCATGATTAAAATTTGTTAAAAATCGGTCGTTGGGATTGTGTCAAGAAATCTCTGTTTTTTGATAAAACTGAGAAAAAAATAAATAAAATAAAGAGTTTAATTAACTAAAATTAAAATAAATAACAACAAAAAAAATTGATCCATTAAATAAATAAGTAAAAACAGTTATAAAATGTTTTATTTAATTAAAAAGTAATAATTACTTGAATAAAATTAATTAACTTTGAATGTAAAATATACAACATTAATTGATAAAATATCGTAAAATTGTTAATTAGGTAAAAGATTTATATAATAAAAATCTCATTAAGAAAAGCAAACACTATTCTATTCCTGTAATTTTTTTTAGAGTTTAACAGTATTTTTTTATGTGGAAGATTGCCACATCCCTTTTTCATTATGATTACTTTTTTCTCCTGTTTAGCCTCCGGGAATCACCGTCAGGTATTCAGAGGAAGACCAACCCGGCGGGTTCACTCACTATGATAACTTTCACTTTTCTTTTTGTTTAACATCAACGTCCACCGTTAGGGTATTGCTTCAGAGGATGAGATGAATTATTTTTAGCGTGTGTCAAAATGCCATGCCTGACCGGGAATCGAACCCGGGACCTTCGGTTTAAAATCCGAGACACTACCACTCCCGCCACGGACCACTATGATTACATGCCGTAATCTATCTAGCTAATCAAGCGTTGCTTTCCCTATGAGAGAGTGGACAAGAGACAATAAATATACTCTTATACGGTGTGGCGAATATGTTCTATGTATGTCTAGCCTTTAACTTCCTTTCATCGTTTAAGTCCATAAACTAGAGGCGTTATTGTACAACCGGTAGAATAAAGAATATGTAGACTTTAATAATAATTATGTCGAATGTATCGATTGAAATATCGATGGGGTTTTTATTCGTATAATATAATGCTATTGAAAAAATAGAACCAAAAATTTGTAGACTACCAGAAAAGTAGTATATGGATTGAAAAAATTCACTAGGATTTTCTTATATATCCATGTATCACAAGCATCCAGGTTAGGAAAATTGAAAACGTTATCTTTTGGCATTTTATTAATAAAAACACCATAAAAGATCGAACGCATAACTGTATTTCTTTTTTGCATATTCAGTAACTGGAACTATACAGTAAACGTTTAATTAAAAGCATAGCAATTATAGGAAGTATTTACCTCAGTTGCTGTCATGATAGCTTGATTTTCCATCATCTGTATAATTGCAATTATCATATTAATCAGTTAATTACAAATAATCGTTCTCACTTCCATCGAGAGCGTTTGAAATACGTTTTTTAATCTGTTTACAAAAAACGATTAAACAATTTTTTAATCAAATCATTCGATATTTCTTATCAAGTTGCAATAATCTATTCATAAATTTCTATTAAATACGGTTTCTTAATTTTACCAGATGATACAGTCTCGCGTGTCGTGTTGGCCGTTCGGCTTTTGCAGATTTTATGAAGTTTGCTTTTAAATGATCAGTTTACGTAGATATCTGGAAGTAGAAGATTAAATATTGTTCCAGCAAGAATAATACCTGATTGCACTTTCCTGCATTACATTTTCGGTCTATGACCGCTAAAGCTGTTCATAACATGTATTTTGTTTTTGTAATAAAGCACTGGTTGACGCAACCACACGAATTTAATCCAAAGAGAGCATTCTTTTGAGAATTCCCCCTCCCCTAAATATATTTCTATTTTTGAACGATGTATAGTTGTAATATTGTGCAGTATCATAATTCATTAAAAATGCGTATGTTCTAATGATTTGATAAAATTATTTTGGGGAAATCAGAATATAATTGAAAATTCATTTAATATATTTTTAAATGCGTATTATATAAATAATAATAATTACTTTTATATAAACACAATACAAAACTTATTTTACTGAACAATAACTATACTACAGGATGAAACTTGCTAACATATTGAAATATAAAATTGAACAAATCTTTCTCTATGTCGGGTGACGCCATAGAAATTCACATAAATAAGATTCTATCAAACTATTAGCCACCATTAAAGATTGGAACATTGTTGTATATAATTTGTGTATAACATTAATTAGACGAAGTTAGCCAGCGAAGCGAGCGTAGGTTATGTTGATATACGTACGATTCGTTATATTTCGTTCAAAAAAAAAACAAAATAGAAAAACATTTGGGAGGAAAATTCCGAAAGAGTTCCCAATCCAGTATTAAATAATTATTCAATCCCGTTCTCGTACGAAAGTGGATGGCAATTTTTCATGTTTCGTCAGATTTTTTAAAAATTAAAAATGGAATTGATTTTAAAATAACTAAAATAACTCGTTCAGTAAAATAACTTTTACTGAACGACTTATAAAATATATGTTAAATGATTCCACCACCATAAATATGAAACATTAAAATCCATTTTCGACCCGCAGGCTATTTTTGCTACCGTTATTCCGGATTAAATGGTGCACGTGATACGAGGGTTATACAGTATTTGTAGATGAATGAAACTTGAGCTGAATTATGCAATAGAACACCGGTTTGGTTTTAGTAAAATTACGGAACAGTATAAACCATTTCTACTGGTCAGATTAATTTATAAAAAACAAACCGAATAAAACCTAAAGTTACTTGGATGAATTTTGTAACTCGGTATAAAAAATTTAATTTATTTCTCTTTAGTCTTCACTTGTTTTATGACTCAATATTCTTTCTTTCTTTTTCCTGTTTAGCCTCCGGTAATTACCTTTCACATAATTCTTCAGAGGATGAATACGGATGATATGTATGAGTTAAATGAAGTATAGTCTTGTACAGTCTCAGTTCGACCATTCCTGAGACGTGTGGTTAATTGAAACCCAACCACCAAAGAACAACCACCGGGTTGGTCTAGTGGTGAACGCGTCTTCCCAAATCAGCTGATTTGGAAGCCGAGAGTTTCAGGGTTCAAGTCCTAGTAAAGCCAGTTATTTTTACATGGATTTGAATGCTAGATCGTAGATACCGGTGTTCTTTGGTGGTTGGGTTTCAATTAACCACACATCTCAGGATTGGTCGAACTGAGACTGTACAAGACTATATTTCATTTAACTCATACATATTATCCTTATTCATCCTCTGAAGAATGATCTAAACGGTAGTTACCGGAGGCTAAACAGGAAACAGAAAAACCACCAAAGAACACCGGTATCCACGATCTATTATTCAAATCCGTGTAAAAATAACTGACTTTACTATGACTTGAACGCTTGAACTGCCAACTTCCAAATCAGCTGATTTGGGAAGACGTTCACCACTAGACCAACCCAGTGGGTTATGTCTTAATATTAGTGTGGGCCAAAAACTTTCTAATAACTACATATTCACATAATACTTTTTATTTAAAATTTCTAAATCTGTTAGTGTTCATTATTTATTTATTTTTTCTATATTTACTAAAACTGATTTTTATTATTAAGTAAATTATTTTCATCACAATACATAAAAAAAAATCGACAAAAGTTATTCATGATTAATAACATTATAGAAAAATATTTATAATAAACTAACAGACCCGGCAATGCTTCGCTATTGGTAGCTTTGATTATATATACATATAGATTATATGAACACAATTGAAAGTTTGATAAAACTTAAAAATTGAACAATACGAAACTTCACAAAATTTAACCTTTTTTTCCCCGTATTCCCGTTACGCCTCTTACCCCTTTTCCAATTTTCCTCTTTCCACATTTCTCTTTTTTCTATTCAGATCCAGTAGTTTTTTAGTCTATAGCGGACACACATATGTACATTGCCTTTTATAAATATAGAAGAAGAAAGTCTATTTGTGTATTTGTTTCATAAATATCTCGACGTCGGCGCAACCTAGCGGGTCCATTTATAATATGGACCATACCTCTACAGCTACATAGTGATGAATAATGTATATACTCACTTACGCTGGACATTTGAAACAATGCAGCTCAAAAATGTACAAACTAATAATTTTTATACTTAACTTAAAGTTACCTGAGTCTGTATCAATGGGTATCCAGTGTGCCTCTGCAAGCTGGTTATCAGTACAGCCTTATCAATGTAATTTCTTTTTAAAATACGAAAATAAATTTAGTTTTAATTAAAAAGTTGTTTTGTAGTTGCATCGCTAAAAGAGTATATATTTGCCCTTTTAAAGGATACATATATATATATATATATATATATATATATATATATATATACACGGAATAAAAGTCCAGTCTTATATTCGTTGACAATCTTTTATTCGGTAACCAAATTGTAGGTTTTATCGATTAAAGTAATTTTTATTTATTGTTCTCTACTTTATACCACGTAATTAGATCCAGTATTCTACCTTATATGGATTTATTTTACTCTTAATCGGGCTCATAATATTTAAATATATTTATCTGTTTTCTTTTTAAAATTATAGAACAAAAAGTCTCCTACACAGTTCTGCTCAAGAAGACCGAGTTTTCGTTTTCGATGTCCTTACTATTTCGCAGTCAGAAACGGACTGAATTTCAGAGTACAATGCTCTACATACGTTCAATTAACTAGTAGAATCTACATACGCATCAAGTTTAAACTCGCTCACTACGGATGCGCGTGGTGAAAAATAACCAATTCAAAATCAACATAACCTCAAATTGAGGTTATATTGTCTGTTTTCAGCTTTAAATTGAGCGTAACTGAAGAACGACTCAACCAATCTTCATAAAATTTTCACGTATATAACTATAGGTACACTATTTCAGCATACATAAATTTTAATGAAAGTGATGTAGTCGTTTCGAAGGTTTCCGAAACACAAATTTTATACATAAGCCTTTATATATATATATATATATATATATATATATATATATATATATTTAAAATTAATGTTTGTTTGTTTGTCCCTTATGCGTTTCTATACCATTCATGCGATTGCGATGAAACTTTGGTGAATTGCTCGTACACCCGCGAAGGTTTCTGAATTAGTTTTCACTCGCTAGATGGTGCTGGGTCGAAATATTTCGAAAAATTGTATTTATGATCCGATTTGGCTCATATTCAGAATATATATTAATTACATGAAAAGAAAATTCTTTGCAAAAACTATACCCGGTAGATTGCATTGGTGTCGATTTATTTACGAATCAAATAAACAAATATACAAACAGACTTTCTTCTTCTATATTTATGAAAGGCAATATACGTATGTTTATCCGCTATAGACTAAAAAACTACTGGATCTGAATAAAAAAAAGAGAAATGTGGCAAAGGGGAAGTGGGAATAAAGGCGAAAGGTAAAAGGGGATACGGATAAAGTGAAAGGTTAAATTTTGTGAAGTTTTGTAATGTTCAACTGTTTAATGTTTTATCAAACTTTCAATTGTGTTCTTTTAATCTATATATATATACATACACTAAACTTTTTCAATAGCGAAGCATTGCCGGATCTGCTAGTGTATAAATTGCATTTTATGTGAATGGTATTTTCGTACGCTGTATACGCTAAAACGTAAAGTCTAATTGCACACCCCAATCTTATTATGTGACCGAAAGTAATACCGTGCTGTTCTTTAAAAAGTCGGTAAAAAAAACAGCTTATCTGATTATTATGAGTACGATAATCTTTTTACAAACAAAAAAATGAGGAAATTGGAAAAACATTATTTATTTTATTCATAGTATTTATAAATTTTATTACATTGTAATTTTTTTTTTCTATTTTTGCAGATAATAATTTCTACAAAAGTCAAATATATAACGATATAAATAATGTGATACCGGAAAGGCTTCGTGAATTTTCTAATGTGTCATTTAAAAATGGTATTCCGGATGAATTACTGAATCTCTATGCACCAATTTTTTCAAAAAATTCGATATGTAAAACTGAAGCGAAATATATAAAAATTCTTTAAAGAATTTTGAATCATGGGTCGTATAGCGCAGTAATAACTTTAATTTTTGTTTTGTAAATTTTTATCAAATGAATAATTACAGGCAAAAAAAGAATTCAATAAAAAATTATTGTTAAATTTATCCAGAGCGTTCCGTAGAGCTTAAATGTTGACTCTTCCGTCTATTAAAAGTGATTTTTTTTTTTTATTCTTATAATCTTATTTATTATTTTTATTTTGAAAATGAAGTAGTAAAATGTTTGTAATTGATTAATTAAAGAAGTAAAAACTAGTATTGTTTTTTAAGTTTCCCATTATGCGAGTATATTCCAATATAATTTACATAGAAGGTTATTAAAAACATGTTCAATTTCATTAAAACATAACCAGAGAGGGTTTATTTCGCTTACCCTTTAGGTCCAGCTGAACCCCATTACGCTCATTATCCTCATACTTGTGAGAATAATCCTGATAAATAACAATTAAAGCCTGTTAAATTTATAAAAACTAACATTGTATTGTAATTTTTTCAAACCAACAGCTTTGAAGAATCTTTATCAGTACAAGAATCGAAACTTTCTGAAGTCTGCAAGCTTTAGAATTCATCTTAAAGGTGGTTGTTATATCTGGCTTTCGTACGGGTAATAAAGTATTTTTTATAAAGTTCTTCTTTATAAAAAAAGAATATTTGAGTAAATACTTTGTATTATGTTGGAACAGTTTGTGAACAACGTAATCTAAAGTATGGACTTACCAACAATATTTTCAATTTTTTTCTCTGGAAGTTTTATATACAGATTGTTCCCATAGGAGATTCTGAAATAAGATACATAAAATTACCAATGGAAGAAGCATTGATTATCCAAGTGCAGACCAGCTACTTGAAGCAAACACTTCGACTGGCTGATCTCATGGTGACTTATTTCTTGTCATCGATAAAGCTACTACAATAGGAAACTGGAGGTGCTTGAAACTGAAGGGCAAGTCTAAAGAAATGAATGGCGTACACCCTCTCACCTTTGAAACTAATAGTACAAGATCTGGCAGCTAATATCTGCAGGTATCTGTTTTTTAATGAAACTCGATTTAAATGAATGATTAATGAAAATTTAATACGTTATAGCCGGGTTACCTAGCAAAAATTAGCCACAATTACCTTTAGTTAAATACATTTTAATTAATTTATTTTAACGAATTGCAACTGTATATATTTTTTTTTAGTGAATTTAACTTCATATGAAAGAAAATGATGTGAAGAATGAAAGAAACTGGTTTCCAGCTCTCAGTCAGCCGCAACCTGAAAACGGGGAAAAGAAATAACGGGAAAAGGAAATGGAAAGGGAAAATAGAAAAAAAGAAAATAGGAACGTGGAAGGGGAAAAGTGAAATGGGAACGAGAAAGGGGAAAGGGCAGTAAGGGAAAGAGAAACGGGAGAAAACGGTAAGGGAGAGCGAAGCGAGCCATGCCCCTCTGATCGTGACGGGAAACGCAAGTAACCATAGACCACGGACGAAGCCGCGATGGGGATACTAGATTTGGGATTGTAATAATTTTTTTGTTTATCTTTTATTGGACTTTTATATTGAACTATTTTAATTCGTTCATAAAATGAATCGGTCTAACAAATATTGTTCAATTTTCTTATCTTCCTTTTTTTTTGTTTTCCTTTATCTTATTTTCTAATAAGTTTTCCTTTATTTTATTTTCTTAAAATTTTTATTTACCGTTTTATCAGGATTTAATGAAAATCTAAATATAATATTGTCGATTAAATATTTTTTATTTATAAAAATATAAGTTTGCTATTAAAAAAGCATTGCGAGTGAAGCTACATCTATATTGATGGCGAAGTCGCGACGGGGTACGCAAGAAATTTTATAAAACTTAAGATTTTCTATCAATAAACGTCAATCAAAAATTAATTTACCTTTTTGTAAATTACTACATTAAATTTATGTTAAAATTTTAAATTTTAATTTGCATAATTAGAACTATCTTGCTTTTTACAAAACGAAAATTACAAACCGATTACGAATATTTCTGAAGAAAAAAAGCAGACTACATTTCTATAATAAACTTTCATCCTCTTTAAAAAAGAATGTTTTATTCAAAATAATTTTTCTTTTATTTTTAGTTAAAATACAGTTTACTCTAATTTTACTTGAAAATTTATGAACTACGAAAACTATTTTTCATGTACAACAGGTGGTGTGAAGTTTGGACCTTTTATGAAAAGAGGTATTTACGGTGATGTAGGGTTGCTTCATTTTCCTTTCTCCATTTATTTTGTGCGTACTTCTGGAAAAGAATTGTACTGGAAAAAAATATTTTTTTTTTATAATTCATAGATTGTTTCCTTACATTAAAAAATTATTAAAAAATCTGAAAATAAATTATGAAAAAAATGTCCACAAAGATTTATTCGCAATGTATTTCAACCAGTTCTGGAAAATATTGCTATTTTACGGTCTACACAAATGTTTTTATTCATATGTAATTATTCAGTCGTTCATATATTATTATTTCTGTTTTAGGATTATTAATTTTGATTTAATCATTCCAGTTTGCAGATTTATTATTAATTTGCAGATCTGAAATTTCTAGAATTTTATTATTTAAAAAAAAAAATAAACTAACACTTTTAGTATTTTAAAACTATTTTTCGCGAAATGGGTACTGCTGATTCTTTCCAGAAGTATACACAAAATAAATGGTGGAGAATAACATAGAACAAACATCATTTCACTGTAAATATTTCTTTTCATAAAAGTTACAAACTTTACACCATGTGTTTTACGTAATAAATATTTTCTGTTTGTTCGTAAGTTTTCAGAAAAATAAGAGTAAACTGAATTTTAACTATAAGTAGAAAAATAAATTAAGTTTTGAATAAAACCTAAATTTTCAAAGTAAATACGCGGAAACAAAGAGATTAGATAAGGATAGAATAAAGTGGTGAGCAGCAGCCGTGACAGGATCTGTCCTAATGGCAGATCACTATGATTGAATGAGTAGCCTTTATTACGAGGCTGTTAGATTTAGAGAAAATGTTACTCAAGCAAATTTCTTAAGCTTAACCTATATATGAATATTTAAAACAAAAATTCTTAAAATTTATTCCCCACCTCTAGATATATATATATATACATTTTTTTTTTTAACCTTAACTCTTCTAATTTTTGTTTTAAAATTTGTTAGGGATAATTTCCTTATAAATAAATGTTTGATGAATTTTTCGTACACGAGGAAATCCCTAAAAAGATACATTTTTTTATTCGAATTTTTGGAATTTTTATGCTTAAATCTTATATTGGTAATTATGACTTGAACTGCACAGCCGGGAAACTCGTGCAATAATTTTTCAGCTTTTTACTTTTTTTGTATTTTACAAATTTTCATGTTTTTTTTCTTAAATTATTAGTTATCTGATATTTTTTTGTTACTTTTATTTTCTTTCAGGATTTATTTTTCAGTACTCGCACTTATTTTACTTTCATCTACGATGTACGACTTAAAGACATAACCAGAAAAGAAGCAAGGTAATATGTCATTTATCATACATTTTTAAATCATTAATTACTATTATTTAATTGAAACACATGGGTATGTATTTTTTTACGTTACTCTAGCTGCCATAAAAATTTTATTCGTTGTAATTGTTTTTCTTTGAAATCTTTTTTTATTCCTAGAGACTATGTTAATCACAAGATTCTGTTCCCAGTAAGTGAGAGAAGAAAAAAAAAAATTTAATATTTTGTTCACCTAAATTAACTTAAAAAAAAAAAAAAAAAATGGTAATTGAGCAGCTAAGTAAATTTCCTAATAACATTATTCAGTACCGTGTTGCCCAATTTTAAAAATATTGTAAATCACAGACATTGTTGTAATTTGAAGGAATGATAATAGTAATATGTTTTAATAACTAGCAGACCCGGCAGTGCTTCGCTATTGCTAGATTTGAGTATATATATATATATATATATATATATATATATATATAAATTAAATAAACAAAATTGAAAGTTTGATAAAAAATTAACAAAATGAACATTACGGAACTTCACAAAATTTAATCTTTCCCTTTTCCCTCGACATTTTATTTCCCCCATTACTCATTTTCATTTTTACAACATCCCCTTTCCCATTTCCCCCTGTTCAATTTTCCTTTCCTCCACTTTCCCATTCATTCCCCAATTTTATTTCCTTTCCTCCTTCCTCTTTCACTCTTTTCCCTTTTTATTTTTTCTCTTTCCCTTTTCCATTTCAATTTACCCATTTTCTCCTTCTTCCCTTTTACCTTTTCCGATTTTTCCCTTTTCCGATTTTTCCCTTTCTCCCTTTTTCCTCGCTCGTAAATCGGTCCAGTATTTTTTTAGTTTATAGCGGACACACATATTGGAAACATTAAAATGGAAACGTAAAATATTTAGCATAGCGTGTGTTGGTTTTACGTCCAACAGATAATGATTTAAAAAAAAAAAACATGTTTTTACCTGTCACAAGTATGACATCTTAGGTATATAAATAGTATGTATGTAAAAACACGCGCGTATTCGAGTGCAAGGTTGTGTAAAAATTTCAAAGCAATCTGTGAAGAACTTTAGGAGATTTAAATTTTGAACAGACGAACATTTACGTTTTTTTTTATGTAGATATAATGTATAATGGGACGCTGGATGAAAATCCATTTCGGTAGTTATCGCTTATCTGCCCGCCACGTAAAATCATTTAAATCAATATTTTAAAATTTAAAACAATAACCCAATTTTGTTATCCACAGATAACAATTGATAATAATTCAGACCTATATACTGACACGACGAATAACGTCACGTCAGTATTTATTTTACCTTTTGACGATTAATTGTTATATTTACATTTTTATAAAATTTAATTTAATATAATTAATGATATGTGAAATAAATAATTATTATGTATATCACATCATTGTTCCTGAGGATGGATTAATAATCCGAAAGCGCTCGAAAATTACTATAAAAGATTGTTGGTAAGTGGAAAGTATGATAAAAATAATTTATACATTAATACCAAAGGGCCATGCTTAATAAAATTTATTTAATAAAATTAAAAGTAATAACTAATTTAAAAAATGTATACAAATTAACATTTTTTAAAATTAAATTTTAACCTTAAAACTTAATTATCTTTTAATTTTAATAAAGATATTTTCATTAAATTATATTTTCTTATATATCTTGTTGATCGTTACAGGAAGTCCAGGAAAATATTTAATTGTTTTTTCTACGGTCAAAAATTCAAAACAAATTTTCAAAGTAGATGATCCTTACAGATAGCTTTCAGTTTTAAATGGATTAAGAAGTTTGGCTATGACGTGGATAATGACTGGACATTTTATAATACTTTCAATTGTTAAACCATCAGTAAACTATTTGGATTTTCTTAAAGTAATTAATGTTTATTTTTTTATAACTATATTCTGTTAAAATTTTATAAACATTACATATGTTTTGTATCCTGTCAAACTTTACCTGTTGTATGAATGATGCATAATATTATTATATTAATTAGTTAGAGTAATGTATATCACGGTTTAATGTTGTACTTAATATGTACTCATAGTAAAATTTTTTATAGAAATTGTATTCACCCAAAGAATGTCACCTTATTGCATATTTTATATATATGTAGCTTAGTAAAAGAACATGATCATTATTTATTTCTTTGTTATTTTTTTAATACGATCAATTTAATTCTGTTATGTTAAATTACTACTAGAAATTATAATTTTACAGTTTTTTATACTTTTTTTTTTGTCTTCAGTCATTTGACTGGTTTGATGCAGCTCTCCAAGATTCCCTATCTAGTGCTAGTCGTTTCATTTCAGTATACCCTCTACATCCTACATCCCCAACAATTTGTTTTACATACTCTAAACGTGGCCTGCCTACACAATTTTTCCCTTCTACCTGTCCTTCCAATATTAAAGCGACTATTCCAGGATGCCTTAGTATGTGGCCTATAAGTCTGTCTCTTCTTTTAACTATATTTTTCCAAATGCTTCTTTCTTCATCTATTTGCCGCAATACCTCTTCATTTGTCACTTTATCCACCCATCTGATTTTTAACATTCTCCTATAGCACCACATTTCAAAAGCTTCTAATCTTTTCTTCTCAGATACTCCGATCGTCCAAGCTTCACTTCCATATAAAGCGACACTCCAAACATACACTTTCAAAAATCTTTTCCTGAGATTTAAATTAATTTTTGATGTAAACAAATTATATTTCTTACTGAAGGCTCGTTTAGCTTGTGCTATTCGGCATTTTATATCGCTCCTGCTTCGTCCATCTTTAGTAATTCTACTTCCCAAATAACAAAATTCTTCTACCTCCATAATCTTTTCTCCTCCTATTTTCACATTCAGTGGTCCATCTTTGTTTATTCTACTACATTTCATTACTGTTGTTTTGTTTTTGTTTATTTTATGCGTTAGTTCTTGCGTAGGACTTCATCTATGCCGTTCATTGTTTCTTCTAAATCCTTTTTACTCTCGGCTAGATTTACTATATCATCAGCAAATCGTAGCATCTTTATTTTTTCACCTTGTACTGTTACTCCGAATCTAAATTGTTCTTTAACATCATTAACTGCTAGTTCCATGTAAAGATTAAAAAGTAACGGAGATAGGGAACATCCTTGTCGGACTCCCTTTCTTATTAGGGCTTCTTTCTTATGTTCTTCAATTGTTATTGTTGCTGTTTGGTTCCTGTACATGTTAGCAATTGTTCTTCTATCTCTGTATTTGAACCTTAATTTTTTTAAAATGCTGAACATTTTATTCCATTCTACGTTATCGAATGCCTTTCTAGGTCTATAAACGCCAAGTATGTTGGTTTGTTTTTCTTTAATCTTCCTTCTACTATTAATCTGAGGCCTAAAATTGCTTCCCTTGTCCCTATACTTTTCCTGAAACCAAATTGGTCTTCTCCTAACACTTCTTCCACTCTCCTCTCAATTCTTCTGTATGTTTTTTATACATGAATTTCCAATTAAAAATTAGTGTTGTTTCATGCAGTACAAAATAGAAATAAAATTAAAACTTCCGTGAGGATAAAACTTTTATCGACTGAGAATACTAGTTATTGAAGCTATTCTTTCAATGACAAAACAAGCCAGATGTATTAAAAATATTACTTTAACATTATAAATTCCTCAAATTTATTTTCATTCTTTTTCTACTAAATTTAGTTATTATTGCTGTTCATGTCATAATGGCGTTAGCTAATACTACGGGGGTTTCTAAAATTAGAAAGAAGGAAATGGATTTTAGAACCGTTACAAAAAATATGTGTTACCTTTTATTATAATGTTATTGTTTATGTAATTATTTTCAAGTACGCAGTCCTTTGCGTGAAGAACAAATCACTGATAATATAGACAAAATATTTGCATTATTGAGAAGATTAAACATTTCTGAAATTATATTAGAATAACAAATTTTTAAAGGTGTATTGTCATTATATTTGAATTTACTTCATTTTTATGGATATAGAACAATGTGTAATGGAACCAGTTTATTTAATGTACTTGCATCCCCCGTCGTGGTTTTTCCCGTACTGTATACGTATTCATATTCATAGTGTTTGCGTTAGGGCAGGTGTTGCCATGGCTGCTGATCTCTTCACCTTGTTCTGTTCTTCGCTAAACTCTTTGTTTCAGCATATTTTACCTCGAGTTATTTGAAATCTCTTCCTTTGTTTCCATTCACCAAGTCTTCCATCGCATCCACTAATAAAAACACCTTATTTTCATACAATTTCCTAGCCGGTTCCTTTCCACCGTTCTTTCCGATTCTTCTTCATACTTCTTCATTTGTTACATGGTCTTGTCATTTGACATTTATCATTCTTCGCCACACCCACATCGCCAAAGCCTCAATCGTTTTCTGTTTTGCCATCCTCATCGTCCACGTTTCATCTCCACCGAGCATCAAACATCAAATAAAACAATTCATTAATTTCTTACTTAACGCATAGTTTAACTTTCTACACCGCAGTCTTTCCTTCTTATTAAATGCCTCTTACTTCTTGATATTCTTGTTTTAATTTCTACTGTACAACCGGGTCATCAGTTATAAAGCTCCATAATTACTGAAATTTCTTCATCTGCTCTTAAACTTCATTTCCTATCTTAATTTCAATCCTCTTCTCTTTTCCACCTAATACCGTACAGTTTGTCTTCTTTTTGTTTATTCTTATAACCTGACTTTCGCAAGCTTCATTTAAGTCATCAAGAATTTCATTCAGTTTTCTTGCACTCTTCGTCAGTACCACCATATCATCAGCAAAGCGTATTCTATTCTTCTTCCCCATCATTATTTTTCTTTTCCCATTCAGACAGCGTTTAATTATTTCTTCCAGTTGTATACGAAAAGGTGTTGGTGACATGCAGCAACCCTGTCTAACTACGCTTCCAATCCCTATTCTTCCTGTCATTTGGTCTCCTACCCTCAAATTTATTCTCTGGTTATAACCAGCTCTTTAATACGACTATTTACGTATTTAACGAAGTTTTATTGAACTGATGAAAACTGAATCTTGATATCTCGAATAGTCGCCTCTCTTTCCAGTCAACTCCCTTTTATTACCAAATTAGCAGCGATTTATCCCATCCTTCAAACACCTTTTCTAGGTCGACAAATGCAACATACAATCCCCGCCTCCTTTCCATGTATCTCTCACTTATTATTCTTAGTTGCCCTTTTTCGTCCCTATTTGTGAATAGAACTTCAAAAATTGAAAATAGTTTTTTAGTAATTATATTTGGGCTTTTGCTCTCAGAGAGTTATTCACAATTTACCTGATAAAATAAAATGTTTACATAAAGGTCGTGTTATTAAATATTGACGTTCAAAAACTACTTTGCACACGGTACAGCAAAGTCTAGCAGTTTCATCATTCCATTTTATGGCATTGCAATGGTTACATATTTTAATCATGTTACCTGCTTAAATATTTTTCAAAATCAGATAGTTAATTTCAATGTGATAATCATTCAAAGTAATAAATCTTACTTGAGATTTAATATATGTCTTGAAGATTGAACTTGATTTTGAGCAGAGCATATACGTTGCTCTTCAATGAAAACGTTCTGGCGTAGATTCACATTCTACGATCATAGATTCTAGTGGCTCTAGTAGTTGTTCTTCCTATTTGTAATCTTGCCGACCTACACCTTATGAAAATATTAATATCATATTTAGTGTCAATTATATACCTATTTTGTGTGTGAATTGCCTGATCGAACTTCTTATTTCAGGATATAAAAACTTACAGAGTGCTTCTTTTCTCGCGTGAGGATGTGTTCTCGCGGGTTGACGCCAGACTAGATATTGACATTAAATATAGTAAAACACGTAATAACTTTCTGAAGACGTCGATATCGAGATTCAATTTTCCTCAATCCACCAAAACTTCGTTAAATATGTAAATAGTCGTTATTACCTTTATTTATTTATTTTTATCAAACTATTTATCTTTACGTATATAACAATAATAATATAAATTGATGTTTTTAGATATTGACATTAAATTTTGTAAAACGGATTTTTTTTTTGTCTTCAGTCATTTGACGGGTTTGATGCAGCTCTCCAAGATTCCGTATTTAGTGCCAATCGTTTCATCTCGGTACACTTTCTACATCCTGCATCCCTAACAATCTGTTTTAAATATTCTTAACGTTGCCTGCCTGTACAATTTTTCCCATCTGCATGACCCTCCAATATCAAAGCGACTATTCCAGTGTGCCTTAATGTGTGGTCTATAAGTTTGTCACTTCGTTTAACTATATTTTTTCAAATTCTTCTTTCTTCATCAATTTTCCACAAAACCTCTTCATTTGTCATTTTATCCACCGATTTGATTTTTAACATTCTTCTATAGCACCACATTTCAAAAGCTTTTACTTTTTTCTTCTCGGGTAGTCCGATCGTTCAAGTTTCACTTCCATATAAAGCTATGCTTCAAACATATACTTTCAAAAATGTTTTCCTGAAGTTTCAATTAATTTTTGATGTAAGCAAATTACATTTCTGACTGAAAGCTTGTTTCCCCTGTGCTATTCGGCATTTTATATTGCTTCTTCTTCGTCCATCTTTAGTAATTCTACTTTCCAAATAACAAAACTTTCTACCTCGTAATCTTTTCTCTTCCGATTTTTATATTCAGTGGTCGATCTACATTATTTCTACTAAATTTCATTAATTTCGTTTTGTTCTAGTTTATTTGCATGCGGTAGTTCTTTCGTAGGACTTCATCCATGCCGTTCATTGTTTCTTCTAAACGTTTTTTTTTACTCTCAGCTAGAATTATTATATCGTTACTATGCTGCTATATATACTATGTCGTAGTCTCTTTTTCTTTTCCCCTGCATTCTACTCGGGATCTAAATTGTTCATTAACATCATTATTATCAGACAGTAAACCGCATAACTATCTGATAACGTTGATTGTAACATAGACAATGATCGATATAAATAATCACAATATCTATCGATATAATCCACAACATTAAATTTAGTAAAAGAGGTTCTAAGTTATTTATTTATACGCTTTTTTTTATTTATAATTAATGTAGTTGTATGTTTGGTACTGTTTGAACTAATTATTCCAATATTCCGGGGGTTACTAGAATGTTTCAGTTAATTTCTTAATAATTGGTTCAGTAATTTTCACGACCATCGGGAAAAAGCGAAAAAGACTGCTCCATTATATAGCAGTGAGATTACAGGGCTATGTGTTTTTTTGACAATTTGTATTTGTATTTTTATGTTACCCTTTAGATTGATTTGTTTTTATCTAAAAATTGTGAGATTATTTAGATCGTTATCTAAAAATTGTTTAAATTTATGAGATTATTTCCCTGATTTTTTCGTAATTTGTTTTTGACAGAGAAGAACTGGTGCGGAAGAACGGCGTTCCGTTACTGTTTTCTGAAAAAAATAAAAGATTTCCTTCCAAATAAAAGCCAATAAAACATTTAACCTAAATTATAAAAATTCAGAGCCTGAAAATTGTCCTTGCCTCAGGATATCCGTAGACAAACTATGACAAAATAAGTCGCTAAAAATCTAATTCAGTAGAGAGTAATTCAGAAGAGTTACAAATTTGGAATAAAAAGGATAAGTTTTACTTCTTATTAACCCCTTGCGGTAGGACAGCCAGTGTAGCTGGCCCGCTCTAAGTCAGTTCGGAATATTTACGGTACTGGCACTGGCAGTGCTCAAAGTTCGGACGGCCAGCTGGACTTACCTGTAATTGTTGGCTCAGCTGTCATCTTGACTTCTCTGCCCCGCCAACTGGGAATTGTTTTTCATTCATTCCTAAATATTTACATAGGCCATTTAATTTTAAAAAAAAACAACACTAATATTTTATATAATTGTTTTTTTATTGACACACAAAAAAAAGCTTAACATAGTTTTGATTAACTTTTACTTTACTGAATATAACAATAAAATATTTAAAAAGAAACTTTGTAGTAAAAGAAAATTGTCTAACACATTTGTTTAACTTGTTAGCTAGATCGTGGTTTATTTTTCAGAATGGTATTTATCAAAGCATTCGTCCATGTGTAGTCCAGGGTGTTTGTGACAGGTCTTGCAAAAAATTTGGTTCGTTTTCTTTCTCCTCCAGATCACTGCAAAAAAGTATTCTTTTGTTAAAAGACTGCGCTGGAAACTTAAAAAATAGATCGGGAAACTTAATACACAATTAGTTAAAAGGCTGTCCGATAGGTTACAGCACTAATCACAGAACGCAAAAGAAATATACTGTTTCTATAGTAATGTGTTTTGTGTGGCCAGTACTGTTGGCCGTCGGGGTATTCACGTGATTTTAACTTGGCCACTACTGTTGGCCTTCTGAGCTGTGAAGAACGCGAGTGTGCAAACAATTCTGGCTTGACAGGTAAAATGGCTAAGGCCAGTATTACCGGTCACCCGATCCCAGTGGACTAATTTTAAATACGTCATCCAATCGCAAAGGGTCAATGAAATCATTGAAATGAATATGCATTTTTCTTAACATTATCGTTTAGCCGACCGCCTGTAGTTGTGTACCATATTCTTGTGGTCTGTTATAATAAAAATTCAAACCTTCCGGTATTTTAAAATACGTCATTGTTTTACTTTTTTGTTCACTAACGTATTTACATTAATATAGATTGTTTATTGTACATGTTATTTTGCAAAACAAGAACTGAATGGAAATAAAAAATCAACGCGCGAAGGAAGTAGAATTTAAGTGTGAGATTCATGGAAGCTAACTACCGTACACACAGACCCCTATATTTATCTCTTAATCTATTACTCTTTTCGGATAACAAATGTTTATATTTGCTTCTAAATGTAGTATATTTTTACATCAGAGACGAACTTCCTTAAAAAAACTTCGTAAATAAAATAATAATTTATCTTTTACGTGGATCAATTATTTATGTTTGTAGTATAAACAGGTTATTTTATGGAAATTCTACGTTAAACATAAATTTTTAGTATTTCAGTTATTAATTGAAACAAGGCCTAAGAGATGTCGTAAATAACGGTAAAAATTATGTATTGAAACACTAAATTTATAATTTAAATAACTATGTATCATTTTATGTATGAAAATGAAGATTCGGTATAAAAATAAATTTATTCTACTTTTTATTAAACGTAGAATCTTGTTGTTAAAACACCAAGATTAGTTATCAAAAAAATATTTTACTGGTAATTTACCATCGTACTTTCATTTACTTAAAACATAGAATATGATGAAGCTGGATGCGGAAAGATTGAGGTTTAAATTAATAGATCTTTAGATAGATATAAAGTAATTTGATAATTAAGGTGTAATTAGGAAATATATTATGAAAGAGCCAAAATATAATTAGAAAATTCGAATATGAATAATATTAATACAAGCTTAATTTAGTTATAAAGCAGTTATCATGAAGTTGTTAAGAAATTTCAAACGAAAAGATACCTAATTTTTTTTGATTCCTGTGAAATAAGGTATCTTTTCGGATTAAATGTAAAAAGGGTGCAAGTAGAAAACCACCTATTCTACCAAGAAGAAACTGACTATTCATTAAATTATCTAATAATATTTTGTATAAATGTATAAAAAAATTTTAGAACATTTAAAAAATGTATACCATTTTAAAAGATTTTTATAACATCTATAAAAATATTTTATTCTCTGTTATTTACTTGTATTGTTTTATTTTTTCTATTTTCGTATTTTTTAAGTATCAGCAATCAAGTGTCGGAGCCATTGTAGCTTGTGGATCTACAGCAGTGGATATTTTTATATTAATTAGTGGATTTTTAATATCATACGTGATATTAAATGAAATTAAAAAAGGGACTAAATTTCACTTATCAGTTTATTAAATATATAGGATGTTTAGGTCAGTAAAAAAAAAAAAAAACAATTTTTTTTAAATTTTGATAGTTGATTTTTCTAAAATATTTTTATTCTTTTGAAATATTAATTTTTTTTTAATGCTTTTATTTACAGTCGCATCAACAATTATCGTCATTAGCGAGTACAGTAATACTATCATGTAGTATTATATAAAGCAACAAAAATAAATAATAAAGAGAAAGGAACAATAAATAATAAACATAGACAAGTGACAACAATAAATAAAAAATAAACTACATAAATCAGACAAAAATCACTAAATCGTATTCTGCATTCCATTGTAGGAGAAAATTTGCAACAGACGTTTTATACCTTCGTATAAAACGTTCTGGTTTAATAGAAATTTTATATCCGAACCCAGGACTAAATTTTGTCGGATGGTTCCAAAGATTAGCCAATCAACGAGCAGGTGGTACACGGACCATTTGACCTTGCAAGCCTCACAGATCTTCTGAGGAAATAGGTCAGCCCACGGTAAGTCTGGTGTGTCCAATCCTTGGCCGAGTTAAGATGACTTGGTCTCTTCTGTTGCTCGGGGAAAGAGGTTTCTCGAACACATTCTCCCGGATGTTATGTAATGCCATTGCAGGACTCAGCAGCCAGAAGCTATTCCACTGAGCTCGCAATTTTACACGGACTGATCTCATGAAGTCTCTCTCACATGTTTATTGTACTCGGATGCCATTTAATACAGCTCTCTTAGCAGCCTCATCGGCCCGTTCGTTCCCGAGGAGGCCACAATGGCCAGGGACTCGTACCAGTACCACAGTCTTATTTGTCCTTGAAAGGATGTCATGAATAATCTGGACGATGGATTCAGAACGTTTGCAGCTCAAGCTCTCAAGTACACTCCAAGAGTCTGTAATTACTAGGAAGCTGTCATCGCTACGGATTTCGATAAATTTCAAGGCGGAGTAAATCGCAAAGGACTCGCAAAAGAACACAGAAGAAGAGGCATTAAATTTATATAATATCTCGGTGTCAGGAAGAACAATAGAACAGCTACATCCATCGGCCGTGACAGACCCGTCTGTGTAGATGAGAGTGTATTCATTGTACTTGGCAACATGAAACAAAATTAAAAATGTTGTTTCATTTAATACCCAATTAAAATGTGACACATTTTGATAAGTTTTGTTTTTAATAAACTTTGAAATTCTTAAGTTTTTGTTTAGTTTCCGTGAGCTTAAATCATACCAGTTTACTTAAAATTAAATTCTGTAAAAGTTTCGTTTAAATTTTTTTAATGTTTATTACGTATTTAACTAAGTTACTTTGCGCCAAATATAAAATAATATGTTTTTCAACATTAATTTTTTACGTACCCTAGAGTTCTCGAAAAGTACTAAAAATACAGTTCTGGTATCTATAATTTTTCAGTTTTTAAGATCTAATTTAATATAAAACCATTAAACCATTAAATTTACCTCTTAATTTTGATCCCAAGAAATTGGCTTGATTTTTACCGAAGGCACAAAGATCAGAGCGAAATCATTTGCCACCTGAAATTCGCTAACGTATCTTTTTTTAATATTAAATTAAAAAAAATAAAAAGTTTGAATTTTAATACTTTATAAAAAGATACCGTATTATATTGCCAAAATAATAATTCAGCTATCTATTCTTTGCCAAGTAAATCATGTTTTTTGGTTATAATGAAAACAATTGAATAAAAGATGATATATTAACTCGATGAAAAATTTAGCCTGTTTAAATTATAGTTTTTTAAGGATTAAAAATTAATCTTTTCCTTGTTTAAATATATGCGGCTTTAAAGACGCAAAATTACAATTTAAGCTTAAAATATTAAAATTAACTTTAAGTTTTAGTTCTGGATATTTCTTTTGTACTATTTACAGGGAAAGTGCATCACTGAACGGTGTTATACCATAGCCTATAAGGCTATTCCAGTACTGCTTTTTGGAAGAAATAAAAAATTGTCTTTTCACATAAAATTTGTTTTTACTTAAAGTCTGGCCTAAATTTTATTTTAACTTAAGTTTACATTGTTATCATATTACTGAATGAAATATATTATTTATTATTACTTTCTTAACTGATGTGTGACGAAGGCGACTACTGTTACCTTTTCTTTTTCCTGTTTAGCCTCCTGTAATTACCTTTCAGATAGTACTTCAGAAGATGATATGTATGAGTGTAAATGAAGTGTAGTCTTGTACAGTCTCAGTTCGACCATTCCTGAGATGTGTGGTTAATTGAAACCCAACCACCAAAGAACACCGGCATCCACGATGTAGTTTTCAAATCCGTGTAAAAATAACTGACTTTATTAGGATTTGAACGCTGGAACTCTTAACCTCCCAGTCAGCTGATTCGGGAAGACGTGTTGACCACTAGACCAAGCCGGCGGGTTGACTACTGTTACCTAAACATACGTAGACAAACGGCGACAAAATAAGTCGCTAAAAATATAATTCCCCCAAAAAATTAAACAATTGATATGAAACAGATAAGTTTGGTTTCTTATCAATGTACACATTGAAATGAATGAGCATTTTTAATAAAAAAAAAAAAAATAATATATATATATATATATATATATATATATATATTATATATATATATATATATATATATAAACATAATGTAAAATATAACGGTTAAATTATCAAAAAAAGTGTTAAGTCCACGAAAAAGTAAGTATGACAACTACAATATTCCTTAGCTTAATTTGGTAGTTATAATATAAAAAAAAAATTAAAGGACAACATCTCATTTAGCTAGCGCCTGTGGGTGTGGACCATATTTTTACAGTTTGTATTTTACAGAATCAAAACGTTACGGTCCTGAAAAATTTAAGAATGCACCCCTGGACTATTTAAAGGTTATGAAAAAAATTAATTAATTAAATTTTGATAAAATCATATACAGATGTTATTCGTATATTTAGAAAAAAAATCGGATTGGACATCATATGACTTCTTTGTATGCCTATTAAATTTCATATACGTACACATTATTTTAAAATGAAAAGTACATTAAAATTTTATTTCATTCATAACTTCTGATATTTTTTCATATTTTTTTTCTACTTCTTCGTACGAAATAGAATAAGTATTCTGATCACGAAAAATTTTGATTTTCAGATTTCAACGGAAATATCTGTTTTGACTAGTTCCGGCGGGACGTCTGTACGTACGTATGTATCTCGCATACCTCAAAAACGATTAGACGTAAAATGTTAAAATTTTTGATTTAGAACTGTTGTAACATCTAGTTGTGTATCTTCCCTTTTGATTGCAATAGACCGAACCAAAAGTATCGAGAAAAGCCCAAAATCTAAAGAAATTGGATTTTTAATTTTTTGTTAAGTACAGTAATAAGCCCTCATTGAGAGATTTTCAACGATATATCATAAGTGGTACTTATTTTCATTTGTTCCAGATTTATAGCCAAATAAAATTTTAATTAATGAAATATTTTGATCTTACAAGGGGAAGGGGAAGGAAGTGTCTGATTCGGCACTTCGGTTCGAAGTGTCGAATCACACATTACATCTTCTCTTTTTTTAATTTTTTAAACATATTGATTTATTAATAATTATTAACCTCTGATTGTAAAAAAAGTTTTACGATAAATAATAATTCAATAATAACAATAAAAAAAAAGAAAAAATATAAAATTTTATTTACTTTTCATTTTAAAATATGTGTACATATAATTTAATATGCGTACAAGGAAGTCATACTATGTCCACATCATATTTTTTTCTCTTTTACTGTTATTGAATTATTATTTATTATAATTGTTTTTTTATAATCAGAGGTTAATAATTATTAATAAATCAATATATTTAAATTTAAAAAAAAAAACGTTAAAAAAGGAAATGAAGTCGAATTTGAACCGATGTGCTTTCTCCTTGTAAGATCAAAATATTTCATTAATTATAATTTTATTTGTCTGTAACTCTGGAACCAGTGAAAATAAGTACCACTTATGATATATCGTTGAAAAGCTCTCAATGAGGGCTTATTACTGCAGTTAAGAAGAAATCCAATTTTTTTGGATTTTGTGTTTTTTTGTACGCTTTTGGTCCAGTCGATTGCAATCAATAGTGGAGGTGCACAAGTAGATATAATAGCAGTCCTAAATCCAAAATTTCAACATCTTACGGCTAATCGTTTTTGAGTTATGCGAAATATATACGTACATATGTCACACCAAAACTAGTCAAAATGGATTCAGGGATGGTCAAAATGAATATTTCCGTTGATATCTGAAAACCGAATTTTTTCGTTATCACAATACTTCCTTTACTTCGTACAAGGAAGCAAAAAATTAAAAAAAAAGAAATAAAAATTTTTATATTTACATCCTTTGGAAAAGTTTTATTTATTTTGATGTGTAAAATCTTTTTCTAAATTTGACAAGAATTTAATAAATAATTTTTATTACTAAACTAATTATTTATTAATTTATTTTCAGGATTCTGCCAACATATATAACGCAAATATTGTTTGTAACAACCATGTATTATCGTTACGCAGGTTCAGGTCCAATGTGGAAATATTATGTAGGAAGATTAAGAACAATTTGTTTAAATAACTGTTGGACAAACATCTTATTTATTAATAATTACATTAGAGCTAATGATCAGGTAATAATTTTGTTATTATTTTATTATATATTTTTATATTTAAGGGAAATTAATCTTATTTTTAAAATGTAAAAAAGGGCTAGAGATATAAAAAAGAATACAACAATAAATACCTTTGAGTATTTATTGTTGTTAAAAAGTTTAATTAGTTTAATATGTGTGTGCGCGTGCGTGCGAGCGTGTGCGCGCGCGTACTTTTGTAACCATAATAGTAATCGAAAAAGTTTAATTTTAATTCAACAATATAGAGCTATCATTTTTTTGTACTTACGTAGCATTAAAAAATGCTTATTAAAAAAAAATCATCTGTAATGAAAAGTTATCTTTTACTTGCAATTAATATCTATTAAGGGATATTTTGAAAAGAAATCTGTTGGATCGAATCTGAGGTACAGTATCAAGAGTTGAATAAAAAAAAAACCACAAGAGAACCGGATGGTTTGATTTGGGACCACATAATTGTGTCAATGGATACTTCGTAGAATTACGATGGATTTATTTTAATGAGTTGTCTAATCAGACTCGTGCAACTTGACTTTGTTCAGTACATGAATTCTTTAAATCAAACGATTCTTGCTTACCTCATTCATATTTTTTTTATTTTTCGTCAAACATTTACTGAAAGTGCTTCACTAGTTGACCTTAAGTGATATTTGTTTCATTCATTGTAATGTTCTTTACCTTCGTTCAAATAAATTTCGTATTACATCTCTTCTTTTTTTTTTTAAGCTGTGAGTTGTTTTTTCCTCATATATTCTGTTTTTTAATGTAATGAAGTAATTCATTAACATTTACGTTCGTATCACAAAAGGAGAAACATGAAAATAAAAAAAAATAGAATAATAAATACATTTTATCTTAATGAAACGTTTGTAAGATATTGTTTTGTTTTTTCAGTCTACAAAATTACGTCCAGTTATAGTTAGTATGCTGATCACAGCCAACCGTATTTGAATATTTTCAAATATTGAAAAAATAAAATTAATTAAATAAAAATAAATATTTTTAAATTTAGGAAAGAAGGATATATTGGAATTTATAATATTGAAACACAACATTTTTTTTTTTGTCATCAGTCATTTGACTGGTTTGATGCAGCTCTACAAGATTCCCTATCTAGTGCTAGTCGTTTCATTTCGGTATACCCCCTACATCCTACATCCCTAACAATTTGTTTTAGATATTCCAAACGTGGCCTGCCTACACAATTTTTTCCTTCTACCTGTCCTTCCAATATTAAAGCGAATGTTCCAGGATGCCTTAGTATGTGGCCTATAAGTCTGTCTCTTCTTTTAACTATATTTTTCAAAATGCTCCTTTCTTAACATGTGATACATGAAATCTACGGTCTTATTTACTCCCCCCAATGGTAACTCAAGGGAGTCCACACCCGATCATCGTAGGTGGAAGACCGAAGTCTACCACCCCTCCCGAGTGAGGCTGCCCCTCAAAGATACCATGGCATACAATTATATTTATCTACGTTAACCATAATTATAAACTTTGTAATTAAAGTATGATAAGTTATTAAACTTGTCTTGTACGAAATTCCTTAACGGTTTTTAAGTTTCATTTATTTAATTAAATTAGAAAAAAATTATTATGCGTAATTATTATATTTAAGTATTTTTTTACAGCGCATACCTATGAGCTGGTTTTTAGCAGTTGATACACAAATGTACGTAGTGGCTCCATTATTTTTATTTCCGATGATTAAATGGAGATTTCTCAGAAAGATACTTATACCAATTTTTGTAATATTTTTTGACACTTGGACCGCATATACCGCATATTCATATATATTTAAAGCTAGGGCATTATTTGAACGGTAAGTTTATCCATAAAAATATTTAATATATTTTCTTTCAGAAATCAATGCTACTTAATCAGGAGTGATTTATGAAATCACTGCTGCTTTGTAAATACATTGGTTGTAGAGAAAATAAATCACTGTAACTACTTCTTATGGATTGTATAACTATTTTTTTTCTTAGTGCATGGTTTTTTTTTGTGTTTTTCCATAAAAAATTTTTGTAAGAATTATTAAAAAAAGAGAAAATTTACGGATTATTTTGTCATTATACTGAACGTTTTCAAATAAAAATTTCTTCAGTGATTCTGTTCAATTATCAAACAAAATTTCATTACCTTGAATAATTAATTATTTAAAAAAAAAATTTCTGAAGTATTATTTTAAAAGCTTTTATTTAACTCGCTTTAGTAATAATCAAATCTTGCAACTACTATGTCTTTTGATCTGTCGTATGAAAATCAATTAAATTTGGTACACGTATGTAACTTCGATGACAATACAGCACTACGGTGTCGGAATTTAATATGACCCACTCACACGCCCCCACGCACAACCACTATGCTAAATTCATGCATTTAGTTGAAAATTTTCATTTCTCATGAACTATCGAATGAAAATGATTGAAATTTGGTACACGTATGTAACTTCGATGTGTAAAAATAAATATTTTTACTTTTTTTTAGTCTTAAAAAAAATACAAAAAAAATTACAAAAATATATTTGATAACATATAAAAAAAATATTTTTTAAAAAAGCTTTTATTTAACCAATATTAAAATTAACATTAATAAAAAAAAGGAAACAAATTAGAAAAACCCTCTAAAAAGTAAAAAATAAGAATTAAAGCCCTGAGGTAGATATTCCCAACGTCCGGAACACAACATCTACGTTCCACGTCCAGGGCAGCAACAGCTGTACTCAAGTACATTACATATAGCTGGCTAACGAGGTTCCGAGTGTTGTTTCTCGGATATGCTTTTTTCGGTCGATTTACATCTATAGGCCGAATTACAGGACTGGACTTTACGGCCACCTGCAGATACGACATTCTTAACGATTACGGAAATGGATTAATACCGCCTTTAGAGCTGGCGATGTGGCGGCCACGGTCAAAGTTATTTGCAGGTGTAACGGAGACCTTTCGTCGTCCACATGCCCCCCGCGATGGCAAGCATGTAGTTAAGGTGCCCATGTTTGGAGCATGGGAGCCCTGAAAGCTTCGGTGTGTAGGGGCCTGGAGTCAGTGCAGAGACTGCGCATCCGCTCTCTGCCAGGACATATGCCGGTTCCACCGGAGTACCGAAACGGACCTCCAGGGTTGGTAGCCCTGGAGTGGGGGTGTACCCCGGCGGCTAGCCTTACTACAGAAGGGATTATTTGTTCATGGAAACTGAACAATTAAACGTGGCAGAGGGTTCACGCAAACACCCTCGTTTAGAACCGGCTGTTTCGCCTGAAGCGAAACGCCGAAAGAGTACGGAGATTAAGAGGATTGAGATTGAGGCTAGGAAAAGCTTTCAGAAAGCTTTTTTCAAGAGCAGCATCCCAAAACCTAAGTATTTGGTTATTACGAAGGAAGAAGGTAATTTCTCGAAGGTGAGTCCTTTCCTCATCACTCGAGAAATAAACAAATGTGCTGGAGGCCCTATTAACGAAATAAGAAAAACTTTCACGGGACTTCATGTAGAGACTGTTAATGATATACAGTCTCAGAAGATTCTAGGACTGAAGAAAATTGGAGAATTAACTGTACGTGTTGATCCCCACGGCACGCTCAACACCTCAAGGGGTGTTGTGGTCTGTCGGGATCTTTTAAATTGTTCGGAGCAAGAGATAGTAGAGGAACTGGCAGCACAAGGAGTAATAGAGTGCCGTCGATTGAACATGAGAAGGAACGGTGAGGTCTTATCCTCAGCTTCTCATGTCCTCACTTTCAACCGGCCTACTTTGCCAGAAAAGATAAGAGCGGGGATTCACCGTTTGGATGTGCGGGCATTTGTCCCACAGCCAATGAGGTGCTTTAAGTGCCAACGCTTTGGCCACACCGCTCTTAGATGCGAAAGACCGCAAATATGCGTGTGCGGTGAAGAGGTGCATGAGGGAGAGCCGTGTAAAGAGCCTCCTACATGTATTAATTGCAAAGGAGCGCATTCTTGTAGATCAAGGAATTGTCCTGTCTACAAAGATGAAGTAGCTGTGCAGGAAGTAAAAACCCTGCAAAAGGTCAGCTACTTCGATGCAAAGAATATAGTTAACGCCCGTAAGCCTAGAGCAACAACTTACGCTCAGGCTGCGGCTGCCGCTCCTGTCACCGCTCCAGTTGCTGTCGATGAGGGTCAACTCATAAGTAAACTTGCTTGGTATGACTAAGACCGAGGCTAAGGACTTATTTCTGGCCTAGTGGCAGGAGGCCGGAACACCTCATCTACTGGTGTATGGACAAGTAAATTAATTCCGAGAATAAATGTATGGATGCAGAGAAGACTGGGTGAGGTAGGTTTCTATATCACGCAGTTCCTTTCTGGACATGGCGAGTTTGAAGCCTAACTGCATCGATTTGGCAGGAGAGCGTCTCCTCTATGCAGGTACTGCGATCTTGAAGATACCGTTGAGCACACCATCTACCAATGCCAGAGGTGGGATGTGGTCAGACAAGATGTCTGGTTAAGCTGGCTTTCTCCGGAAGAAACAGTTCCATACATGTTGATAGGAAGTGGGGAATGGGACAAGGTAGTACACCTAGCAACTAGTATCCTGAAAACTAAAGCGAGTGAATGGGGAAGAGCCTGATTTAGGACCCAGATCAGTAAGAGGAGTGAAGATCACCCAGCAAGGAATCAGAGTTGCATATAAAAGGCCTTTCAGTCAAATTTGAAGAAAATCAGTTAGAAAAATCCTGAGATAGACCAAAAGCAGTGTGACACACATACGTTCGCAGATTTATACATACACAGTTTTTTTTTTTTTAGTCTAGATGAACTCGTACCGTAAAACGTAAAGATTTGTGAAAAAGCCGATACCCCATTTTTGACGTGATCACCCGAATTTACCCCTTTAATTTACGAAGTATATTCAACTGAAAGTAAAATGAAAAGGATATGGCCATGTCATTTTGAAATGTTTCAAATTAAAAATTTTCATCTAAAATTTTTTTCGTAATTAAAAGTATAATAATTTACGTAAAAGAGAAAAAAAAACATTCGGACGATTTTGTGACGTGAAATTACTGTCTAATAAATAGCGACGTAGTTTTTTTTTTTAATTAAAATAAAAATAACATATTTTGCAATTCTTGTTTTTATTCTTCGATAAACCCGGATGTAACATAAACTTGTTCACTCCCTTGAAAAAAACCCGTTACATTTAGATTGTAATAAATTATTTTTTAAGTTATAAAATACAAGAATAATCAGACTATTTCTTATGTCTTCTTATATGTCTTCTGTAAGTCATGAAAAAATAATAACAGATCTAATTTATTCCTTGTATTTTTGACATTTAAATTTGTGATTATTAGTATAAATACAAAAAAAAAGTATTTTCTACATAAAAAGATACCGAAAAGTCTATTTTGAAACAACCGATTAAAGGAAAAGATAAATTTTATATAATCAGTGTTATAATTTTTTTCTGGTTTTTAAATTTTACTGCCGATACACCGACCTTTTAGACGTAAAACGTCTTTAAAATCACACCGAAACATACGGGTACCAGAAAATAAATTTGTTCTGCCATAATAACTCTTTAACTATTAATCATAGAGACATAAATGTAGTGTCATTTTATAACTTACGTGGTCAGCTTGCCGATACGACTTTGAGTTTACGTCACTGGTGAGCAGGTGGTTGGGAAAGGGGCACAGCGCAGATCGACAAAAATTGATGATTTCGCTCATTTCCATTCAGTGTAGCTCACGATTTAGAAGTGATAACGAGGTTATTCGTGTGTTAAATTTTAGAATATATTGATTTAAGTAATAATAAGTGGATTTTAGACTGTATTTATGTGTAACAAATTAAAGTAAATATCTAAAAAAGTATAAAAATTCATTATGTCAGCCTCAGCCCATACAAAAGCCATCCGGAAATATATATTATGCATAATGGTAAAAAGGAGTGGTTATGGGACACAAAAATGTACCCCAATGTCCGGTACCGAGAGAGCGAGTCTGTTTCGGGATAGTCGCAAAGCTGGAACGGTGCGCTCAGTGAACGATGCTGACGGTGCGAGCACCTCTCCCGCTGCTTATAATGCCTTATGTCTCTTTATTTCTCATATCATAGACCTGTTAAACAAAATTGTCGTCGAATATTAATCGAAATAAATAAAATATACCATTTAGTGTCAGTTTCATGTTAAAATGAAATTTAGTACGCAGACAACGTCTCGTTTTTATTTCGATCCAGTACACTAAAACTGAATCGCTGACATACAGACCCACAAATTTATCTTTAGAGTTGGCCAAATGAAGGAACTAAAAGTTTTCATTGGAGACTTTCAGTTTTTTTTTTTTTTTTAAATACAGATAAGTTGGCCGGTCTGTGGCACGGAGGAAATTCATCCAAGATCTCTAACGTTTCATGTTAAACCAACGGCCGTGCGCCTCGACACAGACCCACCCGATTTTTTTCTAAAAAAATATTCTTCAGTGGTCCTACAATATTGCTTTCCTTATAAAATAGTGGAAAATTTTATTTTAACGAAAAATTTCGTGGTGTACATACGAGTATTATAGATAAATCTTTTCACATTTATCGTAATATTTTTAAAACAATGGATTGTAATAACGTTACATTAGAGCCCAATGTCCTCATAAAAAAAATATTTATAAGAGATATTTTTATTATAAAAAACCTAATTGGAAAATAGTTGGCAGGAGCTCTGTAGTTGTATATTTTAATCTTTCTCTACGTTTTGAATGAATGTAATTTTCTTTTTTTACAGTGGTATTTTTTTATATCAACTCGTAAACTAATTTTAAATAAATACAGGAATAAAAACTAAACTATTAAATTTAAATTACTGATGACAATAAATGTAAAGTGCTGCAAAACATAATATAATAATTAAATTATTTTAAAACACAAATATTAGAAATCGGTGAAATTCCAAAAACGTTTTTTTTTGTAAACTTTTTTTTAAATCTTGAAACCTGTATTAGTAAATCAGGATGTATCTATAATTAGAATATAACTATAGAATTGTTGCCAGGAGGCAATTTCCTCCTGGGATAGTAGATATCGGTACCTGAAGTAGATATCAATGTAATGATAGTGTTTTGATCAGTGTTGATCCTTGACCATCAATTTATAATTCGTTCTGTAAGGTTAGTTTTAATGTAATATATTTTATATTTATTTTTGTTTCTACAAAAACAAAAAAATGTAATATTTTTTCTGACCATTCATTTTCAGGTAGTGGTATGGACAGGATCGTTATTTACTATTTTGGTCCATTTATGTATAACTATAGCTATGTTATTATTTATGACATATGGTAACGATTATAGCATAATTATTCACGCCATATTTCATGGTTTCCATAGAACAATTTATGGTCTGTGCATATGCTGGGTTATATTAGCATGTGAAATTGGACATGGAGGTATGTATTCATTTATATTGAAATTATGAACTTTTTAGAGTAACATTACAAAGGAATATATTATGTTTTTAATGAGAAAAGGCAGTTACAACTTGCTTTATCATTAAGTTTAATTTCATGTCATCGATGTATAACCACGTTTTGTTTTCTAGGCGAAGAAAAGAAAAACAAGTGGTTAAAAAATATAAAATTTAGAAATGCTTCATTTTTACCTAACGTTACAATTTATATATATTCATATTAGACGGTCGAGGGCACTAGCCCTTGAATCCTTGGTATCAACGTTGAGCAAGGCGAGTCTCGGGACCAAACCAGGGGTTTCCCAGAGCCACGGATTGAAGCTGGAGATCCCCGGGGACTGTAGGAGTGACGGAGCCAACCCAGGGCCACAAAGATCGCTTTTTTCGCCTTGGCAGAGATCTTTTCCTCCTAAACCTCCGCAGAATTCGCTTCGCTCGCCATTCCCGTCTAGCTAGATGGTTCAGCCCCCCTGATCCTCGCATTGTTCATTTTTCTCATGACAGCCTATTTACTGCTGTTGTTTCTGTTTCTGCGAGAAACGGTGTAGGACATTCAAGATGTCCAGATGAGGATTGCAGCGAAAGCAAAAGCTGAGTTATAAATTATTTATATAAATGTCTACCGAGGCTTTTACATCGGTGGAATTCCCAAGACGACTGGCTTATTACAATGAGATGTAAAAAGTTAGAGGGCGAAAGACGACTCCCGTTTAGGCTAATACCGCGGGGGGGGGGGGGGTCGACTGGAAGCGTCACGAGGCGGGTATCTTCCCCTACGGGGTTTGAATTTTGTTTCTACTAAGACCATGATAGACTCATGATCTATGCAATAACCAAAAGCAAAGTAAAATTACAGACTTTTTTACAAGCCAATAATGTACATAACTGTGTTTATTGTTTATAAGAAGTCAATACAACATTTATATATTAATAATAGCATTACTGGGTTTATTGTTTATTTTAATCTACCTGAACATATTTTTATATAAGTTAATTTTCATACATTAATATTTTTTAAAGAAGACCTCAGGCAAAGAACAGTCTAAGTTACGTTTCACTCTTTTCTAGAAAACAGTGATTTTAGTAGAACAATATAATTGATACTTTCCTGAATGTATTTTAATCAAACGTGAATATCATGGCATGGACTGTTATTTCCCTAAAAATTACTAGTTTAACTTGTAAAACCATTAAAATTTAATAGATAACAGCACAAACCCAATTTAAAAAAAAAATGGACTTGTTTGTTCTTTGATCGAGGACTTCTTAATTAATAAATATCTAAGATGATTTTATTTATAATCATTTCTTGTTCAGTAGAGAACTTTTATTTTTGTAGTTACTAAAAGAAAATACAGTATAGCACAAAAAATTCTCTCAAAGTTTTCTCATTTACATTTATGTATCTCAAAATAATAACTACAACCTCTGAAAATTATAAGTCAAAAAGTAAAATTCATTTAACAAAGCTGTTTTACGCCAAACATAAAATAGTGTATTTTCATTACTGATTGTTTGTCTTTTACACCAAATTTCAACAAAAACTGCTAAAAATACAACGGTGGGACCTATTTTTTCAGATCAGATTTCAAATAAAACAACTAAATTTATCCCTTAATATGGTCCCAAGGATGGATAGAGTCTTGCTTAATCATTATATAATTGTATTATGCGTATGTTTAATCCAGTAATTAGTATTATATTCTTCTTGTAGCAAATAAAGCAAGTCTCTGAATGATAAAATGATCCTTGAACGGATTATCAAAGAATAATTTACAGTGGACGGATGATTAATGGTTGGATACAGTGCGGAAATCTTAAACTACGTGGTAAGGATACAGGAATTCTATTTACAATCCCAAACATAATAGTAGTGTTTTACGGGAAAAAAGTTTGATAATTATTATAAGAAGGAGTGCATTGGACAGATGATGAAAATTTGATAGTTGTGGATTCAAAGTATTTACATTTTAGATATACAGAATGATGTTAAAGTATGAAATAGGGTTCATATTTCAGAAGTGAAAGATACTAGGAAGTAGAAGCAAAAATGAAACTATATAGTTACAAAATTCCTACTTTATCGTGAGTTTGAAATTTTTGTCCGCCATCTTGGATCCACCATATAGAATAAAATCATTTTTATATACAGGATTATCATAAAAGAATGGTGCGGTTTTGAACATGGTTTAAATTAAAACAGAATTACATACAGTTTATGTTTTTTATTTTTCAAATTTGTCGTCTCAAACATTTTTTTACATAATTAATAAATTTCAATATGTGCGCCCTTAGTCGCTCGACAAATGTCCAAACGATATTCAACTTCTCTCCAAACATTAGTTAACATTTCTTCGTTAATGGTTGTCATCGCTTCATTAATCCTGTTTTTTAAGCGGTTTAGGTCACGAATTTTTTGTGTATAAACAACGCTTTTGATGTACCCCCACAAGAAAAAATCAAGGTGTCAGGTCTGGATTCCTTGGAGGCCAAAGTACGGGACCTTGCCGGCCTATCCATCGATCTCCAAATTTTTCGTTCAAAGCGTCCGTGACCGATGCATTGAAGTGCGGGGGAGTACCATCTTGTTAGAAATGAAGTCGATGAATGTTTTCGAGTTCATCCGGCTGAGGAAAGCAATAATCGGTTAACATGTCAAGATAGGCAACTCCATTAATTGTTTTTTCAGCAAAGAAGAAAGGCCCTATTACACGATTTTTCATCACACCACACCAGACGTTTACTTTAGGCGAATCGCGTTGTTTCTCAATAATTGCGTGTGGGTTTTCAGAGCCCCATATTCGTGAATTGTGTCTGTTAATACATTCCATTCACATGGAATGTAGCTTCATCTGTAAAAAATTATATCGTCAAAAAATGATTGGTTTTCACTTATTCTGCCCAATATTTCAACAGCGAAATTGTAACGTTTTACACCATCATCGGGTTTCAATTCCTGCAGTATCTGGATTTTATAAGCGTGTAATTTCAGTTTTTTATGTAAAACTTTGTGAACTGTTGATTTTGGAATACCTAACTCGACGCTTCGACGGGGGATGGACTTTCCAGGACTTCTAATTGCCGACCGTCTAATTTTCAACCGTTTCGTCCGGTAAACTTGGTCTGCCGGTTGATTTCTGTTTCTTAACCGATCCGGTTTCTTCGAATCGTTTGAATAGACGTGTTATGTTATTTTTGTGTAGTAGATCTCTTCCGAATTCACGTCGAAACGCTCGTTGAACTGATTACGGATTTTTATTCAGCCATCAATTAAACACACTTTGCTTTGTCTTTATCCGAGAACATAGTAACTCGCTAAACTCACCGCAACAACAATACAAGAACTGACGTTGTGGTTACAACTGCTGATAAACAAACTTTTGGGTTGGAGACTTTCAGGGATACCAATATAACATCTAGAAATTTCCCTACAATCTTCCTATGAATTACTGAAACCGCACCCATTCTTTTATGATAACCCTATATATGTGCAAAAATAGGAATATGTACATGCGTTTCATAATTTTATTGTAATTATTTACGGAACAGATCTTTTGGAAAATGTCTTCGTTTTTTAGTAATAAGCAATGGAATTTGCAAAAACTGAATAATCACATTAATATTAAAACGAGTTTAAACGCCACGTAGTAACTTTTTTTATTTCGTATTACCTGTATAATTACATCCAGTCACAAACTTTAAACAGTTATTATTATAATTATTGATGGAGCGTCACTTTACCAATATCTAAACAGATAACAAATTTGAAAATGAACCATTTCTCGATTATTGAGTAGTGTCTGACCTACTCAATAATCGAGAAATGGTGCCTTAGAACGGCCTGACAGACCTCCAGTCTCGTCTAGATTATTTTTTTTGAGGTTACTTAAAACATAATAAATACAATTTAGAACCTAAAAAATTTGAAAAGGAGCATAAGTGATGAATATGCAAGTATACGACGAAACACGATATTAAATGGATGTCACTTAAAAGAAAATATGATACGTTCCTTTTACTGTAAATAATACAGTTGAAGTTAAAGTCGAGACTTGGGTCAACCGCAGCTTTGGTGAAATCACCTAATGGTTGACCTAATTTTTTATCTGGCTACGGCGTGTTTCGGGTGTACTTACATGCCAGGAGGAGAGCTGACTACCACTTTTGCCTTTCTTGCGGAGAGCTCGGCTCACCGGAAAACGTAATGTTCGACTGCCGGACGTGTGGTGCTGAACGTCGCTGTTTTGAGTTGCTGACTGGGCCCTTACAGTTGCCACAATCATCGACTGTATATTATAAGGGGTAAACAGGTTTCGTTAACTGACTTTGTGACACGGATACTCCAGCATAAAGCCAGGAGGTTGGAGCGGCGAAGGGTTGAGAGACAGCCCCCTGCGGACCTGCCGCTCGTCTGTGCTTGCACGGATGGGCGGCAATGATGAGACACTGGCACTCTCTCATCCTTTCGCGAAAAAACCGAGACCCGGTTTGAGTGCCCTGTACAAAGTGTTCTCACTAGAGGCATTGACGTCAAGACCGAGTCCCGGCTTCTAGAGTGGAGTCCAAGAATGACATAGTCGGGCTTGGATACCCCGCACTAGATGTTAGAGACAGGCAATGAGAATACATAACCGGCGGGCTGACCTGTTGGACTAGACTTATCCCTGGTGGACGGGGAGGCCCGTTTGAGTAGACAATTCCCTAGGCTGTGTTTTGCTTTGCTGTTGATCCGAACCGGGGGAGTTGGGTGAAAAAAAATACAGTTGAAGATTAGTTTTATAAGGATTTTATCATTCGTTCTAATAAGATGACCAAAGAATATGGCACTTCTTTTTCTGATAAAATCTGACATCTCAGTTTCATTGTATTTGTAAAGATCTATCTCTTTACAAATGAATACAATGCAGAAGCATTTTCGCCTATTCTGTTTTATTGCAGGATTTTTTTAAAAGTTTCCTTATTTTTTCTTGAAGGTGGTGTACTCGTTCTTCTGCCGTTTGAAGATTCTTAAAGAAAATTGTGCAATGTCGTGGGTAAAATTAGACAGTTAATTCCAATTCTTTAAAACTTTGGTCTCAATTTATTGGTAGCAATGGGCTTTAGTCATTTTCTTTTTATTTTCTGTAGGACATAAAAATTTCGTGTCTCCATATGAGACTTTTTTTTTTTTTAATTAAAAATACCACTTCAAGTAAATGTGACAACGTAAACACCGAAATACAGAAGCAAACACTTTGTATCATGGAATCCTCCTATTAGAAAATCTTTGATGATATTCTCGCTGGGCCACTCGTGCATTTCCATTGCAAAACTCATAAACAAAAATGATGTCTTTGTATTTTTCATTGGAAAATTTATAATACTTTATTAGATAATGGCATTCATCAGCTATTCCATTCAGTTATTTAAATGTTTATTAGACTTAAAATGCAACTCAAAATTTTAATTCTCGGAATCATCTAATAGTAATGACAACTTTTGAAATAACTGATTTCATAAATGAAGTACTTATACCAAAACGTATGAACAAACATTTCTTTCTCTGTTACTACATACGAGTATTGTTCGAAGGTTGAAAAATTATAAATTACCATTTGCTAAGAAGAAATAGATTATGAAAAGGTAAAAACATTCACTAAATACCTGAAAATTGTGATCAATAGAAATATTATTTTTGGTAGAATAAAAAAAATAAGTAAATCTTGAATAGTACAAAAAAAAATTTAATTTAATTTTTAAATAGATTATTTATTTACATAAGATTAATTATATTTTAAGTTACTATTTTCTAAAATTGACAATATGTAAGGGCATTAAAAAATTTTTCACTTCCGATAATAATAGATTGTCCATTTTGTGAATTCTCTGGCATTCATTGCTAGATTTTTTCTTCAATTAACTTTGGTGGAGCTTCTTGTTATTTTTCTCTGAAAAAAAAAGAAAATGTTAATTTCTTTTGTGTTTGGGAGAGCACGTGTAGGTATGTACATATTTGCATGTGGGTTTGCGTGAAGTGTGCGTCGGTGCGCATATTAGTAAGAATGCGTTTTTTTTAAATAACAATCTTTTTAAACTATAACGTTTAGAAATTAATAAATAGAAGAATATTTTTGATATGATAATATTTTTACTTCCTTGTATGAAGTAAAGGAAGTACTGTGATCGCTAAAAATTTCGGTTTTTTAAATTTCAACTGAAGCATTCTCATTTTGACTAGTTTCGGCGTGACGCCTGAACGTACGTACGTATGTACCCTCGCATAACTCAAATGTTGAAATTTTGGATTTAGAACTGATGTAACATCTAATTGTGCACCTCTCTTTTGATTGCAATCTACTTGACCAAAAATGCCCAAAGTCCAAAAAATTTGGATTTTGAACTTTTCTTAACTGCACTAATAAGCCCTCATCGAGAGCTTTTCAACGCTATATCGCAAGTGGTACTTACTTTTATTGTTTCCATAGTTATAGCCAAATAAAATTTTAATTAATGAAATATTTGGATTTTACAAGGGGAAGGTATATCGGTACGAAACAGGCCTTTTTTTATATATTTTTTTTAATTTATATATATTGATTTATTAATAATAAATCAATATCTTTTCATTGTAAAAAAAATTACGGTAAATAATAATTCAAAAATAATAATAAAAAGATAAAATATCAGAAGTTTTTATTGAAATAAAATTTTATGGACTTTTTGTTTTTAAAAAATGCAGTGTAATTACATTTTTTACATGTTTTTGTAATTACATTATTTTTAAAAAATTGCAATTTTTTTTCTGGAATTTTGCAAAAGTTTACAGCTGAAAGTAATATTATACTGTCGAACAGATTTACAGTTGCCGAAATAGTGTTTTGTTATTATTATAAATTGCTGCCAACAAAAACATTATAATATATAAAATGTAGATGAATATAATGTACAATACTTATAAAATGTCACTGTTGTAATTTAATAGGCGTACAAAAACGTCATGTGGTGTTCACATCAGATTTTTTTTTTTTAATGTGCTTTACCGAATTTAAAATTTAGAAACACTGAAATAGTTAAAAAAAAATTGCTCGATTTGAAATCAGATATTTAAACATCTCAGCCCGTTATTTACATATTTTTCCCTTAGTATGATTAATATGAATCAGGGAAATTCTTTGAATTCGTCTTTGAAGTAAAAACACGAGTTTACTTCATAAATTTTCTATAATTTCCTTATTTTATAAGAATTGTTTTTTAAATTCAAGATTCATTTTCTCCTTTTGATTCATTGATTTTTTTTTCTTAATTCTAAGAAATATTCATAAAACATTATGTTTATTTCTAGGCTAAATTAATGCATACAAATTTTATATTTCGCACAATAAATTGGGTTTTAAAAATATAATCATTGCAAATTTTTTAAGTTAACAAATACGGTAACGGCACAATTTTTATCAGAATTAATTGTGTAACTCAATAATCTTCAATATCGAGGTGAAAATTTCGTAACTGCGTAAATCAAGTGAGCATCAAAGAAAGCATTACCTCTTTCAGCGAATGCCCTAGCAACCATTGAATTTTCTGAAATTTTGCATAAATTTTCAACTGAAAATATTATTATAATGTCGAACAGATCTAATGTTAAGGTGAAAGTGTTTTTTTTTTTTTTTTTAATTGTAAATCGCTACCAACAAAAACATTATAATATATAAAATGTAGATGAAAGTACTGTACAACACTAATAAAAATCTAAGTATTGTAAAATACTTACAATTTTTTTTTTTAAGCATTAAGCATGATCTTAGTATTTTAGAATAATTTTATTTCCAAAACTATCCTGTTTTACCTTTTACACATTCTCAAAAACTGTAGAATATTGAAATTTTTATCTAGGATCGTTGTAACATCTAGTTGTGCACCTTTTTGATTGCAATCGATATTTATAATAACTAAATGTTATGTTGATAATAACCATGTATACTATACCTGATTATTTAATATTAATTGAAAATTATAATTTAGTATCGTATTATTTTTGGATTTTCTTAGAAAAATCTTCTAAAAGTTATATTTATTAAAAAAAAAATCATTTTACTAAATTATTTGTCAGAACATCATAATAATATTTTAAACAACATTATAATAATTTTAAAAAAACATAGTATTAGATGCATATAAGACTTAACTTTATTTAAAGAGTAAGAAAGATACTTTCAAGGGAGATTGTAAGATGGTCGAGTTAATAATTATATAAATATTTGATGTTAATAAAATCTAATATTTTAGCAATTGTATAACTGTCCACTTTATTAAAGAATTGGGGGATCGTATCTCACTTTCAATTGAAATAGTTTTAAATCAAATGGAGTAAATGTAAATGAGCAACGTGTAAATGTAATTTAATAGACGTACAAGGAAATCATGTGATGTCCACATCAGACTTTTATATTTATAAATTTTTGGCGGGAGAATCCATCTATCTGCGTTATAAACATATCCGCGTTATTTTAAAACGTGTTAGAGCAAGATCGTATTATATCATGAAAAGAGTTAGATTCCAAACATTAGTTTTTACATTTGAAAATATAAGGGACATTTACCTAAACGTATTGTTAACGATATGACATTTGTTAGAGATAAAAATACATATTTTTCAACGAAAATATAATCACCTATTAAAACAAGTAATATGAAAAAGGAAAGCATATTATTTATTATTTAACAAAAATATAATGATTACGTGAAAAAAGACGTAATTTAAACGTAATGCAATTTCATTTCCGTTTATTACTGTAGTAGTATTTGTTTTTCTTTAAATATCTGATAAGTTTAATTATTACTTATAAGTATTTAATTACAATAATTTTATTTTTTTGTTAACAAATAAACTTACCTATTCATAGGTTTCATAAATACTTACTTTTAATAATTAGTTTTCCAATATTTAAAAATGGGGCTTCAATAAGAAAGTAAAGAAAGAATGCTATGAAATAGCAGATGATCGAATAACTAATGAATTCTATTACCTGTAAGAAAAGAGATAAAATACAAATACATTTATATAGTTACTGATTAAAAGAATATATAGATGTCTACTTAAAAAAAAAAACTTTAAATGATTGTTATAAATCTAACAAAAGTTCTTTCTTAAATAATTTCTTCCTATTTTTTTTTTTTTAGATATAATTACTTTTCGTATTATAAATATATATTTTCCTTTTGTTCAGTTAGAGAAATCTGTTTTCTAATATTAATATTAATTATCAGCGTTTCAGAAAGTCATTTCTATTCAAAATAAAGTGAATTAAAACCAAGTTGAGTACTAATTAATTATTTATTACAATAAAAATAACTCTGTATACAAAAATTTAAAGCATTTAACTCTGTTTTTGTGTTTATGGAAAAAAAAAATTTAACTTGTAAATACAGAAATTTCTAAATTACGTATTTACGAATTTCAGTTCGAAAATATGTAATTCAAATGAATTTTCATGAAATTCAACTAAACCTGTCATAAAATTCATATTGCTTTATCGATGTTAAAAATAAAACTGTGAGCGAGCTCTTTAGATCAACTTTTTGTTTTCTAAATATTTGCTTAAATTTTTATACATTGATATTTATTAGATTTAACGAAAATATATTTATAGTTGTTTATTAATAAGACTTGAAATTTAAGTAAATATTTCAGCTTTATTTATGATAAAGCTTTTGAAATAAATTATGAATTAAGCTCCGTACAGTTGAACATTTTCATTATTATTGTAAAATGAATCGTTTTAAATATTGTTTCGTAGATATATTTAAATTATTCTAATAGTTCAGTATTAATTTACTTTTTTCTTTTCATCTGTATAATTATAATTTTAAATATATCAGTTCATATCAGCATTTATATATACGGTTTAATTTTTAATTTTATTTTTTATTCCTTTTTCATTAACATTCTCTCTTTCTGTTTCAGAAGAACTAAATGGCCTAAATATAGAGAAGTAGTAATATAATTTACACCTATCACTCGTAATTAGTAATTTAATTAAAAAAAGTGTTACAAATTAATTTTTTCTGAGGTAAGATATTTTAATTATTTTTATAATATATCTAAAATTAGTTTATTTATTATAGATAAACGAATCAGTCATGTAAATAAACAAGATGATATTGATATATGGAAACGACTTCATATTTCAGAACTTAGCTATACTAGAAGGTATAGCTAAGTTCTGAAATAACTTGTATCCTATATACAAATGAGGATATACATAACTATAAAACTAATAATTTAATGTGTGATTGAAATTTGTGTACAGCATCTTGAATCCGTCACATTCAGTCAAACCTTTTTCTTATAAACTGTAAGGCGGATATGGGATATTTGATTTTAATGCAACATTTTACAAGAAAAATAATATCGAAAACCGTTAATAACGGAGCCGTTACTCCATCATCAGTGATTTCCCAAAAGATGTTAATTAAAATTCAGATGTATAATTGTATTTAAATTAAAATTATTACGTTCATAATAGCCGGTCGTCAAGAAATAAAATTAAATTGTTCACCAATAAGATCGTAATGTCATATGCGACAATCTTACGAATTTATTTCTTATTTTTTTCAGGATAGATGTTATATAAAATAACTGAATTTATCTCTTCATTTGCGTCTCAAGATTTACATTTCGGCCTAATTTTAACAAAGACGCAGAAATCAAGGCTAATCATTTGCCAACCGACACTCGCTAACATAGGTAGGTTTACCAATCTTTATTTATACGAACTTTCCTTCTTTATTTTCACTACTATGACTCGTTTTGAATGTTTGTTACTTTCTTAGTGTATCACTGTTTATATTACATTTCATAAAAAATCTAAGTTATAATTATTTCAAATAATTTGTCGAAAGAAATCGTAGAACAATTAAAATTGGTAGTATAAATAAATTTGATTGTATTATATCAAAAAGATTATATTTATAAGAGAGTTTTACGGATGAAATTAATTAAATTACTGGAAATAATTTAAGAGAAATATATGTGGCGTTCTTCCATACATAGTTAAATACTTCTTAAGGAAATTGAAATTATCATTATATTTGGGAGTTATTAGGTAACAGGTTTTAGATAATATTATAGGAATAGATTTGATTTACAAATATCTATGGAACGGATTTGTTTTTGACTGGCCGGAGTTTGACATATTTTTAAAAAAATTATTCAATAATATGAAGTATGTTTTTATTACGTATTAACAAATTTAATCAGTTCATATTCTATTACTTTCCTATTTGTTATTGATTTGCTTTAAATACTTAAATTTATATTTAAGCAATTTAATATGATGTTAAAGATACAGAGTTCAAATTACTACCAGTGAATCTAATAAAAAAAAAATAGTTGTATTAATTTAACTAAATTACAGTTAATGTGATTTAACACACACGATTCAGAAGAATATAGTCTGTATAAATAAAAATGTAAATGTACGTTTGTTCAAAATCTTAAATCTCCGAAAGTTCTTCACCGATTGCTTTGAAATTTTGACATAACGTTGCATTCGAATACGCGAGTGGTTTTATGTACCTACTTTTTTATTCCTATGATGTCACACCTGCGACAGGTAAAAACATGTTTTTTTTGTAAAACAGCACTATGTGTTGGACGTAAAAGTAACACACGGTGTACTAAATACTTTACGATTCCATTCCAGTGTTTCCGATGTGTGTGTCGGCTATAGACTAAAAAACTACTGGACCGATTTACGCGCGGGAAAAAAGATATAAAGGGTCAAATCAGAAAAAGGAAATAGGGAAAAATCGAAAAAGATAAAAAGGAATAAGGTAAAAAAGAAAGGGGAAAATGGAAAAAAGAAAAAAAGTGAAAACTGGGAAAAGGAAATGGAAAGGGGAAAGGTGGAAAAAGAAAAGGGGGAAATACGAAAGGGTGAAAGAAAACAAAGGAAAGGTAATTGGAGAAGGAAAGGGAAATGGTGAGGAAAAGAGGTAATGGGAAAAGGGGCGGGAATAAAGTGAATGAAATTGGAAAAAAACAGGAAAGTGGAAAAAGAAAATGGGAAAAAGGAAAGTGGGAAAGGGAAATGTGGAAAAGGGAGAAGGGGTACTAAGGGAAAAAGGGAAAGATTAAATTTTGTGAAGTTCCGAATGTTCATTTTGCTAAAATTATATCAAACTTACAATTGTGTTCATTTAATATATATATATATATATATATATATACATATGCTCAAATCTAGGAATAGCGAAGCATTGCCGGGTCTGCTAGTATGTTATAAAGTAATATAATTGTAAAAAAAATTACGGTAAATAATAATTCAATAATAAAAATAAATAAAAAATATAATAAAAATGAGAATTTCTTAGCGAAATAAAATTTTATGTATTTTTAGTTTTAATTCAAACATTTTTGCAGAGATTAATAAATATTAATAAATCAATATATTTAAATTAAAAAAAAAAAAAAATTGTATATGAATTAGGATTTGAACCGATGTGTTCATGGTTACGGATCTGACACGTTTTTTCTTACACCACATAATTACTTAAACAACATGAAACAAAAATAATATGTAAAGTAATATAAAATGCTGATATGGACACCACAAAAAAATGTAATGCAATGTGGTGTCCACCACAATGCAATTGTGTAAATATACATTTTATTTAAGATCTTATTTCACATTCAAATGAAATAAGTTTAAATGATGAGCGGAAAAAAATGTGTATATGTGATTTAGTAGGCGTAAAAGGAAGTCACGTGGTGTTCACATCAATTTTTTATTCTAAGTGTTTTACTTTCTAGACTGTAAAGATTTATTTATTTACATACTTCTGTAGTAATAACGGAAAGGTATATAGATGAGAAAAAATCGTCTTATTTTAAGTTTTGTGCCTTAAGGAGACATTTTAAAAAAAATATGTTTTTTGACAAAAGAAATAATAAATCTTAATAATTTGTCATTAATCTGCGAATGAAAAATTTATTCCCCAACTCACAAGCTGAAATGCAGCTTGTCTCACCACTTCTACCTGGTTTTGTGGAACTCCATCGACGGATGTTTTTCCCAGATCAGATGAAACGATGAGTTATCTGAATTCTTTGATATTAGATCAGGGGTTCAACAAGGCTCCGTCATAGGACCAGTACTGTATTCAGTTTTCACTGTGGACCTTCCCGCTCCTGACAATATCACAGTCAGTTTGTTGTCGATGATCTACAATTGTCTTCAGTGAAGCTTCAATACTTGATAGGCGTATGGTTAATGAAATTTACATTACGAAAAATCATATTACGTTTGCGTATAGAAGACGTGACGGACACGGGGGTCTACCTAGACGGCATTTTCATCCCACACTCTGACCGCGTACGCTATACCTTGGGCTTCACTTTAATCGTCATTTGAGGTGGAAATACTACGTGAGACAAAAAAGGAAACAGTAAAACAAGAGGTATACGAAGTTTTATTGGTTGTGAGGAAAGAATTCACACTTGTCGCTGTCCAGCAAACTTTTAATATACAAAGCGATTCTAAAACCGATATAAATATATGACATTTAGCTATGAGGTACGAAGAGCAAGAATATCATTGAAATTATATAACTTTTCCAGAATAACTTGACGAGATCAATCGCAGAGACAATATGGTTCGCACAGAACGAAGAAATTCACGACTACCAAGAATTTCCTTGTTCGTGAGAGGTCAAACGGTTTTTTTCAAGTTATACACAGCTGTTACGTAATTACATGGACTTTGTAGTAGTTAATCTACTACATAATAACAAGGACGTCTGGCGACTGTAACGCCTACGTGTACTGTACTTGGGGGAATCTGAGTGTCTCATCAACCGGTTTTGTAACATGTATATGATGAACATCTTTCTTTCAATGCTTTCACGAGGAGCATAGTTTCTTTCCGTATATTATGACGACCTTGACATATACTATTTGTTTTTCTTTGTCAATTGTTTAATGATACTAATTTTTTTTCGTTAGACCGTTGAAAACTCTTGTACCTATGTGGTCTTATTCAATGTGAGTATATTTATATGAATTTTGTGTACTTATACCTTATATTTATACGGATATGTACGTTTTATTGAGGATGTTCCTTGGTAATGCCTCATCATGTGCTTTTGTAATACGAATTACTTGTGGTTTCTTATTCGGAACCCACTTTAAATAAAAAAATTGTGAGGCAAAAAAAAAAAGTATTTTGTTTAATAATAAAGACCCAAGTAACTTAATATACACCTCTACTTCTGCAAATGCTCTTAGCATGATCGAGAATAATAAAATCGAGAATATATTTAAAAATTTTAATTTTTATTTATAACATCGATTTTAACGAATATTTTTAATTTAATTTTTTTAAAATATGCTTGTAGCATGATTACATTAAATTGCATAACTTACCTGGCTACAGCAGTCAAGTTTCGCAATTCATTGCCAGATTTTTTTTTACCACAATTTTTTTTCAATTAACAAAATTAAAATATCATTTAAGCAGATTAGATACAATCCAATTTTACCACGTATTAACTCATCGGCTAGATTACATTTATAATAAATAATATTTAATAGCAGAGACTATTTTACGAATATTTTAGTACAATGTGTATTACAAGCACCTTCCTCTCGAAGCCAAGCTTATATTATTTTCGTCTGGCGCACTCTACAAATAACTATAGTTATAGGAGTTTTTAAAAAATTACAAAACTGATCAAATTTGACGCATCTGAATACCTTAAGAACTATCGTGAAAGATAACTACGCATGTAATATTGCACTATATGCTTTGCATAAATAACATAAATCATTTTAAACAGTATTTAAGAGAGTCGAATATAAACCGAATATATCCTCCTCAAGTTCAACACGAATCTTGTCTTCCAGGCTCGTATAAGAGCTGGCGCAAAGAAAGATTTAAGAAGAGACTGAAGATTCCAGCAGCGTCAGCTTCCGTCTTTCTAATCAACAGCGTCTTGTCAGCGCAAAAATGTTATTACCGACAATTATCTCAAGAATGAGGGCTCAAATATCTGAAATTTTGACTAAATTTCGTGCACAATTTAGGGCTATCACGTCATATACCCAATTCTACAACTGATTTAAAGAAGGGCAAGAAGCTCTAGAAAATGAGTCGTAATAGGCGTTCAAGGTCAAGTGTGATAGATGACATTATCGATCCGACTGTGACCTTGCTGAAGATGATCGGAATTCTATGATTGATGAAGTTACTTAGGAAATTAAAGTACCCGTTCACAAAACACCTAGAGTTCCACAAAGTCTGTGAGAGATACGTTTGAAGATTTGAAATGGTGAGAACTGGATCCTTTATTACACTCCCGAGTCGAAATCAGCTCGTATAGTTTCATAGGAATGGAGAGCCTTGCATCGTAAAGGCGAACACGCGTTCGTTAACTTACATTCCTCATTATCGTCTTTTTGGACCACAAAGGCCTATTGTACGTCGTTTTTTCCAAAACCGTTGCACTACAAAAGGTAGTTCCGGCAAAGTGTACACTCGGACAAATTGTAAGCCACCTACAGAAACAAAAGACACCGTCAGCCGATAGATCAGGGACGTGATTCTTCTTCACGAAAACGCCAGGCTTCATATAACCGTTAACAATCGGGATAAGCTGGATAAAATTTACTGAGGAAACTTAAAGTATCGCCCGTACGATGCAGATCCTCCTGAGATTACTGTTTGTACGGGTTATTGAAAGAGGCACTGAGAGGACATCGATTCCGAAATAACAACGAAATAGAAGAGTTCATGCGCAATTGTATGGTGTATAATATTTTTCACTATTCTGAGAGCAAAATACAGTTTTTTTATTACTTATATTACTCATAATATTCCCTCAAAAACTGAATATTTTATTTGGCAAATTTTACGTAGTTGTTTCAAAGATAAGTTATCTAAACCTTAAGTGTTATTCTCTATCCCTCCCACTCACTTTATCTCACTCTTTCAGTGTCTTTCTCTCTTACTCTCTCTGTGTGTGTGTGTGTGTGTGTGTTTGTGTGTGTGTGCTTATGTGTGTGTGTGTGTGTGCTTGTGTGTGTGTGTGTGTGTGTGTGTGTGTGTTTGTGTGTGTGTGCTTATGTGTGTGTGTGCTTGTGTGTGTGTGTGTGTGTGTGTGTGTGTGTGTGTGTGTGTGTGTGTGTGTGTGTGTGTGTGTGTGTGTGTGTGTGTGTGTGTGTGTGTGTGTGTGTGTGTGTGAGTGTGTGTGTGAGTGTGTGAAAGTGTGTATTAATTGCCTGTAAAATATTAGGAATTCGTGCCGTGAATATATTAAAATTAATAATCACATTTCTTAAGTGAATTATTTTATCTAAAGGGAGAAGTCCTAATATATAGCATGAAAATAGACAGTAACGAACAAAACAATTAATGTTTAACACTGATAGACAACATATTTTTTTAATGTTTCTCTAAGTATGATACTACTTCTTGAACTGCTTTTTTGCGAACATTGCAGATATGTAAATACAAATTTTTTATCACCCTTACTTTTTACATAAATTAAGCTTCAAAAAGGTGAAGGAAAAATATAATTAAAATGTGTAAATTTATAATTTTCCACGGACATACCTGTGTTAGAATTATTTCGCTGATGCTTTTCTTTTATAAATAGCCTCAGGTACATACCAAATTAGTATCCAACAGTAATCGGCTATCCTTTTAGTATTCCATTTCCCTTTACAGCGGTTTTCCATCACTGAAATATCTTGGTGGAAACGTTCATCGTCTTTGTCACTTACGTCTCCGAGTTTTCCCGGAAAAAATGCAGATGTGAGTGGAGGAAATGCATTTTCAAAGACATATTACATCCCATATCTCTGTATGAAGTAAGACGATGATTTACAATATCGTGGTAATTGTCGGATTTTTGTTTGCCGAGAAAATGTTTGTAAACTCCTTTATATGAAGTCCAAGTTGCACTTTCTGCATTATTTAACTTCGATTTAAATACATCATCTTTGGCCAACTCTCTTCTTTGAGAAAGAAAAATATTACTTCTTTAATTTTTCCTTCATTTACATTCGGAAATTTCTACCTGATATACAAAAATCCAGGACTATCCTTCTTCATTGGTTTTACAAAATTTTTCATTAATCCTAGCTTGATATGAAGAGAGGTAGAAATATGTTTTTGGCGTCAGCTAAAGGCTCATGAGCAATATTTTTCCAATTTGAAGTTAAGTTGCCTCGTTTCTTCCACTCTTTGGTAACGTAATGTTTATCCCTAGCTCAGTTGTCCCATTCGCAAAGAAAACACATGTATTTAGTATTTAAACGAATAAAACTACGTAAAGAGAAAATACGGAATTTCGTGATATGAATTCATTGCCGAAGGATAATTTCAATTCAAAAATAATTAAGTTAGAAATAAAAAACAAGTTAATGAAATGTGACGTAAACGAAGATAATTTTAAGTTAAATATTAAAATAAGAAACCTGTAACACAAGCAATATTCGAAAAATATATCCTGCTTAGATAAAAATAAATTATTAAAAAACAAACAATATAAAATTACGTTCGAAAAAAAACAAGCAGAGACATTTTTGTTAATAGATGAGATATAAATAAATTGATGTAACATATTAAATACGTTACACTTTTGAGCGCGGAAGATATTAGTTTTATTAAATAATTTAACGTTAACGAGCCAGTGTACATACATTTCTTCCTTTCACTGTATTTACAATTCATTCTTTTTGTGGTTTTTAATTTTTTTTACAGTGTAAATGAATTTTGTATGTGTGTTGTAATTTATAAAATTTTTTTCTGACACTGTAATTTTCGTTAAGGAAGAAGTTTTAGTGTTTTCCATATTTACTTCATCGGATTTCATAAAAAAAAAAAAAAATAAATAAATAAAAATATTGTTATTGCTTAAATTGCGTCTAAATTGTTAAATTTGCAATAAAGATTGCGTATAGTATGTATTAAGTACATGTTGGAGTCTTATAATTCTTAATCTGCTTGATTTATAAATAAATGATTTACTTAAATGAATTTACTTACCGACTTTCTGATGGTAAATTCTGTAGAAGTTATAATTGAACTTTGAAATCCGTACATAAGTAGAAAGTTGGTAATGTACGTCATAAAAACTAATTTTCCAAATGTTTGAAACCGATTCCATGACAAAATTTTATTTATAAAACCTGTAAATAAATTATTTGTTTGAATTTTAAAATTGAATTCCTTATTACATTATCTAACACAAAAAATAATTTATTACTATCTTAAATTTTAATTGAAAAATTGTCATTTACTCGTATATTATAATTAATAAACTTTCGTAAATTCTGTCTTACACGTACTTATTTGACTTAAACGATCTTATTTCTGAACGTTCTATGAAGTAGGCATAATGAACGTTTTAATAATAGCCATTGTTGTTTCCGCTTATTGGATCTCATTATACTTTTATTTTTAGTACTATTATTATTATTTTAGTTGGTAGCGTAAATAACCAATCATTTCATTAGTTACCATTAAATTTACTTACAGAACTTAACACACACACGCGCGCGCACACGCACATACACTCACACAAACTATCTATATATATATATATATATATATATATATATATATTTAATCTAATTTTATATTGGGAAAATTTTTGAAAAACTTCTACATTTTATTATGAATACATACTAACAAAATAATGTGCCCAGTCTTCTATCTTCCCGTTGTCTTGGGACCGTCAATTTAAAATAAAACTTTAATGATAAAAATTTGCAAGATTAATTTACTCTAACATTACGGCTAAGACAAGCTCAAATTGGATATTCGTTAACAACATTTCAATTATTCTCTTTTATTAGATAATCCAACTTAGTACGAGTTATTTATTTTAAAATATATTAAATTACTTTTAACCGCTTAATTTTATACTTAATTTAAGTTTAATTTATCACAGATTCATTTTCTAAGTGCTTTCTTCAGATAGATATTTCATCTTTATTTATGCGGAAAAGTCAACTTAATACACATAACTAACGTTTCCTCTAGCTTACTTTCTCTTTTGTCCTGCCTTTCTCATTTTGAATGGCGAATGGCTTTATGTTCGCTCATCTGTCTATTTTCTCTTGCCCTTTTTACTGGTGTAAGAACATTTATATTGTAAATTATTCTTCAGAAATTATCTCTGTTGCTATAGTCCTCTTCTTTCAAGCCTATAAATTGGACATTCTCTTCCATCAGTTTCACGTGATTTAGTTCTGCTTTTCACGTTTCACAGCTTGTCAAAGATATTAATTTGTTCGTGTCCATCCCGATCATATACTCCAAGAAATTTTTAATTCTTTTCGTTGTCCCTGTTTCTAAGTCTTCTTGATTTTCGTAGATCTCCTTTGTTAGATTTCAATCTGTATTTATTTGTTTTCTTTTTGTTACTTTTGGACCATGGATTTTCTTTAGTAAGCTTCTTTCATTTTACAGCAATTTTTTGAAATTGGTTGTTGTAACGTACCATATAAGATTCCTGGTCTTACTGTCTTAATTTCAGAATTTTGGAAAAATTCTTCTTATTGTAGATATCTAGTGATAAGTCTAAGATCTTCCAGTTTTAATATTTTATTTTCAACTGACATGTTACGTATTCCTATTCTACGTATAATCTATTTTAGCTACTTAAAGTGATTGGTGACATCTGTTTTTCCGTATTGTCTTTAATTTGAATGACTAGTGTTTGCGATGATTTATTTCGTAGTAACAGATATTTGTAGGCCTGTTTTTTGGGATATTTACGTACAATTTTCTATTTGAGCTACAGTTTCTTCTTTCGATTCATTTAAAATAGCTAGGTCGTCGGAAAACGCTATGTAATTAATACAGTTTAAACCCGCTATAACGTGATTATCGGGAGACTTACGTGACACCCGCGTTATTTCGAGAAGTAATTTTAAATCACAAAGAGGATCAATTAAAAAAAATAGGCAAAAAATCAATCAATCAATTAATAGAACAAGCCATCACATTATGTTGTGTTCTTACATTTTTTTTTCTTTTTGTCTTCAGTCATTTGACTGGTTTGATGCAGCTCTCCAAGATTCCCTATCTAGTGCTAGTCGTTTCATTTCAGTATACCCTCTACATCCTACATCCCTAACAATTTGTTTTACATATTCCAAACGTGGTCTGCCTACACAATTTTTTCCTTCTACCTGTCCTTCCAATATTAAAGCGACTATTCCAGGATGCCTTAGTATGTGGCCTATAAGTCTGCCTCTTCTTTTAACTATATTTTTCCAAATGCTTCTTTCTTCATCTATTTGCTGCAATACCTCTTCATTTGTCACTTTATCCACCCATCTGATTTTTAACATTCTCCTATAGCACCACATTTCAAAAGCTTCTAATCTTTTCTTCTCAGATACTCCGATCGTCCAAGCTTCACTTCCATATAAAGCGACACTCCAAACATACACTTTCAAAAATCTTTTCCTGACATTTAAATTAATTTTTGATGTAAACAAATTATATTTCTTACTAAAGGCTCATTTCGCTTGTGCTATTCGGCATTTTATATCGCTCCTGCTTCGTCCATCTTTAGTAATTCTACTTCCCAAATAACAAAATTCTTCTACCTCCATTATCTTTTTTCCTCCTATTTTCACATTCAGTGGTCCATCTTTGTTATTTCTACTACATTTCATTACTTTTGTTTTGTTCTTGTTTATTTTCATGCGTTAGTTCTTGCGTAGGACTTCATCTATGCCGTTCATTGTTTCTTCTAAATCCTTTTTATTCTCGGCTAGAATTACTATATCATCAGCAAATCGTAGCATCTTTATCTTTTCACCTTGTACTGTTACTCCGAATCTAAATTGTTCTTTAAATCATTAACTGCTATATCCACGTAAAGATTAAAAAGTAACGGAAATAGGGAACATCCTTGTCGGACTCCCTTTCTTATTACGGCTTCTTTCTTATGTTCTTCAATTATTACTGTTGCTGTTTGGTTCCTGTACATGTTAGCAATTAATTGTTCTTACATAGAAATAATTTAAGTACGGAAGAATCGATATTTTTTCTTTGAATATAAATTATTTTTTAAATACTTTTTGGGAGAAAGGTTATATCCGTATCCGCTGTTAATCGAGCCGCGTTATAGCGGAGCTGTACTGTATTACTACTATATTTTTATTTGAAATTACTGTTTGTCTTTTTTCCTGTAGCCTGGAAAAAAAAAGTTATTACTTCTATTCCGAACAAGGAATGTTACAATAGTAACAGAAATTTTAATGTTTGACCTTTATCTGTACTTGATACAATATCAAGATTTTTTCAAGAAAACTGTTTCAAATTTGTTTCGACTTCCATGGCTTTATGATAAGCCGTTATACTAATTCCACTTCCATACGTTTTCTTTCATTTACTGATCCTGCTGATGAGAAGGTAAGGTCAGATCAATGTGATTTAATTAGATTTCCAGAAGGATTTCAATACAGTGCCCCACCATCATTGTTTTTATTGGCTATTGTAATGAAATAGATCACGAAGTTGTAAGTGGCGACTTAACATTTTTATTGTTGTAGGATATAGTTTTGCTTCCAGGAAATATAATACAGAATTAATTTTTCTGTTACCGTTTTTAAGGGATTTTCACGAAGTCCTGATATTTTCATAGGGTTTAAAACTATGGTCTCTTCTTTTTCCAAATTTTTTTGGAAACGATTGCACATAAGTTATAGTAGATGGAATACCTGTGATTGCTAGTTGTTTGCAGATGATATGAAAGTCTATACTATTGTTAACAAAACAATCGTTACTTAGGGAATATCGATATTGTAGATATCTGTACGTGACATTTGTTTGAAGTCTTCTAAATACGTTTCATTAGTCTGGAACTGTGAGTATATACTACTAATATTATTGAAACTGTAGAAACGTCGTTTTGTCTTATAGATAAAAAAAATTAAATTAATTTAAAGAGAAAATTTACGAGGTTGTGTGAAGTGATTTAACAATGTTAAACTCGGCAAAACGGAAAATATACTCGTATATCGAGTCATAGTTTTTCCAAAATAATTGTAACGGAGAAACCGTTTTCTTGTCACAAACATTGTGATTCTTGTCTAATTACACCTGAACATCGTATTGCCTATTATAAAAGTGTACACGTAATCTTATAAATGCTTGCGCTCCTGAGCCTAGATGTAATTTTTCTGTAGAGTTTATTTATTGAATAATTAACAGCTAATTTACAAACAGAAAATACAGATGGTTTCATTGGTTTTATTTAAACCTTAAATTTAAATAAAATAATTTTATTTGACTTTTTAATTACGATTTTTTTTTATTGAATTTGACTGCAGAATAAAACATGGCTGTTCTTATATTGCTAGTTATGTCTTTATCCAGACACATGGAACATTTTCTGTTCTTTGTGGGATGAGTGGGCATCTACAAAAGGAGGTATGCCTTAAAAAAAATTATTATTTTTTGTGAAATCTTTCTTTTGATTTTTTTTGTAACACTCCAATAAAAAATACGAGTATTAGTGAAATTTAAGGTTTCCAAAATGTTGAATAAATATTTACCCGAAATGAGGTAGAGCAAATGGGCAAAAAAATAAATTTCAATTTTAAGATGTGGGGGTTGATTTTTTGAAAATATTTTTTATTTTATTTGTTTAAATTACATATGTAAGCATTGTAACAAATTTGCTTTAATAAATTTTCCTCTGAAGAAAATCGAAATTATTTTTTTCCACGATATCCTGTTTAACAAATTTTGAAAAAAATAATAGATCAGTTCCTCATAAATAGAAATGTTTTAACCAGATGAGAAAAAAATCGGTTAGGTCAGTCCTTAGATACAAAGCCAAAAGCAGTACGATATATGTACGCACATACATACAGTACCTATATATAATTTTTTTTTTGTTTAGAGTTGAACCCCAAAAATAAATATTTGTAAGATGTCCGAAACCCCCTTTTTTACATGATTACTATTCTATATCCTTTAAGATAGATATTCTAGATCTATTCCCCAGGAAAATAAAAATTACCTTTTTATTGTCCATTAAAGTATAAATGATTTGGAAAATGCAGAAAAGATATTAAAAGATACGGACATTTGTAGCTGAATGTAGATAAGTAGTTTAATATTAAGTCTTGTTTAATTTTCTACATGTGATGTTAAGATTTGATGTAAATCTATTCGGTGTAATTCTTGTTTCGAAATTACTATGGGGACAAGACAGCTATTGCAGTTTCTTCGCCGCATTCATTTCTTTATTCATTGTTTTATGTTATTGTTATTATTATTATTTATTTATTGTTAAAAATTTATCAAATATTAATTTATAATTTGTTAATAACGCATACTTTATAAGTTACGAGTAAAAAAAGTACATATTGTAATATTATATAGATACAAACCTCCATATCCGAGTTCGCAAACAAATATAATCCAACAAATACTAAATGAAGTTATAATTCTATTAAAACCATTTTGTAATGAATGTATTAAATTTACAAATTCATCATCTGGCTGAAGTACAAAATACCTCGTAGAGAAAAAATTATATATCAGTACTAAAATAGTTATACTCCATCCAGTGATCAGCGTAACCTAAAAAAAATGAATATATATAAGAAGCATTATAATTTATCTAATTTTTTAATAATTTTTAATCATAACTACTGATAATCACGTAGTTCGTTAGAACTTCGTCGGTAAGAGTCTTTTTTCTTTTTCATGTTTAGCCTCCGGTAATTACCATTAAGATAATAGTTCAGAGGGTAAATGTGGATGATATGTATGAGTGTAGTCTTATAGAGTCTCAGTTCGATCGTTCCTGAGGTGTGTGGTTAAGTGAAACCCAATCACCAAAGAACACCGGTATCCACGATCTAGTATTCAAATCCGTGTAAAAATAACTGACTTTACTAGGACTTGAACTCTCGACTTCCAAATCAACTGATTTGGGAAGACGGGTTCACCACTACACCAACCCGGTTGGTTGGTCGGTAAGAGTCTGCAGATGGCGACGTCAACGAACTACGTTTACAGTTATGAAGATGACCTAATCTAAAAGTGGAATGAAAATGGGGAAAAAAATAATCGTGAAAACATTGTATTTCTATTCAATTACATTTGTAATAAAGATTAATTTTAAAAAAATACCTCGAATTTTGTTAGAAAGCCTTTTTTTCATTTGATGAACCGCGGGACTCGAATATGTCATTTTATTCATTTTTTTTAATGTGACTTTACGGACCGCTAGATAGCAGTACTTGATAGAACTAGGTAGCGTAAAAAAACTTCATAATGTACTTGAAATAATAAAATTTAAAAGAAAAATGTACTACAGCTTGTTTTAATAGTAAATGCCCTTGTGTAAATGAAAGTATTGAAGATGAAACAATTTTTTTAATTCCCATCACTTCTTTAAAAAAAAAAAATATTAGTTCTCAAGAGATTATGTCGGTTTTATTAAAAAAGGAATAAATAAAACAGAAATAAATTCGATTGGTAAAACCGAATTTAAAGATAAAAATCGAGGGTTATATTTACAAAGTAAGTGCAATATTAGATCGCAGATCTTCGATTCATGAAGGTCGTCATACTAGTTTCAGTGAATGATATAACAAAAAACATTTGGCAATTTCAAAAAATGTATATTTTTTTGTTCTAGGAAGGCAATAAATTTTAATAATAAATCCATAAGATAACAATCAGTAATCCAGAAAATAAAGTTTTATTTACTAAGCATTAAATACTTTCACTACTACAATAATGATTTGGAAATATATTGGTTAGTATGTAATCAGGATCTTTTTTTATCTTTATACGAAAGTATGACAAAATAAAACAAATAAAAATAAAAGTACATAATAATTATTAAAAATGAAAAATAGCGAAAAACATTAAACAGACTAAAAGAATCCTGATTACATTTAGTGTCATACTTATTTCATAATCACTTTAATAGATTTTTAACAAAAGTATAATAAGAAGGGTAAAAAATATTACAGTATAATTATTATTTCCTAATCAACGTATGGAGCAGTCAGTTCAGCTAATGAACAATAAGCAGACCCACCGGCGTGGTCTAGTGGTGAACGCGTCTTCCCAAATCAGCTGATTTGGAAGTCGAGAGTTCCAGCGTTCGAGCCTTAGTAAAATCAATTATTTTTACACGGATTTGAATATTAGATCGTGAATACCGATGTTCTTTGGTGGTTGGGGTTCAATTAACCACACATCTCGGGAATGGTCGAACTGAGACTGTACAAGACTGCATTTCATTTACACTCATACATATCATCCTCTGAAGTATTATCCGAAAGGTAATTACCGGAGGCTAAACATGAAAAAGAAAGAAAGAAAGCGAACAATAAGCAAAATGAGATCAACATCATATATATGATTTGGAAATATTCGGCCTGAGATTGTAAAAGACTCAGGCCGATCATTCTGTGTGGTTAATTAAACATCAACCACCAAAGTACACTGTTATCCACCGTCTAGTATTCAAATCCTTTTAAAAGAAACCAAATTTTATTATGATTTAAACATGAAAATCTTCGACTTCGAAAATCAGTTGTTAAACAGGTAGTTTGCGACTGTAGTTTACCATTAGATAAATCCAAGAGGATAAAATTGGTATAAATTAAACGGATAGTTCATTGACAGTATTTTTTTCTTCAATCGGAGAAAGACATTATAGTGGTCAATAAAATAAGTTCTTTGTTGATTTAAATATTTATAGCAAGCCCAGTCCTAAGGTCACGTCAGTAGTAATAAATAAAGTAAGAAAATAGCGATATCTTTATGGTTGACTGTTACGTAAGTTGTAGGAAGCAGAGTAACATTATTCCATGTCAACACACACACACACACACACACATATATATATATATATATATATATATATATATATACATACATACACACATCCAAATAAGCAATGTAAATTTATGAAAGGTATTTGAGAACTCCTGAAATCTAGCTGTAGATCAGATTGGTGATAGAGTAAACAGAATTACGAAATAAAAAATGTATTAAATTTTAAATGGTATATACATACATACACACATCCAAATAAGCAATGTAAATTTATGAAATGTATTTGAGAACTCCTGAAATCTAACTGTAGATCAGATTGGTGATAGAGTAAACAGAATTACGAAATAAAAAATGTATAAAATTTTAAATGGTATAAAATGTGACTGTTAATTAATAATACACCACGTGATAATATCATCTAAAGTGGAATATTACAGAAGAGAAAAGGGAAAAAAGAAAAAATCGAAATTAGACATCAAAGATGTACTAATTAAATGAATACTTCTTAAAAAAAAAAAAAAAAAAATGAATCAATAACTTCATATCTTGAAAGAAGAAGGAAGCATAATTTTTAAAACTAACTTTACTTTAAAAAAAAAATCAATAAATGCAACAAACCTTTGATAAGTGTACGGATTTATTTTCTTTTATTTTGTTTAAAATGTACCCTAAGTACAGTCCCATTAGCCAGACTCCAATTCTACTTTCAGTTGATAAATATAAAGTAAGTGAATCATTAGTTCGTAGGTCACTGAAACAAGAAATATATAAATTTTTTAAATTAACATAATTTCAATATATTTTCTTAGATCTTCTTTAGCGCAAAGAAAGGAAGTTCCTTGGAATTCTCTAAAGTTGTTCACATTTTAATCATATGATACATATTTAGCAATTTGAAATAATTCTTAAAATTTTCAATATAAAAACTAATACTGGTTTCTTCATTATAATTCCTTTAAAATCTATTTTTTTTTTAAATCCAGTGTTTTCTAATAGTTTCATAATTGTTTACAAATAAAAATTAACACAAGAATATTTTACTTTAAACAAATTGTTAGAAATGCTATAAACAGGAAGTGCAATCTGGCGAAAGAAGAGTGGATTAAAGAAAAGTGTTCAGAAGTGGAAAGAGAAATGACGATTGGTAAAATAGACGGAGCATACAGGAAAGTTAAGGAAAATTTTAGGATACATAAATTAAAATGTAATAATGAGTTAAACAAAGATGGTACACCAATATATAATACGAAAGGTAAAGTCGAAAGATGGGTGGAATATATTGAAGAGTCATATGGAGGAAATGAATTAGAAAATGGTGTTATAGAGGAAAAAGAGGAAGTTGAGGAGGATGAAATGGGAGAAACAATACTGAAATCTGAATTTAAGAGAGCATTAAAAGATTTAAATGGCAGAAAGGCTTCTGGAATAGATGGAATACCTGTAGAATTACTGCGCAGTGAGGTGAGGAAGCGATTGATAGATTATACAAACTGGTGTGTAATATTTATGAAAAAGGGGAATTTCCGTCAGACTTCAAAAAAAGTGTTATAGTCATGATACCAAAAAAAGGAGGGCAGATAAATGTGAAGAATACAGAACAATTAGTTTAACTAGTCATGCATCAAAAATCTTAACTAGAATTCTATACAGAAGAATTGAGAGGAGAGTGGAAGAAATGTTAGGAGAAGACCAATTTGGTTTCAGGAAAAGTATAGGGACAAGGGAAGCAATTTTAGGCCTCAGATTAATAGTAGAAGGAAGATTAAAGAAAAACAAACCAACATACTTGGCGTTTATAGACCTAGAAAGGCATTTGATAACGTAGACTGGAATAAAATGTTCAGCATTTAAAAAAAAAATTAGGGTTCAAATAAGAGATAGAAGCACAATTGCTAACATGTACAGGAACCAAACGGCAACAGTAACAATTGAAGAACATAAGAAAGAATCCGTAATAAGAAAGGGAGTCCGACAAGGATGTTCCCTATCTCCGTTACTTTTTAATCTTTATATGGAACTAGCAGTTAATGATGTTAAAGAACAATTTAGATTCGGAGTAACAGTACAAGGTGAAAAGATGAAGATGCTACGATTTGCCGATGATATAGTAATTCTAGCCGAGAGTAAAGAGGATTTAGAAGAAACAATGAACGGCATAGATGAAGTCCTACGCAAGAACTAACGCATGAAAATAAACAAGAACAAAACAAAAGTAATGAAATGTAGTAGAAATAACAAAGATGGACACTGAATGTGAAAATAGGAGGAGAAAAGATTATGGAGGTAGAAGAATTTTGTTATTTGGGAAGTAGAATTACTAAAGATGGACGAAGCAGGAGCGATATAAAATGCCGAATAGCACAAGCTAAACGAGCCTTCAATAAGAAATATAATTTGTTTACATCAAAAATTAATTTAAATGTCAGGAAAAGATTTTTGAAAGTGTATGTTTGGAGTGTCGCTTTATATGGAAGTGAAACTTGGACGATCGGAGTATCTGAGAAGAAAAAAACAGAAGCTTTTGAAATGCGGTGCTATAGGAGAATGTTAAAAATTAGATGGCTGGATAAAGTGACAAATGAAGAGGTATTGCGACAAATAGATGAAGAAAGAAGCATTTGGAAAAATATAGTTAAAAGAAGAGGCAGACTTATAGGCCACATACTAAGGCATCCTGGAACAGTCGCTTTAATATTGGAAGGACAGGTAGAAGGAAAAAATTGTGTAGGCAGACCACGTTTGGAATATGTAAAACAAATTGTTAGGGATGTAGGATGTAGAGGGTATACTGAAATGAAACGACTAGCACTAGATAGGGAATCTTGGAGAGCTGCATCAAACCAGTCAAATGACTGAAGACAAAAAAAAAAGAACTGACATTGTAAGTCGAAAAAAAAAAAACATAAAAAAATCAACAATACTAACCGTTCTAAGATATTTCCAGCTCTGTATTTATTTACATAAGATAAATAAGATGTGAGTACTCCTGATAGAAATAATATTAATGGTAAACATATTTTACGAAAAAATTTCCATTTTATTATTGAAAATAGAATTATTGGAGCGATTGTATGTAATTGTGTGTCAACTGCCAAATACCAGTTTGATCCGATACACTGAAAAAAAAAACAATAAAAATTGTCAGTTTACAAAGAAAATGTTTTAATTTAAAAAATAAATACTTTGTATTTTAATTTATATGACTAATTTTTTCTGTACCTTAATCTTAATAAGAATATTACTTATTATAAAAAAAGAAAACATATGGAACGTGTTCTCTCAATGTTTGTTCCACTTTTGTTTGAAATACTAAGAATTATCGTTATTTTGTATAATATAATATAAATTTATGGCAATTTCTTCATAGAATTAATTTAACGTAAAACCACCTCGAATTTATTTATTTAATTTTTCTAAAAGTAATGTAATTTTTAACTAATTTTCGGGTGCAGCCCAATATTGATTGTTTCATAATGACGAATGAACTTTGTTTTTTTTTTGTTTTTGTTTTGTCTTCAGTCATTTGACTGGTTCGATGCAGCTCTCCAAGATTCCCTATCTAGTGCTAGTCGTTTCACTTCAGTATACCCTCTACATCCTACATCCCTAACAATTTGTTTTACATATTCCAAACGTGGCCTGCCTACACAATTTTTCCCTTCTACCTGTCTTTCAAATATTAAAGCGACTGTTCCAGGATGCCTTAGTATGTGGCCTATAAGTCTGCCTCTTCTTTTAACTATATTATTCCAAATGCTTCTTTCTTCATCTATTTGCCGCAATACCTCTTCATTTGTCACTTTATCCACCCATCTGATTTTTAACATTCTCCTATAGCACCGCATTTCAAAAGCTTCTAATCTTTTCTTCTCAGATACTCCGATCGTCCAAGTTTCACTTCCATATAAAGCGACACTCCAAACATACACTTTCAAAAATCTTTTCCTGACATTTAAATTAATTTTTGATGTAAACAAATTATATTTCTTACTGAAGGCTCGTTTCGCATGTGCTATTCGACATTTTATATCGCTCCTGCTTCGTCCATCTTTAGTAATTCTACCTCCCAAATAACAAAATTCTTCTACCTCCATAATCTTTTCTCCTCCTATTTTCACATTCAGTAGTCCATCTTTGTTTTTTCTACTACATTTCATTACTTTTGTTTTGTTCTTGTTTATTTTCATGCGTTAGTTCTTGCGTAGGACTTCATCTGTGCCGTTCATTGTTTCTTCTAAATCCTTTTTACTCTCGGCTAGAATAACTATATCATCAACAAATCGTAGCATCTTTATCTTTTCACCTTGTACTGTTACTCCGAATCTAAATTGTTCTTTAACATCATTAACTGCTAGATCCATGTAAAGATTAAAAAGTAACGGAGATAGAGAACATCCTTGTCGGACTCCCTTTCTTATTACGGCTTCTTTGTTATGTCCTTCAATTATTACTGTTGCTGTAAAACAGTAATATTTTACTTTGTAAAATGTTAAAAGACGCCAAGCGTAATCGGAATTCAAACTTGAAAATATATTGTTAAATGTATTTACATACTCAGAAAATAATCTTCGCCACCCCAAAAAAAAATGTGTATACAGAGTGTTCCGGGACGAACTAGCCGAAGTTCAGGAACTGAACACCAAAATGATAAAAAAGTTCATATCGACATAAGCCTGATTTTGCTTTTCCTTTAACTTCTGGAATTGTGATTTTCAACGAAAAAGTTATTTATGAGAAACGGGGAACCTATTTCAATTCAATCTGGCAAATCTAAGATTAATCTTGTTTTACAAAATAAAAAATTTTGAAAACCTCACCTTCAAAATTTCAAAATGGCAGCCATCTTAATTTTTTAATCTTCAATATCTTTGTAATTATTTGTTTGATAAAATTTTCGCTTTCACAAAATCTGTTAAGCATTTTATTATGAAAAAAGTGAAACTTCATTTGTAAAAATCCGTTGAAACAATAATCGAGTTAATGCATACAATTAACCAGGCAGTACGCTTGCGCACCGTAATGCAAGGTAATAATTTTCATTAATTTAGTATTATTATTATTTATTGTTAATAATATTTATTATATTTAGTGGAGGAAATAAAAACAAGCAAAAAATTATGATTTATAATTTATAATTATAAATAGAATTTATAATTTTCTTTATTTAAAAGTGTGGCTGTATTTATATTTTTTAAACGATTAATTTTTTATTATTATTTACATGATTTAATAAATAATATTTTATTTTTAAATAACATTTCCGAATAACCGTCTGTTAAATCGAGAGTGTACTAAATGCATGCAAAATTTAGTCTTCAACCTACTAACAAATACCACATTTGAATTTTGAAAATCGGACGATTATTTGCAGAGATACTATAACACCAACTCCCAAAACAGTGCCACAGGAACACCCAATTTGTTACCGATTAATGGTGATGATTGTTCTAGCCTTCCACTGGGTGCTCGTATATCTTATCACTAGCCTCAAAGGCAGTCTCCACGGGAAGCCCGTTTTTATTAAAAAGAGATTTTTTAAATCTATTTAATATTATTTTATTTCACGTGAATTTTATTTTATTATTTTGATAATATTATTATTCATTCGATTGATTCGAATCGTTCATTACATACCCAGCTCCACAGTGATAGAGACTCACAGTTCCTAATCCATTAGTTCAATTCATTAAAGTTTGTACTTCAATCGTATAATCTCCGCTATTACATATATATATATGTACGAGCGGATATATATATATATATATATATATATATCTTATTTTATATATGTATCCGCTATCTTGTAATAGCGAATATAAATATTGTTTTTTCGAGATGAAATATGCCTAAAAGCTTTCTCAGTTATGCCAAGAAACATGGGTAAAACTTTTTTCGGTTGTGGGGGGGGGGGACACGAAAGGATGCAACATTTGGTTTTGTTAAAAAGTATTTATTTGAATCACAATACAGAAAAGAAAATACAACGTGTTACTCAGCTGATAAATCTTACACATATAAGCGTAGTACGGGAATGGAAAGAGAATTGTAATAAATTTAAAAAACCGAAAGTGGTTTGTAAACCTCAGGTTCAACAGCCATTTTGACTGAAAGTAATGATTTCCATTTCGCTGTTGAACCTGAGGTATGTTTTCACTCGAATAGGGTGGGTTTTCAGTTAAATTTCCACGGTAAAAAATTGGATTTACTGAAAAATACATAGTAAAATATGCGTTTGAGGTGCCCCCTCCCAAAAAAAATACATTAAATAACAAACAATCAAAATGATGTCTGAACCTCCCGTATGTGTTCACTGCAATACGGTGCATTTTCAGTTAAATTTACAAGGTGAAGGAGTATATTTATTGAAAAATACATTATAAAAAGGGGGTTTGAGGTGAATGCGAAAAACACTGCTGAAGTACATTAAATAACAAACAATGATTTTTGCGTTTGAATGTAAACATGTTTTGGGGTATACATTAAATATAATATATTGCTGATAACGTCATGGGGAATCCCACAAATCTGAAATATACTCTCATCTATATATATATACATTTATATCATTGAAAATTATCTGTTAATCATTCATTAAATGAAATAATAATTAGTTGGTTTTTTATATATATTGGTTTAGATAGTTATTAAAATAGCATTGATCTTTGATCTCTACTTAATATATATTGCAGTTTTTCTCCGCACACGCAGTAGAATATTAATTGACGTATTTTACAAAGAAATAAAATATAACTATTCATATGGTATTTTTGCCGATTATCAGTAAATTATCAATACCAATTTTTTGTATTGATAATTTTAAAGGTTTTTTTTAAAGTAGAAAATTATGCCAAAATGTTGGAAAACATTTTAATGCAAGGTAACGTAACAAATAATTAATTGAATTTTATTATAAAAAAAGCCTCTTATTTCAATCTACATTTTGGATATATAAAAGAATAAAAAAAAAAACAAACAATTTCTAACTGGTTGAGTACGGGATTGTCTGTCGCCTTAATCCGTTCGGATACACAACTTCATGATATACGGAGTGAAAATTATTTTACATAAGTTGCATGTTGTCTTTTACGCGTAGTGAATGATAAAAGCAGTACCATATGATCATTACAATTGCTCACATATTAGATGTGTTTTCATGTCGGTTCTGACTATTCGGACCAACTAAGAAAAAAAAGTGCATATTTAACAAAAATGTTTAAAAAGTTCATTGCAGAAAAAAATAAAAGATTTTTATTATTTTAGCTAGAAATGTTTTTTTTTTTTTTTTTCAATCACAATGCAATAATGTGATAATGATATAAATCTAAATTTAATACGTTATCTAAATATGTAGTATATTAGCTTTAAATTGTAAACCTACGGTAAGAGTCTCGTACATATCATTTGTTTCGCTCAAAAAAACTAAATGTAATGTAATGTAAATAAATCTGTTTTTAACAAAACGGTACTGATATCAAAAAAGGTAAGACAACACATTTATATTATCGGAATCTGTTATTAATTTAGAATTTTGTTTAAAAAAAATAGACGTTAAATATATGTAATAGACAATAGAAAATAAACAATGTTTAAACGTTCCATATAATAAGCAAAAAATAGAAAAATTTGTTACAAAACTCTTACCGGCCCGATTTCTTTTATAAAACATCGAATAATCATAAGAACTGTATTATTTCTGTAAATGTGATATGTATCTGCAAGACTATTACCGTACGGTTTATAATTTCATTGTAATCTTTTTGTATCAGTTTTAGAGACAATATTAATTACTAAAATGGTCCCTGATGCATTAGGTCCTAATAACTTAAAATAATTGAATTGAAAAAACTTAAAAGAAAATCCGGCGTAGCAAGGAAAGTTACGTAATTAGTTCTATTCTGTGAAGTATATAATTATACAAAATATATAATTATACTTTTTTATGTATAAAACAAATAAACTGCGCAGCGCTTCAGTGAAGTTTAAATTAATTAATAATTAACAGTTAGTAATATGTTAGAAATAAAAATAAAGTGTTTCTAAATACAATATTTACAATATCTTCCTGACGAACGTAGTTGTTTATGAAAAGTAAATTTGTCCACCAATTCTTTATACAGTTATCTCTTATAGGTCCGATATCATGTTTCCATAAAGGTCCATTACCGTAATATCGATAGTATAACGTCACAAAAAAAAGCATCTGAAGTACTAGTGTTGGAAATATCCTGTAAATTTTTAATCAATCATTAATTTAAAATATATATATTTTTAAAAAACATATTTATTTTTTGCATCCATACTCATTTTGTGTTTAATTTTTTCTTTGTAAAAAAATAGTATTTTAATTTAAATATTACTTTAACTTACCTAAAGAATCTACGTATATAATATGCTGAAATATCAAATTTTTTTCCTAACTTTAAATTGCGAATCTCTGAATTTGATATTAGTAAACCACCTACAATGAAGAATACATCGATCACCATTACCGAATTAACCACAAATATATAAATATCTGACGTCAGTAACTAAAAAAAAAAAAAAAATAAATAAAAAATAAATAAAAAACAATAATCACATTAAATGGCTATTCTAAAAATTAACCATTATAATTATTGTTAATGAAAAAGATTTGAAAAATAACAAAACTCTATATTAACGTTAAAAAAAATAAATAATAAATAGATAATCTAAACTGGATACTTATTTCTATTGTTAAAGAATCATTACAAGTAGATTGTGAGAAAATAGTGTGATAAAAATTTGACAACGAAGTTGTTACACTTTCCTGGCATTGTCTGTATAGGATAGGGAATTTGTTTTTCTAATTACCTACGTGTTTATAGTAAGTAGGACAGGCGAATGATCATACGTTGAAGCGTAACTAATTTTTATAGAAATGTACACAGACTCTATACCCGATGTTATATAAAAATCCCGTAGGTCCGGAACCTTTCATCAGTATCATGTATCTCGATATGATCTTCTGATTACAGAAGACATACTGGTCGTCGGGTCTGACTAAGCTTCTGAACCTTTTTTTTAATTTATTTTATTAATTAATTTATTTTTTAACCTCCGGGTGTGCCGTTATGCATTTAGCATTGCTTCAGAGGATGAGATGAACGATTTGTAGCGTGTGTGAAGTGAAAATGCCATGCCTGACCGGGATTCAAACCCCGGACCTCCGGATGAAAGGCCGAGATGGAGGTCCCGGGTTCGAATCCCGGTCAGGGGTAGAATTTTCACTTCACACACGCTACAAATCATTCATCTCATCATCTGAAGTAATGCCTATCGGTGGACACAGAGGTTATAAAAAGTCCGGAACCTTCTCAAACCCGACGACCAATATATCTGCTGTAATCCAAAGATCACATCGAGATACATGTTAATGATGCAATCCTTTAAAGCTTGATTCCTAGTTGTTATTAATCGTAAGCTCTTACATTTCGGTCTCTATTCGCGATGAAGCGCGGCCTCATTGTTGCAAAATACTCGAAGATTAATTTCCTCGAGATCAAATGTTGAGCAGGACAGTAGACTAGTGATAGCACGAGAAGCTCAAGCTAAAATTTAAATCTAAATTTAAAATTTCAATCTAGGTCGCACAGATGTAATCATTGCTGAAATTCAGTAATTGGTGATGTTTTTTCGTATTCTTTATAAGCAGCGCAGTGACCCTATGCGCCCCTACCGTCAAGATGGTTGGTCGGGCATATTGAGCAACCGTTAAGATGAAGATAGTTTCGATCAGTTAAGTGAATTTCACAGAGGAGGGTAACATCTAACGATTCTGTGAAGATAAAAGTCTCGAATTCGTGTTTGCGGAAACATAATAGATTCGGTCATGTCCAAAAGCCACTACCATGTTTAAATTGTCAACGATAGACAATTACATGTAATGTCGAAAAGCGTAATATCTACAAAAAGATAATAGATTTGATCAGTGAACAAAAGCTAAATAGTACAAACATTCACGAGAAAGGACAAGCGTACATTTCCGGTGGTTCTGAAGAACCTACATTATTCAATTCCGACTGACATCATCAAGAGTGAAATTAAAGAACAAGGCCATAAAATAGGAAATATTATAAATGCCGGTCGTCGTGTAACAGAAAACCTATTATGTATAATTCTTCATATACCTTGAGTCTAATGAGGGAAATAAGACAGTAGTATCACATTTGTGACAACCAGAAGAGCCCCAGTTTTTATCAAATGCATGAGATGTTAACAATACGGACATACGAACAATAGCTGCATACGAACCTTCCGGTTTGTGAAATGTGCAGAGGGATACAGGACTGCGGAGTATCCTAGAAACGATCGAAATACGCCTTCTGTTCGTGCACTTTACCAATCATAACAACCAGCTAATTATAGAGGATGTAATGTCGAATAAGTTTATAAGGAGATCTTGAAAAGTGAAAAGTTTCCTGGAAAAGAGATGCAGAAAGTGTTACGATACAAGGGAAGTACCAGCCCACAAGAGCGTAAGGACAAATAGTCTATAGGCAACGCCAATTTCCCTTCTTAGGTCGAGAGTGGTCTAGAGATCTAAGCAGCTGATTAAATAAGAATCTCTTATGTTATGTGGCAGTGGTGGGGCGCAATACTTATGAAGATCCCGTGGACAGATTATAAAAATTGTTTTCCAACGTAGAATTTTTACGAGTAGTTTAGTAAATTGTAAGCTTGATAGGCTAACTCAGAATGATTATAATCAAACTCAGTTAATGGTCAGGTTAATAAGTGCTAATGATTTACAAAACAAGATGATATATTATTGAGGATGAAAATATTGTAATTTTGTCTGATAAACATCTATGCAAGAGAAATATTTTTTTTTTTACAGAAGAAGAAAATATGAATATTTATTTATTTATATTTATCTTAGTTTTATCTAATTTTGGTTACAATAATTTTATTATAGGTACATACCTTCATTAATTTGTTGTAGTTAATTGTTGGTAGACTAAAATAAGTAACTGCATTATGTAAAAAAATTAAATATAATGATGAAATTACTTTTAAACCGTTCAAACACAAGAGATTATTTGATTCAGATATTGTAAAAAATTCTTTTAAATTCCTTTTTAAAGAATAACATTCTATTAATTCCATTGCAAAACCTGGAAAAAATGTTCTTGCTATTATTTCTATTTTCATTAACAGTAAAATATTCTGAATTTCTTTAACAAATTAAAATAAATTAACCTAGTGGGTTGGTTTAGTGGTAAACTGGTTGTCATTAATCAGCTGATTTCGAAGTCAAACCACGGGGTTGGTCTAGTGGTAAACACGTCTTTTCAAATCAGCTGATTTGGAAATCGTTAGTTCCAGTGTTCAAGTCCTAGCAAAGTCAGTTATTTTTACGCAGATTTGAATTCTAGACCGTATATACCGGTGTTCTTTGGTGGTTGGGTTTCAACTAACCACACATCTCAAGAATGGTCGAACTGAGACGGTACAAGACTACACTTCATATACACTCGTACATGTCATCCTCATTCATCCTCTCAAATAGTATCTAAAAGGAAATTACCGGAGGCTAAACAGAAAAAAACGTAGCTGATTTCGAAGTCAAAATTTCTCTGGTTTAAATCCTAACACAGGTAGTTTGTTTTTATTCGGTATTTTGTTTGAATACCACGTGGATTCCGGTGTTCTTTGGTGGCTGGGTTTTAATAAACCACATGTCTCAAAAGTGGTATCCTCAGGAGTATCTACTTAAACAGGATGGCTGTATTGTAACTGCAGCTTCTGGCTTAGAAATTGTATATCTAGCAACCAAACCATTTGCAGAGTTTAAAACTAACAGAATAACAAAATTCAATGAAGGTTCAAATTTAACAGAAGAATTGAGAGGAGAGTGGAAGAAGTGTTAGGAGAAGACCAATTTGGTTTCAGGAAAACTATAGGGACAAGGGAAGCAATTTTAGGCCTCAGATTAATAGTAGAAGGAAGATTAAAGAAAAACAAACCAACATACTTGGCGTTTATAGACCTAGAAAAGGCTTTCGATAACGTAGACTGGAATAAAATGTTCAGCATTTTAAAAAAATTAGGGTTCAAATACAGAGATAGAAGAACAATTGCTAACATGTACAGGAACCAAACAGCAACAATAACAATTGAAGAACATAAGAAAGAAGCCCTAATAAGAAAGGGAGTCCGACAAGGATGTTCCCTATCTCCGTTACTTTTTAATCTTTACATGGAACTAGCAGTTAATGATGTTAAAGAACAATTTAAATTCGGAGTAACAGTACAAGGTGAAAAGATAAAGATGCTACGATTTGCTGATGATATAGTAATTCAAGCCGAGAGTAAAAAGGATTTAGAAGAAACAATGAACGGCATAGATGAAGTCCTACGCAAGAACTATCGCATGAAAATAAACAAAAACAAAACAAAAGTAATGAAATGTAGTAGAAATAACAAAGATGGACCGCTCAATGTGAAAATAGGAGGAGAAAAGATTATGGAGGTAGAAGAATTTTGTTATTTGGGAAGTAAAATTACTAAAGATGGACGAAGCAGGAGCGATATAAAATGCCGAATAGCACAAGCTAAACGAGCCTTCAGTAAGAAATATAATTTGTTTACATCAAAAATTAATTTAAATCTCAGGAAAAGATTTTTGAAAGTGTATGTTTGGAGTGTCGCTTTATATGGAAGTGAAGCTTGGACAATCGGAGTATCTGAGAAGAAAAGATTAGAAGCTTTTGAAATGTGGTGCTATAGGAGAATGTTAAAAATCAGATGGGTGGATAAAGTGACAAATGAAGAGGTATTGCGGCAAATAGATGAAGAAAGAAGCATTTGGAAAAATATAGTTAAAAGAAGAGACAGACTTATAGGCCACATACTAAGGCATCCTGGAATAGTCGCTTTAATATTGGAAGGACAGGTAGAAGGGAAAAATTGTGTAGGCAGGCCACGTTTCGAGTATGTAAAACAAATTGTTGGGGATGTAGGATGTAGAGGGTATACTGAAATGAAACGACTAGCACTAGATAGGGAATCTTGGAGAGCTGCATCAAACCAGTCAAATGACTGAAGACAAAAAAAAAAAAAAAAAATGAAGATTCGTCTGCTAAAATTTAGAATTTAAAGTTTTATATAAAGATTAAAGAATAATACGGAAAGGAGTTGACAACGTACTAGGAAATAAAAGGCAAAATTAATATCTCAGAATGCTTTCGGTTATATGAATAATGTAACGGAAAGCAACTGTGTGAAGACTTTTGGTTTAATCCTATTGGCTGTGGCATTTGCAGCGCGTAACAGTCAGGCTAGATCCAACACCTGGCGTTAGATGTTACTACTAGTGCGCACGTGTTAGTTTCAACGGCCACCATCAGATTTCATTGAGGGAATGGTGTGAATTTTGCTGCCGCTTCGGCTAATGTACGCACCCACGTACAGGGGCAACCTACGTTCAAACGTCCAAGAGGTACGTCTATATTTTATTCACACATTAAACAGCTATTGTTTAATGTGTAGCCATCAGTAACTGCAGGTTTTCTATGTTTTTATAAATAGACATTGTCTACCATCAGGCTTTCTATAGTTTTTAAAATTTACACCCTCACATAAGATAAACAACTACTGTACACCTTCGGTGTTTCTAGGCTTTCTATAATTTACCTAATTAAATTCGTTGTAGCACTTACGCGTGTAAAACTGGCGGTAATGATGCAAGGTTAAGCCACATTCTTAAGCTGTTCTTCAATCACGTGCCAAAAATCGTACCGTCAATATTCTCGATGCTCCGCTGACGCACAAACGCGTACACGCACGCAGTAATCGCCTTCTGGTGCACGACACAACGAGGTCATTTTAAACGTTGGCATCGCCTCACAGTGACACACACACACACACACACACACACACACACAGACACAATGTGAGAGAGATAAAATTATTTATTAAATTATCTTGCTCACCTGTGTCATCACAACAGATGATGTGGTACTAACCTTTGAAACATTAAAATAACTAAAAATAAAAAAAATAATTATATTAAAGTGTAAAAATATAATAAGGTGGGCACCCTGAAAGAAATGGGAACTTCCAAATGGCAGCTGATTTTTCAAATTTTCCCGTCTAAAATGGAGGACGTCACGTTACAAAAATCCTGCAATTGTAATCGTTCGTGGCGCCGTACCCCTATTTGCGCTACTCTTATCTGTTTTTTTACTCTACCTTCCTTTATTTTAAAAATTTTTCTGAATTTTTTTGAAAGTTTGTACGTCATATATCCAATATATCCACAATTTTCCAAAATTATAAAACTCGGACGTTAAACATAGGATTTCTTATTCTAATTTTTAAATTCTTATTGTATATCCTTTATTGGAAGGGTTGTTAGATTAGAGAAAACTTTACTTAGAACATTTTGTTAAGCGTATCCTAAATATGAGTATCTCTAGGAAAAAAAATTCTGAAAATTTATTCTTACCACTAAAACATATATTTTTTTGCTTTGGTTGAAATTATTTTATTTTTTGTTATTAATAGATGGTAAACTCATGCAATACTTTGCAAGGTTCGTCTGTATTATTATTACCTACCTTTCTCTTTTTGAGATGTTAAATATTGATGATTAACTGTTGAAAATACTATTAAAAATAATGTCAAAACTGTCAACAATCTGTAACAAGAAAAAATGCAAAAAAATAATTTTCGAGTAATGCTATTTTATTATTTATTTTAAATTAACGAATAGTTTGGTTCTTTATAATTGTTAAAACCTTGAATAAAACCAGTAAATTTAATACTCTTAAAATTAAAAAAAAAAACAATTGTTTACAAATAATAATAATAAATGAAAAATAATCACTACGTGCATATATCAAGCGTTAGTAATCCATCAACAGTCGATACCAGTGAATTAAAAGTAACAATATAAATAAAAAGACAGTACTTGTTATACTTGACTAAAAAAATATTTTATTATCATTATTATCCGTCTGTAACCTCCCATTTTTCTGTGACTTCCAATTTGTCGTCTGCGACATCTCCTTCACTACACTCAGTAGTGTATATAGATTGGTCGAAAAATTATAACCGTTGGATGCGCATTAGTCGCAAATAACATCCCCTACAGGTCCCATCTACCTAGAATTACAAGCGGTTTCACTGGAGAAACTGTACGCCATGAATAAGTCTTGGAATCCAAAATATCGTCACATCCTTATTTCTAACGACTCGTCTAGTACACTTGAAGCTTTAGAATATTTGTATTCCGAGCTAAAGACGTATGTATAGGTCATTCACCACTCGTGCGTGTTACTTCTGCCGATTTTATTAATTCTGAAAAACACACTCTTAGAACAATGTAGCAAGGTGACTGAACCCCTACAGTTCACATCAAGGATATTGTGCTACCATGAGATTCCTCACGATGAAAAATTTGCCGAGAAGAAGTGGTCCTCTGCCAATTGCAGTTAGAACATGCCGAGCTACACAGATATCGGATGTCATCAGAAAACGCACCTCTATGTGTACGATTTGACTGTACTTGATTGTGGATCATATTCTTGCGGATTGATTATATTATGGAGTCTTGGCTCGTAAATTTCAATTCCCGAGAAACATTCGCCGTAACCTAGGCAACGATAAAAAGATTTTAGAATTTTCTAAAACGTATTAGACTAGGATTTAGACGTTAGAATTTTTAAAACAATCTGATACCATGCTAACACAGTAGTATGTCGTACCAAAAATAAATTTTTATTCAAGTTTTGTTACATGTGTGTATTTCTATTACTAACCACTTTTATAAATTTAATTTTAATCTTATTATATTTATGATTTTAATCTTCGTTCATTAATCTTTTTGTTTTCGTTTACATTCTCTCGGACTTCGTTAAATTTTATTTCTGTTTATTTAAATTTTATTTTTTTATGTTAAAGTTTTTTTTAAATAAAGTATAATTTATTTACCGAATGCGATATTGTTCTCAAGTAAGTTTTTAGAGTGCTGTGATACTAGTTAGGTTTTTTTATTTTTAAACTCTAGTTTTATTATTTTTTTTATTTTTTTGTTAATGTATGTTTGCTCCAGACGATAATAACGTGAAAGCGTTTTCCGCCAAAAAAAAAAAAAAAAAAAATTTAAGAATTTTTCATATGGAGATTTGTAAGGCGTAATAAATTATAAAGGAGAATTTTTAAACCAGAACCTAGCACTTGTGATTATGTTGTATCGAAAAGATTAGTACAGAACCCAAAGGCTTAGAGTTTACTACAAAACAGTCAAATAACTAAGAAAAGAAATTATTAATTTATAATCTTTTAAGCTATTATATCAGTTATTTATTTAACTTATGGCACCAAGACCCAACACCAATTACAGTCAAAAATTACAAACAGACATCTAACAAATTAATACAAGCTATTGATTCTGGAGTCGCCATCAGGAAATCTTCAGGAGTCCCTTCATAAGCTGTCCTAGGGAAAACTTCTGTGATGTGTTTAACAGTTTGATTTTCACAACACTCGCAAAGGGGTAAGTGTTTTACCCCATTTATACAGGAGATAGGCGCACCTAACATCCTGAGTTCGTATTCTATTTAGCGTTGACCATGTCTTACGTGAGAAGTCAAAACCCGGCAGCTTTCGGCTATTCTGCTTTGTGATCCATTCTTGACGCAAGGCGTCCGTTGGGTTGAATCCTTCCACTGTGGCAGCAATTTCTAATTTGATAGATGGCTTTCTAGATCGAAGGCGACCATGATTGGAATCCTCAATGTCCTCATGTGTCGGTAGGTTTCGATTGTCCATAATCATCTTGTACTCTTTTATAAGAGCGTTCATACGGCGCTGGTTTGTGGGTAGATGAGGCTCAAACTGGGAGCCATTCCACAGCAGTAGACATGATAGCCCCGGCAATCATTCTCATAGTGTTATTAAGTTTAGCATAAATTCTATGAACATAAGAGCTGTTAAGCCACGCTGACGCACAATATTCTTCAGCCGAGAAGACGAGATTCAGAGCTATGTGCGCAAAGTTAGAACCGATGCTACCCACGTTGTTCCACAGAGCTTAAATATAATGTTGTTTCTCGCTTTCAATTTCTCTGCAGTTTTCATTAAGTGCTTCTTAAATGAAAGCGTTTATCAAGTGTCACGCTTAGATATTTTGGTGTCTTATTGTGAAAGAGCCATGTATTCTGGAATAGAATTATATCATTGATAATATCTTATCATTGAAATTTTAAACTCGATAGTACTAAGTTCTATTTCGAAAATATTTAGAAATATATACGGAAATTGAGTTCTTTGTCTAAGGAACCTACTGATATCAGAAGAGCGTAAAGAAAATTATCTAAAACATCTACACTTACATACTTATCCAATCTAATGTAGTATACGGTTCATATTCATTTGTCTTTGTGCAACTAAATTTGTCAATGTAAATTGATAATTTTGACCTCTCAAAAACTTTTGAAAAATGTGCTATTAAATCATTTTCATCGCACGATGCTGGTAGACAACGTCCAAGATACAGATAAGGTTTAATTAAAGGTAGCCATGCTGCCATAAATGAACGTTGATTTTCCTGTAAATAAATAAACATATATGTATTTAATTTTTTATTATTATGCTTTTATAATAAAAAAAAAAATTATTTTATTTTTTTTTTATTTTAGTTTTTTTGTTATACTTTTGATAATTGAAATAAATAGCAACTATGTTGCTTAAATTTCTCATATTTATATAAACCTTAAATACGTTTTATCAAATTCCAATGAACTATTCATTTATTTTATCAAAAGTTAGTAAAAGTAAATTCTCTAAAATATTTTACTTAAATAGTTATTAGCAGAAATTAATTCACGAGTTAAGGAACAATTTCATAAGAATAAGAAGTTAATAGCTTAATCAAGTTTATTAATTTGGACATTTACTCTTGGACATTAATTTGGGATGTGCCTGAGGCTATTTATAAAAGAAAAGCATACAACACAGGTATGGCCTTGCAAAATTAAAAAAAAATTATAGATTTTAAGTATATTTTCCCTTAATTTTTTTTGAAGCGTAATTTATTTAAAACTAAGGATGATAGAAAAATTATATTTACAGATCTGTAATGTACGCAGAAAAGAAGAAATGGTATCACATTTAGTGAAATTTAAAAAAAAATTTTTCTTTGTCTATCAATGTAATTTACATTTGCGGCTTTGTAAAGGGAAAATTTTGTTTTACACTGCTGATGTCTCGTCTAGAGAGAAATCATTAAACAAAGAATTTTATGATGGTTTGAAATTTGATTCCTTAAAAATCATTTAATAACTTTTCTCAAATTTTAAGTGGCTGGATGTGACAATCAAATTTTATCAAAGAGAAACCAACGTATCTAAAATTTTCTAAGAGAAAAAACAAATAAAGTTCCCTCAGAGAACACTTTAGGATCGTCTGAAGACATATTTATTTAGAACCGTGCTTCTAGTTATTATAAACTATCTTTTGTTATTATATTTCATTAATTCTATATCTGGGAGGATAATTCGGGAAGTTCTTGGCCTGAAAAAAGAAGACTAAAAGATTTTTTAAACTATTTTAAATGTTCAATCTAAATACTTGTAATTCAATACATTTAGAACATCAATTTCAAGACCGTATGGAGCAATATATACTGCAAATTTCTAATAAAAATGGGCTGCAAAATATTTTGTAAAACTTATGTAACTTTTGTTATACAGTTGGGCATAAAAGAATTTGAGAAACTTCGTCAATTTTTATCATTTTTTAGGAGAAGAATTATTGTTGAACCGTTAATATTATTTTTTCATTCCTCACTATTATTTGAAAATTCTTAACTTCATATGTAATATTATTTCATACATCCCAAATTTCTTGTGGTACATTTTTCATGTTTTCTTTTTCTTCTCCGCTGCTTTAATTTCTTCACAATATCTAGAGCCAATTGGATGCCTTAATAAATTTGCCACCAAACTTAACTTTTTTCTACAGGTTAATAAAAGTATATTACCTTATATAATAAATAACTACTCGAAGTACAAAGATAAGAGATTGTAAAATATTTAACGGCGATCCTAAAGATACTTAAAAAAGGTAAACTTTTTTACTTATTACCAGTTTAGTTACACATACGGACTATTTTTTGGTTTTAATTATCAAAGAAGCTTTAGAAAGAGATTAATTCAGCAGTATAATTTTGAATATACATTGATAAAGAAACATTTTTTTCCATGTAAATCCAGTTAAATCAATGACCAGAGCTGATATTTTCGTTACAGCATACTGATCGGAATGATTTAATACATAGCTTATACACAGAACACACGCACGTGCGCGTGCACAAACAGACACACATACACACAACACAAACGTAGACGAGTGCGTATAATAAATACGCCTAATAAATTGTTTAACTTACCCAATCAAAACCAGTATTCCAAACTTTTCCAATACTCTTTATTTCAGCCATACAATATTGTACATGATACGGACCTATTTCTGGTACTTCTAAACATTCATAATAATTTCCAAGGTCGTGGAAATGCATATGCATCAATCCGGATGGGATTTTCCCAGATGAATCCCACACTATTAAAAAAAAAGATATATATATAAATATATATACACATATTATATGTAAACAACATGGAATAATAATTTTATTATATGTTAATAGTCTCCAGTAATAAACAGAATTGATAAAATAATAAACAATATCTCTTTCCAAAGGGGAAAACTAAAAACTTACAAAAAGTACTGGGAAACCTAGTCTCGTTAAGTCGATGTTCCGCTGTGTGAAAATAACAATTATTGTTTGCCATCAATCGATAATACATGCGACATTAGTCAGAAATTATTTGTTATAATCTATAATGAAAATAAAGCTTAAGTTACTATTTGTATCATAGTATCAAATTTTATCGTTTGTCTTTGTGGGTGCTTGCTGCAATTTTTTTTTTGCTCCGACTTAATGTTATTTTTTTAAGGTTCCTCGAGTTTCTTGTTTTGTTACTTTTGTTCGTGTTCGTTAGGTTAGTACTTTTGTTGTTGTTTTGTGTTTTTTTTTTTGTTTTTCACGTTTATTTCGTTATTTTAGTTTTAGTTTTACGGTCCCTATGAGGCTCTAGGAAACTGTTTTTGACTTTGAGAATTTTTTGGCGGTGTTCTGGTGCCTAGCCCTATTTTTAGACTTTTCGGCACGTTTTTCGCGAGAATGCACTGTCTTTTTACAGTTTTTGTTGGTAAATTACTTAAGTGTTTTCTTTGAAGTAACCTAGCGTTGCTAGGTGTTGGTAAGGCTTGTTTGATAAGATAAACAAAGTTTGTTTACATCTGCTTCAAATTTAATTTATTTTTTGCAATGCTCAGGCAGAAGGACAAAGAACCGGGAAAATCGGGTGTCTTATCTCGGAGCCCAAGAGGAAGACGATCGTCAAACCTAGAGTTGGGTACCGGCGGGGCGGCTCGAAGTATGTCCGCGTCGGAGCGTAGGCTGCAGAAATTAGGGGGCGGGCTCTATGGAGTCCCGCGAGATTTCTTGGTAGGGCCATGTTGAAGATGAACTGGCTGGAGATTTTGCCGTAGCCGGTGGGGAAAGGATGAAGTTGACCGAGGCTCTGTCAACGAGGGCAATTGTGTCCGTGTCTGCGAAGGGATTAAGAGGTACCTGATGGAGATGGCCTGGCAGTGGTGGAGGATGCGCCTTCAGTGACGGTCAGCCCCACAGTAATGAAGAGGAGGGGTTATGTGTGTTCTGAAGCTGGAGGTGGCTTGCGGATGGATTATTGTGATAGACTGCTGGAAGTCGAAAAGAGCACCGTTAGCATCACCTACTGTTGCTCATTGAAAGTGACGACATGACGAAGAATAAGGTAAGGGGTCTGGCCAAGACACTAAGAGACATGACCGGGGAGGCGATTAGTGTAACTCGTAGAGTGCAGTCTGCGGTCAACGATACAGAAGAAAAAGGAATGCAGACGACGACGGTACACCAGGATGGGATCGACAGGTTAATGTGTTTCGGCGATATAGGAGGTCTGGAGGAAATTTTCGGGGCTTGTTGGCCGAAGGATGTGTTTAAGAAGGAAGTTGTCTCGCGGGACTTCCCGGCTGTCAATGGCGGAGACTCCAGGGTGTTTTTCGTTTCTAAGGCTCAATGGAGGAAAGGCCCTTACGCTGCTGTCACCAGAGATTTCGCCGGGAATTGGGAGGAGCTTAGATGCTGGGACATTTATTCCATGCAGGACGGTATTTCGATACATCAAGAGTACCGAGGTCTACTAAGCCGAGAACGAGAAACTTGGAACACTCCATACAAGGGGCATAGAACCAACTTGCTGGGGACTTTGGAATCATCAGCTCTTTTACAATTTCGAGCGACTACCCTCAGAAATATAATATTCAATACGTAATTTCAATTTTTATTTCGTCAAAAAGCTGACAAGACAGTTGTAGGACTTTCCCGGAACGCGGGTTTAGCCAAACGAGGAGGAAGTTACGCAACTGTGTATGATACAGACTTTCCCGTCACGCTGCTAAAGCCGCGTTCCGGAAACGTCCTACAACTGCGGGTTGTTTCTGATGCACGGCTTAAACACAAATATCCACACAACTTAATTTAAAATATTTATCAAAATATTTAATATAATATTTTTCGTTTATTTAATTCAGTGATTCTAAATAAAGCGAGCATGCATACCGTATATAATTTGTGCAGGTGTGACGGTACTAGCGTTGACGGTCGGAATTAACCAAACTAATATAATTTCGCAACTTACATAAAACAGATTTCGTTCGTACGGTCGGCAGACTGTTGTAGTCGCGATGCTTAACGCACCAGCTACCGAGTCGACCAGGCGATCGAGTTCGAGTCCCAGCCAGACCGACTTATGTTTTAGCATATTAAATATTATTCATTTATTTATTTCTACCGCCCGGTGACGTTACATCATAGCAGACAACTACAGCAGCATTTTTGGGGTTGAGGTCCGCTATTTGCAAAAAATGTTTTTTGAAAATATTGTTATTTTTTTAATTGTTAACAAACCTGCCTAATAAAAATATGACCTTAATTAGGCGAAATCTCGATTTCTCAACGCCTTTCTCTACAGCCTCACCCTCTTGACTTTTTAAGTTTAAAATTTAATGGCACCAATGCCTCATATATAGAAGTCATCTGACCAAGTTTGATCAAAATCGAACCAGTAGTTCTGGAAATGTAAGGTTTAGAGGCTAATACCAAATACACGTATATACCTACATTAACATCTGGAAAATTTCCATCTGGTTTTTTGGGTATTTTATGTATCAAACGGTCAAGATCCAGTGAAAACCGGATATGACCAAACCGGACCGATTACAATACTTTCCCTTCTAGAGTTATTGCTCTGCTATAGCACTACCTAGACAGGAAAGTAATATTTATCAAATTATATAAAATCTAACGGAAAATTATATCTTAACGTCCCGTATTTTTTTTTTTTTTTTTTTTATACAAAACTGTAAATCTTGAATACTTTTTATTAGGATATCAATATAAATTTGATTTTTTGGTGTTTTAAAGAGCTAAAGTTTAATGTTAACCTATACCCTTCTTCACGTTATGTATGATTAAATATTTCTTAACGGAGACTTTCTTTTATGGGTAATCAGTTGTAAAAAACTTTTTTCAATCTACTATTTCAAAATAACTTTCACTACAGTAATTTATGTTAATGCACCCTAATTACATTTAATATCTGTCAAAAAACACCACTTTATGATGCGGAATCGATGTAGTCTTCACATCTTTCATAAAAATAAATTTATCACAAACGATAAATTACTACTATAATAATACTATAATACTATTAATAATAATAGTAATAGTAATAGTATTAATACTATTAATAATACTACTAATAATACTATGCCCTGAGGTAGATATTCCCCACGTCCGGAACACAACATCTACGTTCCACGTCCAGGGCGGGAACAGCTGTACTCAAGTACATTACATATAGCTGGCTAACGGGGTTCCGAGTGTTGTTTCTCTGATATGCTTTTTTCGGCTGATTTTCATCTATAGGCCGAATTACAGGACCGGACTTTGCGGCCACCTGCAGATACGAAATTCTCAACGATTACGGAAATGGATTAATACCGCCTTTAGAGCTGGCGATGTGGCGGCCACGGTCAAAGATATTTGCAGGTGTAACGGAGACCTATCGTCGTCCACATGCCCCCCGCGATGGCAAGCATGTAGTTAAGGTGCCCATGTTCGGAGCATGGGAGCCCTGAAAGCTTCGGTGTGTAAGGGCCTGGAGTCAGTGCAGAGACTGCGCATCCGCTCTCTGCCAGGACATATGCCGGTTCCACCGGAGTACCGGAAGGGACCTCCAGGGTTGGTAGCCCTGGAGTGGGGGGTGTACCCCGGCGGCTAGCCTTACTACAGAAGGGATTATTTGTTCATGGAAAATGAACAATTAAACGTGGCAGAGGGTTCACGCAAACACCCTCGTTTAGAACCGGCCGTTTCGCCTGAGGCGAAACGCCGAAAGAGTGCAGAAACCAGAAGGATTGAGATTGAGGCTAGGAAAAGCTTGCAGAAAGCTTTTTTCAAGAGCAGCATTCCAAAACCTAAGTATTTGGTTATCACGAAGGAAGAAGGTAATTTCTCGAAGGTGAGTCCTTTCCTCATCGCTCGAGAAATAAACAAATGTGCTGGAGGCCTTGTTAAAGAAATAAGAAAAACTTTCACGGGACTTCATGTAGAGATTGTTAATGATATAAAGTCTCAGAAGATTCTAGGACTGAAGAAAATTGGAGAACTAGCTGTACGTGTTGATCCCCACGGCACGCTCAACACCTCAAGGGGTGTTGTGGTCTGTCGGGATCTTTTAAATTGTTCGGAGCAAGAGATAGTAGAGGAACTGGCAGCACAAGGAGTAATAGAGTGCCGTCGATTGAGCAGGAGAAGGAACGGTGAGGTTTTACCCTCAGCTTCTCATGTCTTCACTTTCAACCGACCTACTTTGCCGGAAAAGATAAGAGCAGGGATTCACCGTTTGGATGTGCGGGCATTTGTCCCACAGCCAATGAGGTGCTTCAAGTGCCAACGCTTTGGCCACACCGCTCTTAGATGCAAAAATATGCGTGTGGGATGAAGAGGTGCATGAGGGAGAGCCGTGTAAAGAGCCTCCTACATATATCAATCGCAAAGGAGCGCATTCTTGTAGATCAAGGAATTGACCCGTCTACAAAGATGAAGTAGCTGTGCAGGAAGTAAAAACCCTGCAAAAGGTCAGCTACTTCGATGCAAAGAAGATAGTTAACGCCCGTAAGCCTAGAGCAACAACAACTTACGCTCAGGCTGCGGCTGCCGCTCCTATCCCTGCTCCAGTTGCTGTCGATGAGGGTCAACTCATCAATAATCTTGCTCCGACCTTGACTAATATGATTGAAAGAATTATAGACAATAAAATGAAACCTTTCAATAGTAAAGAGCCTATAAAGCCAAAAATATAGTATTAGTACAGCCTCCTCCCGAAGATAAAACACCGAAACCTGCTCTTGCTCTGAAGAAAACGGACGCCAAAGCAGAATGCCAAGTCCGTCTCAGTGAGATTCTTGATGAAAAGAAAAAGGTGACACCTACAGAGACTGTTATGGAGGCTCCCAAGCCTCCTGTAACTGAAGTGGCCTCTAAGCCTCAGAGGCCACAATAAATTTCACATGAGGGACGAGTGTCCCCCCTCCCACAGGCGGTGATCGGTGCTACCCCCGTGTCGGGGACCGGCCAGGTTGCCGCCTCTCAATCGGCGCCTGAAACCGGTGCCGATCCATGTCCTTCGTCGTCGGCGGCTTCGGTGGTCTCCGATTCGGAGACCGGAAGCTACACCGGCGACGACGTTCTCCGTGAACATGCTGCCGTTCGCAATATGGAGAAGAAGCGAAAAAAAGGATGGCCGAAAGGAAAACCCAGACAATAATTTAATTAAAAATTAGCGAGTCGATTGTACAATGGAACATCAATGGATGTTTTTCAAACATCCATGAGCTCCAACGCTTGGTACATGATGTAGACCCGATTTGTATATGTCTGCAAGAAACGCATTTCCGCCGAAATAAAAATTTTAAATTAAAAGGATTCGATATATTTCGGCGAGATCAACCGCCAAATGTAAGAGTTAGAGGCGGAGTAGCTATATTAACATCGACTAGAGCTACCACCGAAGCGGTTGTTCTAAACACTAACCTACAAGCGGTCGCCGTTAGAATGAAGCGTCCGCTTCAGGTTACTGTTTGCAGCATATACTTGCCGTATTTTGATTGGAATAAGGATGACATAGTAAGACTAATTTCCGAGCTTCCCCCACCTGTTTTACTGGTGGGTAACTTTAACGCTCATAATTCTCTTTGGGGATCGGATCGAGTAGATCCCCGTGGAAGAGAATTGGAAGGGTTCCTGATGAATTCAGAACTTATTATTTTAAACGACGGATCAGGAACCTTTTTCAATGCCAGAGATGGATCGACGTCCTGTATAGATCTTGCACTTATAAGCGGATCGATAGCACCGAGGTACAGCTTCCATGTCATAGACGATCTGCATGGAAGCGATCATTTCCCGGTGCAAATTGTAACTGATGTTACAAGAACAATATATCCCATCCCTAAAAGATGGTTATTTGAAAAGGCAGACTGGACGAACTTCACAGCTAGAACGATACTCCCAGAAACAACTGAAGTTATCGGAGACGATGTCGACGCCATAACAATGCAATAATTGAGTCGGCATCGAGATATATTCCCAAAACATCTGGAAAATTTACGAAGAAACCCGTTCCATGGTGGAAACATGAAATAAGTGACGCTATAAAAAGAAAGAAAAGGGCGTATAACGCCTTTAAGAAGCGTCCTAGTATAGAAAATCTTGTTGCCTTTAAGAAATACAGGGCGTATGCAAAACGTCTTATGATAGACTCGAAAAAACGATCCTGGCAGCAATACGTGTCATCCATTGACAAAACTACTACTGCATCAGATGTTTGGAGGAAAGTGAAGGCGATTTGTGAGCTTAATGATTTTGCTCCCATAACTAGCCTTCAAGATGAAGATGAAATAAAAGACACTCCATATGAAATTGCAGAGCTGTTATCCAATCACTTCGAAAAGGCCAGCAAAACGGCCAACTACAAGGAAGGTTTTCGAACCAAAAAAGAAGAACTCGAAGGTCTACTAAATTTTAGAACTGAGTATAATTACTCATATAATGTACCATTTAAAATGGAAGAACTCGCGAAAGCGTTGGAAAAAGCAGGTAACACAGCTGCTGGTCCGGATGAAATCCATTATAATATGGTCAGGCAGCTGAATACCACTGCAAAACGCAGATTATTAGAACTTTATAATAAAATTTGGCGGGATGGAACGTACCCGCAGCAGTGGAAAAAAGCTCATGTTGTTCCAGTACCAAAGAAAAATAAAAATTTAACAGACCCCAATAGCTATCGTCCTATTTCTTTGACGTGTGCTATGGGAAAAATACTGGAAAAAATGATTAATAATCGACTCGTCTGGGTTTTGGAAAAAGAAAACCTGATATCACCGTATCAAGCAGGTTTTCGGCAATACCATTCTACCACTGATCAAATGATCAGCTTAGAGCACATTATATATAACAGCTTTATTAAAAGGAAACATTGTGTCGGAGTCTTCTTTGATCTTCAGAAGGCTTTCGATATGACCTGGCGTTATGGTATAATGCTCCAGATACATGAATGGGGCATTCGTGGCAATCTGCCCATACTGCTCCGCAACTATATGAATGACCGTACCTTCCAAGTACGCGTCAACAATGAATATTCATGTGAAAGAATTTTGGAAAATGGCATACCACAGGGTTCGCCGTTGAGCGGTACCTTGTTTACCATTGCCATTAATAAATTGATATTAGCCATTCCAGTAGAAATCAGAAAAAGCGTCTATGTTGATATGATCTGGCAATCATGTATGCCAGCAACAAGACTGCTATGGTGAGGTACAAATTGTAACGAGCGATCAATGCTCTAAATGAAGTTGCAAGGAATAATGGATTCCAATTCTCACCAGAAAAAACGTGCTGTGTACACTTTTGTAGGAAGAGAATTCCTCATCAAAGTCCTGCGTTGACAATTGATGATAATCCAATACAATATAAAGACAGCGTAAGGTATTTAGGACTAGTATTGGATAAATCCCTTTACATGGGGATTACGTATACAGAACTTGAGTGATAGATGCAAAAGAGCCCTAAACATTATAAAATGTTTATCGAACTTAAATTGGGGCTCAGAAAAAGAGACATTATTGAGATTGTATAAAGCATTGGTTCAATCTAAACTAGATTACGGATGTATCGTATATTCATCCGCTAGAAAGTCGCACTTAAGAAAGTTAGACGTAGTTCATAACAGCGGAATAAGATACGCAACAGGCGCTTTCCGCACAAGTCCGGCGGCTAGTCTGATTTTCGAAGCCGGAATAATGCCACTACATTATAGAAGCGAGATCCTTTGGTTAAGATATGCAGCAAATGTATGGGCTTTCCCTGCTCATATAAATAATAAATTGTTTACGAATCATTCTATGGCTGCAGTATATGAACATCGTGCTACCTATTCCAGACCAGCCGGAATTAGGTATCACGAATTAAGAAGAAAATATGAAATTGCTTTACCAGAGACACTAGCGATTTCTACTAGAGAAATACCGCCATGGCTTTTGCCAGTGGTTAATACAAGTTTGGATCTCTCTCAAGGAGAAATAAAAAAGAAACCAGCAGTGATCATCCAGCAGGAATTTTTGGCAACCGTCAGTAGTTACGAAGAATATATTACAATTTATACTGACGGTTCTAAAACCGAACATGGTGTTGGATGCTCCATATATGTAAATGAAGAAGCCCACTTTTGGAGACTGCCAGGTGTGACCAGTGTCTACACGGCAGAACTCACTGCAATTCAGCAAGCTCTTCGCTACACTGAACACTATTGCGAAGAGAGAGTGCTAATATGTTCCGATTCATTAAGTGCACTTGTTGCAATTCGGAACAAAAACATTAAGGATGTCCTAATTGCAAACATCCTGTCCATTTTATACATACTAAAACAACGAGGACAGCGATGCGTATTTGTATGGACTCCGGGGCATGCTGGTATTACAGGTAATGAAATCGCAGACGAAGCTGCCAGAAAGACAACAGTCTGCGATGATTTGGATGCATTTCCTGTAAGAGTGGCAGATGTTAAAAACCGTCTAACAAACATAGTAACAAGCAAGTGGAACGCTGAATGGAGGAGTGTAAATACAAAATTAAACTCAGTTAAAACTTCTCCTTATAAATGGAAAAGCGACTTTAAGTTGACTCGCCGTGAACAAGTAGCGGTGACCGGACTTAGAATCGGTCAAACGCGATAAACAAATTTATATTTGTTAACCGGCGAAGTGAGACCAATGTGCGGTGTTTGTAATAAAACACTGACAATCAATCAGCTAATAGAAGAGTGTACCATATATGAGGACCTCAGAAAGAGGTTCCGTCTTAGAAATAATATTAGTGCTGATCTGGATAATGGAAATGAAGAAAATATAGTTGCATTTTTACACGCCAGTGGACTTCTTAAAAGTCTATAAAATGAAAGTTTAAAGCTGTGACAAAAGAAACTCTAAGCGGTAGTTTATATATATATATATATATATATAAAGAAAAAATGGTATTGATAAGTTTAATTTTAATTTCAAATGCATGCATATATATATATAAGGGAGTCTCGAAACGTGGCACGTATAGTGACGGGAGGTAGCCCTCTTGCCTATGCCATTTTGGCTCACTTGCATTCAAGAGCAGTGAGTCGGGGTGTGTCCGATGATGGCATGGGGGACCCTTAATGGTGGATTGAGGGCGCGAGGTTGTGGGTGTACGCTGTGCATGCCTATAGCCTGTTTATAAGAAGGATTCAACTGCCACGGCACCCTGGCGCGACTGATATACTGGTCAACGACGGTTCTGGTCGCCCCGAGGGTGCTTAAACAAACTATAAATGAGACTCGTAGAAGAAAGAAAGAAAGAAATGGTATCGATAAGTTTAATTTTAATTTTAATTTAATGGTCTTTTGAGAACCTATCTCAAATTTTAATATTGGGTTGTGATTGTCCTTGTATTTATGTCTTAAATGTTTTGTGTAGTTTGTGCTTTCAAATAAAATGTAATTGCCCTTTACACCCTTACATATGACGATCCAGATGGTGATAGTATTTTCTTTTAAAGATTGTGACGAGGGCAATGACCTTAGCAGTCGATGCCCATAATAAAAAAAAAAATAAAATAAAAAAATAAATAAATAATACTATGATAGTTTATTTACCATAAACTATCATAGTATTTTAAGAAGAAACAATGTAAATATTAAGTTGATATAGATCAGAAGTTATTTGATTTAACCTTAAAAAAAAGAATATATCCTCAAGTTATAACTGGATAACCATCCAATTTTACAATCAAAAAATCTTATGTGGCCACCATATGTCTTCCTTAAACGCCTATTAAATTACATAAACACATTTTTTTCTGAGCTTCATTTAAACTTATTTCATTTGAAAGTGAGATAAGTTCCTCCGATTCTTTAATAAAGTGGACAGCTACACAATTGTTGAAATATTAGATTTTATTAAATCAAATATTTATGCAATTATTAATTCAACAATCTTACATGAAATATTAGGCAAGGGTAAAAATCCCTTTATTACTTGTATTATTAGATCTATTATTCGTTTCTTCGTGAGTTGCTGATTAACAAACTTTTCAGATTTCTGGTGTGTAGTATAAATAAAAGTTAATAATAATTAAGCTAATTATTTTAGCGAACTCCGTATTCTGGTTACAATTGTTAATTTCGACTTTATGGTGTAAAATATTCAATTATTTGGTAAATAATCGCAAATGAAAAAGAAACAATCATACAGGAAAAAATAAAGATAACATGAAGAAATATATCTCAAAAAAACCACAAGAAGATAAATATGAAGAGAAAGTAAATGTTAAGAACAGGGAAAGAATAAAAAAAATAGAAGATTATAAATATAAAGAGAGAGAAAATGTTAACACCAAAGAAAGAATAAAAAGATCAACAAAGGATGATGGATATAAAGAGAGAGAAAATTTTAAACTAGTGAACGTGTGCACAAATTAAGATCAGAAGAATTATATCAAACTAAGAGCGATTAAATGATTGGTAACAAAAAACAAATAAAGGTAATGATGATTAACTTCGATTTAGGGAGAATATAGTCCGACAATATCAGAAGAGTAACGAGCTAAAACATAAGAACCTTTTGCAATTTATTAAAGATCGGGCACGTATGCCTCAGTGTATATTTTTTTCTTATGAGGATCTATTTTTCAGTCACTCAAAAGTTAACTTTAATGTAAATAAAACTAAACAGAAATTAAACTAAAAAATTTAAAACAATGATTCTAAATTATATTTTTCAATTAATATTAAATAATCAGATGTTTCAGCAAATCTATTACATATCACATATGTAATAACGCTTATTAAATTATATATACACAATTTTAAAAGTACATAAAATTTGAATTCACTAATAACTTCTGATTTTTTCGTATTTGTTTATTGTTATTATTGAATAATTATTTATCGTAAAATTATTTTTAATCCCGAGCTAATAATTATTAATAAATCAGTACATTTAAATTTAAAAAAAAAGTTAAAAAATAAAGAAAAGGAGATGAAGTCTTGAAGACTTGAAATATTTGGATCTTACAAGGAAAAGCACTTTCCTTGTAAGATCCAAATATTTCATCTATTAAAATTTTATTTCGCTGTAACTCTGGAATCAATAAAATAATTACGATTTATCATATATCGTTAAAAAGCTCTCAATGAGCGCTTATTGCTGAAGTTAAGAAAAATTCCAAAATCCATTTTTTTTTTTGGATTTTGGGCTTTTTTTGGACACTTTGGTTCAGTCGACTGCAATCAAAATGAGCGCGAAACCAGATGTTACAACGGTCCTAAATCCAAAATTTCAACAACTTACGGCTAATCGTTAGCTACGCGAGATACATACAGACGTCACGCCGAAACTAGTCAAAATGGATTAAGGATGATCTTTTTAATGGATGTTCAAAATGGATATTTCCGTTGAAATCTGAAAACCGAAATTTTTTTCGAACGCAATACTTCCTTTTCTTCATACCAGGAAGTAAAAAGGAAACCTACAAATGAGCTAAATTAATATTTACAAAAAAATTAGTTTTACCCGATCAAACAATTTCTCAGTATGTATAATATAAAAATGGCTGTAAATACGAATAACATACTTTTAAGAAATTGTTTAATATCAACATAGAAGATATGAATATTTATAACAGTAATGGTATATATAAAATAAAATGTAAATGCGACGCAATGTATACCGGGAAAACGGGAAGAAAGTTAAAATTAAGATTAAAAAACATATGGTATTAACATAAGTATAAACAAATTATTAACATAAACATGCAACAAATTTAATAAAAGAAGGACATACTAAATTGAAAATGAAAGACTCGATGAAACTGATTCACAATTGTATAGAAGGAAAACGGTGGAATATTCTAAAAATTAAAGGAATTTTTAAATTAGAAAAAGTAGTAAAAAAGCGTTTGGAAATGAAAAGATCAAGTGGATGTTTTTTACCCACGAGAGAATGGAGACGGTATATCCGTTTGGGATAAGTGGTTGCGTGTCTGTTTGTGTGTATGTATGTTACCATTTTCCTCAAAAATTACTGGACCGATTTCGATGCTGTTTTTGTATTATGTAGGTGTTACTTCAGAGTAGGTTCTGCCTAGATTAGTTTTACGGTTATAAACCTCCAGGAGACGCTGCAGTAGATATATTTCTTCAAAACGGTTTTTTAATATTTCTAAGTCTTTCTAACTCCAGCACGGTTACATTATTGTGTGGGTTATTAAATAACTTACTTTGGTCAAGAATACTAAACTTCCGTAATCATCATGAACAACCTATAAACGTCCCACTGTTGGGCACAGGACTACTTTAAATCTTTAAAAAGTAATAAAAAAAGAATAAAATTAAAAATTTTAAAAACTCACGACGACAAAACTTCAAATAATTTTTTTTTTTATCTTATAATTCTCTGCGATATTGTTTTTAATATAATAAAATTTAAGATTTTGATTGACCATCGTGCCTGACCCGTAGACTGCTTAGATGAGCTTTAGTTATCATCATAGTCACTCGTGACGGGTAATCAAATCTTAAATTTGATTGTCTTTAAAACAATACTACAATGTCATAAAGGATTATAAGGTAAAAATAGTTATTTCATTTTTCCACTTTTTTAAAGTTTTTTCAAAACGAAACTCAAAAATATAAATAACTGTAATCAATAAAAAAAGAAAATTTTATTTAACACCTGTTCAGTTCATCAAACGAGATTACCAACTTATTGTTATGAAAATATCATAACCCTCTTTTTTTTGTCTCCGGGATCACCGTTAGGTATTACTTCAAAGAATGAAATGAAATAGCAATTTTTAATCGTGTGGAAATGCTATGACTAACCGGGATTTATAACCGGGACCTACGGATGAAAGGCCGAGTTGCTACTCTTCGCGCCACGGAGCCCTCCCGTATCATATACCTCTTACCGACTCTTTTACCAACACAGCTATTTGTGTCTCTAATTACTGATTGATCTTCGCGTATATATAAGCTTTGAAATTTTACTTTTTCTTGTGTAAAAAAACACAAAAACTAAAAATTAATAATGTAGGAAAGAAGGGAGCTTAAAACGATATTTCAATATATATAAATAATAGGTGAAATGTTTATTAATAAGTAAATAATAGGCAATTTTAAAAAAAATAGATCTGTATACTATTAATACTTACTTTTAATAGCCCATGAGTCGAATGATTTAAAAGAATTTTTGTACATCTCACTATCAGTTTTACATAGTGTACTATTAGCGAATATCGGCATGTAAAAATTTAAAAGTTTATCCGGTATTTGTCCGTTTTCAAATATTTGTTGAGTTATGCTCTTAAGAGTTTTTGGTATTAAAAGTGCAGTATCTTCATATATATGATTAGTTAGTGTAATCTCTTCTGGAAAAAAAATATATATACATATATGCATAAAAATTAATGTAATGTATTTATTATTATAGAATTAAATCATTTGGTTTTTCCAAGCTCTTCTCATATTTATTAAAAATTAAACATTTATAACTAAATGGAATAATATCAGCAAAACTTTTATCGGCTATTTGAACTAATTTAACCGTAAAATTACATTTATATTTTAATTGAAAGATACTTCAATGAAAAGTAAAAACATATAAATAGTTTATTTTTTATCTATCTATTATCATTTACAATTGGTCCTTCTTAAGAGACCATAAATAAATCTTATTCATAATAATCGCCTAAAGAGAGGTCCTCTCATAATATGAAACCCCTGATTAAAGCATACAAAGTTCAATGCTTATCTAGGGAAAGCACATGTACATGTGGTCGAAGTAAAATTCAATACGTAAAATAGCACTAGTAAAAATCACAGGAAGAAAAAAATATATACCAACATCATGAATACTACTAATACATGAAAACAACAGTATAGATAAAATAATTATTCGTCGATAAACAGAAATAGCTTTAATTCATAAAATATGAAAGTGACGTTCACTACACAGCGTGATCCTACTCGTAGGTTCTCTGCAGGTCACTCTAATTTCTTCTCCCTGTTCCTGCCGTGGAAACGTTTTATTCGCCTGATATTATTGTTGTTGTTCAATAGATTTACCGTCAGATATTTATCAGATTTGTCTTACCGTTTTATACAAATTAATGAAATTAAATTTTTATATTGTTTTAACATAAACAAATATTGTAAATTAAGTAAAATTCACTTACCGCCGTAACTTAAAATAATTTGTAAAAGTAAAATTTTAAGAAAAGTTACACTGTACATATTTGTATTCACAAACATCTTAATGTTTTTATATTAATAAAACGTTTTATGAATTAAAAATAATTTTTATGAAGTAAAACGTTGCATCTTCATAGACATGTATTCACTTTCTAAGTAATAACGTTAATGAAGAGTAATGAGAAATGTGAAGTGTATGAAACTGCACTGAAACTGCAAGTGAAACTGCACTGTGCAATTTTTTAAAATTCAGTGCTTAAAGGTCTTTTATGAATCATTATTTACAGGTTTCTATTAAAAAAATGTTCATTCAACATAATTATAACTGGTTGTATTCAAGTAAAACAAGTTTATAAGGATTTATCAAGGCTACATTCAAATTCAACCCAATGTAATACAAAAGGAATCATAACTTCATAAAAATGCAATAAATTTCCTCACTAATTATGTCATGCAATTCATCGTCGGCCTTTGAAAAATTTACAATATATATTTCTAATTTACAATCAACCTACAGAATATATCAGGAAGTTCTCCTTGGACTTTCATCACCTTTGACCTAGTAAAAATAATGGAAAAACCCAATACAAACATATGATAACTTAAAATAATTCGTTTGCGAGTTACGGCTGTTGAAATATTTCGCTCGGATTTCAGCTATCTCGGTGAAATGAGGTCGTAACGGAATTTTTTGGATGTTATTTAAAATACAAAATTAGTGATTTATTATTGGTTTTGACCGAAAAAAACTGAATTAAATATGTCTCAGAACCGTATCTGCAAAAGTTTCTGAGTAATTTGACGTGAAAACCAATAATAGGGTAAAAAACCCTGTTTTTTTACGTTTGACGTACAATAAGTTTGTTAAATGGGGTATATACAGATAAAGCATTTAACCTAAACTTGTAGAAAATTTAATTTTGAACAAAATTATGTAAGATAAATTACATAAAAGAAAGAAAATTCCGAAAAATTTTTAATTTATTTAGAAACAGAACATTAATACATTTGTCAGAAAAGTACTTATTTAATGAAACCAGAAAATAAATTGTTTTTTGGTGATGTGTACAACTTATTTAAACGAAATTTATTAAAACATATTTATTTATATACATCACTGCATGTTACAAATAATTTTAAAAATTATCCACCAACTTTTAAATATATACATTTTGTTCTTTTGTTCTCTGTCTTTTTCCCATTAGTTTAAATATTTTTCAAAAAGCTTTTCAAAGTTTGTACTTCATACATATAGAGCGATTAAGAAATATCTAAAATTTTTGTACTTAAAATGTTTAACAAATTTTGAATTCGGATTCTTTTTTCTTATTTTCATCTTTATTGAAGGGGTGTTAGATTTAGAAAAAAACTTTATTTAAGGAAATTTATTAACCTTAACTGATTTATGAATATCTTTCGGTTAACATTTTTTATAACAATCGTTATCAATATTATTTTATTACAACTGTACAATCATAAGATATTGATAATTTTTACATATAACATATAGATTTATTTATTTGTTTAGCGTATGGCATCAAGACACAACACCAATTACAGTCAAAAATTACAAACAAATTAATATAAGCTACTGATTCAGGAGTCGCCATCAGGAAATCTTCAGGATTCCCTTCATAAGCTGACCTAGGGCAAACTTCTGTGATGTGTTTAACAGTTTGATTTTCACCACGCTCGAAAAGAGGCGTTGGTGTTTTACCCAGTTTATACAGGAAATAGGCGCACGTACCATGCTGAGTTCGTATTCTATTTAGCGTTGACCATGCCTTACTTGGCAAACGGGCTTTTGAGTAATACATAGGATTTGGTTATTCTGCTTTGTGGTTCATTCTTGACGCCAAGCGTCAGTTATGTTAAATCCTTCCTCTGTGGCAGAAATTGCTGTTTTAAATTTAGAAATAATTATGATTTTTTTTTGTCTTCAGTCATTTGACTGGTTTGATGCAGCTCTCCAAGATTCCCTATCTAGTGCTAGTCGTTTCATTTCAGTATACCCTCTACATCCTACATCCCTAACAATTTGTTTTACATATTTCAAACGTGGCCTGCCTACACAATTTTTTCCTTCTACCTGTCCTTCCAATATTAAAGCGACTATTCCAGGATGCCTTAGTATGTGGCCTATAAGTCTGTCTCTTCTTTTAACTATATTTTTCCAAATGCTTCTTTCTTCATCTATTTGTCGCAATACCTCTTCATTTGTAACTTTATCCACCCATCTGATTTTTAACATTCTCCTATAGCACCGCATTTCAAAAGCTTCTAATCTTTTCTTCTCAGATACTCCGATCGTCCAAGTTTCACTTCCATATAAAGCGACACTCCAAACATATACTTTCAAAAATCTTTTCCTGACATTTAAATTAATTTTTGATGTAAACAAATTATATTTCTTACTTAAGGCTCGTTTCGCATGTGCTATTCGGCATTTTATATCCTCCTGCTTCGTCCATCTTTAGCAATTCTACTTCCCAAATAACAAATTTCTTCCACCTCCATAATCTTTTCTCCTCCTATTTTCACATTCAGTGGTCCATCTTTGTTATTTCTACTACATTTCATTACTTTTGTTTTGTTCTTGTTTATTTTCATGCGATAGTTCTTGCGTAGGACTTCATCTATGCCGTTCATTGTTTCTTCTAAATCCTTTTTATTCTCGGCTAGAATTACTATATCATCAGCAAATCGTAGCATCTTTATCTTTTCACCTTGTACTGTTACTCCGAATCTAAATTGTTCTTTAACATCATTAACTGCTAGATCCATGTAAAGATTAAAAAGTAACGGAGAAGGGAACATCCTTGTTCTTCTATCTCTGTATTTGAACCCTAACTTTTTTAAAATGCTGAACATTTTATTCCAGTCTACGTTATCGAATGCCTTTTCTAGGTCTACAAACGCCAAGTATATTGGTTTGTTTTTATTTAATCTTCCTTCTACTATTAATCTGAGGCCTGAAATTGCTTCCCTTGTCCCTATACTTTTCCTGAAACCAAACTGGTCTTCTCCTAACTCTTCTTCCACTCTCCTCTCAATTCTTCTGTATAGAATTCTAGTTAAGAATTTTGATGCATGACTAGTTAAACTAATTGTTCGGTATTCTTCACATTTATCTGCCCCTGCTTTCTTTGGTATCATGACTATAACATTTTTTTTGAAGTCTAACGGAGATTCCCCTTTTTCATAAATATTACACACCAGTTTGTATAATCTATCAATCGCTTCCTCACCTGCACTGCGTAGTAATTCTACAGGTATTCCGTCTATTCCAGGAGCCTTTCTGCCATTTAAATCTTTTAATGCTCTCTTAAATTCAGATCTCAGTATTGTTTGTCCCATTTCATCCTCCTCAACTTTCTCTTTTACCTCTATAACACCATTTTGTAATTCATTTCCTCCATACATAATTATGTATGATAATATAATACGATAAAAGCTGTTCAAGTTACTGTGTTGACCGGACATGAAATTTCTGAAATACTTTGCCACATTATTTTTATAACTGACCTTAGTAAGCGTATTAGGTAAAATATTAATAAATTTTTAAAAATAAAGTATTATTCTACTATAATTATGGATGATATCATTAACGTCTTTAGGAAAAAAAATCATCATCGATTTATAATTCACTGAAATGTGTTTTAGGCCCTTATTTTCTCTCGTAAAATATTAAACAATTTCAAATATTTTTAGTGTTTACATAGTTTTTCATAGAACACTATTTTTAATCATTTATTTTAAATATTTTGTGTTCTTTTTTATCAGCTGGTGACATATTACGTTTTCGAATAATACGAGTATATCACTTTCTACAATAATGTTCAAGATATCTCTTGAGACGTGGAATAATTTTTATCTTTTTAAAACCCCATTTTAATTCGTACTTTCAGTTTTATAGTTATAATAATCAAATAGAGATTTCGTTAATTACAAATATAAATCCAATATCTTGACAATGAGTATAAAAATAGTTTAAATTTATAAGGATAGACATTAAAAAATGGATGTTTTCGGTTAATTTTATTAGTCTCATAAAAGTAATTCTCAAAGTTAATTACTCTGATTATTGAAGAAAGGTGTCAGCTTCATAGTGACCGGAAAAATCATTAATACATTTTTATTATACAAATAATTTATTCTAATATATATATATTTATTTGAACTTTAATCAAATCTATTTTTCTCTTATAATTTTTTTATAATGTATCTTTTAATGATGCAATTTATTTTATATAATATTATGAAACTATTAAAATTAAAATAAATATTTATTTTTTATTTATAAACTTTTGATAAGATAGAATTATTTTATGAAGATTTTAAAGCTTTATCCCATGAATACGTATACTAGTAAATCGCCATAAGGTTATCTAGCCCTAACACCTAAATTGGTTGTTGCTAAGTAGAAATTCATAACACAAAATTTGATTTAATTGGAACTAGAACCAATAATCCTTCTGTTATTAAAAAACAAGTACTCTACTTTTAGGAGTACATGTATTTCCGTACTACTAAGAAGGGCTAAACTTAGCTGGTGCTACAGTGTGTTATATCTTTGGACATTGTGGTTTAATTTAAGGATGATTGTGTAAACCTGTTTAAGTATGAGTGTAGAATAATCGTGTGAGTGCGTAATTCGATCGGTTAAAAAAATAATTTTTTAATTATTAAGAGTTTAGTGATAATGTTAAAACCACTTGGTCGCAATTATACCGTGAGTACTTATAACCTAATATTAAGTTATTTAGTGCCGATATACAATGTAATTATTTACTAAAAGTATGTTAGTGTGTAGATTAAGTGATTTCAGTGGTAAAAACAGTGAAAAACTTCAGTTTTAGATTAATATTAGCTTTTTAATAATATTAGTTTAGCACGTGGTCGTGGTCCGGAACCCGCCATTACTGCAAATGTACCAACTCTGGTGTGGTGAATATTTTTTAATAAGAGACTAAACTACCTCTTTGAAGGTAGGTGTAACTTGGTCCATTTGAATCTTCGTACTGCCAAGCGCGAACGAAATTCAAATTCAAGCGTTTGGTCTTAGAAAATTTCAAGGTTCTAACAGCTGTTATAGAACCCTATATATATATATGGGGTCCCCGGAGCCAAAATCCCCATTTGGGGCACTAATACTGTGGTTGGGGTACTACCCCGACCACCATTTGTGGGCGGTCTTGGATTGTATTAATGCTGCCCTGACTAGATAGGTTTTCCTCGATGCTGGAGGAAGTCCAGGATTGTCCTCATCCATAGGGTTGGAACTGGCAAACATGAGGAAACAAAATTTCGATTATGTGTCTGTTGAATGAGCTAGGAAAACTCTACGAAAGGTTGCTCGTGGACCGTCTCTGGGCCAAAATTGACGTTACAGGAGGACTTTCCTCGACCCAGTTTGGCCCCATCAAGGGGCGTTCCACCATCAACGCGGTGCAGTATGTGGTAAATTGGACCAAAGAACGTGCGGCTGGAATCTAGCGCCAACGCCAGATTCCCCTAGTGGTGTTCCTCGGCACACCAATAGGAGCCTAAGCAACTACATCATAGCTATTGTCAACAGCTCTTTCCACGATCGGAAGGTATATCTGAATAAAGAAGAGGAAGTAGTACATTTTTAGATGACGTGTAAAGTACCGTAGGGGTCGGTACTGACACCGTTGTTATGGGATTTGGTATATGATGACTTATGACTTACTGAAGATGGAACAACCGGAAGGGACAGAGGTGGTCGCATATGCCGTTGACCTGGCCCTCTTGGATGGCGGCCGCACTGAGCAAGAAATGGAAGACGTTGCCAATGTTGCGGTTTCGAGGGTTGAGTGCATGGTTACGTGGGAAGGGCATGAGGCTAGTCCCCATCCCCCCCCCCCAGAAAAACGGCGGCAGTGGCGTTAGTTGGGAGGTGCCAATTGCGAACAATTGCAGTGGATATTGATGGAATAATGGTGTTGGAGCAGTGCAGTGCGAAATACCTCTGTGTTTGGTTAGACCGGCCTTGGCTCTTCACCACCCATCTTCGTGAGGCGGCAGCGAAAAGTGAAAAAAACCTTCTGGCACTTGGACCACTTATGATGACACAAAAGGAACTCAAGCCAGCAAGAGGAAGTTATTAATGACGTTGGCGATGTCTTCAGTAATGTACGCCGTGCCGGTATGGATTACAGCGCTTGACCGACAAAGGAATGTAGAACGGTTGGCCTCCCTGCAGCGTCATGCGGCGATTCTGATTGCGGCTGCATACCGCACTGTGTCGGGAGACGCGGTTGGGTTAATCGTAGGCATTCCCCGGTTAAGATCAGAGCCATAGAGCTGACCCCCTTGCAGAGCGTGACAATGAAGAATGTCGCACGGAAACTGATGGAACAAGAGCGACAGGGAGCGTGGAGTACCTCCGAAAAGTGCATGGACAATAAGGCTTATTCCGCACCTGGCCCAGTTGATCCTGAGGAAGCACGGTGAAGTCACTCATCCACTTCCTTTTGGGACACGGCGCATTTGAATCTTACTTGCATCGCTTCAGTATCCGACAACCCCGGATTGTATCTATTGCGGACAGGTGGATAACCCGCTTCATACTTTTTTTAATGCGACAGATGTGCCGGAGGCGTATGCTTGCAGGCCGTGATTGGTTAACACCTGATAATACGTTTAACCACGTGCTGAGAGGCAGGGAGCAATGGACAGGGGTGTCTGCCCTGGTCTCAGGCATCCTACGGACATGTCGATGGAGGCTGCGGAATGGGAATGACTGACTGCCCTTCTTGAAAAAATTTGCGCCGTTCCATCCCCCAGGATGGATTCAGGGCGTGACAAATTTAGGATATAAGTTACTTTCACTTCTCGCTGGATTGATCTGTTTCATGTATATTATCTATTTAGATTATTTTCTACTATGTGTTATATTATGTTTATTTTACTATTTTATACTCCTTTATTGTTTATTTATTGTCTTGTTTTTATATGATTTCCTTTTTATAATGTGTTTTCTTATCACATGTTTTGCTTTCCTGATACCTTACCTAAAAAGATACATTACCTAAAAGTGCAATCATATAAGCCCTTTTCGCAAGAGGTGTTTACAGGGGCTGCTGAAGGCCTCGTAGGCGAGGCCTGTGCCGGTCCTTTTCTGTGATAAAAACTAAATAAAATTAAAAAAAAATAACTGGGAGATGCCTAAAAAAAATGTAGCCAGTGGGATCGAAGCGTGGAAACGTGCAGAGCCAGGGGGTAGCCCTTTTGCTCTTGATTCGGTCACACGAAAGAGTGACTGGGTCGGGACGCTCTGATGAAGCATTAAAGGCCCTCGAGGTTTGAGAGATGAACGCGCGAGGGTCGGGGGTATGCATGGGGGCATTCTCGGACACCGACTAGAAGTACGGTCGGGGAGAGGCATCACGGCGTCCAAAAGCATAGGTTGTGTTGTTTCAATGAACCAGGAGGAAACTCCCACGGAAGGTCAAATGGCTAGACAGTGCCGAAGAGTGGTGGCTATAGAAATCGCCGCGTAACAGAAGGTCAACGGAGGCAACGTCTTCTACACGGTTACCGGTTGACCCTGTGTGGTTAAAAAAAAAGAAATGTACTCTCTCTTCTTTGAGATATAAAGTACGACTTATTTATAAAACTTATTACTTTACATTGTTTCTAGCAATTCTCCTCAGTTTTTATTTATTTATTGATTTAATATATATAAATGTTTGTTTACATTATAAATGAATTATACCTCTAATAGAAAATACCGAAAATAAAACCGAAATATCCAAATTAATGAAATAACTGCAATTTGTTTATTTCCTTAATTAATTGTTTGTCATAAGTCTTCTAATCAGTAGTCTTCTATTCCGCAGTGCAATAAATTAGTGAATTTATTGCACTGTTAATTTTATTCAATGCTGATATCCATAAAAATATATGTGTTATAAATATATTGATCTTTGTTTATAGTAATAATAAAAATAAATAGATGGCGTTGTATAAACAACATTTAATGACTTTAAATAAAATCGTTAAATTATTACATATTTTTCTTAAAACATATTAAGATAACACTAAGTAATTATCGTACTTTATTTAATTGAATTTTTTTGGAAAAAATATATCAAAATAAATGATTAACAATTAAAATATTAACCGTTTACAAATAATGTTATTTGTTAACAAATGTGCCTAAGAAAAATACGACCTGATAGGCGAAATCTCGAGATACTGAGGGTGACGTTGCTGTAGAGCCTACCCCCTTGACCTTTTAATTTGAAAAATTAATAGCATCAATGTCCCATATATAGAAGCATTCTTACCAAGATTGCTCAAAATCGGTCAAGGAATCGGTCAAAAATCATCAAGGAAGCAAGACTGAAGTTATGGCAAGACTTCATCCGTGAGTTGCAGCGCAGCTTAATTTTTTCTTTGTCTCCGTGAATATGGCAATATCAATATTCCTAGTATCTAGTTGTCATATCAGTTCTTTTATTTTGGTGTCTTCTCGTATATTTCAGGTTGCTTTCTTTAATTCTTTTACAGATTCTTTTTTTTTCCATTGATGTAAAATATTAATCCGTGATCCATTAGCTCCATTAAAATTCGCATTTGTGGCATAATGTCGTTTATAACCTTCTGAAGGTCAGAAGGTCATTATATTTGTCAATAATTGATAGTTTCCCGATTAAGTTACGGGTACATTATAGGGTAAGACCAGTGGCGGAGGTGCCACCTTAAATCACCTGAAATTACTGCGCGTTTCATTCGGAGACCACCTCCTTGGTTTTTCCGAAACTCTGAGTTAGAAAATTTCCTCTTCCGCAAAAAGACCATTTACCGCTTTTACCTGTAACCCCAGGGGCCATATAACTGAGTGCTACCATCCGGAGCCAGATCGATTCAGTTTTTTATGAGGTCGGTACTCCTGACCTTCTACCCATCTAATCCTCTTCAATGATAGGCTCGGGCTTAGGACCGGATGCGGTATTCTGTGTTTTATTTGTTTAAAAGCCGGTTGGTAAAAATCTAATGACCATAAGAAAAATTTATTTATGTTTTTACACAGCTTATGCAATTACTACTGAAATATTTTTAAAATATTGATTTAAATTATGAAAACAATACAGTTATTACAAAACTGAAAACAATACGGTTATTTTATGCATTGGTTGCAATGGCCATTACTCAATTATACAAAATAGCGGAAATTATTTATTATATACTTAATACAATAGCACTGCGCATCGTGTAAATAAACATATAATAACGTAAGAATACTTTTTTCTCATGTATGCATTCACACCATAATCCTTCATTCATAGTTTTATACTATTTACACGAATGTTTTACAACATAGAAAGTAGTTTAATTAAAAAACGTTACTGCATGAGATATAAAGGTCACAATAAATTTAATTGATAAATGAAATAAAATGTAAAACATAAATACACGTGTGAAAAATAATATTATGTAATTCTGAGCAATTTTATAATCACTTTTAATTTGTTTCTATTTTAATATATTATAATAAATATGCTTAGAATCATGAAAGCAACAAAAAATGTAAATATCGGGTGAGCTGTTAATGTATCTTTTAAATCACAAATTAAATCATAGAATGTAAAATTGTTACGTAACCTAACACTGATAAAAAATAATTTATGTTTCGTAACATGCGATACAAGATTTAAATCTGGTTTTTGATACTGAAAACGAATATGAACTCAGAATCATTCTACCACCCACCATTTTTTTTAAATCTTTAAACTTTAATTAAAGGATTTATTTTTTATTTTTCAACGTAGAGTTAGCATTTTAAACCCCTATATTTTATTCTGTTAGCTCATTTTTTATTGTTTAACACAATTTGTCGGATATACATAAACAATACTACACAAAGACTTAAATCATATCATAATCACGAATTATAACATCGTATCTAATACTGAAAGTGAGCCTTCATGGACAAGATTAATTATGTTTTTGCAGGTCAAAACATGTAGCTGAAAAAAAAGCTGTGTTTTTTGTATTAAGAACAGGATTTAGGAATGAATTAATTTTGTTCAGTCTCATTGCTGTCTTATGTTTGTTAACAGTGCAGTGTCATAATGCCTTGAAATTGTGTAAATGATGTGGATGCCTTTTGTTAAGTATTTGGTGAGTTAACCGTAAAATCAAATAGAAAAAAATATTACACCTTTAATTAAATAGCATATAATTTGTACTTTTAGTGTAAAATTGGTGATCAGGATAAGACGCGGGCTCTTATACAGTATGCACTAATTGTGCTGTACATTTAAGAGTATGGCTGAAAGGTACACGGAAGTCTTTGCCATTTGGTGTACCTATGGTTTGACGTGAACCAAAGGATCATTTAACCGATTTTTACTTTCGTTTAACAAGCATGTCAGAAATTTCTAAATAATCTATACTTACTGTAAAACATCCTTCGTTGCAATCTTCAATCAGTCGTGTACCTCACAGTGAAATTATTCCATTTCCTGAGTCGCTTGTGAATGTATGTTTCGAAAACAGTGATGAAGAATCAGGCAGTGCTGAAGAAGACAACAATGATTTTGATTTTGAGTTATCATACAATAAGACATCTTATATCACAAAGTGAATTAAATGACTTGGTTAGGGATTTAAATTTATCAAAAAATCAAGCTGAACTGTTAGGATTAAGAATGCAAGGTTGATATTACTTTAAAAACATACAAAAATTTCGGGCTTTCAAAGCCGACAAAAAGGACTTTCTCAGTACTTTATTGATGAAAATCATTTTTTTATTGCACAAATATTGATTTGCAATATGTTGCACTTAGGAGAAGTTCATAAAACTGAGAACTGGCGCCTTTTCATAGAATTGTCCAATTATATTCTAAAGTAGTTCTGCTACACAACGGTAACAAATAACCTTCTATAGCAATCGCTTATGGTATTAATTTGAAAGAGACATACGATGTGATGAAAGACGTTCTTGAAAAATTAAATTTTAAAAACATAGCTTGAATATATGTGTGATTTGAAAGTTAAACATTATGTTACCAAAGCGTGGAAGAAACAAGACAACTTAACTCAAAATGGGAAAAATATTATTCATGAGCCCTTAGTTGAACCCAAAAAAATATTTTTATCCCCTCTCCATATTAAGACTAATGAAACATTTTGTAATATCAATGAAAAAGGATAGTCCCGGATTTTTGTACATCAGTTAGAAATTTCCGAATATAAGTGAAGGAAAAATTAAAGAAGGAATATTTGTTGGTTCTCAAATAAGAGAGTTAGTCAAAGATGATGTATTTAACTCGATGTTAAATAATGTAGAATGTGGAGCTGTGCTAAGCATTTTTCTGGTAAACAAAAATTAGACGACCACGATATTGTTAATCAATTTTTTATTTCATACAGGGCTATGGAATGTAAAATGTCTTTGAAAATACATTTCTTCCACTCACGTCTGGACAATTTCCCGGACAACCTCGAGACGTAAGTGACGAACACGGTGAACGTTTCCACTAAGACATTTCGATGATGGAAAGCCGCTATAAACAGAAATGGAATTCTAACATGCTAGCCGATTACTGTTGGAACTCACTCCGAATGTGACTGAGGATATTTATATAAGAAAAGCATCAACGAAATAATTCTAACCGTGCTAGAATTACGGTAATACAAAATTATAAATTTTAGAAATTTTACTATATTTTCCCTTAGTATTTTTTGAAGCGTAATTTATTTTAAATTAAGTGCGATAGAAAAATTATATCTACAAATCTGTAACGCAAATATGTACGCAAAAAAAACACTTTATGAAATTATGACACTTAGAGAAACATTAAAAAAATGTTTTATTTTGTCTCGGAGTAATAGCACTGAGCGGGTCGAGCATATCAGCTTTCTTTTAATAACAGTTTTACAACGATAAATAATAATATTCAGTAATAATAATTGGCAACACTAATACAGATTAAATGGCTGCAACAGTATATAATTAAAAAAATTATTGAATATTTTCGGTCCTAAATAACTTAATACAAAACATTTTTAAATCATACTATTCTATAAGAATTGTTCAAGATGCTTCCTCTCTACAGAAAAGCTGACAGTGCGCTAAGCTTAAGTAATATCCGTTTATAATATCGTGCTTCATGGTATACTTGCAGATTTTTCAGTTATGCGCTTTTTCAAATATTAAATGTTTCCATTCCTTATATTTTAAATAACTCCAAAAATAATAATCTAAAGGAGAGAGTTTTGGAGATCTATCAGGCCGTTCTACTGTTAAATGACACCCTATCCTACTGAAAATATATTTTATATAATTGATATCCCGCATTTTCCTGGGTCATAATTGCAAAATTAATCGATTAAAGTTTTTTATTGGATGTAATTATGTAGTTAATAGTAAAAAAAAAACGTTACTACCGAGCATTTTAACTCGTTTTGTAATAAACGCGGTTTTTTCGTTTTTGCTAATTTGCTTATAACTCAAAAAATAAAATTTATCAAAAGAGGATTTTCACCATAATTTTTATCCTAAACATTTACATTAAAATCATGCGTCACATGTCCACCTTAATATTTTTAAAAAAATTGGTTTTATATGCCGGATCCAAGATGGTGGAGAAATATTTTAAACACATCAAAAAGTAAGAGCTTTTTAAATATAATTCCAAATTTGTTTCTACCTCCTAGTATCGCTGTGTTTTGAAATATCAATCCGTTTCTATACTTTAATATCACTCTGTGTATCTCAAATCTAATATATTTGAACCCACAATTATTATCACCAATCACCTGTTTCCTTCATTTTATTATTTTCATTATATATATATATATATATATTCTTTTTTTATAATAAATAACAGTTTTTTTCCACTGTAAAACACTCCTATTACGGTCGAGGTCGCAAGAAGAAATTTCTGCGTCTTTACCTCTGTAATTGGTCTAAATTCCCAACCATTAATCAATCCATTCAGTGTTATTTTCCTTCGATAATCATTTAATGATCCTTTTTTTTCTATTAGAAAATTGCATTATTCCATATAAGAAAAATTTAATATTAATTGTGCTGACTTAATTTCGTGTATAATTATATAAAATTGTAGTTATGATTAAATAAACTTTATAATAATATTATTTGGGTAAATCCAGAAAACCAGTTATGTATTTTGCTGTATTGCAATTATCTATTGAATATTATTACAACTGGTAGATAAATAACAAAAATAATTAATATTTTTAACTCTAAGAAATATATATATATATATATATATATATATATATATATACTAGTGAAAAACAAAACTTGTTTTTTCACTAGTTAATATCTTCTTTTGCGGTGATATTGATTATTTTTGTTATCTACGACTTTTTTATTATTTAATCGTACCGAACGATTCATGCATTCACGCTCAAAAGATTCCTTCATTCTAACGATTTATACTTCTTGACAAAACAAATTATCTAAAATTATATTTGTGTTTCGGGGATAAAAATGGAAAACATTGGGGTTAGAGCTGTGTTAAAAAATTACAACTCAAGAAACAGCTAAAAATGTTCAGGATAGACAGGGAACTAAAGAAATAATGAATTCGAAGGACCGTAGAAATACGTAGATTACTTAGGAAAATTAAAATAAATGTTGAGTATAATGAACGATAGCATGATACTATGTAAGTAGAAAATTTATGTTGATTTGGAAATAATGGACTGTACAGGATAATGAAAAAAACAAATCCTACAAATAATGCCACCTGGCGAAAGATTTTTATGCTTTCATAATATGAAGCCAGTCTGTAATTCTTGAGAACCATATAACGGATATTTTTAATGGTTTTATATGAATCTGGCTGGAACAATCCCTTGGACCGTTATGATATTGAAGATACTATATATATAAGATAAATAATATTAAATTTACTCGTATAACAAGATTCACTAAACTACAAGACATCCACATGCACATAATGATACAGTTGCTGGCGGAGTGGGCTTACAACAAATACTAATCGTTGGCGGACGAAGACGATGTACTCCCGACAAATGCTGTGCACGACTGATTTAATGACCGGTCACAGCCAAACCTTATTATAAGTTCTCTCACCACATCCAAATATCCAAAACAGGATTTTATAGTTTTTCATTGTAAATGCTTTTGTTAGTACGCTAAGTTCAAGAACGTTATTTAGTTACAAATGGAAAAAAAAAATGTAAAGAATTTTATGTAATGTAGCATAAACCAACTAACATTTTCAAGTAACATTTTGGCCGTAGACCCACCGCGAAATTTGGTTATTTTTCCTAGTAAAGAAAAATATTCATCATATAAATACATGTTCAGAATCGATTTGTTAGCCAATGTAGCCTGGCGAAAGATTTCTACGCTTTCTGTAAAATTAGGCCTGTCTGTAATTCTTGGAAACCATATTAACGGATACTTTTAACGGTTTTGTATGAAATCTGACTTGAAACAAAGTAGGTCTCACAACTCTATTTTTTATACTTTTTAAGAAACATCATGTAAAATACAAAAGATTTGGGTCGAAAAACGATCTATTTTATGTTTGGCGTAAAATATCTTTCTTAAAATAATTAAAAATTTTAAATAAAATATGAACAAAATTTGATTTAAAGTAAAATGATATGAATAATATCCACAAAATTAAGATATAAACGTAAGAATTTTGAAGTTTATTAAAAATAAAACGTCGGAAATTTTCACTTTTATATGATTCAATTATTCCTATTCTGAATCCTTGGTGATATAAAATTTATAAGATTTGTATTTATCTAAACATAAATAAATATTTACTTAGTGTTAAACAATTACAGTAATAAGATAAAGCAGAATTTTAAAATATAAATGTTAATATACAAGCATACAAATAAAAGACCCAATCTTTTTTCGACATATGTTACTGTATATCACATAGAAGTGAAAATGTTTGGGCTAGTTTTTATCTCTCTAATACTCCATTCATTCTCTGTGCCGCTTCCTTCTTTCTTCCAACCGCTCTAGTTAACGAATTCTTTCTTCTTCTCCTGGATTCCTTTGAATTCTAAGATTTTTCCTAATCATCCTTCTGTCCATTAAATCAATCACGTTTATCTTCGCTACCATTACGTATTCTTTAACTTGATCGAACCATATATCTATCGTCCGTCTTGTAACCAATACGCTTGTTAAAAATTCTTTTTATGTGTCTTTGAAACCAAACGTATAAGATGTATGTAGAATGCAAATTTTCGCTTAGGTATTGCTTCCTTTATTCTATCTAACTCCCGGTAAATTCCTCATACTTCCTTAATTTCCAACTGTCGTAAGTTTTTCTGGACCCTAGGGTTTTCCTTAATATCCGTCTTTCAGGAAGTTCCAGTTTATCAATTTCCATTTGGTTTTCTAATATAAATATTTTTTTTTTGTAAGCGCTGGTAACACCCACACAGACAAATCTCGGTAATAGCTAATTTTGGATTTCTTGTTTATATAAATTGCTAGAATTTTCCTTGATTTTTTTTTTTAGTGTGTTCTGTTCAGTTTTATAAACTATGTAAGAAGAAAAACTGTACTCAATGATTTCTGTTATACATAAGTAAATCTTGTATATAAAGAAATAAGTTTTATTCGTTAAATCTGTTCTCGATTTATTAGAAATAATTGTATTACAGTATAATATTTGCTACAGATTCATGGTAAATGTACAGTATACTTAACACAGCTGTTTTGCTTTAACTATATAAGAAGAAAAATATTGTATTCAATGACCTTCTTAGAGATGTGTAGTTTTAACTTACTTTTTTTATTTATAAATACGATTCACTTTTACAAGTAATAAATTATTAATATATGTAATAATAATAATAATTAAATATATATTTATGTAAGGATATCTATAATAATTAATATATTCATATATATAAATTATTATATGTATGTATGGATGTGTATGAAACGACTGAGTAATTATTAAACTTTAAAATAATTATTATAAAACTTTACAAACGAAGTATTACCTGGGTGTTTATGTAAAATAAAAATATTTATATTCAAGGGTATTTATTTTATAAACAGGATAAAGCAAATACTGATTTTTATAATAATTTTATTAAAAATTTTTCCGTCTATTTCTCCTGTGAATGTCCTCTTAATTTAATTAATTTATTTTTACGCTTATCTTCGAAACAAAGATTATATATATATTTATAAATTATGTGTGTATATATATATATACATAATTTATACATTTTTATTAAATATACTCGTATGTATTTACATAATTATTTAATTCAAGCATAAATCTGTGTTCTTCATTTTATGATCTCATTGAATTTACAATAATAATAACATTCAATTTCAAAGTGATATCTTAAGTCGATCAAAACAAATAGAAGGAATGTACTTAAAGGATTCTTAGTTTGTCTATATAACTACATAAATATCAACAAACTAATTTAAACGAATTATATTTAACTACTATAATTTAAGATACATTTTTGAATTTATAGAAATATTCTGCTGTATTAGCAACTAATGTCCCATTTACAAAATAATTTAATTCTCTTGACAACTCGTACACATTACGTGGTTTTTTTTTCGTTCTGAGAAATATCACTGAACTTTTCTTCTGGTTTTATTGATGACATCTTAGAATTTTTCTCTGAAATAAAAAACGTAATTTTAGTATATATATATTTATTGATATATTCTCAATATTTGTATACTATAATTTTAGGTTAAGAATATCCATATTATTATCTGAATGCAAATCTTATGTTTAATTCTTTATAAGAACGTAAATTACTTATCTCATTTACATTACATCACGATTTAAAACATATAGTTATTGATGTTAAATAAATACATAGAATGGAGGTAATGCTGTTTCTTGATCGCATAATAACTTGCGATCTATTTAGAGCCTTACACATCAAAGGATGGAATGGAATCATACGAATTTTCCCCCCTCCAAAGAAAATTTTCAAACCCTATGCAGCAAACAATAAAACGAAGCAGAAAGTTTTATGGGATTATAAAAGACCAATTTATTGCTATTATTTGGAAGAAGAAAATATAATAAACATTGTGTATTACTATAATACGCTTGAAAATAAAACAAAAATCGCAGAAAGAAGGAAACATCTGAGTTTTCTCTAAAATCAGCATAATTGTCCTGCTTAATAATGCTAGATATTTTACCGGTAAAAAAAAAACGGGAAGCTATTCCAAAGTCGGGTCCGGATAGGTTGTGACATCAATGTCTGAATCTTGCAACATCGAATTTAATTTGTTTGGCCATGTGTAAACGTTTTACTTGATACAAAGTTTGGCAAACATAAAAAGTTCAGAATTTTGTATAAGAATGGCTCAGACACCTGGATGAAAAATTCTTTATTATTGTTAAAAAAAAAAAAGACAGAATGGTGGGACAGTTAAATGTAGCCGGATATTATGTTGAAATACAGCGTAACTTTTATTTTTGTTTAATAATCAATTTTCTTACACCCGGATCGTCGTTTAATTACTGAATGATCCTAGTACATAATATACAAATACACATTTATTATATTTTTTAATACTTACTTTTAATAATTAATTTTCCAATATTTATAAAAGGTGCCTCCATTAGAATATATAAAATAAATGCCACAATATAGATGATGATAAAGTTGCTAATTGCATCAGTTAACTGAAAAATAATATTTCTATATTACTTACATTGTAATGAAATATAAAAGAACAACAATAATAAAATTTATAAAATTACAATAATTTATTTATTAAGATTAACCTAATTTAAAAATACTATCTAAAAAATTCATACGTAAAAAAATTCAATCAGTTGTAGTGTGCCAAGAGCTCTAATATGTTAACTCATACAGCAAGTAATACTAAATTTCCTACTATGACGTTCAACAATACTAGTTATTTAAATACTGCCTCATACATAATGAAAGGTTGCCTCAACGGACTCCTTAAAATATAAGTATGCACTGACATATGTACTTTATAAATAGTATCAGCTTTATGGAAGGCGTTCAACCCGCATAATACTAAAACTGATATCATATAATTTTACGAATTTAATTTTACTTAGTAGAGATTTATTTAGGACATTGGAACAAGAGACCCATTTTATACAGGTTTGAAATTTTTCTCGGCGATGTAAAATGTTATTTTCTTAAAAACTGCTATAGAAAACACAAAGTTCACGTTTTAGTATTTGTTTTTTCACAACGTCAACGAAATGTTTTTCTTTTTGAATACATCAAATAGGTAGTATAAACAACGCTTTCAAGCTGATGTCATTGAGAATATCATGTATATTTACAATTTTTACCTAAAAAATAGAAAAGTATACGGGTTTATATATTAAATTAAATAATATAGTTGATGTTGACACAATATTTCTTTCTCCATTAATAAGGGATCAAATAAAAATAATTTGATCCGTACTAAAACGTGTGAACTAAATGAAAATTTTTTTTCAGAAGAAAAACAATTTTTTTTAGTTCGCAAAGTTGTTATATTATTAACGAAGTGTTATATCGACATTAAGTTCAAAATAGGATATTTGACCATATGTTTAAAACGCATTCGACCCTCTGGAATTGTTTTGATTAAATTCAGGATAACATTTTCACATAACTATGACTTTAATACAGTGTATATTTCTATTCCTCACAAAATAAACTTTGAACTTAACGAATCCCCAGAAAAAAAGATTCACGCGGTATTACATCGCACTATCTTGTTGCCGATTCACTTCCTATATGAACAATTAAAATAATATTAAACTATTAATTAACGATTAAAATAATAAATTTTTATCGCAACATTATTTCATGTGCCGTACGGCAGGGCCGCCTGTCTGCTTGAACCAATGTCATCCAAAATCATTCTGTCCAAATAAGACCATAAATAAGTTCGTTATTGTTTCAAGGCAACGTTCTAAATCGTAACTGTAATATTCTTTTACGACCTCATTCAAATACTAAAGAAAGGTGGATTGGAACTAAAGAAAGCATGGTGGTGGATTGGAACCACTCCACCACCATGAAATTGCACTAAACTGTCATTCAATATGGGTAAACATGCCGTTTTGAATAAATCAAACATTTTCTATGCCCCAAATTCTACAGTTTTTGTTTGTTGACATCCACTACTGCAGACGTGACCTCGTCGCTGAGGATGATTTTCATTGCAACATCACTGCACGCTTGTTATTTCACATATTGACAAATGTCCAGCTTAAAAGTGGCCGATATCTTCATTGTCTGGATTGGTTAAATCTTCACTAGGTATAGATGCACTCCGTAACCCAAATACGGTCGCGGAAACCGGTTTTCCTAAGTTTTAGTACACAGTATTCATCTATCGCTCACAGCAGCAGTGTTTTCGGTTGAAAGTCCTGCATGTGATTAGTATGTTTTTGTGTCCATTCGAACCCGTTTCTTGAATTTTTTTAATATGACTTTCATAATTCTCCCAAGTGCGTTAAATTCTCGTGTAATTTGCTCAAAATCTCAGACAGCTACTCTTTGTAATATTTAGTGAATTTTAACATTCGACACTCTCTTTTTTTTCTGTTTAGCCTCCGGAACCACCTAAGATATTACGTCAGAGAATGAATGAGTATGACATGTATGAATGTAAACGAAGTGTAATCGTGTACAATCTCAGGTCGACCAGTCCTTAGATGTGTGGTTAATTGAAACCCAACCAACAAATAACACCCGTACCCACGATTTGTAATTCAAATCCGCGTAAAAGTAAGAACCATTACAAGGATTTGAACATTAGAATTCTCGACTTTTAAATTAAATGATTTGCGATGACGAGTTAACCACTAGACCAGTCCAGTGGGCTAACATTCGACACTCGCTCCTCCTCTACGTAACGCTGCATTTTGACCAACCATAACGTATTATGGTGCGAGTGACTTCGCAGTACGCAGCTAATTCTGCGAGAAAAAATAGCATAATTAAATACTCCAAATACCCAAATACGGTTACTTAGGTTTTGGTACACAGTACCCATCTATCGCTCAGAGCAGCAGTATTTTCGGTTGAAAATCCTGCATATGATTAGTATGTTTTTTGTCTCCATTCAAACCTGTTTCTTGTAATTTTTCAATATGTCTTTCATAATTGTCCCAAGTGCGTTAAATTCTCGTGTAATTTGCTCAAAATCTCAGACAGCTACTCTTTGTAATATTTAGTGAATTTTAACATTCGACACACTCTTTTTTTCTGTTGCGGAACCACCTTAGATATTACGTCAGTGAATGAATGAGTATGAGATGTATGAATGTAGATGAAGTGTAGTCTTGTACAGTCTCAGGTCGACCAGTCCTTAGATGTGTGGTTAATTGAAACCCAACCAACAAACAACACCCGTACCCACGATTTGTAATTCAAATCCGCGTAAAAGTAAGAACCATTACAAGGATTTGAACATTAGAATTCTCGACTTTTAAATTAAATGATTTGCGATGACGAGTTAACCACTAGACCAGTCCAGTGGGCTAACATTCGACACTCGCTCCTCCTCTACGTAACGCTGCATTTTGACCAACCATAACGTATTATGGTGCGAGTGACTTCGCAGTACGCAGCTAATTCTGCGAGAAAAAATAGCATAATTAAATACTCCAAATACCCAAATACGGTTACTTAGGTTTTGGTACACAGTACCCATCTATCGCTCAAAGCAGCAGTATTTTCGGTTGAAAATCCTGCATATGATTAGTATGTTTTTTGTCTCCATTCAAACCTGTTTCTTGTAATTTTTCAATATGTCTTTCATAATTGTCCCAAGTGCGTTAAATTCTCGTGTAATTTGCTCAAAATCTCAGACAGCTACTCTTTGTAATATTTAGTGAATTTTAACATTCGACACACTCTTTTTTTCTGTTTCGGAACCACCTTAGATATTACGTCAGTGAATGAATGAGTATGAGATGTATGAATGTAGATGAAGTGTAGTCTTGTACAGTCTCAGGTCGACCAGTCCATAGATGTGTGGTTAATTGAAACCCAACCAACAAACAACACCCGTACCCACGATCTGTAATTCAATTCCGGGTAAAAGTAACTACCTTTACAAGGATTTGAACATTAGAATTCTCGACTCTGAAATTGACTTATTTGCGATGAAGAGTTAACTACTGGACCAGCCCAGTGGACTACCATTCTACACATGCTCCTTCGTTACATAATGCTGCATATTGACCAACCATAACGTATTAATTCTAACGTGTGACTTCGCAGAACAAAGGCAATTCTGCGGAAAACATTAGCATAATTCAATGCTTACGGTAATTTTGTGGCTGTCTTTATATATGATGACGTTATTCAAAGATTGCACACATAAATCGGCAACGAAGTTGCGATGTGAATATAAACAAAAAGAGCACTTTTAAACGTAATTGGAGGTAATATTTTTTTTACAAGCTATGATAAGAGAAATATTACCCATGATTTCTTCTGTGTAAAAATATTGAAGCTATACCAAATACGTGAGGCACAATTTATGAGAAAAATTTGGTATAAAACGTTTTATTCCTACATCATCGAAACATTTAAGATCTGGTATTATATAATCTGGATATTGTCGTGGTATTGTCGATGAATAGGATCTTTTTTTTTTGGCCGCCTGGACCACCGTTACGTATTGATTGCTTCACAGTATGAGAAGAATGTCAAGTAGCGTGTGGAAATGCCAAAATCATCCGTTATTATTTATTTTAGGATTGTGGAAAAATTCGTATATTACTGAATATTGTTTCTGCCTCAGTTAAATCAATTTTAGTTTGAAATAAAATTAAATATCTAAATTTTTATTTGGGTTTCGTTGGCATCTGTAATAAAAATTAATTTCCTTACAATAAATTTCCTACAAATTTACAATCAAGCTGTAATAATTGAGAGAAAAGAAGTAATAATTGATTGTACTTATTCTTATACTAATGGTACAACTTAGGTAAATAAATGTCTTACCACCCTCGTATATGAAATTTGTCCAGAAATTAATAATCCACCAACAAAATAACACATAATAATAAAATGGAAATTATATACCATAAAATTCAGTTTTGCAATAATTTGAAACGGTTGCCATGACAATATTTTACTGATAATACCTGTAAATGAATTATTAAATGCGTTATAAAATAAAATAATTAATAAAAAAATAAAATTCATGAGTAGGATAAATTATTTTTAAGTAAAATTTTAGTTAAAAATAGTTACATATAATAATACATTATAATTATGAATATATAATTATAAATGTTTATATAATGTATAATTATAATGCATTATAATTATGTTTATTTATACATAGAATTCAGTATAACTTTGTGTCAAAATGTTTTTACAGCTGCTAAATCAATTGTTCCGAATCCAATTTGAGATTATCTGATTTTAAGATGAATGAAGTAGTCACTTCTCCTGTTTTATTTGGCTGCATTTTACATTTTATCAAAGGGCAATACTATATTATAAGCATTCGTTTACAACACTGCTATGTATGCATCATAAATCAATACATCACAATATATTTTTCTTATCAGTTCTTTCATTCATGTAAAAAAAAATCCGTGAATTCTTAAATAATTCAGAAATTATTTTATTCGATCTAAAAGAAAAATAAGCCTGCCTTTTTTTCTAAAGGAGATCACAATTTCTTTGATGTTGTCAACGCAGTAATGGAGGTAGTTGACAAGGCGGCGGCCGGTACCCGGAAGACCAGGCTCATACCAATCGTAATATTTCTCGATGTGCAGAACGCATTCAAGTTCCTCAGTTGGGAATCTATATTTCGGACGCTGAGGTGGTTGGGCGTTAGTGGTTACGGTGGAGGATTGTGCAGGATTATCTCGACGATCGGTGACTTGTATGTAGGCTGGGGAATAACGAACTGTGGTTACGGTCTACGCGTGGGGTGTCCAAAGGCTCTGTCTTGGGACTCCTCCTGTGGCACGCGGTCTATTATGAGTTACTTCGGCTGCGAAGTACTGCGAAGTGCGAGGTAACAGATTTCCTTCGGTCCCGAAGGAAATCTGTTTTCGTCCCAATAGCGGGGAGAAGGGCGCTGGCGCTCATCGCGATCAACATCGACGGAGACGTGGTCCAATCGAGGGAAACCACCAAGTACTTGGGAATGTGGCTGGACCACAAGTGATCCTTCACCCATCATGTAAAAGATGTTAGCGAATAGGCGGGACGAATGGTGCAGCGTCTGGCTAGGTTGCTCCCAAACGTTGGAGAACCACGAGCATCGAAAAGAAGGCTGTATTCACACGTGGTCAATGTAACACTTCTCTACACCGTTCCGGCGTAGAAGAAAGCCATGGAGCTCTACTACGCTGAAGGGCGCAACAGGAGAATCCTAGAGCGGGTACTGCGCCGCACGGCCCTCAAGGTGGCATAAGCATATGTCTCGGTGTCGACAGAAGTGGTGCTGATGATCACGGGGCACCCACCTCTTCAGCAACTGGCACAGGCTCTAGTGTTGGGCCACCGGGGAGTTATCAAGCGGGACATACATGCAGCACTGTTTCGAGATTGGCAAGCTAGATGTGATGATCCACCAACGGCAGGTGGACGCACCGCTTTATGACAGATATAAAGCCGCGGGCCAGTAGGGGGTTTTGTGAGCAGAACTACTGGTTCACGCAATGCTTGACCGGCCATGGGTTCTCCCGCACCTACCTGCGTTGTAGGAGTAGAGCGATGACCCCTATTGTCTTTACTGCGGCGACCCGGGTACCCCGAACACGTGGTGTTCTGGTGCCCACAGTGGATTGATTACCGCCTAGCTTGCTCGGCGATTACCCGATCGTCCAACATGGAGAACATCATCGCCACCATGTTGCAGAGCACCAAAAGCTTTGACACCATCGCAGGGTTCGTTGCGAGAGTTCTACAGGAGAAGGACCGGGAGGCTGGGGGATGATAGACAGCCCTCTGCGGAGCTGCCGTTTGCACGTGTTTGCACGAGTGGGTCGTAGCGATATGGCACGGGGACTCTAGCACCCCCGAGCGAAAAAGACTGAGTCTCGGCGAGGATGCCCAACTGGAGGTGTCCCCGTTAGAGGCTTTGGCATAAAAACCGAGTCTTGGCTCCCGAGCTCAGTGTGGGGACCCAAGGACGGCATAGACGGGCCTGGTAGATCCCGCTCTTGGGTTTTGAGGCGGGCGCAAAGTTAGATTCGACCGGTGGGCCGAGACATGGAGGCCCGTTAGAGTAAAGGACGCTCCCCTGGGCTGTGTAATACTCAACTGCAGGATCCATTCCGGGAGAGAAGAAGAAAAAAATCACATCACATTTTCAAGTTGCTATATCATTAAAAAATAATACGATATCATGACGTGGGCTGCAAATGAATTCGCACTCCCACGAATCTAACGTAAATATATTAATCTCGATGTACTGCGTGCTTTGAGATTGCATATTTTCACTGCTGCCAGAAAGCTTTCCCGTTACGGAGGGGTGTCTTTCCCTACGGGGTTGTGATGCTGCCAAAAACTCTCTTATTATGTGTGAATGTACCCCAATAATGGGATTCCAAAATTTAATTTTTGAATTTTTTTTTGTTTTCGATGAGTCGGAGGAACCCCATTTACGGGCAAATTGTCGAACTTACTAACAGGTTCCGCAAGATGTTGTTAAGAGTGTTTAGTTGTGCAAGCGCTCTACTGACTAAACGTTCTATTTCACCGATACTCAATGAGATAGGAGGGTAATTGCTGGAACCGGCCCTCTCGGGGCCGGTCTAGCAATTAACCAATTATTGAAATAAATGAGTTTACCGAAACGTTCACAGCCACTGCTACAAACATAACATAGATCATTTTAAAATTAATTGCTAGAACGACAGATAAAAAAAAAACAATATAATATTGTTTATTATTACTTTATCCGTAAATAAATACTTAACAATATTAGTAGTTCAGTGTATGAAAATTAACACTTTCGACATAAGACCCAAAAAATCTATTATTTTAACCTATTTGAAGCATCAGTGTTACTATATCATATTTAAAACTTAAATTCACCTTCGTAATCGTTCATCTAATATTTTATATTTATATGTACCTCCACTGGGATCATATTAGGAAGAAGAGGAATTTGCTTGAAATTAAGCTTAGGAAAGTGTATTGTGTGTTTGGTAAAAGATCACAACATTCTTTATCCAACGAGGTTCTGCTCCACAAGGCTTTCTTGAAAATTATATGGACGTACGGTATTGAATTCTGGGGAACGGCCAGTAACACCAACGTGGTCATACAACAGTTTCAGAACCAACTTCTACGGAACATAACTAACGCGCCGTGGTTCGTGAGGATTGATGAAAACCGTTTAAGGGAGGCATTCCATACGCTTGAGAGGAAGTTGAATGTCTAGTTTCGAGGTATGTGTTCAGGATGGATAATCAAATTAATCATCTCGCTATGAATCTGCTAGACAACAGCGAGGAAGTTAGAAGTCTAAAAAGCTCTATGCATTTACATTATGGATGAACACTATAATGATCCGGTTTGCTGGCTTGGTGATCACGTTCATAGTTTTTTGACTGTTTGAAAGGTACTTTTTCGTTTACTGTTCTGATTAAAGTTGTTATTTAGTTTGTTTTAATGTTTAACGGAACATTTAAAGGCACTATCAAATGCTATATTATTTATGTTATACTGTTGTTTATGCAATTTTTTTTTTTGTTTTTCTGTAGGATTATCATTGGATGGTCCTCTTTCACGTGATAGTCAGTTATATTGCTCACTTATAGCTTATTTGAAGAAGCTGATTGTAAATAAATAAAGGAATTCAATAAAATAAAAACATATATATATATATACCTCCACTACCGAGTTCGCATACAATTATAATCCAACATATTCCAAAACCATTTATAATTCTGTAAAAACCATTGTGTAAGGAATGTATAATGTTGTTGTATTCATCGTCAGACTGTTCCATAAAATATTTCATCGAAACAAAATTATAGATTTGAATCAATAGCGTTATACTCCATCCAGCAACGAGTGTAACCTAAAATAAAGTAATAAAATAAAAAATAATATTCCATTAAACGACATTTCTCTTTATAATTTTTTAATTCTAATAATACTAAATCGATGATGATTGCAATTAGCATATTCTTTAAATCCTTTACTTTGTTGAATTATATTTGTTTGAAAAACTCTATAATTAAGTGATATCTGTAATATAAATATATATTATTATGATATATAATTCTATATATAATATAGAATACCTGATTAATATTTATAGCTATCCGTAAAACATATACTTGTGTCTAAAAAACACTAATATACATAATAAAACTGATTTATTTTTTCTGTAGGTTGAACAATTCACTGCATAGTTCTTTGCAGTTTATTGATCTGTAAACAGAGTCATTCTATCATTCTTATTTTTACACAAATGTCGCATTAAAGGGCTATAAATATTAATATAACTAGTATTGCTGGATGTCATGCACTTACACCAAAACCTCCCAGTAGAAGTTTTCCTTTTGAAGGTAGCCTTAGATACATTTAGAATTAAAAACAGAAATCATCTATAATACTTTTACTCCATTTGCCTTTGCAACAATTCTCCATTACTGGGAATATCTTTATTGGAACGATCATCGAGTTTCATTTACTGTGCCAATATTTGGCGGAAAAATATTAAGATACGAATCCAAGAAATTGAATTTTAGTGATTACATCCCACAACTTTATATGAATTTATCAGTTTATTTACAATATCATGGCCATTTTGTCATTTATGGAATAAGAAAATCTTCTCAACCGTTTTCAAACAGTGTCCAAGCAGTAAAATATTCATCCTTCAATTCAGAGTTAAGTATTTTATTTCAGACCGTTCACTTATTTATAAGCCAAAAAAATGGTTTCTTTAACTTTTATCTCACTTACTTTTTCCGAATTTCTGCCGTAAAGAAAAAAATCCTTGAATTTATTTCCTCATATCTTTCAGAAAACCTTTGATTAATCCTATTTTAATAAGAAGTGAGGGTAAAAATTTTATTTCTAGTATAACGACAGGTTCTTGAATGATATTTATTACCCAGGAGTTTATTTCTTTAGATTCTTTCACTATTTTACCTCATAATACTCTTCCCTAGTTCAGATATTCCATTCCCAAATAAAACAACAGTATATTATATATCCTAGCTGAATCAATGAAAATGCGCTATTCCTCAGATTCAGGAGACTTCACTAATTGTAACATAAACTCATTAAAATTTAATTAATAAACTGAGTAATTTTCTTCAGTAAAGCATTGAGAAAAATCTTCCTGCTAGGTTCGGTACCTCAAAATTTTTGTATTACTTATCAAAGTACAAACTAAATTTTTTATAAAGTAAAATTTATAAGCTTTTAATGATGTTATTGGTTTAATGTTTTTCTTGTGAAATTTTATAGTGAAATTACCACACACGTAAGAAAAATTATCTTAATCCTTTACATATTTACGAGGTTTTATGAAACATCACTGTTCACTCAATATCGATATCAAAAGAACAGAAAGAATTATACTATTATTATGTAATTAATAATGCCACTAAGCAATGTAGTGTCTCTGAGTTGTAAAAAACATAATGACTTATGAGCGCTTCCATAGAAATGTCTGGTTTTGTAATAATTGTGTTATGACTAAAGTTATTTTTTCATGATTAAAATGTGATTAGTAAAGTAAAAATTATCTCCTGAGCACATGAATATAAAGGAATCATATAAAATGAAAAAAATACATGTATAATCATGCAGAAAATAATATAATAACAGGACCATTATAATGAACCATTATTGGGTTTCTTACAGTTTTAAGAAGAAAGAAAATAATTGAAGAAAGAAAAATCTAGAAGGAACTAAAAGAGATTCTTTTCTTAGAGTAACATTCCGTCTAACAATCTCTTCTTAATGACACCTTCAAAACCTCTTGTTCCAGAAGTGTTACAGAACCGGAAAAAGATATATAGAAAAACGTAAGGGCGCGGAAAATAAAATTATTACTCTTCAACAATTAAAAGGACAGGCCAAAAACTGGTGTCACGGATCAGAGGACAAAGTCCGTACTTTTGCAAAACCGTGTTGTGGTACAATCGTGATGATAGCGATATCAGTAAACCTGAGTAACAACGAGTGAAGAGTACATCATGAGTATTACAGTGTTGACCGTTGTTAAATATAAGAAGTTGTTCGGTGCGTTATTGGTAAGCAGAAGTGTAAGTGAGAGTACTCCATTCATAAAGTGTAGGATAGTTTTATTGTAAACAGTAAAGTAATAATTTTTGCAGAAATTGAATTATATGAACATTACACTTTTCTCTAGTGTTATCTTGTTGTTAGCGTAATATTAGTTTCTACAAGTCATTATAACATTTTATTAATTTTATTATTATCATAATTATTATTAATTTAATATGTTTTCAGAGTAATAAATAATGTTTCTAAGAAATTTTTATTTTCGTTAGTCGCTCAATATAGAACCGATAATACGTGGCAATATGAAAAATTTTCAAATCAAAAATTTTAGAATTTTTCAAAAATTGATGGAAAAGTACTGAGAGAAAATCGTTTTTAACAATAAAGAGAAAAAAATTTAAACATCCATTTAAAAATGGATTACCCAGTTAACATAAATAGAAAATATTCAACAAAATAATACGTAGAAAGTTGTCTATTTTCGTAAGATCACAATGAAAAGAACGGGGCGCAACCTCAGTTCTATTTTGCACATTTACTTTTTTAGTTCATCCATGCAGATTTGCTAGATGTTGTATATTGAAGCTATCATTTCCATTTCGCATCGAAACGTTTATCATAATTAAAGTATTCATGTAGATATTGAATATGAAAGGGCGCCCCCATTCTTTTCATTTGATCTTGTAAAAGTAAACTCTATATATATATATATTGCTGAAAAAAAAAATTATTTTCTATTTAACGGGTAATGCATTTTGTAAAGTTTTTAAAAATATTCTTATTTTATTTTGTACTTTTTTTTTAGTACGATGTTCATTTACGGGAGTTTTCGTAATTTCGTTCAAAGGTATTCAAAGCGTTACGCTGCTTTATCGACTACGTCGACGATGTTAATCTCAAAAACCTACTGCGTAGTGTAGTATTCTTCACCTTCTGCGCATGTAGACTACTGTTCTGCACCTTCCGCGTATTAAAAACAGTTCAGCAAGTGGTAACCGTGAAGTCAGATAAGAAAAGGACGTAAAAATAGCCTTGTTTCATGTTCAAATATTAATTAACAAAATTTGTGTTACGGTACAATTAACATGTTTACAACGTTTACATAAATTCAAAGCTAGCGCGACACATTAACACACACGCGCGCGCGCACATCCCTTTAAAAATGTAGTGATTACTTGAATTTCCTGCATAAAACAATAAGGGAAAAATTAATTACAACAAAAAACATGGTTTTAGTTGAATACAGATTTATATAACTACAGAATGGCACCCAAAATGATGCAACATTTGGTTTTGTTAAAATATATTTATTTGAATCTCAATAAAGAAAGGTAAAAACAATGTGTTTACTACATACCTGAAGATTATGTTCTGCTTATTACCTGTTCAATGTGACCACCATCACGTCTGAACATATTAAAAAAAAAAAGATTGTAGCAAAAAACATTGCCTATCCTCAAAGATATATTTATTATCATAAACCAAATGTTTTAATTAAACTAAATAAACAAAGAATAGAAAAAATAATCAAATATTATAAAGAAAATAGGAAAACAATGGAGAATTAAGACAATATTCACGAACACATACGAAGTAGTTAAAATTAAATCACTCGAAAACAAGCCATACTGAGTTAAAGAAAAGATTATTACTCTATAACAAGCAGCAAAAAAAATATTGGGAATCTCCAATTTAAAATCGAAATAACCAAGCAAATCTCAGAAAATAAATGAAATCTAGGTGGACAAGATGTATTTATAATACAAAATAAAAGAAATAAACGATGAATAAAAAACAAAAGCGATGAGAAGGTAGAAAATTCAAAAACACCCAAACAAAAAAATAAAATCTACGACTACCTAAACGTTTTTTCACTGTTCCTGTGTTCAAAAAAGAATGCACCTATTATTTAATGACTTGAAATAGCGGACCGTACCGTAATTCTCGGAGCGTGATGCACCTTATTATGAAGCACGTGAGGATTTTCCAAAGCCCAAAAAGCACATTTTGTTTATTAACAATCCCGTCGAGGTAAAAATGTGCCTCATCTGAATACCAAACATTCTTCAACAATACGTCTTGGTTCACAACCCATTCAGCGAATGCCGTTATTTGAATTTTTTCGTCGAGCGTTAATTTCAACACTGTTATTGTGTATGAATAGAAATGAAAATCGGTTTTTAAAATTCGCTGCACAGATCGCTTAGAAATCCCAAGCTGTGCTGCTGCTTTTCTCGTTGATTTGCCAGGGCTCCTCAACAACACTACTGTGACAGCTTAGACATTCTGTGGAGAAGGAAAATCGGCAGGCCGTTCGCGCTTACTCTCAAATACTGAACCATCACTATTAAATTTTTCGTAAATTCTACCAATATTTTTTAAATGAAGGCAACCACCGAATTTGAAAATGTGTATGAAACCTTCTTTGTGTAAGCACCACGCTCTTGGTTTCATTAAAAAAACAGCACAGACTTTACGCCCTGTTCAACAGTCGGTCGGTCTTCCTTTGTCAACCGTCTTTGAACGATATACAAATAGCGCACTCAGATCGGGAAGAAACTAATATTCATGAACTACTATAAAACACATTACTAATTAACGTAACCAATTATCGCCACAAATATAAATGTTGAATCATTTTATGCGCCAGCCTGTACTTTAAGTTTAACAGTTTAATGTAGAATAATAGTGATTACGGAACCAAGGCAAAGGAAAATTAGTAAACAAGGAAAATTGTTATAATGAAAAATGTTATTTTACGTGAAAGATGTTATAATGAAGATAAGTAGAAAAATCCAATTTGTAAACCACAAAATACAAATTTATAAAATTATAAACCTACCTTTGAAAGTCGTAGTGATGTCCGTTCTTTGATTTTGTATAAAAGGTAACCCAAATATAACCCCATTACCCAAACTCCAATTCTACCATAGGTTGAGAAGTATAGAGTAAAAGATTTTGTTGTCCGTAGATCACTTAAAATAAAGAAAAAATACTCTTTTTAATAATAGTTGAATTACATTCAATTATATTTCAAATAATAATTATTTTAGTTTAATAAAAACAGTAAAACTTAATTTTATTGATCTATGTAATAATAATAATCAATTGTTCTATGAGCAGCCAATATTTTATTTTACTTTACTCGCTAATTTTAGGTGTACAGTCAAGTAAAAAATTTAGGAAAACACTAACCGGTCATAGACGGATCCTGCTCTGTATTCATTTATGTAAGATGAATACGACGTAAATAAACCTGATAATAATATTATTAGTGGCGCAAATATTTTACGAAAAACTTTCCATTTTATTAATGGAAATATTAATAACGGAGAAATTATGTACAGCTGGGTATCAACTGCCAAATACCAATCCATGGTCATACACTGAAAAAAAAAAAAAAAAAAAATAGCAATGTTGTGTAATTTACAATGAAATCATAAGTAAACAAAAAAAGCTTACAAATAACTGATTTTTCTACTTTGTGATCAGTAAAAATATTTATATATGTCATAATCTTTCAGACAATCCGATAACAACTGTTCTCATAATTATTAATTATTATGTGTAAATTTTATATAAATCTTTTTGTTCTTTTACGTTGTTTGTTGCCAGGTAACCTGGAAAATTTACCGCTGAGAAACATTAATTTCCACTGTAGTTAATAATTTTTCACGGATCTTGTGCACATATACTTACCGCAAGGTAACTAACTTCATTTATTGCTGACTGACTAACAGTTCATATTTTATTAATTTACTTAATATTTGTAATTGCATTAAAAATGCAATTACTTTTTTAATGGTGAATTTTATTTTTCAGTTTTAGATTAGATTTGCTTGGCAGATAGAGCTAAAAACAAAGAGGCATCTAGGTCCCTTCTTTTGAAGAGGTGTGGTTGGATTTTAAAAAAAAAAAGAATAAATATAAGGGTTATTTTTATAAGCTTTGTAAGTTAAAAATTTGCTTTAATATAATTTCTTCTAAACTGCCGCTAAAGAAAATCGAAATTGTTTTTTTCGCAGTATACTTTCTTATTTTTTCTTTAAACAAATTAATACGATTAATGTGTCAAGTACAGAAATCTTTGAGCCAAATTTAATGAAAATGTTATTAGTCTGTCTTAAGATAAATAGCTGTACAACTCATATACGTACATATTCACATATACATTTTTTTTTTTTTGGTCTAAAAAAGATTGGTTGTACCGGAAAATGTTAATATGTGCAAGAAAACCCGGAACCCCTTTTTGACATGATCACTGAGATTCTAACTTTTGGACGCAGAGACTTATTTTGATATCGAAAAGATACACGGGTATTCACTGAGTAATTTACCGATCTGCCAAAACCATCTGTTCAGTATCAATCAGCATGCATTCTGTAAACACATGCAAACAATAGAGAAGCTGAAAACTGAAAATGCTACTTTGCAATTATACATAGTACAGTTACGGATAATTTTACGGGTGTTTCTGGGTGTGTGGAGTGCAAATCTACTCTTAGAATTACCCCACCATAAATCTCTTCTAACCTGAGCCGCTAATATCAGCACGTTCAATCTTTTACAAGTGCAGCCCTATAATATTTAACGTAACATAATATCCATGACGGCATCTATAATCTACCATAGTAAAACAAAATTCAGAAACATGCTTTGTTTCCACCGGCTGGGATTTATTTCCAGTAACTGAGCTGTGTAAAAATAGTAAACATAGAAATAGTAATAAGAAAAATAATATTTATAAAGTAATACTATAAATAATACTGGCACAACTTACCATTTCTTCTAAATTCACGAAGTTGTTTATAAACAAGAGATTGGTCCATACACTATTTGCACAGGTATGTTTAATTGTACCTGCTTTGTGTTTAACTAATGGACCACTTTTTATAGCATGAGAATATAATATAAAGATAACAATTTTCTGAAATACGAGTGCTGGATATATCCTGCAAAATATGAATTTGTTAATAACTTGATATTAAGAAATACTTTTTATGAGTAATACAGTACTGTGAATACATAAGAAAGAGGAAAAAATTGTTTGGGTATCTAATCTCTTTACGTCTCATTAATTTTAAATCCAATACCAAAGTTCCAATTTATATCTCCTCGTTCCACATATTCTCAAATAAAAATTAACAAAACTGTATGACACCAGATTTAATTTTTTTTTTAACTACTCCACAAATATTTCCTACGTTCCTTTTTCTTTGTTCTGAACTTTATATAATTGTGATATTTACATGAAAAATCGCTTTTATTTTCTACTACAGAATCCCTTGCTTTTTTTTATCATTCATGTTTAGTTACAAAGATGTTACGATCCGCACAAAAATATCCAAGGATGTATTTTGTTAATTTCTTTATATCATTCATACCTGAATCATTCTTTTTATTCAGGTATACAATAAAAAAATTGGCGGAATTCCATTTCATTAGCATTTTTTTTACGGGTACTTCCTCCTTTACAATATTATATATATATATTGTTTAAGATATGTACTAAGGACATAAAACTTTCATCAAAGTTTCAGAACATGCTCTTCTGGTGAAAATAATTAAAAATCTTTATATAAACATAGGTCCGGAAACTCTTTGTTTCTAGAGAATTATTGCTAGAGAAAGATTTCGCACGGATTTTAGCTATTCTAATAAAAAGTAGGACTTTTCTGATCCGAATCAATTTTTTGAATCCGAATTAAGGAGTAAGGTTGGTGGTTTCTTATATAATTTGATAGCCTTTAAGGTATTCAACGTAAAAAATATAAAATTTGTTGTCGAAAAACAAGTTATTTTTAGGTTTGTAGGAAAATAGTTTTATTAAATGACTAATAAATGCGGACGATTTTGTAACAAAACTTGTAGAAGGGAACTCCCTTCTACAAGTTTTGTTATATTCTGAGAAAATTAATGTTATTACAGCCAATAAAATGGAAATAAAAACTTTTAAAAGTCGGCTTTTAATGAAGCAAAACAAACGAAAAATAAACAGAAAATTGTTTTGTTCTTTCTGTACTTAATAAATATTCTTTTAAACATTTCTCGGAGTATCTGCATTTACCACAGAAAGCGTCATTTCAAACGAGTTCCTTTTTTTGAACGCAAAATAAATCGTCGTGTTAATGGTGAACATTGTGTTACTCAACATCTTCTGCGTTGCCCAGGCACTAGTACAACGTGAATTTCATATCGCGCTGGTTTGTCAAAAATAAAGTGTACATCCTATGGGAAAAAAAATAAATATCCTTTCCTTCTGAATTTGCGGCCAAAAGATTATCCCCTGGCCATTAAAATTCTGTAATTGGCTTCTAGACAACGCTGATAATGTAAATTCAGTATTTTTTTTTCTATTACTTTTAATACCATAATGGATCACTTTAGTTTTTTTTGGCAAGTTCTTTCTTGTCTTGCTGATTTGTTGATTTTTAGCTTTTCTTTTTTGCCAGTAATTTCTAAGGGTTTCAGATCTTCTTGCCCTTTCTTGTTCAGAGTACACCCGGCTTATTGTTTTCTTGGGTTTTGATAGGAATCTTGTTTCTTTATTTTTTAATTTCTCATAGTTTCCGGTTTTCGTTTTTAGGTTTTCACGGGTTATGTCTAATTCCTCCATGTCTTTCTGTACTTCGTATAACCAGTTCGGTATGCTTTTCTTGTTCCAGAATAGTTCGATTATCCGTCTGATAAGTCTGGTCTCTTGCGTTCTGACAATATGTCCTACAAAGGAAATTCTCTTCTTTCTAAATTTATTAGTTATCGGGATGATAGTTTTGTAAATCTCTTCTTTTGGAATAATTCTCCAAATCCCGTCTTTTTTTAATGTTTTTCCCGATGCATCGTCGTAGAATCTGTCTTTCAATCTTTTCCAGTTTGTCGGTAAACCTTGTCTGGTACGGTCCAAATATGGTTTCGCATCCGTAAAGTATTTCTGGTCGGATAACTGAGTTATAATGTCTTATTTTTGTGTTTATGGACATGCATTTTTTGTTATAGATGTTTTGTGTTTTTATTGTGGCTTTGATGAGTTTATTTATTCTTTCATTCCAGTTTGGATTTTCTTGAAGGTTGTGTGTGATGTTTTCCCCCAAATATTTAAAGTTTTCTACTAGTTCTATGTCATTATTGTTTACTTTTACTTTGCTTATGCATAGTGGGTCTCTCACCATAATTTTGGTTTTTTCGTATGAAATTTTTAGACCGATTTTTCCTGCAATCTCTTCCAGTGTTGACAGTTGGTATCTGGCCTCTTCTATATTTTGGGATAGTAGGGCTAAATCGTCCGCAAAGCCTAGGCAATTTACTGACATACCTTTTCCAATTTTAACGTTGTCTTTATTTATTTTTTTCCAATCTCGTATTATAAATTCAAGGGCACAGTTGAATAAAAGCGGTGACAGTCCATCTCCTTGTCTCAGTCCTGTTTTGATGTCGAATGGATCAGATATTTCTCCTTCGATTTGGTATCCGTTAGTGTTAGTCCGATGATTTTGACTAGTTTTGGGTGAAGCCCTTAATTTCTCAGGATTTTTAGCAGGGATGCTCGATGTACACAATCTATGCTTTCTTGAAATCAATAAAAGTCACTACTAGTTGTTTATTCCTTAGTTTATGATACCCTATAATTAATTTTAAATTTAGAATTTGTTCTGGGCAGCCTCCTAAATCCCCCTTGGTATTCCCCTAGTTCTTGTTCCAGTTGGTCTTTGATTCTGTTGTAAATTATTCTTGATAGAATTTTGTAAGTGCAATCTAGTAAGGAAATTCCCCTATAGTTGTCAGGGTTGGTTTCATTACCTTTTTAATATAAAGGGTGGATTATTGCGGTTTTCCATTCTTCCGGAAATTCCTCTTTGTGCCATATTTTTACCATTTCTTTGTGGAGATTTCTGTATACTTTTTCTGGCGCGTTCTTCCATAATTCTGCAGTCAGGAAATTTTCTCCACTTGCTTTGTTGTTTTTCATTTGCTTCAGAGCTATCTTTACTTCTGCTAATGTTAGTGGAAGGATGTTTTCTCTTGGTGTTTTAATCTGGGTATTTGTGTTTATTTCCAGAAGTTCTTTTGGTACCTCACAATTCAGAAGTTTTCTAAAGCTTTCTCTCATGATGTTGGCATTTTCTTTATCAGTGTGTGCCAGATTTCCTTCTGAATTTCTTAACATTAGTGTTGGGGCATTAAATGTAGTGTTCTGCAGTTTTTGTAAGTTTTTGTAAGATTGTCTTGTATTATTTTTATGGAAGTCTTCCTCAATCTGTTCTAGTAATTTCTGGTGATACTCCCTCTTTTGATTTCGGATTATTTTTTGTGCGAGTTTTCTTTGCATTATTAGTTTTTGTTGGTTCTCTTCTGTCTTTCTTGATTGGAAGATCAACCAAGCCTTGTGTCTGTTTGCCAGTGCTTGATCATAGATAATGTTCCACCACTGGTGTTTCCTTTTTTTATCTGGCGGTGCAATTTCTGATGCTATTTCTTTTAGTTTTTCCACCAGGGCTTCTAGTTTGTTTTCAGTCCCTAGTTGGTCTGCTTTTTCGGTGTATCTGACATTTCCTGTAATTTTATTCTGGTCATATTGCTTTTTAGATCGTTTGTCCCTTGCAGATTTTCTCCGTGGTGTCATTTTGATTTTAATTTTGATTAAGTAATGATCTGAGTCTACTTCCAAACCTCTCTTCACTTTTACATTATAGATCTCTTTGTGTGAATTTTTTTCCATACAGACATGGTCGAGTTGAAACTCTCCTAGTTTCCAGTTGGGACTTTTCCAGGTTTTCATTCTTTTGGCTTTTCTGGGTAGTCTGGTGAATTTAGATAAAAGGTCGCGATTTCTACACTAATCACGACCAGTCACGATCAGTCTTTGGCCATTTGCGTTTGTTCTTTTCTGTACAGGTCATTTACCAATGATATCTTGGTATCTTTTTTCCTTTTCCAACTGTGCATTGAAATCCCCTAATAGAATTTTGGTATGCCTTTTGTTTATTTTGGTAGTTATCTGGTCTAATAGGTTCCAGAAGTTTTCCACTTCCTTAGGGTTAGTCCTGTTTTTAATGTTTTTTGGTGCATGTGCGTTGATTAGTGTGTAGAATTTGTTTGCTGATTTTATCGTTAATGTTGCGATTCGGTCTGAGTACGCTTGAAAATCTATGACTGAATCGAGTGTTGTATTTTTGACGATGAAACCTGTTCCAAACTGCGGGACATTTTTCATGACTTTTTTGCCAGGAATTCCTTGGTAGATTCTGAACCCTTGTGGTTCGTAGTGTTCTTGTGTGGTATTTCTCATTTCTCGTAATGCTATTATTACTATTTTCTGGTGTTCTAGTATGTTTGTGAGGTTTTTGAGTTTCCCTGTTTATATTAGTGAATTAATGTTTAAAGTCGCAAAGTAGTGGAACTGTTTTGTTATAACTGTTTGTTTTTTGGGTGTATTCCGACGCTCCGATTCGTCTTTAGAAGTTTTTCTTATTTGGCTACCTCCCCAATCCGATGGTGAACTTCTCTGGTTATTACCAGAAGGGATATAGTTAGTAATACAAGAACTTTCCATACTTGAACTTTCTAGGATGTTTCTTTCCTGTGTGTGGGCAAGCCCACGAGTTTACAACTTTGGAGTTTAGCTAAAGAGGTTTGATTTCGATTTAGTTCACTTATGGATTTGTTCAGTTCTCCATAAGTATCCAGACGAACCACGTGGAGGCCCAAACGATTTTAAGAAAATAAGATTTTGTATTTGGAGAAGGTTTTAAAATCGTTCCGAAATCACTTCGTCCAAATTCAATTTTATTTATACACAAATCCACTTTTACGAGAAACTGTGTCTTCAATTCTAAAAATATTCATTTATGGAGCGAAGACAATCCGCGTAGTGCTCTATAAAATAGTTTCGAACATAGATTTCAAATTAGTTTTGATGTGAAATTATTTATTTCAGCATTCGGGGACCAATTATTTTCAATGAAAGTTTACGTTATTCCTTACAATTCTACATCTGCTGAGAAAATAACGAGACGATCCACAGACTGATACGGAAAGCCACCGGAAATATTTTACCTGTGGTAGAAGAAGGGAATTTCAAAAATTACTGTAACTGAGGTTGGTTATTTTGTTACTATTATTAATTTTATATTATTTTTTTTTTGTCTTCAGTCATATGACTGGTTTGATGCAACTCTCCAAGATTCCCTATCTAGTGCTACTCGTTTCATTTCAGTATAACCCCTACATCCTTCATCCCTAACAATTTGTTTTATATATTCCAAACGTGGCCTGCCTTCACAATTTTTTCCTTCTACCTGCCCTTCCAATATTAAAGCGACTATTCCAAAATGCCTTAGTAGGAGTCCTATAAGTCTGTCTCTTCTTTTAACTATATTTTTCCAAATGCTTCTTTCTTCATCTATTTGCCGCAATACCTCTTCATTTGTCACTTTATCCACCCATCTGATTTTTAACATTCTCCTATAGCACCTTATTACAAAAGCATCTAATCTTTTCTTCTCAGATACTCGGATTGTCCAAGCTTCACCTTCATATAAAGCGACGCTCCAAACATATACTTTCAAAAATTTTTTCCTCAGATTTAAATTAATTTTAGATGTAAACAAATTATATTTCTGACTGAAGGCTCGTTTCGCTTGTGCTATTCGTCATTTAATATCGCTCCTGCTTCGTCCATCTTTAGTAATTCTACTTCCCAAATATCCATAATCTTTTCTCCTCCTATTTTCACATTCAGTGGTCCATCTTTGTTATTTCTACTATAATTCATTACTTTTGTTTTGTTCTTGTTTATTTTCATGCGATAGTTCTTGCGTAGGACTTTATCTATACCATTCATTGTTTCTTCTACATCCTTTTTACTCTCGGCTAGAATTACTATATCATCAGCAAAACGTAGCATCTTTATCTTTTCACCTTGTACTGTAACTCCGAATCTAAATTGTTCTTTAACATCATTAACTGCTAGTTCCATGTAAAGATTAAAAAGTAACGGAGATAGGGAACATCCTTGTCGGACTCCCTATTTTATTACGGCTTCTTTCTTATGTTCTTCAATTGTTACTGTTTCTGTTTGGTTCCTGTACATGTTAGCAATTGTTCTTCTATCTCTGTATTTGAACCCTATTTTTTTTTAAATGCTGAACATTTTATTCCAGTCTATGTTATCGAATGCCTTTTCTAGGTCTATAAACGCCAAGTATGTTGGTTTGTTTTTCTTTAATCTTCCTTCTACTATTAATCTGAGGCCTAAAATTGCTTCCCTTGTCCCTATACTTTTCCTGAAACCAAATTAGTCTTCTCCTAACACTTCCTCCACTCTCCTCTCAATTCTTCTGTATAGAATTCTAGTTAAGATTTTTGATGCATTACTAGTTAATCTAATTGTTCTGTATTCTTCACATTTATCTGCCCCTGCTTTCTTTGGTATCATGACTATAACACTTTTTTTGAAGTCTAACGGAAATTCCCCTTTTTCATAAATATTACACACCAGTTTGTATAATCTATCAATCGCTTCCTCACCTGTACTGCGCTGTAATTCTACAGGTATTGCGTCTATTCCAGGAGCCTTTCTGCCATTTAAATCTTTTAATGCTCTCTTAAATTCAGATCTCAGTATTGTTTCTCCCATTTCATCCTCCTCAACTTCCTCTTCTTCCTCTATAACACTATTTTCTAATTCATTTCCTCCGTATAACTCTTCAATATATTCTACCCATCTATCGACTTTACCTTTCGTATTATATATCGGTGTACCATCTTTATCAAATTATTAATTTTAATTTATGTTCCCCAAAATTTTCCTTAACTTTTCTGAATGCTCCGTCTATTTTACCAATGTTCCTTTCTCTTTCCACTTGTGAACACTTTTCTTTAATCCACTCTTCTTTCGCTAGTTTGCACTTCCTGTTTATACCATTTCTTAATTGTCGATAGTTCCTTTCACTAGCGTTTTTATATTTTCTACGTTCATCCATCAGCTGCAATAAACCCAAGATTTTCTACCAGTTCTCTTTGTTCCGCCTAAATTTGCTTCTGCTGATTTAAGATTTTCCTTTTTAACATTCTCCCATTCTTCTTCTACATTTTCTACCTTATCTTTTTTACTCAGACCTCTTGCGATGTTCTCCCCAAAAATCTTCTTTACCTCCTTTTTATTAAGCTTCTCTAAATTCCACTGATTCATCTGACACCTTTTCTTCAGGATTTTAAACCCCAATCTACATTTCATTATCACCAAATTATGGTCGCTATCAGTGTCTGCTCCAGGGTAAGCTTTGCAGTCAACGAGTTAGTTGATTTCTAAATCTTTACTTAACCATGATATAATCTATCTGATACCTTGCAGGATCGCCTGGCTTTTTCCAAGTGTACATTCTTCTATTATGATTTTTAAATTGGGTGTTGGAAATTATTAAATTATACTTCGTGCAAAACTCTATAAGTCGGTTCTCTCTTTCATTCCTTTTGCCCACCCTCTATTCACCCACTATATTTCATTCCGTGCCTTTTCCAATGCTTGCATTCCAATCTCCAACTATTACTAAATTTTCATCTCCTTTTACGTGTGTAATTGCTTCATCAATCTCTTCGTATACACACTCTACCTCATCATCATCATGGGCGCTTGTAGGCATATAGACGTTAACAATCGTTGTCGGTTTAGGTTTTGATTTTATCCTTACAATGATTCTATCGCTAAACCTACTCCTGCTTGCCCATTATTTGAAGCTGAATTAATTATTCTAAAATCACCTGACCAAAAGTCGCATTCCTCTTCCCACCGAACCTCACTAATTCCTACTACATCCATATTTATCCTATCCATTTCCCTTTTTAAATTTTTTAGCCTACCAACCTTTTTTAAACTTCTAAATTTCCACGCTCCGACTAGTAGAATGTTATTTTTTAATTTTCTGGTGACCCTTCCTTGGTAGTCCCCACCCGCAGATCCGAACGGGGGACTAGTTTACCTCCGTCATTGCTATATGAAAATGCAGCTACATTTTCTTAGAAAAAAGTAGCTGTAGTTTTCCATTGCTTTCAGCTGCGCAGTACTCAGAGGACTGAGTTATGTTGATATGGCCGTTTAGTAAGACGTCCTGACTCACGCCCCTAAAACTACTGAGAGAGTTGCTGCCCTCTTTCATGAATCATTCCTTAGTCTGGCTCTCAACAAATACATCTGCAATATGGTTGCACCTTCGGTCCAGCTACTCTGTATCACTGAGCACTCAAGCCTCCTCACCAACGGCAAGGTCTCATGATTCATAGAGGAGGTTTATTTTTTTGTTATGTTAAGCATAATGTTTATTAGGTACAGAAAGAATAATACGATTTTCTGTCTGTTTTGCTTGAATAAGAAACCGATTTCAAAAGTTTTTATTTCCTTTTGATTAGTTCTGTTTACATTAATTTTCTCAGAATTAAATTCTCTACCTCGTTGTTACTAAATCTTCAGCATTTATTAATCATTTAGATAATTACTACTATAGACATAAAACAAAACTTTCTGACATCGAAGTTTGTGTTTTACGTTGGTTATCTTAAAAACTGCTGGAGTTACTGTTCTTGGACATTTATCATATTTCACAGCTGAAATTACATAAGAAACCACCCCAGCTCTTTAATTTAAATCACAAATAATAGAGTAAAGCTTCTTTTAGAACTGAAATCCTCGCTCCTGTTAGTAGTACTTCAAAAACAAGGCATTGACAATACCTATATTTATAGATTTTTTGCTTATATTTACCAGTAGATCATGTGAAAGTTTCTTTGTGGAACATTCTGAATATTAGTTATGTTTTTTCCTTAACAAATATTGTTTTTAAAAACCAATTTTTATCTTACAAACTAATAGATATTCATTCGATTAATATTATTATTTATTAATTACGCAATATTTTAGAATGTTTGTTAAATAATTATTTAATATCTAATAAATTATTACAAAACGTTAACTATGCATGTTGTCGGTATCGTGATCAGTACAAGTCAAAAGATCCTTCGTTTTATGTTAAAGACAAAGACTTCAATTTCAATAATTATTCTTCGAAACAAATGATTGTTAGGAATAGATGAACACAAGGAACACATTCCAATTTACCGATTAAGTCGGCTAAACACAATGCGCTAACTAATATAATATAATTCCAAAAAACTCTTTTGGCCTCATACGTATTTATGAATGATTTTATTAATTTAAGTGTACATAATGAAATGGTGAGTTAATATAAAGATGATATTCTTACCTAAAAAATCTGCTTATATAATATGCTGAAACATCAAATTTTTTCCCAGCTTTTTGGTTATAAATTTCTTTATATATTGTTAATAGAGCACTCATAATAAAGAAGGCATCAATGGCCAATTCCACATTTAAAAAATATAAAAATATGTTTGATGTTAATACCTACGAAAAATTAAAAATGAATAATAATAAAAAAAAATATTAGTGTACAAATTTTACATTTGTACATTTTACAAATGTACATTTTATATTAAATGAAACAATATTCAGCAATTTTATATGCAAATATCCTTCCGTAGCTATTTATTTTTATTCATAAACTGTATTTGGTGGAGTTTTTTAGACCATGCTGATGTAGGAAGAATATCTATATCGATATCTATGTTCTAATTCTGTTGGTTTATCCCAAAATCATTCAAGCTCCGTCACTATTATTAAATTATTGTTATTATAAGTATTATTAAATTTTCTGTAATATCCTTTTTTTGTTTACTTTCTACACACTTCTCTAGAAATCAATCTTGCAAGTCCGATGAAGCCAATATCCTTTATCTTTCTTTTTTGGTAAAATTATGTTATAAAATTCCTATTATTTTTAAATCTTATTATTAAGAGCTGTGTTTCTTAAATTTCTGAGTAAATAATGCTTTAGTTCAGGACAGAAATTATGTATTTTTCTATTCACAACCAAGCTTGTACACAGCTCCAGGGGGTGTCATCACCTTTAACTACCTGGGTAGGAACTGAGGTTCCCCCCCATAGGTAGCCATAGGACTCGGTCTTAAATCATTCGCCATGCCTCCAGTAAGGAGAACCTCACTGGAGGTTCCCCTCACTAGTGTAAGGGAGGTCCCCCACCGGGACCCCGGTCTTGACGCCACACCTCTAATGGGGAACTCCAGAGGGATCCCCCACCGGGACTACGGTTTTACTTTACACCCCGTCATGAAGTTCCAAAGGGAGTCCCCTTCCAATCATCAAAAGTAGGACCCTGAGCTTCCCACCGCTCCTTGACGAGGCTGTCTCCTAGGTCGTTCCCAAAAGCTTATGATGATTTACGGAATGTTTTCTAAACGCCTGGAAATAAATAAAAATAATAAAATTAAATATTTTAGATACAAACCTTTTGAAAATCTATGTAGTTAATTGCTGGTAATGTGAAATAAATAATTGACAAATGAATTAAAACTGAACCTGTCATTGATATAACTCTTATTCCCTCCAACGGCTTGAGCAGTTTGTTTTGTTCATTTACCGTAAATAATCCGTATAAATTTTTCCTTAACGAATAACATTGGATAAAATCTTTCACGATACCTAAAATATATTAACAGTCATATTAATACTAAACCAATATTTATTATAGAAAAATGTATACTCTTATAAAATGTATTTTTTTTACCACTTACCGTTATCGTTATTTGATTTTAAAGAATAATCGATAATAGCTGAAGCAATTATCAAAAAGACTGTTAAAGTTATATACGTCCTGAAACAAAGGAAACCGAAAAGAAATTTTATTAAAGAAATTTGTTAATTATACCATTTAATCATACTATATTTAGGAGAACGGTGTCCGTAAGCACAAGAGATTGTTCAACTGAAAAACCTAACTAAAAATCTTTAACAAAAATATAACAACTAGTAGACATTTATTTGTTCTAAATGAAAAAAGAATAAGCGGATTTCTCGCCAGAATATTTGTCGCAATTTTTTTATAAAAAAATGTTTAGTTTAAGCCGGAATTTACACAATATTTAAACAATTATTTCCTTTCTCTTTCTTATTTTTAAAAGGTTATATATACGTAAAAATTATACGGAATTTTATTTAAAAATTTCCGGTCTTTAATAGATTTCCTGAACAAAATATTTCGTGACAAATGAATAGAACACCATTGGCCATTATCGTTGCTTGATAGGTTTTCCGAGTAGTTCTTGTTGACTTCCCTCTTATTAGTAATTTAAAAAAACATTGTTGATTCTATTCCATTCATTAGTATTAAAGGCCTTAGTCAGAGGGTCTGATGGTGAGAATAAAAAAAAGGAATATTACAAGTTTCAATAATGTTTTTTAAATGTAATCTTATCATCTTAAAAAATATTAATAAAAAAATTACGATATTGCAATAATATTTCTTTATTGTTTTCATATAGTGATATTTAGATTGCAATAATATTTCTTTATTGTTTTCATATAGTGATATTTAGATAAGTCTTATGTGTTTACAGTAGGGAAATTTTAAATAAGAAAATTAAAATTATTCAAATAGACGTTGACAAGACAAATCCCATACTTACATAAATATCCATTCTAGTAAAATATAACGTTCATTTTCGTTTTCCGCTACACAACTAAAATTATCGATGTAAACGGATAAGCTTGATTTTTCTAGTATTTTAGAAAAATGTATTTGTAAATCGTTTTGATCACAAGACGCCGGTAGACAACGACCTAAATACAGAGAAGGCCTTATTGGACTCAATGTTCCAAGTACTAATTCTCGTGGATTTTCCTGTAATAGAAAAAATATAAATAAGCAAATTTTATAGCCTCAATTTCTGATTAAAATAATTCTAAAAGAATGGTTTGGGTAGTGGACGCTGTGTTTTCTAGTCAGAGTCTACCATTTTTATTTTTTCAAAAATTACTGTCACAACGAAAGTTGTGATTTTTAGAAATATTAAACATCCCATGTTTTTAAAACCCTTTCTTAACGAAATAGGGTACCGAAAATGTACTTCAAGTGTTTTGTAGGAAAACCTTTTACCTAAACGTATTGAGAAAGGTACTTCAATCTTAAACATGTAGAACTTTAAAAAATAATTTTGAAGAAATTTAATGGAGATAATATATATATATAAAGTTGACCAAAAAACATAATACTTTAGAGCCGATACTATACACACCAAACGAGTCGCGTATTTCTCTTCCCAGTGATTTACTATTGCATAATCAGAAAGAACAAACTTACAAATGGAAAAGACTAATGAAAAAATTAATCAGAAGGCTGTTAGGCAATTTTTCTCCAATTGGCGAGCATCACTGCGCTAATTGTGGCATCACTGAAATAATAAAATTTAAAGACGTAAACACTAATTTTTCTACATTGTATGAAAATCATTTGTGAAATCGGATGTCTATGGCAAGAATCTTCCTCGGTCTTATGCTGCGGCTGTAGACCACAACGGTGATTATGATTTTGAAGATAAATTAAAGAATCTGGCATTGAATATTGAATTTATGGTACAACAAATCAGGTCATGAAAATGACTACTGAAATTTATTGATGGGAAAAATTTTGACAATTCCTTCATGAAACATCACTTTCAAGAGTTCGACTCAGTTCGAACTCTACTATTTAGGCTGTTCTCAATAAAGCATATGGCTGTGAACGTATTAGTCATTAATACGAATGTTAAACAGCTGAAACGATTCCATATGTTGGATAAGAAAATTCCCAAGTTAGTCAACCTAACTTGGGAATTCTCCTCTCATATTCTGTTGTATTTCATTACATTCGTCTTATTTAAGGTTATTAATTATGTTATAGTTCAAGTTGTTATTTCATTTGTTTTTTGTTTTATTTCTTTTATTATTAGTTGGTATGCTTTTCATTGTTCTCTTGTTCTTCTCTACTCATTGTTCTATTCTTTTTGAGAGTTTTCAATGAACCTTCTCTTTCATGCTTTGTAATCCAATCTACGTATTGTTTTATTGTATGTGGAACTGATTGTAAATAAAGTCTGCAGCAAAAACAGAAATAACATCTCATGAACAGTAATATTTGATACTTTAAGAACATTAAGATTCAATTTAAAATTTTAATTTAAATATATCAAATGATTACTACAGTCTTTGATAAAAACCTTCAGTGCCACAATGAAATGAAAGTAAGGATAAAACGTTTAATCCCAGATGCATTTGTTTAAGAAAGATACCTGAAAATATAATTTTCAGACATCTTGGTTCTTCTCATCGTCTAATAATTTCCGAAGTATATCAATCTTAATTGCCTGAAATTATTCAATTTAACGTTATAATTTTAAATTTTACTAACATCTGTGTTTTAAACTCACCCAATCGAAACCAGTATTCCGTATCGGTCCGATGCTCTTTATTTCAATAGTACAATATTGCACATCATATGGACTTATTTCTGGTACTTCAAAACATTCATGGAAATTTCCTAAGTCATAGAAATGTGCATGCATCAATCCCGAAGGTATTTTACCAGATGAATCCCACACTGTATAAAAAGTCAAAAATTGTATAAATTGATGGCTATAATTTCAAAAATTATTTTTAGATGCATTACAGCAGTGCCTATTCAGTTGTTTAGTAGTTTATACTATATATTATTATTCTTGTAAAAAAGATAATAAAATATAATAACATAGTACTGCCCTGAGGTAGATAATCCCTACGTCCGGAACATAACATCTATGTTCCACGTCCAGGGCGGCAACAGCTGTATTTACGTACATTACATATAGCTGGCTAACGGGGTTCCGAGTAAATTCCTCGTTTATGCTTTTTTACGTTTGACCTGTTTCCAACTTCAGGTCACTAAACGGACTGGATTTTTCGGCTAACTGCAGGAAATGGAATAATAAACTATTTTGGAAATGGACTCATACCACTTTTGCTGGCGATGTGGCGGCCAGGATCAATGCTATTGCAGGTGTAACGGAGACCCTTCCGTTGTCCGCATGCCCCCTGCGATGGCAAGAATGTAGCAATGGTGCCCATGTATGTCTGTGCATGGGAGCTCTGAAAGCTTCGGTGAGTAGGAGCCTGGAGTCAGTGCTGAGATTGCGCATCCGCTCTCTGCCAGGACATATGCCGGTTCCACCGGAGTACCGGATCGGACCTCCAAGGTAGTAGCCCTGGAGTGGAGGTGTATCCCGGAGGCTAGCCTTGCTACATAAGGGATAAATGTTCATGAATATTGAACAAACTAACGTGGCAGAGGGTGCACGTAAACACTTCGTTTAGAAACCTCCCATTCGCCACAAGCGAAGAGGAAAAAGAGCAAGGAGTCAGATAAAAGAAAGAGAGATGGTGACAAAATCAGTAGGGAATTGAGAAAGTCGTTGTTTGGAATCATTGCTCCCAAACCAAGATTTTTAATTATTACAAAGGAGAATGGAAACTTTCAAAAAGTTAGTCCATTTTTAATCGCAAGAGAAATAACAAATTGTGCTGGTGATCCTGTTAAGGAAATTCGTAAAACTTTTAATGGATTACATGTCGAAACCATCAACGACATGCAAAGCTAGAAAGTTCAGGCGTTGAAGAAGATCGGTGAATTTGCCGTTTCTGTCCAACCGCATAGCACACTTAACTCATCCAGAGGAGTTGTTGTTTGTCGCGATCTTCTTAATTGTACAGAAGAAGAAATTCTACAAGAAATGTCGAGTCAGGTAGTGACTCAGTGTCGTAGACTAACCATGCGAAGAAATAGTGGAGTTGTTCCTTCGGCCTCGCATGTTGTAACATTTAATAGGCCGAACCTTCCTGAAAAGGTACGAGCTGGCATCCATCGGCTTGATGTACGGGCATTCATTCTGCAGCCGATGAGATGTTTTAAGTGTCAACAATTCGGACACATAGCAGCTAGATGTGAAGCGCAGGAAATATGTGAGAGAAAACACACGAGGGTGACCCATGTAAAGACCCTCCAATCGGCGTTAACTGTAAAGGGCATCACAACTGTCGTTCAAGGAACTGCCCTACATATAAATTAGAAACAGCCATTCAGGAAGTTAAAACGCTTCAGAAAATCAGTTATCCTGAAGCGAAGAAAATTGTTAATCAGCGTACACCACGACCATCGACTTCTTATGCAGAAGCAGCGGCTGCCCCTTCCACATCTAAAATTAATGTGGTGCAGTTGCTTAGCACGATGGCACCAAGTCTTGCGACAGTGATTGAAAGAAACATTGATTCAAAGATTGAGTCGACTCATCAGAGAAAACAAAGTAAAAATGAGACGGCTCATCCCCGGACTGACGCCGTTGACATGAGAGACGCACCAGCGCCGTTTAAAAATCAAGCCAAATCTGCAATTATAAAGCCACCAACTAGCGTAAAAATTAAAAATCTTGACTTATCTGACAAAGAGAAACAGATCACTCCGTGGACTAGTCACAAGCCTAAAGAAATTGTGACATGAAAATCCGAGTCTACCGAAATGGAGGTGCATGTTACTATCGAGAAAGCACCAGATAAAGATGATATAAAAACTGCAACAATGGAGCCTCCAAAAGCTCAAAGAACAGCTTCAGTGAGAGCATCTATTTTAGCTGGACCCAGCACTGCAGTAGATATAGAATCCAGCTCATCAGCCGCGGAAAGTGCATCGCTTGCTAGTTTAGATTCAATGGCAACGATGGTAACTGCACCAACGAAGATTTTGTCTCCTGACGTCAGCCGCAGAACGTCGCTGGCATCGGAAAGAGAGGAAGACGATGTCATGTCTGTGGCCTCAGATACGCTGTCATCAGAGGTTGAGGCCGTTAGAAGAATGGAGAAACGGTGCAAGAAAGAATGACGAAAGGAAAGCCTAGGAAGTAATTTTTTTTGATTGGAAGTTATAGAAATATGTAATTTTTGACCTTTTATATTCATGAGAATGTGAATCACTGAACCTTTTTTATTCTTTCTTTGACCAAATTAGTCAAAGCCCCTGAAAACCTCAAAAAAAAAAAACATAGTACTAAAACCCATTACGTTGTAAATCAAACAAAATTTATCTCAGTGAGTGAACCTAATACTACACTACATTATAAAATAAGCTACAAATATAATAGTTAATATAAAATCAATTAAAAAAAAAACAAAACTTTTTCAGTTTTAAGTATATACATTACATCATAATGGTGTTGTACTGTTGCTTAATTTCTGGTTTTATTCACCATAAAAAATTATCAACATGATACTCGTATTTTCCAGTTATTTCATTTAGGGGTGAAATTACTTTGTTTCTTACGGTTAAAACTGCCGCAGATTTTTATATTTACCCAGAATTTAATGTTATTTTATATTTCGTACTAATGAATTTGGTCATCACATATGAAATTTCCGCATATATGAGTATATGTTCCGCATGCATATGACTAATGAACATTCATATGAGTAAATAAACATTCTATTAGCATGCAAAATTATCATTTGCAACTTTCAAAGAATTTTAATTAATCAACAATTGAAATCAAAATATCTTTATATACAAAAATCTACAAATAAAAAAAATCACGTAAAACAATTATGGATGTATGAAATAAATGCGACAAAAATAAAAATATACATTTATATATATTTACTATTTATTTATGTAAATAGTAATTTGTATATAACATTATATTATTTGCCAAAATACCTCTTATTAATTTGAAGATGCCAAAAAACTTTATATGGTTAATATTTTACAAATCAAAAGATATATTAAATCGAATATTAATATATAAATATGTACAATAAATAAAAATAGTTTACACTTATTTTTGTTTACTATATGTTTATATAAATACAGTTTTATATAAAACTTCATATTATTCCTCAAAACCAATTATAAGTGAAAGCATGCAAAATATAATAGATCCAATAATTTCTTTAGTTAACGGAAATAACTCTATTTATGTAATCTTTTTAAATATGATTTAAACTATTTACAACTACTTATAAATCAGGGAATTAAATGGCACACATATCTCCCCAGATTTTAATTATATTTGAAATATAAAATTTATTTATGTATTGCATATAATGAGGAGATCATTACGAAAATGTAAAATGTAAAGGATAAGAGAAAAAAAATTTAAGGTGTTTGTAATCTAACATTTATTTTTATACTTAATTACTACTTGGAGATTTGTAAAATATTTCTAAAAATTTGTATAATTCATATGAAGAGAGTTTTCTTGTGACATAAATGTTTATGGAGTGAGTAATGTACTATCGTATGCTTTTTCGGCATGTTAATAATATTTCAAACAGAGGTTAATCAGAGAAAAGCATGTTAATATGATGTCATTGATTAATATAGCCTGAACACAGGCTAATAATAGAACTAATATTAGCCTGAACACAGGCTAATAACAGACTAATATAGGTGAACACAAAAACCAATGATTAGTGGACAAATTTTTTTCAAATATTTCATGAAATTTCATTATTTAGATGGGTTAATCTCCCTATCATAGTCGCTAGAACAATAAATAACCTTAAATTTGGGAGTGAATAAATACGTTGCCTACTGTTACGTAACAGATTATATTAGAAAAATAGCTGTTATAGCGGCACCTTATAGCTTTGCACTTTTCGTGCAAGAGAGATAGAATGGGTGGAATATTTAGATAGTCATTCCTTTACGAAAACATGTTAGCCTTTTATTTTTTTTTATCTATTTATTATTTTTTTTTTTTTTCTAAAAGAGTTGGATGAATCTATACAAATAAGACCTGAATCACCCATGACCAGCCAGGAATTGTGTTTACTCAAAACTCAGCGTGAAATGGGTCCTCCGGCACCACCCCTGATGCCCCCAATCAGGCGGTGGGTCTACCTGCCCGTCGTGGCTCGGTCCCACCGCTCCGGCCATGTTTGTGCGATCTCTTCTTCTAGTTCTTTAGCAGAACGCTTCCTTTCCTCTAATGGGAGTGTTCTCAGTTCCCTAGTTCTGCTACGCCACAAACATCAAGTCTACCGGCGGGAATCCAGCAATCACCTCAACCGCCTCTCTGCACACCGTCCTACAAACGGCCGCTACGCTAATGCAACACCTTTTATGGATAGATTCCAATTTACCCCTGTACTTGTCAAATTAATAACGCCCGCCAAGCTAGCCGTCAGCCTACATGCACAGTAATATACCGCCCGCTATAAAAATATTTATAAGAACTCGCCAATTAGACCAGAAACCAAGTAACAGGGGAGCAGAAATTTCTAGAATTATTGTATTATCTTTATAGAAGGATTATTGGCGTAAAGATGAGAGATAATGGAACACGAAGTAAACTGATCGCTAATAAGATAATTGCAGATCATTTAAAATATGTAGCACGTCAACTACAATTAATTATTTTATGAATTTTTTTATTATTTTGTGATTTCTAAAGATTCGAATTAAAATATTCAATGAAAACTGTATGCGATTATTTTAAATTATATGAAGTCAGTGTAAGTTAACATAAATGATGTGTAATTTTAGGAAAAAGTAATTTTAATTATCATTTAATAAACTTGTACGGGAAAATAATGATTTATATCAAAGGTGTTGACATCAATAATGAGTTCTTTTAGTAGTAATTTAAATTTTGAATTAATTAACTATATTCCATATTGTAGATAATAAAAAAATAGTAATAAAAGTGTATTCATTAGCAGGGAATAAATACAAAATCTGAATATTTTTAGAAATTGATAAATAAAGCTAAGTTTTAATACCGCTTGTCGAAATTATATAGACCAACACACAGGATTCATTGTATCCTTGCCGGAAAACAGTTTTTTAATACACAATCATTGTATGCTATTTTAATTTCAGTTAATCGTTTTCGATTTTTACAAATAGCACACTAAATAATGCGCTAAAAATTTGTAACCACAAGAATTAGATTAAGTTGCATGATATAGTCACATAAAAATGGATTTATAGAAATATAAATATTCTGAAAATAAATTAAATCTAGTGTTCCGTACCGTTACAAAACGTTAATTATTTACTTCTAGTCTCGTAATGTAATCTTTTTAATGCAGTCTTTATAAACATTTTAAATTTCGTAGCAAAAGAAAGAATTAATTGTAAGCATCTTTTTTAGAAATTTACATACAAATAGCTGATTACTCGGCTTTTCCCAGGTATTTATTTATTTCAATATTCTTTTAGACAGGAAAAGGAATAAAATATAACAATAGTGTAAGATCAATGAATCTTATTTACAAATTTTAGTAAGTGTAGGTACAATATATGTTTTATTTAGTTAAATATTTCATATATACATTGTAATATTTATTTAACAGTTATGTAGAGATCTATTCGTTCTATTCGACTAAAAATTTAAAAAATGTCATCGGGAATGTCACTAATCACCCCCCCCCCCCAATACAGCTATAGAGACCCACAGCAACTAGGGTGCCTTACCTCCTTAGTATTTTTTCCCTAGATAGAAAGACATAATGTTACTTAATTTTGTTGAAATTGCTTCAGGCGTTCCAGAGTTATGTTGGAACATTCCATATATATATATATGTATATTATAAAACTGATATATTTTACTTAAAAATATTACCTTTGTTAATTTTATGGGATAACCGGTCAACTATACAAACTTATAAATTAAAAACACAACGTTTCACTTAGAATTCTCCAAGCTCCCTCAGGTAAAAATGCACATTCATACACACAACATAGAAAATTCCCGTACGTACTAATTGAACTTAATACAATTAGTTTGTAATTAATTCTCTGATTGTATAAATTAACATAAATAATTTATAAATTAATTCTTTAAGATAATTTGTGTGTAAGTGAATTTTGTTTGATGTGTATTGTTACCTAAAGAAGCTTAGAGAATTCTAAGTGAAATATAGTGTTTTTAATTTACAAGTTTGTATAGTTGACTGGTTAACGCAAGAAATTAATAAAGATAATATTTTTAAATAAAGTATGTCTTTCTATCATATTTTATTCTATCCAATCAAGGGGGAAATAAACTTAAGTAAATTATATTTAAGTTCATATTCATCTATATATATATATATATATATATATATATATATATATATATAAAGAGTCTTTAATTTTTTATAATTGGTATTATTTTTATATTTGTTTCATTAATACTGTGTTCGAAAAATAATATATAACGAGAAATATTTTATATACTTTTTTATCAATCGGTGAGGTAGTTCATACTAAGCAAAAGAAAATATTTGCAAATTTTTTTGAATAATTATGTCCGAACAATTAATACTTACTCTTAACAGCCCATGAATCAAAGTTTTTTAAAGAATTTTTATACATTTCACTCTCATCTCTACATAGTGTGCTATTTGCAAATACTGGCGTATAAAAGTTTAAAATTTTATCCGCTATATTTCCATTTTCAAATATTTGTTGAGTTATACTCTTAAGAGTTTTTGGCATTAGTAATGCAGTATCCTCATATATGTGATTAGTTAGTGTAATCTCTTCTGAAAAAAAGAAACAAAATATATATATATATATGTCCACAAAGAAATGTAGAAACTTTCTTGAAATTTTCTTCTGGTGAAAATAATGAACAAATTGCATAAAAATATATATCTGGAAACAGTTTTTTTTTCGAGGAACGTCTAGCGAAAAAATTCGCCTGGATTTAAGTTATTTTAAGATAATGAAGCTCTACTGTAATTTTTGGGACCCAAATTAAGGTGTGACGTTAGTGATTTCTTTGGTAATTACAGCTGGAAAAACGGATAAAGTAGGATCCAGACTGAACACCAATAGAATTTAAATTATCTGACAAGTTTTATTTTTTTACAAATGGTTATTGTTAAATGGTAATAGTAATAAGCTACTTGTATTTTTTTTTTCTTTTAATCAGGAAATAGTTTTATGGGTAAAAATATCCTGTTTTTATCCCTAGCTTGATTACTGAGATTAAATACCTCAATTTCATATTTACAAAAGAATTGTACATAAAAATACAACTAATTAAATCAAATCACGTAATTTTTTTCTTTGTTCATTAATAAAATGCAATAAAGTGTTCAAAATACAATAATATTTTGTAAACTGTGTGAAAAAGTGTTAATATATTGATAGAAAATGAAATTTTTTATTCTAGACAGAATCGTAAAATTCCTTTGATTTTTTAAATAAATAAAAATAATAAAAATATAATTTTCAATAACTTACACGAATATTACATAATACACACTTACCAGCATTATTCAAGTTAATAAGTAAAAATATAAATTTAAAAAAATGAAATACATATAGATTATTAAACATTATTGTTTTTGTTTGTATACGTTCTCTGTTACTTGAGTAATAATCTACAAACTTCACTGCACTAAAGTATAAATTAATTATTTTTTCTTATAAGGAAACGTTCACATTAGAAAAAAAAAATATAATGAATCTGGGTAAAAATGTATAATTAATATTTATATCGATATGATAGTTTGTAGTTTGAATAAAAGTAAGATAAACAGATTTCAAAATCCTCTTTTATTAGCTACGTTTTATATTACTCGGATTATTATTAAAAGTAAATTAATTATTTTTTAAACAATCAACGCTTTATTATCTCAAAAAGTGAAATAAATCAAGAAGAATAAAAATCAAAATAGTTCATGTTATTGGAAATATTGATATTTTTATAATCAAAAAAATAAATACCTAGAAATAAATACAATATCCTTGTAAATATATATAAGGCAATGAGTATTTTTGGTGGTTAAAAATAATTTGATTCAGAATTTATGAAAATATGCGGTTAGAATTTTTTAATATCTTTAAGACAATTGAATATAATATTTTTTGTGGAACACAGAAAGGTAGAATTAAAATTATTACAAGATTACATAAAAATGTGAACAATTCTACAATATTTTTACGAAAACAATGCATTATTATGTATAAAATTTTCTTTTTTCAGGAAGAAACAATAAAATATAATCATATAGATTGTAATTAATTATTAAAAATAAAATAAATAATCAGTTGGTAAAAGTATAACAGCAGTAAAATTTAATTTCAAAATCTATGCAGTGAAATACATATTTTGAAAGAGTGTTAATTTCAAAAATAACATTCAAATATTGATGATTTCTCAAAGGTTATACAGTATTTCTAATATATTCCAATTTTTCTAAAACGAGGGAATGAAAAGATTAGGTTTATAAATTTCAGGCAATACTAAAATATATAGAAATTTATTTCGCACATAAAATTTGTTTAATCTCCAAAACTGTTTTGTTTTTTTTACCTCCAGGACCACCTAAGGTATTATTTCAGAGGATGAAGTGAAAGAAAATTTTTGTAGCGTATGAAAATGTCATGCCTGACCGAGATTACAACCCGGGACCTCCTTCGACATCGTTCAAAATTTGATATTACACTGGGGGAAAAAAGTTTTTTTTTTGTCTCAAGAAGAAAACTAATTCTGATAGTATTTTTTCTTATGAATTCAAATATGATATTGGTTTTCCCTCATCACGCAGGGTTTCCGAGATACAGGCATTTATATTTTCAAACATTTTAACACTTTCTGCATTCTTAACTACATAATATTCAAACATTTGAGCCACCTAGAAAGCAAGAAATGATGGTTTTCTGCTATATTTCGCTGTGGCCCAACAATAATAGCCCGCATATTAGAATCCCATTTGTCTTGATACCACTTTTCCATAGATAAAACTCGTGATGAAAGTGTTTTCCTTGCTCATCTCTCACTGGTCCAAGATTTCCGGGAAGAAATCTAGGTGCGAGTACAGGAAGCGTACTTTTAAGGACATGTTTTAACCCGCATATTTATAAGATATTATAAGATCGTTGAAAATATCACGGTAATTTTCCGTCTTTCGATTTCCCCAAAATCTCTGAGTAAAATTTTGTAATGCTTGCCAAGCTGCTTTCTCCAGTTGATTCAATAGTTCCTGAAAATTTTCATCGTGTATCTCCGGAGCTGAGTAGTTGTTTGAGTACGTGTCCTGCTCTGTGAAGGGGGGGGGGGCAGGACACGGAACTGACGGAACTTCCCTTTTTTCATGAATATTACACACCAGTTTGTATAATCTATCAATCGCTTCCTCACCTGCACTGCGCAGTAATTCTACAGGTATTCCGTTTATTCCAGGAACCTTTCTGCCATTTAAATCTTTTAATGCTCTCTTAAATTCAGATCTCAGTATTGCTTCTCCCATTTCATCCTCCTTATTTTCCTCTTCTTCCTCTATAACACTATTTTCTAATTCATTTCCTCCGTATAACTCTTCAATATATTCCACCCATCTATCGACTTCACCTTTCGTATTATATATTGGTGTACCATCTTTGTTTAACACATTATTAGATTTTAATTTATGTACCCCAAAATTTTCCTTAACTTTCCTGTATGCTCCGTCTATTTTACCAATGTTCATTTCTCTTTCCACTTCTGAACACTTAACTTAAATCCACTCTTCTTTCGCCAGTTTGCGCTTTCTGTTTATAGCATTTCTTAATTGCCGATAGTTCCTTTTACTTTCCTCATCACTAGCATTCTTATATTTTCTATGTTCATCCATTAGCTGTAATATATCGTCTGAAACCCAAGGTTTTCTACCGGTTCTCTTTATTCCGCCTAACTTTGCTTATGCTGATTTAAGAATTTCCTTTTTAGCATTCTCCCATTCTTCTTCTACATTTTCTACCTTATCTTTTTTACTCAGACCTCTTGCGATGTCCTCCTCAAAAATCTTCTTTACCTCCTCTTCCTCAAGCTTCTCTAAATTCCACCGATTCATCTGACACCTTTTCTTCAGGTTTTTAAACCCCAATCTACATTTCATTATCACCAAATTATGGTCGCTATCAATGTCTGCTCCAGGGTAAGTTTTGCAGTCAACGAGTTGATTTCTAAATCTTTGCTTAACCATGATATAATCTATCTGATACCTTGCAGTATCGCCTGGCTTTTTCCAAGTGTATATTCTTCTATTATGATTTTTAAATTGGGTGTTGGCAATTACTAAATTATACTTCGTACAAAACTCTCTAAGTCGGTCCCCTCTTTCATTCCTTTTGCCCAGCCCGTATTCACCCACTATATTTGCTTCCTTGCCTTTTCCAATGCTTGCATTCCAATCTCCAACTATTATTAAATTTTCATCTCCTTTTACGTGTTTAATGGCTTCATCAATCTCTTCGTATACACACTCTACCTCATCATCGTCATCATAGGCGCTTGTAGGCATATAGATGTTAACAATCGTTGTCGGTTTAGGTTTTGATTTTATCTATATTACAATGATTCTAGGTTCATAGACTAGAAACCTTAATAAATTTTATGATAATAATCAGTTTATAAAGAAGTTTCCCATGAAACACCTCAATTGCATTACAAACATCAACAGTAAATCAAAGATAACAAAAGCATTGATAAAGTCCTCCATACATGAATTACAAATCATAATTGTGTTATGTACTATAAGTAAAATTATAATATAATTATGTACAACAGAAAATAATAATAGAACGTAGAATCAAATAACTGTAGAAACTTAAATGATAAAAAATATAAAATAAACACAATGATGATGCACAGATTAAGAAGAGAAGCCAATTAAAAAAAAGAAGCCCTTAAAAAAAATCCATTAAAGAAAAGAACCTATTAAAAAAAAAGTAGAAGAGGAAGCCTATTAAAAAAAGAGAAGCGCTAATATGTTCCAATTTCCAATATATGAATCCACTTTATCCGCCTTACATCTTGCCCGTTGTCATACAGGTTATGAGCTAGATAGTTTGCATGGTTATTAAGTCTTATTTTATACTTATTTGCAAATAGATCGTTTTGCTTTCGATCGCACGTTAACCGTAAAGACTCCTGAATTTCATTGTTGCGTACGAACCATGTTGCCTGTGTAATGTTTCTCGTTAATTTATTCTGGAACATTAATTTATTCTGAATAATCTATAATTTGCGGGTACTCACCGTACCCCAGAGTTAGATTCCGCAAGTCCAAATCGGTTTTGGAATCACATTTTATAAAAGTAGCTTATTAGATAGGGTTGTTTGCGATTTCCTGCCTAAAACCAGCACCTTAAATTTAATATCCAATTTTTTCTTTAGTGTGAACCTTCCATGTTAATGATGATCTAGATGTATACCTATTACTGTACACTTTCAGCTCGGCGGATATAACTTCCATTTAAATGGATTCCCGGACAGTCGCCTCTTCTTATCGGGAATGTCATGTGAGTTGATATCGCTTGATTGACGTTCATTTTTCATTTCTTAAACCGTTCGGCTAGAAGTCTAACCCAGATTGTAACTTAGTCTAGATTTTAGTTGGGTTATTATCGACATACACAGTTGAAATGTCGTCAGCATACGATGGAATAATGGTAATATCTGTGACTGAAAGGCACATATTGAGCAGTGAAGATTGAGCAGAGGATAGCCCAAGCACTAGCCCTGAGAAGCACCAGAGTAAGTATCACAGAATGCAGATAATTCCTCTTTGTATTTACAAAATTCTGTCTAACTAAATATATAGTTTAAATGAAACTTTTGAGGAGATTTCTTTTTAGTTTGTAGACCAGACGAGACAACCTTCTGAAATTCTTGCTCAGTATCTAGAAAGGAAACTAAATAGAACTTTTTCTCTTCCAAGCAGTATGTGACGACAGAATGATCCTTTGACTTTTTGGTAATGGTGAAATGTTCATACCAAAATCGAACGAGCGGTCAAAAATCACTAGTCCCTCCTCTAATACAGACCACAATCTCTGAAAGAATAACCTTTAGAGTTTGTTAGACGGAATAGGTTGTAACCTTATTGGTCTGTACGAAGATACTTCATGCACTGCCTTGCCTGGCTTAGGTACCATCACTACTTGAGGAATTCTTTTACTTTGGTATTCAATCCTCGTACATAACAACTTTCCATATTTATTAATTTTACAGCGTTCTACCTTTTTCACTGATGTTAAAAATTAATTCTTGATCCATTAAATCTCAGAAGGTTTTTAATCTTCTGAGGGTCACTTTATGCTTGCCAGTGATTTATAGTTCCCGACTGAGTTAGGGGCACAGTGCAAGGTAAGATCAGTGGCGAGCCTCCTAGCTTACAGGACCTACAATTACTTAGGGTTTCATTCGATGAATCACCTCTTAGGTTCTTCCGTTCACCCGTTGATAGTATACTTGAGATTTTTGGGTTCTGACAAAGATCTTACACCGGAATTTGCTTATAATTTTGTATCGGTTGTAAAACAAACTCAAACAAACTTGTAACGATTTAAAATTGAATATAAAACCAGAATCAAATAATCAATTCAAAACTAAAAAAAAAAGTATTCATCAAACTAGGTATAAAAATCTATTTGTTGTTTATAAATAATATAATTTTTTACGGTTTCCGAGGCGCGTGTGTTAGTGTCTGGAGCGACCGGATTCGAATCCCGTTCAGGCATGGAATTTTTACACAAGCTACAAATCATTCCTGTCATCCTCTGAAGCAAAACCTAACGGTTACCCGAGGGTTAAACAAAAAAAAAAATGAAAAAAGTTTTTTTCCCATTTTGTATGATATTTTAACAAAAGATGTGACAAATTTTAATGTGTTTTTAAGAAAGAAGATTTCGATGCCTAGCATCTGAACTGAAAATATCTAAAATATTTGTTAATCTTAAAGCAATAGAGTTCAATCGTTTAATATTTTTTTACGACTTAATACATATTTTTACGGCAACCACTTTACGACGCTACTAAATAGATTTCATAATTAATAGTATTTTTGTTATAAACATAGTAGTACATTGTTTTTTAAAATACACAACTTTATTTTTTTCTTTTACGTTAAACTTGTAGTAGATATTAATTCGTTTTTACCTTTCTTTTTTTATGTAATAATTAATGTACTTTTTCTGTATTTGTATTTTTCTCACTGTTATTTTATTTGTAGTGTATTGAATAGGCACTTGCCGATAAGGCTTGGCGAGACCCAAATATGTATAATGAGTAATAAACTTTTTCTGTTCTGTTCAATCCTAGACTCTCCTCACCAGAATACTTTGAAAATTCTCAATAATTGTTTGTAAAATAATATAAATCTAAACATTATTCAATTTTTTCGTTGTTAAATAGTTGTAATAATTTGATTAAAAGGAATTATTAAAAATAAATGTCAGTATATAGGTATCAAAAAGAAAAAATCCTAATGTATTTTCGACTCCAGTGACTGTTGGTCTAAGTAGAATGGTTATTTTCTGGATAATTTTTTAGCTTTCCAATACTCCATTTTTGCAAGCCGCTTCCTTGTTTCTTCCGACCGCTATAAGTTAGCGGATTCCTTCTCCTTCTTCTGGATCCTTTTGAATCCTAAGTTTTTGCTAAGCACCCTTTTGTTTTCTAATTTTCAACCATCGTTTGTTTTTCTGGACTCTGGGGTTTTTCTTAGTATACGTCATTCTATATATATATATATATATTTATTTTTTCGCAACGGCTGGCAATTCCCACGCAGGCAAACCTTGGCAGTATATTATTTATTGGTTTTTTCTTGTGTTTCTTTAGTATACAAATTTATTTATTTTTTTTTTTGCGCGCGTTTGCTCAGTTTTATAAATAATTTAAGAAGGAAAACTGTACACAATGACTTCTGTTGTAAATAAGTAAAGCTTGTATGTAAGTAAATAAGTTTTATATAAAAGAAATAATTGTATTACAGTATTAATATTTGCTACAGATTCATAATACGTGTATATAATACACACAATAAAGCTTTTGTATTAAGTGTATAAGAAGGAAAACACTGTATTCAATGACATTTGTTATAGATGTGTGGGTTATTTTTTTAAATTTTTTTATTAAAATCATTATTATAAAACATTACAAAGTATTAATACTTTTTATATAAAATTAAATATTTCTAGTCAAACGCTGTCTATTTACTTTATTAACAAAATAATAAAGCCAGGAGAAATTATTTTTTAACTACCTTTTTAAATTTTTTTCCGTTTGTTTCTCTTCTAAAGTCAGATAAAGATATACGGAAAGTTTGCCTACATAAAATTGTTTAGCAAAATTATTTATTTATGTACAGTATTATACAAAAAATTAAAAAAGAAAAAGGAATCCCAGGACTGTATCCTGCGAAAATTATCGTTAAACCAAAAAATTGGTTTTTAAAAGCTCGCTTTTTCAGGTTTGTCGTGAATTTACATTATTAAGTTTCCAATTAAAAAAATCTTAAAACATGACTTTTTAAGAAATTTAATACAGAAAAAATATTCCGTAAAGTTTATTTCTTAAAATTTTTCGCCGAATTAAATTAAACTTTAATTCTTAACTTTTGTTTCCTTTAATTATACTTGTAATAATTTCCGTATAAATGATATATTTATTTTTACTTTTATAATTATATTTATAAAGAAAATTATTTATTTTAATCCTTTTTTTAATTTGTAACATTGTTTATTAAGTATATATTTTCACTATTTGATACAAGCATAAAACTACTTTCTTCATTCTTACTCTTCATTTTAATTAATATTTATTTTTATTCAATTTAAAGGCGATAGCTTATATCCATCAAAAAGATAGAAGAAATGGACGTAAATAGTTTTAAATATGCTTGTCGAGGACAAAAGAGAAAATGATATTAACATAATACAGGATTAAAAAGTTTAGTTTGACCTCTCTATAATGCGGTTCAAAATAAGACTGGTAGAAGGATGATCTCCAATAAAGAACTGTTATCAACTTTAAGAAGTATATTTTCTATGTTTTAGTAGGCTGTGTATAAACAAATTTTAACTACATTATGTTACTAATAATAAATTTAACAGAATAAATAAATATCCTAACACACTTTATCTTTCTTAAAGAACACGTAGCGGTACTGCAAATTGTGTGAAAAAAAAACTTAAAATACCGATATAAAAATTTACGTTGACCTTATTTTTTTTCTTATCTTTAGATTAAATTATTTCCTTAAACTTTTAATTGAACGACTAAATTTAAGAGAGATGCCAATATTTTTAAGAAGACATATATAATAACACGATTACATGCATCCACACTGGTCTCTTTGCTAATATAAATTCTACTAGAAATGCGAAATTCTGAGAAAATATTTCTAATAATAAGAAAAAATTTTCTTTATTAAAATAATCTATTTTCTGACATTCAAGAAAAGAGGAGATGTTATAAAGACAATTGAGGAAAATGATCTAAATTTTAAGCGTATGAAATAAAATTCTGACAAAATTTGTATTTTCTTTAAATCATATCACTAAACGTTTTACTTTTTAAATTTCAGTTTAAATAATGCTTTAGTTCGGTCCAGAAATTATTTATTTTTCTTTACAATTTATGTCGCTCAGTGTGTTTAATGATTTATGAGATGATTCATTAACACCTGAAAATACATAAAAATGATAAATTTAAATATTTTAGATACAAACCTTTTGTATATGCATGTAGTTAACCGCGGGTGAAATTTAATAAATAACAAACAAATGAGCCAAAATTGTAACTGAAATAAAATAATTCTTATTTTCTCCAAGGAGTAATCGGTAGTAGCTCAAAGAATTATCTATTAAAAATATTGTTGAAGTTGTATATGTTCTGAAACGAAGGAAATGATAAATAAAACAATACTTTTATTAATTAGAATTCTTTTTTATACTATTTATTCATTCTAAATTCAGGAGAACCGTGTCCTTAATCAAATGCGATTATTAAACTAAAAAAAACCCGTTATTAAATATCATTAAAGAGAAAATAACTAATTTTTGAATTTTATTTGTTCTAAACAAAAGTAGTATTGGCAGATTTTTCGCCAGAACTTTTGTCATAAGTTTTTCTTGAAGGTAATTTCAATTTAAGCCAGATTTTACACAACATTCAAACAACATCTAAATTTTTCTCTATCTCTCTTTATGGCGCCTTAAAATACTTCTTTGAAAAATTATGTATAAGAAAAGTTATCAGAGTTCCGTTTGATAAATTTCCGAAGGTTTAATAGATCACTTGATTGAAAACTATCCTGAAAAAAAATAGGAGGAAGTGGGCCAGTATCGTTGCTTTCCAGATCATTCGACTGTTGGATTTTACCTTTGGAGTAGTTTAAAAAACATTATTGATTCTACTGCAGCCCTCACAGTATTGAAAACCTTAATCTGATAGTTCAGAAACGATTTAATCAAATAAGGAATACGACTGTCAGCCTGTCTCTCAAAAGAAGAGGTGAGACTTCTGTAATTCTTAATGTCGGTTAATTTGAACTTCTTCTTTGATTTTAATTATCTTAAAATGATTTTAATTATGTTTTGAAAAAAAGATTTGTAATATATTACATAATATTTTTTTTTTTTTTTTTTTTTTTTTTGTCTTCAGTCATTTGACTGGTTTGATGCAGCTCTCCAAGATTCCCTATCTAGTGCTAGTCGTTTCATTTCAGTATACCCTCTACATCCTACATCCCCAACAATTTGTTTTACATACTCCAAACGTGGCCTGCCTACACAATTTTTCCCTTCTACCTGTCCTTCCAATATTAAAGAGACTATTCCAGGATGCCTTAGTATGTGGCCTATAAGTCTGTTTCTTCTTTTAACTATATTTTTCCAAATGCTACTTTCTTCATCTATTTGCCGCAATACCTCTTCATTTGTCACTTTATCCACCCATCTGATTTTTAACATTCTCCTATAGCACCACATTTCAAAAGCTTCTAATCTTTTCTTCTCAGATACTCCGATCGTCCAAGTTTCACTTCCATATAAAGCGACACTCCAAACATACACTTTCAAAAATCTTTTCCTGACATTTAAATTCATTTTTGATGTAAACAAATTATATTTCTTACTGAAGGCTCGTTTAGCTTGTGCTATTCGGCATTTTATATCGCTCCTGCTTCGTCCATCTTTAGTAATTTTACTTCCCAAATAACAAAATTCTTCTACCTCCATAATCTTTTCTCCTCCTATTTTCACATTCAGTGGTCCATCTTTGTTATTTCTACTACATTTCATTACTTTTGTTTTGTTCTTGTTTATTTTCATGCGATAGTTTTTGCGTAGGACTTCATCTATGCCGTTCATTGTTTCTTCTAAATCCTTTTTACTCTCGGCTAGAATTACTATATCATCAGCAAATCGTAGCATCTTTATCTTTTCACCTTGTACTGTTACTCCGAATCTAAATTGTTCTTTAACATCATTAACTGCTAGTTCCATGTAAAGATTAAAAAGTAACGGAGATAGGGAACATCCTTGTCGGACTCCCTTTCTTATTAGGGCTTCTTTCTTATGTTCTTCAATTGTTATTGTTGCTGTTTGGTTCCTGTACATGTTAGCAATTGTTCTTCTATCTCTGTATTTGAACCCTAATTTTTTTAAAATGCTGAACATTTTATTCCAGTCTACGTTATCGAAAGCCTTTTCTAGGTCTATAAACGCCAAGTATGTTGGTTTGTTTTTCTTTAATCTTCCTTCTACTATTAATCTGAGGCCTAAAATTGCTTCCCTTGTCCCTATACTTTTCCTGAAACCAAATTGGTCTTCTCCTAACACTTCTTCCACTCTCCTCTCAATTCTTCTGTATAAAATTCTAGTTAAGATTTTTGATGCATGACTAGTTAAACTAGTTAAAATAATATTTTATCTTCAAAAAATTATTCATACTCTGAAATCAATTAAATAATTGGTATTAACAGTTCAAAAATAAATTAATGTAATTGCTAAAAAAAATTTGGCTTTTTTTAATGTCATAATTTCATTTAGCACATATTCTTCGCTCGTTAAAATACACTTGTAGAATGTTACGAGGTCGAATTGTAAATATAACTGGAAAATTTGATTTGTTATTACGTAATATCAAAATCTTTTTTTTATAAATTACTTTACAAAACGGATAAACTTTATCGTAATATTTCTAATATAATTATTAAAATTAAAGAAAATTAATTATTATTTTAAATAAAACGTAATAAATGTAAAACAATCGACAAATCTTGATTTAATTTAATTATATTGAACGTCTATATAAGAAATAGGGCTATTAATATACTCGCACAGCAATAATGACCGTTAGGTTTAGAGTTGTATTTGAACTGTACCATGGCGTGATCGTACTGTCCGAAGGTAGCCGATCAGACGCGAAGGAAGACACCTGCGTTTGTTCATCACCCCTCTCTCCTTCCCCCCAACGTCGCATTAGTCAGCGACTGACAAATCTTTTCACTTGAAGCTCGCTGCTACCAAAAAAAAATTAAACAAAAAAATAATTACCTCTTAAAAGTTCGCTTTGCAAAACAGTTTTTTTATCGTCGTATGACTGATACAATTTTATAAATTATTGTTTTATTTTATCGTTGGCTAGCGAACTACCTTTTTTTTTATACTACTATAAAAAATTTATTTATTACATTTATTTTATTTTATTTATATTTACTTTTTTATTTAATTTTTTTAATTAAACGTTTCGCTTTTAAGATATTCTGATTTTTTTAAATATCTAGCACAAATTATGTATTACAGTAAATAAAACTGTACCTTCAAAACTAGATTTAACTAACATACCGGCGGTACACAAGGGGTTGATGCAGCTTTCTATTATTTAATCAAATCTAATGTTCCATCTTGATAAAACTATGTGTGTACGTACATGTCTTCATCAGTAATGCAAGAGTTCGCACCCACACACACAATTAATGACATTGTAAACCAATTATCTGATTTAATAGGATGAAATGTGACAAAAAATTAAGTCACATTTTCTGTGATAAGTTCGTTATTTATCAACTGATTTTCAGAACTAATATCTCATTTTGTTCACAATAAAATGCCCAGAACTTTTTAAAATAAAAACGTAATGTGATAAAATTGAGAATTATCAAGATACAGAGTACTGAAAAATTTATATCGGTGACATTTTGAAATTTGCAAACATGTTTACACTAATTTTTTATTTTACAGAAAACAATATATAAACGTGTGTACCACTTACTATTATAATTCCTCAATCAGATTTTGAGATTTTAATTTTTTAATAATGAACACAAAAGATCAAAGTGAAAGGAAACAAAGAAGGAAATTTACATTTTTTCGTAGCACATTATTTGTCCATTTTTGACTCGATAGTTCGAAAGTTATAGCTACCCAATCATTTTAGGTACACGTTGCGAAAATGTTAAATTGCTTATCTATTTCATGATAAGAGATTTAAGAAAAAAACAACCGACTTTTTGAAATATATTCGTTTCTTTTTGTTCATAATTTAACTTCTGTCTCTCTCTTTTCCTGTTTAGCCTCCGGAACTACTATAAGGTATTATTTCAGAGGATGAATGAGGATGATATGTATGATTGTGAATGAAGTATAGTTTTGTACAGTCTTAGGTCGACCATTGAGATCTGAGATGTGTGGTTAATTGAAACCCAACCACCAAAGAACACCGGTATCCACTACCTAGTATTCAAATCCTTATAAAACCTTTACTAGGATTTGAATCTTAGAACTCTCGACTTCAAAATCAATTGATTTGCGATGTCGAGTTAACCATTAGACCAGCCCGGTGGACTTCGTAATAACTTCTATTATTTCAATTCAAAACTCTACGTTTTTAATTGTAAATTGTGTTGCAATGATATCTACGTAAAATATCAAAGTAAAAGGTATTACAGTTTTATGTAATTATTTATAATTAGACAAAATTTATTTATGTGATTATGGCGATATAAACTTTAAATATATGTATTTTCATTGTAAAACTGTGAATTATATGACTGATTAACACAAGGTAGTGTGAATTTTTAATCACTATTGTTACAGGATGGTAATACGAAGTCTCATGGTTGTTATAAGTTTATACTTAGGCATTCCCATGAAACGTTAGTTTAATTTAAGTTATTAATTTAGTTACTCCCACGCCTTTACATTATTTTAATTGTTTGTTTATAATAGTATAAGATGATAATTTTTGTTGGCGTCATTAAATAAATTGTTTAATATTTATTAATACTTGAATACATGTATGTACATATAATTTCATAATTTGGATGCAAATACAGCAGAATTAGGTGTAAACATCACAATTTATATATTATTTTACCTTTTTATTACGCCTCAGTATAATTAAAAAGAATTATATTAATTTAATATTAATACATATATTAGGAGTATATAAAGGAAAAGGTTTCAAATACCTGTGGTTAGTAGCATAAAAATGTTTTTATACAGATGTGATGGTTTTCCTGTAACTGTGCTCACTTTGGTTGATGATGTCAATAAATTTAAATAGTGCTTTGTTAAAATTTTTATTACTTATTTTTTTCTTTAAATAGTGTGTAATAGTGTTTAGTGTTTGTTCTTAAATAGTGTTTTGTTAAGTTTTATTATTATTCTGTTCTCTTTTTTCTTTTATAGAAAAAATCTTTATTTCTAATTCATTAAAATATAAAGAGCATTCGTAAAAATGTTAATTTACTCTTAAATGAAATTATTGTTTTAAAATTATTTTCTAAACTAGTATTAACTGAGATATGGATTTATGATGAAGAACCATATAACTATTAAACTGCTGAGTATAATATTTATGTCAAATGTAACTTATAGAAATGGAGGTATATAGAGACCCGCGTATTGTTGTGCACATAGGCTGACGGCTGGCTTACCGCGCTATTAGCTATCCTGAAACTCTGAAAATGTACTTTTTCTTTCTTTTTCCTGTTTTGCCTCCGGGAACTACCGTTCAGGTATTACCTCAAAGTTTCAGATACATACGGTTAAGTGATTTTTTGTGAAGAACAATTAAACCCAATAATTTTAACATTTTCTGAAAAACGGATAAAATTTAAATTCGAGCTTTTGTAAAGTACTTGGTTTTAAAGGTTTTAGGCTCAATGGATAGACAAAAAAAGTTAGGGTATTAACTTATAGGATCCAACTATCTATATTAACATATAGGATAGTTCTAGGAGAACTTTCAGTATTCTCCCAAAAAGACTTGTAATTTTTTCTTCGGTGTTCGGAAAGCAGTTCATCCTGATTATGGGCTTAATTTCATAACGTGTTCTGTATAAGGATGTATTCGAAGCTGTTATGTTGTATGCTGAAGCTGTCTGGGATCATGAATAAGGTACAAATTTTATAGAAATATTTCTTTGAGAGACGTGGGTCTCTTATTGTTGTCGGTTACTGGTGCCTTTAGGATGGTCTCTCGAGAGACGATCCCTGTTATTTCTCGTATTAAGCCCATCAATTTATCCTTGCAATTGAGCATCGATTACGTTATAATGTCAATAAGGTAGGCTTACTTACCTCTGGCCGCATAAAAGAAATAGACGAAAAGGTTTCAATTTATATCAGATCATATGAACTGAGTCATCCAATGGCTTACACACATGGTATTTTTCCTTGGGTAAGAAGTTAGGTGGATTTCCTCCAATCGGAATGTTACATAGTATCCTTCTGGACATGGTGCTTTTTGCGATAGATTGGCCAAGGTTGATTTGATTAACTCCGGCTTGTGTCCGGAGTCTAGTGCCATTATATACCATGTTTTATATGTCTGCTCAGGTACGAAGCTAAACATTCCAACCTGAGGAGCTGATGAAAATAATGATAGAAAAGAAAAAAAACTGGAAGGCGATCACTACGTATGTAAAAATCATGATGAAAGACCTCTAAGCATGGGAGGAGTCACGAAACAATAGGCGGCGTCGGTAGATGCGGGGCCGGACAGGTTCACGAGTGAGCGATTAGGGGTCCCCCTTGCATGTGGGGGTCGCCTTGACGTGAAGAGGCCGCGGACACTCCGCTCCCGTGTCTGATGGCGTCCGCAGTTAGTAAGTATAAGGGGTATGCATGTGTGCCTGGTTAGTTTATGTAAGTTTGCTGTACTGATATTATGATGTATATATGATGCTTTTGATATATTTATGATATCTTTCTGATCTTGGGCTAATTCCCTGTTTTTTGGGCCTTATTGTAGTATGTAGTATTTTAAATTTACTGCATTCCGTGAGGTTTTGCTGTTTGGCTGCAAATTTTTACTGCTGTTCGATGTATGCATATTTAGTGTTGTGTTGTTGCACTGATCGTGTAATATTAATGAATGTCCCTTTTCAGGCGTTTCTTTTTTTTATGTTCTTGCTGTATTGGTTTGGATTATTTTTTTTTATATGATAGTTATTGTTGTAAGGCTTCTTGTTTTCTTGAGTTTTTCTTCTGTTGTATTTGTATATATTGTGTGACTTTTTTCTTTGCATGTAGTTTCATAATCTGTTCTGTATCTTGATGTACGGTGATGTGTCTTGTTTGCTGTGACTGGAGTGTTTTTTTTGATACTCCTATTATGATGCGATTGCTCTATGACGTATGTGTGTGTGATTGGGCGTGTAACCTCACTTCCAAAAGGAATGCTTCTTTAGCGGTTCCAGGAAGGGTGGTAGCCAGGGGTGGAGGTTTTGTCGGTAGTACGAAGGTACTACCGACTAAATATACGTATATTAATAACATCCTGCGGCACCTGCTAGCGAGACCGACGCTGCTTAGGCGTCCGTAAATGGGATTTCCCACCTCTTTAAAAAAAAAAATGAAGCTACAAAGCATTTTTAATATTCAGTATAAGGAAACCTGTTTATTTTTTATATCCTTAAATCATTTTTTTTTTTTTGAACAAAAGAAGATTTGATTTATAATAATAGAGGAAGTTCTTAAATAATCAATTAACCAAGATTTTAATTAAGTAAGCAAATTATGTTATATGGAAATTTATTTAAATTCGAGTCGGTTTTTCTTGTTCATGCGAGTTTTTTGTATTCTTTTTTTTTTTTTTTTAAGAAGAGAAAGGTTCATAAAGGGAATTATTTTATATATAAATGATAAAAAAATTTGACATTATTGTGATGTGAGTGATACATAAAACTGTGTAGAAGAATAAAATATGACAATGTTAAATATTTTTTTTTTTTTTTTAACATAAAAGGAAAAACATTATTTTGTAAAATGTTAAAATAAAATCGTAGTTTAATTTTTATTATTACTGGTAACTTTATTAATCCCCTTTTTCACTGTAAGGAAGTATTTCGGTTTTAATTCGGAAATTTTATAAGGATTCAGTTTAGAAAGCAACCTGTGAATGTTAAATAGATAACCCGTCTAAGATTTACGAGAAAAAACTGATTTTCAGTCTTTAACTTAAAAATTATTAGGGTAAAAATTTAGGGAAAAAAAATTCAATCAGTATTACCAATATTCTTATTAAAATAGCACACTGAGATTACGGTTATAGTGCAGTAAGGGTATGAATAAATATAGATCGGTTTGGGTATAGGATTGTGGAGTGGAAAGGAAAGGGGTTAGATAGAATATATTGAAGTTCCGAAGTGGGAGTTGGGAGCACTCGACGACAGAATTGAATTAATTACGTACTGAATAGTATCCTTACTGAATAGGAAATACGAAGTTGACATTCACAACTGCAGTTCCTTGTAAACTAGGTTTGACACTATTGTCTCAGCAACTCAACTCACTTCATTTCGACATCCCATCCGACCAAAGGTTTTTGGGTAGGGAGAACTCTCTTCTCCTTTAACCGTACCACCTTGAAATTTCCCTTCCTCTATGTTATCTCAAGCTCCTCCTACCGACACTATTTGAAACTCATTTCTAACCCATCTCAAGTATAAAATACCTGAACTGAATTTTAATAATCAAACTCCTAATAAACTTTTCAAAAACCCTTTTTTTCCTACCCTTCCATCAATTTTACCGTCCAATTCTGTTTTGCATCTCATGTTCGTCAATGCTGCTTAACCCTTCTATATAAGCAATCTGTTTAGAATAATTTAATTTATATATTACAGTAACTGTAATTGTACAACTATATATGTCTGTATCATTATATATCTGTTTCATATCTATTTCCGTTTCATTATCTCTTTCATTATGGAGTGAATTTTTTTTTACTATCTTTACTAAAAAAAAAAAAATTTACTTATGTTTATTAAACCGCTGATAAAAGCATATATTATGTGGTTTGTAGAATGAAAAATTTTTTAATTTTTATTTCATTTAAAAATAATTTCACTTTTATTCGTAAAATTATCATCATTAATGTAATTATCCGCGTCTCGTTTGCAACAATACTAAAATTTAGCAGTAGTGATTATCTAAAGGATCAAATCAACGGTCCAGTTCTTCCATTTTATATGCCTTCAGAAGAGAAAAGAAGCAATAATTACAGATAAAATATATATCTAGGTATCTAGGATGAGGACATTATCAATATGATACCCATCGAGTTGGTCTAGTGGTGAACTTGTCATCTAAAATCAACTGATTTCGAAGTCAAGAGGTCAAATCCTAGTGAAAGCAGTTAGTTACTTTTACACGGATTTGAATACTAGATCGTGGATATCGGTGTTCTTTGGTGGTTGGGTTTCAATTAACCACCCATCTCAGGAATGGTCGACCTGAGAATGTAAAAGACTACGCTTCATTTACATCCATACACATCAACCTCATTCATCCTCTGAAGGTGGTTCCGGAAGTTAAACAGAAAATAAAAAAAAAATTATTCAAATGATAACTCCAAATCTTAATAAAGACTGGATGAACTCCAATCATTTTCACAGCCTAACATAAAATCGGAAGCTTTAATTTTTAAAATGCGAGAAACACATTGTATTGTATAGATGTGTTCTAAGAAAGCCAGGTTTTATCTAACAAACACCTCAGCAATAAGATATTTTCGTGCAATCAAATTGAAAACAAAACAAAATTTCTGGCAACGTCTAAAGATAAAACCCCTTCCATCTGATTGCACATTTATAAAGGACTCTAATGTTCAAAAAGGTTGTTATATCTTTAACAAGCATCCACTAGAAATATACTTTAAAAAATTAGCAAAACGCAATGGAAAGGTAATAGTAATAAGAAATTGGTTTGATGAGGAGAGAGAGACACAATTTCGTTTGAAAGAATTTTTCAGGCAATGTCATGTAGTATTCATCTACAATTCTAGCGGATATCAGGGTATTTTTACCCGCATATTACTGATTAACAATTTTCCTTAAGCAGACTAAAATATATGTTGTAAAAAATTATTTTTACTCCCAGATCTAAAAGAGAGGTCTGATTCAGGCTTAACTGAAAAAAATCGTCGTCTAACCTAAAAATTGTGCAAAGTGTAATAGTACCCGACTGAATATAATAAATTTGTTATTTTTTAATTTATTTATAATATTCATATATAAATATAAAGGAAGTAAACATTATTAGTAGAATTTTTTCCAAAATATGCTTCCTCGACCTAATAATTTATAATATTAAATTTTTACTAATACATAGGAAGATAGGAAAAATACAGTTAAATAATATAACCAAAATTATAATTTTTGAATTAAAATTACCATTAAGAATCAATAAATTAAAAATTTTAATTTTAATTCGTACAAGGAAATTCCTGTTACTAATTATTTATCAGGTCAAATTATGTACTTCTAATATGTAATAAAATTATGTAATCGTGAAAAACACCATGATATTTTACAGAAAATATTATAAAGCTTCGGAATTTGAAAGGATAAAAAAAGCAGCTATTAATCGGGATTGTGCTCATCAATTATGAGATAGAAGGATCCACATTTATAAGAATAAAAAAGAAATACAAAATCAACAAAAAATTTGTAAATCGTGAACAGGAATTTTTATTTTTTTGTTTAATCTTCGGGACCACCATTAGGTATTGCTTCAGAGGATGATATGAATGATTTGTGTAGCGTCTATGAAAAATGACACGCCTGGCCGGGATTCGAACCCGGGACCTTCAGATGAAAAGCCGAGACGCTACCACTCACGCCACGGAGGCCAGCAAGGTATACGTACAGAAACTGCAAGGAAACAATATCACGATGAACTTTAAATGAAGGCATATAATACAAAGATCTCAGCTGAGCAATGAAAATAAGTACCACTTAAAATATATCATTGAAAAACTCTCAATGAGGGCTTATTACTGCAGTTAAAAAAAAGTTCAAAATCCAAATTTTTTGGGTTTTGGACGATTTTCGGTATTTTTGGTCAAGTCGATTGCAATGAAAAAGGGAGGTGGACAACTAGATGTTACAACAGCCCTAAATCTAAAATTTTAACATTTTACAACTAATCGTTTTTGAGTTATGCAAGATATGAACATACGTACGTACGTACGTTCAGACGTCACGTCGAAACTAATCAAAATGGATTCAGGGATGATCAAAATGGATATTTCCGTTGAAATCGCAATATTTTCTTTAATTCGTACAAGGAAATAAAAATCAGATGTGGACACCAGATGACGTCCTTGTACGCCTATTACATTACATATACACATATTTAAAAATTTATAAAATTTTATTTCACTAATAACTTTTGATTTTTTAATTTTGGTTTTGTTTATTGAATTATTATTTATTGTAAAAATTTTAAAATCAGAGGTTAATAATTATTAATTAATCAATATATTCAAATAAAAAAGATAAAGGAAATGAAGTCGGATTCGAACCGATGTACCTTCCCATTGTAAGATCCAAATATTTCATTAATTATACGATTATTTATCTATAACTCTGGAACTAGTGAAAATAGTGCTAGCAATGATATATTGTGAATGCTCTCAATGATGGCTTATTACTGCAGTAAAAAAAAAATTCAATATCCAAATGTTTTGGATTTTGGGCTTTTCTGGACGTTTTTGGTCAAGTCAAATCAAAAGAGGAGGTGCACAACTAGATTTAGCAACTCTGCTAAATCCGAAATTTCAATAGTCTACGGCTAATCGTTTTTCAATTATGCGAGATACATACATATCAGAAATACATACATATGTACCGACGTCTCGCCGAAACTAGTCAAAATGAATTGAGGGAAGGTCAAAATGGATATTACCGTTGAAATATGAAAACCGAAATGTTTCGAAATCACAATACTTCCTTTACTTCGTACAAGGAAGTAAAAAACAATTAAAAAAATGAAAAAAGTAGATGAAATCTGAAGACTGAAATTTTACGCAGTCAGAATACTTTTTTTACTTCGTACAAGGAAGTAAAAATACAATATATAAATTAAAAAACGAATAAAAAAGATACGTAATTAAAAAACTAATTCAGAAAATATTAATAACTGCCCAATTTACTCCCAGATAACTACTTAGAAAATTGTTAATATCAAAAGATATGAGTGAAAATGTGGTAGAAGAAGAATACACAATTAATAAATATATTATAACTGAAAATTACAACAAAAAAAAATACATTTTTATATTATGTTCGGCATTTCATCGAGAATTAAAAAATGTAACGGATATTTGCAAATAAGTAACTGAAGAAATTCAGTAGAACTGGCGTTACGTAACGTTATGGTCACACGATCGAGACAAGCACTTACACACGCGCGCGAGCCTGACCAGTGGTTAGGCAGATAATAGTATAAACAGTTTATAAAATGGTAAAACATATATATCAAAAACGTACCCAATATGTATTTATACAATATATACACTATTCCAAGAATAATAATAAACTTACTCTTTTGATTACACAGTAATCTTTCTATTCATGATTATTAACAACAATAATAAAAAAGTATTAAAAAAATAATATAAAAATTAAATTCATTAAAAACAATAAACTCTATAACAAAAGTATGCTGACGTAAACTGTAATTGATGAGAATACTAAAAAATATAATCAAAATTACAGCATAATATTCTGCATATAATTAATGGTATGTTCTCACTCACTGATCTTTATATAATAAATACTGTATTGCAGGTAATTTTCAAGAAATTACTATGCACCATGCAAGGACAAACTACAAACATAATATTATTTAAAATTTAGTTGAAGTAATTTAAACTGTATAAAATTTATAATTTGGGTTATCGTAAAATCGAATTATTTTTTAATAAATAATATAATAATAATTTTATTTTTTTTTTGACCAAGCGCTGTGAACTAATGTACTAAAGCCAGTGCAAAGAGACTTAAGAAACAATTGAAACAACTGGTCTCCTATTATGCAGTGCAAGAAAACCACACTAACTGAGTAGACATAATGAAGTAGCCACCATCATTCGCTGGCCCTTATGCAATAAATATGTAATAGGAAGAAGCAAAACGTCGTAGGAACATCAGCCAGGCACAAAACAGTTAAAAATAACAAGTTGAATTCAAACTGACCATCACTTGCTCACCATATCAGACATCACTGTCTGACATCGACTCTAAGAAAAAGGGCTTGAAAAAATAATGATACAAGGACTTACCGATTAAAATCCATATTTTTGGATAACGTGATATCATTTATTTGTAAAATTGTAACATTACACCCCTAATTATTTGAAACAAATGTATAAAAATTCAAATTTTGATAAAACTCGACCAAAAATATATAAAATTTTTTTCTGAGTAAAAGCCATAACTATAACTGACCTGATATATGTCACATTTTATTCCCTAAAATAGGTGTATTTATTGTACCTATGTAAAAAAAAAATATGTCGCAGCAATTCTAATAATATGATAAAGTAATGTAAGTTGCCATTGTTACCTTCAACTCATAATAATTTTGCTAATGATAATGAAGACGTTATTCAGTGTCATTTTATTGAAATGTAAATAATGTTAACTTTTTTAATATAACGCTCAAGCTGTAAATACATTTTACCTATTGCAAAATTCTTAATTATGAAAATATAGAACTATTTTATGATTACAATAACTTAAAAACACAAATAATTAGATTTCATAGCGTAATAATATTTTTTTGTATTCTTCTATTAATTACATTTTTTTTTTTAGAAATTATAAAAAAATTGAGTATCTAGATCATGTTGCAATTAAACAATTTTCTGGTTTTTCTTTCGTTTCTTTCAACATTATTGTTGTTTTTCTTTCTTTAACTTCTGGTTTATCAGATAAGAGTTGAACTTTAGTCATACCTATAAAAAGACAAATAAGAAATATTTAAGGTATAAGCTAATAAATTTATAATTTAAAGTACAACATTAATGTTAATATATAATAATAATAATATTATTATAAATAATAATAATAATAGTAATAATAATTATTATTATTATCAGGCAGGTGGCCTGTCACCTAACCAGTACGGTTTCCGGCAGGGTCAGTCGACTCTAGACGCAATTCAGGAGGTTGTTGAGGCAGTGCGGCGAGCAGAGGACCATAATCATTTTTCGCGACGTGTGGTCCTTCTTGTTATGTTGGACGTACAAAACGCTTTCAACTCCGCACGGTGGAGCGATATGATTCGAGCGCTGGAGCATTCGTTGTGCCGTGCACAACATGTTGTGGAGCATGTGCCTCAATACCTTCTCAGAATAGTGGACGCATACCTGAGGAACCGCATTCTCATTTACGAGACTGCAGCAGGCTGGCGTAGGATTACGATCACGTCAGGGGCAGCGCAGGGGTCGTTCTCGACCCCGACCTTTGGAACGCCGTCTATGATGGCTTGCTGAGGCTGGAGATGCCTGAAGAATCTGCTTTGGTTAGGTACGCTGACGACGTTGCGCTACTTGTCGCAGACCGCGACGTGGAGCGCCCCCAACTGAGGCTCAGTCGAGCCATACACAGAGTCTGTGCCTGGCTGGACGACCATGGATTGTCTCTAACCCTCAGCAAAACGGAGATCGTAGTTCTCACGAAGAAGCGTATCGACACTCTTCTCTCCCTGCGGGTCGGGGTAGAGGTTGTCGAGACCAAGCCGGCCGCAAAGTACTTTGGTATGATGATCGACCGGAAACTCAGCTTTGCTGAGCAGCTTCGTACAGCCGCCGACAAAGCTGCGAGAGCCGTAACTGCTCTCAACCGGCTTATGGCGAATGTCGGCGGACCGAAGGCCAGCAGACGGCAATTGCTGATGTCCACGGTGCATTCCATCGAGTTATACGGGTCGGAAGCGTGGGCCCAGGCATAAAGAGTTGCGAGAAACCGGATGCGGCTCGCGCTGTTGCAACGCAACGCAGCCTTGCGAGTCGCTTCCGCGTATCGGACGGTCTCCGAACTTGCAGTACTTATGGTCGCCGGCATCATACCCATTACTACTTTAGCAAGGGAGCGCCAGGTGATCTACAGGAGGCGAGAGGCAGGCGAAGACCGAGTGATCATTGCCAACGAGGAACGAGCTCGCACGTTCCTCGCATGGCGAGAGACCTGGGACCACGAGACCAGAGGACGATGGACCGCAAAGCTTATCCCTCTGGTCAAACCGTGGACGGAGCGACGGCATGGAGAGGTGGAGTACTGCATGACCCAATTTTTAACGGGTCACGGGTACTTCCGCGCTTATCTCCATGTCATAGGGAAAGCGCAGTACCCCGACTGCCTGTATTGCCCCGGTGTACGAGTCGACGCTGAGCACACCTTTTTCAAATGTGCTCGGTGGTCGGCAGATCGAGGGACACTAGAGGCGGATCTCGGAGCACTGAGTCCCCACAACGTGGTTGCCATGATACTCCGTGACCTGAGCAGCTGGAAAAGTGTAGCCCGATTCATCGGCAACATTCTCAGGGCCAAAAAGGTTGACCTGGATAGTCCTGAAAATTAGGTAGCACCTAATCAGGCTGTTATAGGAGGACTCGACCGGAAGTAGTGTGTTAAACGGTTCCGGATCAAGTCCTGGAAGAAAGGGAGGTGGTTTTAGTCGATAGTCTGCTGATAGTGATTGGATAATACCATCAGCGGGAACCCGACACTCCGTGCGTAAATGCATTTCCACCTCCCTCTGCAAAAAAAAAAAATTAGTATTATTATTTTTATTATAAATCGAGAACTTCCCAATGAAGGACGGTAACCATTCATGATTCATATTTCTTTCGCTTGGCATTCTTCTTTTCCCTCCAAAATTCTTTCATTCGTTAGAAAAATGCCTTATTCCGTTCTTCAGACCATTTCGGACGATGTTGTTTAGGCTTCGGCGCTTCTGGTTTAACTTCGCTCCTATCTATTTTATTTTTGTCTATGATCCCCTCCAGCGTAATTCCGACGTGTTCTAAATATTTTCGTGTTTCTGCAAGCCAGGGGATTGCCCCTTTTAATGATATTAAGTACGGGATTATTCTTTTGATCAGTCGGTTTTCCGGCAGCCTGCAAAGGTGTACGAAGAATTTCATTCGTCTTTTCCTTGTGTTAGTTTCGATGTTGGAGTATGTTTCAACAATTTCGTTCGGTTGTAATCTGTATCCATCTTCAGTTTGTCTTGGTCCCAATATTTTCCTTATAATCTTATCTTCCTTTCCTGTTTCTTTATTTCTTATTTCTCCTATATATATATATAAATGAATGTTAGTGTGTCCCGTGTGCATTCCTATGCCATTCATCCGATTGCGATGAAAACTTTGAAACTTTCGTGAGTTGTGAGCACCCCCGTGAAAATTTCTGAATTAGTTTTCCGATTTGGGTCGTATTCAGAATATATATAAGTTACATAAAAGAAATATTTTTGCAAAAAAATGAACCTGCTAGATGACCCTGGGATCGAGATATTTCGGGAAATTTTATTTATGGTCCGATTTGGCTCATATTCAGAATATATATTAGTTACGTGAAAGAAATACTTTTGCAAAAAAGGGAAGAAGGGAAAAGGGAAGGAGTAAAGATTGTAAGAGGGAAAAAAGAAAGGTTAAATTTTGTGATATTCCGTAATGTTCAGTTTTTTATTGTTTTATCAAACTTTCATTTGTGTTCATTTAATCTATCTCTATATATATAAATATATATATATATATATATATATAGATTTTGATTACTTTGAACCATAAAACACGCAACAATAAAAAGTTACAATTTATTTCGTATTACCTTTGATATTACCTCTCTTTATGTGAACACTTTTTTTCAGTTGATGTATTTATTTATCAAAGAAGCTTCCATAGAAGTTTGTACGTAAAAATACGAAAATTTAAACTTGTAGCATATTAAAAATGCCACGCTACACCGGGATTCAAACTCACGACCCTCTTATGTAAGGTGAGGTGCTACTATTCCGGCAAGGATGTAGGTAATTTGTATTATATTATTAAAAGTTTTTTTCAAACTAAAGAAATGAATTTTTTTTTTATTTTAATTTATCCTAACATGAATTAACGCACGTACCAAACACGAAAATGAAATTCTAAACAAGTGTTTTATTAAATAAACAATGCGTAGTCTTTTCTCGTTGTCCTCATATGATTTGAGAAATTATTAATCTATTTTTCTCATTGTCGTCTGTTTTCCAAATAATATGAACAGTTATTTGTGTTACTTAGAAAAAAATGGTTTTATATTTATTTTGATTAGTGCGTAAGAGAAAAATATATAATAATTAAAAATAATCATTAATGTTTCGAAATTAGATATTTTAAATTAAAAAAATGTTTTTAAAATATAAAAAAATAAATAATCCTTTCTTTAGTATTACATTTTTACATAACATATTAAACGAAAAATATTACGTAAATTTATGAACATAAAAAAATAAAAGTAACTCTTGACCTTCAATGATAAATTACTTCTTAATTTAACATTGCATCATTTTAAATTTGGCTTTCAAAAACAGGTCCGCTACTAAAAATAGGTGTCTCACCCAATACTCCATATTTAATTGTTTAAACTTACTATTCCTGCAGCGTCCTTCAAATTCTCCTCCCACCGATTCTTCTGACTACCTCTTTTCCTTTTCAGACAGAAAGGTTTCCAAAAGGTTATTTCTTTTGTCCACCTGATAATTAAAATAAATAAAATCAGTTGACCCAGCCATTTAATTTGCATTAAAGTTGCAAATTATTAATTGTGTATTGTTATTATTAATAGTGGTTGCCATTAATTCCAAGATTAACTGTTCAATATTTGTTACTGTTATTATGAAGTTGATATGAAATTCCGAAAGTAACTTTTTTATGTTACTACAGAGCGTTTGAGCACATTTTATTAATACCGCAATTTTTCAATTTTTGAAACAACGATTGCTTATAACTCAAAAACGAAGAAATATTTGAGAAACAGTTACATGTTACCATTTCATCATCACATAATCATGTTGTCGTAAATTTTTACATTAAAACAATCTATCAAACGTATATTTTCTTGTTTATAAAAAAAATAAATTCAATTTGGCGAATCCAAGACGATGGAAAAAAATTACAAAAATGTAATAATTTTGTAATTACGTAAATATGCACTTGTTTCTACCTCATAGTACCCCTCAGTTTTTAAATACAAAGCTGTTTTCGTTTTCATATTTTAATATCATCTTTGTATATATATATATATGTTGTGGTTATGTGTAAAAGTGTTTAGGCTTATTAGTAAAAACCGACTGCAATATTTACTTTTTCTATAAATGGTTTTTTTGGGGTTTTTATCATCCTATATTTTTGTTTTTAAATTCACCTTAAAATTTTTTCTATTGCGATAAAATATTTTACGCTATTTATTAATATTATAAATTCTTCTTATGTAGTAATAATGAATATTTTTATCGTTCATATTCTGATCAAAAAGAAATATTACATAATATTATTTTATCATATAAGCTAATAAATAAAAATACTTACAAAAATATTTTTCTAGGCTAATGTATGGTGCTTCAAATATTAAACAAAATATTGGCGCAATAATTATTGTTATTATTATTTCTCCTGCTGCATCAAGGATCTAAAGAATAAAAACCAAAAGAAAATAATTTGTTAATTTCCATTGAAGGAAGACGGTAAAGTTACAGTTAGTAGACTAAATAATATTTCAACAGTTAGGCCATAGCTAATTACAGAGCTGCCCCATAAGTTAGCCATCTTTCCCTCTGAACATTAATATTAATATTAAAAATGATAAGGAAAATTTTAAAAACCTAATATAACACAAAAAACCAAAATATACCAGAAATATTAGAAGTAATTAACCTCTATCATTTCGGTACTAAATCCGTATCACTATTGATATTTCACACACACATTTTGTATATAAATAATAGAGAATAATTCTACCCTACTAAAGGACATTTGTATGTGTGACGGTCTGTGTATATGTCCGATCCTCTTAGCTTAGCACCGGAATGTACCGATCACTAACGGAAAATTCCGATTCGTTAGTACATGTCTCGTAGTGGTCAGGTGTATACATGTTATATCACTATATATCGATATATATGTGAAATTATATTAATAATATATTTTTTTTATTTATGCGATTGCTTTTCTTCATGAAATAATGAATTATAACAAAAAAATAAACTCCGGAATGTACCGATCACAAGCGGAAATTCCCGATTCGTTAGCATCAATTTTTACAGTTAAATTATTAATTTCATCATTCAAAAAAAAATATTTTTACACAAGAGGTAATGAATTTTTGACACTTAATAATCCCATTCCGAGATGCCGCCCGCCAGGGCAACTCGAACGGTGGGACTAGCTGCCAAGGGTGTGCCAATGCAGCAAGTGAAATATAAAGAAGTATCGTTGGCCAAGAGCTATTGGGTAACAGCCAGTTCCTTTCAAATGAAAGGAACTAGTAATTATAAACATTATGAACTATGAATTATAAATAAATCATTAGTAACAAATAGTGTAAAGAAAATGATATTAAACAGATAACATAAGGATAAAAGTTTAAACGAATAAAATCTAAATAATTTAAGTAGAGAATACTTTTAGAACTATTAAACTGAAAAGTATTTTAAGACGAAAATATGAATTTTTTTATTCAGCCTGTATAATTTTAAAATATAGTTCTAACCTTCTCTTATAAAACGTTAAACCAATTTCATTTTATTTTATTTTTTGTGAAGTAAACTCCTTTGGTTTCATTAAAACATTTTCAAGGTAACTCTGTAGTAGATTTATATATATTTTTTTTAATGTGAAATTACATCTAATTGGATGATTTAAGAATTTTTTTCATTTTATTGATATCACCTTTGTATTGTATAGATGCTCAAGCTTTGCGTCCCACTATTTTGGCCATTCATCACGCTTATGAAAAAATTGGCAAAAATATCAAATTTTTAATTTGAAGCTATGACTTTCACATAATCTTACCACCATCACCATCAATTACCATCAATTTATTCACCATCAATTTTTTGTTGTCAAATCCATTCTTAGATATCGTCCTAAAATTATTTTTTTTCCTTTTACTGTTTTCAAAATTTATTTTACATATTTTTTTATTTTCTACTTTATAGAGCATTAAATATGAGTGGTTTTTAAAAAGTTTTTACATATGTATATATACATATATTTGTACTATTTGATTGATTATGTCAGCATAATATACATTATGTTACCAGCTGTTTTTTTTTCCAAAATGATATGTAGCATTTCATCTGCAAATACAAGAAGTTGTAAAAACATGTGTCAAATGTTTTATCCAGTACATCCACAGAGTGGGGTCTAGGATTCCCAGGAAACTGTGAGGTCATTAATGATGCCTCGCAGGTAATTCTACTATTTTTTCAATTAAATTCTTTAAAAAACGTTTTTATTGAACATTTCTGTTTTTTCTTTTCTTTTCTTATATCTTATTATCTGAAGAGAACTTTTACAATGTTTTCTTATAAGTTTCATATTTTTTACGATTCACAGATTTTTTAATATCGTATTGTATTGTGTTAATAAAAAAACTTTGTGATAGCACCAGTATTTTTCATCTTTTTTTTCCTAAAAATATTCTACCTGCTCGTTATTGTATAAAATTATTAATACAAATCGAATTAAGACCTAAGAATAATATTTACTAAGATACTTTCAGATTTAATTAATAATTTAAAGATATATATCCAATTCATAAATTTATATTTTATTTATTTATTTTTTTAATAGATAAAACTGTAATGTATAAATTACCGTAGTCGATATTTCTATATTTGGTGATATTTTATGGTTTCCTAAAACACTATATTGTAATCCTACATGCGTAAGGTACATAATAAATGTTAGTTTTGCTAAAGGTTGGAAAAGCCTCCACGAAAGGAAAGTATGCACTGGACCTGTAACAAAATAAAAGAAATATATATATACATACTCGTATATTAATAAATTATACAATTTTTTCATCTTTGTATTGGTTATAAAATTACACGTAAAATTTTACTGATTCGTATCAGTTTATTCCTAACATAAAATTGATTTTTAAAATTACTTGATGAAATAATTTATACCTTGATTAAAGTTTATGGTAAATTTACCTCTAATGAAGAAAAATAGTTTTTCACCGTTTACTAATTATAATATAGTTTTTAAAATAAAGTCTCCCGGGCTGGTCTAGTGGATAACTCGTCATCGCAAATCAGCTGATTTCGAAGTTGAGAGTTCTAAGGTTCAAATCCTAGTAAAGGCAGTTAATTACTTTTAAGCGGATTTGAATTATAGATCATGGATACCGTTGTTCTTTGGTGGTTGGGTTTCAATTAATCACACATCTCAAGAACGGTCGAACTGAAACTGTACAAGACTACACTTCATTTAAATTAATACATATCATCCTCCTTCATTCTCTGAAGTAATAACTTACGGAGGTTCCGGAGGGTAACAGAAAAGGAATGTTTTTAAAATAAGGCAAAAATTAAATACATCTTAATATATGGAACTATTTTTATTTTAAATACAGTGTAACCCCGTTATAACGCGATTATCGGGAAACTTATGTGACACCCGCATTATAGGCTAACCGCGTTATATAGAGAAGTAAATTTTAAGTTTCAATTCCTTTACAAAATACGTTTTTCGTTTAGACGACATGTTAGACAAATACGATCGCAAACAACACTATAAAATCTAATAAATTAACCAACCTTTTTTTTTTTTTTTTTTTTTTTTTTTTTCTCTCAGCTCCCCTGGGCCGGACCGACTTGTTGGTATTACGCCGCCCAGGGGAGTATCTTTAAACTCAAATAGGCCTCCCCACCTACCGGCTATATACCGGCAAGGCAGGTCGGCCTACCGGTTAGCTCTTTTTGAGAGTTCTTTATCAATATGGGACCCAAAAGGGCAATACTAATACACCACGCCAGACCCAGTTCGCCGTGACGCGGTACCGGGTCCCTTCAGTATTCAGTGTGCTCTTGCCTGACTGTTACCCGTGGAGTCCTTGGTGGCTCATCAGTGCCAACACACCGCAGCATGCTGGACCTCACCAGCAAGGCTGTCCACCCAGTCCTATTCTAGCCAACACCTTGTCTTCTCTCATCGGAGTATTTCTGTAGAACAACTTGTCTAACAAAACTAGCAAAATTATTCCAGTTTGACTCGCTTCTTAGCATGTAGTCTATTGTTGTCTCTGGAGTTATACCTGTGAGTGCCTTACTATGTCTAAGTGTGTCCCACCTATTGCACTCAAAAAAGGTGTGCTCAGCATCATCTATCTCGTTGCAGTAGTTGCAAATTGGCTCTTCTCTCTTGCCTATTTTGTGCAGGTAGTTATTGAAGGAACCATGTCCTGTAAAAAACTGCGATAGGTGATGATCAACCTCACCAAATCTTCTCGACAACCATGGCTTGATGTTGGGGATGAGGGTTCTCGTCCATCGACCCACAGCTTCCTGCGACCATCTTTCCTGCCAGATATTATAAACGGCATCCCTGACCTCTTGTTCTGGCTTGCCTTGTGCCCTCTCCACCCTCTTTTTTGCGATTAGGTCAATAGGAGGTGTACCCGATAACACGCACAGGGCGGCATAGGACACTGTCCTGTATGCGGACACAACACCTAGGAGCACACACCTGTGCGTCCTCGCCAGTCTCTCTTTGTTGCGCCTGATGGCGAAAGAGCGCCACCAAGCCGGAACGGCATACATAAGCGAAGACACGACGGTGGTCGCCAGTAAACGGCGCTTTGAGGCCCGAGGGGCATTCTGCGATGACATAATGATGTTTAGACTTTTTATCATCCTTTCTGCCTTGTTGCATACATTGACTATGTGCTCGGTGTATCTACCGTTTTTCTGGAGGATAACTCCTAAGTACTTGATGTTATTCGCTTCTTCTATAGCATGACCGTTGATGGAAATATTGAACGGTTCTAGCACTCTTCTACCCGTAAAGGCAATACACCGGCATTTTTCCGTAGACAGTTGCAGACCCCTGGACCTCAACCACTCCTGTATAGTGTCGATGGCCGCATACACCCTCTCCCGCACCTCCAAGACCGTCCTTCCCTCTACGAGGACTGCAAGGTCATCTGCATAAGCCAGCACCTGAACGCCGACAGGAAACTCCTTCTGAAGGAGTTCATCTATAATCACCAGCCACAACAACGGCCCCAAAACAGAGCCCTGCGGAACTCCACCGTGCATTTGAAAATGTACTGTTTCTTCCTGTGCTTCCACCAGACATCCTCTGTTGGACAAGTAACATTCAATTTGCCTACGCAGGTACGGGCTGAGGCCCCTAGCCGCAATTGCGTCATTAATATGACCCCAACCAATAGCCACGAACGCGTTTTTTTATGTCTAGTGATAGCATCAGTGGAATTCTCCTGGTTCGCCAAGTGCCTCTCTTCACCTCGTCGGCCCATCCCGAAATTCGGCAGATAGCCTGCACGGTGGATCGCCCCCGCATAAACCCGTACTGGTTAGGACTGATTCCGGCTCCCTCTTCTAGTTCTTTGATGATGCGGCGAGCCAGCATCTTTTCTACTAGCTTCCCCATCATTAACCAACCTAATCAAATCAATTAACCAACCTAATAAAACTTAACGGTACTGATAAACACAGTAAAAGCAGCTTGGAATAAATCACAATAATACCTAATAACATTTAGATACAGTTCCTCATACAGGCAGCACACTGATGGTCTTATCGCTGTTTCATAAAATGAGTCATGTGCAGTATATCATACGAATTTCTCACTGTATTAGAATTATGATTTAATTTTATTGAATCATGGTTTTGGGAATTCCAATGCTTTAAAATTGGTTGCGACTAATTGACATTGTTGTATTAGAAGCGTAGTTTTGGCAATTTCAAAGGATTTGTGGTGGGTTGGTGACTAACATTTCTTCATCCTATTTTATTTTTCCAGATATTCATATATTTTTTAGGGGACAGGTTATAATACACATCCGCGGTATAGTGACCCGCGTTTTAGCGAAGATATTCTGTATTATTTTTGAAAAAAATTACTTTTGCTGATCTCCGTGAAGTGGTACGTCTCAACCTTTCATATAGAGGTCTCAGATTTGAATCCCGTTTCAGCATGGTAATTTTTCTACGTTAAAAATTCCATTTTCATAATAAACTATCAGTAACAAAAAAATTAAATGTGTTTTCGTTGACAAGTGTGTAACACAGATCAAAAACGGCTCTATTTTATATAATCATATGATGAAAAGGAAATTTTTTTACACAGTTTTTTTATTCTTACAATTTTTCAGAGATTTTCTTTAATTAGCGGAAAGTATACGATTAAAAAATTGTTTTCTTAATCCAAATAAATAAAGGTTCAACGAGAATATAGTCAGGGTTTCTATATACACCAACCTTATCTATAAATAATTTATCCAGACCCTCATTTCAATGTAAAATTGATAACTGATGGATAATTAAATAAACAAAAATGTATTCTATAGTCAATTTTTATCCAATATTAACTTAAGTTATTAAATTATAAAATAATACATACCTCCACGTCCTATTTCACAATTAAATATTACCCAACCAAGAGAAATAGCCCAAATAAAACTGCTTAATCCTGTATATAATGATGATGAAATGCTGTTGTACGGTATATCATCTTGATGATAATAAGAAATTCCAAATAATACAGCGGTTGAACCAATTATGCTGAAGAACCAACCTATAAATAATTTTACCTGAAAGAGAAATTAATACAACTTAGTCGACTCAAATTTTTACGTTCCTGAGGAATATAACTATATTAAAGGAGAAAATATAGTAATGATATTAAAAATGAGTTATTGGATTTTTTGCAAAATTTTGTTTTAGGGTCCAACTAGCTCATCTAGACTAAACAATATATATGTATGTACTAAAATATATTTATGTACTTGTGAACTTATGAATTTTGCATTGCTTTTTTGATCGTATACCTCAGGATAGACCAAAGAGATTTTCTTCAAAATTTGCTCACATATTTCTATATATGGGGCATTAATCGTATTAATAGTTTTTAAATATCGTAAACGGGTCGGGAGATATTATGAAAAACAAACTTCAATTTTCTTCGGAGACATTATTTCTTCAGAGCAAATCTGTTGCCTACATAGGATATGTAAATAATCCAAATAATATTACAAAAACTTTTCAAAATTGTTAAAACTTGCTTTATACTTTTGTCATACTTTAATAAAATTATTATCATACATTGCATGAGTTTCATTATTATACTAATTTGAATTTCAAAAGATAACATCATATATTGCAATTTTTAATATATTTATAAAATATCAAACAAATTCTCAGTCAAACATTTACTACACAAAGTAATGAAATAGCAAAATTTTTCAATGAAGTTTTATAGTAAAGTTATTATTTCATTTACTTAGTAACTGAACAAATTTTCATCAGTAGGCAATGTCAGGAAGTATGTTAAATTATTTCACCTGCATTCTTAATTTACCCTCGTACGTGAGGATGTTTGCAAAAGTAATGGTGGAATATTGTATTGTCACCCGACCTTGGTAACTGTGCAAAATTTCATCAATATGCAATATCAAGAAGTATGTTAAATTTAAGGATGCAGCGTTTGAGAAAAAACATGAAAAAACATTGTGAGTTAAAGAAAGGCAAGTAAAAAAGACTCTAAATGTGAAAATTCATAAAAAATAATTTTTTTTTTCTTCTTTTCCATCGGTTTTTTTTTTCTCTTAAGGCCGCAAAGGACCACTTTAGTCAGAATAATTCAAGTCTTTTTTGCCGATCTTTTGGCCTTTTAAGTTCTTAGCTTAGAAATTTAGTCTTTCTTAATGATCTTGCTTTACGATCCTCTTCTAAATACTTAAAAGTTTTTACTTTTAAGTTGGTATTCGGATCTTTAATAACAAATTTTAATTTTTCGGATTTATTAAGTAAATCTTCGTAAGTCAAATTTAATTCTTGCATGTCTTCTTTAATTTCTTTGATCCATAATGCAGGATTTTTTAAAAACCAAAATCGTTCGATAATTCTCTTAGTAATCCTATCCTGCGGTAATCTTAACAAGTGTGCACAGAAAGGAATTCGCTTCTTTTTCATAGTATCAATTAAGGATTCCAAGTTTTCGTACAGAAATTTATTAGGCAATAATCCGTACTGATTTTCATGTTTATATTTCTTGTTTATGCAGGTTCTAAGAATTCTGCGTTCAACTTTACGCAAAGGTTCAGTCCTATTTTTCTGATTTAATGTAAATCAATGTAAGTCTCGCTCGCGTAAGTAATTACCGGTTTAACCACAGTTTTGTAATGTCTAATTTTAGTGTTAATCGAGAGCGATTTTTTGTGTAAGTATTCCTTCGATTTCTTAAATACTTAAAAAATTATTTTTTAGAATGTTTATGTTTCATAAAGAGTTATCACGAAATGTTTAATTTTTTTTTAAATTATACATTTTAGGCCTAGAATGCAAAAAATAACTTTATTGAAAAAAGAAACTTTAGCCTTTATTGAAATGATTGTTAAATTTAGAGAAAATCTTACTGCGAAAATTTATTAAGCTTAACCTATACATGAATATTTAAAAAAAAATTTCTTAAAATTCTTTTTCTACCTCTAAAAAAATATTGTTTTTTTTTGCTTCAACTCTTTTTAATTTTTTATTATTAATAGCGGGGAAAGTCACTCCTTAGTTTTCCGGTTTTTTTTACTGTATTATTCTTTAGTTTTTTTGCAGTTGAAAAATCAAAAATATTTGGTGACATATTAATGTATATTTTACAGAATTCTACAATGTTTTCGGGATGAGATACATGTTTTATAATGTAGAAATTTTCAAATAATTGCTGCATAAAGTCATCACAATTTACATTCTATAGAATACACATATTTAAAATTATATTTTCTAAATACGAGGTGCAACAATAAAGTAATGAGACTGATATGAATAAAAATATTGCTTACCGTTTTAGTCACGTTTAGTGTTGTCTCCTTCAAAGTAGTTCCGCTCTGATTGCACAAACTGATTCCAGCGCTTCTGCCATTGATGGTAACATTTCTGGAACTCATCTTCTGTAATATAATCCAAGATCCTCGTCACAGCTTTTTGAACATCTTGTGTTGTTTGAAAACGGTGTCCTTTGACCGCCATTTTGACTCTTGGAAATAGAAAAAAGTCGCACGAAGCGATATCTGGTGAATAAGGTGGCTGTGGTAGTACTGAAATTTGTTTTGAGGTTAAAAATTGCTGTACTGACAGAGCAGTATGGGATGGCGCATTATCGTGATGCAGAATCCAATTATCAGCGATGTTGGCACGGACACGAAGAACTCGTTTACGAAGTCTTTCTAAAGTTTCTTTGTAGAAATATCGGTTAACTGTTTGCCCAGGAGGCACCCACTCTTTATGAACAATTCCCTTGGAATCGAAGAAGCACACAAGCATGCATTTCACTTTTGACTTTGACATGCGAGTTTTTTTTTGGTCTGGGTGATCCCTTTGAGCACTATCGCGAACTATGGCGTTTTGTCTCTGGATCGTATTGAAAAAACCAACCTTCATCACCGGTGATAACACGGCTCAACAAATCTGGATTGATTTCCGTTTGCTCTAACAGATCGGCTGCCACATTTTTCCGTGTTTCTCGCTGTTGTATGGGATTTTCGGGGCCATTTTTCACAAATCTTTCTCGTACCAATATCTTCGGTTAATATTAGACGAACCGTTTCTCGATTGATGTTGAATTCTTCTGCAATCATTTTCACGGATAATCTTTGATCAGATCGTACGATTTCACGCACCCTGGTCAAGTTGACATCTGTCCGTGAGGTTGATGGTCGTCCACTGCGGTCTTTATCTTCAACATTTGTTCTGCCTTCACTAAAAATTTTATGGCACCGAAAAACTTGAGCTCTTGACATAACTTCCTCTCCAAAAGCCTTCTGAAGCTTACCGTAAGTTGTCGTCACGTTTTCATCCGATTTAACGCAAAATGAAATGGCATACCGTTGCGCAATATTTTGCGGTTTCATTTCTGTGACGAGAGACACAAACACGTGTTCACTTATTACATCACAACTCACGACTGTGCAGTTGCATCAATCTGCCGCTTGGACTAGAAGTAGCTTATAGACGAAGGTCAAAGATGGTGTGCCTACGCAAGCTGCAGGGTTGCCACGTCTTGCAAAGAAAAATCAGTCTCATTACTTTATTGTCGCACCTCGTATATAATATTACAGATGCAAAATTTTATTATAAGTAAAAGTTATCTGCATTGTTTTGCAACTGGAATCTTTATCCGGTTTGCAGATTATCCACTAGTATAGTTTAGACGCTATCCCCGGATTGAAACGGTGTGTTTTGATAGTTCCACAATAGTTTCGCTATTACCAGTGAGCTTCAATTAAGAAGCTAATTTCCTTCCGGGTAAATAAAAGTAACAGCATGGGTAAAGTCAGGGCGGCTAACTCAATTCCCGTGGTACTTGTTCAAAACAGAAGGAAAAAATCATAATTAAAGAGGAAGAAAAAGATCAATCCATAAAACCTCACTGTTAAACAGAAACAAAACAGAGTGGAAATGTGCCGAGATCTTGTAGAGCGAATTTAAACTGATCCTGATTTTCTAAAAAAAATGTTATTACTGTTGATGAATCTTGGATATTTGAGTACGAGCTAGAAACAAAACGCCAGAACAAGGAGTGGCACACTTCAAACTCACCACGTCCCAAAAAAGCAAAAATGAGCAAATCAAAACCATGCTAATATGTTTCTTTGATATTAATTTCATTGTCCGTAAGGAGTTTTAGCTTACAGGAGAGACTGTAAATCAATAATTTTACCGAGAAATTCTTGAAAGATTGAGGAAAAAAGTTATGGGTGTGAGACCAGCTATCAAAGACAACTGGATGCTGCATCATGACAATGCACCTTGTCACACTGCATTCTCAATTAATGAGTTTTTGGCAAAGAAAAACATTCCTGTAGTCCTTCAACCACTTCATTCGCCTGACTTGAGTCCCTGCGACTTTTTTCTGTATATCGACTTTTAAAAAACATCTCAAAGGACACCAATTTGGAACAGTAGAAAACAAAAAAATGTAACCGACCATCTGAAGAATATTCCGGTTTCTGAGTTCCAGCATTGCTACGAAAGGTGGGAAAACCGTTTGATACGTTGCTTGCCTTCCCAAGGAAATTATTTCGAAGGTGATAGAGTCCATTTATAATTGGATTGTAAATTAAAAGTTTTCTGAACCAATTTCCTTACTTTATTTACAGACCTCGTATAGTCTGGACCTTGTAAGGCTCCTGTACGATCTGTCCAATGATCTAGAAAAATTTCATTTAGAATTTCCTGTGTCCTTAAATAATAGTGAAGCAATCAGCCAGGGCAGCATATCTTTCCCCTCTATATTATTGTTTTTGGGTTTACTTAAATCATAATTTATACAAAATAACTGTATCATTAACGGCTTGAAAAAGTATATAATTGACAAATCTTTTCGTATATACCTCCAAACATGAAAAAGAAGATATTACATAAGGATATCGCACTCTCAAGTAGTAGAAGGGAAGCATTTTGAATATTTCTGGTTGAATGGAATGCTTTCAAAGTTTATTAAATTAGGTAGTACATTTAACTAAATATTAAAAATAAATGTATCGATAATTCAATTAAATAATATCGGTTGACCAAGCCATGTAATTTGTAGTGGTGTTCCAAATTATTATTTATTATTGTTTTGTTCTTATTGGTGTTATTTGTTATTTTGAAGGCTGTTATTATAAGTATTTAGGCAAGGAATTATAACAGTAACTCTTTAAAATTTGTGACTGGATATAATTCTAAAGCGAATATAGAAAAAAAACGTTACTACGGGCGTTTTATCTCGTTTTATTACTGCCATGATTTTTCTGTTTTATAAATTTGAATGCTTTTGTAAAACGATGGAGTTTATCGAGAAACGAGTTTCACCATCGTTTTTGCCGTAATATCTTACAATAAAATTATGTATTACATATCCATCTTCTAATAAAAAAAAGAAGTATGATTCAATATTGCAGACAAAAATTAAAAATACCATAAGTAGTAATTTTGTAACTAAGAATAAATAGATCCGCAAGATTTTGTTCCTCCAAGTAATCCTCAGTTTTGAATAATGAAACCGTTTCCATATTTTATTACCACTCTATATGCTATCCACATTAAATCATATATCAAAACGTGATACCAAATTTTATATAGCATATAACTTCCATCAATATATCAAACCAGTTTATTAATTTCTTTTCCGTAAGGATCTCATCGTTTTCAAAATCCCAAATACCTACCAGTCCATGATGAAGAAGATCTTGATAAAGAAAATTGATAAACATTTTTTAAACTATCGACATAAATTTGACATAATAAAAAGATGTAAATAAATTTACTTTTAATTCCAAAGTTATAAAAAAAATCATCAAGGTATAAAATAATTTTTACGTGGGAAATATTGTTTCTAACGACTTTAATCAGAGATATTTTTAATAATTCTAAATTGCTGAAACAATTATAGCGAGACTTGTAAAATTAATTTTTACAAGCAACATTTAAAATTACAAGTTTAATCGACATTTAAGTTTTACAAGTTTACCTTGATTTAGAATATTTCAAGGAAAAGTGCAAAATAGATCGGCCGTGATATTCACCTCATAAAAAACAAGAACTTCATTTTTGTTTTTATTTTTATTTTGTTCCGATGTTTCTGAAAGGAAATATTGATGTTTATACTAAGGATGCGGTAATGTTTATGAACTTTTTATTACACGCAAAAGAGCATAAAATTTTATTTATATTTACCTATTCGATCAGACAGTAAAAAAAATTACTTGTCTTAGGTTTGTAAAGACAAATAATTTATTAAATCTCAAATTCTTTTTATAAAAGTGAATAACTTATCACCCCTTTTTCAGTATTGGGTTTATATATATATATATTGGGTTTATTTTTTATCATACGTAAGTTTAATGTTAGTAAAAAGACCTAGAAAATTACATCGTACCATCAAAATAGTTATTTATAAAAATATATCTTTCCACTTAATGCTTTATAAAAAATATATCTTTCCACTTACTGCTTTATATTTTTAACCGACACCAAAAAAGGAAGAGGTTTTCAATTCGATTGTGTTTTTTTACTTCCTTGTACGCAGTAAAGGAAGTGTTGTGATAACGAAAAATTTCGGTTTTCATATTTCAACGGAAATATCCAGTTTGATCATCCTTGAATCCATTTTGACTGCAATCGACTGTACCAAAAGTGTACAAGAAAGCCCAAAATACAAAAAAATTGGATTTTGGACTTTTTCTTAACTGCAGTAATAAGCCGTAATTGTGAGCTTTTCAACGATATATATAATAAGTGGTACTTACTTTTTTTGGTTCCAGAGTTATAGCCAAATAAAATTTTAATTAATGAAATATTTGGATTTTATAAGGTTCGAATCAGACATCATATCTTCTTTTTTAATTTGTTTTTTTTTTTTTTTTTTAGTTTAAATATGTTGATTTATTAATAATTATTAACCTCTGATTGTAAAAAACTCTTACCATAAATAATAAGTCAATAACAACATTTTTTATTTTTTCATATTATTTTGAAAAAGATATATGAAATAATATCAGAAGTTATTAATAAAATAAAATTTTATGTACTTGTCATTTAAAAATGTTTGTATAAGTAATTTAACAGGCGTAAAAAGAAGTTATGTGAAGTCCACATCACATTTTTTGTTTAGAATAAATTAAATAATTTTTTTCTGTGTGGAACGTAAACGTTTATCGTGTTTACTGAACACAAAGTTTCATAGTGTAATACTTGAGTGAAGTAATATCGGACGATATGAGTTCACAATCTATATTAGCATTAGATATAGGACTCGATGCAATGTAACTTTAGTTTCTTGTTTTAAGGTTACTATATTTTTGTTTATCAGAAAATGAAATGTCTGAAAAATTTTTAACTGCATCATTGAGACGTAAATTACACCAATTTTATCTCTTTATTAACGGATTTAAAATATTGTTTTGCTTTTAATTTATTATTAATATTCTAATTAATTTTTATAAATTTTCATAAATATCGAAAGAGTTTTATTCTAACTCCTCAAAAATACAAAAATAGTTAAATTAAAAATATTTCAGAAATTCTATTGTGGAGTAAATATATATAAAACAACTGAATTTTATGTTATGATATTAAAAGCTTAAACATTATAACTTTATTGCAATTTCTATTTTATTTATAGCACGTATGTTCATAACGTTACAGTAAATAAAATCATAGTAAATGGTTAAATTGTCAACTATCTAGCAGACATTTTAATTGAAAAAAAAAATTTATTCATCACTTCTGATATTATCTCACTTTTTAATGTTGTAATAAAATGGAAATTTGTTTTAGATTTTAAATTAACAACATTAATATAAATTTAAAAAATATATAAATTACCTTTGAAAGTTTTATATCTTTTTCAACATTTTGTAATACGAAACCGAGTCCAATTCCGACCAACCATTGACTAAATTTCGTATGCGTAGTTACGTATTCAGTTGAATGTTTTAAATGAGTTCGATAATCTCTGAAAAATATATTTTAATTAAAAAAAAAAAAATATTTGTTCAAAGAATATGGTTTTTCTATTGAAAATTTATGATGAAAATTTTCTTTTCAATTTTTAACTTTAAAAATAATTGGTAATTTATTAGCAAATAATTCATGTTTTAGTAAATATTAAATTTTTACCTGAGAATTCTTTTCCTTTCAATATTTAACATTTTACAAACATAGTTCTAATAGTTAGAAGATATAAGTGAAAAATTGGCAATTTAAAATTACTGTTAATTCAGTATAAAAATTTTAAGTTCGATTATATCTTTATATTAAATAAATAATTTTATAGACTATTGCATACCTAGTGAAAAAAATAATATAATGTTTAGATATTGATTGCTATAATTATTTGACTGTCATTTATGTCGTAATCATTCTCTTACCTTGAATATTTCACTACGGTTTCGATATAACTCTTAAATTATTATAAATGCGATCATGAATTAGTTTTATGACACTCTGTTATATAAAAAAGACTTTCTTACGATACTTTTAGGTAGATTTCATAAGAAAGCTATATTGTATTGTAATGGGTACCATGATTCGACTTCCGGAAAATTTCGACATCGTCTGGGGTTTCACGAACCCCAGACCACAAAACAATCATCAGTTCAAAGGTTTATGTATATTTCACTTTCTTGTGAACACGATAACTACCGAAATTTTGCGCCAATCATTTTCAAATTGTTCCTTAAAAATAATTCGTCCCAAAATCTCGGTTGAGATCATTAACGGCCCAAATCGGACCATGGAGATGGAAATGGGGGCTTTTTCAACAAAAAAAATATCACTATAACGTTCTTATTAAATTAAATATCGAATTCGTTTAAAGTTCCTGCTATTCTTTGAATAAGGACCTAATAGTTATGTAAATAAAGTTTTTTGATATCACCAACCATTGGCCCAGGGAGTGGAAAAATGGGGTTTCGAAGACAAAAAAATCATACCTCCCTTAATAGGCATAGTATCGAATCGGTTTAAAGTGGTCGTTAGTCCTTTAATCATTACCTAAAATTTTTGTCTGTAACAATTTTTGATATGACTAACCCATACGGTAAGGGATGACCAAAATGTTACTGGAATTGTAAGAAGATGGAACTGTATGCTAAATATGTGAAACATTTTTTCACATGCAACCATTGTCGTATTGAGTAAATTTTTTTTTCTTAACTTTAAGGTGGAAATCTTTTTTATTTCTTATTTAGCAGCGGTGAAATCTACCTCCGCCTTCCGGCGTGCCGAAAGGGATTTTTTTATTTATTTTTGGAAGAGGAGCAAAATCATCCAAAGAAACCAGGCTGGTATGAATTGATCATATGATATTTTTACCTCCTCTTTCACTCATGTTTTCCCGAGGCTAGGACCGCTTTCGTATTGTTATAGACCGGAACGTGTTGACAATTCCTTAATTTAAGCCATCTTCCTAGAAATCTACAGATCGGCTAAGCATTCCTTGGACCTATTTACGTCCGATAACCCGTTCGTCGTAACCTGATACCGAGTCCCATCACTCCTCACCTATCGACATTGCCGTGATAATATTTTCAGGAGAAAATTTTTAATTCCCTCAACCCCAAATACTCCTCGCTTTTGAGGAAAATGGGGGCAGGTAAAAAAATTTGGCGCATCTTCGCTTTCTTTATCGTAATAGCGGCACTGGGTAGTGCTAACCTTTTCCATAGATTGGATATACTTGAGCAAATAGCCATGTTCAGTAAGAAACCGGGTGAGATAAAATGTGTCCACTTCTATGTTACCGCATCACCACAGTTCTGCCACACACTTGTCAATCAACTTCTCTTAAGATTCCTGCTGCTCCCACTGATAATCTAGTGGCTGAGCTGGATATCTCTCTACATTTCTGAATAATCAATATTTTTCCTTATGATTTTATCATATCAGTCATATCTAGAACATCCCCCCTCCCGAGAATTTAGAATTATATGTAATTCTTCTGTTTTATCCAATTCATTTTATCCAGTTCATATTTTTTGGCTAATTTCTTTATGTTTGACTTATCTAATTTCGTACAAAAAAAATTTTATTTACCGAATATTGGTGAGGAATTTTGGAGCATAATTCAGTAAATAGCGTTTAATTATTTTGCATTATGAAAAATTAAGGATCGAAACTTATGTACTATTATTGCTTATGTTTTAAAATCTTATATCGTTTTCCGCCTCAGTTTGCTTTGTACAATCCAAAAATTATGTATATATATATATATATATATATATATATATATATTCAGCGTGTTTATAAAGTATATAAACCCTTAAATAATTTTCAGACGTTAAAACTAGAAATATAAAATTTAGCAAATATTTCTATATGGAAACAATTTACTCTCTATATTAAATTATTACTTAATTTTTCTTTAACACCTTTTAAAATAATACGATGGTCTCTTACCGAAAAATAGAAGTAGAAATAATTAATAAATTTTATTTTTCTACGTGTAACTGCTGAGACGTTATTTAACGGTTTCAGTAATTTATCAACATTCTACTTATTAGTACGAGTTTAATGTATATAATTTAAGTGGCATTTAAATACTTTTATACACATTTTTTAATTTAAGATAAAATTACGATTGAAAAATATTAATAATCATTTTAGGATTTTATATTTGCAATATCTTTTTAAATTTTCATTTAACAAATCAGAATAAAGTATAAAAATAAATAAATCTCTCTTTTCACACAGAATATGTAATGGAGGGCTAGAATGTTGATAAAAGCATGGTATTAAGAAAGCTTGTGAATTATTAGTACATTTAATTAATTCCATAATGTGTAATACAAAAACCAGGTTCTCCATAGTCACTTAAAATAATAATAATAATTCTGTCACAGATATATTTTGTCATCAGCAAACTACTTTACCCTTAAACTGAACAAAATTATTTTACGCTAAACATAAAAACTGTATGTTTTTCGACTCCCAGTCTTTTGTATTTTCATTCGGAGGTTCCGGGTTCGAATCCCGGTCAGGCATGGCATTTTCACACGCTACTTGTTATTCATCTCATCCTCTGAAGCATTAGCTAACGATGGTCTCGGAGGTTAAAAAAAAAAAGTATTGTATTTTACTACAAATTTAAAAGTACTGTTTACAGATCTATTATTATCAATTTTTCTAGTTATATTTTATATATAACCAATTTACCCCGTAATTTTGGTCCCAAAAATTACAGTCTAGCTTAACTTTTACCTTATGGATTACATACGTTATGCGGCCTTGCGTCGTAAATTTAAATTTCCCGGGAATCTTCGTCAAATCCTTGGCAATAATAAAGAATTTTTGGACCAGGTATTTTTATTTTTTCCAGTTATTAGTATTTTGCACGCCTTTTAATAGTTTTCTTAATTTTTTTGTACGTTAGTTTTATGCTTTTGTGTTTTAAATTTTAGTTTGTCTTTTATTTTGTCTTTGTTTTTAGTCTTTTAGTTTAAGTTTTAATTCTGTTTTTAAATTTTTACTTTACGATTTTATTTTAATTTCGTTTTTTTATTAGATTTTATATTTTATTTTTATATTCCATATTTTTTTCTAGGCGATTGGTAACACGAAAATATTTTTCGTCCAAAAAAATTAACATTTAGACTACGTTTTTTATTTTGTCTTTGTCTTTAATAAGTTTGTTTGTTTTTTGTTTTTGTTTATATTTCGTGTTCGGGCGATGATAACGCTGGGGCGTTTTTCGCCCAAAAAAAATTAAAATTACCAAAACAAAGAAATCAGGGCGAAATCTTTCGCCAGCTGACATTTTCTAACGAATCGTATACGAACCTATATTTATAGCAACTTTCTTCTTTATTTTATCAGGTTGACTGCCACACTGAAAAATGCAAGATTTCAAAGGCTGCTCTACATATGTTGCTAAAAATATCTACCAGTGCTGTCATTTTTTTTTTCAATTTCAATGGAAGGTGTTGTTATCCTATTAATAATTTTTGATACCAATTTCACTTCGCAGCTTTACTTTTTGAAATATTCAAAAATAAAGTTGAGGCATCAATTTGTGCCTCATTACAATCGTGGATAACGAGACACTAACTGATGTCTCAGAATGTTTATTATATTTTAATTGAATTATAATATCTTTTACTTACTAACAACTGATATTTATTTTTAGTTCTACAACTCCAGAATTGTTTGAATACTATTTTTATTAATTGATATACTTTTTATTAACATAAATTACTAAAATTCATTCTCTTCGGTAATGAAATCACATCTTACTGATAATTATGCTTTGAATTGAGACTTTTAAAGTAAATTTTGAATTTACTGTTTTTAAGATATTAAAATATAACTTAACTTTGTCAGTAAACAACTAAAATTATTTCATTTTATTACAAAACTTATCAATTATATTTATTTTGCATTTATATGGTGATTTAAAAAAAAAAATTCTTTAATTTCATGTTTAAAAAAAAATGCCTGTGCTGCATAAAACACAATAATATACAGAATTTTATATCCAAAATAATATATAATTTGATACAAAAAATTAATAATATTGCGTCTCACGTGTTAGGTTACATTGAGACATCATTTGATGTCTCATGGGAGTAATGGATTGCAAAACTGAGACATCATTTGATTTCTCATTGCAGCCAACTTGTTAACCAGTGAATCTTGTTCTAAAATATTACATTCTTCGTGAATCACTCACCATACAGTATATAATAAAATTCTTTAACTATACAAATTTATTAAAACTCTGCAGCGAGGATACGTATATCGGATTTGATTATTATATAATAGTAATACTTTAAAATTAAGAATTAAATTATTGTGGAAATAAGTAACGAATATATACGTTTTAGACTGGTGATGAAAAATTTATAATGACGGACAAAAATTATATAAAAATAGTGATATAAATCCACTTCTTTCCTGATGAAAATTGGAGAAATTAATACATTTTTTTAGGTTAGAATGTGATAATAGCTTCTTGAATTATATGTATTATAAATCAGATTTTTTAATTGTTATTTTTCTAAAATATTTTTCTTTATATAATATATATATATAATAATTATCATATATATCTTTGTATGTCAACATACTATTTTGCTGACATAAACATGCGATTACGTAGTAATTTTTTTACTTTATTTAATTTACCACAAACATATACATTTGGATATACTTCAGAATCTGAGATAGATAAGTGCTGAATAACCAAATAAAATTATTACGAGAGTAACCTTCGTTAAATCATACCTCAGCTCATTAAGGTTAACTGTGGTAAAGTAAATAGTAGTTGCTAACTATGAAGTAGAGTCAAACGTCCGTGTAATTATTATTTCATTGATTGTCAGTTGATATAACAATGTACTAAATAATTATAGAGTATCATAAAAGTAATGATTTAGCCAATTTATTTATTTGTTAAATGTAGTATAGCAATTTTTATGTTTAATTAAAAATCATTGTATTAACTAGCATGTAATCAATCCGTTCAGAATTTAAATCATTATATTAACTAGCATGTAATCAATCCGTTCAGAATTTTTTTTTATAATTACGATATTTATTTCCATGAGTATACATTTTCAAATAGCTTGTTATACTTGATTTAAAATAATAATCTGTAGGAATGAGTTTGAAGTTTCCTCGCTTTATTATAATTTATTTATTCTTTTCTTAACGATCACAACAACAGCCTACTGCCAAAATTAAAATTACCTGATTAGATGTGGTGAAATCGGAACAGTTGAAAAATGCGATTTCTGAGCGTGATCCCAGTCTAACAATAATAATTTATTTATTTATTTTAATATTTTCATATAATTTTACAATATCTCTATGACATAAGTCCCTCTATGACATAAGTCTTATCAGTAGGAACATATAATAAAACCAATAAATAACCAGTAACCATATAACCAATAAATAAAAGTTGAACTTATTAAATTTTTTCTCCGAGAGGATGAGAGGAAACTTTCCGTGATGGTTGATGATGAACTCTTGGAGGAATCTAGGAATTTCTAGGTATGCCCCTTGATCGAGGGCTGTCCTGGGATAAACACATAGATCATGTTTGCGCTAAGGTTTCATCGGACATCTTTGCCCTTCGTAACTTACAAGTGTCTGCAGTTTAGATCTGTTGTAAATGTCTTACTATGGGCTAATATTTCCACACTTGTCCTAAGGGATTCGAATTTTGGGATACTGTGGTCGGAGCTTGATGAGTAGGATATTTCGGCTGCAGAACAAAGTTGTTATACTGGTTGGATGCAGCTCTCCAAGATTCCCTATCTAGCGCTAGTTATTTCATTTTAAAATACCCCCAACATACTACATCCTTAATAACTTGTTTTACATATTCCAAACGTTGCTTGCCTGCACAATTTTTTTCTTCTACCTGTGCTTCCAATATTAAAGTGACTATTCCAGGATGCCTTAATATGTAGCCTATAAGTCTGTCTCTTCTTTATACTACATTTATCCAAATGCTTCTTTCTTCATCGATTTGCCGCAACACCTCTTCATTTGTCACTTTATCCACCCATCTGATTTTTAACATTCTCCTATATCACCACATTTGAAAAGCTTCTAATATTTTCTTCTCAGGTACCCCGATCGTCCAAGTTTCACTTCCATACAAAGCTACGCTCCAAACATATACTTTCAAAAATGTTTTCCTGATGTTTTAATTAATTTTTGATGTAAAAAAATTATATTTCTGAATGAAGGCTCGTTTTGACTGTGCTTTTCGGCATTTTATATCGCTCCTGCTTCGTCCATCTTTAGTAATTCTACTTCCCAAATAACAAAATTCATCCACTTCCATAATCTTTTCTCTTTATAGTTTTACATTCAGTGATCCATTTTAGTTATTTCTACTAGAGTTAGAATGTTTATGAAATTAAAATTTAGTGAGTCTTGTAGGGACCCCTTCTCGGAGATGGGATTTCTGACTTTTCTTTGTCTATATATATTGAATGTTGTGCTGTATTGCCGTTTATATGCAATTTAGTGCGCATCGGAGATGTAACACTTTTTGCGATACCAGAGGAAGGGACAACGTGCGTGCCCAACAGCGCAGAACAATGCCTTTCGAACGTTTGCCGTCGCAAGTTGATGTTAGACTAATTAATAGACTCCCAGAGGATTTCAAACAAATTCCCATTTTGAGTCGGTTTAAATCTCGGCTAAGACGCCTCTTGGTGTCTAAGGCGTTCTACTTTGTTGACAAGTTCATGGATGGCCGCTGGGATAATTAATCAAAATTTTATCAGGACAGAGCCTGATGTCAAAAGGTGTGAATTGTGCATTAATGATTCGTTTTGTATGTTTGAATGGACGACTGAATGGATAGAAACGACTTTAAATTTGTAATTATTTCTGTAGAATTTTAACTACATTTTCTAGTTATTGATTGTTGACAATTGTAATGCAAGTTTTTATTGTTTTTTATGCAATAAAAACATTATTATGTTTTTATTATTATTATTACATAAATTGTATAGTGCAACACAAAATAAAATACAATGAAGTATATACTTATATTCTTAGCAACTAGTCAAAATTCTGTCAAATACTTAACTAAGGTGGTAATAATAATAATAATAATAATAATAATAATAATCACAATAATAATTTTCTTCTTTTTATTGTTCACTTCTACACATCTCTAGAGTAAACCACCCTCATTAGATAGAAAAGGGCCAGTCAGTAAGAAATAATTCGGGAAAATTACTCTACAAAAACAAAAAAAAAACCTTCGTATGCTATTTATATATTGTGAGGAAACTTCCAAATTTTATGTCTGTTTGTCAAGTAAGAAGGTAAGTATTTTGAAAACTTATCCATTATATCAAGTTTTATTAACTGTTTTGTAGAATATTAATCATCATTTTGTTTATTGCTATGAAAATCTAGGTAAATTAAATTTGTCTGATTTCATACAGTAATCATAGCTATTGTTAAAACTGAACTTAAATTAGTTTCGGTAGTACGGGCTTTAAAATCCAAGTTGTTTAGAAGAGGTATCGTAAAAGTTTTTTCAAATTATATACAAACGAATGTACAACTTTCTCAAAGAGTTTGAGAAGTAGTTCAAAGTACAGAAACTGGTCTAAAATCTTTTTGTACATCGTGGACTAGATTATGGAATTTGATTTACGAATATATATTTTCATAAAGTTTGAGAAAACGCCAGAGTGAATAACCAGTTAAACATCTTTGTTAGAATAGGTGTGATTAGTTCAATTTCTAACCCACTGGGTTGGTCTAGTGGTAAACGCGTCTTCCCAAATCAGCTGATTTGGAAGTCGATAGTTCCAGCGTTCATGTCCTAGTAAAGTCACTTATTTTTACACGGATTTGAATACTAGATCGTGGATACCGGTGTTCGTTGGTGGTTGGGTTTCAATTAACCACACATCTCAGGAATCGAACTGAGACTGTACAAGACTTTTTACACTTCATTTAACTTATACATATCATCCTTATTCACATCGTGTGAAGTATTATCTGAACGGTAATTACCGGAGGTTAAACAGGAAAAAAAGAAAGAAAGTTGACTAATTTCTTTTAAATTTAATTTCTAAAAAATGCCGGAATATCATTTGACAAATTCTACCATTTAACTGATTTATTACAGTAGTTACATTTTTAATATCACATAAAAAAAATATGAAACTCTTCAAATTTAAATCTGGTTTTTAACGATTTTATCAGTTTTACTCCCGGCTCATCTTGAAGAACCGTGTTCTGTTGAGTTTTATCGTAGCTTATAGTTTTATAAAATAACTTTACTGGAAAAATGTTTTACTCTTAAAATTTTATTTCGCTTGTTCGTCTGCTTAGAATCTTCTTGATGACAAATTTTTTATATGGATAAGAATTTTTCGTATACTTCTGTGTGTGTGTGTGTGTGTGTGTGTGTGTGTGTGTGTGTGTGTGTGTGTGTGTGTGTGTGTGTGTGTGTGTGTGTGTGTGTGTGTGTGTGTGTGTGTGTGTGTGTGTGCATTAAAGGTAAGAACCTCATCAGCCGGATGCAACAGAGTTTTTACTTTGTACGAAATTTTGTGAATTCTTTTAGAAAAAATAATGGAAAAAATTGACATTGATAAAATTTCAATTACAAATCATTTTGCACTCTAATTCGAGGAATTAACATTAAAAATTATGAAGCCAACAGGCGAATGCATAACTTAAATCTTACTATTCTCGTGTATAAATTAATTTTGGTTGTAATAAGTTGCTTTAAACATTAATATGCAACATTCGAAAATATTAATACACCTTTTTTCGTATTTTGACGTTGATTAGTAACCCCGTTGAATTAAAAAAAAAAATAGTACAAAGATGATTAAACAAATATTTTTTCCATTTTTTATGGCATACAACAGTGGTTCCCAAACTTTTCCGAATCGCGGCGCCCTTTTTCAATTCAAAATTTTCCATTGCGCCCTACTCTATTAAAATTATGCCTACTCGTGAGTAAGGGATAAAAATAAACAAAAATCGTGTATTTTCATTACTTTTTTTACTTTATTAACATTAAATTAATAATTATAAATATCTTCGTTCAATTAATTATAAAGCTTTTACAATATTTCGCGGCGCCCCTGTGAAGTGGCTGCTGCCCCCGGGGCGCCGCGGCGAATTGTATGGGAATCACTGATATAGAATATTCTATTTCATAATTACAAGACGATAAAAAACAAACGTCACAATAAGGGTCTATGAGGGTAAAACATACTGAAATTAATTTCTTTGGAAGAAATCAGGGTAAGAAATTAATGATGTCTAACTATTTTTTTTGACCTATTTATAAATATATATACATATATTTTATACCTTTTATGTGTTACAAATTCATTATATATAGTTTGTACTACATACCATAAAAATAGTTTTATTTTGATACCTTTTTATACTTGTCTTAAAAAAATATAATAATAAGAAAATAATAGTAGAATTACCTGGCAATAACTGATCCCGCTGGTATTTCATTGATATATGAATTAAGAGTTGTAATTAAAATAGCAATCACGATAAGAGTTGGTATCATATATTTCACAAATCCTTTCCATTTTACTATTGCGAATAGCAGTATTGGTGATATTACGTACAATTGCATATCCACTGATAAATACCATGTTGACGGTATACACTATAATTAAAACGCTATATTTTATCTTATTCTATACAAAATTAAGATTTTTTTTTTTAACAAATGAAAAAATTTTTACATAAATTAAACTGAAAAAAAAAATTCCATATGTAAGTCGAAAAATACAACTATTATATTAGAAATTAATTATAAGGACACAGATTAACCATGTTTAATATAAAAAAAAATAAGGATAGAAAATGAGATTATTTGTTGAAATTGTATTATTCATATTTTTATAAATACTTTCATATTTTTGTGTGAACGTAAACTAGGAGAATATGATGTATGATTTTTATGGATGAAATTAAAGTTAAAATAACCTAGGAGTAACGCATTGTAATAAAATTACATAAGAGTCACAAAATATTGTTATTAAAGAAAAAAAATTTTAAAAAAAATTGATGAATAAAGAATGGAACGAATTCATTGATAACTGACTTTATATATATATATTTTTTAAATATATATATATATAAATAAATAAAAATGTAAATGTTCGTTTGTTCAAAAAATTAAATCTCCGAAAGTTCTTCACCGATTGCTTTGAAATTTTGACACAACGTTGCATTCGAATACGCGGGTATTTTTATAAACCTATTATTTATATACCCTAGATGTCACAGGTAAAAACATGCTTTTTTTAAAAACAGCGCTGTGTTGGACGTAAAAGCAACACTAGCTATACTAAATATTTTACGATTCCATTTCAATGTTTCCGGTATGTGTGTCCGCTATAGAATAAAAAACTACTGGACCGATTTACGCTCGGGGAAAAAGGGAGAAAGGGAAAATCGAAAAGGGTTGGAAAGAAAATGGGAAGGAGGAAATGAAAAAAGAAAAGAGGACAAAATGGGATAAGGAAATGGAAAAGGGAAAGGAGAAGAAAGAAAGGGGGAATTAGGAAGGGTGGAGGGAAATAAGGGAAAGAGAAACGGGTAAAAGAAAGGGAAAGTGTGAGGAAAAAGGGTAAAAGGTGGAAAGGGAAAAGGAACACAGGGGAAAGAGAATATGGTAAAAATGAAAATGGGTTAAGGGAATGTGAAAAAGTAAAGGGAAAAGGGGAAAAAGGAAAGGGAAATAGGGAAAGGTTAAATATTTTGAAGTTCAGTAATGTTCAATTTGTTAATGTTTTATCATACTTTCAATTGCACTCATTTAATCTATATATGTACTCAAATCTAATAGTAACGAAGCATTGCCGGGTCTGCTAGATATAAATTAAATTCTTAAAATGTGTTATCTTGAGTTAACTTTTGTTAATCTATATTTGTAACAAAGTAAGACAGAAAGACAAATGTTACTTTAAAAAATTCAAATAGTTAAAATATCGATGAGGTAGCCATTCGTGAAAGACAGTCATCGATAAAGAAGTTGCATAGCTTGAAAACTTGCTCAACTGTTAATTTAAATCACCCACTAATGTTTAAAGAGAACATAATGGGCAGCACAAATATAATAAAATTGGTAATAGGAATTAGATTCACACCATGAAAGCTCCCACTATAGTGTAGAATTCTGTGTCGTATTAAATTGAAACCACACAAGCCAAGTCATAGTTGTTTTACTTCTATGATAATATTAATAAATAGAAGATTAATAAAGAAGAAGGAGATTTTAGGTAATTTGATGAAACACTTATTAAAAGAAGGATTAAGATTAGGTGTTCATTTATTAAGGCATCCTATTTTATTAAACCTGATTCTAGAATGAATGATTAAATATAACTATTATTATATGAAACTTCGAATTCAGGATGTAAAATGGAAAAGATTAGTGGAGTTTTCTGTTGGGGGCTTCACTCTCTATATTTTGTTATTTCTCAAGGATTTACAAAAAATTATTATGTAATGTTGGTTAAATTATCATATTTAATAAATATATAAGGTAGTAGATAAATAATTTTGTAAAACTTTTAGCTGTATTGGCCTGGCTAAGACAACGATCCAGAATTGTCTATTTATATTTAATGATAATAACTCGTCGTTCTATGAATAAAACTTAATGTGTCGGCATAACAATATTCCGTAATTTGAAATAATGTTAATTTTAGTTAGATAAGTATGTAAAGTATAAAAAAAACAAACAGAGACTGGCTAAAAAAATAATGTAGCCAATGGGGTCGAAGTGCGGAACTGAGTAGGGCCAGGGAGGTAGCATTCTTGGTGAGGTTGTCTTGTTCAGTCACGCGTAAAAGTGAAGGGGGAATGCAAGGGGAGCATACTCTGACCCCGACTACGAGTGAGCCGGGAAGAGAAACCCTCCTGGGGAGAGGCATCACGGCATCCACAAGCGGAGGTCATAGTCACAAGCGGAGTTAACCGGAAGGGACCCCAATGGATGAACAAGACAGGGCGGGTGACTAGTCGCCGCTGCGTCACTTAGAGCCAGGCGAGGCAACGTCTTATAGGCAGTTACCGGCTGCCTCTGAATGGTTAAAAAAGGATAAAAAAAGTATGTTAAATGTGTGAGTTAGATGTAGCATCGTTTTTAAGTCTTTTTTTCTCCGTGTGGTAAGAGAAAGTTACCATTTCGTTAATATTTTACTGTTTGTATGTTTCATTCTGAAGCTCATTTAATATTTCGTTAGCTGCCGTGTTACAGTACGCTGGAAAAACCAGTGTTAAGGCCGACTAGATTGTATGAGATAATATTTGTCCTGTTTTACTATAAACAGGTATTGAGTGGAAAAGTGCTAGTCTTGTGTTCGGATGGTCATAGATTCCAAACTTGGGGAATACGTGGAAAAAATAATAAATATTCATGATAATGTATAAAAAAAATGCAAGGCCCATAACAGGAAACACTCAAGGTACGTTTTTTTAATTGTTATATTATTTATAAAGAATGATAAGGATGGGTGAACCAGTTAATTGATTGATAAACAAAAACACATTACGTTATTATAACTCGTAATCTCAAATCATTTGTTTTATCTACTGATTTTCGATGTCGATAGTTGTGATGTTTAAATTGTAGCAAAGGTTAGTTGCTTTATACGGATTTGAAAAATAAACAATGGATACCGGTATACTATAATGATTGGCGGTTCAATTAACCACACGCCTCATGAATGGTAAGTGGAATTGATCGGATGAAATGTTCAGTCTAATGTGTACAAGGCTACATTTAATTTACATGTACACATCATCCTCAAGTCATATAACCATGGGAGAGGTGCTTATTGTTCGTTATTTGAACAGATTGCAATGTACACATTACGAAAAAAAAATGTTGTAGGAATTTATTCATATAATTTTACAAAAAACTAATCCAAGTTGTGTTAATTTATTCGAATGTGAAAAAGAAAAATTAATATACAGTAAGTTATAATTAACTTGTAACACTATTTTTACTTCCTTTTACGAATTAAAGGAAGTATTGTTATCGCCAAAAATTTCTGTTTTCAGATTTCAACGGAAATATCCATTTTGATCATCCCTGAATCCATTTTGACTAGTTTCGGCGTGACGTCTGTACTTACGTATGTATCTTGCATAACTTAAAAATGATAACCAAAGGATGTTGAAATTTTGGGTTTAGGACTGTTGTAACATCTAGTTGTGCACTTCCCATTCTGATTGCAATCGACTGGACCAGAAGTATCCAAAAAAGTCCAAAATCCAATTTTTTTGGATTTTTCTTAACTGCAGTAATAAGCCCTCATTGAGAGCTTTTCATCAATATTTATAATACTTATTTTCTTTGGTTCCAGAGTTATAGCCAAATAAAAGTTTAATTAATGAAATATTTGGATCTTATAAAGGGAAGGAATATCGGTTCGAATCAGACTTCATTTCCTTTTTTTTTAATTTAAACATATTGATTAGAAGCTTTTGAAATGCGGTGCTATAGGAGAATGTTAAAAATCAGATGGGTGGATAAAGTGACAAATGAAGAGGTATTGCGGCAAATAGATGAAGAAAGAAGCATTTGGAAAAATATAGTTAAAAGAAGAGACAGACTTATAGGCCACATACTAAGGCATCCTGGAATAGTCGCTTTAATATTGGAAGGACAGGTAGAAGGAAAAAATTGTGTAGGCAGGCCACGTTTGGAATATGTAAAATAAATTGTTAAGGATGTAGGATGTAGAGGGTATACTGAAATGAAACGACTAGCACTAGATAGGGAATCTTGGAGAGCTACATCAAACCAGTCAAATGACTGAAGACAAAAAAAAAAAAAATCAAAAATATTGATTTATTAATAATTTTTAACTTCTGATTGTAAAAAAATTTACGATAAATAATAATTCTATAATAACAATAAAAAAATGAAAAAATATAGGAAGTTTATGAAATAAAATTTCATGCCCGTTTCATTTTTTTAAAAATAAGTATTTTTAATTTTATAGGCGTACAAGGAAGTCATGTATTGTTCACATCATATTTTTTTTAGTATTGTTGAAAAAAGATTTATTTTATTTAGTGAAAATACTAAGAAACAATTCTTTAAAAAGTATATTTACTACCAGTAGGTTTCTATTTCATTCTTCAAGGATCCTTCAAGTTCAAAAAAATATCGTGCAATTTTATTTCTTTTTATTTTAATAAAATTAATAATTAATAAAGTTATGTATTTGTATAACTAAGCGTCTCAGGAATAAATACACAGATTGTTTTTTTCTTTTTTAATAGTTTGCCAATGAATCAATAAATTTAACTTATTTTATAACATTGTTTCTTTTTCCAAAAGATAAATTAAAAAAAAAAATGTAGACAAAATTACTTTGTTTATTATGCAATCTTTTAAATTAATTTTTAGATAATGGTTATCATAAATAACTGAATTTATTTATTTAAAAAAAAACTATTTAACAATAGTTTGAAGTTATACTTCTTTTGACGCGTTAGGAGAAACTGATTAAAGTGAATTCTCAGCAAGTTACGGAAGTTGCGTGCGACGATATAACACACACACGAAGATTTGCGCAGGCCCAAGTGGGTCAGTTTGTACGCGCATGCGTGTTGTGTCTAATTCAGTCAGTCGTTTAATGCAATTAAGTGATTACCACGTGTTGTAAACATAACAAATATTGAGTCGCAATAAATATATATTTACATACTCGGATTTCTGAAGACGGATATTTTAAACTGTGGTATTGTTGTTCGTATTCATAAAACTTTATTTATATTGCAGCGTATATTTATTTTTGTTTTTTTGTGAAAATTGTGTATCAAGATTTGTGGTTATATTTGTGTAAGTATTACTTTTTATGAGTAAAATTATATTTTTTAATGACACAGAAAATAGCACACATCAAATAAATTTTTAATTTTGCATAAATAATTTTAAATTTACCAAAAATCAAAATTTTTGATAAAGTGTACTTTTATAAAATAAAAATATTTGCATCATATTTTTCATATCATAAGCCGCTGATAATCCTCGTGCCTAGTCAATCGTCATCCGAAGAATTAATGGAACCAAATTAATCGAAATATGTTCCGTGAACTTTGTTTTATATGACAACGAATACTTCAACATATTTTAAACTATATAACATAAATATTATTTTATTTTATTGTTATTTATACAAACCTTTATTCATGGTATTTTATGCCGTCTAGCGATCGTTTGACACATATTTGAATGCGTAAAAAAATTTTATTTTTATTCACGCCAAAGAAATATATCTTCTTACGTGCTATATAAGTAAGTACACACGAGCATTTTTTTTCTTTCCTAATTTGCTCATAAATTAATTATGGTTAGTCTTCATCATTTTATTTATAGGATGTAATTTTTTTTGATGTATCGCTTTAATAATTTTACTTTACCAATTAAGAGCTTTACCTTTACCGATTCTTTAAAAGCTTTACGACTCGATCCATAAATACAGAAAAAATCAAGGGTAAACTCGTAAATTTTCCAGTACAGGAATGTTTGATTTTCTATTACAGCAGACCACAAAAATTCCACAGACGGCTACCTAATCGTAAGCCATATGAAAAATGCACATTTATTTTGATATTTACATTGATAAGAAGCAAAACGTATTTTTTTTCATCTCAAATATTAAAATTTTTTCGTTAATTAGATTTTTATTAAGTAGCCGATCGCCTACGAATATCCACAAGCAAGGACCATTTTTGGTGGACTAATTTTTATAATTTAGGCAATTTTTTTAAGTTAAAATTTGACGTAGCCCGAATTTTAATTTAAAACATAGGGAAATTTATTATTTTTCAATAAAAGAAGTACCGGAACGGCATTCCGGGACCAGTGCTCCTCTGTAATCATATTATTCTATTCTACAATCGAATTTCTGGTAAGACATGTAATTTTATCTCATTATTTATATTTATCTTAAAATAACCTAATCAGGAAAAGAGATAAGTAAGTTTCATTAATTTCATTATAAAAATAATCAGTTTTACTTCCACATAAAAAATTCTAAGAATGTATTCAGTTAAAATATTGCATTTTTTTCTTGGAACTACAATAGGTTTTCACTTACGAGCCGTTTAATTAGATATGTAAATTAGGTTATAAATGATTACTTTATAATTTTAACAGAAAAATTGTTATCTTTCTTTTGGTTACATGAATAAAAAATGTTTGTTGTTAAAGCGATCAATATTTTTTCAGGAATTTTAAGCAGAAATAAAACTCTTTAAAAAATAATTAAACTAGAAACTATTGCAGAATTTGTACAAATTTAATAGTACCTGTTGATCAGCTGTTACGTAATTATGGACGAACAGTAAATTTTTCCACCAATTACTTAAACAAATATTTTTTTCTCTATAAATATAGTATTTCCATAAAGGTCCATCGCCAGTATATCTTGGAAAAATTGTTATAGCAGCTAATATTGATGCTATGTATGGAGGTAACACTCTGTTAAAAAAAAAATAAACCCACAAGTGAAAATAAAAACAATATATTTATAAGTGCGTTTTAAAAATTATAATAACAGTAATAAATATATATATATATATATTTTATTTTATTTTTATAAACAGAAGGGAAATACATTTCTGATCGTAATTTATTTGTTTCTTTTTCTAATATTGGTGCCGCTATTTGTTTCCTTCTGAGAACATTCTGAGATTCGAATTTTTCAGTCATATATGCTTATTGAATTTCGACCGGCAATTACTTTTGAGGTAATATCATACAACACCTTCATATTCTTGAAAACGCATAGTACGTGCGTTGTAACATGTTCCCGGGTTCCCATTACCCAATTGTAGGAACTCGGTGGCATCGTGTTCAATAGTCGGAAAATTCTTAACATTCATGTTAAATGTCGGTAGCGAAATTAAACTGCTTTCATGATAAACCCGTAGAACTCTAGGAAACCGTCGAAATACAGAAGATATATGTACCGAGTTGAATTTATATCATTGTAATAAGAAAACTTAATTTTATTTTATCCTTTCCGAGGCATTTACCAAATAACCTCCTATACTATTAAAAAAAAAAAAAATTATTTAATCAGTGGCACCAGAATTCAATAATACGTAATATATATGTTCTTTCATTTTCTTCTCCCAATATTTATTAAAAAAAAAATAATAATACTATTATAACATTTTATATTTTATAGATGAAAAAAATGTTTTTACTTACCTGATGAACCTATACAGGTAGAATTTTAATAATGAAAATCTTGTGCCATGTTTTTGGTGTTGAATAAAATAATACGATAACAACACACCATTGAGCATAATAAAGTTATCAACAGCCAAAATACCATTTAGTATTATAGCTCCATATAACCGTAAGTAAAACTGTAAAAGAGAAAAACGTGAAATGTTACAAATATCTTACGATACGAACTTAGTTATAACCTGTTTTTATAATTTTGTTTAGCATTACTACCAAATCCTAGTTCTCAATTAGAATTTAATTTATCTAATTTTATTTAGGTATATACTATCATATATGAAAAAAAAATTAAAATCGAAAATTTAGATCAAGGTTTTGCATCTTTTGCAGCGACTAATACATGTATCAAATAATTGGGAAATCAGTTATCGTTAATGGAAAATGTACTAATGCTTTTTATGAAGCAATCTGGGTCGAATTTTATCAATCAAAGTAAGATCACTGAGAAAAGTAGTAGCATAAACACCGATAAGTTATTATAATTTGAAAAAAATGGTCGTAAAATTTCCAACTCTGTGAAAGTCATCCGGAAAAAAATCCGTAAAAGGTAAAAGCAGTCAGTAAAGGTAAAAATATTAAACAATATTGGAGAAGTCCAACGTTTCCAGTGAAATTTTATGGAAACAGACAAATATATTGATAGTACGTGATTAAAGTCCTTTATTTTTATCTCCCCACCATGAGATTAGCATTAATATTGAGAATAAATATTTTATTATCACGAAAATTGGAATAAAAATATGTTTCTTTTGTCAAGCATCGAATTCTTACTGGAATTACTTTTGAGATCGAATTTATATGTATTAATGGGTATAATATCAAAAATTTGTATTGATGGAGAAAACTCTCATTAACTGTTAAAAAAATTACTGAAATTTTAAAACGAGATCTTTCATAAAAACTGAAGAAATAGTAACAAAAAAATCTGATGTGAACACCACATTACTTCCTACTACGCCTGTTAAATTATATATACACATCTTTTTACAACACAGGTGAATAATTGTTAATAAATCAATATATTTAATTAATAAAAAAAGGTGAAAAAAAAGGAAATGAAGTGCGAGTCGAACCACAACGGTTCGACTCACACATCATTTCCCATTGTACGATCCTAATATTTCATTAATTAAAATTTGATTTGGCTATAACTCTTCTTTCTTTTTCTTGTTTAGCCTCCGGTAACTACCGTTTAGATAATACTTTAGAGGATGAATGAGGATGATATGTACGAGTGTAAATGAAGTGTAGTCTTGTACATTCTCAGTTCGACCGTTCCTGAGATGTGTGGTTAATTAAAACCCAACCACCAAAGAACACCGGTATCCACGATCTAGTATTCAAATCCGTGTAAAAATAGCTGGCTTTACTAGGACTTGAACGCTGGAACTCTCGACTTCCAAATCAGATGATTTGGGAAGACGCGTTCACCACTAGACCAACCCGGTGGGTTTGGCTATAACTCTGGAACCACTGAAAGTAACTACCACTTATTATATATCGTTGAAAAGCTCTCGATTAGGGCTGATTACTGCAGTTAAGAAAAAACAAAATAATTTTTTTTTTTTGGATTTTTTTGGACAGTCAGCAGTCCTAAATCCAAAATTTCGGTATAGTACGACTAATCGTTTTTTAGTTATGCGAGATAAATACGTACGTACAGACGTCAGGTCGAAATGAGTAAAATTGGATTCAGGGATTGTCAAAATTGGTATTTCCGTTGAAATCTGAAAATGTAAATTTTTCACTAACACAATACTTTCTACAAGGAAGTAAAAATGTGTTTTATTTATACAAGTAAGAAACGCTACAAAGTATTTCAAACAATGTATTTAGAGTGATTGCTATAACTCCATCTGATGGGTTATTTCATTTTATAGGTTATTTAATAACCCACTTAAATTACTTAAATTTTTTAATAAAAATTCCAAAAATTTCAAATATTAAAATATTTTTACTCACCTGTGACATTTTAATAAAATTCAATGCTGGCCTCACTGAAGTAAATAAATAATGATGACTTAACATTATCCATAATCCGCTTAAAAATCGAATTCCATTAAGCACTGTCAATGGTTGTTCAGGATTTTTCGTTTTAAATGATTTTTTTACCGTTATTGAAAGCAGAAAATAATTTAATAATCATTCTTAATGAACCTGTTTAAAAATAATTCTATTATGAAATAATGTATTCAAAATCTTTGAACTGTAAAACATGGAAAATATATTTAAAATTGTCAACTAAAAAAAAATAAAAAAATTTTTTAATCTAAAACTTCCCTTCCATAAGCTACAAAAAGGCCCTTTTTTATTCTATATAAATGCACAGGGAATAGGAAATTATAAATTCTCTTCTGTAGCATACTATTGGAAATTCATCTTGAAGTAAAATGTTTTTATATAAAAAAAAAGAAACAATTATTTGTTCATGTTGCAGCTATCAAAAAATTCGTCTTGATTTCTATTCGATAGGTGTAATATGATCTATAAAATTCTTCTATATATAAATTACGGTGTTAAATTAATGACTTTGTATAACATTTAACTATAAAATACAGATTAACTGTATTTTAGGTAATTGACTAACTTAGATAATGTATATATTTGTTTTTTTTTTTTTTAACCGACTGCATAAAAAAAGAGGCGGATCTGAATTTGAACCAATTTATTTGTAACATCTCAAATAATAAAAAATACAATATTTTTAAAATACATCTGTTTAGGAAGATTTCTTAAACATTTTATAGATATACAATTTGAAAATATACATTATTCAATGTTTTTTTTTTTTATTTTCTCGTCATCATTGCTTATTATAATTGTTATAATATCATCATTAATAGCCTAATCTTAATGTAGTACACAAAGTATTTATTATTGTTCTTATTAAAAACAAATTATCAGGTAAACTGGATCTTTTTTCATGTTTGGCCTCCGGGAATCACCGTCAGTATTACTTCAGAGGATGATATGTATGAGTGTAAGTGAAGTGTAGTCTTGTACAGTCTCAGGTCGACCGTTCCTGAGATGTGTGGTTAATTGAAACCCGACCAGCAAAGAACACCGGTATCCACAATCTAGTATTCAAATCCGTATAAAAGTAACTAACTTTACTAGGATTTGAACGTTGGAACTCTCGACTTCGAAATAACTGATTTGCGAAGACGCTTTCACCACTAGACCAACCCGGTAGGTTAGGTAAACTTGATATAGTTTAGGCAAGGCATGGAAAATACCTAGTCACGGATCTCCAGGTGGTGCTGCTGGATTCGGTATTACCGGGCCTAGCGGGACCGCTCGGATGGTTGAGGCAACGGCATTGGAAAAGATCACAAACCCGGTGGGACTACCCTTTCGTGGGGACCACAGCTTGTGACGAGGCATTGGGAAGAACTAGTCCCGGCTATCCGGGTAGTGCTGCTGGGAACGGCATAGCTGGGCCCAGTGCGGCCACTCAGGTAGTTTATTGGCAGAGGTACCCCTCCCAACACGACTCTGAGTTTTGCTAACAGTGGGTTTTGCTTGGAAGAAAGGTTGAATGGAAAAAACAAAAAAAGTTAATCTGGTTCAAAAAATAAATATTTTTGCACTACAGAGTACCTTAAATAACGTTTTTCTAGCAATCACTTACGTCATTTTTTACTTTAATTTTTGTATTATTATAAAGAAGCAAGTTACTTTCACTTGCCTTACTTGTGAGTGATTTTTTTTTTTTTAACGGTTACATTTTTATAATGTCTTTCATATTTTAAATGTAAATTATTTTTTTTTGTGTATTGCTTTATTTACAATTAGATTACTAAACAATGAAACGATAAGTAAACTGTTCAGTGTAATTAATGGTTAGAAAGGGTAGTGATACCTCCCAAGGCAATATAAAGGCTTAAACACAGTATAGTAAAATAAAATAAAAATATAACAAAGTGCAAACAATTCAAAAATTAACTGTTCGGAACATAAAAAAAAATAAATGGTAATGTAGCTTAACATAGGTATTGAGAATAATAAAATTTTGGATAACAAAACAGAACAAGCAGTGAGTATAAAAAAATTCGGACAAGAATTAACGTGTTATAAAGATGAGAAAAAAAAGAAGATAAACATGAGAAAAAATAAAATAAATATTAGAAATATTAGTAAAATGAGAAAAAAGAAGACATAACAAATTAACTGGTCATATATTACAAAGTCAAAAACATGAAATTTAAACAATTCATAAACAACAAAAAATCTGTTACTTTATAATAAATAGATAAACCAACTATTTGTATTACTATGTATAATATTTATTTATTTATTTTGAAGTAAAAGGCGTCTTTTAAATTCATAATATTCATTGAGTTTATAATCTAATAATAAAGCATTGTTTAATATTTTCAAGGTCGAATGTTGTTTGACATTTGTTATGTCTATTAATATAACTGCAGGTGTTCAAAGTTATGACAGCGTAAACACAGAAGTCAATGCGCTCGGTGAGACGGGTAGGTTACCGCCGCGGGGAGGAACGAAGGACCGGCCACACTTACACACACGCAAGTATGTATTGTGTGCGTGCGTGCGTATGTTCAACAGCAGACTGAATGCACACCGGATCATGCGGAGAGAAATATAAATAAACATCTGACTGTTTCTCTTGTTTTATTTATTGTTTGTTTAATCTAATTTTTTTTGTTTAATTTATTTTTGTTAATTTTTATTTTTTTATTTTTTTTTGTTTAATTGCTAAAATATTTAATTTTTTTTTAGTTTTTCAATTACAATTTTTATTGTTTTATATTCCTTTTTTCGTTGAATATTCATATTGTTCCGGTATTCTCCTTTTTTGGCCCGATGTAAAAATTAAAACAGAATTTTGAATTTCTCCTGCTTAACTGCCTGCGTGAACCAATATCAGCTTCGATCCTTTGGATACAGGTGTTTTATAGCCTTTATTTGAGAGCCATCGGTCCAACCATAACTTTTCCCGTGTGTCGAGTATTAAACGAGTACGTTTAATACGTATATCTTGTTTTCCTACTAAAATTTTACTGTTATTTTCAGTTTTACGCCATCTAAAATTTTACGTCCTCAGAATTTTCCTTAGAGTTCGTGACTGTAATTCATCTGCAAATCTCGGTGTTCGGTTTTTACAATTAATAATAACTTTTTTAATGTCAACCGGGCTTTATGTTGTACATGCAAATTGTATATATTTCGTAACGCGCATTTTTGGAAGTTGATGTTAACTTTCATTTTCATTCTATTTCGAGTTTTTCCCAGCGTACTAAATTTTCATTTTCTCTCAGTTTATTTGATTCTGTTATCACTTTACGCACAATATGAACAGATACTCCACAAAGGTCTGCTACGCGAACTTAAATTTCTGCTCGCGTAGACATTCATTATTAATTGGATTTGATATTCATCATTATACATTTTCTTTCGCTTTTTAGAGGTATTCCTTTTTCTATTCTTCGATAACATCTTGGTTGAGTTATTACGAAGATTAAATATTTAAAAATTCCGTTATTGAAACAAAATTAGTTTTGAAAAAACCGTATATAAAAAATTAGTATTGAAAAATACTGATTATAAAGGCCGATAACAACGTACGGATCTACTGCACAAATGTATGAAGGCAACTGAATTCCCGCTTTTACTCAGTCCTGAACCCATCTCACTATCCCCATTTTCGTATTAGCATTGCCCACACCGCTTCACAAGCCTCTCCCAATTGAGTTTCTGCGCATCTGTGTATTTACGATACTTAACTTTGAACAGTTGTAATTAACATAACATAATTAATGTAGCTTCCTTAAATAATTAAAAAAAATATGAATAATCTATCATTAATTTAAAGTAAATCTATCTTCAACAAAAGAATACGGGTTGTTAAGATAAATGGTTTTATTATTATGAATGCCACTTGGCAAAGTGGCAGAGTAGTAGCGTCTCCGATTTTCATCCGGGACGTTCTTAATTCGAATCCTGGTCAGGCTTAGAAATTTTTCCCACGCTACAAAATTTATTTTTTATCGTTCAATAACAAATATTATAAATATACCCAGTAATTGGGCGTATCCCTTTAGTGGCGAAGACTAAGTATATTAATAGTTAACTCCTATCCCATATGTTCTTTTCCTGACTTTTTTACGTAACTCGAATCGAAAATTATTTAATTTTATTTACCATACTAGCAGACTCTGCAATGCTTCGGTATTGCTAGATTTGAGTATATATATATATATATATATATATATATATATATATATATAAAGATTAAATGAACACAAATGAAAGTCTGATAAAACATTAAAAAAATGAACACTACGGAACTTCACAAAATTGAACCTTTCCCTTTCATCCTTCCCTCTCCCCTTTACATTTCCTCTTTACCGTTCGCCCCCTTTCCCCTCGCGACAACACCATTCCGTTTTTAAATTTTCCCATTTCCCATTCCCCACCCATTTCATTTTCCCATTTCCCTTTAATTCCCTCATTTCTCTTCCATTAGTTTCTTTTCCCCCTTCATTTTTCACCCTCACCCTTTTATTTTTTTCCTTTCCCCTTTCCATTTCTTTTTCCCGTTTTTCCTTTTTCCCGTTTAACCCTGTTTTTCTTTTATCCATTTTCACCTTTTTCGATTTTTTCCTTTTCCGATTTTACCCTTTCTCCCTTTTTCCCCATAAATCGGTCCAGTAGTTTTTTTAGTCTACAGCGGACACACATATCGGAAACATTGAAATGGAATCGTAAAATATTTAGTATAGCGTGTGTTGGTTTTACGTCCAACAGATAACGCTGTAGTTTTTTAAAAAAAGCACGTTTTACCTGTCACAGGTTTGACATCTTAAGTATATAAATAGTAGGGATATGAAAACACGCGCATATTACAATCCAACGTTGTGTCAAACTTTTAAAGCAATCGGTGAAGAATTTTCGGAGATTTAAGATTTTGAACAAAAGAACATTTATATTTTTATTTATATGGATTTTGTACGAATAAGGTGGATCTGTAATTGTCTGTATTAAAGGTTTCAAATTGATTTAAATGTTAAATCCCATTAAATCTGGTATGTTTGTGCTTACATATTACAAGGTTTTTTCTACAAACTTTTAACTATAAAATATATATTGAATTATTTGGTCACAATAAAAATTTTACTGAAGTAAATGGTTTACCGTGTGAAAATGCACCATAGCTTACAAAACTATCATTAAAAAAATTTAATCAAATTTTGCAGTATATATTTAAATTAGAGAGACCTCACTTGTAAAGAAATCGTAACCTTATGTATCCATTAAACTGTACGATTTTGCGTGGTTGACGACGCTGTGTAACAGCTTGAACTCCTTTTTTTCAGTAAAACTCTGTTGTAAAACATTTCCCTTGAATTGGTATATTAAATGAAAAACTATGGTGGTCATGTCAAAGATGAGCTATCGGGATTTTTTTAAAAATCCTTACGTTTTAATGTTGAACTAGTTAAACTACAAAATCAAAACATATTTCATGAATGTGTATGTGTAAGAATCTACGTACGTATATTTTATACTGCTTTTGGGCTTATATCTCAGGATTAACTAAAGCAATTCTGTTCAAATTCCACTCAAATATTTCTATACATGGGGCATTGATCGTATTATATATTTTTTTTTAAATTTGTTAACGGGGTAAGAGAGACACCCACCGGGTTGGTCTATAGATGAACGCGATACACGGATTTGAATACTACATCGTTGATATCGATGTTCTTTGATGGTCGGGTTTCAATTAACCACACATCTCAGGAATGGTCGAACTGAGACTGTAGAAGACTACACTTCACTTACATTCATACATATCATCCTCATTCATCCTCTGAAATAATACCTGAAAGGTAATTCCCAAAGGTTAAACAGGAAAAAAGTAGGAGGTAAGAGATAATCATGATTAAACCAATTTCCGCTTTCCTCAGAGGCATTTTAGAGAACTTTATTAAAGCAAATTTGTTACCTAGGCAAATTTGTTTTGTTCGTATATAATCCCATAAAAGCTTTTTCAAGAAATCCACCCCCATTCTTAAAATTGAAATATAGATTCTTTATTCTTTTGTGTTATGTCCTTCCGGTTTAGATATTTTTTTCATTGTTTGAAAGTTCATATACTTCATATACAGGAAAAAAAAATCTAATTTTTTTTTTTTTTTTTAATTATAAACTCCAGATCTTAAGTGCAGAAAAGGTTTTTGAAAATTCTCTTTTTCTTATTTAACACTTTATTAAAGGTGGTGTTAGATTTAGAGAAAACTTTACTTAAGGAAATCTATTAACCTCAACTTTATATTTAATATTTTTATATATAGATTAATTATTTATGTAATAATAATAATATTATTATTATTTTATATTAATTAATTAAGAATTTTAATTTTAATTAGTATATTAGTTAATAATTACATATAATAATATAATGTAAAAATGCTTACTTTTGGAATTATCTCTCGTAAAATAATCGATAGCAGTTGAAATAGAGACTATAGCGGTCATGCTAGATAAAATTATCCTGAAATATTAAAGATAAAAAAAGCTTGAATTTAAATTATATAAATAATTAAAATATTTGCAATTTAAACTTAATCGTACGAATTAATTTAAAAAAAAATAATTAAAATAAATTAAATTTAAGAATCCTTTAAAAAATATTCAAAATATAAAGTACATATTTTCTACGAAAGTAACAGTTTCGTGTATTCCATATATTTTTGGAACATCATTATGTGCTTTATCAACCATAAAAAATTACTTAAGAAAAATTTATAAACTTCAGCCAATTTAATTGTAGAAGGATATTCCAAATCTGACCCATTTTTGTTTGATTTTGTTCAACACTGTTTATTTTATTGTGGAATTTTTTCTCTTAGTATGATGTCAATTTCTTCAACTTTGATTGACGAAAAATTAAATAATTTAACAAAAAATGTTTTTGTTAAGAACGAAGAAAAATACAAATAAAAATATTAGTAAAATTATACAGATGGTTGATTTATTTATATTTTGGAACTCTGTAGAAGCTTCTAATACGAGTATGAAATCAGTTTTTTTTTTTAATTTTGTGACTCAAGCAAATTTACCTTATTCCATTATTTATTGAAAAAATGTGCTATTAACATATCAGAAATCTAGACTACCAAAGTAACATAAAAATGGGCAAACAAATCGATCCTTGACTTTTGATCCTACGACGTCACATAACTGTCAGGCGAAGGTCAAGGTCACCAATCCCCCTTATCAATCCTCTCAACACTAGCCATCCCCAATTTCTCTCACAACTCACCCAAAACATTCCTTTCACACTTCACCTCAACATTTCCCCCTACCACTTCTCCACATCACTTCCTTTCAACATTCAACACTTACCCTCATCACTTACACTCACCACACCCTACACCAGTTACCCAATTACATTTGATTCTTTGAAAGAATGTTTTTGTCTTTCACCAGATTAAGAATATTATTATAGTTAGTGAAATCGATACTTCCCGTTTGACTTCTTCGAGTTCGATGGGATCAAAGAGTAATTACTAAAGGACGAAGTCTTTCCCGATAGACAAAATATTATTTTTCCGAGAGAAACTCTAAGCACACGTATCCGTCGTTAAATGAATGTAATTTCTCTTTACTTTCATACTTATACAAGTTAAGGTATTCCGTTGGAAGTCTTTATGCATCCGATCAGCTCCGACAGCGGGTCCCAGGTTTCCGATACCGTCAAAGTACTCGATCTTATTCCGGTTTTTACGATAACACACCTAACTCATTCAAGAGTTAATTTCACTGTCGAAGTTAGAAATACCTACTTTACTGAATTTATTTTATTCAGCAACACGACTCTCATAAATACCCCTCTGAAATCATCGGTGCCAAATATTAAAAAAAATTTCCACAAAACCAAATCCGTTAGAAATCTGTGGTGGACATTTTTTAACAGGGACATCGTTATCGCCGACTTCTCTGTCGGCTTCGTTTGATGTTATTTTTCTTCTTAATTTCACAACCGTATGGCATTTATAGTACCGTTTTAAGTAGAGGCCTATACCCCGTTTACTATCTGTACCGAGTTTACGAATTCTTCCACAGAACTTGCTCTATGCTTTCATGACCAGTAAGTTAAACCCCACATTAGTTAAACCCCTCCGAAGTCTTAGTTTTTTCACCGATACCGGTTTAGATGACTTTACTCGTTGTCAAGATCGATTACAACGTAATAATATACGACGTTGTAATATGCACGCGGCGTTTAGCAGATTAATTCCTCGATCACCTCTTTTCAGCCGCTCTTGAGGCTTTCTTCCTAGACTACAATACTAATATACGGAATGCGTAATTCTACCGGTAACAAATCGACAGTTTTATTTATTGCTGCTTATAGTACTTTTAGTACTTTCTAAATCACATGCAGCGTTGTTTGTGTGAACAATTAATAGACCGCTTTCTCTCTTTGAACCGGATCGGTTAGTGAGTTTACCTTACTTCGCAAAATTGTTTTCTTCTACACTACTTCCTGTATTATATATATACGCATACTTACGTTCCAAACCAATCCACCCATGTATAAGGATGATATTCGTTGCTGGCAGTACAACTGTATTCATTTATATGTACTGTGAAATTAAATTCTTTCACTAATGTTGTATAATGATACTTCAAATCATTTAGACTGCATGATGCCGGAACACAAAATCCAATATTGATTCTTGGTTTCCAAATTGGCACTCCACCAGATATAGACTCCAGTTGTTCCTGAAAAAAAAAAATAAAAATAAAATGGATAAATAATGCTTATGTTCATACCGTATTAAACAAAATGCTGACAACACAGTTGTAGGACTTTCCCGTCACGCGGCTTTTTTCTGATACACGGTTTACATACACAACTTAATTAAAAATATTTATCATTTTATTTAAATGCAATATTTTTTTTTTTTTTATGCAATTCAATGATTATAACTAAAACCGCGCGCGCATACCGTATTTCAATCGCGAGGATGTGGCAGTACTAGGGGTCACTTTTTCTTTTTCTTTCTTTCCTTTTAACTTCCAAGAACACCGTTGGGTACTGCTTCAGAGTATGAGATGAATAATTTGTAGCGTGTGTGAAAATGCCATGCCTGACCGGAATTCGAACCCGGGACCTCCAAATGAAAATACAAAAGACTGGGAGTCAAAAAACACATTGACACAAATTCACATTGACTCGTCGCTTGTGAGTGGCCAATTTTCCCCTTGACCTCTAAGTTCTATGGTGGCCTGAGTTCTGCCCCCCCCCCCATCCTCATACAAGAGCTGGGCAGTGGAATTCGTTTGACTGGACCTCCCCGCAGACCCACAGCTCATCAGTTACCAGGTGGAATCGAAACAAATATCGGCTTAAATTTACATAGTTGGAAAGGACTTGGCCCCCCGTGGCCCTTAAAAACGAAGGAGAGGCATACACTCCCCCCAGATCCTGTATAAATTTATACAAGGACCTTCCTTTAGTCGTAGCATCCCATTCTGCTGCTATGCTTCCATCGCGAGGCTGTAAATCCTCCTCCGAAGGCGAAAGATGGGCAACTGTTCAAAATTTAGAACCAGTGCATTGAGGTCACCGTTCCGCTCCGGTACAGGCCCGGCTCAAAACCGCATCCCAATTACCTCGGCCTTCCTGCCACTTCGCAATTTCCTGGCCGCTCGAACTTTCATCACTAAATCGATTGGGAGAGTCTTTCCCAATATAGTGATAGTCTCGTAGGAGATTGTTTTAAAAACACCAGTGCGGACAATTAAGGCTCTGGGCTGGGCATTTCTTAAATTTTGAATAAGTGCTCGATTTCTTTCCAACCTTTGCGCCCAAACGGATGCCGCGTAAGAGGTCATACTTTCGAAGACACCTCGGTACACCATGTACAAATGACGGTCCGACAGTCCGTAATTCTTTAGAGCAATACTCCTAAGCTTGTGCATCACAGAGATGGTGTCCGCTGCTACTTGCCTAATGTGGTTGCTAAACAGCAACTTCTCATCAAAAAAACACGTAGGTACTTATAAACTCGAACTCGGCTGATTACACAGCCTTAATACTTAATACTGGGCTTACGACTGTACGATAATTTGTATGCACCTTGAGAAGCATAAACTTCGTCTTGGGCACAGAAATCTTTAAATTTTGAACGTCCATCCAGCCCACTTGGTTATTTCAAATATTAATTTATGTTGTACAATATTTTATTCGTAGAAGTTGAATAATAGAGTATATAGAGGAATATTAAAAACAATATATGCGGCACATGACGCTCTAACAAAAGAAGTTATATTCACAACACAAAACAATGATCATACACTCGAAGAGCAGATACACCTAACAACAATTCATTGAAAAGAATACCACTGGGAGTGAATTGTTGCTTGACTAGAATAAAATGGGGTTAGACTTGCAAACGTAAAGTACTCTCCACTTCGAAATCTTGTTTTCCATTCGTAGTTATAAGAAAATATGAATAGTTTTGAAATATTTTAGTGATTCTTTGTCATATTACAAAGTAGAAGAATTAAAATAAAATTGTGTTTTTTTTTGTTTTTTTTAATTGATTACATTTATAAGAAAAACAGATTGAAAAATTAATTTATATTTATAAATAGATTATTATTGGAAAAAAAACATTTTTACCCAATCAACTGGTTTTTTTGGCATTCTAATTATGTTTCCAAATTGTATTACACAATGCTGAACTGGATATGGAGCTTGTTTAGAAGTTTGAATACATTCTTCGTAATTTCCAAGGTCATTGAAATGACCGGTCAATAAACCAGATGGTACTTTACCTGATGAATCTATCACTAAAAAAAAAAAAAATTAAAATAAATTTAATTAAGAAATTTTTGTTCAGTAATAAAATAATTAATTTTTTTTATACTTAAAATTCTGTTTATCAATTTCTTATTTTAAGTTTACGTCTTACAGCAGTAAATATTTGCAAAAATTTTAATTTTTAGCAATTGAAAATACTTTTTTTTCACTGCATTATATATACAACGTTAATAACAATGAAAAATATTAAATATGTCATTATAAAGACTTCTATTCTAATTTTCCGTACAATAAAATATTTGATAGTACAATATCATAAAATATGACATCAAATTATAAAATTAAGAATGAAAAAAAATGTGTACTAGATAAATCATTAGATCAACTGTTTAATATTTTACTTAAATATATTTTACATACATTTATTTGACATAAAAATAAAACTTAAATATATAATATTTATTTAATTAAAAATTGCATTTCGATTGTCTTAATAAATAATTCGATTGTCATTTAATAAATATATCGTTTATCCAGAAATCAATACTATACTAAAAATGAGAGGAAAAAATTTTTATCTATAGCATAAATTAAATTTCTGTTGTCTATAGCGAAACATTGAAATAAATTTAGTAAAAGTTAATGTATTTAAATAACAGGATTCAATATTTTAAAGAGATTTTAGTTTTTAAAATGGTTTAAAATATTCAAAAAGAGATTAAAATATCACGGTTGTATTTGTTCTTTTTATGTTACTATCAAAAGTACTCGTTTTATACTGTTTTGAAACTATTGTTTATTAGTTAATTTAATATTATTTTTTAAACTTGTTTTGTATCGTATTTTTAAGTGGAAATTCTTTTTAGACGCGCGCGTCTTTTTGATGGGAATTTAAAATGTCTGTTCCATCAAATTCTGATGTGAAATGCTTATACGTGTACGCTGGAACGAGCCGAGTTAAGACGAGCACGGTAGACAGTCCTCTAAAGTGAATAAGCCAGACTATGTGGTAATTTGCTCATTCGGGTAATTCCGTGGGAAGCGGGTTTAGCCGAGCGAGGGAGAGACAGCCAGCTGGGTAGTTAGTAAGTACGATACGTAGACGTTGTTATGATTCGCTCATTCGGCCAACCTCGGTGAAGTCGAGTGTGTCCGAGCGAGAGAAACACAGCCAGTCAGGCGTGGCTTCTTCTGTGCTTGGATGTGTTTCATTATACCTTATTTACATTTATAATTGTTGTTTGATGTATATTAAATAATTAGTTTAACTACTACACTTATCTATCAGTGTACACGTTTAGTCATCATCGTTCTAATACTGAAAAATATTATTGACGAATAATTCAATCGTTATATATGTAACTAAATTTATGTATTACTCATATATGTGAAGTGTGATAGTTTATAATTCATTCTTTTCAAAGCATTCTTTTCGTTACGCGCAAAGGTAATTTTCTTCATTCTCTACTTAACGTATATTTATATATAATATAAGGTAAAATATGGAAATATAATTGACGGAATTTTATTTTAATATTTAGATATATTTTTTAAAATAATGATTTACAAAATCAATCATTGGAAAACTATAAAGTAATTTACACATAAGTGCACACATGGTAGATCTAATGAATACGAATGAAAATAATATATATATATACATAGTTTATTAATATCAATTTATACCTTATTCCTGATACGTCTAAGTAACGCCGCCATTCATTATTTTTAGATAATTAGATAATTATTTTATATTTTATTATTTTATAATTATTTTATTTTTTATTACTTAATTAGACAATTAAGTAATAAATATATTACTTCCAAACGATTACAATCGATATAGTTTTCATTTCGACCATGTAGTCCTAAACACACATTTTTGTTAATATAGTTAACTTTTTATTCATTTTCATATGTAACTACGTATAATAATTACTTTAAAAATCTAAATAATGTTTTGTTGTTTTCTACATAGTCTTCCATATAGAATATATAACAATGTCTTAAAAAAATTTGAAAACTAAAAAAACAGTTAAATTTAAATTGAAGATAAACAAAAAATGTAACTTAATATCGATATAAAAATATTTGTTACTCGAAATATTAACCCATTACAGGACATACATTTGTTGGTAGTATGATGTTCCATCCATTTTATATCTGTGAAAGAACTTTTACCAACTTTCAGTGCACTTTTATTGATTGAATAAGCTCTACAATATTATGTTACATTCCATTAAATTTGGTGCAAAGAAAACATAACTTTGATTTAAATTTCAATGTAGAACCTGTTTAAAAAATGGTTAGAAACAAATTACTCTTTACTGCGGAGTATATTCTTTTATTAACAAGAATTAAGATTTAGTTAAATAATGTATCCGTTAAAAAAACACTAACGAAAAAAATATAAATTAATTTCTATTATTTTTTTTTTTTAATGTATTTCTCTAAGAACTTGTTTACATAAAAGTTTACGGCTTCGCCGATCTAGTTATACAATTCATTTTTGAAAAATATTTTCGGCTAAACCGTACATTATTTTCAGTTCAATAATTTTAAATTATTTGGGGGAAAATGTATCAGAGTGCTTTTTTATAGATTAAAATATTTACTACAATTGAATTTAAATAATATAAAATCTATTTGTAAAACTTTATAGCTTTCATATCAAGGAAAAGATATGACTCTATTTTAGTGACTTTGTTTAACGAAATCGGTTTTGAGCATTCAAATTTGAAATTGCAGAAAAAACTTTTAATTACTGTAAAACAATTTTGTTTTAAATAATCTTATAATGGTGGTAATAAATTTAAAAAAAACTTATAAAAATTGTTTGAAAAATATAAAGATATAGGCGTAGTTCTAAATAAATAAAGTTGTAATTTTCTTGGAAGCGGTGAAAGTTTTGATCAAAAAATTAAGATTGTTTCATTTTAAAATCCCCATTTAACTAGCGAGGTGGATTTAAATTTAAAAAAATATTTTTTTATTAAAAAAGCTACATTTTTTGTTATCATAGATCACTCGAGTGGGACGGGAAAAAAATTTTGAATTGGTTTTAAGGCTTATTCATACAGAAAATATAGATTCAAAAATAACCTATAAGTAATTTCATTTGCCTCTTTTTTCTTTTTTCTGTTTAGGCTCCGAGAATTACCTTTCAGATAATAATTCAGAGGATAAATGAGGATGATATGTATGAGTGTAAATGCGTTAACCACTGGAAACCGGTGTGCTAATTGCATTTACACACACACACACACACACACACACACACACACACACACACACACACACAAAACCAAAATATGGCAGCAAGCTGGAAAAACTGATTGAAATAATAGTTATAATATACTTTCTCATCATAGCTTAAGTTGCAACATATATTGCTGTAGCCGGGAATGTAAAAGCGCGCTATTTAGATATCTACTATTTTTTTAGTTTACACAAAAACAAAATACCAAACCAATCATAATATTATTTTTCAAAAATATTTAATCTATGCATTATATAAACTTTTAATGTACATAGACTTAATTATGACAATGTTTACGTTATATAGTTCATTGTTTTACATAAACTTTTCCATAAAAAACAAAATAAAATTAAAAAAATTTGAATCCATAACCTGATATTTTAACGAAATAAATATAACTGCAGGTAAAATGTCTAATAACAGTATTTAAAAAAGTGTAGCCATTTATAAATATAAGCAAGTATTTAAATGAAGTATTGCATGAATTTACCTCTATAATCGATGAAAATTATGAGTTAATATTGACAAAATATATATTTTTTGAGGGGAGGAGTAAATTTTAAGAAATATTTTTCTAAAAATATTTTCGTATAGATTAAGCTTAAGAAAAAAAATCTGCGTAGGTGAAGTTTTCTCTAAATCTAATATCCCGTTTAATAAGGCTAAAAGAAAAAAAAATTTTTTCTTTGTTTCAGAAAAATTTCTTATTTTAGGTCCGCCCTTTTATCCGGGATTCTAATCCCGGTCGGCAAGGCATTTTTCTCACGCTACAAAATTCATTTACCATATCCCACGGAAAAGCCTCAAACCTATGTGTATAGATCATCAAGCAACAAAAAAAATTTCAAAATCTTTCTACATTTTAGGCTCGGATATTATAATTAAAAAAACAAAAAAAAAATGTTTTAGATATTTTTTTATAGCTTTATAAATGATGAATAAACTTTAAAAAAAATTGAAAAATACTTAAAGAAGAATTTTAAAAATACCGAAAGGATATCTAGTAAAAGAACAAAAATGTTGGATTTTAAGAGGGCGTGATTTTTTGAAAAAGGTTTCTCTAAAATGACAAAAAAATTTTTTTTTTCGCTATATATAATATCTCTCTCTCTCAGTCTCTGTCTCGCTCCCTCTCTCTCACTCTCTCTCTCTCTCTCTCTCTATATATATATATATATATATATATATATATATATAAATGAATGTTTGTTTGTCCCGTATGCGTTCCTATAATATTCATCCGAGTGCGAGGAAACATTGGCGAGTTGTTATGCGAACGCCTGCGAAGGTTTCTGAATTAGTTTGGACTCGCCAGGTGGCGCTGGGATCTAACACATCGGATTGGTCTAGTGGTGAACGCGTCTTCCCAAATCAGCTGATTCGGAAGTCGAGAGTTCCAGCGTTCAAGTCCTAGTAAAGTCAGTTATTTTTACACGGATTTGAATACTAGATCGTGGATACCGGTGTTCTTTGGTGGTTGGGTTTCAATTAACCACACATCTCAGGAATAGTTGTTGTACAGTCTCATACCTGAGACTGTACAACACTACACTTCATTTACACTCATACATATCATCCTCATTCATCCTCTGAAATATTATCTGAAAGATAATTACCAGAGGCTAAACAGGAAAAAGAAAGAAAAGGTTGCGCTGGGGTCGAAATATTTAAAAAAATTGTATTTATGGTCCTATTTCGTTCATATTCAGTATATGTATTATTTACGTAAAAAGAAATACTTTTGCAAAAAAAAATGGGCCCGCTAGGTGTCGCTGGGTTCAAGGTATTTCGAAAAATTGTATTTATGGTCTGATTTGGCTCATATTCAGAATATGTGTTGTTACTTACATGGAAAGAAATAACTTTGTCATAAAATGGACCCGCTAGATGGGGCTGGGATTGAAATATTTTTTTGAAAATTTGCTATTACGGTCCGATTTAGCTCATATTCATAATATATATTACTTGTGCGAAAAGAAATATTTTTGCTAAAACTATACCCGCTAGGTGGCGTCGGTGTCGAGATATTTACGAAAAAACACAAACAAGTATACAAACAGACTTTCTTCTTTATACATATATATATACATATATATATACATATATATATACATATATATATATACATATATATATATATATATATATATATATATATATATATGTATATAGAATATAGAAAATTACGCGTACGCACAAGATACATATTAAAAAATTTAAATTTTTTTAAATTCGTCTGGAAGATCTCGCAGGCAAAAGTACTTTCCTGAAGTGGTCAGAAAAAGGAATGCAAAAAAAAGAATTAGTGGATAAAGTGTAAAAAATTAAAAGAAATAAAAAAGTGTTTAACAAACCTGTATAAGGTTGCATAGTTATGATAAAAAGATTTTATTAAGAGTTTGTTTGTTGTGCACACCCCCGCTAAGGATTAGCGGGGGTGTGCACAACAAATTAGTTTCGAGCCGCTAGGTGGCGCTAGAATCTAGATATTTTGAAAAATTGTATTTATGGTCCGATCTGGCTCACATTTGTCAAAACGACAAAATATTGGTCGACACACAATTAATCATATTCGCGGGCGAAGCCGCGACGGAGATGATAGTATATATATATATTTTTTTTTTTTTAATTGTAGATGAACAAGTTGGACCCTACAAAGATATGAAAAAAAAAAACAATACTCCATTTCTGACATCATAACCATAGCAATAATACAACTATTCTTCTTAGCTTAGCCGGAACGTTAAAAAATAAATTAAAATTTCATTTAAAAGAAAAAAACATCAGTTTCCTATCCCGTTCGCAGATTACTTTTTCGATTGTCATAAATTGAATATGTACCACAATAATTCCAAGAATATATAAATTATAAATAATAGGTAAATACCCTTTAGAAAGCATGGAGATTATCCTCTTATATATAATTAATCTCTAGAAAGCAAGGTAACGTATGAAGTACAATAATTGACCGATCTACATTTAAATGTTGATCAGGAGTATACTGTTTACTCTGTGTAAGACTATGTTGATCTCTAGAAAGATTAACGTGAGTAAACCTACGAGATCTGTAAATAAAGTAATGAGACTGGTTCAGAAAAACTTTTAATTTACAATCCAATTATACATGGACTCTATCACCTTCGAAATAGTTCCCTTGGGAAGCCACGTAACGCTTCAAACGGTTTTCCCACTCTTCATAACAGTGTTGGAAATCAGAAACCGAAATATCTGAGTCGTACTCAGATATCCAAGATTCATCATCGACACTTTTTAGAAAATCAGGATCAGTTTCAATTCGCCCTAAAAGATCGCGGCACTTTTCCACCCTGTTCAACAATGAAGTTTTTTGGGACCAATTATGCACAAATTTTTTCGCGTCTAATTCGTTTGTCAAAATTTGATGGTCTATGGTACGGTTTAAATTCAATTTTTCTGCAAATATATAGTTAATCGTCGGTTGTACCGTATAAAGTCTCTGATTCGCTTAGCATTGTCGTCATTTTTTGACGTTAATGGTCTTCCAAAGCGTGCATCGCCCGCAACTGATTCCTGGCCATCTAAAAATGCTTTAAACCACCTAAAAACTTGGGAAGGGTCATCTCCATACGCCCTTTCCAATTTTGAAAAGTTTCAGTAGCATTCGCACCGAGTTTAACACAAAATTTGATCGCATAACTTTGCTCGTAATTAGTATCACTCATTTTTGCAATGCATAAAAAAACTCGTTTCACGAAAGGTTTATTTACGTCTCACGTGGCAGCAATAGACTAAAAATATTAATACCTAATATAAATCTCAGCTGTTTGTATAATCATATATTTACTAGTAGCTGGACAGTGTTGTAACTTTGGCTGCAAAAAAAAACTAGTCTCATTGCTTTATTTACAAATCTCGTATATTTATTTGTAATTATCCTCTCCCAATGTATACATTAAAAATAGGTACAAATATATATATATATACATTTATGTATTTATTTATATTAAATATACTTACTCTGAAATGCCCATCGTTTAAAATTTTGTAGTTCTTTACTGTACTGTAGACTATGGATATAACATTCGGTGTTATTTACGTGAATTGGTGCGTAAATATTAAGGATAATATTTGGTATTCCAGAAAACATTTTATTTTTAAAACTTAAAAGTTTATCTGGTATTTCATCTAATATATCTTCTATTGAATCGTGCTCATAAGAGTTAACTGTAAATTAAAAAAGATACGCGTTTAAATATTTACTAATAATAGTAAAACATTTCAAAGCAATATGAAGTCAATTGTTTAAATACGGTTAACGAATAACTATTCACTTTTATTTTATAATAATTAATATAAATTCCCTCTCACAGAATAGAAAGAGTGCATTGCCTGACGATCAGCTATACGGTTCTTCTACTATACTATTGTAGTAGCTGGAGAGCGTGTCTACGGCACGCCTCCCCAGCTGTGCACTCCGAGCGGATTGCCCTGGCGGGCGGGTCTCGGAATGCTATTATTGTCCAAAATTGATTACCTCTTTTATAAAAATATATTTTTTGTTTTTAATAATGAAAATTGATCAAGGAAAAGCGAAAAAATATCAGCAAATCTTCCCAATTAAATTTGGTTTGGATCGGTTTAGGCATCTTTTAAAGATTGCACGTTCCAACATTTTCATCAACATTCATAACATACATAAAAAAAATCACTCAATACGTGAACTGGAAGCTTAAATATAAATTAAATTAATTTTTTTATTTAATTCCTCAAACGTGGTCCGCTGATATATTAAATAAATACATTAACAATAAATATAATCTATCTTACCAGCACGTTCATACGTTCTCTAGATCTTTCGGCTTACTTGGAAGCCATCATCAGCAGTTAAAATTAACGGATTAAAAATGTTTAAATTTTGACTTTAATGCGTTAATTTTCACTCCTGATGATGGCTTCCAAGTAAGCCGAAATATCTAGAGAACGTATGAACCTGCTGGTAAGGTGGATTATATTAACTGATAATTTATTATTTATATATTATATTCATTCTACGAAACAAATTATCGTAATACGAAAACTAACCTTCCTTGATACAATAACAAAAGAGAAATTGGCTTCAAAATCAATAAATCGCTAAGGAGGATATATAGGATTCAAAATTCTTCTAATTTTGACCTTTATTGTTTAATATTTGATTTCACCCAAGTGTTTTGTCTATATGTTTGTTTGTATGTTTTAACTATGAGGCAAAAAAAAATCATACATACAATTCTAAATGTATAATCGATTACATTATTAGTATCTATTTATTTGTATCGAAAATAGTTGTGTTTTATGGTCTACTACGATATTGAATGAATGAATTACGGTAGTAAAATTTATTAATTTATTTGATAATTATTACAAGACTGACTAGCAATAGTGCATTAGAAAAATTCATTTAATAAGGGTAACAAAAAAAGTGAGATTTATAAAGAGTAAATGAAGATAAAAAAAATTTATAAATGTAAGAAAAAAAGTGAAAAATTTTTATTTTTACAAATAAAAAAGAGGAAGTAAAAATCTGAGTCTTAACGTAGATAATATGAAAAAAAAACAATCGTAAATAAAAATATCTGACGTGGACACATGACTTTCTTGTACGCCTACTAAATTACATATACTCATTTTTATCTGCAATTCATTTAAATTTATTTCATTTGAGAGTGAGATACAGTCGTACAATTCTTTAATAAAGTGGACTGTTACACAATTGCTAAAATATTAGTTTTTATTAACATTAAATGTTCATATAATTATTAATTCAACAACCACCGGAAATATTAGAATAGAGTAAAAGTCTCTTTATTACTGTTTAAATAAATGTGTCTTATATCTATCTAATGGTATGTTTATGAAATTATGTCGTAACGATCAACAAAATGAAAACAAAACCGAATAATCAGATGTTTCAACAAATCTGAAGTAGATACCACATGACTTACTTGTACGCCTATTAAATTACATATACACATTTTTTTTAATGAAAATACATAAAATTTTATTTATATAATTTCTGAAATTTTTTTATTGTTATTATTGAATAATTATATAATTTAAAAGTTTTTTTACAATCAGAGGTTAATAATTATTAATAAATCAGTATATTGAAATTAAAAAAAAAATTAAAAAAAAGAAAGACAATGAAGTCTGATTCCTTCCGATGTGTCTTCCCCTTATACGATCCAAATATTTCATTAATTAAAATTTCATTTGGCATAACTATTGATCCGATGAAAATAAGTACCACTTATGATATATCGTTGAAAATTTCTCAATGTGGGCCTATTACTACAGTTAAGAAAAAGTCCAAAATCCATACGTTTTGAATTTTGAACTTTTTTGGGATATTTTTGTTCAAGTCGATTGCAATCAAAAGGGGAGGTGCACTAACTAAAAGGGGAGACGTCACGCCAAAACTAGTCAAAATGGATTCAGGGATGGTCAAAATGGATATTTTCGTTGAAATATGAAAATTGAAATTTTTCACGATCACAATACTTCCTTTACTTCGTACAAGGAAGTAAGAAATTATTTAAATAAATTTCCTGAATAGTAAAATAATGAAATAAATATGATACTTTTAATTTATGTATATATGTGTTTTTTGACGTATCTGGTAAAACAGAAACCATTTTTTTTTTCATAGATTTACTTGTAAATTAGAGATGTACATATTTTTTGCTTGCTTTATTATTTGTAAATATATAAGTTAAAATACTTAAAATAAAGCTTAACTTAATTAGTTATAATATTAAAAAAAATATATAATAAAAATCAACTTTACCAACATTTTATATTGTGTCTCTATTACTTTCGGTCATTCGACCATCCTCAGGAGAGGATTTTTTTCGGAATTTAAAAGTTAAAATTAAAAACTTAAATGAATTATTAAAATCATAACAACTAACTGGTCGTCATTGCATAAAAATAATGCATAAGTTACGTAAGAGTGTCTTAATTGTTATGAATTTAATTTAATTTTTTTCAAATTCATAAAAAATCTTTGAAATCAATATTAAGCAACAAATATCCTTTCTTGATCAGTTTTAATATTTAATATCACTACTCTTCAGGGTTCATCCATAGTTGAATTTATTTTTTTAAAAAATATATATATATATTTTTTTTTCAGCTTGGCAATCAGCATGAAAAATTATCATTTTCCATGCACCCAAAAAAATATAAATGGGGAATTACGTCTAGATTATATATTATAATGCATTTAGATAAATACAAAGTTCTACAACTGTTCTAAAAATAAATAAAAAAATTTTTAAGTAGGATTTAAACATGAAAAATGGTATATTAGTTAATATAAGCTTTACTAGAAAGAATAAATTTGAATGTAACAGTAAACTCTATTTAATGTTACTTAGTGCAACAAATATTTAGAAATAAATTAAAACCACGTAACTGATCATTTAAAATTATTCTTTATAATGTTTTTTTTTTTTTTTTTTTTTTTTTTGTATTTTTCCCTATTAAAATGGCATCAACTCCTGAAAAGGGTAAACACGATTACATATTACATTATGAAATGAAGTAAAGATTTTCATTATAACAGAATGTATATCACACCTAGAAATGTAAAAGGCGTAAAATTTATTATTAGTTTTTAAAATAATATTTTTTTTATTAATAAGACATTTACCTGTAGGAATCCATAAATTAATTAAAATAAATGATAATAATAACATTTTATTGTATTTCATCATACTTAAGTCCATTTATTATAATAAACGGTATTTCGGTACACTTATATAAAAGTAAAACGATTGAACTTTAAATACACACGAGATGCAGTTGAACTCATCCAACTTGTACCGTATCCGATCTTCAGACAGTTTTTGCAACTAGAGTGATTCTTTAGTGCATTACAAAATATTAAAGCTGTTAACCTTATCGGTAACCTATATTCACTTTCAATTATTGACAGGTAACCTTGAAATATATATATTATATGTTTTTATTTAATTTGAAATATATATATTTTTTTTATTTAATTATTTTTAATGAAAAAAAGTGCAGGTCATACAGTTTTTTAAATCGTACGTTTCTAATTAAATCGTTTTAAAAACAAATGGTTACTGACGTAAGAAAATCACTTTAAATAGTTAACAATAACTGGAAAACATTTATGTTACTGTAATTTCAATATTATGCGTTAATATATGAGTTTTCATAATAAATAAATGGAATTTAAAAATCTAATTAGGAATAACAGATTTTTTTTTTTAAATTATGATTTCATAAACATGATTTAGAAACGTTAAAATCTAATTTACAGATTTACTTTGTGTAGTTTCTTAATGTTTATTTTGTTAATGTTTTATGAAACTTTCAATTGTGTTTATATAATCTATATATATATATATATATATATATATATAGGTATAGATAGATATACTCAAATCTAGCAATAGTGAAGCATTGCTGGGTGTGCTAGTAAACACATAAAAATTAAAACAAACCTTGTAATGAATTTAATTTTGACCAAAATTGTCTGTAAATAAAGTAATAAGACTAATTTTTTTTGGCAACCAAAATGGTAACACTGTAAAGTTACTAGTAAACTTATGGTTATATGAACAGCTGATTTATATTAGGTATTAATATCTTCAGTCTATTATTGCCACGTGAGACGTAAACAAATACGAGACGATAAAATATGTTCTACCCTTATCGTAAACAGCCGGTTCAAGATCTACGCCCAGAAGACGGTCCGCTTCGCTAGGAGCTGCACAACTGGTGGAATACAAATCGACAACTGTACAAGTAAGTTTGTTTGCGGACGAGACAAATTTCATTCGAGATGGCGTCAACGACTTACGTAGTGAGCTTACATGTGCAGAAGTAAATCCTCATGAAACGGTAGAAGGTAATTTTCAATAGCGATTTAGTGTCAATGTATGGTGTGGCCTTCTTCAGTCAGTTGTTTGGACGGTTCATATTTCCTGGAACTTAAATGCTGAGGTCTACTTGCAGTTTAACCATCAAGAAAAAAAATAAAAATAAAATACGAACCAGAGTTGACTAAAGTCCACTGTGACCTCAAAATCCTCAAAAAAAAAAAAAAAAATTCAATGCAATTCGAATTGGTCAAAGGTTTTGTCTTAGTATAGTTAAATATCGGAACGATCGGGATCTGCTTGTTATCTCAAACCGGCTGTCCTCTTGAAATGGCGGTATATTTCGTAACTGAAAAATATTTATAATCTTTTGGTATAATTTTTATAATTTTTTTTTTAGCTTACTGTTTTGGTAAGTTTTATATATACTTGTACTATATATAAGATATCAGATTAGTAAATTTGCTTGCTTGACTTAAGAGGTTTTTTCTTTTCAACCTTCAAGACAGTCAGTCTTAGTGCAATAATGATACATATTTTACATGAGTTACGTAGTAAATATTAATTTGAATATTGTATTAAACTCGTATACTGTAAACTAATAGTTTGATTTGATTATAGAGAAAGCAGATAAATTGTTAATATGCAATAGAGACAACTGATTTTTATAAACGTGCAACTATAAAAAACAATATCAGCTCAATTCTTTTTTTTATAATTATTTAAAGAAAAAAATAATTTTGTGTTTATTTTAGTGCATACATCAGTAGTTAACATTGAAAGGAGTTTAGTCATTACAAGATAGATAAAGTATGTATTTTATTTTTTTAGAGTTGATAAGAACGTGATTTTATGGTAATAATATATACTATCTCACTTTATTACGAAGTTTCTTCTAATATTTTATGACGTGTACTGGTGTAAATTAGAACGAATTGTATAAAAGTGAACGTATTAAATGTTCTTCTTTTATTTTCGTTAACATAAGTCTGGTAGAATTATTTCTGATCTTGCTGCCACTATCGTCTTATTTTTTTTCCAGCAGTAAACCAAAATTTAAGACTGTTGTCCTTAATTAATTTTATCTTTTTTTTTTCTTTTAGAGAGTTTTTCCCAAGAGTAATAAATATTATGAAGTCAACATATATTATAACAGTGTTATTATTCTTTATGACATCATATGTTTTATCACAACCGTAAGTAATATTTCGTTATAATAATTATTTATTTAGTTTTTAAAATATTTATTAGATTTTATTACATTAAATTACTGTTAAGATAAAATACGTTATTTACATAATTAGAAAAAATCTCATATTTTTCTTTCTATGTAATGTTTTATGCATGAAACCGAGAAACACTGCTATATACGTATTTAAAACTGAACCCATCAAAATTATTTGAAATAGTATTAATTTTTACGTTTAGTATACGAATTTTTATCAATTTTAATAAGATTTAAAAAATTGTTAATGATACTTTTAATCCACATGACGCAAATTTAATCATAAATTTTGCTGTAACAAGACCACAAAATTTGTCTATTACAACGATTTGGATGTATACTCCACTGCTAAATATCGCGATTTATTTAAAGTTTTATCAAAATGTATATTTTAAGTAAAATATTAAGTCAAATAATCAATATTTAAGAAAAAAATGACATTTTATCTTTTAAAATCGGTTAAAAAATAGCCGAATTATGGCAGAAAATTGATGTAATTTTGTGTTTGTTTACCTGTCCCCTCCGCTTTTCGTTCAATTCCATTAAATATTGTTTTTATTTATTGTTAATTCTAGTCTTGTAAATTAGTATCAGATTAATTAATAATTTTCTCACAAAAATAGATCTCATTCTTTTTCCTGTTTAGCCTCCGGTAATTACCTTTCAGATAATACTTCAGAGGATGATATGTATGAGTGTAAATGAAGTGTACTCTTGTACAGTCTTGGTTCGACCTTCCTGAGATGTGTGGTTAATTGAAACCCAACCACCAAAGAACACGGGTATCCACGATCTAGTATTCAAATCCATGTAAAAATAACTGACTTTACTAGGACTTGAACGCTGGAACTCTCGACTGATTAAGAGTTGTCAGCTGATTTGTGAAGACGCGTTCTCCACTAGACCACTAGAGTGGGTACAAAAATAGACCTATTAATTAAAAAAGTAAAATAACTATCTATGATAATCTCACGTTAAATGTTTTTTTTCTTTTTTTTCTCCGTCGATTTCCCCGCCCAGGCAGCCGGGACTTGGTCCATGCCTCAAATGTGGGGATCCCAAAAGGTTCCTCTCACTGGGACTACGGTCATAACGCCTCGCCATTAATGAGGAACCCCAAAGAGATTCCCCGCCGGGACTACATTTTAAGAATAATAGTTGTCTTTCGTACGGCAAAAAAAAATACTTTGGATTGTCCTAGTGTTACCCACAAATACAGCAAAGAGGTGATCTTCCCTTTCTCATTTTTATTACTGTTTTTATTAATAACTATAAAAATAATAATTATAATAAATTATAATAACGTTGAATTATATACAATGTAAACATTTATAATAGAACGTTAAAAAAAAGTTGTTTAATTGCCATATTACAATTGCTTAAATGCCATAAAAATTACAGTAAAATTTATCTGAAATAAATTTACCATGTAATTATTAGTAAAGTAGTATCACATTAAACACTTCATGTTACAATCAATTGTTAAATATTGAAGGTTACAAATTAATTACAAGTGTGTATATATATATTTATATATTACAGAGGTAATTAAAAAATAATTTATTGCAAATTTCATTTCATAAATTAAAATATTATTATTATCACTAGTGTTATGTATATATATTTATATGATTTTTTTTTTTTTTTTTTTTTTTTTTTTTTTTTTTTTTTTTAGAGGATGTAATTATAAATAAGTGAATGAAACAACCTATGATTGTTTCAATATCCAAAACGATTATAAAAAAGAACAAGGTACGTTATGGATGAGTAAGAATATGCAAATTAACATTCTAATGGCAGAGAGTAGAATAATCTATATAAATGAAAATGTAAATGTTCATTTGTTCAAAATCTTAAATCTCCAAAAGTTCTTCACCGATTGCTTTGAAATTTTATATATGGGAGTTTTTATATACCTACTATTTATAAACTTAAGATGCCACATGTGTGACAGGTAAAAATATGCTTTTTTGAAAACCAGAGATATCTGTTGGATGTAAAAGCAACACATGCTATCTTAATTATTTTACGATTCCGTTTCACAATGTTTCCGATATGTCCGTTATAGACTAAAATACTACTAGACCGATTTACGCACGGCGAAAAAGGGAGAAAGGGAAAAATCGGAAAAAATAAATAGGGAAAAATAGGAAAACTGAAGAAGATAAAAAGGGAAGAAGGGGAAAATGTAAAAAAATAAAAATGGGAAAACGGTGAAAAGAAAAAACGGGAAAAGGAAATGGAAAGGAAAAAAAGAAAAACGAAAATGGGAAAGCAGGAAAGAGGAAGGGAAAAAGGGAAAGATAAATGGTGGAAGGAAAGGGAAAGGGGTGACAGGGGTAAATGGAGAAAAAGGAAATGGGGGTTGGTGAATATGATAAAAATTAAAATGGCGAAAAGGGGAAACGGAAACGGGAACGGGAAAGAGAGAACTAGAAAGGAAAAGGGAGAAATGAAGAAAGGTAAAAGTGAAAGGTTGAATTTTGTGAAGTTCCGTAATGTTCATTTTGTTAATGTTTTATCAAACTTTCAATTGTGTTCATGAATCAGTATATATACTGAAATCTAGCAATAGAGAAGCATTCTCGGGTCTGCTAGTAATAATAATAATTTTAGAATCACTATATTAGTTATAATAATAATAAATTTAATTCAAACAGTTTTGTTTATTTCCAAATTTTGGTGAATTTATTTTATTATAAACTTTAATAAATATGAAAAAATAGGATTTTTTCTAATTTTATCACCAAATTTCTTTTAAAAAATTAATAAAATTGTCATTTAGTATTTTTCTCTGACTTTTAAAATTACACAAAATCAATCCAATTAATTTTAATAAATGTATTGTAATATAGCTACGTTTAATCTTAACGCAAGGCAAATAAAGAAACTTAAATTAAGAGATAGATTAAAGGCATATATTGTTAGACGTAGAATTGAATAATATTTGTTTTGTGTAGTATGTTTATCCATAAGTTTAAAAAAAAAATGAACGTTAAGAAGAGGGAAAAAAGAAAGATTGAAATGCTTAATTTAAGATTAATTAAAATCTTTTATTAATTCGTGGACTTGATAAAAAAAAAAATTTCACTTTTTTAAGAATAAGGTTTTGCTAAAGTGCCACAGTAAAGATTTCAATTTACATTTCGGCCAATACACCGTAACCCTTTTTTCAATTTTTGTAAACATTTGATACTTACTTTCTCCTGAAGATAGTACCTCTCTATTAAGTTTGAAGAAAATCAATCAATAAGTTACAAAACCAACTTCAGGCCAACATACACTCTTGCACAAAGGTCCATCTAGCAAAACTCGATTACTTTGAATTTGAAAGCATTGAAATAAAATATTTTTTTCGTTGATTATTTCCAATATATATATATATATATATATATATATATATATTCTTATTTTTCGTCACATTAACATTTTTTTTTTTTGTTTCAACACTAATTTTAATTTTTCTCTCTTTCGTTTTGACAATCTCACATTTTAAATTGATGTACTTTATACGAAAAACATATGTAAACTGCAATTTTCATACTTGCGTGTTATTGAAGAAGGAAGAAACAGGTTGATACGACTCATTGGATAAATACTTTACAAATCAAAACTTGTTAATAGTATTGTGGTCTACTCTTTTTATATAGATTTAATAAGAAAGCTACCTATTGTAATGGGTACCGTGATTCGACTTCCGGAAAATTTCGACATATCTTCGCGTTTCACATTCCCCACGCCCCAAAACAACCATCAGTTCAAAAGTTTATATATATATATATATATATATATTTCACTTCCTTTTGTGGACGTGATAACTGCCGTAATTTTGCGTCAGTTACTTTCAAATTGTTCCTTAAAAATAACTCGTCCCGAAATCTCGGTGGAGTTTGTTAACAGTCAAAATTGGACGAAGGGGGTGGAAATGGGGGGCTTTTTCGAAAAACAAAATATCGCTATAACTTTCTTATTAAGTAAAATATCAAATTCGTTTTAATCTCCTACTACTGAATAAGGGCCTAAAACTTATGTAAGTAAAGCTTTTTGATATCATCAAAAAATGGGGTTTTAAGACAAAAATCATACCTCCCTTATTAGGCACAGTGTCGATTCGGTTTGAAGTGGTCGGTAGTTCGCTAAAAATTACCTGAAACTTTTGTCTGAAACAAGTTTTGATATGACCAACCCTTACGGCAAGGGATGATCAAAGTTTTACTGGAATTGTAAGAAGATGAGCTTGTCGTATGCTAAACATGTGAAACGTTTTTTTACATGCAACCATAGTCGTATTGAGTAAATTAAAAATGTTTCTTAACTTTAAGGTGAAATCTTTTTCATCTCCTATTTAGCACCTGTGAAATTTACCTCCGCCTTCCTGCGTGCCGAAAGGGATATTTTTTTCTTTACTAACTGTTATATGTTTGAGCAGGAAACATATAAATTACTACTGATACATGAAATAATATAATAAAATTTTAGAAAAGAAAGGTAATTTTATTTCAATTTTACATGAATTGTCGTATTCTTAAATATTGCAATTATTTGGGTCTTACAAGAAATGATCCGACAAAAAAGGTTAAATGTAATTAATTTTTACATAATTTTAATTAAATATAAATCATTGTTTCACTCGATTAACTTGATTCTCAGTATAAAAATTTCCCATATTTTTTATTGGAATTTCGCTAAATAGAACGAAAATACGGTTATATAATGCAGTATATAGATTTTGATTATTTAAATTATCATTGTTTTTATAAATTGTGTTTTTGATGGCTTAAAGTATTTTGCGGCGACCTCTGGGGAATCACTGACGTAAATAATTAATTTTACTTATTCAATTCTCGCAATTAAAATTTGTCATTTTAAGGGCGAACTATAATTTCTGTAACTAAGATACGGAAAGGACTATTCAGATTTATTTGATCCTAGAATGTTTTTATATCGATCAAATATTTTCTTGCCAAGTTTTCAACCCAGTCCTCATGTACAAAAGAATCATAATTTTCTTATAACACAATAAACTTACCAGTATTCTATATACATCATCGTTAATAACATAACAATATTTATTCTGTTTCTATTTAACGTTACGTATATCTGCATTGTGTGATGCAGCTGTTTAAATGATTTAGATAAAAACCTATGTACAATAAACAACCTATAACGGTACATCATTTTACATTTACTTTAATGTATTAAAAATTATTTTTCTTCGCACAGATTTACACAATCCTTCAATTTTTATACCACCATACATATATAAATCGTTTATTCTGATCGATTGATAATAATTTGTTTTATAGATTACGTTATAAGATATATATAATGTACATAAAACAAATTACAAGATAAAACGTAAATAAATACACGTTTCAACAATAACATAATAATATGCTTACGTCCTTACGGCTGGCTTACAGAGGGTCGCAGAATGTCACGATAATGGTGACTGGGTTTGTGGCGCGTAAATTATTCAAGGTTAAGAGGATACAGATAGGCTGGTTTAATTGAAGAGTATGGCGGAGGGAGGAAACATTAAGGTGTTATATGTGCGGGGAGAATGGTCACATAGCTGCGAAATGCGGATGGCCAGACCGATCTAGACTATATTTTAGATGTAATGGAGAGGTCCATAAGAGCAATGGATGTCAACAGCGGCCAGTTAATACGGAGAACAAAGAGAAACCACTTGTCGGAGGGGCTGTAGTGATGGAAAGTCCAGCTGTCAATACGAGGTTTTCAATTCAATGCGAACAGAAGCAGCAGGACTATGATTGCCTTCTGGGAAATAGCTGATAATAGTGACAAATGGGAATGTGTCTCGACTACGATCGCGGCAATGATAAGAGAGAAGGCCAATGAGGCGAGGTGACGACAGCCTGAGGAGATATGGATCGATGGAGACATGGAGTACGATGACGGGTGATCAAGGGGGGGGGGCAGGATATGTGGTAGACGGCGGGGGCTCCTTGGAGTCATCGCTCGTCGATCGCCCCCTGGAGACGCCTTCCGTTCATCCAGATTCGGATAGTAGAGTGCCTGGGTGATTATGCAGGGGCTGTGTACATACCATATGTATAATTAAAATTTAAAAATTTTTCAAAGATGGTGGGTGACAGAAAGTTCTGGGTTCATATTCGTTTTCAGCATCAAAAAGAGATTAAAATCATATATCGCATGTTAGGAAAAAAAATTATGTTTATCAGTGTTATTTAATACACTTCGTTTGACTTATAGCATAATTGAATTGTTTATTGTGTTAAAGATATTAATTTTTGTTTCCTTTTGTTTTTGGTTTTCTAACTTTACTGAAACGATGTGGTAAACCCTGGCAGATTTTTGGATTTTTTGTAAGTATACCTCACATATATATATGTATATAGGAATACAATAAAGTAAATGTAGGAATACTTCTGTCTTCTTGTCATGATAAATCTGTACTTTTAAAATATTACAATTATTTTTAGAGATTAAAAATTAAAGAATTGTTAATTTTTAAATGCAGTTTAGATAACGTAGATCATTAAATGAAACATACCGTATAAAATCACGTATTCTTTTATTATTATAATCAAAATGTTGTGTTAATTTATCATAGTTTCCTTCTTTTCTTCCTTGTACAAAGTAAAGGAAGTATTGGATTGCAAAAAATTTCGGTTTTCAGATTTCAACGGAAATATCCATTTTGACCATCCCTGAATCCATTTTGACTAGTTTCGGCGTGACGTCTGTACGTACTATGTATGTGAGTACGTAGGTAAGTACCTCTCATAACTCAAAAACGATTAGCCGTAGGAGAATGAACTTTTGGGTTTAGGACTGCTGTAACATCTAATTGTACTTCACCTTCCCTCTTCATTGCAATTGACTGAACTAAAAGTGTCCAGAAAACCAAAATCGAAAAAAAATGTTGTTCTTGGACTTTTTCTTAACTGCAGTAATAAGCCCTTATTGAGAGCTTTTCAACGATGTATCATAAGTAGTACTTATTTTCATCGGTTCCAGAGTTAGAGCCAAATAAGATTTTAATTAATGAAATATTTGGATCTTAGGGGAAGAAACATCGGTTGGAATCAGACTTCATCTTCTTTTTTGTAACTCTTTTTTTTATTTAAGTATATTGATTTATTAGAGTCCGACAAGGATGTTCCCTATCTCCGTTACTTTTTAATCTTTACATGGAACTAGCAGTTAATGATGTTAAAGAACAATTTAGATTCGGAGTAACAGTACAAGGTGAAAAGATCAAGATGCTACGATTTGCTGATGATATAGTAATTCTAGCCGAGAGTAAAAAGGATTTAGAAGAAACAATGAACGGCATAGATGAAGTCCTACGCAAGAACTATCGCGTAAAAATAAACAAGAACAAAACAAAAGTAATGAAATGTAGTAGAAATAACAAAGATGGACCGCTGAATGTGAAAATAGGAGGAGAAAAGATTATGGAGGTAGAAGAATTTTGTTATTTGGGAAGTAAAATTACTAAAGATGGACGAAGCAGGAGCGATATAAAATGCCGAATAGCACAAGCTAAACGAGCCTTCAGTAAGAAATATAATTTGTTTACATCAAAAATTAATTTAAATGTCAGGAAAAGATTTTTGAAAGTGTATGTTTGGAGTGTCGCTTTATATGGAAGTGAAACTTGGACAATCGGAGTATCTGAGAAGAAAAGATTAGAAGCTTTTGAAATGTGGTGCTATAGGAGAATGTTAAAAATCAGATGGGTGGATAAAGGGACAAATGAAGAGGTATTGCGGCAAATAGATGAAGAAAGAAGCATTTGGAAAAATATAGTTAAAAGAAGAGACAGACTTATAGGCCACATACTAAGGCATCCTGGAATAGTCCCTTTAATATTGGAAGGACAGGTAGAAGGAAAAAATTGTGTAGGCAGGCCACATTTGGAGTATGTAAAACAAATTGTTGGGGATGTAGGATGTAGAGGGTATACTGAAATGAAACGACTAGCACTAGATAGGGAATCTTGGAGAGCTGCATCAAACCAGTCAAATGACTGAAGACAAAAAAAAAAGATTTATTAAAAATATTATTAACCTCTCATTGTCAAAACTTTTACGATGAATAAAAATTCAATAATAGCAAAAGAATATCAAAAATTTTTAATGAAATAAAATTTTATGTACTTTTAATTTTAGAAAAATGTGCAAATGTAATTTAATAGGCGTACAAGGAAGTAATTTTTTGTCCATATCAGATTTTTTTTAATGCACGTTTAGTAAATATAACCCCACCCCTACTACCACCAGTTCACCCAGATAAATTTGTTCAAATATCTCTTTACTTTATTCTCGTATCTTTCAGTTATATAAAAGGTTACTCATCCAAGTTCCTCAAACAAACGCCTATTCTATGTCAAAAAATAGCATTGATCTAGCTATTTTTCCTCTGCCTGCCTTGCATATCTATTGTATTCCTTAAAGCTCGGTATGCCTGCCTTGCATATCTATTGTATTCCTTAAAGCTTGGTAATCTTTTTCCTTCCTCAGTTTGGTCATTATTCAAATTCCATCTCCACATTTTACTTATATGTACGAAGTAAAAGAAGTATTGTGATCGAGAAAAGTTTCGATTCTCTGATTTTAACGGAAATATCCATTTCGACTAGTTTCGAAGTGACGTCTTTACGTATGCATCTCGCATAACTCAAAAACGATTAGCCGTAGGATGTTGAAGTTTTGGATTTAGGACTTTTATAACATCTAGTTGTGCGCCTCCCCTTTTGATTGCAATCAACTTGACCAAAAATGTCCACAAAATCCCAAAATCGAAAAAATTTGGATTTTAGACTTTTTCTTAACTGCAGTAATAAGCTGTCATTGAGAAATTTTCAACGATATATCTAAATAGTAGTTAATTTCATCGGTTCCAAAGTTATAGCCAAATAAAATTTTAACTAATGAAATATTTTGATCTTACAATAGGAAGAAACATCGGTTCGAATTTGAATTCATTTCCTCTTTTTTTTAATTTAAATATATTTATTTATTAATAATTATTAACCTGTGATCGTAAAAAACAATTTACAATAAATTATAATTCAATAATAACAATAAAAAAAAATATATATATAAAGAAAATCAGAAGTTATTAGTAAAATAAAATTTATGTACTTTTAAAAATGTGTATAAGTAATTTAATAGGCGTACAAGGAAGTCATGTGGTGTCCACATCAGATTATTTTTCTACAAATTTTGTCCCCGTTTACTTGTAACTTTTTGCAATAATACATGTTTATTACTGCAGAAAGAAATATCCTTTCTTTACATAATAAATGTTTATATAAAAAAATAAATAGTGAAAAACAGATAAAAAAATAAATAATTTAAAATTTTTATAAAGTAGATTATTAATTAACATCTAATTGCTGTAAACGCCGATTAAGATAAATTACTCTATTGCTAAATAATATAAAGTTAAATGAAAATAGTTTTGTTTGTTTTTTTTAAGGGCGTAGTGACATATTGATTTATCCATTAAAGATTTGTGTATTATTGAATTTAGACGAATAATGTTTTTTAATTTAAAATGGTGTGATTGATTTTCCGCACAGGGAGCTACTCAAAGAAAAGGAATAATTAGCGACTCAAATCAAATAAACTAACTGTTACTGTCATCAACTATTTCCGATTAATTTCATCTGTTACCAGAAAATTACTGATTAATTATTAAGTAATATAATATACTTTATCTGAATGTTATAGTAATAAAATAAATATCAAAATGAAAATATAATAAACATTAATTTTATAATAATATCAATAAAGAGAAGGAATAATTTAATGATTAAACTAGATATTTACTGAAATTTTAAAATCTGTGGATTTTGTTGTATTAAACCACAAATTTGCAATTGTCTTTAATAATTTCTGCTGTATTTCAGCTTTTATTAGCAATTGAAATTGCGTCGGTAACTCTAGGAGTAATTGTAAAAACAGATTTCTAAAAATTTTTACTAAAATCGTTAACGGAAATTGGTATTCAAAATCGTTTTCTATTTGTATCCGTAATTAATTGATCCATTTTGAATAGAAATAAAATAGTAATTAATATTTTAAAACGCACTAAACTTAATGACGTATCTATCCACGGCAATGCTGGGAAGGTTTTGTAACCTTTTGCAAAATTCTAATAATATCATTCATTAATAATTTTATTATTATAACAGAAATTACATGTTCATACATTATTTATTTAAATTAATTTTTTCGTTCTTATTTTCTAATCATGTATATTTATGTCCGCAGAAAAGACCCTTATTTTCCTGGAAATCCTGGTTGGAATGAACAATTTAAAAAGTGAGTATTCTCAGATTTATATGTTTAGTAAAATAAATTATAATAAAATTAATAATATTATAATTTTTTTTCAAAATGTATAAAAACTTGCTTTATATTTTTATTCTTACTTTAATCAAATTATCATACACTGCATGAGTATAATTAGTTAAATGAAATTTAAAAATTTTCAAATATGGTAGAATATTGTATTGTCACCGACCTTAGTAACAGTGCAAAATTTCATCAGTCGAAAATAACAGGAGGTATGTTAAATTAAGGATGCAAGATTTGAGGACTAACACAAAAAAACCCATTGTGAGTTATTAAAAAGCAAGTAAAAATTAGTGTTTATATTATTTTTTTTTTAGATGTACTAATTAATAAATAAACTAGTTGAATACTTTAACATGTCAAAAAATTACGCTGATTTTTTTTTGTCTTCTAGGACTTTGCCTTTTCTAGGTCTATAAACGCCAAGTATGTTGGTTTGTTTTTCTTTAATCTTCCTTCTACTATTAATCTGAGGCCTAAAATTGCTTCCCTTGTCGCCATACTTTTCCTGAAACTTGGTCTTTTCCTAACACTTCTTCCACTGTCCTCTTAATTGTTCTGTACAGAATTCTAGTTAAGATTTTTGATGCATGGCTAGTTAAGATAATTGTTCGGTATTCTTCACATTTACCTGCTCCTGCTTTGTTTGGTATTATGGCTATAACACTGTTTTTGAAATCTGACAGAACTTTCGTAAATAATACACACCAGATTGTGTAATCTATCAATTGTTTCCTCACTTGTACTGTGCAGTAATTCTACAGGTATTCTCTGTCTATTCCAGGTGACTTTCTGCCATACAATCTTTTAATGCTCTCTTAAATTCAGATCTCAGTATTGTTTCTCCCCTTTCATCCTCTTTGACTTCCTGTTGTTCCTCTATAACACCATTTTGTAATTCATTTCCTCCATATAACTCTTCTATATATTCCACCCATCTATCGACTTTGCCTTTCGTATTATAAATCGGTGAACCATCTTTGTTTAACACATTATTAGATTTTAATTTATGTACCCCAAAATTTTCGTTAACTTTCCTGTATGCTCCGCCTACTTTACCAATGTTCATTTCTCTTTCCACTTCTTTAATACTTTTCTTTTACTAGTTTTTACTTCCTGTTGAGCATTTATGTTTAGTATTTCTTAATTGTCTATAGTTCCTTTTAGTTTCTTCATCACTACCATTCGTATATTTTCTACGTTCATCCATCAGCTGCAATACATAGTCTGAAATCCGAGGTTTTCTATCAGTTCTGTTTGTTCTGCCTAAGTTTGCTTCTGACGATTTAAGAATTTCTTTTTTAATATTCTCCCATTCTTTTTCTACATTTTCTACCTTATCTTTTTTACTCAGACCTCTTTCAATGTTCTCCTCAAAAATCTTCTTTACCTTCTCTTCCTCAAACTTTTCTAAATTCCACCGATTCATCCGACACCTTTTCTTCACGATTTTTAACCCAAACCTACATTTCATTATCCATAAATTCTCATCGCTATCAATGTGCTCCAAGGTAAACCTTGACGATTTCTAAATCTTTGCTTAACCATGCTATAATGTATCTGATACCTTGCAGTATCACCTGGCTTTTTCCATATGTATATTCTATTATGATTTTTAAACTTTACGCTGATTGGTGAACACTTAAGATCTTTTACCTCATTATTTTTTCAGTGTTTTCAGGAATAAAAAACAATTTTCAATCAACATATACTTAAGCTGCTGATTAATGCAAAATCTTCTGACCAGTGCTAATTGCATTTTAAAAATACTCTATTTTCTAATTTCTAATTTTACCGATAAAATAAATTGACGTTAGTATTTAAATTTCGTATCATTTTTATTTTATAAATTGTTTTATTGGAGATTTACTACAGTTTCACAACAATAATGAAGACGATATGACGTTTTCAAATCAAAGCGTTGTAAATTATTGTATCTAACAGAAAAAGCTAATCCTAGAAATATATTTCATTTATATAATTAATTTTGTTTATTCAATTCCCGAAAGAAAATATAAATAACTAAATATTTTTAACAGTCAGTGCAATAAAATAATTTTTATTATCACTGTATTTTATGTTAATTACAATTATTAATTCTATTAGTTAATTAATTTTAAAAAAATTCCATGTATATATTAATTAAATTTACTAAAAACATACGTAGATTTATAACACGGAGTTCGTTAGAACTTCGTCGGTAAGCAGCGACGAGGTCAACGACAGTGAAATGAAAATTGGGAAAAAAGAAGAAATAAGTGAATACATTATATTTCAGTTCAATTAGATTTGTAATAAAGAATACTTTCAAAAAATATCACGAATTTGGTTAGACAAGGTTTTTTAATTCCATTTGATGAACCGTGGGACTCGAATATGTCATTTTATTCATTTTTTAATGTACCTTTACGAATCGCGGCGCTAGATAGCAGTACTTGATAGTACTAGGTAACGTACAAAATTTGATAATGTACTTGAAATAATAAAATTTAAAAGAAAATATAGTACAGCTAGTTTTAATGGTAAATATTGTTATGTAAATGAAACAATTTTTTTAATTGCCATCACTTCTTTCAAAAAATAAAATTATTAATCTACAAGAGATTATACTAGTTTTATTAAAAAAATAATAAATAAAACAGAAGTAAATTCAATTGGTAAAATAACTATAAAAATCAATAAACTAAAATTTACTATATAAACTATAAAAATCGAGTTACACTTACAAAGTAATAAGTGCAATATTTCATCACGGATATTCGATTCGTAAAGGTCATTATAATAGTTTAATTAAAAAAGGAAAAATATGGCATGAAGTAAATGATATGACTATCAACAAAAAAACAATTGGTAATTAAATTCAATTAGTTTCTTTTAAGGGAATAAATTTTAATAAAATATATTTATGTAACTTATATGACATTTAGAAAAATAATACAGTTCTTATGATTATTCGTAGTTTAATAAATGAAATCGGGCCGGTAAGAATATTGCAACAAATTTTAATATAAGGAACGCTTAAACACTGTTTATTATCTTCTACTGTATATCTATTATCTATTACACATATTTAACATGTCCTTTTTTTAAAGAAAATTCTAAATTCATAACAGATTTTGTTAATAAAAATGTATCTTATCTTTTTTCATGTCAATATAGTTTTGTTAAAAACAGTTTTATTTATATTACAGAACTTTTCTTTTTAGCGGAAGAAATGATACCTGCGAGACTTACCGTACGGTTTACAATTTCATTGTATTTTTTTGGATAGCAATTTAATACTTTCTTAGAGAAAATAATATTGAAGATAAAGTAATCTAAAGCAGTAAATACATAGTAGTAGTATATAGAAATCCATATAATAATTAAAGTAGAATGTATTTATTTTCATAAGAAACTAAATAGTATTGATATCTTATAATGTACCTAAATAGAACAATACAATAGTTTTTAAAAGTTCTAATGAATGAATTGAAAAACGAACATCTGTTTTACTTCAGCAACAGCTGCACTTCACCTGTGATGCGGGTTATTGTACAAGGCCTTATATAAATTATTGTTGAAAATATTTAATATATTTTTTTTTGTTGGTTTTATGATTTTGTAAAATTCTTCCAAAACTATAAAAAATATGATGTTTAAAGAATGCAGTAATTTATAATAATAATACTATTTCATAATAATAGTGAAACGAGTCGTTTTTGCAATGTAACATCAATGAATGTGTTTGTCAAACATTCTTGAACAGCAGCTCTTGATAAATGATATGGATCCTCGTTGTATATGTCCATAAGAAAACCGTTTTTAGCCAAAATGTAAATTTCAGTTAAAGAAAGTAAAATATTTATATGTGTGATCAACCTACAAATATAAGAGGTAGATTTGGGGTAGGCATATTAAAGTCGTATAGAGCTACAACCAAAGCGATTGAAATAAACACAAATCTGCAAGCAACTACCATCTAGCTCGGCTCGCGCTGGGCGCTCGCATGTAACAGTCGAGGTTTAGGTGCATTTAAACTGCATGGATTTGAATACTAGATCGTGGATACCGTTGTTCTTTGGTGGTTGGGTTTCAATTAACCACACGTCTCAGGAATGGTCGAACTGAGAATGTACAAGACTACACTTCATTTACACTCATACAAATCATCCTCATTCATCCTCTGAAGAATTATCTAAACGGTAGTTACCGGAGGCTAAACAGGAAAAAGAAAGAAAGAAAGGTGCATTTAAACTAATTCAACGGCATTCAAACGAGTGCAAGTAAATTAATGAGTTGTTGTTTAGCTTTTATACTTTCCGGATCTGTCTTAAAATTTTCATTTAAGTGATCGCACTAGATAGAACGAATGTTGCAAGGAAAGGCATGAAAAATTTAGATTGTGAGTTGTGCATAAAGTTTGCATCTGATAGAATCCAGCTTCTGCACTCATATTTTATAAGTTATTACCTATATTTTCCCCAAAGGCCGATGCTTTAAATGAAAAAAACAGCCGAGTTAGAAATTTTCACAAAAATAACCATTTTAACAGATTTTTCGGATTTTCTCGGTGGGAAATGCATCAGTAATAAAGCATAAGTTTCATTTTATTGGTATCGAAATTTTATGAATGTATTTTTATTGTTCCAACGGTTTTCATTTTATAAGCAGAAAATATAAATAAAAAAAAATTTTTGCATAAAAACGTTGTTTAAACAACTGTTATACTTAGTTACGAGTTTAAAACATACGTTTTGTTCTACGAAACCTACTTCAAAATATCCTTCAATTGGTTTGCGGGTAACAATTTTGTCACAAACTCAGTCCTTTTTGAGCTCTATTGGCTGGTGTATAACGCGTTTGTAGTTAGCCTTCAACGTTAGTCAGTACGTCTTATGTTTGACTGAGAATCCCCTGTGTGAAAGGTCTTTACACCTCAAACAGAGACCTCAAAATTATGTAGTATTGTCAAAACTTTTTAAAGTTTTGACAATGAAGTAAAATCACGGCTACTTTCCGCTGTTACAAGTTGTTGTCGTGTGCCCCTCTTTTGTAATCCTGCGATATTTGACGTGTCTTGACATGCTGGTTTATTTGTAACTTTATTGTGCACGAAATATTTTTCTCGCACACTCGACAATATAAAACATTTCCGTTGTATGTAAATATTCTAGGACAGTCAGCTATCCACGAAGACAAACTTTTTTTCGGGAGGCATGGTACACATTAAACTTTACACAAACAAATAAACTACTAAACTGATGCGATGAACGCGTCAACAATAAAATGCGTAATTTAATTGTCTAGTGAGAAGAGTGCTGCAGTAGGTATGTGCGACGCACAACGGTATCGTCCGTCCTTGTCTCGCGTGAGTTTGTGTTTTAGTTGCCTCATAGTAATATTATCCTATCAAAAAAAATGACGCGCGGCTACTAAGTGCGCTGTAAGAACCGTGCGGCCAATAGGTTTGGTCGGGTCTACAACGTAGACTTCATTTTTATCGGTAGGTACCCTACCGACAAGTATTGTAAATAGAGCGAAAATATGCGTCATCATTAGATTTTAAGTAAAATATGCAATAACCGGTGAAAATGGGCTTAATATGCAAATGCATATAATCCGGTCTGTACTAATGAGCCTCAACATCCACCGGCAGTACGTGCAGCATAGCAGGTCGGCTTACCGTTTCCGGATCTATTCCTTATTTTCATCTTGCCTTGCCTCTAACCGCTAAGGCCAGGAACACCGGGCCCGGATATGCCGTTCCCGTGTCCTGCCCCAACAGCCGGGTCTCCGTCTTTTTTTTTTCTTTTCCTAAAGTAACTCCTCCCACTTCTTGTAATCCATTTCCTTTGCTCGTATAACGTCAGCCACGAATTTCACTATTGCTAGCCATTCTTCTTTACCTCTCAGCATATACCTTGTAGTTTCCGAGGTAATCTCTTGAAAGAGATATGTTACATTTGGATTTTAGATTCTCCCAACGAGTACATTCATAAAGGGTGTGACAGGTAGTGTCCTCTTGACCGTTATACACAAAATTTGGGAGCTCCCTTCTTTTAAACCTGTGTAAGTATACACCAAATCCTCCATGACTGAAGAGGAATTGTGACAAGTAGCTCCCACGTGACCGTGTTTTCTCCCCAGCCATGGTCCTATCTCAGAAATAAGCTTCTTTGTCCACGATGTAGTTTTAGCGGCGTTCCACTTCTCTTGCTATTCTTGTAGCAAGAGATTAGCGGTATCTTCCCTGTCCATGGCCTCAAATATCCGTTTCATTTGGGTAGCCCCTAACTGGATCAGCGGTACCCGGCCAGGACTCCCGCCGCATCCACTGACACCGTTCGGTAGGCCGCCACGATCCTTAAATTCATTCGTCGCTGCAGTGATGTCATCATTTTCACATTCGTCTTGCTGTTTAGTGCCGAAAACTAGAAAGGCACTGCATACAACACTATAGAACTTGCTCCTATCATCAAAAGCTTTCTTTTAGCCGCTCTGGGTCCCCACTTGGCTCCCATCAGTCTACTCAGAACGTTGACGTTATGCTCCGTCTGAATATGTATTTAGTTACTTTATTCGTTTTAATGTTCTTGACTTTATCATTCCTTGTTATTTACATTCAAAATATACCTTATTTATACTTAAAATGAATTTTATTTTTCAATAAATTAGCTTATTTTTTATAATAAACATTTTTTAATGTCGATTTAAAAAATTGTTTTTATTTTTTAAAGTCCACAAAGATTTCATTGTAAATTTCAAGTGCGATAAAAAGATAACAGTTACGAAAAATCTCTTTGTTTAGTTTGGGTGGTTTGATATTGCATTTCGCATGTTTTTCACAACGTTTTGTATATAGACCAATTGAAACAACTCATTAAGGGAGGAAAAAAATTGTTAACCGAATTTTTATTAGTGGAAATGGTAAAGGGTCTTATAATAAACGTAAAAAAAATAAATGCGAGTGAGGGCGGTAATGGGTTGATTTTGGGGGGGGGGGGGGTTGAAAAGTGGTGAAAAATGGTATTATTACGATTTCCAGCAAAAGTTGACGTCAAAAAAATTTGTTGTTATTTAATAGACAGAAAGGTATACTTTCACCAAGTTTCGTCAAAATTAAGTTATTTTTGCGTAAATGAAAAATAAAAAACGGAAAAAAGAAGCGATTTTTTTGCAATTTTTCTCGGAAATTTTGAGGTTACGTTAAAAAGTTACTTCTACAAAAGTTGTAAATTTTTGCATGATTTTCAACTTTTGGAATTATTTTTTTCAATCCCCAGGCCCCCCACATCATCCCTCCGCCACTTCCGCTCACTCATTTATTTATTTACGTTTATTATAAGCCCCTTTACCATTTCCACCTATAAAAGTCCCGGTAACAATTTTTTTTCTCTAAGTGTAATTTGGTTGGACTAATATCATTTTTACACATATGATTTTTTATTTTATCAGTTATCAAAATATTTTTTGCTTTTTTTAAATAAAAATTAAACTTTCTTTTTTTAAAATCTATCTTACTGTAGGATTACACCAACCTGGCTGGATTTTAGTTGATTAAATTGTGACTATTTTAATAATATGAAAAAAAATTATGTCTGTTTTATGATTGTAATTTTGTTTTCTTTTTTTTTTACAAAGTATGTTTGAATGAGAGAGGCGATGAAGTGAGAGGTGTGGAGTTTAAATGCGAAATTGATAATTAATAGAAATATTAATTGACTTCAGTATTTTAATATGTATAGTGATAATAGACGGATTCAAACTTTTAACGTAAAATATTACAAGATAACGTCATTTATTTCTCGATTGTAATATTTTTGATCAAACTATAACAAAATTGTAGAATATGTAATTCTTGATTATTTTGATAAGTCAAATTTTTTTTGTTTTCGGTTTGTGAACTGCATTGAAATGTCGCATTAACATTACAGAAGTATGAACTTTATGTAAGTATAATGTATTTGTAATTATAATTAATATATTTAGTTTTATAAACATATATTAAAATTAATATTAATAATTTTTGCGCCTCATTTAGCCACATTTTTTTTTGTGATATATAAAATCTCAAGAAAAAACAATTTTTATACAGATATGTACATGAGATACAGAAACGGTCGGCATATTATTCGTATCGATAGTTAAAAACGATCCGTAGAGAAAACATAAAGCTTTTAGAGACTTACTCAGACCAACATTTAAACACTCCCGCGAAAGAATTTAAGTCTATATTACTCAAGCGGAAAAAACAATCCGTGAATTAAACCATCTGCAGTGTGAAATCGATGATATTAGAAATTCATCATATTAAAATAAATAACTGCGGGAAGATAATAGTCGATTTGACTAATCGCTTGCCGGGTATCTCTACTTGACTGTAATCATTTGCCAACTCCACTTTCATCATCTTCATTGTATCCTATAGGATGACGCAAAATGTATTCAATACATTCTTAGTGCTTCCGATTAGCGACTGGTAGCTATCACTAGGAAGGGATCTATTTATTACTTTTGAATACTATTTATTATTTTCATTTTTCGTTTTATTTAATTCAGATATTAAAGAACGTTTAACGTGTATTTAAACCAATATGACGACAAGAATAATAAACATATATTAAAACATAAAACTACGTAAGAAATAACGTACCTGTTAATGAAATACGAATAAATAATTTGCAAACATGAAAAATTAATTGTCACCTCTGAGGTTGTTTTTATTCAATTCAAATCATGAGGGAAAAGGTGTTCGGCCACTGGCTGTATTAAAAGAGTTTTAACTATTTCATAATAACATGTCACTAATTTTACGTCTAATCATATTTTTATTATATATTTCTTTTCATAATTTATTTTTATATTTTCATAGGTAATCACATAGAAATCGTAATTTAAAAAAAAACTAATGAAATGTAAATTATTTACTAACGTATACTCATGATTCATTATATGTACATCGCATTAAACTATTCAAGTACTTATTTAAACGGTCATTTGCAATAAAAAAACAATATATATTTGCTCAACAAATATTACCAATAATTTTATAGAATTTTCATATTATATTACTGATATAAGAATATATTTTATAATAATTTTATAAAACAATATTATTATCATAAAAACTATGTTATTCGAACGTAATGAAAAATAAAAAATCCCTTCCGCACGCCTGAAGGCTGAAGTAAATTTCACCGATGCTAAGTAGAGGATAAAACATATTTTTACTTTAAAGTTAAGAAAAACTTGAAATTTACTCAATACGACAATGCTTGTACGTGATAAAATGCTTCACATGTTTAGCATACGACAAACCCCATATTCTTACAATTCCGGCAAAACTTTGGTCATCCCTTTCCGTAAGGGGTGGTCATATCAAAAATTGTTTCAGACAAACGTTTTAGGTAATGTTTCGACGACTATCGATCACTTTAAACCGATTCGATACTGTGCCTATTACGTGAGGTATGATTTTTTGTCTTCGAAACCCCATTTTTTCGATTCCCTGGACCAATGGTTGATGATATCAAAAAAATTTACTCGTATAAGTTTTAAATCCTTATCCAAGGAATAGTAGGAACTTTAAACGAATTCGATATTTTAGTTATAGCGAATTTTGTTTTTTGAAAACGCCCCCGTTTCCACCCCCATGGTTTGATTTTGCTCATTGACGAATTCGAACGAGATTTTCGGTCGTTATATTTTATGTATCAATTTATAAAGTGATTAGCGTAAAATTACGGCAGTTAACGTGTCCACAAAAAAATTGAAATATATATATAAACTTTTGAATTGACGGTGGTTTTGGGGATGGGGGATCTGAACCGCGAAGATATATCGAAATTTTCCGTAAGTCGAATCATGGTACCCATTACAATTGGTAGCTTTCTTATGAAATCTACGTAAAAATATTATTGTAATTTATATCAATATTTTCAAGTGTTTTCGTTAAAATTTGATAAAATTTTAAGGTGGTGTCTTGTACGAAGACTTCCTATAGTCTTCCTACAAGTAGTATGGATATAGGTTTTAATGATCCTTAACTATCACAAGTATTATCAAAACGTAAAGAAGGAAATCCTTTGATATTATACAGAACGATTTTCAATGAAATATACACTTTCGATAGTTTATAAATAATTTATTGTTCGATTATGAGGATTATTACTTCTAAAATTTTACAAACTATTTCGAAAAGTTTACATCTGTATAAGTGTTTACAGCGTGAGTTACACGATGTATATTTAGACGGAAGTACAATTAATAACAAACTTGCGAAATTATATTCGTAAAGTCAACTTATCAACACATTGGGGAGGGACAAATAACGTTTGCATTTATAAACCCCTTAAAAGTAATCAGAAGCCATTGGTTACCAAGTCCGGATTACTTTAACCAGTGTATGAAAGCTAAGTTTTTATCGGTTTGACGATCAATACAACCTCTTGGAATGTTCATTTAGATAATATTAAATTCCTACATCCCAGTAAGGCGTATTTGATTTTCTCTTACGATAATAAAGTTGTTAGTATCTGCGTTGACTGAGGAATTAGCTGTTCACTTAATGTCTTAGCCTTTCTATTTATGTGAAGATATAGATTTGTGAGTGTAATCAATTTTTTTATATCTTAAATTGTTTATATTAAAAAAAACATTGCGAGTGAAGCTACATCTATATTCCGAGCGAAGTCGCGACTGAGTACGCTAGTAAAATTATAAACCTTTATAATGATACAAAACCGCTTAAGTAATCTAATCTTAAATTATATTAATACGTAACTTCCTCTTCTTGGATTTGGAGAAAAAAGTGTGTGACTAAATTATTAGATGAGGCCAAGATTCCTTATCATCAATTACGGCACTTCCGTCAAATCTAAACTTTAGTATAGATATAGCCTAATTGTTCATTCATTGTTTATTATTAAAATTTCTTGTTAAATTTACTAAGAAATTTTATTGTAAAATGTTTTGTTAGGCAAGATCCTAATTTTCCCGGAAATCGTCAATGGAATCATTACTTAAAACGAGATACTAGTTTACCTAGGAAGTGAGTATTTCTTTCATATTTTTTTACGTGTATTTTATGTTTGTATTTATTATTAGTATTTTGTCAGAACCTTAATGTATATCATAATAGAAGTTATTTAAATTAAAACAAAAATAAATTAATAATAATTCTATACATTTTGTTGATTCTGTAAATCATCAAAAACTGGATTTGTAATAATAATTAACGATAAAAAACAAAAGGTAAGTGAGTAACAATATTCTTTTATAGCGACTTGAAAAAAATGTCCACATAAACAAAAAAAATAATAGTATTCTTTAACAGTATTTTTTTTTTTAATTTGTAAAACTTTTAGAAGGTGATATAAACTAAATAATCACCATTTTTCCCATCCGTAGTTGGATGTACTGATTTCAACGATTTTAATTCTTTTTTTATAGTTTTTATTCGGTTTTTTGGAAAAATGTTTATTATTATTGCCGATGTGGCAAAGTAGTAGCATCTCGACCTTTCATCCGGAGGTCCCGGGTTCAAATCCCTGTCAGTCTTGACATTTTTGACACGCTAAAAATGTAATTTATCATAAGTAACTGTTACAGATCGTAACCCTGTTTTTATTGTACTCAAATATATAAATAATTTTATGTGACTATATATATAATTAAGTTATGCAGTGAAATTACAATACGTAATATTTACATGTGACATTTATACATAGATATAAGTAGCTACATTGGAAAAGAAAACTCAAAATAATTTGTGTAAACTAAAGCTTTGTATAACATTCAGTTCACAATATCGCATCATATAGGATCAATGTAAGTTCCCTGTGACACACGATACACATCTAGCCTGTAGTCCAATTCCTTTCAAACAAGTACTTGTACAAAGCACTGTGCTGCAAACAGAATGATCGTAGATGGTCGGTGATAAGGGTGCTGATACATGTGTTGTTTTGAAAAACTCCAGAGAAAAAAGTCACAGGTGGTAAGGTCGGGGAAACGTAGAGGCCAGCACAAACGAACGTGCTGGTCAGTACAAACGACGGGTGGTTGTTAACTATTGTCAAGGCCATCCCACTCAATTAAGCTCTTTGGTAGTTACCTATACCGTTAGCGTCTGACAACTCAATGGAAACAGGGTGATGATCTCCCCTATTATAAATTTAACCTTGTATACCGTGTTGCAGTAGTAGATTTCTTCGGACTTCGTCCGAAACTACCTTTTCAGGCGTCACAGTTGTATCGTACTACTGGATGGCCAGTTAACTTTCGCTTACAGATGTATCACGTGGCTTTAAAATCAGAACACTACATACGAATAATGGGCCAAACGGGTGAATTTTCAACAAACTTCCTTCCAAAATCGCGTTCACTCTGATAACAGACTGACATTATGAAAATCAACACAGGAAAAATATTCTGTGTTCGTTCGCAGTCATTTTCTCCTACGGTCCTAACGACAAAATAAATTACTATACGAACATTACCGACCGTTGAACATTTTTTATATATCCTTTCCTTTGAAACTACTATCATGTATTTGAGTTTTAAAAACATGTTATCTGAGTTTATCATCACAAAGATTATTTGTAAAAAACTTGTAATTTTATAAAAGATTGAGCCAGTCTACATCACTCCCGGTAAAATAGAAAAAAAAATCCTAAGGATATGTGATGGCGAGAAGCGTGCAAATATTTACAGAATTTTCACATTTATATTAATATAAACTATAATTCAAAGAATTAAAATAAAACTAATTCAAGTATATGAATGTCATAAATTAACAAAAAAACTCCAAAGGAATAAATAAAATCAGCTTTACATAAAGAAATTAATCTCCAAATATGATTTTCTGGGATATTTAAACTGAAACTGTCCGACTACAAAGCGGTCCATTATTTGAACGTGTCAGCTTAAAACCAAGACATATATAAAAAGGCTTGGGTAGCAAGAAAGATTCAACGTATGAAAATATTTTTAACCAGATACTTCAATTTACCAAAATTGATATCAACCCTTGATATTCTAGACATATGTAAGACTATTTTTTAATACCCTCGAACATTTTGAAAAACACGCCAATAATCTTTATAAGATGAAGTAACAGAATTCAAGTGCAATACATCATTTTATCACCTGATAAGTTAACATGAAAATTATCAGTAGCTTCAACTCATCATCTGAAGTAAGAATGGAACAAGAACAATCACGGTAGATGATGTTTATGATAATGATAAAACTTATTCAATATTCTTAGTGTATCTTACACAGTGATTTAAATTCTAATATTATTGCGCATTTTTGTTCAGTTGTTATCTTATTGCCAAATTTAAAATAATTATTGTTTGTCATTAAAAAAAAAAAAACAACAGCCACGTAGGAATTCCAGGTAATGGACGTGCAGATTCCACTGTTAAAGACAAATGTAATCGACCTCCCTTTGCCACTCGTGTTACTCCTTCTGACTTTATTGATAAACAGTTTCTTCGAGCAAAGTGTCAAGGTTATTGGACGGCTCAGATGATAAACTCCCGTAAAAACTCTCCTCATGCAGAAAACTTCATCTTGAGGAAGTGGTCCTACATCGGCTGCGGTTAGGACATACCACAGTCACAAACGAGTAGCTCATATCAGCAGGATATATACCACTATGCGTACGATGCAACTGCCGCTTGACTGTGCACCACATACTTGTGGATTGTATATGTTATACAATCCTTGCGTCTTAAATTTAAATTACCCAGAAACATCATTCGAATCTTGGGCAATGATAATGAAATTTTGTTTCGAAAAAGTAGTTTTATATTTGCTTCGTATCGGTTTTATACATAAAATTTGATATTGTTGCGTTTAAATTTTGTTTCGAAAAAGTAGTTTTATTTTTATTTTAATTTTTACGGTTTTGTGTTGGTCTTTCATTTTGTTATCCGAGAAAGGAACCTTTACAACCTTCTGGGACTTCTTTAAATTCTGTTTATGTTTATACAGATTTTGTTAGTTTTTATTTTATACTTTTATGCTTCTGTTAAATAATTCTATCGTATTTTTAAGATTCTGATTCTGATATAAATTGCAAGTTTTTAATGATATTAGTTTTAAAATTTATTTCACTTTTAATATCTTAGATTTTTTATTAATGTTTTTATGTTAGTTCTTAATCTTTTATTATCCGAGAAGGGATCCTTACATCCCTCTCGGACTTTGTTAAATTTTGTTTATTTTTAGTTATATTTTACCTGTATAATTACTTGGAAGATTTTTGTTAAATTTTTTAGGCTAGTTGTAGTTTTTATTTAAATTTTTTATGAAACCATTTTATTCCCGACGATGATGATGCGAAAGCGTTTTTCGCCCTCCAAAATAAAAAGAATTATGTATTAAGTAACTTTTATTTTTTATTTTGAAATTGTTGTGTAATTTCCAGTGGTTTTTTTTTTTAATTTTAAAACATGAATTTTGATAGTAAATCTTATTTTACAAATTTTTCACGTCACCAAAAAAGAATTTAGTTTTCGGTTACATTAAAAAAGTATTTTTCTAACAAATGTGGTAATGTACTGACTAGATATTTAAAAAAACTTTTCTTTGCTTTAACTTATTTTACACCATCTTGTTCGAAATTAAATCAAAACAAAACTTATAGGGAAAGTTTTGTTTTGGGTTTATTTGTTTATTATCCGTATAACAAAGTTATTGTATGTCAAACGTAAAAAAAAAAACAGGATTTTTTTATCCTAATTTATTTCTCAAGAACATATTGCATATACGGTGGTTCTGGTCAAATGCCATAAGAGGTGACTAATTTTTCCGAATAATCAACGTCCGAAAAATTTCAGTACGATCTCATTTTACCAGTGTAGCTGAAAACCGAGCGAAGAAATTTTTCGCTAGCCGTAACTCTGAAATAAAGCATTGTAGTACATATGTTTACATGAAGCTTGCACAAAATAAACAAAGTATTGTGATCGCGAAAAATTTCAGATTTCAACGAAAATATCCATTTTGACATTCCCTGAATCCATTTTGACTAGTTTCGACGTGACGTATGCCACGGCGAATAAGTGTGTGTACGTACATATGTTCTCACACAAATCAAAAACGATTAGCCGAAGTTCAAAATCCAATTTTTTTTTGGATTTTGGACTTGGGCTAATCGTTTTTCTTACCTGCAGTAATTGTACAATTCCACCCGCGGGGTAATTCGTTGGATATGTAAACTGTATACATTAAGTAATTGCCGGATAACCAAATATTGTTAAGCACTTCTTCATTTACTTTAAATTTACATTGAATTAATTATTACATTATGTTACAATATTTTCATACAATTAGTTAAGTTTACATTTTTAAATTAATATTAAATATGCTGTCTAGCAAGAACAGATGTAGAATTTAGTAATATTATTTCTTAAACATTTAAAAAAAGAGACAAATGCATACAATTCATAATTCTAATAATAGTTAAGACCAGTAGATTTATTAACAAATAAGAAGAAAAAATATGACAAGAGATGTTTATATTTAAACAAGAGGACAAAGAAAACAAATGAATCTGAACAGTAATAAAGGGTGTATTACTGAAATTTACTTATATGTTAAGCTTATTATTGAAAAGCTCTCAACGGCCCGCATTGAAAGCATTTCAACGATATATCATAAGTGGTACTTATTTTCATTGGTTCCACATTTATAGCCAAATGAAAATTTAATTAATAAAATATATGGTTCTTAGAAGGGTAAGGCACGTCGGTTCAAATCAGACTTCGTCTGTTACGATAAATAATAATTTAATAATAATAATAATAACAATAATAATAATATATATATGAAAAAATATCAGAAATTATTAATGAAATAAAATGTTATATATTTTTCATTAAAAAAATGAGTACATGTAATTTAATAGACGTAAAAGGTGGTCATGTGATGCCCAAATCAGATTTTTTATTATTCTTCTTATAAGTGAAATAGGTGAAGAAAGTCTGGTAGAACGTCATGGATACACTTTGTATATATTTCACCTCGTATACTCAGCTTAACCGTATTATAACAAAAAATTTATTTTTCAGTTGCAACGTAACTGACGATGTCGATGGTTTAGAATATCCTTCACAATCTGAAACTATTATAATTAATAATGATTCAGAACGGGATACCAATTTATCTGATGTACCTGTTACAAGAACTACTTACGTTTGCAATGATTCTTTGGTACGTATTTTTATCAATGAATTCTTTCATTTGCATTACTTAATTTTAATTTGTAAAAAAATAATAAAATAAAATCTTAGAATTAACAACTAATTTTCTAATACATATTTCAAAAACAGAATTATAATTTAACCAACGCACGTAGTTGGAAACGATATAAATTTGTATAAATGGCTACACAGAGAGGCCAGTGGTGTTAAAGTCTGGGGCTACCCAGACGGGAGATAGTGACAAGGCTCGACTTGAAGTCCGGAGCACTTGACGATGATTTGAATGTAGTCAGGGTGTGATTTCACCCTTGGTGTCTGTTTTCAGGCCAGCCACCACCAAAACTGCCTCCAACTAGACTGTGTGGATAGCAGCACCAACTTTCGTTGCACGTCATCCAGCTTCATTCGGCATCTTTTGGTACTCATGTCCTATTCCATACTGGGGCAGCATACAAAACTGTTGAGGCGACCACGGAAGCTATCAACCTTTTGTTAGACTACCTAGGTCCCCTTATATTACCCACCGGGGTTTGGTCTAGTGGTCGACTCGTCATCACAAATCAACTGATTTCGAAGTCGAAAGTTCTAAGGTTTAAATCGTAGAAAAGGCAGTTACTTTTATACGGATTTTAATAGTAGATCATGGATTCTGGTGATCTTTTGTGGTTGTATTTAAATTAACCACTCACCTCAGGAACGGTCGACCTGAGACTGTACAAGATTTACCATCTACATTCATACGTATCATCCTTATTCATCCTCTGAAGTAATACCTGACGGTGATTCCCAAAGGCTAAACAGAAAAAAAAAGAAATTTGTTGCTGGCCTTAACTACTACAACCAGTACCGTCTTTTCTACTTAAAATCTCCCTCTGAACCGTTTTTGTGTAGAATTTCAGGGGTTGCAATTCCAAGTTATCTTTATGGGATTTCTCTTCTGCCTAGTTGCACCTATTCTTTCTCCTCAAATCCTTTCGTGTTCTTTGCGATTCCTTCTGTTTTTCAACTCTTCATCTGACGTAATATATTTTCCTCGTCGTATTATCTATTCCATTTGTTATATTATTGCAAAACTTACTTTTTTTAAATTGTTATAAAAATTGTATTTTTTATCAGAGACGAAATTTCTTATTAGTTTACAGAAATAAACAGTTATTATTTCATTCCATTCTTTGCTGTTATGTAACTATAGGAAATTTTGTTAATGCTTTTTTATTAAATAGAATTTGTCCGATCGAAATAACTCATTTAGAGGAAAAAAATGTCACTTGGACTTTTAAGTGGAAGTGGTGAAGGGGCTTATAATAAACATAAAAAAAATAATAAATTCCTTAGCGGTGGTGGTAAAGAGTTGATTTGGGAGGTAAAAAAGAGGGGGAAAAATTATATTATTGCGATTTCCGGCGAAAGTTGAAGTCAAAAAATTTGTAGTTATTTAAGAGAGAGAAAGAATACTTTCACCAAGTTTCGTCAAAATTAAATTATTTTTGCGGAAATGAAAAATAAAAAACGAAAAAAAAGAAAAGATTTTTCGAATTTTTTTCGGAGACATTGAGGTTATTTTAAAAGTGACCTCTACAAAAGTTGTAGATTTATACATGATCTACAAATTTTGTATTGGAACATTTTTTTTAACCCCCCCCCCCCAAATCACCTTTCCACCACTTCTGCTCACGCATTTAATTTTTTAATTTTAATGTAAGCCCCTTTACCATTTCCACTTATAAAAGTCCAGGTAATAATTTTTTTTAAAGTGTAATTAAGTTGGACTAAATAGTATTTAAACGATTTAGTTGTATATTTATTATTTAATACTTCATTTCATTTAAACTTTCTAAGATTAAGTCAAGTCATACTCGCACATTAGTAGTATATGAATCAGAGCCCACGGGGCTGGTCTAGTGTTTAACTCGTAATCGCAAATAAGCCGATTTTGAAGTCGAGAATTCTATAGTTCAAAGGCAGTTACTTTTATTCGGATTTGAATAATAGATCGTGAATTCCCGTATTTATTGGTGGTTGGGTTTCAATTAACCATACATCTCAGGAATGGTCGACCTGAGAATGTGCGACTACACTTCATTTACATACAACATATCATCTTCATTCATCCTCTGAAATAATATCTTACGGTGGTTCCGGAGGCTAAACAGAAAAAGAAATTATATGAGCCAGAATTGTCAATTTTTTGGGAATCTAGCCATTGGCAGACAAAGACAAGTCTTTGTTTGTGTATGCGATGACTAGCAGGATAAGCAACAACGATGCAGAGAAATTTCAGCCTCTTACAAATTATTCACGAAATAATACTATGTACGACGAACTTAGAATACAGCCTTAGGTACAGACTATTGATTTTACTTTTATTGTAATTATTTTTATTACTTTATTATAATTCAGTAATTTAATGTGTTATTATTTCTTAGTTTTATGAAGAACCATTTTTGATGCTTAAAACACAATCAAATATAAATACTGATTACCAAAACACGACTTACACAGCTTACATACTTTACAATATGAATGGATACAAATTTAAAACAGGTACGTAAAGTTAACATTACATACATTCGATTAATGTTATTTATTTTAATATACTTTTAAATACCGTTGTGTATTTTTTTTTTTTTGAAATCCATTTTCTGTGCTATGTTAATTTAAAAATATTTTCAGTATTATTTAGCTTATTGAAATAAATGTACAGCTGTTTTTAGCATAAACAAAAAAAACCGTTATTGAGATTGCTGTTATTTGGTTGGTTGATAACCTTTAATGTAAAAATACTTTATTTCGAAGAAAACGAGAGGAGGTTGGTTTATTATTAATTTAATCAGCTGAACTTGAGTAGATTTTTTCCTCAATTTGAATCGGTAAATTGTCACCTAAGGTTAAATATTAGTGAAAATATCTAATAATTTTCTTGACTTTTTTCTTTTGATTTATTATTGTTTTTACTTCTACAATAAAATAGTTACTTATTATTTATTATTTAATTTTTGAAAAGTTGGAAGCGTTAATGCCTAGAACCTTCCAAATTACACTGTTATTAAAATTATATTTCAGTAGTTTTTGTATTTATAACATTCGCTTTTTTGATAATAAATTTGATTAGTAATTTTATCTGAGTGAAATTAATAATTTTTCTATTTATAAACATTACAGTATCTTCATTACTTGTTTTTCTAGACAAAACAACTATTCAAAAGATATGTCGTAAATTTGTATTACCCTTTTGCGTTTAAAAATATTCCAGAGATCTCTCAAACTTAAATCTTAGCTAAAAATTTACTTAAAATCATTTTTAGTTTCTTTTTTCTTTTATAGAAATTTATCTTTCTCTTCAGTATAATATTTCTATGTAATCGTGCCTCCTATTAGCTATTTGTTTATCAGGTAATATTTAATATTATTTTTATTTTCTTAAGATTTTTAATCCAGTTTGCAGATTTTTTCAATGTTTACGGGAATTATAATTTTACGTTTGAGCCAGTCGATAAAACAGGTTAGTTACTGAATTTATTTTGGTTAATATAAAAATGAAAATACAGAGTGGTTCATTTTAATCGTCTCAGGCGATTTTCTCGTAAACTACGCACAATACAAAAAATTACGTAAACAAAAGTTACTTAGATTGGAGAGAAACTTTTTTTGACCTTGACCTTGATCGTTATTTCGCTGTTAAGACGATTTTTTCGAAATGAAATTACCTATTTGTGGCACCACCAATGAAAAAATGAGAAAATGTTACATTAGAATATGTAGTCGCACATATGACCTTTGACCTTTTTTGATGATTATACGGCTAACCATGAGATATAGTGTAAAGTCATTTTATGCTCTTTCCCATAGTTTCCAAAATAAATGGCCTAGAATATGGATATTCCAGGAATATTGTATGACCTTCAAAAACGTGTAATTCGTATAACACTATCGCTGATGGTTATCTGTATGACCTTAAAAAAAGGTCCAAGGTCATATGAGTGACTGCATATTCCAATGTAAAATTTTATGTTATTTTCATTGGTGGGATCAAAGGTAGGTCACTGCATTTGAAAATATCGTTTTAACTTTGAAATAAGGTCAAGTTCAAGGTCAAATACAAGGTTAACATAAGGTGTTCCTCTCCAATCTGAGTAACTTTTGTTTAAATCATATTTTTGTATTGTGCGTAGTTTGCTTGAAAATTCCTGGGGCGACTAAAATCTTGTAATGTAAATGCAGTAAATGTTTTGGTCAGATAAAAGCCATTAGATGAATAAAACTATAAATTTCAACGATTATGTAGGATTCAAGTACAATTTTTTTACTTTTTAACTGATTTTAACATTACCTAACAATTTAAAATAATAACATCGATGCTATTCCTCTTTGTTCTTTTGCGAGGCCTACGCAATTTACAGTGCCTTGAGTGTTATGGTGCCCCGTAATGACGACAGCTTCCTGATAATAACTGTTCTATGAGTGCACATGAGAGGTTGAGCTGCAGATGATCTTAACCCATCATTCTAATTATTTATGGCACCCCCTCTAGTGTAAAAAAGACAGTGGTATTCGTATGGGTACCGGGCCATTGCGACATTCTTGGAAACGGACACGCTAATGAGGCTGCCAAGAGAGCGGCAACAAATGCCCTCCGATTAGAATTAACATGTGAGAGCGACTTAACGAAGATAATCCGTGTCAAACTACGTACTCAGTTAAATAAGTTCTAATCCGGGAGAATATTTTCGAGAAATAGTACAGTCAATTTGTATTTTTATTTGAAAATCCTTCCTCCCGATTGATGTTTTTTTCATATGTTAGGAGTGATGAGGGAAGCTTAACTCCAGATTTATAACATCCTCCTCCCATAGATTTTTGAAATTTTGAAAATATTTTTTTTAGATTAATAACTTTCCCAAATGCAATACAGACGAAAAACAATTATTTCCGGTGAAAAAAACGAAGAAACACGTTTTTTACAACTTCAGCGCCACCTAGTATTTCAATTTCAAATTATACGACATAACTTTAAAGACATTAATTGTAGAGGAGAATGTCCTCTACAATTTTTGTTTGCAAAACCTTTCTCTAAAATGCATAGATTCAGAGAAAAACCCATTTCAAAAACTTTTTGAGTGTTTCGAAAGTCTATGGGAGGGGGATGTTACAAATCTGGAGTTAAGCTTCCCTCATCACCCCTAACGCACGGACAAAAGATCAATCGGTAGGTAAGGATTTTCAAATACAGTCTATTTTGATGACAAATTGGCTGTACAGTCATCCAACTCGGCTGTGAGGCGTGTAATGTAAAATGTACCGTAAATCACTTAGTCATAGAATGCCCAATGTCCGTGTCTATTCGTCTATAATTAAATCTGTGTTCAGATGTGAGGTTTACTCAACCTGAAGAAATACATCAAACGACTGTTGCGGTTTCTGTGATAGTGGTATGAAAAACTTAATTTACCGGATATATTTACGTGAAATTTCTACGGAGTTCTGCGTGTCCAGTGAAAATAGTCTAATGTTCATGATCCAATATTTTTTTACCCATTTCTTATTCGTGTACCATTTTTTTATCAAATGTTTGGTGTTTATTGCCTAATTATTTACGATAACTAAATTTTATTTTAGTCGCTAATGACTGTTATCGCTGATACTACTATAAACAAACTATGAAAAAAGAATTAATCAAAAAAATTGTGATATAGTGTCTAGCTGGTTTAGTCTATTATTGGCTAATTGTAATTTGATACACATTTCCATTACAGAAGAACAAGTTCGTTAGAACTTCGTCGATAAGAGGCGACGAAGTCAATGAACTACGTTTACAGTTCTAAAGACGACCTAACCTAACAGTGAAATGAAAGTGGAGGAAAAAAGCGTGAAAATATTATATATCAGTTCGATTAAATTAGTAATAAAAAATAATTTTAAAAAATATGAATTTTGTTAGACAATATTTTTTTTCCATTTGATGAACCGCGGCACTCGAATATGTAATTTTATTCATTTTTATTAATGTACCTTTACGAATCGCGCCGCTAGATAGCAGTACTTGATAGTACTAGGTAGCGTACAAAAACTTGATAATGTACTTGAATTAATAAAATTTAAAAGAAAATATAGTACAGCTTGTTTTAATAGTAATTGTTTTTATGCAAATGAAAGTACTGAAGACGAAACAATTTTTTTAATTCCCATCACTTCTTAAAAAAAAATGAAAGTATTAGTTTAAAAGATATTATATTAGTTTTATTAAAAAATGAATAAATAAAATACAAATAAATTTGATTGGTAAAATCGAATTATAACTGCAATATACTTCAGCAATAACTGTAATATTACATCACGGATTTTCGAAACGTAAAGGTCATTATACTAGTTTTATTAAAAAAGTAAAAATATAGTATGAAGTGTATGATGACTATCAACAAAAAAATTCCTTTTTAATTGTAAATCCATAAATTAACAGTCAGTAATACATAAAAAAAAATAAAAAATAAAAAAATAAACTAACAAAACGTCAAACGTGATATCAAAACCTTTTTTGATATCAGTATCGTTTTGTTAAAAACAGTTTTATTTATATTAGAGAAATTTTTCCTTTTGAACAGAAGAAATGATATCTACGAGACTCTCTTATCATCCGGTTTACAATTTCATTGTAATTTTGATTTACTTTTTTAATTTTTTTAGATTGATTTTATTTTTGTGAATGTATTTTTTTAAATTTCTTTTTATAAGTTTTATTTTACGTTTAATTTTTATTTTCTGTTTGTTTATTTGCTTTATTTTTTTTCGCATTTACAGGAAATCTTGTTACTGTGGTAAGGAATGGAGAAACTACTTCTAAATGAAGTTATCTTTAAAATATGTATAATTTAATAGTTAAATTTAAGTATGAATAATTTTCCTAACGTCTGCTATTTTTATATAAATGATATTTTTATAAATGTTAATGATCCTTAAAGTAAAAAAAAATAAATAATTTAAATTGGTTTAAATATAAAAATCCCACAATCACCTTGTAAAATTGAATAGTTGATTTCCAAAAAAAAAAAATTAATTGCAAGATTTTAGACAGCAATCTAAAATAAAAAAAATATGTGAAATAAAGGAAAATGTTGATTCTAAATATGAATAGATTTGTATTTGCTTCATAAACTGAAGTTTAGTGCGTAACCTAAACAATTTAAGTTCCTCTTATTTATTACACAACTTATCCACAATTAAATAACTATTGATAATTTTTTTACATTTACTTATTAGAATTTATTTTTTTTTACGTATTATGGCTAAATTCACATCGTAGGAACATGTTAAAATAATTTTTATAATGCAAATTTAACTAACGACTAATTAATAAATTTATTGCATGTAAATTATTTGTTTGAATTTTATTTTTGTTTAATGAATGAAAAAATAATATAATTGTTATGGTAAATTACTAATTTTTTATTAATATCATAATGTACATGAGTTTCCATTTTCCTATCGTATTATTATTACCGTTATTTTTATTATTATTATTATATTTTTTAATTAGTTAAGTCAGTAGAATGCTCTTTCTACAACAAAAACGGTAAATGTTTCTTCACACTGTTTGTTGATA